>NC_090439.1:973247448-974497448 GCF_031143425.1 Pleurodeles waltl
GATTCATTCCAGGCATTTACTTCTTGGCATTCAGATCGGCAGTGTGCGCGATCATTTCATGGCATTTGTATTGTGAATTCCGAATCGGCAACAGTGTGCGCGATTCCTTCCAGGCATTTACTTCTTGGCATTCAGATCGGCATTGTGCGCGATCATTCCATAGCATTTGTATCGTGAATTCCAAATCGGCAACAGTGTGCGCAATTCATTCCAGGCATTTACTTCTTGGCATTCAGATCGGCAGTGTGCGCGATCATTTCATGGCATTTGTATTGTGAATTCCGAATCTTTAACAGTGTGCGCGATTCTTTACAAGCATTTAACTCTTGAATCATAGATCGGTGTTGTGCACGATCGTTTCATTGCATGTGAATCTAGATGTTCGAATCGGCAACAGAGTGTGCAATTCTTTCCTGGTGTTTAACTTTTGAAATATAGATCGGCGGAGTGCGCAATCATTTCTAGACATTGAAACCTAGAAGTGCAGTTTTGAATAAAGTGCATAATATTCCTTGAACATTTGAGTCTTGAAACTTTTAATCAGAGAGTTACGTAGCAGTGTTATTCATGGTACTTGTACAGTTCATTCATGCAGAGAAAAAAACATGTGCTCTTTGATTCTTGCTAAATGCAGAGATTATTCTAAGTATTTTGGAGAGAGTTTATTGTTCAAAATATAATGGCGGTTATTACAACATTGGCGGTAAAAGCCGCTTACCGCCGTGCAGAAAACCGCCAACACACCGCCGTGGCCGCGGAATTTCACCACAGCTATTATGACCCACATCTCTGAATCCGCCCAAATTCAGACACCCACACAAGTCCGCCACACCAAAGGTCAGTGATAAACTGGCAAAAACAAATCCTCCACCGTCACACCAACAGAAATATGCCCACACTATCACGACACACGAATCCAGGCAGCAGTCTTTCATCCGCGGTATTCCATTGGCGGTACACTTTGTCACCCTGTCCATAATTAAACTGCCCCAGCTCCACTTCCTATGCCCATATGGGCAATGCACCTGTGAGACTAATAGACTGGACTCTGCCATGGACACTCCTCCGTCATCACCTCTCACCATTTCACTACCCCCTCCAATATTTTGCATTTAAATAAACACACCTAAAGCACAAAATGATCTGGAGTCTGTCTGTGATTTCGAAATAGTGTATTAGCAATTACAATGACAAAATGTATTTGAAATAGTAATGTCAACATACCTATGTCACACAGCTCTAGTCCATGAGGAATTTAAGCAGATGTCACACAGTGGGACCCACATCTGTGAAACCGTAAGGGAAAGTGACAACTCAGTGACCATACACTGGGTGAAAATGACAGACAGGAGAGAGGTAGTAGTGTAAAAGTACATGTAGTAGGCAGGATTGTATTCTTACCTGTGTTTCACTGGAAATATTGCTGGATCACTGTTGTGCATGTCTTCTTCCTCTGCTTCCTCGTCATCACTGTCCACAGGCTCCACAGCTGCCACAACACCGCCATCTGGACCATCCTCCTGCAGAAAAGGCACCTGTCGTCGCAAAGCCAAGTTGTGAAGCATACAGCAGGCCACGATGATCTGGCACACCTTCTTTGGTGAGTAGAATAGGGATCCACCTGTCATATGGAGGCACCTGAACCTGGCCTTCAGGAGGCCGAAGGTCCGCTCGATCACCCTCCTAGTTTGCCCATGGGCCTCATTGTAGCGTTCCTCTGCCTGGTCCTGGGAATCCTCACTGGGGTCAGTAGCCATGACAGGTTGGGGTAACCAGAGTCACCTGCAAATGGTGAGGGGCAACTGTTAGACACACACTAACCTGGAGGGATAACCCCAGACCCAGACAACCATTCCCACTGACTTGCTTCCAGGTGCTCACCTAATAGCCACACACGGTGCCTCTGGAGTTGACCCATCACATAAGGGATGCTGCTATTCCACAGGATGTAGGCGTCATGCACTGAGCCAGGGAACATGGCATTCACATGGGAGATGTACTGGTCTGCCAAACATACCATCTGCACATTCATAGAATGATAACTCTTCCGGTTTCTGTACACCTGTTCACTGCTGTGGGGGGGGACCAAAGCCACATAGGTCCCATCAATGGCACCTATGATGTTGGGGATATGTCCCTGGGCATAGAAATCACCTTTCACTGTAGGCAAATTCTCCACCTGAGGGAAAACGATGTAGCTGCGCATGTGTTTCAGAAGGGCAGACACCACTCTGGACAATACTTTGGAAAACATAGGCTGGGACATCCCTGATGCCATGGCCACAGTTGTTTGAAAAGAGCCACTTGCAAGGAAATGGAGCACTGACAGCACCTGCACTTGAGGGGGGATTCCTGTGGGATGGCGGATTGCTGACATCAGGTCTGGCTCCAACTGGGTACACAGTTCCTGGATTGTGGCACGGTCAAGCCTGTAGGTGATTATCAAATGTCGCTCATCCATTGTCGACAGGTCCACCAACGGTCGGTACAACGGAGGATGCCGCCATCTCCTCACATGTCCCAGCGGACGGTGCCTATGAAGGACAACAGCAAGCACAGAGTCAAACAACTCAGAGGTGCGTACCCACAGTTTACACAGAACACCAATCATACACAAAAGGTGGCCTGTGTGGGTGTTGAGACTAGGCCTAGGTATGTGTGACGCAGTTGAAAATGAAGCCATGTGGGCCCCTGAAATGGGGGCTGCCTGACCTGTAAAGTGGGACGATGGGATGTGAGGTAACTGCGCTGGTGTTGTACACCGTCGCGGTAGGCGGTCGGAGACCGCGGCGCAATGCGGCATTGGTTAACATTGGACCCTATGGGTCCCAGGAGCCAATGACGATGTACGCCGGCGGTGACGGTACGCACCGCCGCAGACGTGACCGCCATTTTCTATCTGTTCAATCACTCGATACCTGATCTTCAACAGGAGAGGACCTACACTGCAAGTGCTGCTGTGACCTCGGTCTGGAAGTGACAATGGCTCGAGTGTCTAGGGAAAGGGCCCCTGCCTTCACATCGGAGGAGTTGGAGAAGCTCGTGGATGGGGTCCTCCCCAAGTACACGCTACTCTACGGTCCTCCAGACAAACAGGTAAGTACACAGGGAGCATGTTGTATGGGCTATGCCTGTGTGGAGAGGGCTGGATGTAAGAAGGAAGGGGGCAGAGTGCTGCGTGCATGAAAGACGGTGAATGCATGTGCCACATGGCAAGGGTAGGGATGGGGGCCAATCACTTTGACGGTGCAGTTGGTAATGACTTCTCTTCTTCCCCTGTACATTTCATGTAGGTCAGCGCCCACCAGAAGAAAGATATTTGGCGTGCCATTGCCAAGGACGTCCGGACCCTGGGGGTCTACCACAGACAGAGCACCCACTTCCGGAAAAGATGGGAGGACATTCGCCGCTGGAGCAAGAAGACGGCAGAGGCTCAGCTGGGGATGGCCTCCCAACGTGGGAGGGGTGCCCGTCACACCATGACCCCCCTGATGTTCAGGATCCTGGCGGTGGCCTACCCAGAGTTGGATGGGCGCTTGAGGGCATCACAGCAGACACAAGGGGGTGAGTACACTCTCATTCTGCTGACTTTGCGCGCATTGGAGTTGTCTGGGTGGGGAGGAGGGCTGTTTGTTTCCCTAAGCCAGGGCGAGTTCTGTAGGCAAGGCCCCTCCGTAAGGCAGGCCATGTGGCACCCCACCTCTGTAGACTGCCAAGTACAGCTATTCATGCCCCTGTGTCATCTATGTGTGCAGATGTCGTCCATAGCCTTGTAGGCCATTTCCCAGGAATTGAACAGTGGAGCCCAAGAGCGCGGCGTAGTGCAGGGCGCTTCTGTGTCTGTCTTGTCCGCCAACGGTAGCGGTAATCCATGCACTCAACATGTCTTTCTTCTGTTCGACCCCCCTTTTTGTGGTCTCCCTGTTCTTGTGTGCATTAGCATCATCAGGCGGAGGAGCAGTGGCACCGGAGCACGAGGGAGCTGCATCCCACATGGCCCTGGAGGGCAAGACTACGGACTCAGAATTAACCAGTGGGATGGAGGGCGAGGGGAGCTTCACTGCGGGGACAGGAGCTGACACCAGCGACACGGACACGTCCTCTGATGGGAGCTCCCTTGTGGTGGCGGCAACATCTGTGCCCCCCGCATCTACAGGTACAGCCGCCACCCCCTACCAGCACCGCCCTCCCAGCAGCCCCTCTGCCTTCGCCCCGTGCCCGGTCACCCAGGAGGGTGGGCATCACCTTAGCCCCAGGCACCGCAGGCCCTGCCCCAGTCACCCCTGCTGCCTTCAGTGAGGAGGCCATTGACCTCCTCAGGTCCCTCACTGTTGGGAAGTCTACCATTTTGAATGCCATCCAGGGTGTAGAAAGGCAGTTGCAACAAACTAATGCATTCCTGGAGGGCATTCATTCTGGTCAGGCGGCCCTTCACCGAGCTTTTCTAACTCTGGCCTCAGCACTGATGGCAGCCATTGTCCCCGTCTCTAGCCTCCCCCCTCCAACTTCCTCCACCCAGACCCAATCCCCTGTACCTCTGCCTATCCGAAGCACACCATCAGACCAGCATGCATACACGTCAACACACAAGGGAAGCTCAGGCAAACATAAGCACCACACATCCCACAGGCACTCACGCAAGCAACACACACATGCAGACACACCAACATCCACTGCCTCTACCGTGTCCCCCTCATCGTCGTCTCCCTCTTCCCTCCCAGTCTCGTCTACACTCACACCTGCATGCACTACCTCTACAGCCACTACGTCCCTCACCAGCACACCCACCAGCACACCGCGCTCACGTGCAGTCACCACCCCCACTACCATTCACACGTCCCCTGTGTCCTCTTCCAGTGTGTCTGTGACGCCCCCTTCCAAGATACAAAAACGCAGGCACACACCCACCCAACAGCCATCCACCTCACGACAGCCTCCAGCGCATGCACCTGCACCCAAAGTCACCAAACGTACACCTCCTACTACCACCACCTCTTCCTCCACTCCCAAACCCGTTCCAGCTACCCATCCCCGTGTGTCCAGGAAATATTTCATGTCCAGCCTTGACCTTTTTCCCCACACCTCCCCCACCCCGTCCATCTCATAGGTCCCGAAGTAGCACCTCAGCCACAACATCTCCGGGACCAGTGGTGCCTGTAGTCACCGGTATGTGGGGTGCACCGGCAACCAGGACAGCCGGTGGCACGGAGCCACAGCACAGCCAGTTCCCCACCTGTGAAGCATCAGAAGTTGGCCAGTGCCCGGCGGGAGAGGGGGAAGACTCCAGCCACCAAAGCCGCTCCCAGGGGTCCCGGTGGGAGTGTGGAGTCAGCTGTGACACGTCCCAAGGTGGGGAAGGGCCACAAGAAACCCGTCAAGTCTGGGAAGAGCAGCACGGCGGAGAAGACTGCCATGATCCCCGCTACCCAGGAGGCCAGCCCCAGCCCAGTTGCCCAGGAGGCCACCGCCAGCCCCAGCCCAGCTGCCCAGGAGGCCACCGCCAGCCCCAGCCCCAGCCCAGCTGCCCAGGAGGGCACCTTCAGCCCCAGCCCAGCTGCCCAGGAGGGGACCGCCAGCCCCAGCCCCGCTGATCCATGAAGGACCGCCAGCACAAGCCCCACTGGGCCATGAAGGACCGCCAGCACAAGCCCCGCTAGGCCATGAAGGACCGCCAGCACAAGCACCGCTGGGCCATGAAGGACCGGCAGCACAAGCACCGCTGAACAGGGCACCGCCAACTCAGCACCGCTGAACAGGGCACCGCCAACTCATGCACCGCTGAACAGGGCACCGCCAACTCAAGCACAGCTGAACCGTGTCCCACCAACTTAAGCACCGCTGAACAGGGCACCGGCAACTCAAGCACCGCTGAACCGGGCACCGCCAACTCAAGCACCGCTGAATAGGGCACCGCCGACTCAAGCACCGCTGAACAGGGCACCGCCAACTCAAGCACCCCTAGCCCATGAGCGGCAGGGGCACTGACGCAACTGGGTCCGTCACGGGGTGAGTGATGCACTCTGGGCACCAGTCCCCCTCCAGAACCAGTGGAGAGATCCATCCACTACCTCTGTCCTTCACAGGATGAAGCACTCTGGGCACCAGTCCCCCTCCAGAACCAGTGGAGAGATCCATCCACTACCTCTGTCCTTCACAGGATGAAGCACTTTGGGCACCAGTCCCCCTCCAGAACCAGTGGAGACTGTTATCCACTTGAGAGACTGTGGCTTTGCACTCCCCAGGATTGAACAGTGGGAAAACCACCTACTGTAGAGACTTGAGAGACTGTGGCTTTGCACTCCCCAGGATTGAACAGTGGGCAAACCACCCACTGTAGAGACTTGAGAGACTGTGGCTTTGCACTCCCCAGGATACATCAGTGGGCATTGAGCCCCCTCGTGGATCTGGCGTCGTGCACTCATCCGGCTGAGGTGCCCCCCCTTCTCTTCCCCCTGAGGTGCCTGTTGTATTTCTATCTGATGCCCCTGCAGTGTTCTCTCTGTTTTGATCGGGTATCGAGTGTGGGCCTCGCCCATGCATTTTGGGCCCAGTGGTCACGGACTATAAATGGTGCAATACCTGGACTTGTATTATTGGTGTATATATTTGTTTATAGTGTATATATATTTTGGAGTACTGGATTTTAATAGATTACAATCGTTACAATCATTTCCTTTTGTCTTTGCATTCTTCTGGGGGGTTTGGGGGGTGTAACTGTAATGTATCAACATGTATTAGTGTGTGTGTTGTAGTGGGTGAGAGTGAGGGTGGGGGTGTTACGTGTGGCGTGTCCCTGTTTTTTCCCTCCCCCCCTCCCCTGTGTCGTAGGTGCAGTACTCACCGTGGTCTTCGCCGCCGGCGTTCGTGCTCCTGATACAAGAGCAGGAAGACTATCGCAGGTAGAATTTGGAGTTCCGGTTCCATGGTGTCCTCGTTCCTCGTGGGGTGTGTAGAGGTGAGCGTTTTCCCTTCGAAATTCCTGTTTCCGCCGTATTTTTATCCGCGGTGAATCTGCCCCGGAAAAGGTGGCGGATTGGCCTTTCATAATAGTGTGGGCGGTACATTGTCTCCCGCCTGTCTGTTGGCGGTGACCGCCATGCTGTTTGTTTGTACCGCCGTGGCGGTCTGAGTGTTAAAGTGGCTGTCTTTGTTGGCGGTTTCCGCCACGGTCGTAATTGCAATTCTTTTACCGCCGGCCTGTTGGCGGTCTGACCGCCACTTTAACACCGTCCGCCAGGGTTGTAATGACCACCAATCTGTCAATTCTGGAATGTTCATGAGAAAACCTTGCATAACCTTTCTTGATTTCCAGGTACCTAGATTCTTGAGGCCTAGTTATAGTGAAGCCTTAGGCCATTCATGTTTTCAGCATAAGTGTTTATTTGAAACAAAACTTATTGAAAGTCATTATGATTAATCTTGCAATTGTGTTGTTTAACTCTTGCTTCCACAGGTCTCCTTCCCCGCTGTTTCCAACCCAAAACCCATTCCCCCAGTTGGCCATTCTTTAACTCTGTGCTATAAAACTAGTGGAGTTTGGAGCTGCCAAGAGGTGGACATGTTGGGAACATGCGCAAGCCCAGAGGATCTGGTCTCCTTGACAGTTGGGCCGCCACACCAGAGTGAATGCCCTCTAGGTATGCATTTGTTTGTTGCAAATGCCTCTCGACAACCTGGATGGCATTCAGAATGGTTGACTGCCCAATAGTGAGGGATCTCAGGAGGTCAATAGCCTCCTCACTGAGGGCAGCAGGGTTGACTGGGGCAGTGCCTGAGGTGCCTGGGGCGAAGGAGATGCCCACCCTCCTGGGTGAGCGGGCATGGGAAACACGCTGCTGGGAGGGCAGTGCTGGTAGGGGTGTTGGCGGCTGTACCTGTTGTTGGAGTGGGCACAGAGGAGGGAGCTATCATTGGAGGAGAAGTCGCTGTCTGTGGTGTCCCCTCCTGTCCCCGTTGTGATGCTCCCCTTGCCCTCCGTCCCACTGGTGCCCTCACCGTCAGTGGATTCGGCCTCCAGGCCCATGTGGGATGCAGCTCCCTCCATCGCCCGTGCCTCTGCTCCTCCACCAGATGATGCTAATGCACACAAGGACAGGGTGACAAGACAAAATTGGGGGGGTGGAGAGAGACAGAGGATACACTTGGTCAGTGCCAGCAACAACACTACCGTTGGCGTACACCACTCACAGGGAACAGCCCTATGCACTATTCCATGCACTATCAGTACAATGTCAGTCACCAGCCCATGGGGTACAATGCCTAACGCCATCAGCTGCACACCTGAAACAAACAGGGCCCTGACCAGTAGTAGATGCCCACTAACACTATTGGGTTTGGAGTGCTTGCGAGCCTGCCCAACAAAGGACCTACCCTGCCATGTTCGCGCTGGCCTAGGGGCACCCACAGTCCACTTCCCCACCCAGGTAAAAGCTTAACGTGCGCAAAGTACTGAATCAGAATTTGTACTCACCCCCTTGTGGCTGCTGTGATGCCCTCAAGTGCCCATCCAACTCTGGATAGGCCACCGCCAGGATGCGGAACATCAGGGGGGTCAGGGTACGACGGACACCCCTTCCTCGTTGGGAGGCCAGCCCCAGCTGGGCCTCCGCTGTCTTCCTTGCTCAGCAGTGCAGGTCCTCCTATCGTTTGCGGCAGTGGGTGCTCCGCCTGTCAAAGACCCCCATGGTCCGCACCTCCTTGGCGATGGCACGCCAAATACCCTTTTTCTGATGGGCTCTGACCAGCAGGAAAAAGACAGCAGAAAAGGGAATTAGTTAACCGTCCGGACCGTCACACTCATGGCCCACCATATCCCTCCCATCCCCTGACGCACATACATTGACCACCATACATGCAGCACTCTGGCCAGAATGCCTCAGCCCCCCCCACATGTGGCTTACATACACAACACTCCATACATTCATGGCCTACGCATCATGCTCACAGTGTACTCACCTTTTTGTCTGGAGGATCGTAGAGTACTGGGGTAGGACCCCATCCACCAGTCTCTCCAACTCCTCCGCAGTGAAGGCAGGGGCCCTTTCCCCAGACACATGAGCCATTGTTGCTTCCAGTCACAGGTCACAGCAGCACTTGCAGTGTAGGTCCTCTCCTGTTGAAGGTCAGGTAGCAAGTGAGTGAAGAGATGGAAAATGGCAGTCACGTCCGCAGGTGTGCGTACCGTCACCGCCAGCGTACATCGCCATTGGCTCCTGGAACCCATAGTGCCCAATGATAACCAATGCAAAGTTGCTCGGCGGTCATCAACCGCCTACTGCAACGGCGCACAACGCCAGCAGAACTACCTCATTTCCACTTGTCCCTCCTCACAGGTCAGGCAGCCACCATTTCAGGGGGGCACAGGCCATGGCACCTAACTGCGTCACAGCAGACATTGGCACAGTAACTGACTCTCGGATTCACATACTGGTTTTGTAAAGGAAGAAATGCATAATTATTGCACTAGATGTGTGATTATGACCCTCTGATCACCGTTTTCCTCCATAGGCTTTAACCGCTGAGCATGAATATGAGATGGAGACATCCTCCTGTGTACAGACCCCTGGTGGACCTTGCTACAATGGAGGACAGACACATTATACTAACATACAGACTTGATCGGGCCACAATCCAAGAACTGTGTGCCCAATTGGAGCCAGACCTGATGTCAGCTATCCGTCAGCCCATAGGTATCCCCCCTCTAGTGCAGGTCCTGTCAGTGCTCCATTTCCTGGCAAGTGGTTCCTTCCAAACAACAGTGGCCATGGCATCAGGGATGCCTCAGCCTATGTTCTCAAACGTGTTGACCAGAGTGTTGTCAGCCCTGCTTAAACATGTGCGCAGCTACATTGTATTCCCCCAGGTGGAGGATCTGGCCACAGTGAAAGCTGACTTTTATGCACTGGGACATATCCCCAACATCATTGGTGCCATAGATGGTACACATGTAGCATTCCCCTCCCCCCCGAGAAATGAACAAGTGTTCAGGAATAGAAAAAACTATCACTCTATGAATGTGCAGATGGTGTGTTTGGCGGACCAGTACATCTCCCATGGGAATGCCAAGTATCCTGGCTGTGTGCATGACGCCTTTATCTTGAGGAATAGCAGCATCCCATATGTGATTGGCTAACTCCAGAGGCACCGGGTTTGGCTAATAGGTGAGCCCAAGGTCCCCACCCAGTATATGTTGGTGTGTGGGTATGGGGTTGTCCCTAAGGGTTAGTGTGTGTCTAACAGTTGTCCCTCGATATTTGCAGGTGACTCTGGTTACCCCAACCTCTCATGGCCACTGACCCCAATGAGGAATGCCAGGACAAGGGCAGAGGAATGTTACAATGAGGCACATGGGCGAACTAGGAGGATAATTGAGAGGACCTTCGGCCTCCTGAAGGCCAGGTTCCGGTGCCTCCATCTCACAGGTGGATCCCTGTACTACTCACCCACGAAGGTGTGCCAGATCATCGTTGCATGCTGCATGTCGCACAACCTGGCCTTGAGACGCCAGGTGCCTTTTCTGCAGGAGGATGAGCCTGGGGATGGTCGTGTGGCAGCGGTGGAGCCTGTGGACAGTGAGGAAGAGGAAGCAGAGGAAGAAGATGTGGACAACAGAAGTAACATCATCCAGCAGTACTTCCAGTGACAAACAGGTAAGACACTGTAACTTCACTTTACTTGTCAGTTTTCTTTTGGATATTGTACATGGCAACCTGATTTCCCTATGTCTATGGCCACTTACTGTACCCTTTGGCATCTCTAATTTCAGATCTCTGTGGCCCACTCTGGCTCTTGGTAGGTTTACTGCTGCCCACTAAAGGTCATGCCAATGTTTATATAACTGTACATATGACTTGCAAGGTTTTCAGACTGTTGTACTAATACATAGTCCAATAATTTGACAGACTCAAGATTTGCATTTGTTCCAAGGGTGTTTATTTAAATGCTCATACGTAGAGGGGGATGTGCAATCGGCTGCGGTGATGGTGGAGGAATGTCCAGTTAGAGTCCAGTCTCTTGGTATCACAGGTGCATTGTCCAGTGGGGCATAGGAAGAGGAGTAATGGCAGTTCAAGGTGGACAGGGTGACAGAGTGGGACAGAAGGGTGACAATCAGGAGAGTCCTATTTCCTGGTGGGGGTCTTGGCAATGTTCTCTGGCTTCTGCCTGGATCGCAGTGACCGTTTGCTGGGCGGTTCTCCTTCTGCAGGGGGTGGGATGCTGGTGGCCTGTTGGTCCTGTGGTGGGGCCTCCTGTCCACTACCGCCGGCGGAGGTGGAGGGCTGTTCTTCGGTGTGGCTAGTGTCAGGGGCCCTTTGTTGTGCCACTACCTCCCCCATGGTGTTGCCCATGTCAGCCAGCACCCCTGCAATGGTGACCAGGATTGTGTAGATGTTTGGTAGGTCCTCCCTGATCCCCAGGTACTGTCCCTCCTAAAGCCGCTGGGTGTCCTGCAACTTGTGCAGTATCTGGTCCATGGTCTCCTGGGAAGGGTGGTATGCTCCCAGGATGCTGGTGAGCGCCTCCTGGAGAGTCGGTTCCCTGGGCCTGTCCTCCTCCTGTCACACAGCAGTCCTCTCAGCTTCCCTGTTGTCCTGTGCCTCTGGACCCTGAACTGTGTGCCCACTGCCACTGACCCCAGGTCCCTGATCATCCTGTGTTTGTGGGGTTGCCTGGCGTCCCTGTAGTGGTGGACACACTGCTGATTGACGTGTCCTGGGGACAGTGGCATGGGCCCGCTGGGTGGGTGCTGTGCTGGTGTTTTCTGAGGGGGGAGGGTCTGTGGTGGGTTGGGACTGTGGCAGGGTAACTGACTGTCCAGAGGTCCCTGATGGGCCAGGTTGGTCATCGTGATCCAGGCGTGCAGAGCTGCTGTCATCACTGTGGGCCTCCTCTGGGGGGGGACTGGATGTTGCTGTTAACTCCTCTCTGGTGACGTTGAGTAGGGGTCCTGTGGGGATGAAAATGCAGTGTTATTGTATCTGCGTGTGCCATCTTGTGCATGGGTGTGTTTCCCTGTATGGTTGTGATTGCCCTGTCAGCTTTGCCTTGTGTGCGTGGTGATTTTGTGGGCTAGGTGATTCTCTCTAATGGGCATGCTGTGGTGATGGGTGTCCATGCAGGTCTGTGATGGGGGTCCATGGATTGGTGTACATGCAGAGCTTGTTTTTGGGATGGGTAGGTTGTGATAGTGGGATATATGTGAGGTGGTGGAGTGAGGGAGGTGAGGGTAGGGGTAGGAGTTTGTGATGGCATGCAGGTAGGGTGGGGGATATTTTAGTAAAGATATGACTTACCCAGAGTCCAGTCCTCCTGCTACTCCTGCTAGGCCCTCAGGATGAATTATTGCCAATACTTGTTCCTCCTATGTTGTTAGTTGTGGGAGAGGAGGTTGGGGTCCACCGCCAGTCGTCTGTACATCTACCTGGTGTCTTGCAACCACGGAACGCACCTTCCCCCGTAGGTCATTCCACCTCTTCCTGATATCATCCCTTGTTCTTGGGTGCTGTCCCACGGCATTGACCCTCTCCACGATTCTCCGCCATAGCACCATCTTCCTAGCAATGGATATGTGATCCGAATGGCTGTGGCTCTACCCGGATGATTTTCCCCACCATGACCCTTAGCTCCTCTTCTGAAAACCTGGGGTGTCTTTGGGGTGCCATGGATGTGGTGTGAGTGATATGTGTGAGGATGTGTGGGGTGATGTGTGGGGTGATGTGTTGTGGTGTGTGCTGTGAGGTGCGTGGATGGTGTACGGGTGATGGTGTTCTGTGGCTCAGATTGAGTGGGTGCTCCTGGCTTATGTCTCTCTCTGTTGGCAATCTTTTTTTTCATTGAAAGGGTTGTGGGTAATGTGGGTGTGTGTTTTATAGCGGTGTGAGTGTATGGGTGTGGTGTGTGTCTGTGTGTCTGATGTGTGTAGTTTGAATTGTCCAATGTGGTGGTGTTTTGTAAATGTGTGGGTATTTTGAGCATGGCGGTGTGTACCGCCAATGGTTTACCGCAGTTGAAAGACCACTGCGGTGATTCGTGAGTCCTGATACTGTGGGCATATTCCTGTTGGTGTAACGGTGTAGGTTTTGGTACCGACAATTTATCACTGACCTTTGGTCTGGCGTACTTATGTGGGTGTCTGTATCGTGGCAGATTTCTCGGTGTGGGTCATAATACCTGTAGCGATATACCGCCGCTCTCACAGTATGTTGGCGGCCGTCAGCACAGCGGTAGGCGGCATTAACACCAAGGTTGTAATAAGGGCCTTAGTGGCATGTTACACACCAATGTCAGTGTTGTGGCACAGGCACTATGGCCTGCAATGAGGAAGCACATTAACATCTACATACAGGGCATACAGTATCATTTTCAGCACAATGTGAAGGGAGAATGGATAGATTGCACAGGATAGCATGTTACAAGGCCATATGATCACACACATGAAACCATTGGACCAGCATACCAGGGCAACACAGATAACAGCCCTCCCACTTTTCAGGCAGCCTGGGCATGGAACTCACACAACCCAAATTTGTGGCAAACAGTACCTGGATCAATTCCATGTCCCCCTTATATGTCAGACCAGCTACAGCCACCTACCAATGACACAACACTGAAATGAACACATGAAGATGTGATATGAAGAGACCTGGAAGGAAAATGTGACATACAAGGTGTTTAATCAGGCAAAGGCATACATGAGACACAAAAGCTATTTTAAACTTCTGTTGTTTCTCTGACAGTGTAATGTGACTGCCCCAAACAAAGGAGATCCACAAGAGAGGCACAGCTTCAAGTCTGAAGTAGCTAGCAAACCTGGCCTGTATGATGCATAGCATGAGATGCCCTGTCTCATGGTGACAGAGATACACTTCTCCACAAATCCTGACCCCCCATTACCCCATGCAGTCACTGTAATCACATAACATTACATACTTACCCTCAAGAGAAGTACTGATTGATTAGATCTGCCCACATGTCTCCACCTACATCCCCACTGCTGTCATCCTCACTTGGCATTTGAGGAGGCTCACCCAGTGGCACTGCCAGCTCTCCCTCATTAGGAATGTATGGGATGTTTCTCCTCAGGGAAAGGTTGTGGAACATGCAGCAGGCCATTATGTTCTTACAAACGTTTGCAAATGAATAGAGGATGGCCCCACCTAATTTGTCTATGCTGCAGGATCTTGCCTTCAGGATCCCAAAAGCCAGCTGCACGACACGGCCTGTTCTTCCATCTGCCTCGTTAAAGTGGCTTTCCCCTGGCGTAGTTTGGTTCCTCACTGGTGTCAACAACCAGGGATGGTTTGGGTAGGCAGAATCCCCTGTAAGGAAATGCGACATGCATGCAACCATCAGTCCAGAGCAACATCTCACTAGCAGCAGACACAGCATACAAACACACATGACATATGTTACTTACCAACCAGCCAGGACCTCTCTGGATACACTTGTATCATTAGGTGGGGAATTATGCTGTTCCGCAGGATGAAAGCATCATGGACTGAACCCGGAAACCGGGCACAGACTTGAAAAATGTAGAGGTCCATCAAACATGCTACTTCGAAATTGATGGAATGGAAGTTCTTCCTTTTCCTATAGACCTATTCAGACTTGAAAAATGTAGAGGTCCATCAAACATGCTACTTCGAAATTGATGGAATGGAAGTTCTTTCTTTTCCTATAGACCTATTCATTGCCATGTGGTGGAACCAGGGCTACATAGGTACCATCAAAGGCTCCCACAAAATGTGGTAATTGTGCCAAACCAGAGTAGTCTCCTTTCACATGGGCAAAATCCTTGCATTAAGGAAAATGAATGTAGCTGTCCAGGTGTTTCAACACTGCGGAGAGAACATCCTTCAAAACCAAACCGAACATAGGCTAGGACAACCCAGCAAATATAGCCACTGTGTTTTGGAAGGACCCTGTGGCCAGAAAGTGCAACACTGACATGACTTGTACTATGGGTGGTGTGCTATTTGGATGACATATGGCTGGCATCAGATCTGGCTCCAACTGACAACAGAAATCCATGATTGTCTGCCTATCCAGGCTGTAGAACTGTATGACATGTCTGTTCTCCGTGGTCTGCAAGTCTGCTATTGGAGGGTACACAGGAAGGTGGGCCAAAAAGAAAAAAAAACAGCCACTCAATGTGTCCCTAGCAAATTACATCATACATGTCACATATGAAAAATGTCATGTCATGTGAGTCACTGTAAATATACACACAACACACACCAGGGAAAAAACCTGAACATCTGTGAAATGTTAACACCTTGCTTCTCTACATATGCGTACAACACCTCCAGCTGGTCAGCAATTTCACGTCCAAATTACTTCATAAACTGCCTGTGATTCAATGCCCCAAATCCTGGATTACATGTGTGGGAGAGGGTGGTGGCTTTACTGCCAAAAAATGTTGTCACAACAGCATGACCACATACTTACATTATAACAGAAATGATTGACCTACATAACAGGATCAAGCCAGCACCCAATATTCGCAAGGACATCATTTTAATACTTGTGAGGCATCAAAATATGTCATTTAATTGCATTGTATGCCTCTAAAATGGCAGCTGCCTGACCTACTCCACTGGACATTAGGAACTGCACACGACTGCAAGCGGAAGTCATAATGGTGGTAGGCAGATGCTACCACGGTGGACACTACCATGGGATAACATTGCTACCTGTGGCAGTCTTGGGCCAATGGCAGTGTCCGCCGGGATGACGGTCACATATGTGGTGGACGTGACTGCCATTTTCTACTGATTTTCTCATTTGACTCCCAACACTGCTGCCAGCAAGACCTCCATGACCTGAGCTGCTGTGTCCCACTTATGGGAGCAGTAATGCTGTGTCCTACAGGTGATAGGGCCCCTGCCTTCTCATCCAAAGAGCTGGAGAAACTGGTGAAGGAGGTCCTACCCCTGTATGAACAGCTCTATGGTGCACCAGAGCCAGAGGAACAGGTAAGTGCACCATGTGCACATTTCTCACTGTACCTCTACTTATATTATCTTTAGTCATCCTAGACTTGAGACACGTTTGTATGAATGTGTCTGCAAAGCCCTGTAGGTGCTGTCAGTGTGCATTTATAGTTAAGTCAATGGGCATGTATCTATGTCAAGTGAGAGGTTTGTAGTCCTGAGAGAATGTGGGAGTGTGCATTGTGTGTTGCCTGAACCAACTTGCATTTTATGCACAAGGCTAGGTGGGGTGTTATGACAGCCATCCCCAGCGTAATCCTGCCACAAGGTGTCTGTAATGTGTAGTCACATGTTGTTGCATGACAGCAGGAGGGTTGAATGCGTGTTATATGTGTTGGTTGACCACCATTTGAGCTCTTTCTGTGTTTGCAAAGTGATCTCTGGCCACATATGGCCTTGTTAGACTGTTGTTCTGAAGCCTGATAATGACTCACTATGCCCCTCTGCTCTGCACATAGGCAACCAATGTAAATTGGTTGTAGGCTACATGATGTACTGTGATGCATGTGATGTTTTTGGATATGGTGTACTGTATAGGCATGTCTGCTCAGCCTGCAGAGAATGGGCCCTGAGTATTGTCACTCACTCCACAACTGGACATCTGGGCTGGTATCAATTCCCTTTTCCACTACAAGTGTGACACTGTGCCCACTCCCTGTATCATTGGCCAACATGTGATGGTGCTAAATCATGGCTCGCTCCCATTATGCAGATCCTTGAGGCCATGTCCACTGTTTACTATTGCATATGGGACAGGGCCATAATCTGTGACTGATGTGCTTATATCATCTCTGACAATGCGTGTCACATAGCCTTGACAGATCCCTTGATCCCACCGCCCTGTTGTCTTTTTCATCCAGCTCTGATGTGTAAAGTGCAGGCGCATATTATTTTGAACATTGCATATATGCAGGCAGTGTGCTGTTGAGTTATGTGCCATGATCTTGGACTCTGCGGTTATGGTTATGAAGCAGGATGTGTACAATGGAGGGTCAGGTTTCTATTTCAGTACTAAAGGTTTTGTGAACACACGTGTGGATGTGTGTACCTTAATGTTGATGTGACACACCGACCACCACCACCAGACCTAGAAGGTGCCTGCATCTGTATTTGCACATGTCCACAAATGGACAGGCTTGCATCTTTGTGTGCTCAAAATGTCACTCCTTTCAATGTGGTTTAAGCACTAAGGGTCTGTATGTAGGCCTGCTGTGACTTTTCAGAACTGAATGCAGCAGGTGACATTTAGAGGCAGTAG
This sequence comes from Pleurodeles waltl, assembly GCF_031143425.1. NCBI lineage: Eukaryota > Metazoa > Chordata > Amphibia > Caudata > Salamandridae > Pleurodeles > Pleurodeles waltl. The sequence continues at coordinate 973,264,699 of NC_090439.1, forward strand.
ATGTACATGTGCATTGTTTGCGGTGTGCTTTACCTGTCAACTGCCACTTTGTGAGATGAGTTTCATAGTGTTCTTGGTCAATGTCATGTGATCAGCTCATGTCCCATCAAAATCACTGCTTTTCTACCTGGTCAGTGCAGGGCCAGAGCTGGGTAGTGTGTATTGTGCACCATAATAGGGAGTGTTTGCAGTCATGTCCCTGAGTCCAAGTATGCTATGCGCCACAGGTGGACAGGATGGTCAGGACAGGATGTCATTAAGTAGGTGGACCAACATGTATGTGACTCAGCCATTTTGTATAGGACTTGTGCACATAATATTTTGTCTTGTCATTTGCATCCATGCAAGTCAATGCCCATCAGAAGAAGATTTGGAGAGCCATTGCCAAGAAGGTGTGGACCCCGGGGGTCCACAGCCAGCGTAGCACCCACTGTCGGAAGAGGTGGGAGGGCCTAAGACGCTGGGCCAGGAAGACCGCAGAGGCCCAGCTGGGGATGTCCTCCCAATGAGGACGGGGTGCCCATTGGACTATGACCCCTCTAATCGCCTGCATTTTGATGGTGGTCTATCTGACCTCGGATGGGCATTTGAGGCCAGCAAAGCAGCCAGAAGGGGGTGAGTACACAGAAAAATTATGATTGAACCTTTATTAACAGGTGATTGAGTGAGAGACAGACTGCTCTTTCTGGCAATGTAGCATGTATCATGTGTCACAAATCTTCTGGGATGAAATTGGTGTAGACAGGACATGTGTTTTCAACTGGTTTGCTCATCCCTTTTGTAGCTGGGACCGAGGACTAAACTATGGTTAACCCTCAGTTGAAATGCCCAGCATGGACAAGATATGACTGTGTTTAGAGTTCAGATATCTTGTTTTAACTGCCCTGATGGTTGTTTGTCTCCACCAACATATCTCTCCTGACAAATGTTACAGTCCAAATGTAAGTAGGATGTGGGTCACTGTCCTCTGTCATGTGTCTGGGACATGTGTAACTTCAAACCAGGTGCAAGTTTTCTTCATTGAATATTGGATGGTGGTGCCTCACAGCAGTCTGTGATGCATTGGTGTCCATTATATATGTGACATGACTTACATAGTAACATCTTGGCAGCTGTAGCATACTACTTTCCCTTGGCAAGTGGGGAATGTGTATTGTCATGGGTAATTTGTCAACAGTGTAGTAAACTTACCTTGTGCCAACGTGTCTGCATGTGCTCCATTCCCACGAGGATACATACAGTATATGTGCAGTAGATATATGGCATGTGCTAGCTATGCATATGGGATGATGTTGAAAAACTCTTACATATATGTTCATGGGGTCTGTTGTCATTTTGAAACATCTGCATTGGTTGTCCAATTACTGGGATGCTCCCAACAGGACTGTGTGATCATCATATGTAGTCATACAGAAACATTCATGCCTCATAGTATGTCATGTGTCATGTGTAACTGCAGTAGCTAGGATGACATGACAGGTAGGGGCACGGTGCTGATCCACTTGATGATGATGTGTACCCTTGATGTGGTATGATGGTTGTAGGTCCACAGCACCTGTGTGTTGTTTGGGAATTATGCCCTGACTGTATGGATGCATCATGGAGTGACTTGCCGTGATGTTTGCATGACATGTGTTTGGGGTCAGGGATTAATCTACAGACAGATGCCATGCTTGTCATGTCTGATATGTATATTATGATCTTGATTCTCATTATACAACTATATGGTTTCCTCCTAATAGTGGCTGCAAGGTATGTGCCCCTCTTTCCTGCAAAGTACAGTTGTCTACTACACCAACACTCAGAAGTAAACATCAAAATGGGCGTGAGACATTGGTGGGGGATATCCTGGGCCTAACAGGGCCATTCATGTGTGTATTCTGGAGATATCTTTCCCTGAGGTTTGGGACCTGACTTCACTGTTGTTTTGTGCAAAATCACATGTGGTGCACTCCTGGGTGACCTTGCTAATACATCCTTGACTCACTTTTGAAAGGTGTGACTTTTGTAGCTGTACATTGTTGTGAGGTGTCCATTGTGAGATGGATGTTTCCATGTCACCTAATTCAGGTATGGCATGTTTGAACCAGTGTTGTCTGCCTTTCCTTATCAGCATCACTTATTGGAGTGACATCATATTGATGCAAGTTAGATGCGTGCATAGGCTTGAGTGAATGTAATTGGTAGGGTAACGTACAATGGTCTCCAACTGTTGGCTACTGGTTCCATGTGGTGGGCTGCATGTGGCACAAATTTGATGTGAAAAGGTCACTTAGTTGGCTTATGGTTAGTGTGGTAGCTACACTTCATCCATGCTATTGTTGTTATCTGGGGCCAAGAGTAGCTCATGTGTTACCTTTGTGATTCGAGATGGCATGCATGGTTCTGCATTGGCACGTGATGTTGGCACTTTGCTATCACTTTATCCGGTGGGCAACTTGTCATGATGGTATGTTTTGTCTCTCAGAGTTGTGATTGATGTGTCATCATGTACATGTTATGACCTTGATTCACCTTCTTTTGGCACCATCGGCAGGCGAAGGAGATGGGGCCGAGGCAAGTGGGAAAGCATCTGGCCATGGGACCTCAGAACACGAGACCACCAACAGCGTGTGACCCAATGGCCTGGAGGGCTAGGGGAGTGCCATGGGGGAGACCAGATCTGGCTCTACTTCATCGGATTCCTCCTCCAGTGGACTCAGCAGAGACCACCCAAGCCCCATCTTTGTCAGCCACCTCTCAATCTATCAAGCCCTCCCTGTTGCTGCCCACCCAGTTGTCCGTGCCCGCTCACTCAAGAGGTTGGGCATCTCCTTTGCCGCAGGCACCTCTGCCCCAACCCCTCAGTGAGGAGGCTATGGACCTCCTGAGGTCCATCTCTGTGGGTCAGATGGCCATTGTCAATGCCATCCAGGGACTGACAGGCCAGATCCAGCAAAGCAATGCATTCCTGGAGGATACAATCTCTGGCTTACAGAGATAATTTCAGTCTCTGGCCTCCACACTTACGGCATCCAGTCACCTCTTGTCTTCCGTCCTCCTTCCACCTTCCTCTTCCCAGTCCAAATCCCCATTCCCTGACCCACCTAAAGCACACAGACAGACTCACATGCACCCACCTCATAAGACAAGGCTAGCCCACACAGACATAAGCACCACAAGATCTACCACCAGCACCCAAACAAACAACACCCACCTGCAGACACAGACTGCAGACACAGCAAGTCACGATTTCCCCTGACACCCCTTACTCCCATCATCACACACGCAACATCTGGCACACCTACCAACACCACATCAACAGTCTCTGATCCAGCCACCACACCTATCATTCCCGCAGACACCACCCCAGCAGACCCTCAGACATCCACTGCAGTCATCACACCCACAGACAACACAGCCTACATGCAGCACATCCACCATACCTGCAGTCACCACCCCTACAGACACCCACCCACTCACCACAGCATCCCCCAGCACCTCCACCCCCCTCAGCCCTAAACATATAAACACCCTCATTCACCCACCCACAGACACCCACCACACACAAGCACACCTCCCACAAACAGGCATCCAAAACATCCACACCTACACGTCAGGCAAGCACTCCCTCAACCTCCAAATCCCGAACCCCTTCTGATGATCATCACTGTATGTCCTATGAAAGTTTTCCTATGTGAGCTTGGCCTTTTCCCTGTTCTTCCCACTCGCCATGACACTCCCAAAAGGTCAGTTTCCCTCCCCAAGCCCATCCCTTCTGCCTCCAAGGCCTCCCATGCCCCCCCTGCAATCACCCATGCCCCTACCCCACCAAGAAGAAGTCAACCCCTCCCAAGAAGGTTACTGCCCCTCCCAAGCCCAAGCCCAAACCCACCCCCCACCCCACCCCCAGATAATCCTTGAGGTGCCTGTCTGCTTCCTTGATGCCCCTCCCTTTGGAAGATACATAGTAGTCAGGAGTCAAGTAGGAGCCCAACACTGTGCCTTTTGGGCAGACATTTTTGGACTGGCCTATGGCTTTGGACTATAAAACAGTTTCCTGAATAAACCCAACCAGTTGTTGGTGTTTTGGATTTTAGATACACCTTTGTCTTGTATTTCCTTCCCTAGCTCTCTGTTGTTCCTGGGTGACATTAGTTGTGTGTCTGTTGGGCCTGCTTGCTTCTCCATATGGTATTTTCTTAATTATATGAGTTTGTGTGCAGTGCTGTTTTCCCACAAGGGAAAGGTGTGCGTTGTGTAACGCTTATGTGTGTGTTGATGCAATGTTGTTGTCATGACATTGTGTTGTGTTTGTAGTGGTATGTGTATATTTTTGTATCGTGCAAAGTGGGCATGTATGGTCAATAATTTGTTTCCTGATATGGGTAATGTCTACATTTGGTGTGTGTGTTCTTGACTTTTGTCAGTGCAGACGTGGAGTGTGTTGAGGTGTGGTACTTAGCTTTGCATTTGAGTGCAAGTGTCCATTTAGGTGTGTGTCCCTGGCAGCTGTTAGTGTAGGGGTATGTCCCATGGAGTCTGACTTGTGTGTGCTTTGTTGCCTTGCCCTTCCCCAAATGTGTGACTGTGCATGACAATTGCTGTCGGTATTGCTTATTACTGATATGCAATTGTTTGCAACTGCTGAGCACATATTGTTTGATGCCTTGTTCAACATGATATGTGTCCCAATTTAGCCTCCTTCCAAGTGTGATCCTGCTGCTCCCATAGCAGCTTGCAGGTGTTGTTGTGGTGGTGTGCTCTGTGTCTTTTGTCTATTTCTCTCTGTCTGCATTGGGAATGGGATTGTTCATCCAGTGTGCTATGAGTGTGTGTGATGTGTGTGTCAACAGCAGTGTTGTTTTATGGTGTTATCGTGTTTGTGCCATGGCAGATGGATGTATATGTGTGTTGTATGTGTGGCCTGCCCATAGCTTGTGTTGGGTGTGAGTTTGTAGAATGAATTTGTATATGTGCAGTAGTTGTGTATTTGATGCTGTGTGTGTATATGTTGTGTGGTCTTCAGTGTCCCTGAGCCTGTGTTGTGTAGCTGTGTGTATATGTGTGGGATTGCCATGCAGTGTGTATGTGTACTGGCTGAAGTGTGTGAGTTGTGAATGTGTGTGTATTTGTGATGCAGTAAGTGAGTGTGTGTGTCTGGAATGATAGGTGTAGCTGCTGGCCTTGACATCCCCGCCTCTATAATGTGTTTGGTAATAGTATAAATTTGTTAAACATGTTAGTTTAATAAGACAGGTAGTGTGTGTACTTACGGTTGGTGTCATCCACGTCAGCAATGTATCCCTTGTCTTTCGGCGAGCAGCAGCATGACTTTTAGGAATGGCTGCATGGCGGCTCTGGACTTCTGTTGCTGTCTGCAGATGAGTGTCCTCTTTTAAACTGTGCATTTCCACCTTATGCTTTGTGGTGATTGGACCACAGCAGGTCACATTGGCAGAGTGCTACCTCGTAATAGGTCAGGTGGAAACATGGTCTCGGCCGGCCTGTTTGTGCCTCCAAACGACGGCGGCGGTCTGTGTTGCCTGGCAGTGGTGACGGACTGTTGGCTGTCTTCTATTTCCTCGACCACCAAACTCATAATACGGTGGTCTGCTCTGCCAGACTGCTGGCGGTCGGACCGCCAAACTTGTAATCAGCCCCTAAATGTCTGAGACTTTTGCTGCACCTATGGTTGTAAAAAATGTTAATTAGTTTTAAAAAACTGTTTAGATTAAAATGTCATGGTTTATTTGCTGAAACAAATTAGGGCCTCATAATGACTTTGGCTGTCCCAACACAGGGCCGCCAAAGCTGCTGGGAGGCGCCACTGTCATACCTTTGGCTTCCTCCCCAGGCGTATTACAATGTTCTCACCAAGCTGACTGGCAGGAACATTGTGTTATGCTGTCCCACTAGGCTGACTGGCGGGAACAGTGCTACGATATTGGCCTCCGCTCATTTAATGGAGCCAAGGCCAATACCATACCACACACAAGCACCATCGGAATGCAAAGCAGACAGTGCACATTCTGATGGTGCTTGGCAGGGGGGCCTCTGCACTGCCCACGCCAAGGCCCTCCAGGGGCTCCTCTGTGGCCCATGGCACTGGCTTTCAGCCAACCTTTCCAAGGGTGGGTCCCCGCCATACAAAGACTTGTGGAAAGCTAAGTTGTAATCAGCAGTTGTAATCAGAAAGGCAGCGATGAGTTTAGCACCGCTGTGGCTGAGTACAACTCAGACCACCATCAGCCCACGAGAACCATGTCCCTGGCAGGGACGGTTGTCCATTAGCGGGTCTGCCCGGCAGGATTGAAATGTGGTGGTCGAACCACCTGGAGTGTGGCAGTCCGGCTGTCACTGCGAATGTGGCGGTCCTCGGACCACCACACTCATAATGAATCCCTTATTTCCCTGAACTTCAAAGAGAAGGGGTTTCAAGTTGTGTATTTTACGAGTAGTAAGGACCTTTTTTGTAATTATGGTTTGGAGTGTTCTGTTGGAGTTCTTGTTTCACTATGATTTGTGTTTTTGGTTCTTCCAGCTGAGATGGTTCTTTAAGATTCTTTTATGAGTAAAATATGGAAAAATATTTTTTTATTTCAAATAATGTATTCAGTAAAAAAATATGTTTTCTTGTTGTGCTGCAAATGTTTTTGGGTTAGTTCCTGTGGGATTAAATATTTATGGTAAATTAATGCTATTTAATTTCTGGAATTATTTTTACCAGTGACAGTTTTCCTTAAAGTTGTATGCTGGTTTTTCACTGGTGTTTCTTTATCATGGAATTGTTTTCCAGCTAAATGAGGGAAAATATATATATGAATGTTATGTTAATATGAGACTTAAAGACGTACTTTTCAGTATTGCTTCTAAAAGTTTTTATACATGTTTTATGGTTTTTGGAAAACACATAAATCTGCCCCCAGCGACAGTTTAGCACCTTCCCTGAAGTAGGTACTTTGCGGAGTTAGAATAGTCAACCTGCCCCCCAATCACTGTCCAGCACCTTCCCTAAGGTAAGCACTTGGTGGAGTTAGAATAGTGATTTTGTCCGAGGCACTGTCTAGCACCTTCCCTGAGGCAAGTTCTTGGCAGAGTTAGAATAGTAGTTTACTCCCCAGGCACTGACCAGCACATTCCCCTGAGGTAAGTACTTGTTGGAGTTAGAATATCAATTTTGCCTCTCCCCAGCCACTGTCTAGCACCTTAGGTAAGTACTTCGTGGAGTTAGAATAGTAAATCTTACCCCCCACCGAGTCACAGTCCAACACCTTCCTGGAGGTAAAGACTTGTTGGTGTTAGAATAGTAATAGTGCCCCCGAGCTGCTGTAAAGCACGTTCCCTGAGGTAAGTACTTAGTGGATTTAGATTAGTAATTTTGCCTCCTGCCACTGTCCAGCACCTTCCCCGAGATAAGTACTTGATGGAGTTAAAATTGAAAATCTGACCCCCCCCCACCCCACCACTGTTCAGCACTTTTTTGAGATACCACGTATTGGAGTGTGAGGAGTAATTAGTTCATACAGTTACAATATGGTTTCTTCCTTTAATATATTTTGTTTGTAATTAGTTCATACAGTTACAATATGGTTTCTTCCTTTAATATAAAATGTTTTTATTACATTACAAGTTTTAGTTTTGGTATTTTAAATGAAAATACCTAAATTATTTTCACTTACAGTTATGACAACTTTCTAAATGTTGACAAATCAAAATATTCCTACAGGTGGTAGACTTTGTGGCAAAAAAAATCTGAAAAGTAGTAAAAACATGTTATCAAATGTCTTTATCTTTAATGTGTATGTGTTGTTTCATCTGTACTAATGTTCATAATTGTACTTGCTGTAACAGCTAGATGTTAGTGTTTTGAATAGTGTCTCTGTAGTAATACTACTTTCTCACGTGTGTTTGGTCACTTCAGAAGGCAGTGTACCACTGATCACAAAATGGTGGACCCCTGTTTTTATAGCTGTAATAAGGTTTAACTACAATTTTCAGTAAAATAATTGTTGTAATCTGTGTATTTAGGTGAAGAAATACGTGATTAAAACTATAATTCGATTGTAAGTTTTTTTAATATGTATTTGACTTTCTTCAGAGACTTCGAGCCTCATTACGAGTTTGGCAGTCCATGGACCACCATGGTGGGGATGACAGTCTGACCGCCATCGGGTTGGGGGTCGGATCACCATATTACAAGGCATGCAGGACTATGGAGCAAAGACTGCTGTGGTTTCCCCGCACAGCCAGGCAGCACAGACAGCCGGGGTCACAAGGCAGCACACACAGTCCGGTGGAGACAGTGTTTCCACCGTACACGTTATGAGGTTGCACACCACATCTCAGCAGGTGGAAACGGGGAGTGTAAAGGGGGAGGGAGACACTCACCTGCAGGCCGCCTTACACGTTCAGTGTTGCCATGGAGTCCATCTCACACATCCTGCCGCTGCTGCTAATTATCGAAGGTGCACAAAATCCATGCTGCTGTGGATGCACCATCCATAAGTACACATACCTACCTGTGTCATTACGCTCAACAACAGATCGTCGTGCAGTCAGCCACATCATATGGGGGTGACACTACAGGCCCCAAGTACACGTGTCATTGTGTCCTGGGTCAGAATCATAGACAAAGAATGACACATTCACAGTCAAAAAACTCCCCCTTTGGACAGGTCACTCATGCTGCACCACAACACTAATCAAAAACACACGCCTGCCCATCTCAGGCACAGGGACAGTGAAGTGTACATACCATTGTGTCACACTACACCAATAAGACAGCAACATCACCTCTACAAATACAACTCACACACTCACATTGCACACATGTCATGGACTGTCGTCACATTCAACACATATATGTATGGATGTGGCATGGAACACAAACACCATTCCAATTAAAATGCCCTGCAATGTACACAAACATCACACACATTGCAACACAATGGAAGGACAATAAGATGCACAATAGACAGAGAGACAAATATACAAAGCTCACTATGCAAACAATGCTTGCACAATGGAATGGGGGCATCAGGAGCACTCGGGAAAGGAGGCTGCACTGGGACACATATCACTTTGCAAAAGCCCCTTAAACAACTTTGGCACAGGAACCAGCCATTCAGGTATCTCTGGGACAAATAATACTAGAGTCAAGCAACATACCAATCTGCACAATATGGAAGTGCAAGTCAACAAAACAAATAAAACTCTAACTGCATGGGACATACATCTACATGAAGTAGCTGCAAGGCAGTCACATCTAAATGCACACATGCACAGTCAAATGCAAACAAAGGTAGCACAATTGAACACACTCAATGTCTGCACAAGCAAAATTCAAGCTGTCACACATTAGATGAAGCTATAATCCATATCAGTTGGACAAGTCTAACACCATATGTGCTTACATTGGACGACACAAGATGAAATATTTACCATTCTAAGCAGTACACAATGCTATGACACCACAATTGAATTAACACTCACATATCTATACAGTCAACATCTACCTTTGTCTTGAGTGACACCAACACTGCCCATAAAGTCAGCTACTATAAACAGCAGAAAATGGATCAGCAAGCAGGCTGAAACACACAGAACTGAAGGCAGACAACACAATTTTCTCAAGAACAACAGAAAGGAAAAAAGGAATTTCAGGGCAAATGTGTACCCTAAAAAACAACTGTTTGGCTTATTTACTGTAAATTCCTCAGAATTAAGGCCATTGGTCGGTTTACATGCAATTGTCCATGCACATCACTGTGCTCTCACTTGACTCCTTTACTACCAGGGAACCTCCACAGGAAGGGGCATCAACTGGGCAGGCAGGCAGGCACCTCAGGGATCATCCTTGAGGGTGGGGTTGGATTTGGGATGTTTGAGTTTGGAAGGGGTGGACTGCTTCTTAGGAGGGGTGGGCTTCTTCTTGGGGTGGAGGGGTTTGAGTGGCTTGCAGGGGGGGCAGGTGTGACAGGGTAGGACTTGGAGGTGGAAGGAATGGGTTGGGAGATGGGTGTTGGTCTCTTGGGTTTGGGATAGAGGTGAAGGGAACAGGGAAAAGAGCAAACGCAAACAAAAAATATTTCTTAGGAAAGCGGGGACAGCCAGCAGAAGGGGGTGGGGACTTGGACTTCGAGGGAGTGGTTTTCTGCTGTGTCAGTGTGGATGTCTTGGGTGTGTGCATGTGTGAGGTATGCTTATGTTTCGGTGGTGTCTGTTGCATGTGTGATTGTGGGCATTTGCATGTATTGAGGGGGTGGGAGGTGGAAGAGCTGGGTGATGTGGGATTAGTGGCTGTGTGTGTGTCTTTTAGGGTGGTGTCTGCAGGTATGATTGTAGTGATGGATGTGTGTGTGTCTGTTGGCGTGGTGTCTGAAGGTATGGTGGATATGGTAGATGTGTGTTTGGGTGATGTCTGCGGTATGGTGGATGTGTCACTGACTGTTGTGGTGGTGCTTGTGGGTCTGCTTGATGTGGTGTGTGGTACAGTGGAGGTGCCTGGGGAAGTAGTGGCTGATGTTATGTGTGTGGGTGTCTGTTGAGTGCTTGGGTGTCGGTGTGTTTTGTGGTGTTTGTGTTTATCTGTGCTGCTCTTGTTTGTAGATGTGGGTGCGTGCGGATCGGTTTGTGTACTTGGGATAGGTAGGGGGATGAGGGATGGGGCATTTGGATTGGATAGAGGTAGGTGAAAGGGGAACAGAAGGTGGTGGTTGACTGGCTGCCATCTGTGAGGAGGCCAGAGCCTGAGAAAAATCTCTGTGAGTCAGACATTGCACTATGAATGCCTTCCAGGAATGCATCTGTCTGCTGCAGTTGAGTGGACAACCCCTTGATAGCATTCGCAATGGCAGTCTGACCCACAGAGATACTCTCAGAAGGTCAATAGCCTCCTCACTGAGGACAGCAGGGGTAATAGGGGCTGAGGGTAGGTGCCTGCGGCAAAGGAGACGCCCAACCTCTTACGTGAGCGGACATGGCCAACTGGGTGGGGAGCAACAGGGAGGGTGGCGCTAGATCTGGGGGTGGCAGACAGAGATGGTACAGGGGTACATCCAGATGAATCCACCACTAAGGAATGGCCAGTGGAGGAAGAATCTGATGATTACAAGGCTGTAGATCCTGTCCGATACGTGGCACTCCCCTCACCCTCCTGGCCACTGCATCCCTCTGTGTTGGTGGTGTCTTGACCCGAGGTCCCATGGCCAGATGCTTCCCCACATGACTGTGCCCTGTCTCTACTTCTCTGGGCTGATGTTGCAAATACAAAGAGAAATAGGGTCATCACATGTCCAGGATCACACTTGAACAACAGTTTTTAGCAAACATTACCATGATGTCAAGTAGGCCCCAGCAACAAACTCCACCTACGTGGCTCACACATGTACAATACCATATGCATGCATGCCATCTGAACTGTCAACAGTTGCCATAGGAAAATCAGGATCTCAGACAACTGCAATTGAGGGCTGAAGTTGTGCAATCACAGTAACCATTGAACTAGTAGGAGACCTCGTCCCCTTCAATGCTTTGCCTAATGGAGCATACATCACTTACCTGTTGTCATATAATAGTAGGCCAAAGCCAACTCTATTCCCACAGATCCCAAACAAACTCATGCACATATCTATTTGCCACATACACAATGGCACAACAATAATAAATGATCCACCCAGAACATGCCATGTTGCTGACAACAGTACAATAGCCTGGAGAAGGTGACAAGGAAATACTCATGCCGCACTGGAAACAGATCCACAATGCACACTCCACCAAGTGATATTTGTCTCAGTGGCGTCATGGAGGTAGTACTAATGTTGCTCTGATATGCCACAAATTTGACATAGAAATGTACACTGTAGACAAAATGTGCAAAATGTCAGGGAGATATGTCTCTAAAACAACATAGTGAATCAGCAAGTCCCAGGGAAATCACCGCTAATGTCTGGCACCCCTTACAATGACATACTATGAGTTCATCAGTAGATGCCATTAGTCCTTTGGATGTAGGAGAGGCCCAGAGATTTGCAAGTATTTGTAGAAGGCCCTCAACATGTTGCTCAATTGGAAGGAACATCATTGTCTCCAATTTGGTCATGCAAACCCAGATGTCTGTTGATGAATTCTTGTACCCAGAAACATGGCTTCCAACATAACTGCAAGTCACTCCATGAAGCATGCCAACAGTCAGGTTACAAACCTTCCCCATTTCACAGGTGCAAAGCACTTTACTACATGATTCTACATCAATGGCATGAAAATGCACATTGTGGGTAAAACCTCTCAGCCTACACGTCTTGTCCCTCATTGCTTCTGCAGTTGTACATGCCAAATGACATGCTATGGCAGGTGAGGCTATGTGTCAGACAATTATCAATGGTGACACACTGCTGTCTGTGGCACCACATGAAATGTACCCCAATTGTAAATGTCCTATTCCACACACAGGTTGGCATGCACATATATGTGGGGGAATACAGAAACGATGCCCTCAACACAAGTAAACAACTCATGAAACAGCAGCTTACAAATATTTTCCTAACGCAGTATACATGCTGACACGTAGGCACAAGGAATGTTGGCAATAAATTATGTCAATGGACATTCCCCACTTACAAAGGGTAAGTATTGATCTATAGATGCACCGTAAAAAAAAGTATGCACTGTCACATGTATAAAGGCCATCTTCACATTACAGACAGTAATGAGGTACCAGCACCCATCATATGCTGAAGACAAGTAGCCTCTGGGTGGCGGAGGCCAATATGCTCCTTTCACCAGACACATGGGTGGGGACAGTGATCCTCTTCTTGCCTGTAACACTGAGGAATAGTGGTCTGTTGCATACAAATATCACCCACTACAACAACAAACAGTACTTGATTGATCACTGTACACAGCCATATGTTGTCCCTGGAGAGCAAATTGTTTGTGGATTGTACACAATAGAGTGCTATGTCCCTGGGCTAATAGGCAAGGCACATCAGTATGCAACACTTGACATGTCTACATAAACAATCACTCATCTACTGAGTTACACATAGCTCATCCCTAATCCTCAGGGAGAGCTGTCAGAACCTAACATATTCACTTGGCAGTGTGACGGGCAGGAATATGCCCTGTACTCATCCCCTTGCGGTTGCTGTGCTGTCATCAAATGCCCGTCAATGTCTGGGTAGGCCACCACCAGAATGCGGGACATTAGGGCGTCATGGTCCGACAGGCACCCTGCCCATGTTGGGAGGACATCCTCAGTGATCTTCCAGGTCCATCGTCCCTGGTCATCCCACCTCTTCCGACAGCGGGTGCTCCGTGAGCTGTGGACCCCCAGAGTCTGTACCTTCTTCGCGATTGCTCTCCATAGCTCCTTCTTATGATGGGTGTTGACCTGCATGGATGAAAAAGACAAATCAAGAGATTACAATCACAGGTTTGGTCAGAAATGATTGAGTCACATACATGTCAGAAACACCAAGCTAGAGCTTTTCAAATTGTTAACACTCCACAAGGGTGAAACACAGAAGCCAATAAGTACAGGGTCGTGACTACTGACATATGTATTTGCTTCTGCACTGCCATGCTCATGGCCTACAATGACTAAGCAAGGTTAATGACATCAGATAGCCCCTACTCCAGCAACCTGTACTGTGATATGAGCCACAATGAAACACTACACACCTATTTGGCTTCTGAAGGGCCTTAGGCCTGAATGGACAAACACCTTCACACTCTGTGAGAGTGACTCACTTCTTACAGTCTCTACAGGCAACTGCCATAGTACACACTTCAGCATTACACTTAAGTAACAATCAAGGGGCTGGCATGGTGGGTACAGAAAGTGTCTTCCTTGTCCATGTATGGGCATGTGGAATAACACATGCAGATTCATGCCACTTCAGGGGGTGAGTTCTGTGGTATGTACCTTTACCACATAACAGTCCTTTGGACATATGTGTCTATCTTAAAGTGATGGCATCCTACATACAAAGGCATGCGGTGTGCAATTTCTGCTATGTGACCACTGTACTGAATCACATATCATTACCTTCTAGAAATCAACACACTGACTGCACTGTGGGACTGTCATTTATTCAATAATCCTGTAAAGGACAAATATGACCTGTGTGAAGGTGACAACAGAACTGTGGGAGTAAGGGACCCGTCATGACTCAAAAACACACATTGACAAGGAGCAAAATGCACTTATGGACTGGTTTAATGATTTACCTCTGTATCCATTCCTACTCTAGTCAAAAGAATGAGGCATCAGGGCAGGTTTTGCCACTAGAGCATCATATTGGCCACATGCCAGGATCTGCTAAGGTACAGGGAGTGGTCACAGTGTCACAGTTGCAAAGCCATAGTGACTCTCCCACAGCCTGCACTATGTCCCATAATAGGAGATACATTTGACAGGCCCTGGTCTCTGCAGGCTAAGCAGACAGAACCTGCATGACACTCAATTCCCATCACTTCAATGCATGACAGTGTATCATGTGGCTATCAGCAATTTGACATGTGGTGTGTGTGGCAACCTGAGGGGCACAGTGAGGCAAGATATGCCTTCCAAACAACAGTTTAAAAAGGCCAGATGTGGTTTGAAAGATCTGTGGCACTATATACATTGCTCACATGATTCTAAAATGACTCATACAAGATGCATACACAGCTTATGCTGTCATGCACATACATGTTGTACAACATTTACAACAATCATGAGGAAAGAGATGTCATTGGATGGCAGTAATGTCTCATTACCTAGTTATGTGCATCCAACACAAGGATGATCTAGGACACCAAAAATCTCACAAAACCTTAACATATGGAACTGGCACCAATACCTGCACATTCTACATCCCATTAATACCACACAGACTGCAACAACAGGCATACAAAAAGTCTAACTGTCACACAGGGGCACATTGTAGCCTGTGAGTAGGAAAAGGATGGTGAAGTACATACAAACTTGTGCACACGAGGTGGCTGGTGAGCAATAGAACTGTCCATTCAGGGGTAGGACCTCAATAACAAGCCTCTCCCGCTCCTCTGGAGTAGGTCAGGAATCTGCCATTTTGGTGACCTGAAATGCTGTATTGAGCTTTTAAAACTGCATCACACCTACAAAACATATTTTTTTCCCAACAAACATCCTTGTCTTGTCTTGTCAAGTAGGTCCTTCTACTCAACCACCATTGTAGTATGTTGCACGGCAAGGATGGCATTTAACAGAGAGGCACAGTCCACCACCGCTGACAGTCATTTTGGTGGTCAGAATATACAGTCACATTACGAGGGGCAATTGTGTTGCAGATATTTGAGTTTGGTCCAAATCCATGTTGTGGACACATGTTTTGAAAAGTATGGGGGCCACATGTGAGCTTGTGTAGTTGCCAGCTTTGATGTGTACTGGGTGCCATGTCTCTTCAGTCAGAAATGCTTTTTCACATGATATCATTCACATGCATCATGTATCTTGCTGAGGACACACTGACTAATGTTAGAAATCATGTCTTGTCGCACATCGGTACCCTGGGAGAGGCAGGATGTGACAACCTCCTGTCTATTGTCCACTGCCAAACCTTCAGACCGTGAAGCAACAGCACATTATCATGTACTACAACCTGGATAGGCAAATAATAGTGGACTTATGTCATCAACTGATGTCAGATCTTATGCCAACTATTAGTTATCCAAACAGCATACCAGCCATTGTACAAGTCATGTCAGTATTGCACTTCCTAGCCACAGGGTCCTTCCAACATACAGTGGTCCTATCTGCTGGTATGTCCCAACCTTTGTTCAGTCTGGTGTTGAAGGAATTCCTCTCAGGAATGTTGAAACACATTGACAGGCTATATCCTGGTTTCCCTGTTGTGAGGACTTAGCCCATGTTGGATTGGTGCCACTGCAGGCCAATTAACAAGTTTATTGTAGCAGAAAGAACTTCCATTCCATCAACATGTAAGTTGTCTGTTTGTCTGTTGACTGCTGATCTCTACATTTCACATGTCTGTGGCCGTTATCTGGGTTCAGCCCATGATTCCTTCATAATGCAGAACAGCACTATATTCCAGCTGATGTCCAACTGTACCCAGAGACAGCCTGTTTGGTTGGTAAATCACATCTGTCCTGTGTGTGTGCAATGTCAGGTGTTACAATCATGAACTGAATGACTCCTTGTTTCACATGTGTCCCATTCCTGAATAGGAGACTCAGCATATCCAAACCATCCTTGGTTGTTGACACCAGTAAGGAATCTAACTACGCCAGGGGAAGTCTGCTTCAATGAGGCCCATGAAAGAACACAGCGGGTAGTGGAGTGGGATTTTGTGTTCCTGAAGGTCAGATTTAGGAGTCTGGACAGGACTGGTGGAGCCCTCCTCTAGTCACCTGGAAAGGTGTGTCAGATCACTGCGGAATACTGCATGCTCCACAACATTTCGCTGCAGAGGAGTATCCTGTACATGAGGGAGGGGAACCTGCAGTGCCACCGGGTGAAACTCCTGAAATGCCAAGTAAGGATGACAGTGGTGAAGAGGAAGCAGCATCAAAAGCTACTTTTCATGAATGTAAGTATGTCATGTGATTTAATGACTGTGACTGTACAATGAACTGTAGTTGTGAGAACATGTGGAGTTGAGTGTTTTAGAACCAACTAGGGAGATGATACTCTGCAATATTCAGCCAAAGGCTGCTTGATGAGTTAGCTTTTAACATATCCCCACCTTAAAGTTGTTGATTTGTTTTTGTCAGTTTCCTTGTAATGTAATTTCATTTCCAGATGCTTGCTATGTGACTGGTGTAATTCGAATGTTTTCAAGCCTATACTCCTTGTTTTAGCTTTGTGCAGGTAGCTTCATCATGGCATCCTCATGTAGGCATTTCAGAGCTGTACATTGGCAGGTATCTGATGCTGTTCCGACATACAAAGAAGGCATGGATTGTTCCAGATAATGTAGGTCACAAATGTTGGGTGTATAAGACCTGTGCCAAGAAAACTTGCACATTGTTTGGGTGGAAGGTTAGAAGTGCACATTGGACTTGCATTTCATCATGGGTGTCACCATGTGGGCATGAAATATGTAGTCATAGATTGCGACTAAGTCAGTTTCCCATTACATAGGCTAAAAACTATTCTTGTATGACCTGTATGTAGCTGTAGATGTGTTTCATCATTGCAGGCCACAGTGCCTGTGCCACAACACTGACATTGGTTTGTGTCATCCCACCAGATGCATGTTTTTTAGATTATGATGGGCGTATGATCAGGGACTGTTGTACTGCCATCTGTCTGTATGCTGGATTATGTGATGTTGGATTACTTTGGTGTGGTATGTGCTAAGGCTCAAGATAATGACATCATCCACTTTAATGTTTGCCTGTTCTACAGGGCAATGTCTGATAAATCCCTTCCTTCTGTGGTCTGGGGGACTGTACCTTGGAATAAGCTCTTTTACTCAGTATGATTCACATGTTCCTGTCTCAAAAAGTCCAGACATGTGGACAGTCTATATGTTGAACACTTGAATAAAATGTTTGGTGTGATCAGACACTGTTTTTTTGTCTAATGGTGCTGTGTACTTGTAACATATACCTTATTGCACAAGTAGCTTGTGTCTTCATCATATGGTT
This sequence comes from Pleurodeles waltl, assembly GCF_031143425.1. Classification (NCBI taxonomy): domain Eukaryota; kingdom Metazoa; phylum Chordata; class Amphibia; order Caudata; family Salamandridae; genus Pleurodeles; species Pleurodeles waltl. The sequence continues at coordinate 973,282,315 of NC_090439.1, forward strand.
CACATGGTCTTAAATCTCTACATAGCAAACTGTGCAAATTAAGCAAGCAGACAATGAGTTTGTGATGGGTGAATTGATGACAATGAGGATGCAGAAAATAAAATCTGGACAGAAGGAGCAAAAAAGTAAAGTGAAGGTGTCAGTCATGGTGAATGAAATCACTGGAGTAAATACCACACCATTGGGAGTGCAAAGTCCAGAGTACTCCTCTCATTGGAACTGGTAGGTGGTTGAGGATCAGTCAACAGAGTGAATATGTGGCACACAAAGGAGGTCCTTTAGGAAAAGGTCATTTGTTGGTAGTGGTGGGTGTCTTGCCATCCACACCTCCTGGATTGTTTCCTGGACGTCCCCCCTTGCATGGGGGAGATCTGCTGCTATAGAGGCAGGGATGTCTGGGGTGGGTTCTTCCTCTTGCAGGGCCTCCCTTCCAGTGGCTGGCACCGATGTTGATGTGCCTGGTGTTGATGAGCCAAAGGAAGGGGAAGATTGGTTTTTAAAAAACCTGCTCAGGACTGTGTGTAAGTTCCGCATCACCCCTGTTAGGGAGGCCATGTTGGGTCCATCTGCTCTTGCATGTCCCTCTGTAGCTGCTTGATTTCCTGGAGTTGGGTCAAGACATGGTCCATCACGCCTTGGGACTCCTAATAGACGCCCAAGACTTTGCTGATGGTGTCCTGGCCAGGAGTAGCCCCAGTGTCCTCATCCCGCTGGCCCACAGCATCCCTCCCACACACCCTTCCCCCACGGGCCTATGCTCTTGCCACAGGGTGCCCACTCCCACTGGGTCCTGGAGCCTCATTGGGCAAAGTGTTGTGCTGCAACTCAGGATCCAGGACCTGGATGCATGAAATCAGTAGACACTGTGCTTGGTACACAGGTTGGGGGGTGAATGGCTGCCTGTGATGTTGAGGTACCAGGGATGAGAGGTTTTGATGTAGCCACAGTGAGACTCACTGTTGGTGTCTGACCAGGTTGCCCAAACGGGCCCGAACTATACTCTACATCCAGACATCCAGGAGTGTTTTCTTCACTGAGGGCTTCATCCAGGGGGGGGGTAGTGACAGTCTTTTCTGTGGCCTCTGTGAGCCCAGTGGCAGCTTGACCTGTTGATGTGAAAGGTACAATGTTACTAGTTGTACTTTGACATCTACCTCCAACAGTTTAGTGTTACATTAAGCATAGACCTTGTATAAAGTTAAGTTGTGTTAATCCTTTGGTGGCAAGTACCCATGGTATTGGTTGTGCTGTGTAGCAATTTTAGCTATAGTTTTATACACGTTATTTTAGAAAACTAGGCCTGCCGCTGTGCACTTTAACCTAGATATGTTTTATTTTAGCTTTTCTATATTATTTTAACAGTAGCCACATTTGCGGTCTTGATTTATTTTCTCTATCTAGCTGTTCTTCGCCTAGGTCAGCACTGCGTTCTTAAACAAGACATTTCTTTCACTCTGTGCTTTCTCAATTCTGCAGTAAGATAGGTTGCTGGCAAAAGTGGTACGCTTTGTCTCTAATGTTCACAGAAACATACACATTCTTACGTGGTGATCGTTTCTTATAAAAACACTACTTTGACCCAGGTACGTTAGAGGGAGATTCCATCCAGATGACCACGACTGTATGCTGATTGCTGATTGTTTCACTGCAGCTGCTTATGTAGACTGCAGGCCTCTTGCTCAGGTATGAGGGATGATGTCTTCCCAGGGGAAACCTAAAGGGCAGAATTACACCTTAACATGCTGTGCTCTATCATAGCTTAGGTAGGAACTATCTCCACAAACTTTAGTGACAATGTGGTAGCATTATTTTTGTGTTTTACTCTCCTTGTCACAATCTTAATCCTATTGTGCTTCATCATCCTAGTTATTGCAATACATGTCTTATTTTCATAGATGCAGTTACTTCAATAAAACCTGATCGAACTATACTCTGCCTCTAACTGTCCTTGCATATGTGAGACTAATGTAACTGAGAGAAACGGATGAGATCTGAGTGACCTTGATTCCCCTGAGGAGTCATTTATGTCATGTGCCCAGTTGCCCCAATCATCCCTGCACTTGGGTGGAGATGAGGCAATGCTAGTTACCCGGAACAAAACCCAGATTAGGCCGACAGGTGTCGGGATCAGACTCAGCCCCCCCGCAGTACAGGTGATTCTGCCACCCGAATCCAGTAGTCTCATTAGGATAATGAGAACCTACGCGACAGTTGTATTGACATGACATTTGTGAGTATGCCAGATCTTTTTGACTGAAGCAGCTGTTGAAATGTACAGTTCATTAGCCCTTGGAAGGATGGCCTATGATTGCCATCTTTCCACCAGTGCAGGGAAAACAGTGGCTAGAGAAGATATGTCTTTGGCCTTTTTGTGGCATAGTTGATTGTTATGCAGGCAGACCCAGGAGTTTGCTGTATATGTGACTGGAGTCATCATGTGGTCATGCAGTGTGAATGTGTCTGCTGCCAATACCAGTCTGGTTAAGCATCTTGGGGCATTTGGGATCATTGTTTTGCACACTGGGTAAGCTGTCCTTCCTGTCTTCAATAGATTTATCTTGGACTAGCAGGTCAAGATGGAGCTAGGTAGCCAGACACATCTCAGAGTTGAGTATGATCTGTATCTTGGTCACTCCCAGGTGAATACATTTCAATTGAGACTTGAGCAAGCAAGGGTATTTGGACAAGTGACCACTGGTCTTGTGTTTGGAGTTAGAGAAGCAGAGAGGTGCAGTCAAATCACTCTCTATACTACACACACTTGACAAATGTTATCCTCCCAGATGACAAAACCTAATTTGAGAGTTTACTAATAGATCGATATGGGCAAGTGCACACTGGCTTGGTGGTTGGAGTTAGAGAAACAGGGCCTATTGGGCTTTGCATTCCGGTCACTCCTTCTACTTCCCATCACTATACATACGGTATCATCCCAGGTGAGTAAAATTCAATTGAGAGTTAACAGACGTGGGTATTTGGGCATGTGAACACTGGCCTTGTGTTTTGAGTTAGAGAAACAGAGCCTCCTGGTCTTGGCAGTCATGTCACTCCCTCTACTTCATACACTTGATAAATGTCACCCCCCCCCCAGGTGAGTGTACTTCATTTGTGAGTTACCAAACAAGGGTATTTGGAGGAGAGAACACTGGACTGGTGGTTGGAGTGATAGAAACAAAGCCTCTTAGGAGTTGCAGTCATGTCACTCCCTGTACTACACACACTATACAAATATGATCCCCCCAGGTGAGGACACTTCATGTCTGAGTTACCAAACAGGAGTCTTTGGAGAAGAGGACAATGGGCTGGTGTGTGGAGAAACAGAGACAGAGCCTCCTGGCCTTAGCAGTCATGTCACTCCCTCAACTACACACACTATACAAATGGTATCCCCCCAGCTGAATAAACTTACATTGAGAGTTGTGAAACAGTGGTCTTTGGACGAAGGAACACTGGTCTGAAACAGTGCCTCCTGTGAGTTGCAGTCAGATTATTCATCTACTTCACACACTTGACCTATGTTATCCTCCATGTGACTAAACTGCATTTGGGAGTTGACAAACAGGGGTTTTTGTACAAGAGAACACTGGGATGGTGGTTGGGGTTATATAAACAGTGCCTTCTGGGAGTTGCAGTCATATCTCTCTCTCTACTACGCACACTATACAAATCCCCCCAGTCGAGTACACTGCAATTGATAATTGTGAAACAGTGGTATTTGTGACCACTGTGCTGGTGGTTGACGTTGGAGAAACAGGGCCTCTTGTGAGTTGCAGTCAGGTCACTCTCTCTACTACACACACTTGACAAATGTTCTCCCCCCGGGTGAGTATACTGCAATTGAGAGTTCACTAACAGATGTACTGTAGCATGTGACCGCTTTGCTAGTGGTTGTGGTTAGGGGAATAGTTCCTGCTGGGAGTTGGAGTCATGCCAGTCACAGTCGTGGCTGGTGACTGGGCAAAGTGGCGGGGTTGGGAACAAAACAAAAATAGAAAGAGAAATACAATGAAAATAACTTACCTTAAGCGCACGGCTGCTCTCCGTTGCACTGCAGACACAGGCTCCCAACCTGCCCTGTGGCCAATCATGACAGTGCTCAGAGCAGCATTATGATTAGCTGGAGCGCCCTGGCTGGGCACTCCAAGACAGAGTGGGATCTGTTCTCTCCAACTCGGCAACACAGTGCTGGGTTGAAGAGAGCCCTGTGCGCATGTGGGTTTGGCAGGCCCGAGGCAGCCAGCCAAACATACATGCGCACCGAAGGCAGTGCTCTGTGCGCTCCCCTCCATGGCTGTCATCCCCCTCATGGCCCCGACCCTAATAAATACAACAATAAACATTGTTTATTATAGTTTTATTTTTAAGGGTGTGCAGCTGCTGCTGCTGGCAGGAGGGGTGACGCTCTACCGCCGTAGCAGAGGAGCCGCCCCTGGCCAGTCCCTGTACTACACACACTATACAAATGTCATCTCCCCAGATGTGTACCCCTAAATTGATAGATAACAAACAAGGTTCTTTGGACAGGTGAACATTGGTCTGGTGTTTGGATTTATAGGAACAGTGCCTGATGGAAGTTGGAGTCATGTCAGTCCCTGTACTACACACACTACACGGATGTCATCTCCCCAGGTGAGTACAGTTCAATTGTGAGTTGTCCAATAGAGGTGCTGGACAGGTGAACACTGGGCTGGTAAGTGGAGTAACAGTAAATGAGGCAAAAGGTGAGCTATAAGCATGCATGACATTGCATTTGTGTGACATTTTTAGTGTGATGATTTACCAGACTCCACTCCCCCTTTATTCCTTTCAAGCCGTCAGGATGCAGGATGCTAAGATCTTCTCCTCCCAGGGAAAGAGATGAAATGGGGTACTGGGAGGGCTACTACCAGTCTTCCTGTCCTGCATTGTGGCTGGACACCAGGGAATGGACCTTGCCCCTGAGGTTGTTTCACCTCTTCCTGATGTACTCCTTTGTGTGCAGGGTGTTGCCTACAGCATTCACTCTGTCATTGATCCTGTCCCACAATTCCATGTTTTTACTGAAAGGAGTATGCTGGACTTTTGCTCCAAACAACTGTGGCTCTGCTCTTATGATTACATCCATCATGACTCATCTTCAGAAAATCAGGGATTTTTGGAACGTGGCAAGAAGGAACAAAAATAAACATGTGACAGTGATTTACTAAACAGGGGAAGTGCAATAGGGTGTGAATGGACAAAAGTGGATGAGGTGTTCAGGATAGAGAGAAAAAGGGGTGCCTAATCTACGCACTCTACAAAAAAAGGTGCTTGGGCTTCGTTGTCTTGTAGTGGAAATGGAAACGATTGTGCTCAGTGAAGGGGTGTGTTCTATAGTGTCCTTTGCAGGTGTGTCCAGTGTAGCAATGTGTGTCAGCTGTGTTGTTTTCAAATTAATCCAACGTGCAGTTGTGTATTACTTTGCTGACCACAGTCCACTTTGATTCAGGCTGCCATTGGCTGACCACCATGGGGGTCCTCCACAGGGACTGTGTGCTTGTAATAAGGTTAGTGGTTGGTTGTGGTGCTGTCAGAGCTGGAGGTGGGACCACCTTTTTTCAAGCTACTACGCCGCTGGAAGTCTGCCTTTTTTGGTTGGCAGTCCGGCCTGTATAACTTGTAATAGGGTGGTGTGAAAGACCGCCAACATGGCAGTCTTTTCTGGACCGCCAACATGGTGGTATGGCTGCCTGTCATCCAAACTCGTAAGGGGGCCCTTCTTCTATCTTGGTTGGGAACAGAGTTACACCTTAAGTAGAAATGGAAAAAAATATATTTTTAATTGTTCAGTAATGTTCTGCATTGTGTTATTTACTGATGCACTCGTATACGCTGAGCAACAGTACTTTTTATATTCTTAAAAATCTTTTTCTGTATATTTGAACACATCTTGGTAAATATATTTTATTATTTTTACATCGAATCATAATTTTTACCCTTAGATACAGTATGGTAAATGTCTGTGTGATAAAGTTATGTGTGGTAATGGCAACCTTTGGAAATTCAGTTTCTGGTTGGCAGAGACATACACCCTGTCCAAGCAGGAACCACAATCCCAGTCAGGGTAAGTCACAAACACACCCTAGGTTAGCCTGTGCTCACCCTCTGGTAGCCTGGCACAGAGCAGTCAGGCTTAACGTAAGAGGCAATGTGTTAAGTATTTGTCCAACACTTCAAACAGTAAAACAGTGAAAACACCACACAAAAAGATACCTCACCTGGTTAGGAAAATAGACCTTAATCTAATAAATAAAACAAGACCCAACTGAGAAAAATCCAAAAAGTAGAACTTGAGATATGAATTTTGAAAGAATAAACTGTGAAATAGTGCTTAGAAACAAGAAGGGCCAACCAGGGATATATGGTCATTCCGGTCCAGGACAAAGTCAAAGGTTCAGGCGAACAGCGATGGAGTGCAGGCTGGCTAGAGGGACCCATTGACGCCCACTGAAGAAAAGTGCTTTGGGGGTCCCATCGCTTCCCAATTGGAAATTGCACTTATTACATGTAATATGATAATCCCAATGTAATCCTACAGGAGAGATAGGCCTTGCAGTAGTGAAAAACAAATGTAGAAGTGTTTCACTACTAAGACATGCAAAATCTAACAGTACATGTCCTACTTTTTAAATAGGCTACTTTGGGCTGCCCAGGGTCTACTTTAGGGGTGACATATGTATTAAAAAGGAAGGTGTGGGCCTGGAGAGAGGGCACCTTGCCAGGTCAACATGGCCGATTAAAACTGCACACACAGGCTCTGCAATGGCAGGCCTGAGATATGTTTGAAGTGCTACTAAAATAGGAGGCACAATAGGTGCTGCAGGCCCATCAGTAGCATTTAATTTACAGACCCTCAGCACAGGTAGTGCACTTTACTGGGGAATTATAAGTAAAATAAATGTAGCAATTGTGGATAAGCCAATGTTGCTATGTTTTAAACAGAGAGCACATGCACTTTAACAATGGTTAGCATTCCTACAGCCAGCATAAACAAGGCCAGCAAAACAGGAGATCTGAAGGCAAAGGTCAGGGGGAACCACGCCACGGATGCCAGGTCTAACGTAATGCTATGCATGGTTATGGTAAAGGTATGCATGGCAAAGAAGTGCATGGTAATGTTATATGCGCGATAAAGAGTGCATGTAAAGGTATGAATGGTAAAGGCATGCATTGTTATGTTGTACATCAGTCTGTGAAGTTCTTATTCTGACCAGGAAGCCAGTATATGAGGTGGAAGGTGGTAGACTGGGTTGGAGAGAATGAGAAGTAGCATATAAGGCCTCCTCCCTTCCTGTGAGCATGGTCCACACATTGTATGATGTGCAAACAAGGAGATCTAGGATGCAGGAGGGTGTGAATTGATCCATATTACTGTGATGACGTGCACTGAGATTGTGATAGATGATGAGGTTTTCATTGTATGGAGCGTTCTTCAGAACAAGCATTGGTGAGCATTAGTTGAAGTGTGTGTTTGGTAATTCGAGGGTGTATGAGGGTAGTGGGATGTGCAAAGGTGTGGTGCAGAAATGCTGTGAGTGTATGTGTGGTTTCACCCTGGCTGTGATTGTGGGGATGAGTTGAGAAGGGTTCTGGTTTAGGCACACAATGAAGTCTTACTTTGTAGGTGTTTCTTGTGGTTACAGTAGAGCAAGATTTCTAGTCCAAGGCGCTTCTTGGCACTAGCAGGCCCAACCAGGACACATTTGTCAGGTGCACAAGTGGCTGTATAAAGGGGGAACAAAAGATATTCACGAGTCAGCAACAGTTTAGTAACATAGCATATAAGGTCCAGAGGGTCATGTGAGATCTGGCTCTAATTTCGCATGTACTTTATCCATTAGCATTAAATGGCAGCAGCTTACCAAGATCTGTGTAGACCATAGCTCAGTCTAGGATGTGAACAAAAGCACTGTACTTCATTAAGAGGCAGCCAGGATGGCATATTTAATCCAGCACATCTGACCATTCTTTACTTGCCAAGCTTTGGAAACTGGATTGGAAGATGCTACCTGGGACTGAATAGTTGGGCTTTTCGCAAAGGTGTTCTGTATCCACTCCCAAGAAGAGTTAAGCTGGGAAAAGACTTAGGCCCTCATTATGTCGCCATGCCGACTGCCGCCAACATACCGCTGCGGTTTACTGCTACCCATATTATGACCCACACATAGCAATCCGTCACTATACAGCCACACACACAAGTCTGCCAGCCCAAAGGTCAGTGATAAACTAGTGGTACCAAAACCCACACCATTACACCAACAGAACTGCGCCCACAGCATTATGACCCATGAATCACTGCAGCAGACATTCAACCGCGGTAAACCATTTGCGGTACATACCACTGCGCTTAAAATACACACACACATACAAAACAACACTACATTGGACAATTCAAACTACACACACCTGACACACATACACACATCACACACTCACACCTCTATAAAACACACACACACACACATTACCCACAACCCTTTAAGACTCAAACAAATTGACAACTGAGAGAGAGAGAGACACATCAAGAGTACCCACAGAAACAGAGCCACAGAACACCATCATCCATACACCATCCACACACCTTACAGCACACACCCCAACACATCACCCCATACACCCTCACACACACCACACACACTACACTCATGGCACCACAAAGACACCCCAGATTCTCTGAGGACGAGCTAAGGGTCATGATGGAAGAAATCATCTGGGTAGAGCCACAGCTATCCGGAACACAGGTGCAGCAGACATCCATTGTTAGGAAGATGGAGGTATGGCGGAGAATAGTGGACAGGGTCAACGCCGTGGGACAGCACCCCAGAACAAGGGATGACATCAGGACCTACGGGGAAGGTGCTTTCCGTGGTTGCAAGACACCAGATAGCTGTACAGAAGACTGGCGGTGGACCCCCACCTCCTCACCCACAACTAACAACATGGGAGAAGCAAGTCTTGGCAATACTGCATCCTGAGGGCCTCGCAGGAGTATCAGGAGAACTGGACTCTGGTAAGTCAAATCTCTATTACTATCACCACCCCTACCTGCATGCCATCACATGCACCCACCCCTACCCTCACCCCCATCACCCCACCACCTCAGATACATCCCAGCATCACAACCCACCCATCCCAATACCAAGCCCTGCATGTACCACCAATGCATGGACATCACTCACAGCCCTGCATGGACACCTGTCACTAAAGCATGCACATTAGAGAGAATCACCTATCCCACAAAATCACCACTCACACAAGGCAAAGCTGACAGGGCAATCACAACCACACAGGGCAACACACCCATGCACAAAATGTCACACACAGAAACAATAACACTGCATTTATATCCCCAAAGGTCCCCCACACAACGTCACTGGAGAGGAGGTGCCAGCAACATCCCGTACCCCACAGAAGAGGCCCACAGTGATGACAGCAGCTCTGGTCACCTGGATCTGGATGACCAACCTGGTCCATCAGGGATTTCCGGACAGTCGGCTACCCAGGCACAGTCCCATACCACCACAGAGCCTCCCCCCTCTGGAAACACCACCACAGCACCCACCCAGTGGGCCCATACCTCTGTCCCCAGGACACGTCAATCAGCAGTGTGTCCACCACTACAGGGGCCCCAGGCAACCCCACAAACACAGGACGATCAGGTACCTGGGGTCAGTGGCAGTGGGCACACGGTTCAGGGGACAGAGGCACAGGACAAAAGGGAAGCTGGGAGGACTGCTGTGTGCCAAGGGGAGGACAGGCCCAGGGAACCGACTCTCCACGAGGCACTCACCAACATCCTCGGAGCATACCACCATTCCCAGGAGACGATGGGCCAGATACAAGACAAGTTGCAGGAGACCCAGCGGCTGCAGGAGGGACAGTACCTTGGGATTAGGGAGGACCTGAAGGACATCCACCCCACCCTGGTCACCATTGCAGGGGTGCTGGCAGAGATGGCCAACGCCATGAGGGAGGCAGTGGCACACCACCGGGCCCCTGACACTAGCCACACCGATGAACAGCCCTCCACCTCCGCTGCTGCTAGTGGACAGGAGGCCCTACCACATGAACCACAGGCTACCAACACCCCTCCCCCTGCAGAAGGAGAACCACCCCGCAAACGGTTCCTGCGATCCAGGCAGAAGCCAGAGAACATTGCCTAGACCACCGCCAGGAAATAAGACTCTCCTGATTGTCACCCTTCTGTCCCACTATGTCACCCTGTCCATCTTGAACTGCCATTGCTCCCCCTTCCTATGCTCCCTTGGACAATGCACCTGTGATACAAATAGACTGAACTCTATCCTGGACTTTCCTCCACCATCACCCCAGCACACTGCACATACCCCTCTACTTATTAGCACTGAAATAAACACCCTTTGAAAAAATACAAGTATGGAGTATGTCAAATGATTTAACTAAGTATTCGTTTAACAAGGTTTAAACACTGCAATACAACTGTACAGTAATGTATACATAGGAATGACCTGTAGTTGGCTGCAGTCAACACACCAGGTGCCAAAATGGGGCACAGATATCTGAAAATAGAGATGCCAAAGGGTACAGTAAGTGGCATGGAATTGGGAGAATCTGCCTGCCATGTACAATGTGAAATACAAAACTGTCAATGCAAAGTGAAGTTAGTGTCTTACCTGTGTGTCACAGGAAGTACTGCTGTACAATATCTGCTCTGTTGTCCTCATCATCATCCTCTGCCTGCTCATCTTCACTGTCCACAGGGTCCACTACTGCCACACGCCCATCTCCAGCCTCTTCCTCCTGCAGAAAAGGCACCTGGTGTCTCAAGGCAAGGTTATGCAACATGCAGCATGCCACGATTATCTGGCAGACTTTCTTGGGTGAGTAGTACAGGGAGCCACCTGTTAGATGGAGGCAACGAAACCTGGCCTTTAGGAAGCGAATGTCCTCTCTATTATTCTTCTTGTTTGCCCATGTGCCTTATTGTAACGTTCCTCTACCCTTGTCCTGAGATTCTTCACAGGGGTCAGTAGCCATGAGAGGTTGGGGTAACCAGAGTCACCTGCAAATATCGAGGGACACCTGTTAGCCACTCACTAACCCTTAGGGCCCACACCATACCGATACACCAACATCCACTGGGTGGAAACCAGGGCTCACCTATTAGCCACACCCGGTGCCTCTGGAGTTGAGCCATCACATATGGGATACTGCTATTCCTCAGGATAAAGGCATCATGCACAGAGCCAGGATACTTTGCATTGACATGAGAGATGCACTGGTCCACCAGGCACACTATCTGCACATTCATCGAGTGAAAGCTCTTTTGATTTCTGAAGACCTGTTCATTTCTCCAGGTGGGACAAATGCAATATGTGTACCATCAATAGCCCCAATAATGTTGGAGATATGTCCCATTGCATGGAAGTCAGCTTTCACTGTGGCGAAATCCTCCGCCTGGGGGAAAACAATGTAGCTGCACATGTATTTAGTCAGGGCAGACAACACTCTGGTCAGCACTATTGAGAACATTGGCTGAGACATTCATGCTGCCAAGCCCACTGTCACTTGGAAGGAGCCAGTTGCCAAGAGCACAGAGAGGACTTGCACAACAGGGGGATCCCAGTGGGCTGACGGATAGCAAATATCAGGTCAGGCTTCAATTGGGCACACAGCTCTGTGATTGTGGCCCTGTCCAGTCTATAGGTGAGGATAATGTGCCTGTCCTCCATTGTTGCCAAGTCCACCAGGGGTCTGTACACGGGGGATGTCTCCATCTCCTATTCATCCGCAGCAGTTGTAATCTAGGGTGCAAAACGGTGAGCAGATGGTCAGTATTCCACATTTCCAAGCACTACACTGCATTGCATGTTGTGACTGTAACAGTATGTAGTTGGATAGACCCAAATGGTGCCTATGTGTAATGTGAAGCAGTTAGGTGCCATGGCCTGCCCCCCCCCCCCGAAATTGCATCCGCCTGTCCTGTGTGGATGAACATGTGGAAATGAGGTAATGCCGCTGATGCTGTGTGCCGTTGCAGGAAGCGGTCGAGTACCGCTGTGCAACTCCTCATTGGTTGTCATTGGGCCCTATGGGTTACAGTGGCCAATGGTGATGTACGCCGGCGGTGACGGTACGCACCACCGCAGACATGACCGCCATTTTCTATCTGTTCACTCACTTGCTACCTGCTACCTGACCTTCAACAGGAGAGGACCTACACTGCAAGTGCTGCTGTGACCTGTGTCTGGAACCTACCATGACTCGTGTCACTGGAGAAAGGGCCCCTGCCTTCACCGCTGCGGAGTTGGAGAGACTAGTGGATGGGGTCCTACCCCAGTACCAAATGTTGTATGGGCCTCCAGACCAACAGGTGAGTGCACTGTAAACACGAGGCAAGGGTCGTGGATGAATGGAGTGCTGTGTGTGAGGGCCTTGTGTAGGGAGGGGTGGGTGGAAGGGTTCTGGGCAGCGTGATGCATGTATGGTGGGCAATGTCTGTGCGTAAGGGGATGTGAGGGCTATGGTGGGCCATGAGTGTAAGAGGCAGGACGGTATAACTAATACCTTTTTCTATGGGTTTTTTTCTGCAGGTCAGTGCCCATCAGAAAAAGGGTATATGGCGTGCCATCGGCAAGGACGTGTGGATCCTGGGGGTATATGTCAGGCGGAGCACCCACTGTCACAAACGGTGGGAGGACCTGAGATGCTGGGCAAGGAAGACGGCGGAGGCCCAGCTGGGGATGGCCTCCCAGCGAGGAAGGGGTGCCCGTCGAAGGCTGACCTCCCTAACGGCCCACATTCTGGCAGTGGCCTATCCTGAGCTAGATGGGCACTTGAGGGCATCAAAGCAGCCAAAAGGGGGTGAGTACAGTTTCCAAATATACTACTTGCACGTGGTGGGGTGGTCTCCGGGTAGGGGATGTGGGCCTGTGGGTGCCCCTAGACCAGGCCGGACATTGCAGGGTAGGTCCCATGTTGGGCAGGGGATGATGAACTCCACCTCCTACCAAGCTAGTAGGCATCCACTACTGGGCAGGGGTCTGTGGGTGTCAGGTATGCTGCTATTGGCATTAGGTATTCCTGTCCATGGGCTGGTGACTAGCATTGTGACTGGTAGTCCTTTGCCTAGGGCGTATGGCTGTTCCCTGTGTGTGTGTGTGTCGTGTACGCCAACGGTGGTGTTGTTGCTGCCATTGACCAAGTGTATCCTTTGTCTCTTCACCCCCTTTTTGTTTTGTCATCCTGCCCTTATGTGCATTAGCATCATCCGGCAGAGGAGCAGAGGCACCGGCAACAGAGGGAGCTGCATCCCATAGGGCCCAGGAGGCCAAATCCACTGACGGTGAGGGCCCCAGAGGGACGGAGGGCGAGGGGAACACCACGGCAGAGACAGTAGGGGACAGTTCAGACAGTGATAGCTCCCTGGTAGTGGCGGACACCTCTGTGCCCACCCCAAATACAGGTACAGCTGCCACCCCTGTACCAGCAGCCCCTCAGCGAGTTTTCCGTGCCCGCTCACCCAGGAGGGTGGGCATCTCCTTCACGCCACGCACCTCAGGCCCTGCCCCAGTTAGCCCTGCTGCCCTGAGTGAGGAGGCTATTGACCTCCTGCGATCCAAATCTGTTGGGCAGTCAACCATAGTGAATTTCATCCAGGGGCTGGCAGCCCATTTGCAACAAACAAAAGCATTCCTGGAGGGCATTCACTCTGGCATGGCGGCCCAACAGAGCTCAATCCAGGCTCTGGCCTCCTCCTTGATGGCAGCCATTGTCCCTGTTTCTAGCCTCCACCTCCAACTTCCTCTGCCCAGTCCCATTCCCCTCAACCCCAACCTATCCCAAGCACACATTCAGACCAGCATGCACCCAAGACAACACACAGGAGTGGCTCAGGCAAACACAAGCACCACACATCATCCCACAGGCACTCACACAAACACCATCCAGATGCAGACATGCCAACATCCACTGCCTCCACTGTGTCCCCCTCCTCCTGGTTGTCCACCACCCTCCCAGTAGCATCTCCACTCACACCTGCATGCCCTACATCCTCATCCACTACCCCCATCACCATCACGCCTATCACTACACACCCCTCACTGGCAGTCACCACCCCCACATCCATGCACTCGTCCCCTGTGTCTTCTCCCACTGTGTCTGTGCCCCCTGCTCCCAAAGTACACAGACACAAGCACTCAGACACCCAACAGCCATCCACCTCACAACAGCATCCAGCCAATGCACCTGCACCCAAAGTCAGCAGACAGACACCTCCTACAACCACTCCCTCTTACTCCACTCCCAAACCTTCACCCTCTTCCCGCCCCAGTGTCCCTAAGAAGCTTTTCCTCTCTGCCGTTGACCTCTTTCCTACCCCTCCCCCGTCCTTCACATCGGGCCAGGGTGGTCAGAACCCAGGCGAGCACCTCAGCCACCCAGTCCACGGCCACAGTGGTGTGAACAGCTACTGCAGGTGGGAGAGGCTCCAGGGAACCAGCCATCAGGCCTGGCAGTGTGGCTGCACCAGCTGCCAAAGTGAAGGGCAAGGTGGAACAACCAGCTGCCAAGGGGAAGGGCAAGGATGCACCACCAGCTGCCAAGGGGAAGGGCAAGGGGCCTGCACCTGCATGCAGGAAGGACAGAAGGCCTGGTGCTGGGACTGATTCTGAGCCCCCACCACCAACCATGGCGGTTCAGCTGGCTGATGCTGCAGGGGAAGGGCTGGAGCCTCCCCCCACCACTGGCATCCCTGACACCAGCACCGCCACCAGCATCTCCACCAGCACCACTGCCAGCAGCAGCAGCCCCAGTGGGCAGCCGTCCGAGGCTGCAGGGGACGGGCTGGAGCTTCCCCCAACCACTGGCATCCCTGACACCAGCACCACCACTAGCCCCGCCACCAGCACCACTGCCAGCAGCAGCAGCAGCAGCCCCAGTGGGCAGCCGTCCGAGGCTGCAGGGGACAGGCTGGAGCCTCCCCCCACCACAGCCTGCACCGCCACCAGCACCACTGCTAGCAGCAGCAGCCCCAGTGGGCAGCCATCCGAGTCTGCAGGGGATGGGCTGGAGCCTCCCCCCACCACTGGCATCCCTGTCACCAGTACCGCCACTGCCACTACTGAGCAGCCATCACCGCCAGCGGGCAGTGTGTAGTCCTGCCTCCATGGGCTGTAGTGCGTCCTGGACCCTGCAAATCCTGTAGGTGTGACACCCAGGTGAGAGACTGTGACCTTGCACTCCCCAAGTGCTGCATCACAGGGCACATGGCCCCCTCCAGAACCAGTGGAAAAAGCCATCCACTCACCCCCTCCGTGCCAGGATGAAGAACACTGGGCACAAGGTCCCCTCCAGAACCAGTGGAAGAAGCCATCCACTCACCTCATCCTTGCCAGGATGAAGAACACTGGGCACAAGGCCCCCTCCAGAACCAGTGGAAGAAGCCATCCACTCACCGCATCCTTACCAGGATAAAGAACACTGGGCACAAGGCCCCCTCCAGAACCTGTGGAAGAAGCCATCCACTCACCGCATACTTGCCAGGATGAAGCACACTGGGCACAAGGCCCCCTCCAGGGCCAGTGGGCAAACCACCCACTAGAGAGACTGTGGCTTTGCACTCCCCAGGACCAAGAAGTGGGCAAACCACCCACTTGAGAGACTGTGGCTTTGCACTCCCCAGGACCAACCAGTGGGCAAACCACCTACTTGAGAGACTGTGTCTTTGCACTCCCCAGGAACAAGCAGTCGGCAAATCACCCACTTGAGAGACTGTGGCTTTGCACTCCCCAGGACCAAGCACAGGGCATGTAGCCCCCTCCAGGACCAGTGGTGTTGTACCATCTTCTTGCTGAGGTGCCCTCCTGTTCCCCATCCCCCTGAGGTGCCTGTGTATTTTCGACCTGATGTCCCTGCAGTGTTCTCTCCTTGTTGTTGCAGGAGTCAAGTGGGGCCTTGGCCTATGTGATGTGGCCCTGTGGCCCACGGACATTGAGGACTGGGCAGTGTCCCTCCATTTGTATATATGTATATACTGTTTTGATTTAGAAGTAAACATTTCTACTATTTTATCGTATTACACTCACTTTAATCAATTCCTTTTGTCCTTGCATTATTCATGAGGGGTAGGGAGTGAATATGTAATGTTAGTGCATCTGGTTGTGTGTAGGGTGTTGGGGGTGGGGGTGGGGGTAGGGGTGTTGCATGTTGCATGTTGTGTGTGTCACTCTCTTTTTCCTCCCCTCTCCCTTGTGTGCTAGGTGGCAGTACTCACCTTGGTCGTCTTTGTCGGCGTTGCTGTTTGTAATGCACGAAGAGGTATACAAGCATGGGGAAGATGTGAAACTCGGGCTCCATGACATCGTGGTTCTTCCTTGAGTCTCCAGAGGTGAGTCCTTTGCCTTCTGTGTACTGTTTCCCCCGTGCTTTTGATGTTGTTGGTACCGCCCCGGGAAAGGTGGCAGATAGGCCTGTTGTAATAGTGTGGGCGGTACATTGTCTTCAGCCTGGCTGTTGGTGGTTACTGCCGCAGTGCTTGTTGCTACCGCAGTGGTGGTCGGTGTGTTAACGTGGCTGTCTGTGTGGGCGGTTTCCGCCTTGGTCATAATTCAATTTTTTTTACGGATGGCCTGTTGGCAGTATTACCACCCTTTATCACCAATCGCCAGGGTTGTAATGAGGGCCTTAGTTTAGCTTTATTTTGGACACCTGGAATTTGTTTTTGATGTAGCAAGGAGACATTGTTTCCTTCACTCAAAGTGCATTGGATGTGGAGCAACATTCCAATGACAAATATTGAGTGTATTTCTGAAAGCTTACCTAGTCAGATATGGAACCTTTCCTGTTTATAGGATGGCACATCTCCTGTACAGTAGTCCATGCATCTAGAGGATGGCGGAGATGCACAAGAGCATCAAATTTAATCAGTATTATTGTTTGTTTCAGGAGAACAGTGTAATATTAAATATACACATACACTAGAAATATCTATTTCAGCGTTGAGGTAGGAAAAGGTTTAAATTGCTTATAATTTCTCTTTCTCCCAGCAAGCTATGAAGCTTTGTGATGATTTTCCAGCCCACAGGGCTGATCAAAGTGGTGAGATAGCTTTCAGTGGGCAGTTTGCATTTCACATTCCTCAATCCACCTTCTTCCCATGGTTCCTTTTTACACAACAGTTAATGTGGTTGCTGGAGAAAACCTTGTGTAGAAGACAGTGGGGCATTCACCAAATCCTGGACATCTCTGGAAAGGCACAAGTACAGTTGTGACAAGGCACTTATGTGTATCTGCCTTCACCTGTGAACACCCACGCGCTGGGGTGCACAGGAGAGCTGACTGAAGTAGAAGAGGAAGCAAGATTTACCACATTGGAAACCAGCGACTCAACTACTGTTAATGTAGTGACTGGAAAATGTGGTGGTGTCACTTTCTGTTGAAATTAATGCCAACAAATGGGTTCCGCTTGGCTGACTTCTGCTTTTTAGGCTAGTTTTGTCAGGAAACCAATTATGTCACTTCTTGTTTAGATGGATGCTGTCAAATGTGCAGACTAGAAATGTATCAAACACTTCCATATTTGATGTTCCCAACTTAGGCAGCCATGGATCAATACTGTATGTATGTATGTACGTTTGTATGTAAGTAGGTGTGTATTGATGTATGTGCATGGTATTTCTGTTCCAGAGATGGTGAGCTTGTCTGCAAAGTAAACAGGGGGTCCTGGTTGTGATGCAGATGGTTTTAGAGCTGGTCTGGGACAGCATGGAGAGCCAATTGAGTCCCATCAGGATGGTGGTGATGTAATCAAATTTCTTCAGACTCTACAAATGTGGAGCCTGGGATGCCATAGAGTAGGACATTGCCACCATCCATATAAGGGCTTGAGCAGCAGTTCTGAAGTTGCTTTCTGGAAGAAATGGTTTTGACTGTCTTTAGAAGAGAGAGCTGGTACCAAGCAGTCTTTGTGTTTTGGGTAATGTGTTCCTTGAGGTAGAGTTGTTGTCCAGGGTAAATCCAAGTGATTTGTCATATGGTGAGAGTTGGGTTTCAAACCCATTAAGGTTCATTCCATTGAGCCAGACTTGTAGTGTATCCTGTTTGCTGTTCTTGACAAATAATAGGAATTCTGTCTTGGTTGGGTTGAGCTTTAGATAGGCACTGGACATCCTGGTCTGGATGATGTGGAAGCAGTGTTTAAGACTTTGGATGTGTAAAGCAGAGGAGATTTTCAAGGAGAGTTGTGTATTATTAGCATATTGGTGAATCTTGATACTGTTATTTGCGGGTAGAGCACCAAGTGCCACCATGTAAAGTTTTGAGGATGACAGGTATGGAACCCTGGGGACTCTACACATGATAGGGATGTTTTGTGACATGGAGGAAGCCATGTGAGCAAACTGGTTTTGGGTGAGAAGGTTGGAGAAGAGCTACTGAAGGATATTGCAGATGAATCCCATTCGCGACTCAATGGTGCGTATGTGGGTGTGATGTTCAACTGTGTCAAAGGCAGCTGGATGGTCCCCCAATATGAGGTGGCAGGGGTCACCTTCATCAGTGGTTTACAGGGCATCATCTATGATGTGTAAAGTGTCCAATGTGCTGCACCGTGATGTGAAGCCAGGCTGGTAGTCATTCAGGCGATGGCTAACACTGATGTGATCTTTGAGTTGAACATAGACTGCTTTTTCAATAATCTTGCCGATGAATGGTATGTAAGTGATGAGCCAGTAGTTGACAAGGTCATCAGAGTCTAATGTAAGATTCTAAAGGACACTGAGGAGCTGACCAGTCTTGAGATCTTCTAGAAAGGTGCCTTGAGTGATTGAGGCATTGATAATGATAAGTATGGATAAGAGAGCACCCACAGAGAGTACTCTGATATAGGCATAATGGTATGACAGCTTCATCATCAGAAGTGGCTTTGAGTGAGCTGAATATATCAGACAAATATGGGAGAGATAGCACTTTGAAAGCTGACAATTGTTGGATTCTGTGGAAAGGGGTGGGTGTAGGAGATAAAGCAGGCCTGGTACTGTTAATGTGCTGTCACATTTTCAGTTATTTTTCACTGATGGTTGATGGCATTGCACCTTTCTGTGGAGTGAGGAACAAGTGAGTGCTGTAGGGAGTTGATGCAGTCTTTCCCTTGATGAACATTCTGAAATCTAGGCCATTGTCTCTAGGAAACAGAACACATTAAAAATAGTGAATACAAAATAAAACTTTCAAATTCACCTTTATATGGTAAGCATGCAATGAGTATGTAGAAAGGAGATTTGCAAATAGTTAGCCTTTGTTGTGTTTGTACCAGAAAATCATATTGTTTGCTCTGGTACAAAAAAAGGCCAGGAGATAAACACGTTTGAGAACTGTTCTAGAAATGTTTGGGAAAACTAAGCCCAGTAATCCACTAATAGCCTACAATAAAATATTAAAGATCTTTCAATTTAAGCTCTCCCAATATCGCAGAACAATATAATTCACAGAACATTGTGCTCTTTACTCGAAAGATATCTTTAAATGAGTCTAAAGTATTTAAAGGATAAATGATTGCTTCCAATATATCTGAAGAATGGCTGCTGTTGGGAAAAATGTTTGGTGGTAACTAGATGATTCAGGAAAAAAATAAAAATCTCTTAAATTCAGTTCTCAAGAACACATTCAATTAAACATATTTGAAAAAACATGGTATAGAAAGAGACATGAATAAAGTGAAGAAATAAGCAGTCCAACATTTGACTGTACCAAGTTGTGCAGATGTTTTCATTACTTTGGACCAGAGTTAACTGGTGTTTTTTCTTAAAACTGTCATCTGCTATTGTATTGCTGGAGTATCAATGTGGTGTGCTGTGTATATCATGAAAAACAAATATATAATATCTATATCACATGTGTTGTAGGAATACTTTGGAAAGCAATCAACACTCATATGCTATGCCAAAATATCATGTCATTCATAGAGGTATAGAGGTTTGTTTAATTGGAGCATAATACCAGGGCACCTCTTAAAGTTTAGAAACTGGACTCCAGAAATTAGATATATATTGCAGGGGCTGTTTTTGTTCTTGATCAAAATATGTTATTAATATTAATATTACAACAGAACAATCAGCATACAAAGAAAAATACCAAACAATAATGCAAGTTTCCATGTCAGTGGAAATACAAAAAATACAAATATTAAGGACTATTATTCAAATGAAGTTGGTATAAATCATATCAAAATATCTAAGCTACTTGACCTGTAGTCAGAAATAGAAATATGTATCCGCAAAAGATATTGTATATAAATAATGTTGAAGAAAAGAAACAATAGAATTATATAAAAGATTATGGCCCTCATTACGAGGCTGGTGGTCATGAGACCGCCAGCCTCGCCGTGGCCGTCCTAACGCCTCGGAGCGGGCGGTAAGTCCCGCCACATTCAAAGTCCCACGGCCAGCGGTGAGTAGCTCCAAACCGGCAGCAGGCCTTAGCCTGCCGTCCAGATTACAAGGCTGCAAACCGCCAGACTTCCCGTGGCGGTCACCCTGCCACGAAAACCCTGGCGATCACGCACCCGGCAACAGGAATCTCCATTCCTGTCACCGGCACACAAATGCAAACATGTTGCCACACATGCACACATCCCCCCACCCGTCCACACACTCACAAACACCACCCCCTCCCCTTCACCCATGCATGCATTCACATACACACTCATTCAGCATATGCATACATGCACTCAGACACCCCCCCTCACTCACATTCATCAATACAGACACCCCCACGCACTCACATTCATTCACACAGACACCCCCATACACACATGCATACACACACACACACACACACATTCACTCACATACACGCACGCATCCACCACCCTCCTCCGCAGACATGCACCCACACACACAAAGGCACACTCCCCTCTCCCCCGTCTTTCGGACGCCCACTTACCTTCTCCGTTGAGGAGGAGGTCTTAGAGGGGACAGGTCCTGGCGGTCTTGCATCGCCAGCACCACCGCGCCAGCAGGACTCTGCCAAGCTATATTATGGCTTGTTATATGGCGGGAGGAGTCCTGCTGCTGTGGCAGTGCTGGCGATGCACCCACCTCAGAACCGCTGACCACCAGCACGACAGCTGGTGACTTTCCACTACAAAGATGGCAGACGGCTGTCAGCACTTGTAGTATGGCGGTCTGCAGAACACCAGCACTGGCGGTCTGGTGGCAGGTTTGGCTTTGGCGGTCAGGGAAATTAACCGCCAAAGTCAAAATGAGGGACTATGGCCCTCATTACAACATTGGCGGTAAAAGCCGCTTACCGCCGTACAGAAGACCGCCAACACACCGCGACGGCAGCGGAATTCCACCACAGCTATTATGACCCACAGCACGGAATCCGCCAAAATTCAGACATCCACACAAGACCGCCACACCAAAGGTCAGTGATAAACTGGCAAAAACAAAACCTCCACCATCACGCCAACAGAAATATGCCCATACTATCACAACGCACAAATCCACGCTGCAGTCTTTTAACCGCGGTATTTCATTGGCGGTACACACCGCCGCGCTCAAAATACACACACATTTACAAAACACAACCACATTGGACAATTCAAAATACACACACCTGATACACATACACACACCACTCCCACACACCCATTACAATATAAAACACACACCCACATCAACCACAAACCGCTACGACCACAATTACCGAGAGAAGGCCAGAGAGAGACACCACAAACAACTACCAAGCATCCACAGGCACACAATACCATCACCCACAGAACTTCCACGCACCTCACACAACACACCACTAAATATCACCCCACTTATCACTATACACACCACCCCACACATCACCCACACCACCCCATGGCACGGCAAAGACACCCCAGGTTCTCTGAGGAGGAGCTCATGGTCATGGTGGAGGAAATCGTCCGGGTAGAGCTACAGCTATTCGGATCACAGGTGCAGCACACCTCCATAGCTAGGAAGATGGAGCTATGGCGCAGAATAGTGGACAGGGTTAACGCAGTGGGACAGCACCCAAGAAAAAGGGATGACATCAGGAAGAGGTGGAACGACCTATGGGGGAAGGTGTGTTCTGTGGTCTCAAGACACCACCTTGTGGTTCAGCGGACTGGCGGCGGACCCCCACCCCCTCCCCCACAACTAACAACATGG
Organism: Pleurodeles waltl; assembly: GCF_031143425.1. Taxonomy (NCBI): domain Eukaryota; kingdom Metazoa; phylum Chordata; class Amphibia; order Caudata; family Salamandridae; genus Pleurodeles; species Pleurodeles waltl. The sequence goes on from NC_090439.1 coordinate 973,304,493, forward strand.
GAGGAGCAGGTCTTGGCGATTCTGCATCCTGAGGGCCTCGCAGGAGTAGATGGAGGAATGGACTCAAAGGTTTACTATTACATCCCCCACCCTACCTGCATGCCATCACATACCCCCACCCTCACCTCCATCACTCCTACTCCTCACAAATGTCCCACTATCACAACCCACACATCCCAACACCAAGCCCTGCATGCATCAACAAAGCATGGACACCCATCACCAAAGCATGGCCAATGCACATACCCATACACCCCCCTAAACCACCATCACACAAGGTCCCACACAGGAATGCAAGCACTGGGGTACACAGACACCCACCTATTGCACACCATGGCACACACAGATGTATTAAACATCCTTTTATACCCCTGCAGGACCCAACGTCACCGTACAGGAGGGTCCACACATGTCCACACCACCAACAGAAGAGGCCCACAGTGATGACAGCAGCTCTGTCCAACTGGATCTAGATGACCAGCCCGGCCCATCGGGGACCTCGGGACAGTCATCTCCCCTCACACAGTCACAGGCCACTACAGACCTTCCCTCCTCTGGAAACACCAGCACAGCACCCACCCAGCGGGCCCATACCTCTGTCCCCAGGACACGTCAATCAGCAGTGTGTCCACCACTACAGGGAACCCAGGATAACCCACCACCCCAACAACAACAGGGACCTGGGGGCAGTGGTAGTGGGCACACGGTCCAGGGGACGGAGGCCCAGGAACACAGGGGAACTGGGAGGGCTGCTGTGCGACAGGGGGAGTACAGGCCAAGGGAACCCACTCTCCATGAGGCCCTCTCCAACATCATGGGAGCCTACCACCACTCCCAGGAGAAGATGGCAACGGTAGTGGGCAAGTTTCAGGAGACCCATCGCCTGCAGGAGGAACAGTATTTGGGCTTCAGGGAGGAACTCAGAGCCATCAATTCCACCCTGGGCACCATCATAGGGGTGCTGAAGGAAGTACTCAACACCAGGAGGGACACTGTGGCACAACAAGGGGCCCCTGACACTAGCATGGACGATGAACTGCCCACCACCTCCGCCAGTGCTAGTGGACAGGAGGCACCGCCACAGGACCACCCCACCCCCTGCAGAGGGAGAACCACCCCGCAAACAGTCCCTGAGATCCAGGACAAAGACAGAGAACGATGCCAAGACCCCCGCCAAGAAATGAGACCACCCTGAATGTCAGCTTACTGTCCCACTTTGTCGCCCTGTCCATCCTCAAACTGCCCCAGCTCCACTTCCTATGCCCATTTGGGCAATGCACCTGTGAGACTAATAGACTGGACTCTGCCACGGACATTCCTCCACCATCACCCCTCACCATTTTACAATCCCCTCCAATATTGAGCACTTAAATAAACACCCTTGAAGCACAAAACAATCTGGAGTCAGTCTGTGATTTTGAAATAGTGTATTAGCAATTACAGCGGCAAAATGCTCCTTCAATTGTAATGTCAACATACCTATGTCACACAGCGGTAGTCCATGAGGAAACAAAGCAGACGTCACACTGTGGGACACACATCTGTGAAATCGTAAGGGAAAGTGACAACTCAGTGACCATACACTGGGTGAAAACGACAGACAGTAGAGAGGTAGTAGTGTTAAAGTACATGTAGTAGGCAGGTTTGTATTCTTACCTGTGCCTCACTGGAAATATTGCAGGATCACCGAGGTCCTGTTGTCCATGTCCTCTTCTTTTGCTTCCTCATCTTCACTGTCCACAGGCTTCACAGCTGCAACAACACCACCATCTGGACCATCCTCCTGCAGAAAAGGCACCTGTCGTCGCAAAGCTAAGTTGTGAAGCATACAGCAGGCCACGATGATCTGGCACACCTTCTTTGGTGAGTAGAATAGGGATCCACCTGTCATATGGAGGCACCTGAACCTGGCCTTCAGGAGGCCGAAGGTCCGCTCTATTATCCGCCGAGTTCGCCCCTGGGCCTCATTGTAGCGTTCCTCTGCCCTTGTCCTGGTATTCCTCATTGGGGTCAGTAGCCATGACAGATTGGGGTAACAAGAGTCACCTGCAAATGGCGAGGGACAACTGTTAGACACACACTAACCTGTAGGGAGATGCCCAGACCCAAATAACTATTCCCACTGACTTGCTTCCAGGTGCTCACCTATTAGCCACACACGGTGCCTCTGGTTTGACCCATCACATAAGGGATGCTGCTATTCCGCAGGATGTAGGCGTCATGCACTGAGCTAGGGAACTTGGCATTAACATGGGAGAGTTAACACACCATCTGCACATTCATGGAAACTCCTCCGGTTTCTGTACACCTGTTCACTCCTGCGAGGGGGGTACGAAAGCCACATGGGTCCCATCAATGGCACCTATGATGTTGGGGATATGTCCCAGGGCATAAAAGTCTCCTTTCACTGTAGGCAAATCCTCCACCTGAGGGAAAACGTTGTAGCTCCGCATGTGTTTCAGCAGGTCAGACAACACTCTGGACAACACGTTGGAAACATAGGCTGAGACATCCCTGATGCTATGGCCACTGTTGTTTGAAATGACCCACTTGCAAAGAAATGGAGTACTGACAGCACCTGCACTTGAGGGAGGATTCCTGTGGGATGGCGGATAGCTGACATCAGGTCTGGCTCTAGCTGGGCACACAGTTCCTGGATTGTGGCACGGTCAAGCCAGTAGGTGATGATCACATGTCTTTCCTCCATTGTCTACAGGTCCACCAGCGGTCTGTACACCGGAGGATGCCGTCTCCTCACATGCCCTGCGGACGGTGCCTATGAAGGACAACAGCGAGCACAGAGTCAAACAACTCAGAGGTACGTACCCACAGCTTACACAGAACACAAATCATAATCGAATATTTGGCCTGTATTTGTGTTAAGGCTATGCCTAGGTATGTGTGACGCAGTTAAAAATTAAGCCATGTGGGCCCCTGAAATGGCGGTTGCCTGACCTGTAAAGTGGGACAATGGGATGTGAGGTAACTGCGCTGGCGTTGTACACTGTCACAGTGGCGGGCGAAGACCGCGGCGCAATGCTGTATTGGTTAACATTGGACCCTATAGGTCCCAGGAGCCAATGACGATGTACGCCGGGGGTGACCGTATGCACCACCGCGGACGTGACCGCCATTTTCTATCTGTTCAATCACTCGATACCTGATCTTCGACAGGAGAGGGCATACACTGCAAGTGCTGCTGTGACCTCAGTCTGGAAGAGACAATGGCTCGTGTGTCTGGGAAAAGGGCCCCTGCCTTCACATCGGAGGAGTTGGAGAAACTCGTGGAGGGGGTCCCCCCCCCCAGTACACGCTACTCTACGGTCCTCCAGACAAACAGGCAAATACACTGGGAGCATGCTGTATGGGCTGTGCCTGTGTGGAGTGGGGTGGATGAAAGATGGGGTGGTGGAGATTGAGGCGTGCATGAAACGACGGTGAGTGCATGTGCATCATGGCAAGGGTAGGGATGGGGGCCAATGACTGTGACGGTGCATTTGGTAATAACTTTTCTTTTCCCCCTGTACATGTCATGTAGGTCAGCAGCCACCAGAAAAAAGATATTTGGCGTGCCATCGCCAAGGACGTCCGGACCCTGGGGGTCTACCACAGACGGAGCACCCACTGCCGTAAGAGATGGGAGGACATTCGCCGCTGGAGCAAGAAGACGGCGGAGGCCCAGCTGGGGATGGCCTCCCAACATGGGAGGGGTGCCCGTCGCACCATGACCCCCCTGATGTTCAGGATCCTGGCGGTGGTGTACCCGGAGTTGGATGGGCACTTGGGGGCATCACAGCAGCCACAAGGGGTGAGTACACTCTCATTCTGCTGATTTTGCGCGCAGTGGAGGTGTCTGGGTGGGGGAGGTGGGCTGTGGGTTTCCCTAGGCCAGGGCGAGTTTAGTAGGCAAGGTCCCCTTGTTCTGGCAGACCTTGTGGCACCCCACCCCACCTGTATACAGTGCCAAGTACACCTAGTCAGGCTCCTGTGTCATCCATGTGTGCAGATGTCGTCCATAGCCTTGTAGGCCATGTCCCAGGGATTGAACAGTGGAGCCCAGGTGCACGGCGTAGTGCAGGGGGCTTCTGTGTCTGTTGTGTCCGCCAACAGTAGCGGTAATGCATGCACTCAAAATGTCTTTCTTCTGTTCCCCCCCCCCCTTTTTGAGGTCTCCCTGTTCTTGTGTGCATTAGCATCATCAGGCGGAGGAGCAGTGGCACCGTAGCAGGAGGGAGCTGCATCCCACATGGCCCTGGAGGGCAAGACAACGGACTCAGAGTTCACCAGTTGGACTGAGGGCGAGGGGAGCTCCACGGCAGGGACAGGAGCTTACACCAGTGACACGGACTCGTCCTCTGATGGGAGCTCCCTTGTGGTGGCGGCAACATCTGTGCCCCCGCATCTACAGGTACAGCCGCCACCCCCCTACCAGCACCACCCTCCCAGCAGCCCCTCAGCCTTTGCCCTGTGCCTGCTCACCCAGGAGGGTGGGCATCACCTTCGCCCCAGGCACCTCAGGCCCTGCCACAGTCACCCCTGCTGCCCTCAGTGAGGAGGCCATTGACCTCCTCAGGTCCCTCACTGTTGGGCAGTCTTCCATTTTGAATGCCATCCAGGGTGTAGAAAGGCAGTTGCAACAAACAAATGCATTCCTGGAGGGCATTCATTCTGGTCAGGCGGCCCTTCAGCAAGCTTTTCAGACTCTGGCCTCAGCACTGATGGCAGCCATTGTCCCTGTGTCTAGCCTCCCCCCTCCAACTTCCACCCAGACCCAATCTCCTCTACCTCAGCCTATCCCAAGCACACCTTCACACACGTCAACACACAAGGGAAGCTCAGGCAAACATAAGCACCACACATCCCACAGGCACTCACGCAAGCATCACACACATGCAGACACACCAACATCCACTGCCTCCACTGTGTCCCCCTCCTCCTCGTCTCCCTCCTCCCTCCCAGCCTCGTCTACACTCACACCTGCATGCACTACATCTCCAGCCACTACTGCCATCACCAGCACACACACCACCACACCCGCTCACATGCAGTTACCACCCCCACTGCCATTCATACGTCTCCTATGTCCTCTCCCAGTGTGTCTGTGACGCCACCTCCCAAGATACACAAACGCAGGCACACACCCATCCAACAGCCATCCACCTCACGACAGCCTCCAGCTCATGCACCTTTACCCAAAGTCACCAAACGGACACCTCCTACAACCACAACCTCTTCCTCCACTCCCAAACCCCCTCCAGATACCCGTCCCAGTGTTTCCCAAAAACTTTTCCTTTCCAACCTTGACCTCTTTCCCACACCTCCCCCACCCCGTCCGTCTCCTGGGGCCCGACTCTCCAGGTCCCAACCTAGAACCTCAGCAACAACATTTCCGTGACCAGTGGTGCCTGTAGTCATCAGAATCTGGAGTGCACCGGCCACCAAGGCAGCCAGTTTGGCACGGAGCCACAGCACGGACAGTCCCCCACCTGTGAAGCATCAAAAGTTGGCCAGTGCCCGGCGGGAGAGGGGGAAGAATCCAGCCACCAAAGCCGCTCCCAGGGGTACAGGTGGGAGTGTGGAGTCAGCTGCGACACCGTCTAAGGTGGGGAAGGGCCACAAGAAAGTCAGCAGGTCTGGGAAGAGCAGCACGGCGGATAAGACCGCCATCATCCCCGCTGCCCAGGAGGCCACCGCCATCATCCCCTCTGCCCAGGAGGCCATCATCCCCGCTGCCCAGGAGGCCACCGCCATCATCCCCGCTGCCCAGGAGGCCACCGCCAGCACCTGCCCTGCTGCCCAAGAGGCCACCGCCACCAGCCCCGCTGGGCCAGACAGGACCGCCAGCACCAGCCCCGCTGGGCCAGAGAGGACCGCCAGCACCAGCCCGCTGGGCCAGACACAACCGCCAGCACCAGCCCGGCTGGGCCAGAGAGCAGCACCAGCCCCGCTGGGCCAGATACAACCGCCAGCACCAGCCCCGCTGGGCCATGAAGGACCGCCAGCACCAGCCCCAGCCCCGCTGGGCCACGAAGGACCGCCCGCAACAAGCACCGCTGAACAGGTCAATGCCGCAATAAGCACCGCTGAACAGGGCACCGCCGCCACAAGCACCGCTGAACAGGGCACCGCCGCCACAAGCACCGCTGAACAGGGCACCGTATAAAGCAGTGGGCAAACCACCCACTGTAGAGACTTGAGAGACTGTGGCTTTGCACTCCCCAGGATAAAGCAGTGGACAACACACCCACTGTAGAGACTTGAGAGACTGTGGCTTTGCACTCCCCAGGATTGAACAGTGGGCATGTGGCCCCCTCGTGGATTTGGCGTCGTGCACTCAACCGGCTGAGGTGCCCCCCCTTTCCCTCCCCGAGGTGCCTGTTTTATTGCTATCTGATGCCGCCTGCAGTGTTCTCTCCGCCATGGTCGGGGATCTTGTGTGGGCCTCGCCCATACCGTGTGGGCCCAGTGTTCCACGGACTTCAATGGAGCACTACCTGGACTACTATTCTTGGTGTATATTTTGTTTATAGTGTATATATGTATATTTTTCCGTACTGCATTTTAATATATTACAATGGTTACACTTATTTTCTTTGGTCTTTGCATTCTTCCGGGGGTGTTGGGGGTGTAACTATAATGTATCATGATGTATTTGTGTGTGTGTTGTCGTGGGTGAGGGTGGGGGTGTTGCATGTTGCATGTGTGTGTCCCTGTTTTTTCCCTCCCCTGTGTCGTAGGTGCAGTACTCACCGTGGTCTTCTCCGCCGGTGTTCGTGCTCCTGGTAGAGGAGCAAGAAGGTAAGGGCTGGCAGAATCTGCAGCTCTGGTTCCATGGCGTCCTGGTTCCTCGTGGGATGTGCAGAGGTGAGCGTTTTCCCTTCGAAGTCCTGTTTCCGCCGTGTTTTTGTCTGCGGTGAATCCGCCCCGGAAAAGGTGGCGGATTGGTAGGTTGTGATACTGTGGGCGGTACTTTGTCCTCCGCCTGTCTGTTGGTGGTGACCGCCAAGCTGTTTGTTTGTAACGCCATGGCGGTCGGAGTGTTAAAGTGGCTGTATTTGTCGGTGGTTTCCACCACAATCGTAATTCCAATTTTTTTACTGCCGGCCTGTTGGCGGTCTTACCGCCACTTTAACACCATCCGCCAGGGTTGTAATGACCACCTATATTTTTAGGATATGTAATATTCAAAAGGTTTCCAAAATATTTCATGTTTGAGAAGGATTAACAGAAGTCAGTCTGTCACCCAGTCGCATAAATGTAATCCATCCCAACGAAGTGTGAATAGATAATAATTTACGATTTTTCCAATTAGATGCCATAGATTTGGTAGACAAAAGAGTGGATTTACATATAACAACAGAGTTTGAAATATTTCACTAATGCTTAAAATTTTACAGGTGACTTCCATTCAGACCAAAATTTAAATATAGTGGGACAGTCATGTAAAATATATTTTTAAGAACCTGTATTGATATATCAATGCCAGCATAAAGTACTATCAATTAATTAGGCATTTATAGCTTAACAGGGCACTACAGAGTATTATATCAAATTAAAAAGTACATTGATATAAGGAAATAGGTACCCAAGCCGATATCTTACAAAGTAGTATTTGTTGCCAGTCTTCAGATAAAAAGGTGATAGATAATTCCGTATTCCAGTCATTTATATTAGATTAGAGCAAGTACTATCTTACAATTTTTATAGCCTGTAAACGCCATATGGCCAGATCTATTAAATATACTTAAGTATAACTGTTTTTCAGAGATCTTAACAAATGGTAAGACATTAGGAAATTAATTAGGCATAGTATTACACAGAATGCATATTTATAATATTCCTAAAATGGGAAGGGAAACACTTTTTGAAGATCTGTAAAGGATAAGAAAGCATCTCCTTGACCTATATCAGATACATAAAATATCCCAGCGTCAATCCATAATTTACAAAATGTTATACCATGGCTTACTTTATTGTTTGAATGAACCAGACTGTGACTCTTTTAGAATGTTTAATATCCTTATAATATAAAGTATCAAAGAGCAAAATAGCTTTTTCAGTGATGTAATTATAGGAAACTTTTTAGTATACTTTTAGCATTAGATATAGTCAGGATTGCAATCAGTGGGAAATGATCAACCAAGCATTCTCCAGTTTTGGTCCAAGAAGTAGTAGTTTCAGCATTAGTATATGTAACTACATGAAATCTTATCTTATGATAAAACGTATATGATAATTATAAAAATTAGACACACCTACTCCAATATCATTATTGTATTGAAGTTTTGAAAACGTATTGATCACATCTGGAGTACACTATGGGTCTGATTTACAAAGTTAACCTAACCCTTTTTATGTAATTTTCCTGTTTTTGGTACTCACAAACTATGATTTAATAGTAACTTAAAAAAAAAATCTGTTTTTATTAAGATTTTACAAATCTTTGCCTCAGGGAAGGTGCTGAAGTTCTCAGCAGGGTATGAGTTTCTCCCTTGTGTGCATCCCCTTCTCTCCACTGCGCCATCGACAAAGTTGCGTCTATTTCACGTCTCTGAAATGGTGGGCTCTCTAGGACACTGGGAACTATCTTTTCCCAGATCATTTCCATTTATCTGACAACATATGTCACCCTCCCATCCAGAGTAGCCTCCTTCATGAGTAGTATTGCTGGAGTTTCATCACCGTAGGACCCAGCCAGAAGACAATTCTCCCAGTTTTCTTCCTCTGCCAGCCACCTGGCAGCATGATGGATATGTGCTGCATAATAGTAAAGCTACAGGTCCAGGAGGGCAAGGCCCCCTCTCCTCCTGGTCTCTCATCAAGGCAGTCAGGGTTACCCAACTACATCTACCTGACCAGACCTTAGTAGACCATTTAGTTGTATAAGTACAGCTGGGTTCAATGGACACAGAGAATTCTGAATTGAATAAAGGCAGCGGGGAAACAGTAATATTTTGGCAATCGTCACTCTCCCCATCACCGAGAGAGAGGGGGTGTTCCAAAACCATATGGATGTTCAGAGTTTCTCCAAGACTCTACCCATATTATATTTTAAATGCTCCTCCTCTGTAACTGCCACCATGATCCTCACATACCTGAATCTGTCTACCTCCCATCTAAGGCCCATATCGGGTAGGAGCTCCAATGGCTGCCAGCCAGTGCTCCCACTGGGAAGAGTATGGTTTCGCACCTATTCACCCACACTCCTGAGGTGGCCCTAAAGAGCTGCATCCAGCGAGCGTTTTAGCGACTTTCGGGGTGATCAGAGGTAAATCAAGGCTATGTCCCACTGTTATCTGCCAATTAACCAGTTCTTGTGTCAGTCGGATTGCTAGTCATTTCAGGACCACCGCAAATAGCAATGACGAAAGCAGGCACCCCTGCCAAGTGCACCAGCCCAAAGTCCAAGCATCTGAGAGAACCCTGACCCTTGCATTAGGGACCACATAGAGGAAGCAGTCCCTTCCACAGAAATTTGGGCCAAAGTCCATTTCCTGCAATACTGGTCGACCAAGACCAACGCAAGCCCCTATTCTCTACTTGCCACCTCATGTAGGACATGTGTGAGCTTTTTTATGTTTTTTTGCTGTGCTGCAACCCTCGGATTAACCCACATTTGTCTTCATGGATCAGATGACACACCACTTTTTTCAGCCTACTAGCCAACACCTTACAGAGTATCTTTGTATCAGAAATTATCCTAGTTAGTGACCTATACGAGGAGGGGTTTGAGGCGTCACTGCCTGGCTTTTTCAGCATGCTTATGATTCTCTCTCTCATAGTAGGAGGTAGCTCTCCCACAGCCTGGCCCCCTCAAAAAACAAAAATAAATGTTCCATGAGGTGTGTAGTGTGAATTTGGTAATACTCCACAGGGAAGCTGTCTCCCCCAGTGTCTTTCCTCTAGGCAGGGATCTGTAAGCCCCCCCCCCTGTTCTTCCAAAGTGGTTTGTTACTTCAGCTCTTCGTTTTGGTCAGCTTTGTTATCTGTGTAAGAAACGCCTTTGTGTTTTCTTCTGGTGCTGTGCCCTCTCCACAATAAATGCATTTAAGATATACCATAAAGGTCTCCACTATCTCCGTCTATGTGCCTGCGATCACACCATCTGTGTAAGTGAGGTGCAAGATCGGTGGAATCTCAACTTTCTTCTGCAAGACCCGTGCTAGCAATTTCCTTGCCTTATCTCCCTCACTATGTAGCCGCTGCCATCATTTCCTGAGTCCCCCATTACAAATTAATGGGGTAACCCAACAAGTCAAGTGACCTAGGGATACTGTGTTACATCAACAAAATGGTCTCACAAACACAACACAGGAGGTATATAAGTCAATTTGCATACCTTGAGCCTAAAAAGTGATCAATAAATTAGTCATAGATCAACAGGAGAAAAATAAATCATTAAAAGAGGCAACTCTGTGCAAAAACAATTCACATTTTAATAGTGATCAGTAATATGGGCATGACATATGAAATACTGTGGTTGCTCCTTTGTGCTCAAACAGAGTGGTTGAAAGACATGCTTGTGAGATACTAGATGAGAAAAAGTGGAGAAAACCTCAAAGAGTAAGCAATTCCAATTCTATCAGCAGTGCTCAAAAGCCACTGCATAAAGCCTGTCCATAGTCACAATAGGGCAACCAACAGTTCATTCATTGAACAAGGGTGACCGCTGGTATTGCTATTTTCCCTCCTAAGGATATTGAGTTCAGTACAGGCTAAAGAAAATATGCTGTTGACGTTTTGACCCCAATATATATAGGAAGTCAATTAAAATCTTAAAGGCAGGTCTTCATTAGAACAAAACTGTGAATTAAACGGGTAACCTATAAAAAGAAAAATAACAAATCTAAGTAAAAAAAAAAAACGAAAGCATAAATTAATGTTGAGTTTGTTCTCTCTTGTGCACACAACCGCTCACCTGGAGTTTGTGCACCATATCATCCTTCATCCTGGGCAGACGAATGATATGCACAGCGGAAGCAGTGTGACCCCTCGTTTGCAGAAATTCAATTTATCTAATTCTGTAAAGTCAAAAAATGCCCAATCAATACGGCATCTCACACACAACAGCCAAAAAAGGTATTACTATAAAATCACTCACCCGGAAACAATATCTGAGCTCCATGTAATACTGTATCAAATTCACTTTTCAAAAATGCCTCTGAGAAAAGTAAAAGAAAAAAGGGAATGATGACAAAATCGCACTAGATATTGTGCCCCAAAAGATTAGATCCAGCATGACGAATGGGGCAGAAATACTCATCGAAGTGAACAGATAAACCTTGTACCCACTACTATGAGAGAGCGCCTCCTGATTAAATCAGCAAATGAAGGCTCTCATTTTGACTTTGCCGGTCTTTTTGAAAGACCGCCAAAGCCGCTGCAGCCAGAAGATCGCCAGTGCTGGCAGTCTGCTGACCGCCATATTAGGAGTCATTGGAGGACTTCCACCCACTTATGGGCGGAAATCCGACTCCGAAGAGGCGATCGCATTGCCTGCATCGCCATGGCAGCAAGACTTTGCCCGCCGTATTACGAGCAATAATATGGCTTGGCGGAGTCTTGCTGGCGTGGCGGCGATGCAAGACCTCCAGGACCCATCTCTCCCAGATGACCTCCTCGAAGGAGAAGGTAGGTGATCGTCCAAAAGAGAGGTATAAGGGGACGTGGGGAGTGTTGGGTGCATGTGTGTGGTGTGTGCATGTATGTCTGTGAATGGGAGTGTATGAGTGCGTGTATGTGTGCGAATGGGGGTGTATGTTGGCGTGTCTGTGAGCAAGAGAATGGGGGTGTGTGTCTGCATATATGTAACTGAGTGGGGGTTTCTGTGAATATGTGAGAGGGAATGGGGTGTGTGTCTGCATGTATGCGAGTGAGTGGGGGTGTCTGTGTGAATGCATGTGTATGCCGAGGGGTGTGTATGTGAATGCATGCGTGCGTGAAGGGGTGGGGGGGAGTTTGTAAATTTTGTAAATGTATGGACAGGTGTAGGGGGTGTGCATGTGTGTGGACATGTGTGTATGCTGGTGAAAGGAATGGGGATTCCTCTCGCAGGTTGCGTTTCCGCCAGGGTTTTCATGGCGGGGTGATCGTCACGGAAAGCCTGGCAGTCTGCAGGGTTATAAACTGGCCGGCAGGCTGAGGCCTGCCACCAGGTTGGAGGTGCTCAATGCCAGCCACGGTGATGCGACCGCTCCAGCGGGAGAGGTGGCATTGTGGAGGTTTGGCGACTGCCAAACCCCACAACTTGTGATATGTCTGATGACCACCAGCCTCGTAATGAGGGCCTAAGTGTGGAAAAACATTTCCAAGTTACAATGTTGCTCTCTACAAGACACCAACCTAATACTGAACAAAAATGAAAGGACCGAGTTGCCCACTGCTTATCTTACTAGCAACATAGTTACATTCTCCCTCTAGCTACCGCAATACACTGTGCAGTCCTCAAAGCAAATGCTGTACGCGTTAAAATATGTATAGCATCATCAGGCCTAGCTGATCCCCTTGACTGAAGTTACGCTAAGTGCGGCAGATGTAAAAACAAGTAACATTGTAAATTGGAAATGTTGTTTCACAGCTAATCTGATGACTTAATCAGGAGGTGCTCTCTCACAGTAGTGGATACAGGGTTTATCTGTTTGCTTCATTCAATATTTCTCCCCATTTGTCAAACTGGATCTAATCTTTTGGAGCCACATTATCTACTCCAATTTTTTCAACATTCCCTTTTTTCTTTTACTTTTTGTAAAGGCATTTTTGAAACTCAGATCAGATAAAATATTATATGGAGCTAAGGTATTGTTTCCAAGTGAGTGATTTTATAGTGAGACCTTTTTCTGGTCTGTTGTGTGTGAGATACCACATTGATTAGGCATCTTTTGACTTTACAGAACTGAATACATAGAATTTCTGCAGAGGAGGAGCCACATTGCCTCCACTGTGTATATATTTTGTCTGCCCAGGATTAAAGATGATATTGTGCAAAACTCCAGGTGAGGGGTTGTGCTCAGAGGAGAGAAGGCCCTCAACATCAATTTATTTATTTTTACTTTTAATTTGAACATTTTTGCACAGAGTTGCCTCTTTTCTTAATTTCTTCTTTATGTTTTCTCTCCTGTTGCTCTATGACTAATTTAGTGATCATTTTTTAGGGTCAAGGTATGCAAGTCTATTTGTATACCTCCACTGTTGTGTTCTTGGGACCATTTTGCAGCATTCCCTGAGTGAGTTTGTCTAGTCTGTCCGATATTTCTGCTGCTGGTCTTCTTGTCTCAACAGCCTTTATTTTTGCCTTTGGCTGCAGAGTATAATCACCCCCACCATTTGTTCACCAATGTTTTGGTCCTGGGTCTGTGAGGTGTGTTTCCTGTAGGCAAACATATACCTGCACCACATCAAGAACAGAATCCTATATGTTTTGGAGTATCCCACTAACCATCTAACATTCCAGGAGAGGAGCTTATATCCACCTCTCATAGTACTCATGCAACCTGTTTGTTTCAGTATAGCCAGGGGCAATGCCCACAGCCGTGCCTCCCTATTCAGTAGAGGAGACACCCCCACCCCACATGTGGCATGGGAGAGGCATATATCAAGGGAAGATGCAACATTCCACCCCACACAGAACCTAAAAGTAACAGATTAACAATAACATAACCCCCACGCTGCCCACCCCGGATGAACATGTCATAACCAAAAACAAGTAACATGCTTGCCCTCATATCACTACCAGCACAGCCCCCCCTCAATAAAACAGTCAACAAACTCTTCACATTGTCGGCATTAGGGATGACGTCATGACCTCTTACCTTCGGGTTTGCTGCGGACCTTGCGGGGACAATATGGACCCGTTATGAGTCCATATTGACTCTGCAAGACCATATTGTCTTTTTGTATTGTCCACACCTCCATATTGTTTCTCTATTTTCTCCATATGTCCATATTGTTCATCTCTCTATATCTCCATATTCTGTCCCCATATTGTTCATATCTTCATATTGTCTTTCTATATTGTCAGTTTCTCTCCTACTGTACCTACCAGTTAATTACCAGTCACAACTAGGAAGCTGGATCAGGAATAGAGAAGTGGGCCTTCATGGTTGGTGCTGTCAGCCTGGCTTTCAAGTTGTTCGCCTATAGTTGACATGAAAAGAAAAGCAGAGTAATTTTAGGATTCATGCCCTCTGAAAAACCCTTCCCTTCCACCTACCACTATCTATCCCATCCCTAAGGGCCTCTAAATATCTGTGAGCCAACTTGCTTTATCTTGCACCAGGATGTGAAGTTGGGAATGAGGACGGAACTGGTTCCCTTCAGAGGAATCAGTGAGGAGCTCCTCAGTCACTTCCTACAAGAGACACAATGTTAATAAGCTCATCCTTCATAACAAGCCCCATTAGACATTATTTCTAATACAAATCTCATAACACTGTTTCTTCTCGAATAAACACTAGTAACAATGTTCTTCATAGTATACCTGTTGGGGCAGAGTAACACAACACAGCGATTTGTGACACGTTGCGTTACTGCATATTTTTCAAGCCACTCAGGGCTATACAAGGTGGCCTTGCGTGGCTTGATAAATCTGATTTAGTATTTGTGTCTCCCTTGCTCCACCTTGCATGGCACAAGGGTGGCACAACTCAGTAATAAACATGTCCCTCAGTTTTGTTGAGATTTAAACTGTAACTAGACACTCTAGAACTGTTTATTATACCTAGGTCTGCAGGTTCAGATGTTTTCTGGATCTGAAATATAAAATAAAACATCATCTGCTTAGGCAGAGGATATGTTGTGATATTTTAGATTGTAATACATTTATTATATAGGGGAATTTTAAGAAAATTAAGCAAAGGTTTGATTGCTCATAAAAAAGGAGGCACGAAAGAGGGCATTGTTGTCTCCTACTCCTACTCTGAAGAGGTGAAGGCTATTGGAAAAGAGACCTTTGATAAAAAATCAGGCTTTAGGTTCAACACAAAGAGCTTTAACCCTGTTAAGAAAATGTTGCCCAAAGTGACAGAAATGCATCACAACAAAATTACAATTCTTATCACCTTTACCAAATGCTTTTTCTCCACCAAGTATTGCTAAAGCAAATGGTACATCAGTGATAGGTACAGGTGATAAAACATGACAAATAAACTTAGTGGTCTGTACAGATAATATGTCCTTCATAAAGTCAGCTTCGTCAGGATGCATTAGATTATTAAAAAGGCAAGGATTTTAGCATAAAATGTACAATCCTGATTAAGAACGAGAGTGGTCTGTAATTAGATATGCTATTGGGATCTAATTTAGTGAAAACAGCATTTAATACGTAAACAAAAGATAAGACACTGCTTTAGCAGGTTTTTACGCAAACTCTGTCAAAAGAGGTAGGAGATATGGGGTCAATTGTGAAAAGGATGTTTTATACAATTCAGTAGGAGTGCCCTCAGAAGCTGGAGCCTTCTCGGAGGGTTTGCAGAATAGATTGTATTTCAGAAAGAGATATTGGAGTGCCTAAAGGTTCTTTGTCATTTTGTGAAAAAGCCAGCATGTCACACATTTAAAAGAAATTTCGAACACTCTTAGAACCTGGGAACAGAATTATGATATAGATTTGAATAACATGTTCGTGATCTCTGCCATGTTTTTTCTTACATTTGAGAAACACATACAGGAATTTATCTGGCACACCTCCCGTCACAGAGTAGGCTTAGCAAAATATATACACCTTTAAGCCAAGCTGGACTGGCAGTGCCCCACATGGAACATTACTACCTTGCTTCCCAGGTCCAATGGGTGGCCCGGTGGATAGCCGGCCAGTACCTGGCAGATACAGGCATGAGCTGCCCAGCCTGGAATCTGGCGGCAATCCTTCATCTATTCCCCCCATGCTGCTGGCCTAGG
Organism: Pleurodeles waltl; assembly: GCF_031143425.1. Classification (NCBI taxonomy): domain Eukaryota; kingdom Metazoa; phylum Chordata; class Amphibia; order Caudata; family Salamandridae; genus Pleurodeles; species Pleurodeles waltl. Next base: position 973,320,387 of record NC_090439.1, read on the forward strand.
ACTCCTGAGCCCTTATTAATACAAGTTGCTTATCCCTGCTACCATAGGTGCCTTCGGCTCATGCAATCCCAAACTCCTTATGCACCTGCATTAGCAATCCTTGGCACTCCCTGAGGCAACACCTTTACCTCTGTCACAGAACTCACTATAGGGCACACCTCTGACATACACACATTCGGCGACCTGTACCACAAACACATCCTTCTTCCCAATGCTTCGGTAACAGTGGACACAGGCTTGCTCCAAGGCCAGTTCCTGCTGTATAACTCCTTACTAGCCTCATTGCGGGATAGATGTAGTGATTTGTTATGCAAGCCTCCCATCACCTCATTATCCGGTACCTCCATGTGATGGGAACCGGTTGGCACCTGATATGCTGATTTGCTAACTCGCTATGTACCCACACCGCCTTCCCACTTACGACTCTTAGATAGCAATGAGAAACCAACCTAACCCGTCCTTACACAGACAAACAATGAGCTGACTCATATTGATACAATTCTATATCATACACAGAGCATATCGTACCCTGATAAAATAAACCACTTTTACCACAGAACAGACACAACCTGCCCTTGTTAGCTTTAAAACAATGCAGATTTGCTCCACGTGTTTTGGGCTTGCCCACAACTGCAAGGCTATTGTCAAGGGATCACATCTCACCTGACTAGCTGCACTGACTACCAGGGACTAGGCACATGGGAGGTAGGTCAATTGGGCTCATGTCACAGACATAAAAAAATAAAGGCTACCATTTGCTTTCTGGATTTAGGTTTCATAACGGCTAAATAGCTCATTGCCAAGAGGTGAAAATTGCCCGACTGTCAACATCAGGACAGTGCGAGCTTTACGGGCGACGTAAATGCAAAAACCCAGTCCTTTTGCAGAGGCATATTTCATGCATTGTGTTTCTATGCAGTATGTTAACCTTTTGCATTGCAGAACTTTCACCTTGAAAAGCCATTATTGCTGTTAGTAATTCATTGTTCATTTGCAAGGCTTGTTTGCAGGACTACAGTGTGTGGTCCTTTATTCTAAGACTTTCTAGAAGCCTTTCTTGCAGCATGGTTGGGTGTGGCTCGTGGGCGGGGCTTGGCTCTATATAAGGGAGCCAGCCCAGCTCCACGTGCTAACTATTCAGAGGTCCCAGTGCAGAGCAGCAGCATTTTCCAGAGCTCCTGTCCCGGAGGCCTAACCAGTCATTTCCAGGCCTGCTCTTGCTTATTTGGTGATCTTCAGGTAGGGCAGTAAGGCAGAGGTCGGGTTAGGCCCCCGACTCCGTTTTCCAGTGACATTTGAGTTTTGAGCCTAAACTTGAAATCGTGTGTACGCGATCATTTCATGGCATTTGCATTGCGAATTCCGAATCGGCAACAGTGTGCGCGATTCTTTCCAGGCATTTATTTCTTGGCATTCAGATTAGTGGTGTGCACGATCATTTTATGGAATTTGCATTGTGAATCCCGAATGAGCAACAGTGTGCGCAATTCTTTCCAGGCATTTATTTCTTGGCATTCAGATCGGCTGTGTGCGGGATCATTTCATGGTCTTTGAATCGTGAATTCCGAATCTGCAATAGTGTGCCCTATTCCTTTCAGGCATTTACTTCTTGGCATTCAGAGCGGCAGTGCGCGCGATCATTTCATGTCATTTACATTGTGAATTCTAAATCGACAACAGTGTGCACGATTCCTTCCAGACATTTGTTTCTTGGCATTCAGAGCGGCAGTGCGCGCGATCATTTCATTGCATTTACCCTGTGAATTCTGAATCGGCAACAATGTGCTCAAATCCTTCCACGCATTTACTTTGTGGCATTCAGATCGGCAGTGTGCGCGATCATTTTATGACATTTGCATCGTGAATTCTGAATCGGCATCATAGTGCGCGATTCTTTTCCCTGCATTTAAATCTTGAATCATAGATCGGCGTTGTGCGTGATCATTTAATTGCATAATAATCTAGATGTTCGAATCGGCAACAGAGTGCGCGATTCTTTCCTGATGTTTAACTTTTGAAATACAGATCGGCGGAGTGCACGATAATTTCTAGACATTGAAACTTAGATGAGCGGTTTGATTAAAGAGCATAATATTCCCTGAGCATTTAAGTCTTGAAACTCTTAATCAGAAAGTGACGTAGAAGTGTTATCCATGGTATTTGTACAGTTCATTCATGTAGAGAAAAAAAACATGTGCTCTTTGATTCTTGCTCCAATGCAGAGAGTGTTCTAAGCAGTATTTTGGAGAGAGTTTAGTGTTCAAAATATAGAATGCTAATTCTGGAATGTTCATGTGAAAACCTTGCATAACCTTTTCTTGATTTCCAGGTACCAAGATTCTTGAGGCCTAGTTATAGTGAAGCCTTAGGCCATTCATGTTTTCAGCATAAGTGTTTAATTTGAAACAAAACTTAAAGAAAGTCATTGTGATTAATCTTGCAATTGTGTTGTTTAACTCTTGCTTCCACAGGTCTCCTTCCCGCTGTTCCCAACTCAAAACCCATTCCCTCACTTGGCCATTCTTTAACTCTGTGCTATATAACTAGTGGAGTTTGGAGCTGTCGAGAGGTGGACATGTTGGGAATATGCTCAAGCCCCGAGGATCTGGTCTCCTTGACACCGACCACTCCAACGATAAATGCGTGGACTAATTTCCTCCTTGTCTGGACCCAGGCAGAAAGTGTTGCACTAAATAGAGAGGGCAACCTCTAGCTCCGCCAGTACCCCATAGCCTCCTACTGGGACTCTATCTTAACCAAATTTAAAAGCAGCCCGGACCCCAACATTGTTAGTCAAACATAACTATTACGGGCCATTCCACCTAACTTAATAGCTCTCTCCATATTGGGAATGGGAGGACCACCCTTCATAGGCAGACTAGCTGAACTAACTTCTTTCACACATACTGGGAACTATAATATTGGATGTAACAGCAATATGGGAGTAAACCAGGGTGGGAAGTAATGCTGGAATCCTACGAAGAGTTTTTTCAGTTGTTCTTTATTACAGTTCAGCTATGTTTTGTTTTTTAAACCAATGTAAAATCATACAGTTTAATGCTCTTCTTGATCTCTCTTTACAGTACTAAACATACCAATTTATTGGTAGTATTCAAGGTTCAACTTCACTGGGCTCTACTTTTAAAGACAGTGATTAAACGACTGTCAATTTGTATGCATATTGGAATGTCCTATCCTACTGTTTCCTAAATGCTTTATTTCTCTATTAACACATTCAATATTACTATGCTCTATGATGTTAACAACTGAAAGGCATTTGTATTTAAGTTCTCGCTGTAACTAATTGACACCATGCTTTATGTTTGATTTCTCACCTGAATGTACATTGGGTATAATATGTTTACTTTTCCTATTTGAAAACCAAATAAACAGATTGAAACAAAAAATAATTGGGAGAAGTTAATAATTTACCAGAATGAATAGCATGCATTTGCGTTTTATCATGCTTTATGCATAAATAATTTGCATGCATTCTGACAGATTTGTTAGCCTGAAAGTATAATTGGGCTCTACTCTGTGTTACTTGAAGACGGTCTCTCTTGCTAAGTGATTCGTTGTATTCATATCTAAGTGTCTGAAATTTTGTTTTATAGTCTATACAATTTGAAGTAATAAACAATCTTTTATATTTAGGAATAGCTTTTTCTAAATCAGATATTTTAGTAGAATAATGTATTTCTGTGAGCCATCATAGAAATAGGAGCACTTTTAATAGTGGCTTTAAATCCATCCCATCAGACTATATTTGAGGTATCAGTTTCTTTATTATGGGTAAAAAACTGTGCTACAGATTGCAATATTTTTGCCTTAATAATATCCTTGAGAATAAAATCAGCATTCATTTTCCAACAAGTCAGAGGAAATAGGAATGCATCTTATTTGATTGCGAAATAGGTTAGATCATGGTCTGAGATATCAATCTGATGAATTTTAGGAGAGGGTATTAAGTGACAGAATAATCCATTCTAGAGTTTGAGGGTAAGGATTTGAAAAATGTTCAAAGGTAGTGTAGTGAAGTTTCCAAAAATCTAGTAGTTTTGTGGTTGTAAAAAAGAGTTTTAAAAAGAAGAGACTTTGTGGGGGGTTGAACTTGGTTGAAGAGAACCTATTTAATAAAGAGTTCCTAATGAGATTAAAATCTCCAACTACTAATGTGGCATTATTCAATTTAATTCAATGTTGTAATAGCTTTCCGAAAAGTTGAGTCATCTGTTGTATGACCATAAACACTGATTAGATGCAAAATAGTTTTACAAATATGAACTTTAACATAAACGGATCTAGCATTACTATCACAAGGTTTTATAAAATTTGAAAAGGAATAGCTTTTATGATCATGACAAGATGATGATGGTGTAATGCCCGGAATATAACTTGTTGTAGTTTAGTTTAATTTGCTTTTTCTGTGTGATGGAATCCGATGAGCTTTATCAGTTTCAAACCTTTCAGAGTATGTAATATTGAACAGTTTAGGTAAAAGATTTTCAAATCAGTGCAGCAGTTTCGGCCTTCAATATTCCCAGGAAGATAGAAAATTCAAAGGTTGTACTTTCTATTGTGATTTTCTAAATCCAAAATGAGTTTAGACAAGGATTGAAATTAATTGCATAATTTGGTCGATTTTACATTGATTAACTTTTGATTAGGCCTGGGCGTAATTTTTATCTCATTAGCAGAGACCTTCATGGAAAGACCAGCAATGCCTCTTTGAATATGTTTAATGCCAAGACACATAACATCATTGTTACACATTTGTTGAATTACTTGCACAACTCTGTGAGGGAGTCCAGCAGGGGTGGACTCGAGCTCAGAGGAGCCAGGGGACATCATGGGCACCAGTGAATCACCTCAGGTTGGGGTGCAGTGGTTGATGGAGGTGCCGGGTTTTCTTTCACCACAAGGTTGCGGGAGAGGGGGCATGCATGAAGAGGCTGCAGGCGATTGGGGGGGTTGAAGTTGGTGAGACCACACTGGACTCAGACTCTGTACAGCTGGGGAGCCTTGCTGGCACTGTTGGTAGGCTTAATCTCAGGTTGTGGATGTGGGGGTAAAGTGGTCACTTCAGGTATGGGGTCTTTGCTGTTCTGGAGGCTGCAGAGTCCTTTCATAACTTTGTTGCAGAGCACATCCTCTGCTCACGGAAGCCTTGAATCTTTATGAAAGGCAGGCAGTCCTCGTGAGTTTCTGGAGACTCAGCTGCAGGATGAGTCATTGTTTTGGGCAGAGTCCGTCATGGTCAGCAGGTAAGCCGGCAGGGTTGGTCCCAGGTCAACTGCTTCTTCTTTTCCTCTTCTACAGATGCAACTCTTTTTTGTCATTTTTTTCTTAGGTCGTCGGGATCTGAGTTCTAGGGTTCAGGAGTGCCACCCAAATACTACATTTAGGGGTGTTACAGGGTGTGCAAGGTGGTAGCCAATGGGCTGTCTTTCTGCTGGGAAGTGGGCACAACCCTAACCCTAGTGGCCTAATTCATTCCAAACAAGATGGAGGAATTTGAAAAGTGGTGTCCACTTCAGCTGGCCCACCTTAGGGCACACCTCCTAATCTGCCGAATTCTCCCACCTGTGCTGCCGCCAAAAGTGGGGTCAGGACAAGGGGGTCGGTCATCTCTGCCATCTGGAGAGACCTAGGTTGCATTACAAAGGAGGGTAGCCCTTTCAAGCTTCCTGCCCTGGAATGTCCATCCTGCCTGGGTGAGGTGATAACACCCCCGTCCTAAGCAGGCTTTTGTCTCTGGCCTTAGTTTCAGTGAAGCAATCATAAAGCTGGGGAACTCGTATTGACCACTGTCCAGCACATGTATTTAAAATGGCTTCCCTGTCCACTTACTATGTCTACAAATCGACAATGACATAGGAGCAAATCTGCTCATGCAGAAATGTCCTCATACGTGATATAACACACCATGCCTTAAGGCTGGAAGGCCTTCTGTAGGGGTGACTTATAAATATCATATGCAGTGGTAGGAGACATGGCACACAGGGATGTGTGCCAAGTTGTGTTTTTCACTTTTGGCTGCACCAAGACTTGTAGCCTGCGATGGCTGCATTGTGTGTGTTTGGTGAGGGGTTCCTTAGGGTGGCACAATTTGTGCTGCAGCCCTTAGGGATCTTCCTTGGTACCCCAGGAAGTACCATTTATTAGGGACTTACAGAGGTTGTGCCAATTGGGGAAAATAAATGTACCATTTTGGGAAAACATCTGCCACTGGGGACCTGGTTAGCGGGAACCCATTGCACTTTGAGTCAAAATCACATCATGCACCAGGCAAAAAGTGGGGGTAACCATGACAAAAAGTTCCACTTTCCTAAAATAATTTAAGATCAAAATAGCAAAAATCCACCCAGTAGAAACAGAGATATACCATTTTAAAGATGTAAGTGAAAATAGAATCAAAAAAGCACAGTGGTGGTTTTCCGGTCATGTTAGACCGGGACAAAGTGACAAGCATGATGGAGCATGGGCCAGCTACAGGGTCCCAGTTAGACCTGCTGAACAAGAGTACTTTAAATCCTGGTTGCAGAGTGTTGTGAGATCCTGTGTCAAGGATCTGTTGTGCAGCTGAGGCATTGTGATGTCCTAGTGTGGAGATGCATTGCGCTGCATCAGTTGCAAGGCTCTAATGCAAGAGGCTGTGCAGGGCAGCAGAGTGTCAGTCCTTTTTGCAGCAAAGCAGTCCATCTTCTGAGTATTCTACAGGTAAAGATGTAAACTGAAGATTTGGGTCTGAGGGTCCAAAATGTTAACCTGGTGCCCACTTTGAAGTAAGAGAAAGTTCTGGAGGTTTCCACCCCATTGACGTATCAGACGTCCCCTTCCTCTCTGCCCTGGCCCCAGCTTTTCTGGGGACACAAACGACTAGTGACAAACCCTTTGTGAATGTGTCAGGCAGAGCCTTTGTGATGTACAAATGTGGGAGGTGACTGTTCCTCCCCTTAGTTAGGTCAGAGGGGCCCATCTTGACAACACTTATGCTCCCTTTGTCTCACTGTTTGGGAGAAATGCACAAAGACCATCTGCTAGCTACACCTAGTCATGTGACCCAGACGCAGGCTGCAGACACCAAATGGTTAGGACAAGAGGATGCCAACTCTCTAAAAGAGGTATTTACAGAATTGTGACTTAAAATAGGACCTTACTATTAAAGGGGACTTTTAATTACAATTTGTAGACACCAAGCTCAAACTGTCTATCTACTCCTAGTTGAATGTTACCACTCATTATTATATATAATAAGAGAACCCAAAGTTAACCTGTGGGAAAGGTAGGCTGTGCAGTAGTGAAACATGAATTTAAGAATTTTTCACTGCCAGAATATATAAAACTTAAAAGTGCATGTCCACCTTTTAAAATACACTGCACCATGCCCTCTGGACTTTCCAGGTCCTACTCTAGGGTGACTTAAATGTATTTAAAAGGAAGGTTTGGGGCTGGCAAAGGGTTTATTTTGCCAGTTTGAGATGGCAGCTTAAAACTGAACATACACACACTGCAATGACAGGCCTAAGGCATGTTTTACAAGTCTACTTAAATGGATGGCACAATCAGTGCTACAGGCGTACTAGTACAATTTAATTTACAGGCCCTGGGTACATGGTGTACCAATTTACTAGGGACTTACAAGTAAATAAAATGTGTTAATTGAGTACAAGCCAATTCTAGCTTGGCAAGGGAAGAGAGCTTGAGCACTTTAGCTCTGGTTAGTAGGGGTAAAGTGCACAGAGTCCTAAGTCCAAAACAAACAGGAGCAGCAAAAATAGGAGGGTGAAGGCGAAGGGTTTGGGGGAAGACCACCTTAAGGCTGACAGGTATAACAAAAGTTCGATATAAATGGTGACAGTTAGCATAAGTCAGATATTAATAAAATAAGGGGCAGATTTATCATTTTTTCATGCAATGCAACGCAGCAAGACATCTTTCTGGGCTGTGTGAAAGGGAGAGGGCATGAATGTGCCATATCTGATAGGATATGCCACATTCCTATCCTCTCCTTGCAATGGCGCACTCAGCGCAGCCTAGAACCAATGCAGACACTCTTTAGCCATGGTGCAAGGGTGCCTGTGTTACAGGCAGAATAGCTTTTGTGCAGGAAGGAAGACCGTCCTGCACAAAACAACCCTTAGAGGCTATTTCCTCTTTCTAAATGCACTGCAGAATGCCGCACACTTAGAAAGAGGAAACAACAAGGAGAAATAAAAATATTTCTCCTTGTTGTGCCTCTGGTGGGAAGGCGTACAATTCCAACGCATTCCCAGGTTTACCAGAGTTGGTAAATGAGGGAATGCTTAAGAATACATGGGTGGGTGCGTAAGAACACCCACGCTCGACCCTTGTAATGCCTTCTTGGCATAGAGTAATGCACTGGCCCCCTTATGCCCTGAGGACCAGATGGGGGAGGATCTGGACTCCAACGCCTTCCCAAGTGCTCTGCAATACAGACATGAGCAGGAGGCTCTGAGGCTTAGGATATGCAGGCAGGCTCTGTTGGCTTGTAGCAGAGGAGCTGCACAAGATATCCCCTCCAGCAGGAGAAGCACAACCTGAGACAGGAGAGGAAAAGACGGGTGCATGGAGCCAGTAAATCCAGCTGCCCACAAGGTGTACCCAGGCCAAAAAGCCTGTTGAAAATGCTCCAGGTAGTTAGGGCTCGGCACAAGCACCTAAAAGAGGCAGAGATCATGGAAATCGGCACAATGGGGTCTGCGACATGCACTTGGGAAGATTTGACCTTTGATCCCAAGAATGGACAATCAAGCACATGGTGTTCAGCCATATTTTTAACAAATACCCCCAGGGTGAGCCCGTGGAGGTTGGCACATCTTCATTTAATTACATCACTTTGGGCACCGCAGCGGCACCCATTTCCCTGCGAGCTGGCACAGTATTGATGGGCTCAGAACCCTGATGTGTGGTGCATTGGGTGCTTTCCCTTTTCTTAATCATTAAAGAATAACATAAAGTGCTGGTTCCCGCAGACAAAATAAGGCATCAAACATTGACAGTATATGATAAACCTGCATTAGGAAGTATTTGATAATTGCATAAAAATTGTGTCACCCTACAGCAGTGTTTATACATGAGCTAACATTATGAGTCATCCAAATTTATTGTGTGTTTTTTTCCACATGGTACAATTGCAGAGAATGAACAAATGCATAAATACTGCCCAAGCATAATCAAAACAGACAATAGCTTTACATGACACACACACCATAAAATGTGTTTGGGTGACCTAACTGAGCACAAGCATACCACCAGGGACATCTCAGTGCACTGCTGTCACTGGGATACTACAATCTTACACCTTCAATCGCAACCATATGATCATTTTGAAAATACAGCACTGACCTACCCACAGATCACGAACAGCATTTAGGCACTCTGACCTTCTCTATCAAACACCCTCCATACCACCCATACCTGCCACTAAAAGACATAAGTTGAAGATTTTGGAACAAAAGCTTGTAGTGACAAGTTTGTGAAGGAGGCTGCACATTCATACGTGGTGCTTCAAGTCGTAGCAGTATTTTCTGCAGGAACCACAAGTTATATGTTTTTGTGGTAGCTAAGAGGCAATGATCACAGAAAGTACTTTCTATGCCATGCGGGCCATCCTACTGGTGCTGCTCGCTTCCAGCGGAATCAATTTATGTGACGATAGTCCTGGTGTAATATGATCTATGTTTTTTCTTTACAGCGATGAGGTGAGAATATGCACCTGCAAGGTGAGCCTAGAAGTGAATATGTAGTAATATATTTTGAATGCTTAAACTGAAATATTACCATACATTACAGATTTTTGGCCTCCTCCAAGAATAAAGGATTTGTGTTTGATCATCAATTGATAGTTTGTATTTGTGGCCAGGATTTTGATGCAAGAAAACTCATGGGCTAAAAAGCAGGTGATATTGATAACTGTGACTGCAACTTACATTGCAAGTGGAGTTGTTTTTTTCTGCACACACTCTTGTTCCTGAATTTTAGCATCTATGTTGTAATCTAAGTTTTCTCTTGATGAATTAGTGTTCTCACTCACAAAGACAAATGCTGACCAAACGTGTGAAACTGCTGTGATTGCAAACTTCATTTTTGCCATACGACTGATTGGATATTGCCCCTTTTGCATAATGTGGACTCATGGAATGGACCAATCAAACTAACTGGAATATTTCTAATTGAGGAAGGACTTCTAAGTTTCAGTGGCAGTCCCTTCTTGAATCTTGTTCTGTTAACTTTTCCCCTTGGATGTTTCCTGATTTCCATGTGCAGCCCATGTTCTGCACTACTTTTTTCCCCTGATGGTGCTTCTAACAGACCTTGCTGATAATCTACACGCTTTGCTGATGAAAATGAATTGAACGCTGTACCCAGGAAAGGTATATTTTAAGGCAAATATTATTTTCCTCCTACCTGCTTTCCTGAGTAGAATTAGCATGCTGACACCTGTTTTCTATTTTTTATTTTTCTTAGCTGGTTTAACTTAGCCTGAGATGAGTGTTTTCCAGATTATTATTGTCTTTTCTTTTTGACTTTTGCCCGCATGTGTAGCCCGCTCCCACACATGCTTGTCCTGATTTGGTTAGTAGTAGGGAGATCCTATGCCCCAGTTCCTGAATTCTGAATCTTTGCAAATTGTCTTGACTAGTGAAGTCACTGTCTGAACTGAAATATGTCTCTGCTGATTGCTTTATTAATATGAATAGTTTTTCTTGAATGTCTAACGGTGTTGATGTTGAGCATATTAAACGTGTTTGTAGATCTAGTCTGCCTATGGCGTTTATTTATCTATACAATTTGATTTTGTGCACGATTTATGTGACTTTGGCTTTGTGGTTATATAATAAAGCTGTGAAACTTTTATTGATTGGAGTTTTCTTCTGTGGCCATATGGGTCATGGTGTTTAAAATTGTTTGGGTTTGAATTGTTTTTAAATGGTTACCACACTCTTCCCTGAGCGAAAAGGTCCATTGACCTGAGGGAAAAGGAAGCGTTTTTCGAACTCTGCGAAGGGCGAGGGGAAACGCGCTACCATGCTTCTAATGCGTGGAGGTTTGATATTAGCAACAAGTGGCTTAGAATTTTTTTTAACATTTAATAAAAAGAAGCCAAACAAGGGGTTAAGTAAGGAAGACTGACAGAAGACTTTTCGAGATAAGTTGGTATTGTTTGTGGCTTTAAATCAGACGCAATATATTGCAGAATATAAGCTAGGCCTTGCCACCTGTGGTCGTTGTTTGACTGGGTACAGTATATTTAAAGATGTTGAACAGAAAACGATCATGTTGAGGCGGGTATGTAAGAGTTTGACGCTTTATTTGAAGATTCGAAATGATATTTGCCCAGCAGCTCTTTTAGACTATGTGCGCCAGCGTTTGGAGTCGTAGCTGAGCAGCCTTGTTCAAGGAAATTGCTCGCACGTACGCCGAATGAATCCCACATGTTTCCGATGGAAAATGCATTTTAATGATAGCCAGACAAACTCAATTACAGAGGCTTTTTGGGAGGTTGAACGGGCGACTTTACAAGTTCTACTGCATTATCAAATTAGACATTAAACAATGAGCTGGGGGAAAACGGAGGCCTCTCTGGCTGGCACACCAACAATTACCTAAATTGTGCAGTTTATGAAGCAAATGAAAGCACGGTGTTTACTGGAAAGCACAGAAAGTAATCCAAGACAGCAGATATTGTTTTGACAACCAGTCCCAGAGCAGGGACACTCGGTGGCTGTCGGTTTTCCAACTCTTCATCCAGTATAAAGCTGGTACTGTCCGCGTGGGGCATGGGAGAGGCTTCTATTAGCTACCAGAATCAGCTATGTAGGGCTCCATTTAGAAGGCAGTCATGGTGGCGGTAATATTTGTATTCCTCTGTAAATCCCATGGTTATCATACGACCACACATTCACGGATGAATACAAAGCAAAACATAGCAACTAAACTACCACAATCAAGAACACAGAGCCCCATGCAATCTTTCACTATGTAACATGCACTAAACTAACATATTCATAAGCAATCAGAAAAGTAGCCACAACCCCCATACTGCTACCTTAATATATAATCACAAAAAATGCAACATACAGCTTCAAATCTTTATACGAAGATTCACCTATTACTACAGAAGAGGCCCACCATGATGATACAAAATAACGTAGGTAACCAATAATAATGCATTTATTGATTTTAAATAATTCTGAATCAAAAACAGTAGCTCCAAAACAACATATTACAAACATAGGTTTTTCTCATATTACCTATAATGTGAATGTTTAAGTTCATCTGTCACATCATTAGGAAAATTGCAACTAATGTCAAGCAGTGCCATGGATAGTGTTATCAGTGATTTAATCAATAATATCACTTAACATGAGATGGGTAATGTAACATGTGAGGTCAAAACCAATCCACGATGAGGGCACAACGTATGCTATGCCACTCCACTGTATGCTAAAGCACACTACATGTGAAAGTTCTAAAAACCCACATGCATCAAACGAAAATTGAAATTGGCAAAAACACACTACATTTCATAATTAGAGTGCAGTGGGGCCTTCACCCAGTAATTGTGCCTGCTGAACAAATGGCTGCTACCATCCTGGCAAGCAGGCCATCCCCTTGGCCTCTTTTGCCCAATCATTCTGAGCCATCACTCTATGTTGCATCCTCCTTAGTAAAAAAAAAATAACATATATATATGTATATATATATATATATATATATATATATATATATATATATATATATATATTTATATATATGAAACCCATATCTTGACTTCCCATATTTACAGCAAGGGTGTTCTAGGTCCTACTGCTAAGAAAATTAACCTCTTGACTTCCATTTTTTGTAGTAAGACAAGCATATGCCCAGATGTGCAAAGGTGTCATAAGATTTGAGCTGGAAAGTAAATCCCAAAACAATGTTTGCATAAGTATGCACCACTTTTGTGATGAAATCCCAGTGCAAAATGTTTGTAAATATGGGCCTTAGAGAGCAGCCGGCCCATCGTACTTCTGGGCTGTAGTGCTGCCTCACATGATGTGCTAATGATAGCTAGGGACCTATGAAGAAGGCTTTCTTCTATGAATCTACCACCTCCCCGCCATCCCTACCTTCCCCAAACAACTGCTCCGAGGCCTCAATTAGGCTATTTTGCTACCATGTTGAACAAGCATTTGCAATGCAACAGGTCTCACGTTTGCTCGAGTTAGAGCTATTAGTGTTGAAAACTCCTAACCGGACTTTTCTTGCCACATAAACTAATAATGAATAGTAAAACAGTTTCACATATGCGAGCCAATGGTCGCCATGAGCCTGAGGGAGTCACAGAAAAGCAAATATAAGTTGGCTTGCAGTGAAACTTATAGGCAAAAGTGCAATTATCCATGTTATGGGCAAAAGGGCAATCATCCATGTTTCCAGCAAAAGTGCAATTATCCATGTAACAGGGTTGATGTCATGCAAAGCGCTCAACATCTGCCCAGCGAGATGGCACTGAGCAGGAAATGAAAAGATAAAGTTGTCCAGAAACCAGCTGAAAACACTGAGCCTTGTATGCTATCAGTAGTTTACTGGTGCACTTGAGAAGGGCTAAACACCGGAAAAGGCATTATGTATGCATGCCTTTCACAAATAAAATCAATCGATTTTTAAAAGGCAAGCCCACAAACTAATGAAAGTGACCTGCGTGACCTGGGCGTGGTTGGAAGCCCACATAGAGATTACAACATGATTCAGAGCGCGTGACCCTAAAAATGAACTCTACATCTCATGCCCTCCACATTCCCTTTGCCTTCATTCCTAAAGCAACTCAAGTGCGGCAAGAGTTCCCTGGGCCCCAATGTGAGCAAGGAAACTGGGCACCAATTCCCTTTCTGAGTAGGAAGAATGCCATAAATTGCATGCATATACTTAGAGCAACTGCACCTGCTGCACCAATGATAGGGTTTATCTCCTTTGCCACTGTTGCCTCGAATCACCACCGCAGCGCCTTCTAACCACACAAGTAGTGGGGGTTCTAGCAGAAATGTTTGTGGGGCGAGCAGGGGGGGCAGGGCACACAAGGCACCACAGATACAACTGGCGAGGCCTCCCACACTGAGCAATTATGAATATTGTGTGCATGTGTAAGTTATCTCCCGGCCTGCTGACATTTCACAGTTCTCCTGTGCTGCCCAGAAGGTGTTTCAGGCAAATGACAAGGAGCAAAAGTAACAAGGAACACACGTGGAGTATAAAGAACATAGAGAGCATGACAAAAGTGCACCATTGGCCCACTGAGCTCATGCCAAAGGGAAACCTCCTAGATGCCATTACTGCGTGCCTGCTGACAGTCAAGATGAGAACATGTGGCTCCTTGATTTTGCGCTCTCAACAGCATCCTTTTGCAGCTACAGCACGTCCCGGAGCTCTAAGGGGCATATTTTTAAGCCCCTAGCACCACCTTGCACCACATTAGTGTAATTGTTTTGATGCTAATGTGGCCCAACAAGGCCAAAATCCTCACACCACATTTACAAAGTGGCGCAATGTATGCCTGGTGCCACTTTGAAACCCCTTGCGCTACATTATGCCTGCACCAGGTATAATGTATGCAAAGGGGGCATTCCCCTGTTAGGGGGGCCAAAAAAATGGGGCAAAGAAATCTAACAGATTTCCTTGCGTCATTTTTTACAGCACTTTTAAGGCCTGTTCAGAGCAGGCATTGAAAGGGGGCTTCCATTATTTATAACAGGCCCCAATATACTCAGCAGGAGTAGCGCCAATATAGGTACAGCGCACACATGGTGGCGGTAGGGGGGTAGTAAAGGGTATACCCCTTAATATGCTACCTGATTAAATTGGCAAGCAAAACTGAAAGTAAAGTTCAGATCTCTTCAGTCTGCGTTATTATTTTATGCAAATTCTAGGTAAGGGAGAGCTCTGCACAGGAGGCCCTGTGAAGGATGCTTATCAAGCACTGAAACGGGGGCTCGAGGTTAAGGGAGTGCTTAGCCTCATAACAATATAGCTATTTAGTGGGCTGAGCCCAAGTTATAAACAAGGGGTTCCGCCATCTCCCGCAATAATGATTATTTGCAACCAAAGAGAAGGCACATCAATTATATCGAAGGAGAGAGCCTTGACAACTGGGGGTACCTGACAAGCCTCTAGCACTGAACGTTTAAAATGATCAGAAACAGAAAATACACAGAGTAAATTCGAAGATGTGGTCAGCTGCCCTAGAACTAAAATGAGGCCTGATTCACAGAGGGTGCCATGCAGAGATGAATTTGAAAACAATCTCCCCCCGTCTCAACAATGAGCCGTCCTTTGTGGCAAGCCATTGATGACGCAGAAAAAGAAAGACTAACAAATATTCATATATCATGTAACCAAAATCGTATAAGATAGTGTGATTTTAGCAAAGAAAAATAATGTACATGGGAAAATGTGCCCACAAGGTAGTTCGCCATTATTATAAACAAGCTTAATTAATCATTAAGAATTGACAATGTAGTAATCCGTCATGATTGCAAATGTATTCTATGATTTTCTTGTTGAAACTGTTATATGCTTGGCTTAAATTTAGCAGAGGCTTTGGCCTAGTTGCCTGGTCTCAAATTTAACTGCGTGGTTTTCACTTGTATTAACAAAGACATATTATTTTACTTTAAGGTTGTATTTTTCCAGTAGAGATGACTAATACACTTATCTCAAGGTTTCGTGCTAGGCTAGTTTCATCCCCTTTGAAGAAAGGTCAGCTTCTGCAGGTGCAGACAATAAAAGCTCTGATATAGAATTAATTGGCAAACTTTGTTGCAACTTGTGTTCCAAGGCTCCAAGGACACCTTATGCATAAATGAGTACTAGGAGAAAGACACTATTCATTGGTCAAAAGAAAGCCACCCTATGAACCCTCCAATGGAAGACCCTGAAGAATTTGGAATGTTTCTTACTGAAACCCACCGGACAAAGAGAAGTCAGACATTTTCTACGATTCCATTTTGAAGCCCGATTCAAGACGCCATTTTAGAACGAACCTTTTGATACCTTTTCTCTGTCGCAGAGAAAGAGACTTTAAAGAATTCTCACCCTAGAGACTTTAACTTTAATTTTGCCCTGTCCTGCCCATGCAGTAACTTTTGCCCCATTCTCCTTGCTGCCGCAAGGAAACTTGCTTTAACTTTGCCCCTTTGAAATCTGCCCCATGCTGATCGAACCGGTACCTGAAGGACGAAGACTTTTCTTGAATGCTGATTGTATTTGATAATTATGAAAGGATAATTGTATTATGCATTATGTTTACCTTCCTAGGTTCCAACTGCTTATTTTGATAGGGCCCAAGCTAGAAGTTTTCTATATTTGTGTTAACTAAATTCGTTTTGCATGAAGCCCCACATGCCAATGCTAATTAGAGGTTAGTTGAGGAATTCACTTGATGCACCATGCTAAATTGAAATCTTGTTATGCTGATCGATGTATGAAATTAGTCATATTCAGTTGCTTATATTAGTGATTTGCATTGCTATAACTGAATGCATTATAATCCAGATTTTGCGTAGATCGCGTTTCTTCCGTCGCTATGGACAACTAGTAATGTTCGTATACGTATATCATTTGATTTTGAGACTTACTTATATTGTGCTAGCTTTATTAATATAGGGAAATAAATTAATTAACTTTTAATAAACTGGTGTGGTTATTCATGACTGAAAAGTCATGTTGCGTCAAAATACTGATTGTTATTGATTCTTAGTGTATTGTTTGATCTATAAATTGAGTATTGGGTATTGATTATAATGGTTATTGATTATTGATTTGAGTGATCCGACTATTCTTGGATGAGGAGAACCCAACTCGGTTAAAAAGGTTCACTGACCTCCAACGTGTCCAAGTACAAGTAATTTATAAAGATTGGATGCGCTATCACCAACAGACAAGAGTGGGCAGCCCAGCTTGGTGGGAAAGATGGATAATTAATTATTTTGCGAAATAGTCCAAGCTGTTCACCTGCACGCAAATAAAATGGAAATTCAAACTGATTTATTGCAGTCCTTGGCATCCTACAAAATGTCAAAAGACACCAAACTAGACAGGTTGAATAACCTTGAACACCGAGCCCGAGGGAAGTTAGAAGAGGCAGCAAGGAATGCACATGCAATGAAGAAACTGAATACAAGATAAAATCAACTGTTTTTCTAGGATGGAGGACATTAGCCTATAAATAGCAGGGTCTTCCCCATCTCTGTTGAAGAGAAAAAAATCAAACTAAACAGAAGTTCAAACATAGCACAGTTCAAAAGACACCACAAAGATGAGGGCGGATGTTAGCAATGACAAGAGAGGAGATCTTCCATTTCATTTGCTAACAAGATAATCAGAAAAAGAAGATCATCAATACTAACAAAGGGCCAAATTCACAAAAGTAAACTTACACTTTTGTGTAATTTTACTTTTTTTTGGTATGAACAAACTACAACTTAATAGAAAGTTTACGACTGTGAAGTTAGTTCCTCGTGATCCGGTGATCACTAAAATAGTGGATGACCCCACGACTTAAAAAGAGGACAGAAATGATTGCAGTAGAACAGGCGTCTCCAATGAGTAACTCGTGAGCTACCAGTAGCTCTCCAGCTCCCTGTGAGTAGCTCTCCTGTGTGCAGCCGAGCCTACTGCTTTAGAAGCTTTTGTACAGTTGAATCATTATATTAAGGGAAAATTAAAAAGCATATATTCGAAATGAAAATCTGTTTATTTTCAGTACTCGCAAAACTTTGTTTAGAGACAAATTTTCAAAATGTATTTAAATCCATTCTTTGAGTTGGAGAGAATTATTATTCACATTAATACCTTGGTGCCAGGGTGTTGCAGCTACAGCTGCTTTGTACTACTTATTTAGAGGCATTCAACCCTTCCTCATGCACAGATGTGATCACTGCTGACAATCTTGGATGGTGTGAAAACTACTTAATCACTAATGTAAGTAGCTCAAGATGATTTTCATTGAACATAAGTAACTCTTGTTACAGGAAAGGCTGGAGACCCCTACAGTAGAAAGTAGGAAAAAGTTGGCTCTCGACTCCAAGATAGCTGTAACTCTAAGGAACATTAATTAAACATACACCCAAGAGGTAAAGCAGGCAGTGATAGAAACAGAGATAGAGCATAGAGTGATAGCGCAAATATCACAAGGAATAACAGGCAACACAAGGTCCAGCAAAGCAGGATTGAAGAATCCTGAGCAACAGTCCAAGACCTCTTGGGGAGGGGACGGTAGACCCAAGGTTTTGAACACAGGTTCACAACTTGAAATACGTTCAACAGCAGCAACAAATCACTATCTAGTTAAATACTTCCTTTTATGAAAAAAGGAGTATTTATATACCTACACAATGTAAATAACAGCATTCACAAACAATACACAAAACACTCCCCTGAGGTCTAAGCTCTAGTGTTTTAACAGGTGGGTCCTGTGTTCCACTCCCCTCTCATTATCAGTAGTGGTTATTCCCCATTCACTATAGAAGACAATAAGGTAAAGCCCCACTAGTAGTCTGATTCTCAGGAGTCCCACTCCAACCTTTGTTAAGCCAAAAGGGTTACAGTGCTATATGGCAGGCAGGTTCCCCCAAAAGCATCTGGCCTGTAAATCAGTCGGACTCGCACAGCCAGGACCTGTACGACTGGAGTCTTCAAGTGCTCTCCTTCACAGGCACTGAAGCTGCAGAAGCTTTCTCCAGTGACTTCATCACATGAAGCCATGAAAGGATAAGGATCAGGTGTCCTCGAGTTCCTCACACACGGTCCTACTACAGCGTCAAGAAATCCTAGCTATTACTTTAAACTCAATAGTGGATTTTGCACCATAGGCCAATGGATCGACATGGACTAGGCTTGAGGGGATGACAATAATGGGTACTATAGTCATCAACAATAGTCAATACATTCAAAGATTTAAACCTCAAACAAATAACCACACAAGTTTATTAAGAAGGATTGTGGATTTATTTCCCTATATTAACAATGCTAATATCACGAAAATAACTCTCAAATATAAATGATAAGCATATAGAATCAATAATGGCTGATTAGTACGTCTTATATATCTGAGGTTAATCAAGGCGATCAAACAAATTAACTCAAGTATCATATCACTGATTAATAGCACTAGAATTGGCAACAATGGTAAAGTATACATCAGTGCAAACAATCAAAGAATGTCAATATAAATCATGAACATGTTAAGATGATTCCCCTCACTAACCACAAATTAGCATTAACATGTTGGACTTCATGTAAAAAGAATTTAGAAACACAAATTTAGAAAAATCACACTAGCTCGTCTTATAAAAAATCATTGTTATTATGCAGCAATTAAACTATAAGTTGCATCTGGTACCTGCAAAGCAAAAGAGACACATATATCAAGAAACTTTCATACATTACCCATAGAACAACAACATGCAGTCTACTTCAGCAAGGGGACACCATCAGGATCGGGCCTACATAGACAGCTAAACGCACATCGCTAATATAACTCGAACCACCAAAGGATAGCGAAATCTCATTCTCTTCTCTCTCCTACACTACTCCACACTCTCGAACAGATGACAGATTGTTAAATAAAATTTCGAAAAGTCTATGATTGGTCAGTACGTGGGGTGGTTTGCAATTCGACCAATGGCCATTTATTAGACAATCAAAAGTACCTTGACGTAAATGTTAACTAGGGCACAATCACAATTTAACTCTTCCTCTTCCGTCTCGTCTGTGACTCCATTGTTCCATCTCGTCTAAACTTCTCTTCTCAGGAAGAAACGTTTCGGTTTGCAACATCTACTTCCATCCTCGAGGAAGAAACCACGTATTAGCTACAGTTTCAAACAATAGAACATTCAAACTTGTGTAATGACTTAATAAATCTGACCTTGTAAGACATAATGCAGCAACCCGGTAGGGGTAGCTGTTTGCACATTTATACACACTTGGAAGCAATAATCACACTCCTTTCAGTAAGCATTGAGCAGTGGAAAATAACTACGATTTTAACTGAAGTTTTGCTTAGACAGAGAATAAAAATGAATTATGGTGACTATTTACAAAAGTCACCCGTTTTCACATGTTAATTCACCAACGATTAGTACATTATTAAAAAGAAATCATTGGAGAATTTGCACTCCTGCAGTCCTGAGGGGGTAGTGGCAGTGAGGGGTGGGGGATGGCCCTCAATGCGCCTCTGATGCTGGTAAGTGTCCTGGGATCCTTCCCATAGGTTGGGGGGGGGGGGGAATTTGATGCTCCTGGTGCAGGTCCTCAGTTGGGCTTGGGCCCACACAGGTACCACGGCAGCCTCTTCTTCTCTGCGACAGTCTTGACCAGACCACCTTGCCTTTTCCCAATGGCCCCACATGGCATATGGGTTCAGACACCCCCCTTTGTATATGATTGGCACAGCAGCAATCTTCATGGCGGCCCTACCTGGTATATAGGGTCACTGACTTCACACCATACATGGGCTACGCCACAAAAGGCATGACAGTAATCTTCACGATGGCGCCTGCTGGCATATGGGGACGCTGACTTCATTTTGCCTACGAGTGACAGCCCGATCTGTAAGACAGTAATCTTCACAGCAGTCCCAATTGGTCATACAGGGTAGCCAACTTTACTCCACAAACGGGCTAGGGCCCAATCGGGACAGGTGTAATCTTCACTGTGGCCACACCTGGCATGTGGGGTCACCGACTTCCTTCTGCAGAATGGCTATGATACTATCAGTGCAAAAGTTGTTCTCCTCCTCACACCTCGCTTCAGAGATCCAATTGCCCAGATCTACGACTGGATCTCGCTCACGCGAGCACTCTCTTTCTCACAGAGTGCACTGGTTTTGGCAAACAGGCAGGTATTGGTGCTCCAGGTGCAGATGATCTTGGATTCCCTAGGTGATGTCCCCTCACCCAGCTGGGAGACTGGCAGGCTTGGGCCTCCAGTCCCCGTCACAGGCGGAAGTCTTGCAGAGCTTCTCCTAGACAGCCGCATTCAATGGGACCTTAGGTGTGACAATGGGTGACCCTGGGCAGGATGGGAAGGAGGAGCTAAACACAGTCCCACTTACACCTGAATAGGCTGTCCACACACAAGGGGTTTAACAACCCTATATTGTCACTCCATCCAGCTTGGAGCCACTCTGCTGCTGTTTTGCTGGGCTCCTGCTTTGCTGTGCTGACCTGTGCCTGCTGCCCTCTTGCATGGGAGTGAGAAGGACTGGACCTGAAAAGCGGCGCAAACTTACAAAATATAATTGTATGTTGTAAGTTTGCAACTTCTTCACTTCTCTAGAAACAACAGCTATTTTAGTGACAAACTTCTCAATTTTGTTTCTTGGGCTTGGGATGTACATGCACCATCGCTGAACGTGCAACATGCGGCAGACCTCGACTCCCCCTCCCCCTTCACGGGTAAGTTATTTTAAGCAAGCCCATTCTGCAAAACCATTGCTCTTATCATAATAACATTGGAGTTAATAACAGATAAAGCAACAGAGGTGTTAATAGCAAGGCAACAGGGCCGGCTTTTGGGTGGTGCAAGTGGTGCGAGCTGTGCGACCGCACCGGGCGCTGACCTCAGGGAGGCGCTGTGTTTAGCAATTACTTACGAAACTTGCGATTTAAAAGCACCTGCTGAAAGGTTCCTTGTGCGTTTACCCTTCAAGAAACAATTAAAATGTCAAGATTCCTCTTGTGATTAATGTTCCTGCTAGAGAGAGATGGGAGTTTTGCCTAGTGGCAGCTTTGACTCAACATAAAGTAGCATAGAGGAATAATATGCCTGCTGCAAAAAACAGAACTATGGGGCATATTTAAGAAAAGTGGCGCTGCATACAGTACAGCACCACTTTTCTTGCACCCCTTAGCGCCCCCCTAATGCCACCCTGTGTGCATCATATTTAGAATATCGCGCACCATGGTGGTAGATAGGGGACTAGCGTCAGAATTTTTTATGCTAGTCTGGTGCTTTGCAGGATTAGTGTAAAAAATGTTGACGCTAATCTTGCAAAGCACCCAGATGCCCATTGTAACCAATAAAAGCCTCCTTTTAAAGCAGGCATTAAAAGTGACAGAAAAAATGACGCAAAGAAATCTGATAGGCATAACATAGTGTAAAGGGTTACAAATTGGTGCAATGCATGCATTGCGCCTCTGTATATATGGCACAGCGTTTTTGGTCTTCTAATGCCACATTAGTGTAAAAAAATGACAATAATGTGGCGTTAGAATGGCACTAGGGGATCTTAAATATGCCCCTAGGGCAGTGCTTAATTTGTGCTTGTTCTTTCCGGTGCAGAGCACCAGCACTTATTTGTGAGGGACTGCACTTATTTTTCTGCCTCAAGCATTTACTGCGAGAAAAAGACACATATAGAAAAGACAGAGGAAGAGAAAAACGAAAAAGCTTCACAATGGGGCAAAAAGCAGAAATCCACAAGTGTGAGCTGAAAGGCAGGGAGTGCCTACAAATGGACTGAAGAAACCCAAGATGGCTTCAGGATTACCCTGCCTCTGTATTATGTGTTCACACATTTAATTGCAGCAGCTGCATGTTTAAGAGGAGGGCTTTGGGCACTGGCACCTTTTTATTTACAAATTAAAAACTTGAAAAAAGTGGTGCTGCACACAGTACTGCACCACTTTTCTTGCACTCCTTAGCACTCCCCTAATGCCACCATGTGTGCGCTGTACTTAAAATACGGCGCAACATGGCGGTAGTTAGTGGACTAGTGTCAGAATTTTTTATGCTAGTCCAGCGCTTTGCAGGATTAGCGTAAACAAATTTTATGCTAATCCTGCAAAGCACACAGAGCCCCTTATAACCAACAAACGCCTCCTCTGAGCAGACGTTAAAAGTGCCAGAAAAAAATTATGCAATGAAATCTGTCAAATTTATTTGTGCCATTCCCCCCCCCCCTAACCGGGGGATGCCCCCTTTGCATGCATTATGCATGTCACAGGCATAATGTAGCGCAAAGGGTTACAAAGTGGTGCAATGCATGCATTGCGCCACTTTGTAAATATAGTACAGCATTTTTGGCCTCCTAACGCCACATTAGCTTAAAAAAATTACACTAATGTGGCGTTAGAATGGCACTAAGGGCACACAGTGCTGCACCACTTTTCTTGCACCCCTTAGCGCTCCCCTAACGCCACCATGTGTGTGCTGCATTTAAAATATGGCGCAGCATGGCAGTGGTTAGGGGACTAGTGTCAGAATCTTTGGCGCTAGTCTGCCGCTTTTCAGGATTAGGGTAAAAAAATGTGATGCTAATCCTGCAAAGCACCCAGAGGCCCATTATAACCAACAGACACCTCCTTTTGACGCCTGCTTTAAAAAGGCGTTAAAAGTGGCAGAAAATAATTACGCAAAGAAATCTAATGGGGGAGTGTCACCTTTGCATACATTATGCCTGGCACAGGCATAACGTAGCTCAAAGGGATACAAAGTGGTGCAATGCATGCATTGCACCACTTTGTATATCTGGCACAGCACTTTTGGCCTTATAACGCCACATTAGCATAAACAAATGACACTAAAGTGGTATTAGAATGGCGCTAGGGTCTCTTAAATATGCCCCTATATTTTCTGTGGCTAGCTGAGTGGATTAGTAAAGCCACTCTTTACAAGTGCTGTAAAACACATGAATGTATGTAAAAGGGGAAGGATGGAGAGATGAGGGGCACATTTGCCGATGGTAGTGAGTGAAACCGAGGGGGCGGTCATGGGGTGGGGGGCGCCACAATAAACTGTCGCACAGGGCACCACTAGTCCTAAAGCCGGCCCTGCAAGGCAATCCACTACTATATTAGACAGCTTTCTAATCTTTAAATCATTCAAAACTATACCTGCAGAATGAACCAGAACACCAAAGATATCGCTTGTTACTTGTGAAGCACTACATCAGCTCACCCATGTGTTACTGTCCCCTTATCTTCTATCTCATAATACACCTTAGGAAACACCAAAGCTAAATAGCAGCTACCAACCCAGTATGCAGGAAGTTGAAAATAGGCATTTGTCCCACACACATAATAAAGTCTAGGAGTAACAGAATCATTTCCTAAAAATACTTGCTAACCTGTAACCTTTAATCTCTCTACACATTTGCACCAACCTACCATCTTAGGGTAATTAATCTGTTCCTTTTGTCTCCATACAACTTTCCCTTCTGTTGCCAATCCAAATTTAACTTCAGATGTATTCCTGCTTCTTTGATCATTTCTTGCTGTTTCTCCCAACCCACCTTTGCTCTCTCCTTAACCTTACTGCAACTTCATCGCTCCTTTCATACAATTCCTCTATAAAATCTGTCTCCAGTGTACACAACTTACATATAACTCTAGCTTTAGTAAATTTAGGAATATCAATTCTTGTTACAAACCTTAATAATGATCCACCCTTTCCACACATTTTGCTCCAGAATTCATATTCAAACTTTTATACATAAACACATAATCTAAAAGCAAGTCAAAGTTAGAAAAATAATATTCAAAACAACCTTGTTGATAGAACAAACTCACATTTATACTGCAAGTAAGCACATAACTAAGGGGCAGCTGGTGATAAGTCACACCAGCTGCTTTTGAGACAGATAGGTATGTGCAACTGTAGCAGTCGCGTGGATGCAAAATTTTGTTGTTAAACCTATTTAGCTCTACTAAAAAAGCTAGCTCAGTGAAATCATGCTCGACAGAGGAGTGGAAGCATGCTCGACAGAGGAGTTGAAGCATGCTTGACAGAAGAGTTAAGACTCAGTCAAGACCCACGCCATCATTCAAGAGGCGGGTTATTTAAGCATGCCTAGTGTGAGTTTTTGCTGGTCTTAGCTCCTGTGAAAAGCACTTGGCTTCATTGCTGATACATTGTAATTGCTGCATTCCTTTCCACATTGTAGGTGCCATGCTCCATACGCCCTGGGCTCCCTTTTTTAGAATAGTCTGCCCACATTGCTTTTATTATGGTTATGTGTTGTTTCTCACCTTTTGGTTGTTTAACATGCCATTTGCCAGTACTACTGCCTGGTGGGGAAGCCTTCCAAGCGGGACGGGAACTGCTGGGCTCCAGTTTGTGTTAATTCCCACCGCACCACCATTGGGTTTCATCATTCATCCCACCATAGCCATGTCCCCCCTCAAGAGGTGGGATATTTAAGCATGCCCGGATGGCACCATGGGCCAGGACCCCTGGCCATTCTAGGTCAGCCCCATCGGCAGTATTCTAACTCCAAGATGGTGAATCTTGCGATCCCCTTGCTTAATGCATGTCATCGTGCTTTGTACCTTACTAAAGTGGCGTTTTGCTGCGGAAAGTGTGGGTTTTTAGTCTCAACTGTGTCATTTGCAAGTCCAAGGGTAAGTGCCATTCCTCAAGCCTTGCTCTCCACCAAGTTTTTTTCCCTTATTTGCAGGTCATTACCAAAGCATAACTCGGGATTTATGATTTCTTTGAAGAACACATGCTGGATGCGATTTTCTTGACAGAAACCTGGCTTACTGAGAATTCTTCTCCAGATATACTACAAGCCATGCGCCAAGGTTTTGCTATTATGAGACAGGACAAGCGTACCCAGAGAGGGGGTGGGATTGCTGACATCTTCTCTGAACTATCCATTGAGGGGTGTGAAGCAACTTTTATTCCCTTTAAAACTCTCTAGTAACATAACTTTATCAAAGAACCTGTTCTACCCTCCCCCACCCCCGGGCCCAGCATCCAGTTGCATTACATCTTTAGCTGATGCACTTTCCCCACTTGCTCTTCACTACTCTAATTTCTTAGCCTTCAGAGACTTTAATCTGCATTTGGATGACATTACTTGCTTAGCGGCTTCCGCCCTGGTTGCTAATTTGGAGGGCCAGCAGCTCTTCCAATTGGTCTCTTCCCCCACTCACAGTCTTGGCCACATTCTTGATATAATCTTTTCTAACATTGTCAGCCTCCTTCTTTCGCTTACCTGGTCTGACCACCTTTCTATCGCTTTCTCGGACTCCTAAACTAAACCATCGCCCAGTCATTCCACTGTTCAAGTAGTGCAGACATGCCAAGCACCCAGGTGTTGGACATTAGTTGACCAACCCTTGACAGTTGTGTCGATAAGGCCAACTCTCAACTGGAGAATTGGATCACTGAAACTTTGGATTAAATAGCGCCTTTGGCTAACTGGACTTTTTGGAGACTTAAACCATCTGCTCAGTGGTTTAATGACTAACTTTTTTTGCTCTTAAAAAGAACTGTAAGCATCTGGAGCATCTTTTGCGGAGAACCTATGACCCAAATAGCAAAGCCAACTATCTGACTGCTCTAAATTGTACAGTGGATGCATTAGGTAATCCCGTCACAACTATTTTCGCCAATAAATTTCAATCTGTCCTGAATTTCTTGAGAGAAGTCTTTGCGATTGTTAAATCTCTCTCCCCTCTTTGTTTCGAATCTCAGCTTCCACCTCGTCATCAGAGGATGGCTGCAATGCCCTAGGCCAGTTTTCCTCAGACAAGGTTGCAAATATTTATGCTTCCTTTCCTGCGTAATCTAGAGTCGCTCCATGTCCTGACACTTGGTTTGAATCTGCAGAGGACAGCTCGAGGCTGCTATACTTTAAGCCCATTGAACTAGAGGAGTTGTCTTCTCTTATTGCTTCTGTCAAGTTTGCCTCTCCATTCTGGAACAGGGTTTGGAAGCTGTTCAGCCTATGCTTCAGAAGCTATTAATCAGCCCCCTGCAGACGGGCTGGGTTCCACAGCGGCAGAAGCACATTATGGTGGTCCAGCTCCTTACAAAGCCTTAGTTAGATCCTACCAAGTCTGAAAATTATCAGTCCATCTCGATGCTACCATTTTTCACCAAGATCATAGAGAAGTATTTCAATCTTCAGCTCTCCACCTTTATTAAGGCTACTGACCTACTCCACAGGATGTATTAGGGCTCTCACCCTGCTTATAGCATGGAGTCTGCCTTGCTGCTTGCTACAGAATCCATCTGCCAAATTCTAGATGTGGGGACACTGCAGCACCATTTATAATGGATCTCAGAGTGCCATTTGTGGAGCTGAGTTGTTGGCCATAAACCTTTGCAGTGGGTTTCCTCCTTTCTGCAGCATTACACCTTCCAGATGTTTCAAAACCCTTTTATTCTTATGTGCTTCTGTTGCTGCAGGAAGGGACACAAGGCTCCTCCCTGGGTCCAACTTTTTTTATTAGACATGCTCCCCCATCTGAGGTCATCGAACGATATGGATTTAACATCAGAACATACGTTGATGACATAGCTCTTCATCACCCTGTCACAGAATTCTGCCAACATGGCTGCCTCCTTAAGGTCCTGTCTGGTGAAGATCGCCTCATGGATGGTTTTAAAGTGTCTTAACTTGAATGCTGGGAAAACCGAGGTTCTAATCCTTTGCAAACAACCTTCCATCTGGTCCACCACTTGGTGGCCTGACAACCTTGGTCCTTTACCTCCTCCCATGGTTAAAAACTGGGCATATGGTTTGATAAGAAACTCACTTTTGACAGCCAAATCACTGCTCTTGCAGGGAAATGCTTTGGGATCCCAAAGACCCTTAAAAACAATCTTCCTATTCCTGCCAGAGTCTGCAAAGAAAACAGTAGTCCAGGTACTGGTGATGTCCAGACTGGACTACTTCAACGCCCTGTATATAGGGCTGGCAGAGACTCAACTGAAGAAACTCCATTAAGTACAGAATGCAGCTGCTTGTCTTCTGCCCAAAATCCTTAGGCCAGCATCCATGGGAGCCACACTCTCCAAGCTGCACTGGCTTCCACTGAAGCAGAGACTTTCCTTCAAAGCCTTCTTCTATTGCTACAAGGCTTTTGTGAATAAGTGACCATGGTACTGACATTTGTTTATTAAACCCTAGGTCCCTTCTTGGAACCTTAGATCTTCTGGGGCCTTGTTGGCTAGCACCCTCAAAGTGAATAGAGTATGCATTGGGGGCAGCTCTTTTAGCTAACTAGTGCCAAAACTCTGGAACTCTATGCATCTCATAGTCCATCAGGCCCAATCGGAATCCCTCTTCTGTAAAAAAATTTAAAACCTGGCTATTCAGATCAGGCTGATTCTGTGATACTTCAGAGACGTTTGGGTCTCCGGGAGCTGGACTTCAGCGTTGGGACACTTTGTTGACATACCCATGATCTCTGTAAGTCCGACTATTATTATTATTATTATTATGACTACTAAGCCAATCATTAGTATAATTAAGGCAATTGCCACTATTTTTATCATCATTCTATATCTTTTCATTGTATCAACACAATGGTTTCTCTCAAGTCAGATCAAACAGAAAAAGGAAAAATCAAAAATTATATTCTACTTGTTACTTCTACTGTGCAAAGCAGCAAAACTTTCAGTTCGTAGAATTCTATTTGTTCAGTTGACCTCAGTATTAAAACCTACAACAGGATAGTGTAAAAGGACAACCTTACGTTTCAACTTAAGTCAGGGCATAATATTTTCACAGGATATAAAATATGAATGCTCTGCTTCTGGAACTGTGTCTATTGAACTCAGTAAATTAACATTCATTAATAATTCAATCTTCACTGAGGTAGCACTATTCAAGGAAGCTTTTCAAAACTTTTTTGCTGATTTTCAATCTCATGTGTTCTGGTTCTTGAATGAGGTCCGCTTTAAGCACGGTAGGTCCGCCCAAGAGCAGAGTACCTTTGACTAGGCACACGTTGTCTCTTTCATTTTCTGGCCACTGTGTGTTCACTGTCACTTCACTTTGTTTGTCTCTGTTTCTTCTGTGATCATTTCTGGTATGTGTTCCTCTGACACAACAGCTCTCAGTTTCTCACCACCTTTTGGTCACTTTTCTCATCTCTGCACTCTTCTGGCTGAAGTACTTACACCTTGTTCATGTCTGGGTGCACACCCACAGTTTCAGCTGCTTGGTTCACTGTGGTTATTCTTGGAGCTTTCACTACAAGCTCTGTACTTGTCTCGACCTTACTTTGAGACAGTTGTGCACACTCTTATCATCCCTCTGAACGATCATTCTGTGCTGGAGTTTGACTCTGTGAATGAGTGATGTTGTCACCACTTCTGCACTGGCTTCTCTCACTCTCATGGTGCAGGATGAGTGAATACGTTTGGGGGAGATCCCCTCATTTCACTGCATTATGCATCAGAAGGATGATCAAAAAAGGGCCTTCCCAGGAGGGCTCTAGACAGGATTTCCTGATGTGTTTCTTCACCAGGACCCAGTCCTCTGCAACTAGGTTGTTGCACAGTTCTTGCCTTGGAAGCAGAGTACTCAAATGAACCTGGTGATAGACAGAAACCACCATTCCAGATAGTCCTTTACAGTAGTCAAGAATCATGTCATCCGTTAAATGCACAAGCTCAGCTGCTGGAAGTCTTATCACTCTCCCCATCAGTATCTCATAGTCAACGCCTCCTATCAGGAGTGCTTTGGATGCTCATCAGAGCCATAAGAAGGGTGTCGGGCAGTGGACGCATACACCATGGCTAGCTGAGATTTCAGTGTCTCATTGGCTTGCTCTACAATCTCTGATGCCTCTGGCCTATAGGTACATTGGAACCTTTGTTCCGCCTGTAGTGATTCACAGAGTAGTCCTATTATCTCTTTCTTGAAATGCCTGCTGCGATCTGACAGCAAAGAAACCAGTAGTCTGAAATGAGGAACCAACTCCCTCAGCAGCAATTTGGCCACTGTGAGACTATTACACCTCATGGGCAGGCAAGCTACCACTCAGTGTAAGTAGAGACTACCATTGCAATGGATATTGCCACAAAATTCAATTCATTCTGTCAATGGGACTGCCAGATCTTCCTCTGTGACTCATGGTCACGATCTCTCTCCTGCCTGCATGTAACTGCTGGCAAGTAACATATCTGTGACATAAACTCTCTGCAGTGACATGGAAATGGGGATTATACCAGTAGGTTTCACAGATACAAGCCATAGTATCTCTTCCTACGTGATCGGGACCATAGAAGTTTCTTGCCATGGGAGACACATGGCATTCGGTAGGACTAATCTCTTATCAGTCAAAATACAAAGATCTTCCTGATTCTTCACACATCCTGACCTAACCTCAGTTTGAGTCTATGGGGCTTCCTCTTAAATAGAGTTTAGCTCTTCCCAAGTATCAGTAGTACTTATCATCATGTTTGAAACAGCATCACTCTCAGATTCACAAGTGTCCGGGAGTAAATGTGCAGGACTCAAGAGCAGGGTACCTTGCCATCTCATCTGCCTAGTAATTTCCAGCAGTCACTAAAACCCATCCACTTCTGTGTGCTGTACATTTCACAACAGCTACTACTCTAGGAAAATGCAGTACATCCAAAATGTTCATAACATAAATTCCATTTCGAATTGAGAAGCCAGAGGAAGTCATGAAACCTTTCAGGTGCCACGGCTGTCCAGAATCATGGATCACTCCAACCTCATACTGACTATCAGTGTAGGTGGGGACTCTCAAACTACTGGAGACACAGCAACATCTAGTAAAAGCAATCAGTTCAACCATGTTTGAAGATGTTACATTGCACAATGGACTCTTCTACTACACTTTCTAAGGTGCACCCAGCATAAGCTGCTTTCAGCGTCTTTCGGTTAATTAAGAGCCATCCACAAAGTTAAATCAAGTCCAAATGTCAAGTATTGGCTTGGTATACAATTCAATAAGATCTAGACAGTCATGATCATCCCTGTCATCATCTGAATCATTCTTTGGAAGTGGCAAAAGTGTAGCATGATTCAAAATGTTTCACATTTTCCAAGAGGACATCATCAGCAGTCAAAATCACCTGCTCATATTCAGAAACCCTGCTATTTGACATGAGTTGTGTTTGAGTGCGGGTCAACAAAAGCTTCACTGAGTGTGGAATCATTATACTAAGCGATTAGCCCATAACAATACACTCACACTGTGAATACCGATAGCCACTGCTTTCCGGTATCCAGGCAGCTCAGCAGCTACTGGTTCAAGAGTGCCAAAAAATAGGCAACTGGCAATTGAACTCACAATGAGTCTGTGTAAACACTAATAGCTCACATCCTTTGCGTTCCTGACAACAGTGTACAAAGCCTTTGTCATATTCAGGCATTTCTAGAGCTGAGGCATGGCAGAGTTTCTCTCTCAGCCACAGGAAGGCATTCATGCATTTGTTGCCACAGGATAGTGGATCGGACACATCATTGTGTGTAAGTCACCGAGGATTTGCCACTAGGGAAAAGTTGGAAGTCCACTGGCGACAATAACCCACCATTCCCATAAACATCCTGACTTTTATCTGTGACATGTGGGGTTCATTCTTAGGTTTAAAGAGATTCTTTATTGGGACACCTTCCTAGCTCCTTTCTCAATATGATGAACCTTCCTCTTACAGCACTGCATTTTTGCAGGGGATGCCTTGTGCCCGTTTTATGCAAGATGGTTCAACAATGCTATGGTGCATTGCTTGCATGCATCTTGTGTTTTCTACAGCACCAGTAGGTTGTCGACATAATGGACCAGAACTAACATGGCAACTGCAATGTCTCTAGATCTTTCATCAGTATCTGATTAAAGACTGAATGGTTCTCTGTATACCCTTGCGGGACTCAATATCAAGATTTAATCTAAAAAGTGAAAAATCAAAAAAAAAGTGACTGTCCACAAGTACAGGAATCGAAAAGAATGTTTGACACAGATCCTCCATTTTGATTTGCCTTCTGCAAACCCATCACAAGTGAATTGCAGGAACTTCCTAATGCTTCTGCCAGGATGCCTTGCTCTAACATGAATTCAATCACAGGTGTAATTCCAGCTGCTGACCTCTGGCAAGAGGCTGTATTGGGCCGTCCAACGATTGTGGTTATTTTCATGGGTTCAGCATCTTTGATAAGACAAATATATTTTCCTTTGAAATTCCAGACTTCCTCTTTCACTGAATCTCTTAGGTCAGTAGGTAAATCTTCTCTTGTTAGGACTAGGAATAGCCCAACTATATTTTTTATATTTTCAATTTAAACTCTGCGTCCTCAACGTGTGCCTGGAGCTCAACACCATACTGTGTGCAATATATCACACAATTCATCTTGCAGGGTAAACTCCTTCTCAAGAGATTGACTGGACTCAAATCACATATTACAAACTGATGGACCTGTTCAAGAGGCCATATTTTCATACAGACTTTAACCGAAACTGGGTTTGTCCTCAGTTTTTTTTTCAATACCAAAAACTTGTGCACATTATGCTGCATAATGTGCTTTTTCTTGCTGCATAATGTGGTCAACCCTGGTGCATAATTTGGTGCTCCTCTGCCGCATAATTCTAGTGGCCCTCTCTTATTACAAATATAAATTGCAGTAGTCTTTTTCAATATTTTTATGCCCATCCCTAAAATCTGATCATAGCTATCCCTAGATTTCTGCCTCTTGCACAAAATTCACAATGTGCATCATCTAGCCAACAACTTGATAGCCACCTCCCTGCATTTCTGCACCAACTCTGGGAATGGGATTCAAAACATTACCCACCGCATCTGGACCACTCTGACATCCTCTTTGTGCCAGTTTAGTCTATTCCAACAGGTATTTCTCCTTGATCTTTTTCTTTTTTGCCACCAAATGTTCACTGCAGTACTTTGCATAATGCAAAATCTCAACCAAGGAGTAATCAGCAAATCACATATGAGAGCTAATTTACGTGGTGTAAACCAAGAATGAACTGCAGAAAGAAACCACTAAGATTTTCACTTTCTAGATGAATGACACTACTGTGAGGTTTGAAAACTTGTTAAATGTAGAAATATCTCCTTGATTCTGAGGAATGCACATTAATCCACCCAGGTGCAGGTATACCCCCCTCAACTGTTATGATTTGACCTCCATATCATTCTATTCCCCTCTACTTCACTTGCATCTTCTTTCTATTTGTATTTTCTTTTCTTTCTGGACCATCAGTCTTTATGTTTTTTAAATGTTACTCTGTTTTCTAATACATCCTTCTAGCTACCTAATGTGCAATTTCAACCCTGAGATTCTCATACTCTTTATACTGTCTTCATTCATGGACATTCTGAAATTTGTCTGTAACTCCCTTTATTCAAATCAATTCCAAACTCTGTACCTTGCTCTTCAAGTCTTTTATGAGTTTCAGAAGTACATCTCGCAGCTTCCCTATTCAAAAACAAAGCTCTTCCCCATCGTACCCTTTATGAATTCCAAATCAGGGTTTCCCTTTTCAAACTCCTCTAATACTGCCTTTAATATTACGACATCCAATTCTCTAGCAGTTGTTTCTCTTTCTTGAATTGTCAACTCTGGATCTGCCTCAGCACCAATAATAGATACATTTTAAAGAGATGTTGCTCCTGTATGAGGTGTTTGTCCTAAATCTAGAGTACTACCAATATTGGATATACTAGGAGCCGTGGTAACAACAGATGCACCTGGAACTGAAATGATAACAGTAGTGCTAGTTGCTCTCAGTAAAAAATCTAGGGTGATATGGGGTAACCCTCCCTTGGGGAAATCTGACCAACAGCTGCGCTTGCACTTGTACCTGCTTCTCCTCCTCCTCTAGACCCCAATAGTGGCTGATGGTTTCCTGCAGCCTGATGAACAACATTGTATGGATGTGATCTGGAAGTTAGCAAGTCATTCAAGAAGTCATCATCCATGTCACTGTCACTTTCATCCCTTTTCTCCTCATTTCCACCTCCCTCTTCTGATTGCTTCTTCTGTCTTCTTTCATTCACTATCACTGGATACATTCTTATGCCCTCAATCACATTTTCTCTCCATCCCTACTGCTCTACATCCCACTTTATCTTCATCCAACTACGGATCTTATCTCTCGCTTCAGTTTTATATTTTTCCTTCTTTTTTTGCATGTACCGCAGGTTCCCATACATTCAAAGCATAATGTTGAATAAGACTTGGTGGGGGCTTCATTTCATACAATACTCACCTTAAGTTTTCAGTTATTCTCAAATTGAATTTACCATTTGGAGGAAATTGTCACCATGATCTTATTGTAGCGTTGATCGAAATACAGGAGTGCAACCCAAACTTGTTCATGTAATGTGTGGGTGTGAACTCTGAAGGGCCTTCTCATTCTCTTGGAACCTTAATCTCACACACTAAAACAGTATTCTTATTTCCTAGAGAATATAATCTTTGCTCTTTACATAATGCAACACGGAAGTTGTAAACTCCAAATTGAAATAACCAGAAGGTCCCAGCAATACTCAACAACACAAGCATTTAATGATAGCACGACACCCCTAGACTGACCACTCAAAGCATGGCACCCAATGACATACTGACTAATCCCAGCGCAGCACACACACAAACAAGCCAATTCCAGTGCTACACCTAATGATGCAACCTGCAGCACCTCACAGTGGCTCTCACTTCACTCCGATCAGATCCATATAAGCAAAATACCAATAAATGAAACAATAACTCTTGTCTTTTCAATAAAAGAAAAGCAAAGTCAGCAATTACTCTAGGAATATGAATATTACCCTTCTGGAACTATAAAACACAGAAGGTGAATTATCGACCATGGAAATTCACTGTGATTAGCATGGTCACTAGCATCATCACCACTCTCTCTCTCTCTCAAGTTTAAACTTCATATGTGCAGAGCGCCTGCAAACAGATGCAGCTGAAGAGGCAAGGCTTTCAAAAGAGCCCGGTGATGACTGTATTCAGCTACCTGAGTGCCTTTGTCTACATCTGTGTGCAGCTGAGGGAAAACTGTGAGTACAGGAAGGTCCTTTACTTATTTTGATATATCTGACATGCCAGATCTGATAATCTCATGTCTCTTTGCCTTACACTTCGCTGCCTATGCAACATCTGCTATTTTTGGCGAACATTTGCATATTACAACAGCAGATTTGCAAACTGCGATGTATACTGAATCTCATTTTAGAAATGCACAAGAAATTGCTATTTGGAAATCAAGGTAGTTTGTAAATATTGCTTGCAGTTAGGAAATTGCAATTCACCATATTTTGCAATTCCTGAATTGCAAACTCATGGGTTTGTACATCAAGCCCTTTAGTGTTTTCAAACATTTCCAAGGTTGGCTTGAATGAGTTAAAAAGATATATTGACTGTTAGTCTGCAATTAATCTGCAAAACTGGGCTCACAGACGATCCGCTGATCCAGTTTAAAAAAACAAAGAAATCTGAATAGTTAAGGAAGATTTTTCACCAGAGTCAAAACTCACTGATTGGCTGGCTACAAAAAAAGAAGTATGTATTGTATACACCAGTGGTTCCCAACCTTTTGACTTCTGTGGACCCCAACTTTATCATTACTTCAACCCAGGGACCCCCAAAGAATCATTATTGGAATCCTGGGACCCTTCCCACTGAGTCAATACTGGAAGTCGGTGACCCTGTCCTAAACGTTGATGATTTGAACTACAAAACAATACACAAAATACAGAAACAAGTATTCCTTCAAACACATACACAAATTATACTCTTTTTATGTAATCTGCAAGCAAATGAAATAACAAAAATAAATATTTTAATTTTAATAGGAAGACTGGAACTTTTGTGGATTTAATTGAAGCCACACACCGTCCATACTATATTCTGTTTGATGCACCTGCACTGCTCCCATGAATTAATCTTAGGAGAATCTAAGAATTTATAATTATTTGACATTTACAGTACATTTTACAATTTCCAATTGTACGTTTAGCCACTTTATTTAGACACACTTTATTAATCTGTTAATATTAGTTAATTGTCTAAGCAGCTACACGGACCACGGGCGAGGGGTTGTGGCCCCCTGAAGGCCCCAAAGTGCTTGAACTTGGGATAAGTCTCCATGGTTCAACAATACGGGGTTGGACCCTTGCAGACACCATGGGAGGTCCGAAAACAATACACAAGTTTGCCAGAGTTTCCAAACCTTGCAGTAGGATGCATGAATACTTAAAAGTTCATTTCAAAAAATAAAAAAATAAATACAAAAATAAATAAAAGTGGCCAGTCCCTTCTTGCTCAACTGAATGTGTGTGCCCACATGTTTTGGGCGTGGTAAACAAAAAACAGAAATTCACTGAAAAACACAAGGTTAAAGTTAAGTTATGGTTAGCTTTGATCATAGCACCTTAACATATGCTTTTTTTTTTTTTTAAATTAATGAAAATTACTTTTAATAAAATAGTTAAGGTACAATTATGGTTACGAATTAAAAGTGAAAACCATGGAAATCCACAAGTTATGGTTAGCTACACAACCAGGAATCCTCACAACAGCCATGCAACCATAATTTGCAAAGAAGATGCCATGCTCAGAGCCTCTCAAAAATTAAATGACTTAGAGTTTGTCTGAAGGTTTTGCAAGTGCATTATATCAAATGGCACTTGTCATATGGTAGACAGCATAGCCGTCACATATGTGATTGAGTAACCTATCCACCTAACTCTACATCCGACCATGAGTAACAACATATAAAAGCACAACATCATCACATAATATCACAGTCATAAATAAATTACACTACATGTACTATTGTTTCAAGGGCAGTGTTAATGCTATTTAGATAAGCTTTATTTTTTGGTTCCGTTTGACAAATCTTCACAAAACTTTCAAAAAACAAAGTTCACCCCCCTCGCATCCTTTCTTTAAAGTTTTGGGGTGATCTGTCAAGCAGGGGGAAAGAGAAAAGAGGGGTCACACACAGTTTTTTCCC
This sequence comes from Pleurodeles waltl, assembly GCF_031143425.1. Lineage (NCBI taxonomy): Eukaryota > Metazoa > Chordata > Amphibia > Caudata > Salamandridae > Pleurodeles > Pleurodeles waltl. The sequence continues at coordinate 973,357,145 of NC_090439.1, forward strand.
TTGTTAAGTACCTTAGGAAATTATGGGAGGTGATAAAGATAAAATGTCTGATCTGAATTACACCAAAATTGATAGAAAGTTAGAACTTTACTATTATTTGATTTAAATCTGGTCAGCAATTTTTGAAAAATGTGCATTTAAAGAGATACTCATGGTGGTCAGGAACAGGCTAAAATTATAGTATTATCTTGGCTGTGGGGCCACAGGACTCCTGCAGCGCTGTAAATGTAAAAAATAAGGGCCTCTGCTTGTCCAAGATTGCGTTTTCTCCCATCGGCCTTTACAGTACTGAGGGACTGGTACTGAGCACTCTGACTAACTGGCCACAACTACAAGAAAAGTGTTGTGGCCACCATTACAGAACACTAGAACTTAGGTCCCATGTCCTGAAATAGTTAAAAGAATATATATACAAGGGGACATGGTAGGGATACTCTGAACCCTAGCACTTGTGATGGGGGTTGGAGGCCAAACACAGGGGCCAAAAGCAAAAATATTTATTTTTTGTGCTATGGGCACCCACCTTGGCACTCCCAATGGACAGAGTGTGGCACTCCCGGGAAGTACTGTGGAAATGCTGGGGAGTGCCATATGAATAAAAGCCTGTACATGGTGGCGGTTGGCCACCTGCAGGGGCTGGGTGGGTCAAGCCCTGTGGGTAACCCACCAGTGAGCACAGCAAAAAACTTTGCTCAACAGGGAATTTTGGTGAATATGATAAAAAACAATGCATGATAATAAGATCTTACCTTGTGTTAAAAATCCTAGAAATTAACTGAAAAAAAACAAAGCTTAAAGTGGCAAATAGTCAGGCATAGTAATAAGATCTCACTTTACATTAAAAAACAAAATCAGAGAGTCACTGGAAAAACCAAAGTTTAAAGTGATGTTATACTTGGGTAAGGTAAAACGATTTTAGCTCATATTAAAAATACAAGAAATTTACTGAAAAAAAAACAAAGGTTAAAGTTACTTCATAATTAGGTGATGAAATAACACAAAAACTAATGTTTAAAAAACACAAAATGCTGAAATTCACTAGTATATTTTAGTGAGATACCTATAACTTGCGCCCCTGCCAAGCACAGATTATGATCTCACATATTACATCACTAATGACATGTTATATGACATCACTGTTGATATCTTAAATGTCACAAATCATGTACTCTCCAATGTGGTAAGAAACATGCACTGTCTCCATTAAGCAAATTAATAAAGGAATCAACACCTAAAAAGATTTATGATACTATTATCAGAAAAGAAAGAAAACATCTCTAATACCTTCCACCGACAATGGATGTCATTAATAAAACTAGCAGATGAAGCCTGTGCAATGGCTGCTGTGAAAGTAAGTGGTTACACTGAAGAGGGAATGACAACCAAAGGATACGAGTACTCAAAAAAATGTAGGGCCTGATTATGAGTTCGACGGACGGGCTGACCTGTGTGCCGAACTTCCGACTGGGAGGTTGCCGATATACTGGCTACCTCCCCGCTGGGCTTATCACGACTTTCATGCTGGGTTGACGGGCAGAAACCAAGGTTTCTGCCCGTCAGTCCAACAGGAAAGTGGCGGCAGTGTTGTCGCCAGCTTGTAATAGAGTCAGCGGCAATGCTGCCGCCGACGGGGTGCACCAGCACCCTCACAATACTCACTGCCTGCATAGCACCCTCGCAATGCTCACTGGCAGTGAGCATTGGGTGGGTGATGGAAAAGGGGACACCTGCACTGCCCGTGCCAAGTGCTTGGGCAGTGCAGGGGCCACCTTGTGGCACCCTGCACCTGTGCTCCGTCAGCCTTTTCATGGTGGTGAAAGTGCCATGTTCACCGCCATGAAAAGGCTGGCGGAGAACCAGGTAGTGATGAGCTAAGTTCAGCACCGCCGTAGCTGATTCTGACCTGGACCGCCATCAGCCCATCTGGAAAATTGTTCCCAGCGAAGATGGCAGTCGTTTGGCGGTCTGACTGCCAAACTCTTAGGCCCATATTTATACTTTTTTAGCGCCGCATTTGTGTCATTTTTTTACGCAAAAGCAGCACAAACTTGCAAAATACAATTGTATTTTGTAAGTTTGCACCGTTGTTCCGTCAAAAAGCGGAGCAAATGCAGCGCTAAAAAAGTATAAATATGGGCCTTAATTTGGTGGTTGGACTGCCAAACTGGCGTCTGTCAGGTCCGCCACCACAAGGCTGGCCGTCTCAAGACCACCAGCCTTGTAATGAGGTCCTTAGTAACAGATCTCCTTCATGTCTTAAACAAGGAAAGTAAGATCATGATTGTAAAATAAGAAGCCCAATCTCATGTATGAAACAGCAGCAGAAACACTTGTTCATCTGATACCTAAACCTGGACGTTTTTATATGCTTCCCAAAATACACAAAATGAACAAACCCAGCCGGCCTATCATCTCTGGTAAAGATACAACTACTGATAGAATAGCTTTATTTGTTGACCTGCAACTCCAGCCTTTCGTGCAAGAACTTCCATTATTTGTTAAATATGCCAGTCCCTTTTTTCAATTATTGAAAAAAGAAACACACTAACACAACTAATGCGTAAACTCTCCTGGCTACATTTGGTTTTACATGTATATCCACTAAGGATGGCCTTAAACTAGCCATGACGTTTAATAAAATCACTATTAAAAAGTCATCAACCAAGGTGCTTTACAGCTTAGCAAGACTTACCCAAAAATCAGTCAACTTTTTTTTCAATTCTAAACACTATTTGTAGATACAATTAACTTCCAAGGCTTCTTGGATGGCTCCGTCCTTTAAGAGCATCTTCATGGGCAAACAAGAAGAACATATACTTGTTACTTCTTTGATCAAACCCCACTGTGGCTAAGACACAGTGATGACATATTTAGAGTAAAATATGTAGGAAATAGAAGCGTTTACCATTTATATGCACAGTATCTATTATATCACCAAATTCAACAGTAGCTATGCTAAACACAAGTCACAGCTCTCTTTCCTGTATGTCTTATTGTCTGTTCATTTATGAACGAACAGAAATCGTAAAATATCAGTACAACAAACTAAGGACACTGTGTTTAAGATGGGCTTTGTCTCACACATGTCTCATTTAAAATCTGCATCTTCTACAGACAAGAACTGAGAATAAAATAAATCTGCGGGACTGAAGACACTTGTAGAGAACAACTATAGGAGCATGCTACACCATACTAAATACATAGTTGTCAATTGCACACTGTATATCAACATAGTGTCAGATCTAGTTGTCAATTGCACACTGTATATCAACATAGTGTCAGATCTTTGCAGTTACCTATGGAAGAACTGATTTGAAACACCAGAAGCGAAAACAAAAGTGTGAAATATTATCCCTCAGCTCCTGATTACAAAAACATAAGTAAAAAAATTTCCCATATTGTACAATTCTGAAAAAACTAGAAAAGCTTTGTCTAAAACCGTGGGGTGCCAGAGAGCCTGGCATCCAGATGACCACCATTTAGTGAGACTTGGTCGGCCTTTAAATTAATCCAGCATTAATCCTCCGTCACTGGTGCTATTCACACCACACTGGCTCGAGGCTGCGACATAACATGGCAGCAATTGGCAGGGCAACGTATTTTTTTTTATTTGGCAGTCCTGGGATGGCAGACTGACTTTTGCCTGCTCCGTCCTGCTCTGCACACTGGGACTGGACTTGCAGCCCGACGTCCCCAGCTGCTGCAGCCCTGCACACACCGCTTTGGCGGAGCTCCCTATCCTCCTGTGCCCGGGCGAGAGCTGTGTCAGACCCCGGCGGTGGGAGGACGGGAGGCTGTGGCCTTGGAAAGCATGGGTGCCTGACCTGTGCTCCTTCACCACAGTGAAGGTAAGGAGAAGCTACGGGGCTTTCCGGCAGTGATGTGCACTGAGCTGCAGACAGGGGGCCCTTGGGGGATGATGTTTTGACTGCTTGGGGCTTTCTGATACCATCTAATGATTGGAGGACCGTCCTTTCGGTGATTGCATGCCATTGCCCTAGGACAGGCAGACAGAGGCGGAACATAGCACACCTCCCCTTTCCATATCCCCTGGTTTTGGGTTTTCTCCTGCTCCTGCTCCCACTCATATCTTTTAGGACTTGAGGTGAGGTGGAGCCCTGGAAGAACTGGTTTGCTCTGTTGCAGAGAGGGGCCCCTCTGTAGACGCTGTTTGGATTTGGCGCTCCAATTGTTCCTCCAAGGCCTGTGGGAAGTCCTACAGAGCTGCTTCCACTGCTGCCCTTTTCTCAGACAAGCCGCTGTGGCTGGGTCTGCTTGTGCCCCCCAGCTCAAGGTGAGGGAGACATGGGGAAGCAGGACCCAGCACACTGCTCAGTCCTCCATGGTGCATCATAGGGAAGATAGAAGCCCGGCAGTCCAAGCTGGCCTTTGAAGAGAAGAGACAAACGCTCAATAAATATCAGGATCAAGTCTCTAGATTTCCCTTTGAACCAGGCCCGAGCATCAACACACATGACTTGGACATAAAAGAGATGCTAGTACATGTTAAAAACAGCCTCCACACTATATATGCTAAAACTGAGCTCCTGACAAGCAGCATCGGCCACATAAAAGAGCAGATAGATAAACACAACCATCGCCTAGATCACCTAAAGAGGTGCACTTCTGACATTGAGGATACCCAGGTCACCGCTGACAAGCACCTTCTCTGAATGGTAAAAGTACTGGTGGTTATTAAGCTTAAAAATGAATACCTTGAAGTGCACTCTAGGCACAGCAACCTCCGCATCCTTGAAGACCTATGTTGAGCACATGTTCAACTCACTGTTTGAAGATGCTCTCTCAGCGGTCTTCTTTGTCAAGCAGGCACACCGCGCACTTGGTCCGATCCCTCCTCCTGGCGCGCTGGCACAACCCATCGTGGGGGGCCCGCTCCTCAATTATGGGGTTTGGAGCATCATCCTACATCTTAACAGAGAACGCCACACTGTCAGCACCAAGGCAATATCTTCTTTTGCCCTGACTTTACCCTTGCAGTGCAGGCTGCCTGTCGAGATTTCCTCCCTGTCAAACGGCTGCTTCAAAAATCTGAACTTACCTACTCCTTACTATACCCAGCATAGCTGCAAGTTCAGTCTAATGGTCAGCCACATTAATGTATGGACCCTGAAGTAATGGTGAAATTCTCATGGAAGCTAAAGAAACTGCTGACACCTGGGAGAGTTAATTTCACCTGCCTCAGCTGAGGGAACTGCTGCCATGTTTTGATCTACAATCAAATTGGTCTGCTCGAGCTGCAGATGACTCACTGAACTTGAACTGGCAATTCTACCTGATATCCTTCTGCTGATGCCAGCACCGGCCCCTGCTCGGGGTACTTCTTCTGGTACTTCGGCCACCTAGTCAGTCATTCCCAGCGCCTCCCCAACACTGTATGCCCTAGAACATTTACTAACCAATCCCCCTCCTCATAAAGTGATCACCCGCCTGTTTACTACAATGCAGGAGAAGGTGCCAGTGTGTGCACCTGCAGCTCATTCTGCCTGGGACTTGGACACAACCCCCTATCTCTGACACACAGTGGGGTTACTGCTGCAGCCAAACTGCTGCCCTGTCACCCAACTACAGACTCTGACTCATCCACTTTAAATTTCTGCATAGACTCTATTGCACACCTGTTCAGTTCACCAAATGGGTCTGGCTGCGGATGCACAGTGCCGTGGTGTGCCGATCCACAGGCTACATTTCTTCACCTTATCTGCAACTACCCTAAAGTAGCAAACTACTGGACTAACGTTTACAGACACATGGCCCAGGTCACTGCCTATCTTCCGCCATGGATGCCACAGGTGGCTCTAGTGAGCTATGGCAAGGAGATTCCCCCTGAAGTTTGTCATCTCACTGCTATGCTAGTGGGAGACTGAATCCTTTTCATTGCTATGCTACTGCTCCTGGCTAAATGAAGGGTGGCCAGTCATTGGGGCACACAGCCAGCTCCTAAAGCCATGAACTAAGGCCATGAACTAGCTGCAGGATGCAGCATACTGCCAGGAGCAGTTTATGAATTATTGGGAGCTTATGCCGGTGCAATCCCGTCCTAAGAATATATTTGCTGTCTCTGGTGCTCCATCAGGGTCAGCAAGGGACAGATACGTCTTGAAACACTACAACGAATTTGCCCACCATTGGGGGAGCACCCCAACACCTAATAGGCATCCTCCTTAAGGACCAGTCTTGCGAATTAGACTAGCCCTTCTGTCCCAACCCCTGGGCATTGCTTATGCAGAGTTTTCGCTCTCTCTTCGCTTATCATAGACCATGAGTTCTAGCTACTTGCGATAATTCTATCTATAACTGGTGAACTTCTGTGATTTTTAGAGTTTAAAATGTTAATGCTTTTACTAAACATTTCACCTAACTATAACGTTACTTTAACCTGTGTTTTTTCAGTTAATTCATAGTGTTTATTTAATGTAAACTACCTGCTGTGCATGCCCTTTGACCATGCGTGTCAGGGATTTTAAGCAGGGCCAACCACCAGCAGACAGCAAACTCCACGCTACACACAGCTTATGGTAGCGCATAGGGTATAGTATAGTATGGTAGATTGCATTGGTGTACAGTGTAGTAGCATACTGTGGAGTGCTCTAGATTACATTGGAGTAGTGTACAGTGGAGGGCTGTAGACTGCAATAATGTTCCGGCTTACAGTGTAATGCCAGAGTAGAGTTTCATATAGAGGAATGTTGTAGAGTAGGTTGGTTTAGATTCAAGTGTCATACAGTGGAATAGTGTAGAGTGTAGTCAGAGTAGACTGACAGAGTAGAGTGGCATAGAGTGTAGTGCCATCGAATGCAGTGATATACAGTAGAATAGCAAACAGTGAATTATTGTAGAGTGGAGTGCCGTACAGTAGAGTGGCATAAAGTGCATAGGTGGGTGTTTGGACAAAATATTGTTTTAAAAATATTGAGAGACAGAAATATTGAAAATTAAATACTGTGAAAGAAATATCGATGACAAGAATATCATTTTTTGAGGTAAGTAATGTTGATGTTTTTAATATCGTTTTCACTAATATAGTGGTTAAAATATTGCTTTTTAATCATTTTAATGCATTTTTGTTGATATAACAATTTTATGTGTTACCATTGTTTATATAAACTATTGTTTATATAATGTTAATCATTTTAAGTAATTTAGATTTTTTTGATCAATGTTTAATAGTAACAGTTTTATAGCAGGTTGTTGGGTTTGTGGGGGTAAGGTTGGAAGTTATTTAGGTAATAAATAATTAAGAATTATTTAATAAAATTGATCTAACTATGACTGATATTTATTATGTAATTTATGTGATACTGATTTTTTTTATTATATTGTATTGTATTGTAATAGCATTTATATAGTGCTTACTACCCCTGACGAGGCGTCAAAGCGATTTTCGGCGAGTAGCACGCTAATCCGGAACCCAACAAGAATTAGTGATAAATTAGTATAGGGAAATATGAGTACAGTTTTAGTATTATTATGAGTTAATTTGAGCCGGGGATATGAGAGTTTGTTAGTTAAATTGACTGGAGTAATGGAGGGGAGGAGGAGGAAAGAATCCAGAAGTGTTAATTGGGAGTATATGGCAATAGGATTTAGGCTTGGGATGAGTAAAGTATATGTTATTATCAGGCTGTTAGGTTTGTAAAGCTATGAGGTGGGAAGTTATTTAAGTAATAATTGACTGACAATTATAGATTCTTAATTTTTTTATTGATTTTTAATTATGCAATTTAAGGAATACTTATTTATTTTACTTATATTTAATATGTGGACTGCTATCTTTGCAAGGGTGTAGGCTAAAAAGTTAATTAAATTATAGTTAATTACCAATGTATTATTAATAGCTAATTATTTAACTGATTATTAACTATGTAAAATATGGAATATTGATTTATTTTACTTATATTTTAGTTGTGAGACGCTAGGTTTGTAGGGATAAACTGTGGAACGTTGAGTCAGTACTAAATAATTAACTATTATTATTTGTAAATTATTTAATTGAATATATGTAAATTGTTTAATTTAAATTTATTTTAGATGTGGGATGCTAGGTTTGTAGGGGTCTAGGGTGGGAAGTTATTTAAGTAATAATCAACAAATAATTATTACTTGTAAATTAATTATTCAATTTATTTTAAATGTGTTAGTTATGGATCTTTTTTGTTATATTTTAGGTGCCTACTGCTAGGCTTATACAGGTGCAGGGTGGGAAGTTAATTAATTAATTAATAATTGAAAAACAAGTATTTAATATTTAATATTTAATCTACAGTAATTATGTAAATTAATTGTTTTCAACTTTTACTAAAAGTGTAATATTGTTTCTACATTCATGGGGTTACTCATATATGTAATGTGTTTGAAGTGAAGTATTTTCCCTACTCTTGCTTAGACTGCATTAGGAATATTAATTAACCTCTCTGCATTTCAACACTTTTTCTCCTGTTGTGCTATTTGGAGTGGGAATAGTATATTTCATCCCTCCAAAATCCAACATTTTCCCTACTGTTTCACAGACTGGAGTGGAAGTAGTAAATTGTACCCCTCCAAAGTCCAACACTTTCCATACTGTTGGGCTGGTTGGAGTGAGAATAGTGCATTTTACCCCTCCGAAATTCAATGTGTCCCCTACTTTTGCCCTTTTTTGCAAGCGCTAAGAGAAAAGTATTGCAGTTTGTCTATGTACTGTCCCCTGCCCTCCCCTATTTTGGATAAAAGCAGAATGGATTCTAGGAATATGCAAAAACAAATGCAAAGCAGGCAGCAGTATTATTTTTTGGTATTCTTTTCCAATGTTCACATTGCCAAAGAAACAAAAATGTCAGTTTGCCAAACTGTTGGTGGCTTTTCATTAGCACCTCTTCCTCGCCAAACAGTAAGGGCCTGTTAGATAGCCTCCTTTGCCAAAAGGTGAGGAGGAAGGTATGTTTGTATTTTTCTCTGCCCGACCTTGTCAAAGGATATCAGCTATACTAATGTTTCTCCAACTCAGCTTGAATAGGGTAAGAGGGGTGTGTTTCTCCCACTCTTCCTTGCACAAGAGTGTGTATATTTCCCTCTCTTATTTTCCTAGGAAACTCCACCTCTGTACTTACTCTAGGGTGACGAGAGTTATTTTAAAAATAAACAAAAATCTACAGATGGCCTATCAACTGTCCCGGTGTGATCTGCTGGCAGCTGCCTATGTCCTCTTGGCCCATATAATGCTGTGGTCCTTGTAGAAATGGGTCAATGGCAATTGTGGATAGAGCACCAAGGCAACTGTCAGCTTGCCCAACCTCTTTCATCCTGTTAAAAATGAGGCTAGAGTGGCAGAGATATCCGTTACTCCGGTCCTCCAAAGCACACAGAATCTGGCAGGCCATGTAGCGGTTGGATAGATGAAATATTTTCCAGTCTCAACCTCTGCATCTGTGAAGAGTGTTATGTACCACAATATTTTGGTTGTCGTTTCACAATAATATAAGGTATACAAAGCACACTCTTTGCTCCATGGACAAGAGCAAATTCTACACACACTTGATCTATTAACAGTAGAATGGTGTGGATGTTAAGTAACTTTTGAGCAAGGTGGGGTACTATCAGATATTCTTCCCAGGCTGGTATATATATCTAGGGAGGATGTTTTTCACACTCTAAGTTAGATAAGGCCAGCATTTTGTTCTAATTCGCTTACTTCCAGTCCTGGTCACACTAGAGAGAGAACTGCATATTGGGTGGCTGAAGGCGAATTAAGCAGCTGTGCTGCCTCTTTTTTCTCATTTCCTCATTCAAATCATTTACGGATATTAGCATTACTAGGGCACGTGTAATTTTGGTTATGTTTTCATGACAGATGTATGAAAACTTCCCAACTCAAGAAAGGGCCCCGATGTTGCTAAACATTTGGTAGTCTTTTATTCAGTGATTTTGGACTTATGGTAAGTGATGTATTTGAAAAACTCTATCTTTTGAACCCCGACCACCTTTCACCTTTTTACCTCTTTGTGTAATTTACACCAAAGCTGGTTTAGCAAGGAGTTGAATTTTGAACAGTGTTACAGACTGGTTATTAGTAGGGGTAAGTACACACCTACCACTAGCAATAAGGCACCCATTCCAACGTTAGCTCCAATCAATGTCTCAAAACATCAGCCCCTGGGTCAGCCCCTGGTAGCTTGGCAATGAGCAGCAGGCTTAACTTAGGTGATAGGTATGTGAAGCATTTAAATTCACCAATACAGTGAAGACAGTGAATAAGTAAAACAAAATACACCATAAAAATCCCACACCAATTCATAAACATGGGAAATAGTTTTTTCTTTAAAATGACACCAAAACAACAAAAAATCCAATTTAGGGAACCAGAGATATGAGTTTTTAAAGATTAAATCAAAACATATGCTTTCTAGTGCTTACAAATCAATATCATCGACCAGAGTCATCTGGTCGTGCTAGACTGGGAACAAATCAAAATTTGAGGCCGACCCTGATGAAACTCTGCTTGGATACCTTGGTCAAAAGTTTACCTTCGCACTTAGAAACTTTTCTGGTGCTTTTCTCTCTTGACCTTGGGTGGTCCTCTCCAGCAGGCCAGTTTTGGTGCAATGCCGACGGACTTCTCTTCTGCAAGGCCCCGGTCAAATCCTGGAAGTCTGGATCTCCGGAGCCTTCAGCAGAACAGAACCTGAAATTCAGGCCGGGTTGCAGTTCAAGGTAGTCGGCTTGACTCACGATGTTGGGTAGGACCACTTATGGAGCTTTCCCCAAAAGTTGCTTCAAACCTCTGGAACTTCTTCCTGAAGTTCCTGTTGAGGGTTCAAAGTGTCCCAAACACAAATCCAAGGGTCTAGAAGCTCTGAGATGGTCTTTGGAAGTTTAGGACTCCAGTTCCCACAATGTACTTGTCCAAATCCACTGGACACGCTGCAGGCTGGGAACTTCTGTGATAGTTGGTGCAGGCAAGCTCTTTTAACCTGTTGCTTTCAGGAAGTCCACTCCTGAGTCCTTTTTGAAGCAAGGCAAAGTCCTTAGGGCTTTTGTTCCAGTGTGCAACAGGAGCAGTACTTAAGAGTGCAGTCCTTGAGGTTATAGGCTGGGGTTCCAGCAGGACAGTCCTTTTTCTCTTGGTGGTTTTAGGCAGCAGATCTGAGTTGTAATGCAGCTCAGCCGCATTTATTCAATCATCTTGGGGGACAAGCAGAGGGGCACTCCTGTCCAATGAGCTGCGGGGTGTCACCCAAAACCAATATAGCTTCCTCCAAAGTCTGGCATTTTCCTGTCCCATAAAGCACTGCACTTTAAATCCAAGAGGGACAATTTTTCTCAAGAGGAGCAAGACCTGGTTAAACCAACCTACTGGTGTGGCTCATTACCTTTAACACTCCCCCCTCCAGACCATCTGCAAATTCCTTTCCTGGGCCTGCTATCTGACTGTGGGGTACAGGGTGAGAGGGCAGGCCTGGCTGGCATTCCTTACTGTCCTACTTCCTTTGTGAGCACAGTTTGATTTACCGAGCCCCCTTCTTGGCCTGGCCTCTGCTGCTGCAGAACTCCCCCTATCAGATAACCTCTGCTCAGTGCAGGCCACTTATCACCTCAGCAAAGCAGCCTAGCTAATCCTGTTAAGCCTGATCAATCAAGAGAGGCCACTAGCAGGGTGGATTTTTGTCTTACAGAAATTAAAGTCCTATAGCTTATTTTCTCTATTAGGTATGGTAAATTCAACAGTGACAACTTGTTGGATTTATCAATACCAATCTTTTGAGTACTTTCATAATACATTTAGGGGCCAAATGTAGCAAAGTTTTGCGAGTTGCAAATGGCCCGATTCGCAATTTGCGACCTCGCAAAATCCGAAATGGGATGCAATAATCCCATTTCCGAAGTGCAAATGGCGATGCGAGCCATTACCAACTCGCAAAATGTGCAACCTGATTTTGTGACCCGGAAAGAGGAAGTCGCAATTTGCGAGTCGCAAACCATATGAAAAAGCCAGTCGCAAATTGCGACTAGTCGCAAAAAGCCTTTGCGACTAGTCGCAAAAAGCCCATTTTGCACATCCAGATTACCACTGATTCAGAGCAGGTGGTAACCAGAACCAAAGTATAAAAGGAGATCCAGAAGGCATCTGGGTTACTCAAAATGGCTGAACTGTATGTGATAGCATGGAGGAGTAGAGTCCACGCTGCCCAGCAGAGGAGGAGGAGGACACAGAGACAGGAGAGGATATACCGAACCAGGCAGACACTATTCCAACAAACTGAGGAGGAGATTTATGACAAATATAGACTGAGCAGTGCAGCAATATCAGAATTAAGTGAACTACTCAATCCGCAGCTTCAACGACAGACAATGCGCGGCAGCGCCATCCCTACACATGTGCAGGTGCTATGCTCACTGCACCTCTTGGCCTCGGGTAGCTATCAGGGGGTGATTGCAGTGTCAGGTGGGGTATCCCAAAGTGCACTCTCACGATTCTTCAGATGTTTCCTAGATGCCATACTCGCACACATGTCCAGATAAATATACCTACCCAGGAATGAGGCAGAAATTAACAGCACCAAGTTGGACTTCTACAGAATTGCCAGCTTCCCCCATTTAATAGGGTGTGTGGATGGGACACATATACAAATTTGCCCTCCTGCTAATCTGGAATATGTGTTCAGCAATAGGAAATGTACCCACTCACTAAACATCCAGGTGGTATGCGACGCCCATAATGTCATCACTGACATTGTAGCCAAATTTCCAGGGAGTACACATGACTCATACATATTCAGGCACAGTGGGATACATCAACGCCTAGACCATGGGGAGTTTGGAGACGGATATCTATTAGGTATTGCTGAATACACCCTGAAGCCATACATTCAGGTCACTGTGAAAACCATCCATGCCCTGCTAACATTGCTTATTTTTGTCAAACAGGTGACAGTGCATATTCTCTAAGACCATGGATACTTACCCCGTACCTAACAACTTGCAATGAGAACGAGAGGCGATATAACAGTGCCCATCGGTGGACCAGAACTGTCATCGAGAGGACCTTTGGATTGTTAAAGGCAAAACTCAGATGCCTCCACAAAAGTGGAGGTGCACTCCAGTATGCCCCAGAAACAGCATTCAAGATTGTTGCCGCATGTGCAATCCTACACAACATTGCCACCAGACGTGGGCTACATCTCACCCCTGAAGACAAAGATTCGGAGGATGAGGAGCAAGAGCTACCACACCGACAGCCTGGGGATAGAAACATTGCAAATCAAGGCAGACAGAGACGGAACCACATTGCAACCCAATACTTTGGAAGGTACATGGCAACTGTCACCATACTCACTGATGTCAGACAAACAGAGCCCAGTTGTGCAGTGGAACAAACAAAACCTTTTTATTTGTAAACTAAATGGTGAAAGAAAAGTGCTGTCCGTTAAAGTCTGTACATGTCCTAATGTAATGAGGACACATTAACATCATGTGCCTCTTGAGTCATGCTGTCTGATGGCTCATCCCAGGTGGGTCAGCTGACCCCTGCCGTGCACTTGCACTCCTTAGCACACAGGACTCAATAGCAGACACACTACTTATTGTGGATCCCTCCTCACTGTGCTGAGGGGTCTCACCTGTGCCCCTTGCCACCTGCCTAGCTTACATCAAGTCCACTGCATGGCTGATGCGGCCAAGTCCACGTGCCACATCGCCCGCAAAGTGGCCAAGTTCCACCTGTAAACACACTGTCCGTCTAGACAGGCCAGTTGTGTTTGTTGCAAGACACCCAATTGCAGCAGCCATGCGTTCAAATCGTGCCACTGTGTGGCGCTCCCTGCGCCTTGCTTACTGTCTGTCTGCCACCAGTTCCGTCACAAGTTGGCAGATGGCCTGGGTGAGATCCCCCATATGTTCATTCATTTTAGTGAACTGCATGTTCACTTCAGCCAGCCCAGTGGTCATGTTGCTCTGCATCCTGTGTAATGTTCTTGAGATTGACCTCAATTGTCTGTTTTGCAGGCACTGACCGTTGATGAAGGATGCCTCCATTCCTGCAAAGCCTGCTTCCCCTATCTCCTCCTGGGGCACTCTGCGTCTGCGCCTTTGTCCTGCTGCTGGCTCAGAACGACTTGCTGTGGGGCTGGGGCTAGGGGTCGTATCAGCTGCCCCCATTTCCTGCTCTTGTTCCTGATAGGACTCTGGTGGCGTCCTGCTGGGCCCAGGAATTTCTGCAGCAGCCTCCTGCACTGTCTCTGGCCCATGGTCTCCTCCCTGCCTGTTGTCGCTGCTGGGGGTGTCTTGTGGGAGACCTGTGGGACATAGGAAATACACTGTCAGTCTCTCAAATCTGTTTTATGCCTCATAATGAACATTTGCCTATATGCTGACTACTGTACTACATTGCCCATAATGCACTATTCTAGAGGTTGCCAGACTGGAATGGAGCTAGTCTGGTGGTGCCTGCTGCTGTGTACTGGGAGAGTGTGTATACTGCATTTGTAGGTGTGAATGCGTATCTCATGGTACTCACTTTTGGATGTCCCTGGCACAGAACTGTCCACTTCTCCCATTCCGAGTACGGCCTCAGGCTCCAGGGTCTGCTCCAACATTGCTTCCACACCTGTTGGTAGTGGGACAGTGGATGGGCCTCCTCTGGTGCCCCTCATTTCTCTCAGCCGCTCTGCTACCCTCTCCTTTGTCCTGGAGCGCAGGTCATACCACCTTTTCTTGATTCCCTCCAGGGTGCGGTGGCTCACCCCTATGGCATTAATCCGTTCTTGAATTTGCTGCCAAATCATCTTTTTTTCTGTGTCTGGGGCACTCAGGGCTGCCTTCCCAAACAGTTTGTCGTGGTGCTGGCAGCATTCCTCTGTGAGAACCTCCAGTTCTTTGTCTGAAAATTTCAGCTTTCTTCTTCTCCCAGCACTGCCTGTTTCCTCCATTGTACCAGCAGGTCCTCTCTCCTGGGTGTTGCACATCAGTTTGGAAAGAGTGTGGTCCTCCCTCCTCCCAGGTGTATTTGATGACTTCCTGGTTCTGATGTCATCACAAAGAGCCAGGAAGTGAATTTCCAAACTGTTGTGCAGCACCTGCAGGCAATTTGCGGGCCAGTCGCAATTTGCGACACCCTTCCCGCAAATTGTGACCTCGCTAGAAGCTAGCTCGCAAAATGCGGTGCAACACATTTGCGAGTCGCAAATTGGTGTCACACTTTTTTCTTGGATTCCATTTTGCGAGTCAGAAAATGCGATTCGCGTTGAATCGCAATTTCTGACTCGCAATTTTTTTGCTACCTACATCTGGCCCTTAGCTCCTTCCTAGCAATACTTATACTTATGAAATATTCCCATCTTAGCCTATGGAGATAAGCATCTACAAGGAGTAAAAATGAAAATGGCAGTTTTCTCCTCACCAGGGCATATAAAATACATTTGATCTTTTACCTTTCTAGTTACAAAGCACCCCGCACCCGGGACATCTAGGAGAGACCTTAAGTGTGACATATGTAAAAATATGGTAGATTATCACTTTGGAAGTTCCTATAATTCGAAAGTAGATATTGTACGCATTTTACTTTTGGAAGACAGTCTGCAAGGCAGGGCTGCCTTTAGAAATGTCAGCAGGCAACACAGCACTGTACACTCCAGTGCAGGAACTCTACTGGGCCTCTAAACTTCCCGGCCCTACTATATACTAGGGACTTATAGGTAGTTTGAATCCCATGTGCTCTTCTATCTACTAGGGACTTAAAGGAGTCTATTATTGCCAATTGTATTTGTAGCATTTTACCACATACATTTTATTCAGAGCACTGGTCCTGGGCCTGGTTAGCCGAGCACAGGGCACATTCAGGATCAGTTACTAGTAGTAACAGTCAGAAAACATGGAGGTGAACATGTGAAAAGGATAACTTTCTCACAAGCAGTGTTTCATCCACACTTTCTTGCAAATTGGAAAAGGGGGGCAACTTTTTTAATGGTCCAGCTTTGGAATTTCCGATTTACTAATGTACTGACCACAGCTACAGAGGTTTGACTGCACCTTTGTAGTATATGAATTACACAACCCTAAAGAAACCATCAACCTGTAAAGCACAGGCATATAGAAAATAAATAACAGCTAGTATTATTTAATAGGTTTAAATTTAGTTTAGGGTTTATGCAGTGTTATTGCCACACTTTTGTAAACCATGTGCAAGCTTTTGCATGTAGTAGCCCTAGTACTCTACAATAGTTAAATTAGGAAATGGTTTGTCAGCACTTTCATGAAATGGGATACATTTGGATGCAGTCTTGGGTGCAGGACAGAAGAGTCTACCTTCTGCAGTAACTGCTTTAAGTATAATTGAAGCAACTCACTGTATAGTGGAGTTGTGTTCTAGAAGCATATGAAAATAGAGAGTTAGCAAGTGGATTGGAACTGAAGACCAAATATCCTTGTGGGCAATAACTTCTTGGAAACTACTTGTTGCATAATTAATAACAAGAAACCTATCTATGGTCAGAGCTCTCTGTCTATTTGGCAGATTTTTCAAAAATGTCTTTGGGTGGCCTAGCTGAAAACGTAATCTTGGCAAGACCAAACCATAGTTCTAGCTAACGCAGAACTATAGTTTTCCTGTAATAATGGGTGTATATTCCAATGAAGCATCTAATCGTAGCCACTGCTCCTCAACACAGCTTACATTTTCTGTTCCATGGAGAGGGACAGTTCCGCTACAACCCTTTTTTACTCTCTTTAAGGAGGGTGTTTCAACAATTTTAGCAGTTGCTTTTAAACACTTGAGACAGCTTTTCCAGTTTTTTGTGAGGGTCAATAAGCTTCCGGTAAATTGATTTTCAAAACTTAAGCTCTTATGGCCAAGGATTATCCTTATTTTTAAATCCTGGACATTTGAGTGATTTTATGTATTTATTGGCCTCCTAGACCCCGTCTCCGCTAGCCTTTACATGGCGGTGCCACCACCATGTTATCGCCGGCAGACAAGGGACTCGTAATCTCCAGGGCAGTGCTGCTGGCGAAAAAGTGCCAGTGCTGGTGGTCCTAATGTGGCTGTCAGACCGCCACATTGGAGGTGGTCCAACTGCCACCGTGCCGAATGCCCCTCTTTCTCCCTCTCTCATATCACCTCTTGCTATGGCAGTCTGCTCACGCTAGCAGTTGTTGGAAAAGCAACTTGTTAAGCGCAAGTCTGGTTGGCCCTACGCCTGTTGTGCAGGGCTTACGGCTCCGTGAGAGAAGCATCTTAACCCTGTCCGTAAGCAGCACTACACTGCCTTCCGAAAAGCCAGATCACACACTGCAGCAGCGTTGCCCAGCTCCCTCCTTCCCCCAGACCAGCTTCATGGAAATCACAGTCAGTATGATCCGGAGGCCTATTCCGTTCCATTCTTCCGAGGAGTCCCTTGCCACAGTCAGAATAAATTATTATTTGGGTGTCTGAAATTGGGAAGAATTTGAGGCAAGCATTGCCAGAAAGCCCAGTCGAAACCGGACAGTGCTGTGTACCTTCAGAGGCAAGATGAAATGCAAAGAGCTGCAGTGATTTACTGATAATAACAGTCGCTAAATATGTACACATAAATATTCTGTGCAGCTCTCACTTCTAACTATTCTCCATGCCACATAATTCCACTACACAAATACACTACACACCACACAATTCCACCCCACACAATTCAACAACTAACAGTTCCAATTCAACAACTAACAATTCCAATTCACGCCACATACATCCACTCCACTCCAAACTAAAATACATGGGTGAAATACATTGTCATTTACAACGCCAACAGCTCTAACTCCCGCATATGCGAGACCAATTGCTTTGTAAATACTTGTTGTAATTTCAGGCAGATTCCGGCAGATTCTGGTTGCAAAATTTTGTAACTTTTGCAGCCACTTTTGCAGCCTGTTGGTGAATTTGTTTGGCAGCCATCTGTGTAAACAAAACAACATAAAAAACAGCTCTAAATTCCCTATCACGTTCAATTTTAGGCCGAAACGCACTAAACAGATTAGATGAGCCTTAAAACATTGATAAAGTTACCCAAATCCCTGAGACACCAAACATCAAAGTTTTAAGCGAGTCAGCTGCACTGGCATTAGTCATATCTCGAGACATCTGGTCCCAGGAAGTGAGGAGTCCTGCTAGCAATAAAAGCGCGTATTTACTGCAGTACTAGAACGCTGTAGATTTAATCCTGAGTCAGCGGGGGTGTTGGCTCTATACAAAGAGAATTGCACTAAAAATACATGATTGACCACATCTGGTTGCATAAAAAAAGATAAATGTTCCTCCCTGGGCCAACAAGAGAGATTTCGTCATCAGCACAGAGGGTGGGGAAAGGACCAGTCTTCTCAACGGAGTAAGAAAGAAGCACATCAGACAAATGCGTGGTTATCATTAGCTGGAAGTGTTCCGCTGGACCTCCAGGAGAAGGCGAGTTCCATTGCTGACAGCTGGCTGTGGCTCCTAATAACAAGTATTTCTTCATTCATCACCTACATCATTACATATTGACCACAAGTGTTGCCCTGCTGCTCACGCAGCACAACCCGTAAAATGGTGGACCGAGAACCACATGATCAGTCAGCGTGAAAGAGCATGCTCGGTTGTTAGTACCCCAAGACCCAGGTTTCTAGATCTTTATTTCAAAGGAAAACATTTTGTGTTTTGCAGGTTGATATGGCGCAAAATCAGCTCAAAGATATAGGGGTGCTTTTCAAGAAGGACAAAGAAACATACTTACCTTTGGTAATAATATTTCTGATAGATACGAAATCTCTCTGCAGACACATCACCTTATTACTATCCTTCTCAGCATCAGATTGGTATGGGAAACTTTCCTCACTGCCATATGGCTTCTGCCATAACTCCACCTACTGGGTAATAAATCATCATATTACCTAAGGTGCCAACAGAGCATTGGTGTTGATTCCTATTATATTTCTGCACCTCATTGAGGCATGTGGAACATCTACAACAATATTAATAGCACATAATGTGTGAGTATCTTGGGATCGTATTATTCAAAGCACTAACCAGTTAGGAGAAGAGGAACGGCAATGAGGAATCTACAGGAATCTTATGCATTAACCAGAAATATAATCAACAACGTTAAGTACCTTTTCCTTCTGATGGATACCTCTTTCTGTGCATTTCTCATCTTATGAATGAGGCATACATAAAAACCTCCATGGGGGTGAGATTGAGTATTGTAGATTAACAAGGGACTCCATGCAACCCAGCACTGGCAAAGTACCCATCACTGTATTCCTGATCTATGATTCAGTAATCTGTGGCAAAAATATGTATCTCTTGGCTGAAAATATCAGACAATAGAATGTCTATAGTGAGAGCTAGGAAAGCATACATGCCCTGATAGTATATACAGATGTTATCCAGAAAGTCTTTTTTGGCTAAGCCATAGCAAATCTTGATACAGATGACCAGTTTTGACAACTACCAATGAAAGACCTTAATTGAGTGAGAAGAAATTCAGAAATAAAACCATGTGAGCCGAGGGCTTGATGGTGGGATTTGGCCAGTGAACAAGACAAGCAGTTTACATTGTATTAGCCACAGTCCAAGTTTCACTTCACCTTTTGGTAATACATTTGTCCCCATGTATCTGTGTTACTGATAAAGGAACTGACACTTTTAAAGAAAGAGGAAAAGGGAATGATTTTGTGGTTTATGTGCACATGCTATTACTCCCTTGATTTGCTTAATTCAAAGTAGTCACATCCCATTGGTGGAAAAACTCACAGAAGTTACATGTCACAAGTAAGATTAAGGGGGTCATTCTGACCCTGGCGGTAAAAGGCTCTTACCACCGGTCAGAAGACTGCCATCATTCCGCCGCGGCCGCGGTAAACCGCCACGGTCATTCTGACCCACAACTGGCAAACCGCCAAAAACCCGACATCCACTGAAGCCCGCCTCATCAGCGGTCAGCGATAAACTGGAGATGACCAAACCTCCACCGTCACGCCAACACAAACACGCCCATGCCATTACAACCCACGAATCCACGCGGCGGTCTTTCAACCGCGGTATTCCATTGGCGGTACACACCGCCGCGGTCAAAACACACACACCTTTACAAAACACAGCCACATTGGACAATTCAAAATACACACACCTGATACACATACACACACCACACCCACACCCCCATCACCATATAAAACACACACCCACATCACCCACAAACCCCCACAAATCGAAATTCAGAGACAAGGCGCAATACACAGAGAGAGAGCACAAGGAACGCAAACCACAACACACACAGGAACCCAACATCATCACCCACACCACATCTACGCACAAAACACCACACACCACCACACTCATCACCACAAACACCACCCCACACCTCATCCACACCACCCCATGGCACCCCAAAGACACCCCAGGTTCTCGGACCAAGAACTCAGGGTCATGGTGGAGGAAATAATCAGGGTAGAGCCCCAGCTCTTCGGCACACAGGTGCAGCACACCACAATAGCCAGGAAGGCGGAGCTATGGCAAAGGATCGTCGACAGGGTCAACGCTGTGGGACAGCATCCCAGAAATCGGGAAGACATCCGAAAGCGCTGGAACGACCTACGGGGGAAGGTGCGGTCGATGGTGTCAAGATACAACATCGCTGTGCAGAAGACTGGCGGCGGACCCCCACCCACTCCACCCGAATTCACAGCATGGGAGCAAGAGGTCTTGAACATCCTGCATCCTGAGGGTCTCGCTGGAGTAGGCGGAGGAATGGACTCTGGTAAGTCTAATCTCAACTACTTCACCCCCCCAACCACCAGCATGCCAACCCACACCCCCACCCTCACCCCTAACCCCCCAGCACACATACTCCCTGTTAATGTCTCACCAGCACAACCCACCCAACCCAACCCCAACCCCTGAATGCCAACACAAACCATGGACACCCATCACCTAAGCATGACCACTGCACATACCCATCCCCCCCACAAACCACCCTCACAACTCCTCCCACATGGGACTGCCAGCACTGGGGGACAAGGGCACCCACAAATCGCACGCCATGGCACACTCAAAATCAATAACCATACACTTTTACCCCTGTAGGGCCCGAACGCCAACACACCGGCCAGGAGGGTCCAGATTTGTCCATCCTACCCCCAGAACAGGCCCCCAGTGATGACAGCAGCTCTGTCAACCTAGAACCTGATGACCAGCCCGGACCATCGGGGACCTCTGGACAGTCGGTTACCCTCAGACAGGCCCAGGCCACAGCAGACCTACCCCCCTCAGGAAACACCAGCACAGCACCCACCCAGCGGGCCCTTGCTTCTGTCTCCAGGACAGGTCAAGCAGCGGTGTGTCTACCAGTACAGGGCACCCAGGGTAACCCACAACCCCAACAACAACAGGGACCTGGGGGCACTGGTAGTGGGCACACCGTCCAGGGGACAGAGGCCCAGGAACAAAGAGGAACTGGGAGGGCTGTTGTGCGACAGAGGGAGGACAGGCCTAGGGAACCCACTGTCCAAGAGGCCCTCACCACCATCATGGGAGCGTACCACCACTCCCAAGAGACGATGGCGACGGTCCTGGCCAGATTCCAGGAGATCCAGGCCATGCAGGAGGGCCAGTACATGGGGTTCTGGGAAGAACTGCGCAGCATCAGTTCCGCAATGGGTACAATCGTGGTGGCACTCAACCAGATTGTCACCACATTGCGGGACCATGTGGCCCCCCAAAGGGCCCCTGCCACTAGCATGGAGGAAGAACAGCCCACCACCTCCGCCGGCGCTAGTGGTCAGGAGGCCCCGACACAACAGCAACGGCCCTCCCGGACCCCACCCCCTGCAGAACAAGAACCACCCCGCAAGAAAGGCCTGAGATCGAGGAAGAAGACAGAGTAGGATGTCAAGACCCCCGCCATGCACGGAAACCCCCGGATGTCATCCCACTGTCCCACTTGTTCACCCTGTCCAACCTTGAACTGCCCCTGCTCCACCTTCCACAGGCATATGGACAATGGACCTGTAGGAACGACAGTCTGGACACTGCCATGGACATGCCTCCACCATCACCCATCACCCTTTTTGAACTATACACCTATTTGAAAACTTCAATAAACACAATTATTGCACATTAACCAACTGGATTCTGCTATCTATTTATTTAAACCAAATGTATTCGATATAACCAACAAAACATTTCTAGTTACATTGTGATGACAACATACCAGTGTCACACAGCAGTAGTCCATGGGGAAGAAAACCAGAGGGCACTCCGTGGGGATCAGATCACTGAAATAGGAAGTTACCATACATTGGGGTGAAAGGTCAGACAGTAGAGAACCACTACATTTACAGATATAATACAATGCAGGAGTAGATTATTACCTGTGTGTCACTGGAAATACTGCAGTATCACTCTGTCCCTGTTGTCTGTGTCGTCCTCTTCGCCTTCCTCCTCTTCACTCTCCGCAGGCTCCACAGCGGCCACAACACCACCATCTGGACCATCCTCCTGCAGGAAAGGCACCTGGTGTCGCAAAGCCAGGTTGTGAAGCATGCAGCAGGCCACGATGATATGACACACCTTCCTTGGTGAGTACATTAGGGATCCACCAGTCATATGCAGGCACCTAAACCTGGCCTTCAGGAGGCCGAAGGTCCGCTCAATCACCCTCCTGGTACGCCCATGGGCCTCATTGTACCGTTCCTCTGCCCTGGTCCTGGGATTCCTCACTGGGGTCAATAGCCAAGGCAGGTTTGGGTAACCAGAGTCACCAATTAGCCACACACGGTGTCTCTGTAGCAGTTCCATCACATAAGGGATGCTGCTATTACGCATGATGTACGCATCATACACTGACCCTGGGAACTTGGCATTTAAATGGGAGATGTACTGGTCAGCCAAACAGACCACCTGGACATTCATCAAATGATAATTTTTTCGGTTCCTGTACACCTGCTCATCGTCTTTTGGGGGAACCAAAGCCACATGGGTACCATCAATGGCACCAATGATATTGGGAATGTGTCCAAGGGCATAGAAATCACCCTTCACTGTAGGCAAGTCACCCACCTCAGGGAAAATGATGTAGCTCCGCATGTATTTCATCAGGGCAGACAACACTCTGGACAACACCTTTGAAAACATAGGCTGAGACATCCCAGATGAAATGGCCACGGTAGTTTGAAATGATCCACTGGCAAAAAAATGCAGTACTGACAGCACCTGCACTAGAGGCGGAATCCCTGTGGGTTGGCGGATGGGTGACATCAGGTCTGGCTCCAGCTGGGCACACAGCTCCTGTATAGTGGCACGGTTGAGTCTGTAGGTGAGTATGACGTGTCTTTCTTCCATTGTCGACACGTCCACCAGCGGTCTGTACACGGGAAGATTCCTCCGTCTCCTCGCAAGTCCCAGCGGACGATGCCTAGGAAGGACAACATGGAGCACAGAGTCAAGCAACCCACAGGTAAGTGCCCACAGCATGCACAGTACACAAATCTCTCGGGATTGAATGGCTAGTATGATTGTCGGTGCAAGGCCTAGCCATGTGTGACGCAGTAGGAATGAAGCCATGTGGGCCCTTGAAATGGCGGCTGCCTGACCTGTGAAGTGTGACAATGTGAAGTGAGGTCATTGCGCAAGCGTGGCACACCGTGGCGGTAGGCGGTCGCAGTCCGCGGCGCAAAGCCGCATTGGACAACATTGAACCCTATGGGTTTCAGGAGCCAATGGCGGTGAGCGCCGGCGGTCGCGGTACGCACCGCCGCGGCACGCACTGCCGCGGCCGTAACCGCCATTTTCTCTCTGCTTGATCACACGAGACCTGAGCATCCACAGGAGAGGACCTATATTGCAAGTGCTGCTGTGACCTCGGTCTGTAAGTGACTATGGCTGCTGCGACTGGGGAAAGGACCCCCGCCTTCAGTTCCGAGGAGTTGGAGAAGCTCGTGGACGGGGTCCTCCCCCAGTATGCGCTACTCTACGGGCCTCCAGACCAACAGGTGAGTACACGGGGGGCAATGCATAGTGCCCAATGCCTGGGCTGAGTGCGGAGGATGTACGATGGAGGGGAGGGCAGTGAATGACGAATGCATGGCACGACAGATGAGAGCATGTGCCACATGGCAAGGTTGGGGAGGGGGGGCCACTCACATCGAGCATGCAGAAAAGTGATGATGTTTCTCTTCCCCCCCTGTACATGTCACATAGGTCAGCGCCCATCAGAAGATTGACATTTGGCGTGCCATCGCCAAGGACGTCCGGGCCCTGGGGGTCCACACCAGAAGGGGCACCCACTGCCTCAAGAGGTGGGAGGACATCCGCCGCGGGAGCAGGAAGACCGCGGAGGCTCTGCTGGGGATGGCCTCCCAACCTAGGAGGGGTGCCAGTCGTACCTTGACCCCCCTGATGTCCCAGATCCTGGCGGTGGCCTACCCCGATTTAGATGGGCGCTTGAGGACATCACAGCAGACACAAGGGGGTGAGTACCAGCAAATCCAGCTATTTTGCGCGCAGTGGAGGTGCCTGGGTGGGGGAGGAGGGCTGTGGGTATCCCTAGGCCAAGGCGATTTCTGTAGGATAGGCCCGTCCGTGAGGTATGGTCCTGTGCCCCCACCCCCCACCTCTGTAGGGTGCCTAGTAACGCGATTCATGGACCAGTGTATACTGTGTGGGCAGTTGTCGCCCATAGGCTTGTAGGGCATGTCCCAGTGAATGAGTAGTGTACCCCAAGTGCGCAGCGTAGTGCAGGGGGCTTCTGTGTCTGTCCTCTCCGCCAACGGTGTCCCCAATGCATGCACTCAACTTGTCTTTATGTTTTCCACCCCCCCCCCATTTTCTTTGTTTTCCTGTGAATGTGTGCATTAGCATCATCAGGCGGAGGAGAAGTGGCATCGGCGCAAGAGGGAGCTGCATCTCACATGGCCCCGGAGGGCCATGCAACAGACTCCGACATGACCAGTGAGACGGAGGGCGAGGGGGGCTCCACCACGGGGACCCGTGGAGACGTCAGCGACACCGACACGTCCTCGGAAGGGAGCTCCCTTGCGGTGGCGGCAACATCCGTGCCCACCGATCCCACAGGTACAGCCGCCACCCAGCGCACCAGCTCCGCCCTCCCAGCAGCCCTTCGGCCTTCGGCCCGTGCCCGCAAGGCCAGGAAGCCGGCCATCTCCTTCATACCAGGCACCTCAGGCCCTGCCCCAGTCACCCCTGCTGCCCTCAGTGAGGAGGTCATTGACCTCCTGAGGACCATCATTGTTGGGCAGTCCACCCTTTTGAATGCCATCCAGGGTGTGGAGAGGGAGGTGCATAAAAGCAATGCATACCTGGAGGGCCTTCATTCGGGTCAGGCTGCCCATCAACGATCGTTCAACGCTCTGGCCTCAGCACTGACGGCAGCGATTGTCCCTGTCTCCAGCCTCCCTCTTCTGACTCCCTCCACCCAGTCCCACTCCCCTGTTCCTCTGCCTATCCCATCCACACCTACAGACCAGCCTGCACACACCTCAACACCCAAGGCCAGCTCATCCAGACATAAGCACCACAGGACACACAAGCATTCACCCAAGCAACATCCAGATGCAGACATGCCAACAGTCACTACCTCCTCTGTGTCCCCCACCTCCTCGTCTCCCTCCTCCCTCCCTGTGACGTCTCCACACACACCTGCAAGCACACCACCATCAGCCATTGCACCCATCACCAGCACACCCTCCAGACCAGTCCGCACACGTGCAGTCACCACCCCCACTGCCATGTACACGTCCCCTGTGTCCTCTCCCAGTGTGTCTGTCACCCCCGCTTCCCAGCCACACAAACGCAGGCAGGCACCCAAACAACAGCCATCCACCTCACGTCAGCCTCCTGCCCAAGCACCTGCACCCAAAGACAGCACACTTGACTCTCCTACAACCACATCCTCTTCCTCCACTCCCATACCCACTCCAGCCACCCTCCCCATGGCTCCAAAGAAAATTTTCCTCTCTAAAGTGGACCTCTTTTCCTCACCTGACCCACCCCCTCCATCCCGTAAGAGCTCCACAAACACCTCAGCCACCACCAGCCCAGCAACTCCCAAGAACGTCGTGCCTGGTTTTTGGAGTCCGCCCTTTCCTTGGGCTGGGACATCGTCCAGCAGCAAAGGCACAGCCAGCCCCCACCCTGGGAAGAGGACCAAGAAACTGAAGGGCAGGCGCAACAGGCCTGATACGCCTGCCCCCAAGGAGGGTAGCCTTGCACCGTCACCTGCCACATCGGGTAAGGGAGCCAAGGGCCACGGACAGTCTGCCAAGGAGTGCAAGGGCAGCAAGGAGCAAAAGGCAGGGAGCAGCCGACCTGGCCATGAGGGCCCCACCAGCCCCATTCCGGGGGTATTGAAGGAGACCCAGGGCCCCAGGACTCCATCACAGGAGGGCCCCGCAACGGAAAGGTCCGATGCAGACTGAGCGGCAAGTATTGGCCAGGTGTGGTTCACTGGAAACACAAGACAGGCACCGCTGAACAGGGCCCCGCCGTGAGGAGCACCGCTGTACAGGGCCCCGCCGTGAGCAGAACCGCTGAACAGGGCCCCGCCGTGAGAAGCACCGCTGAACAGGGCCCCGCCGTGAGGAGCACCGCTGAACAGGGCCCCGCCGTGAGCAGAACCGCTGAACAGGGCCCTGCCGTGAGAAGCACCGCTAAACAGGGCCCCGCCGTGAGGAGCACTGCTGAAGAGGGCCCCGCCGTGAGGAGCACCGCTGAACAGGGCCCCGCCGTGAGCAGAACCGCTGAACAGGGCCCCGCCGTGAGCAGAACCGCTGAACAGGGACCCGCCGTGAGAAGCACCGCTGAACAGGGCCCCGCCGTGAGGAGCACCACTGAACCGGGCCCCGCCGTGAGGAGCACCGCTGAACAGGGCCCCGCCGTGAGGAGCACCGCTGAACAGGGCCCTTCCTGTCAGGCACCGCTCCGCTGGGCCCTTCCTGTCAAGCACCGCTCCGCTGCGCCCTTCCTGTCAAGCACCGCTCCGCTGCGCCCTTCCTGTCAAGCACCGCTCCGCTGGGCCCTTCATCTCAAGTACCGCTCCGCTGGGCACCGCCGTCTCAAGCACCGCTCCGCTGGGCCCTTCATCTCAAGCACCGCTCCGCTGGGCCCTTCCTGTCAAGCACCGCTCCGCTGGGCCCTTCATCTCAAGCACCGCTCCGCTGGGCACCGCCGTCTCAAGCACCGCTCCGCTGGGCCATTCTTGTCAAGCACTGCTCCGCTGGGCCCTTCCTGTCAAGCACCGCTCCGCTGGGCCCTTCATCTCAAGCACCGCTCCGCTGGGCACCGCCGTCTCAAGCACCGCTCCGCTGGACCATTCATCTCAAGCACCGCTCCTCTGGGCCCTTCATCTCAAGCACCGCTCCGCTGGGCACCGCCATCTCAAGCACCGCTCCGCTGGGCCCTTCATCTCAAGCACCGCTCCGCTGGGCCCTTCCTGTCAAGCACCGCTCCGCTGGGCCCTTCATCTCAAGCACCGCTCCGCTGGGCACCGCCGTCTCAAGCACCGCTCCGCTGGGCCCTTCTTGTCAAGCACCGCTCCGCTGGGCCCTTCCTGTCAAGCACCGCTCCGCTGGGCCCTTCATCTCAAGCACCGCTCCGCTGGGCACCGCCGTCTCAAGCACCGCTCCGCTGGACCATTCATCTCAAGCACCGCTCCTCTGGGCCCTTCATCTCAAGCTCCGCTCCGCTGGGCACCGCCATCTCAAGCACCGCTCCGCTGGGCCCTTCATCTCAAGCACCGCTCCGCTGGGCCCTTCATCTCAAGCACCGCTCCGCTGGGCCCTTCCTGTCAAGCACCGCTCCGCTGGGCCCTTCATCTCAAGCACAGCTCCGCTGGGCCCTTCATCTCAAGCACCGCTCCGCTGGGCCCTTCCTGTCAAGCACCGCTCCGCTGGGCCCTTCATCTCAAGCACCGCTCCGCTGGGCCCTTCATCTCAAGCACCGCTCCGCTGGGCCCTTCCTGTCAAGCACCGCTCCGCTGGGCCCTTCATCTCAAGCACCGCTCCGCTGGGCCCTTCCTGTCAAGCACCGCTCCGCTGGGCCCTTCATCTCAAGCACCGCTGGCCCATTGGCAGTCCCGGGTCTGTGTCGGGCAGGCCTTCACGACGCACTCTGCCCACCATGCCTCCTCCATGACCAGTGGTCTCTGTAATCCACCTGATGGACTGTGGCTTTGCACTCCCCAGGATGTAACAGTGGGCAATCCACTCACTGTAGAGACTTGTGAGACTGTGGCTTTGCACTCCCCAGGATGGCACAGTGGGCAATCCAGCCACTGTAGAGACTTGTGAGACTGTGGCTTTGCACTCCCCAGGATGTAACAGTGGGCAATCCACCCACTGTAGAGACTTGTGAGACTGTGGCTTTGCACTCCCCAGGATGGCACAGTGGGCAATCCACCCACTGTAGAGACTTGTGAGACTGTGGCTTTGCACTCCCCAGGATGTAACAGTGGGCAATCCATCCACTGTAGAGACTTGTGAGACTGTGGCTTTGCACTCCCCAGGACGTAACAGTGGGCAATCCACCCACTGTAGAGACTTGTGAGACTGTGGCTTTGCACTCCCCAGGATGGCACAGTGGGCAATCCACCCACTGTAGAGACTTGTGAGACTGTGGCTTTGCACTCCCCAGGATGGCACAGTGGGCATGGAGGCCCTTCGTGGGTCTGGCGTCGTGGACTCATGTGGCTGAGGTGCCCCCCCTTCCCTTCCCCCTGAGGTGCCTGTCTTTTTATTTTAGTGATGCCCCAGCAGTGTTCTCTCCAATGGACTCGATCTCGTGTGTGGGCTTTGCCCATGTGTTGCTGCACATTGGCCCACGGACATTTGGACTTTGAATGACTGGGCCGGACTTTTGCTACTTGTATGGATCTAGTTCTGAATGTGTATTCATTCTTCATATATTGCTAAGGTCGCTATACTTTATTGTTGCAATAATATGGTTCTACTTTTACATTCATTGCCTTTTGTCTTTGTTTTTTTTGTGGGGGGGTTGGGGGTGTCACTCTGAATTTTTTATCTGCATAGGTGTGTAGGTATTTCGGTGGGGGTGAGGGTGGGGGTGGGTGTGTGGCTTATGTGTGTGCCCGTAACCTTTCCTCCTCCCCCCTCCCCTGTGTCGTAGGTGCAGTACTCACCGTTGTTGTCTGCGGCGAGGTTCGTGATCCTGGAAGAAGAGCAGGAAGGCAATGGCTGGGAGGATGTGGAGTTCGGGTTCCATGCTGTTCCGATTCCGCGTGGAGTGTGTCGAGGTAAGCGTTTTCCATTGGAGATGTCTGTTTCCGCCGTGTTTTTATCGGCGGGGCTCCCGCCCCGGAAAAGGTGGCGGATTGGTGAGTCGTGATAGGGTGGGCGGTACATTGTCTGCCGCCTGCCTGTTGGCGGTGACCGCCGTGCTGTTTGTTTGTACCGCCGTGGCGGTCGGAGTGTTAATGCGGCGGCCTGTGTTGGCGGTTCCCGCCAGGGTCAGAATTCATATTTTTAGGCCACCAGCCTGTTGGCGGGTTGGCTGCCGCTTTAACACTGACCGCCAGGGTCAGTATGACCCCCAAAATCTTTGACAATCGCCGGATTAGATCACACAACTAGGACAAAAGACCCTAGCATATCCATAAAACTGAAGAAAGATGGATGGATGGAATGATACATTAAACCCATCATGACAGCTTATAACAAAAACTAAAAACTGAATGGTAGCTGAGTTAATTTTCTCTAGAACAGAAAACAAAATAAAAGTCTTACAATTCTATCACTCAGGAGATTGCAGGCATGAGAGCTGATAGGTAATATATGTGTGAAAATTAAGACTGAGCTCAAGATATTTGCTCCTACAGGTGCTGATGAAACTGTTTGGGAAATGATGGAAATATCCTTAATACATGGGTAACAAACATCTTTGAAGGAGAATACATTTTCCCCTTATGGCACATATATTCAGAGAATTTGGAGTCTGCTATAATGTAATTCCAAAGTAAAAAAGGCCAAATCACCAATAAAGTGAGTTAGTACTTACACCATCTTAACTTAAAAGAGTTCTCCATCTTTAGGTACCTGATAGAGGCCAGCCGCATTATCTATGAAATGTTAAGTTCAACAGCTTATTCTATTGAATAGACACAGTTTACTGTTGTTAGTCGGCCTACAGATATAAGTGGTCATACACATTACATAAACTGGGTGGATAGAGGTAAGATTAGTGTTGCAGAGTGCTACAGAAGAGCTAAAAGTTTCAAAAACTATGGCTTCTAAGAACAAATGGCACCATTTCCCGCAAAACACGGACATTCTTCAATCCTTCCCATCACCTTTGAAAGAAACTTAACAAAAACAGATTCCATTTAAATTGAATATCATAGATTAATGAAAAGGTAATTTTTATTTTGACTAAATCAATAAAAAAAAAACTATTTTATTGTGATGCAACAAATAAACACTTGCCTGAGTTGATAATTACATGTGCTTTGTCTAAATACTAATAAAAGGTTATTGTAGTATATATCTTTTCATATTTGAAGAGGTGATTTACATTTTTCTTGAAGCACATTTTTAAGATCCTGAAATTCTTACTTCCTTAACAAAAACACTACCAATCTTGAGTTCATGGCCAAAGTTAGGCCTACAAATGGCCTCCTGCTTTGTGTGGGAACATGGAGTGCAATATGTCTTTATGACTGGCAACTTTTAACTAGCAGAAGAACCTTTTGGGCTCTTGTTAGTGGGCATTTCGTTCAGAGTGGTGTACCGACAACGCCTTGTGGAAATATTGGGTAATGATCTCTAGTGCCTGTTGGAGCATTGGATCCACTGGATGTCTTCGACACTATTGTATCTCTAGTTTTGAACATCCTTAGTCTGATGTGGGAATCAGGCATTTAGTTCTTTTCTGTCTTACCAGTCACTACAATGTACGTGATGGGCAGCTTCTGATAAGCCCTGGTTTCTGTGTACTGTGGTATCCCTCAGGACTCAGTTCTTGCTTCATCTATCGTTGCTGAACAAGTGGATGTAACTTCTACAAATGTTAAATACTATCTTCATGGTAACCCACACATTTTCAAATGAAATACAACTATATATTCAAGCCTCATGTCAAAGCATGGCATGTGCCTGCATCAGAGCTCTTGAGCATTAGATGACATGGCATTGGCTTCCAGGAGATCCTCCGGCGCTCTCCATTGCGCAGCCGTTGCTTACGGTCTAAACAGATTATCTTACCCAAGCTGGTCCCTCACGCGAAGTCTAAGTATCTGACATTCCTCCTTGATGCCTCTTTATCCATGCAGGAGCACAGAACACCGCTAAGTGGGTCCATCTTGTTACTTCTCCCGTTCATCTTGAACACGGGACCAGAGATGGATTACATTATCACGATTCTGAATCTGTTCCTACATAGGGGATCAGCCACTAGTTTTAATACAATGTTTGATTTAGAACGCCATCCACCCACAATAACCATCTTATCTGGATAAAAAAGAGGTTTTAACTAAGTCCACTGAGTATTTCATCTGCACGTTTACAGAGCAACATAATTACAAAACCAGCGTGCACACGTGGACTGGCAAAGGCACTTGCAAATATAGAGTATGTGCTCAAGAAACCCATACTTCACTTTGGAAAAGTCTGCGTAGGTATTTGGAAAGTAAATCAACTTCCCGATGTGTGCTAACATTTAAGGACACATTTCAATCTGTTACAAATTAAATAAATATAGTTTTACTTCACACAGATGGGTTGGTCGATTGTTACCAGCCCATGCTTAAGTGCAACTCCTGCAGAGCCAGCTGTATCATTCCCATTCGCATACTGTGGATCTGCTATTTGCACGTCAACTGGTTTATGAGTGGAACGCATATTGGTGACACAACCTATGCACTAATAGGTCCCCTCACAAATTATGCAATTGCAGGGGGTAGCAAAATGGCCTGCAGGCAGGCTGCCAATTCGAAACACAATGAATGGTTTCCAATGCAGAAGTGAATGCATCAAAGAGCAGGCAAATTTCCAACCCAGTTGTCTGTTTCCAAAATGGAAAACGTTTTTTTAAAGTACCGTTGCACACTGGAAGTTGGTGCCTTGTGACTCCACACTGAAGCAGTTCTGTTCCAGAAATCACTTGCAGGGCCTCTATAGGTGTTACTCCCATGCACTGATGTCAG
Organism: Pleurodeles waltl; assembly: GCF_031143425.1. NCBI lineage: Eukaryota > Metazoa > Chordata > Amphibia > Caudata > Salamandridae > Pleurodeles > Pleurodeles waltl. Next base: position 973,389,313 of record NC_090439.1, read on the forward strand.
TTGCTTTGGAGACTGCCCATGTCCCCAGATGCAGAGCCCCAAATGCAAACTGGTAGACAGTGTACAGATTCGTAGACTTGGGTTCTTATTGATGGATAGAGTCCAACCACTGAACAGGGATGATGGGAGGGTTGGTGGGGAATATCCTGATAGAAAGAGTCTCTAACGGAAAGAGCATTAATGAAGGTAAGTAACTTGTTCTTCTGATAGAAACGTCTAGCCACAAATTGTTCACATTTTCAATAGATACCAAAAGAGTACCTCCCCTGCTGCTGGTCTGTGGAATGGATTCAGACCAGAACATTCTGCAGGACTGAGTGGGGAAAATGCCCCTCCCAGCTGACCCGGACTCCCCAGGCAATGATGCTTCATTAACATATGGAGGGACACCCACATACCTGCCTGACAGGGACTCGGCATGCCAACACAGTGGTAGTGGTTTTGGCCAGTCCTTCCGGAAGCTGCTTTTAGGACAATACATAGCACATTTTAAAGCAGATCATGAGTCAGTGGGACATAGTTCTCTCCTGCACAGCCTTGCCTTTTTTCACGCAGAAGAACCCCACAGAGAGCTCATCGTACAACTGATGTTTTTTGGTTTGATCCATATGGAAGTTCACGAGGTCCAAGCAATAATGTTTCTCCTCCTCCTTAGAGGGGTGAGGTGGAGCATAGAATACTGGCAAGGGGATGGCTTGACTGACATGGAAGCAGGAGCCCTGCTCTCCTTAAAATGCTCAAGAGTGGACTTAGCTATTCCTCAAACCTATGTGGTGACAAATGGCAACACTTGTGCCTAAGACTCGTCCGATGGAATCCGTATTATCAAAGCCACAATGAATCGTGAACTTGGCAACATCATGACAATCATGAACTGCTCGAGAGAGCACAAAGCAAAGGTATTTGGGCACAGTAATCAGAACTTGTGCCACTAAATCCCAAAGGGTGTCTGAGTAACATTCCAACAATGCTGAATGTTTCCACTTGCTTAGATTTCTTATCAGGACAAATGGTGGGAAATGTGTTAGGTTATAGTGACTGGTGGAAGCTTGCACTAGTAGGTATTCTGGCGAGGGGTGTTGTGAAAGAAAAGCTGAGTCATCAGGTGCAGGGTGAAGGCACCTGGCAATAAGTCTATTGACAGGGGGCATATCAAGGTTTAGGCAAAGCACCCAACAAGGTATCCATTAGTGCCTTGTTAAAGGGAAGAAGAGGCTCAGAAGATGGACATGTAGACTTTCACAAGGGACCGCAGAGATCGTTCATTCCATCATAAAGATAAAAAAGGCTGACAGTGTGACAAACTATATATAAACCTGAATCGATTTTTGTTTCGAATAACATATATATATATATATAAACTTGGAGCAACTTTTGTACCGACTTAATACACTTGGGCCCTCATTCTGACCCTGGCGGTCGGCGGAGAGGCGGCGGTCGGACCGCGAACAGACCGGCGGTCAGAAAAATGGCATTCTGACCGCGGCGGTCACCGCCGCAATCGACCGCCACTTCCCCACTCCGACCGCCACGGCGGTCATGACCGCCGGGCTGGAGTTTGCGCACTCCGGCCCGGCGGTCGTCCCAAGACCGCCAACGGTATCATGACCCTGCCTACCGCCGCGGTTTCTTGCGGTCGGGAACCGCCATGCGAACCATGGCGGTAAGCACTATCGGGCCAGGGAATTCCTTCCCTGGCACTGATAGGGGTCTCCCCCACCCCCCACTACCCACCCGAGTCCTCCCCCCACACCCTCCACCCCCCTGCCACCCCCCAGAGGTGGTACGAACCCCCTCCCCACCCCCACCCCGACATGCACATACATGCACCCCGACATGCACACACCCCCAACATGCACATATACACACCCCCTACACACACATACACAACGGGGACACATACCCGCACACATACATGCAGACATGCGCACCTGCCGAACAGCACACGTTACCCATAGACACAGCAGCACCCCCCGCCCGCATACACGCACTCACACACCCCCTCTACACACTCACACGCACACCCCCATGCACGCCCACATCACACAACACCCCCCCTCCCCCTCCCCTCACGGACGGTCAACTTACCTTGTGCGTTGGTCCTCCGGGAGGCGACGGGAGCCATGGGGAGGTGACCGCCAACAGAACACCGCCAACAGAAGACCGCCACACAGATATGTGGGTCGTAATTCTGTGGGCGGTGTTCTGCTGGCGTGGCGGTGGAGGTTGACCAGTCTCCACTTTTCCGCCGACCGCCAGTGTGGCTGCTGGCGGTTTCCCGGCGGAACGCTCCCAGCGGTCGGAATGCGCACAGCGGCATACCGCCGCGGTCGGCGGTCTTCACCGCGGCGGTAACTCGGCGGTCTCGCGAAAAGACCGCCAAGGTCAGAATGAGGGCCTTGATCACACAACCTTGAGAAAGCCCTAGGCTCACATGCCAGGATAGGGTAAAACGTGTTGGCTAGCCTCTGAAGCCTTGGAACAAAATGTGTATGATATGCCAAAATAAATTATACTGGCTATGCTATGAAACTTTGTAATATAATCTATTTGGATCACACAAACTGGCAATGAAATAATAAATTCAACTCTGAAACACACAACAACTTGTTCAGACTTAATAAATTAACCTTAACTAAAAAGAAAATAACAAATAATTCAGCGCTATTTGGATGCATGCACACCTTATACTGATCAATAATGTGGTAACCTCTTTATCTGGAGCACGTAAGGGTCCCTAAATTTCTGGAGGGGTCTTGCACTTTGTGCTAACAAGAGGAGTAGTTGGCCCTACTCTCCTATGAGTGTTCTCAAGGCCTCCATCACAAACAATTCACACAAACCAAACGGGTATTATGCGGACGGACGGAGTGTGTCGGGCCACAGAAGCAATTTTTACTCAGAAGATGTTTGCCCCAGATTGAGGACTTCTGTCAAGACATTGGTTTTAAGCTTCAAGGTGGGAAGCTGGAGGTCAAGAACTCTGGCTGCCCTATGCATCACCAGTGCGTAGGAAGCAGATTCCTCTGTGGCTGATCCAGGGTGAGAAAAAAAGAGTTATCTGTGAGGAGAGAAAAAGAGCTATCTCCAGGAGGTATTGAGGCCACTAGCCTCCTGTAAGCTGTCATTCCTCTTTTCATCTTGGTAGGGCTGAGCAAACTCATCACCGGAGTCACAGTCATTATGCAAGTCAGTCCCAAAAAAAGGCACGAGTGAGGTGGAGCCTGTGGTAATTCAAGTGGGGAAGAGGCGTTTCTGGTGTGACATAGGTCGAGGTGGGGCCAGCATCGATTAGACATCAGGATAATCTGAGCCTCTTCTTCAGGTCACAAAGTAGACAGTGGAGTCGGAACAGAATCCAGAGTCAAGATAAGTGTGAAAGGTCCAGCTGGTGCTGAGGGTGAACCCATTGGTTGTTTTGGAACCAGCTGTGGGATAGGCTCTGAAGTCGCCCTACTGTGGGAGCAAAACAGAGAAGTGTGGTGATGCCCCTGCGCCTGCTGGGGTGAATGAGAGTGATGCATGAGAATGGCATCCTACTTTGTCTTCTTGTCTTCCTTGGATTTGGAGTGTAACAAAGACCAACTTCTGGAGCGGCTCCGTCCACTCCAGAAACAGAGCAAGTGAACTTTGGATGCGGAGCGGGACTTCAAAAGGTCCTGCTGCTAAGTCTTCTTATGCGTGCCGATTCAGCATTTCGTCTTCGGTTCCTGGATGGCTTTCACATTCATCAACTCAGTCTCCGCAGAGCTTGGAGTGATGGCTGAGCCCCAGGCATTTATAATGCATTTTAAAAAATTGCACATGCTTACCACCAAATTGGATTTGGTGGTAATTGCATTTCCTAAATGCCCAATTCGCATTTAGAAAATGCTTGATAGATGTGCTTTGGAAATCGCAAATAGGAATTCTCTGTTTGCGATTTCCTATTTAGAGAATTGCAATTTGCGATTCTCTAAATGGGGTCGCGATTTTAAGGAATCGCTATTTTTGCATTTCCTTAAAATTGCACAGCGAATGCCTTTCATGCATCTTGAAAGGCATTTTTGCATTCATAAACAGCAGAATTTAGCAATTCACACCGTTTGCGAATGCAAAATTGTTTGATATATCTGGCCCTAAATCTCAGTAAAGCACTTAGTAATACAATAGCTCCAACTGGGGGGACTATCAAGAAATCCTGACAGAGTCATTTCCAACAGTCCAATGCCACTCGCGAGGGAGTGCGGGCCGGTCACGGAGTTGCACAGACCCCAGGCACAATACCTTTGAAAATGATGAGGTAACAAAGACGTTGGTTTCTACAGCAAGGCAGGAGAAGAGTCGGTTCCTTATAGTTAAAGGGGAGGTAATGTAGCATTGGTGGTGAGGTGTCAGTTCTTTACGATCGTCAGGTTCAATGAATCCAGCAAGTCAAGACGGGGGGCATTAACTTCTTAGTGTTGCGATCAACCAAGGGGCCACAGGTGCTGCAGGAGTGTCAGGTGTCATGGTACTCAGGACTCACACTATGGCGGGATTTCGGAGGTGCTGCAGCAGCATCTGGCCTAACGCATTGGTTGCGGACGTTGCACTCAGCGGGGACCACAGCTCCGGTGCAGGCAATGGCGTTGAGTCGGACAGTGGTGCCGGTTCTGAAGTTGCTCTGGAGTCGCTGTACTTGGTTTCTTCTTGGTTACACCAGAACTCATTTCCAAGGGCCCATGATCTGGATTTGGTACCACTTAGCAAGTCAGGACTCTCAGCAAGAGAGCCCAGTTGCTGCCATCTGAAGTCTTTGATGTCCCTGAGACTTCCAACAAGAGGCAAGCTCAGTCCAAGCCCTTGAAGAACATTTGGAAGCAGGATGTAGCAAGCAAAGTCCAGTCCTTTCACTCCCAGGACTGAAGCAGCAAGCAGCAGGCCAGCACAGCAAAGCAACAGGCAGAGTCATAGTCTCTCCCACAGCATCTAGCTCTTCTTACTGGCAGAATGTCCTCAGTCCAGAAGTATTCTGAGGTTGTGGTCTCAGAGTCCCAATACTTATACTTATTTCTCCCTTTGAAGCAGGCAAACGTCAAAGGAAAGCCCTTGTAGTGCACTAGACTCTGCCTTTCCTGCCCTGGTCCCGGACACATTCCAAGGGGTTGGAGACTGCTTTGTTTAAGGACAGGCACAGCCTTATTCAGATGCCAGTGTCAGCTACTCCCACCACTCTAGCCCAGGAAGACCCATCATGATATGCAGGGCACACCTCAGCTCACTTTGTGTGACTGTCTAGAGTGAATTCACAAACAGCCTAACTGTCACCCTGACCTAGACGTGTATTCCAGACAGGCAGAAGCACAGAATGGTTAAGCAAGAAAATGCCTGCTTTCTGAAAGTGGCATTTTCAAACTTAAAATTTAAAAACCAACTTCACTGTTGGAAATGGCCTCTCTGCAGTGTTACCCCCAAACTTTTTGCTTTCCACCTTCTCTTTTTCTGACCTCATTTATGCTAGCTTTAGGACTCTGCGCACTTTATCACTGCTAATCAGTGATAAAGTGCATATGTTCTCTCCCTTAAAACATGGTAACATTGGTTCATACCAAATTGGCATATTTGATCTACTTGTAAGTCCCTAGTAAAGTGGACTACATGTGCTCAGGGCCTGTAGATTGAATGCTACTAGTGGGCCTGCAGCACTGGTTGGGCAATCCATATAAGTAGCCCCTTTACCATGTCTCAGGCCTGCCACTGCAAGGCCTGTGTGTGCAGTTTCAATGCCACTTCGACTTGGCATTTAAAAGTACTTGCCAAGCCTTAAACTTCCCTTTTAGTACATATAAGTCACCTCTAAGGTAGGTCCTATGTAATCCATAGGGCAGGGTGCTGTGTAGGTAAAAGGCAGGGCATATACCTCTATGTTTCATATGTCCTGGTAGTGGAAAACTCCTAAATTCGTTTTCCACTACTGTGAGGCCTGCTCCTTTCATAAGCTAACATTAGGGCTACCCTCATATAGTGTTTGAGTGGTAGACTGTGACCAGAAAGGGATAAAAATGTAATGTTTAGTATGGCCAGAATGGTAATAGAAAATCCTACTTAATGGTGAAGTTGGATTTGATATTACTATTCTAGAAATGTTACTTTTAGAAAGTGAGCATTTATCTGCACCTAAAATCCATCGGTGCCTTACAGCCTGTCTCCAACCCACATCTGGGCTGGGCTGGTTGACAGCTCCCTTGTGCATTTTACCTAGACAACCACAAACACAGGATACTCAGTCACACCTGCACTCATCTGCATACTAAAAGGGTATCCTGAGCTGGAATGGTGGAGGGGCCTGACACTTACATTTCAAAGGCTAGTGGCCTGCCCCTACGCAATGGACTGCCAACCCTCATACTGGGACCCTAGCAGACAGACCTGTATTGAAAGAGGACCTTGTGCATTTCAAAACTACTCTTTGAAGTCTCCCCCACTTCAAAGGCACTTTTGGGTATATAAACTGGGTCTCTGACTCCACCACCTCCGACACTTCCTGGGACAGACACTTTGAACCAGATCCTGCAACCTGCCAAGAGGAGCTGCCAGGCTCCCCAAAGGACTCACCTGGACTGCTTTGCTGTGAAGGACTGCTGCCTTGCTGTTGCCCTGCAGCCTTCCTGGCCTCTGGCTCTGCTGAGAAGTGCTCTCCAAAGGCTTGGATTGAGCTTGCCTCCTGTTACTGGACTCTCAGGGCCAAAAAGACTTCTATTCTTCAAGGAAACTCCCTGTGCAGTAAAATTGATGCAAAGCCTGCCCAGCGGTGAAAGAATCACTGCATCGCTGAACCGGAACAATGTAGCCCGGCTCCCCAAGTGGAGATCGACGCAGCGACTGCGTTGCGACCAGAACTTCAATGCTCAGCGATACCGGATCAATGCAACGCCGAGCAGGACGACACAGCCCGACTTACTATGTGAGGAATCGATGCAGCATCTGCCGTGCAACAGACGCTCCGACGCATCGCCACACCGGATCAATGAAGCTCCTGTGACTTCGTCCTGCACGCCCAGGATTTCCACGCATCGTCCCTGGGCATCAAATGACCCCGCATCACAGTGAGGATCCAAGACTGCGTGCCGGAAATCAACACAAAGCCTTTGCAGCGTGGGAAGAATAGACACATCGTCTGTGCGTGTCAGCAAATCTGACGCACACCTTCCTTTTTCTGAGCATCTACTCCTCTGCAGTCTTCGTGCGTATAATTGTGACGCATACAAGGTACTTTGGGCACACAAGAGACAATTGTTGATTTTTAAAGACTTCAGACTCTTCTTATCATTGCAAAAGTCATATTTGAAATTGTGCTTATCAAATCTTGATTGTTTTGACCTTAATTTAGTCAGATAAATATCTTATATTTTTCTAAACCTGTGTGGTGTATTTGTGTGGTGTTTCCACTGTGTTATTGCATAATTTATTGTACAAACTTTACACATTGTCTTCTAAGTTAAGCCTGACTGCACACTGCCAAGCTACCAGAGGGTGGGCACAGGATAATTTGGATTGTGGGTGGCTTACCCTGACTAGGATTGTGGTCCCTACTTTGACAAGGGTGTATAACTCTGCCAACTAGAGACCCCATTTCTAACATTCACCAAACAATGTATTTTTAAATAGTTCAGAGACCCCAAACTCCATAGCTCTATAGCTCTATATGCTCCCAATGGGAAATTACACTTAAAAGATATTTCAAGGCAATCCCCATGTTATCCTATGGGAGGGATAGGCCTTGCAATAGTGAAAATCAAATTTAGCAGTATTACACTACCAGGACATGTAAAAAAACACTAGTACATGTCCTACCTTTTAGATAAACTGCACCCTGCCCATGGAGCTTCCTTAGGCCTACCTTAGGGATTACTTACATGTAGTAAAAGGGAAGGATTGGCAAGTCAGACTGGCAGTTAAAACTGCACACTCAGACACTGCAGTTGCAGGTCTGAGTCATGTTTACAGGCACAATCAGTGCTGTAGGTCTAGTCGTAGCATTTGATTTACAGGCCCTGGGCACACAATGCACTTTACTAAAGACTTACAAGTACATCAAATATGCCAATCATGAGTAAACCAATTAACAATATAATTTAGGCTTAGAGCACTTGTACTTTGGCACTGGTCAGCAGTGGTAACGTGTCTAAAGTCCTAAAGCCAGCAAAAACAAAATTCAGCACAGAATCAAAACAGGAGGTCAGAAACCAAAAGATAGGGGAAAATACGCCAAGAGCTGACAGGTCAAACAAGAATTAATTAAAAGTATTTTAATTCTAATTCATTGTTAAATTCACTTAAACTTCCAATAATGTTTGTTTACATTTTAGATTAACATTCAATCATAATTATTTATGTTTTTAACTATTTTGAATAATTAAATTTAACATTATTTCCCATGCAGTTTTATTTTAAGTACCTAGCTCAATTATTTCCTGTGGAAGGGTGTTGCAGTACAAGTGGTTGGCCCTGTGTGGTGCTAGACTTACTACTGTTTCTTTTTGTCAGTTGTAATTTACACTAGTAAATTTGGCTCCGCCCTGTGTTTCGGGGGTGGAAAGGTGTAAGTCTACACTTTGAGTAACTTTACACTAGGGTATTGTGAAAAGCCAAAAGTAATAAAGCTACTCAAAGGGATAAAAGTAAATTACACATGTAAATTACTCACAAGAGTAAGTTATCTTTGTGTTTCGCCTCCTTTGATTTTACCCTAAAGGTGGTGCCCTGCCCTTATGATGTGTGATTTCACAGGAGAGGAGAATCTTACACCACTGATAATTATTAGTCATCATAAAATATCGGAAGTCTATCCAGTATTGACACATAGCCTGGAATTTGAGAAAATTGAGTTGTGGCAAATAGCATGTGGAGTTACATTAGCATCCTTTTATTGGGAGCTGAAAGGTATAAGAACAGATTACCAGAGTGGTAGTGACAGTTCCACACAATTCTACGCCAAAAACCCCTTCCATTTTTCATTCTACATTGTAAACCATCCATATGGAAAATGGTACCTACCCTGTAACTACCTGTTCGTAACATGTAGTAGTGTAGAGTGATGTAGATTCACATGCTCTGCATACTCCTGCAATCTAGTGTTGGGCCTGTAAGTTTGCAACTTGTTTTTCTTTAAAGATATCTTGATTCACAATACCTTTTGTGACTCCTCCTTTGGTCCACTGCACCAACGTAAAACAATTGGATAATTATTGGGGGTAGGCAACTGCCCACTTCAAGGAATAAACACAATCCTTGTCAAGGTGAACCCTCCAGGTCGCTAAATTAACCTGAGCTCAACCTCCCTGGCAGTTATGACACAGAGCTGACAGGCTTAACTTAGGGCAATGTATAAAGTATTTATGTAGTAGCAAAACAGTAAGAAAGGAATAATATTAAGCAATACAAATCTGCAATGGGTTTAGCAACATAGAGTAACATCTAATAAACAAAATGACACTGAAATGACAAAAAATCATCAAGAGGAACCAGAGATATGAATGTTTACATTTTTAAGTAGGAATAGCACCAAACAGAACTAGGTGCCAATGCTAGTCTGTGGTTGTTGTGAAGCTGAACTTTGATGTAATTTCAGGGTGACTGCAATGGAGAATGGGTCAGATACACCAACCAGGTTCACAAGTTCACCTTGTGACTTGGGGCCATATGTACGAACACTTTTTCCCATAGACACAGAATGGGTAAAAACCTTTGCTACATCTGGCCCTTGGTCCTCTAAGTCCCAATCAGACATGGAAGTATACACCTAAGTCCCGAGGACTTCATTGGAGGCACTTAGAAATGAAAAAAATATGCCAGGCATAAGCCAACAGCAGAGCCTGGTCAAGGTCCAGTTGCCATTGTTCAGTAGTTCTTGTTTGCCTTACTGCAAACAGACCCCAAAAGTCATGTATCAGGGCCTTTTCAAGGTGGTGAAAGAGTCATGTTATGTGTGGGAGTGTCATAATTTTCAATTTGAAGCAGGCACTGTTCCAGAAGCCTGCATGCCATACCAATGCATGGACACCCATCACTAAAGCATGCACAGCATAGGGGAACTAACAATCCCACAATACATCACCATACACAAAAATGACTGGGCATCAGCAACCATAGAGGGAAAGATAGGGATATGCTACATGTCACAGACATGAAGCATAATAAATCACTTACATCTCCACAGGTGCCCCAGCCAATCTCAGTGGAGAGGAGGTGCCACGACTATCCAATCCCCCAACAGAAGATGCCCACAGTGATGACAGTAACTCTGGACTTCAGGATCTGGATCAACAACCTGGCCCATCAGTGACCACTGGACAGTCGGTCACCCCAGCCCACTCACAGACCACCACAGAGCCTCCCTCATCAGTTACCAACTCCACAGCACCCACCAAGAGTACCCACACCTCTGTCCCCAGGACACGTCAATCAGCAGTGTGCACAACTGTACAGGGACCCCAGTCCACACCTCATACCCAAGACAATCAGGGACCGGGGGTCAGTGGCAGTGGGCACACCGTTCGGGGGACAGGGGCACAGGGCAACAGGGATACTGGGAGGACCACCGTGCGCCAGGGAGAAGACAAGCCCAGGGAACCGACTCTCCAGGAGGCACTTACCAGTGTCCTGGGAGCCTACCAACAATCCCAGGACATGAAGGGCCAGATCCTGACCAACATGCAGGAGAACAAGCGGCTGCAGGAGGAACACCATCATGAGATCAGGGAGGACTTGCAGTCCCTCAACACCACCATGATCTCCATAGCAGGTGTGCTGACAGACATGGCCAACATCATGAGGGAATGGACTGCACAGCATCAGTCCCCTATCACTAGCCAGTGTATTGACCAGCCCTCCAGGTCCACTGCAGCTAGTGGACAGGAGGCCACGCCACAGGATCCACAGGCCACTAGCACCCTTCCCCTGCAGAAGGTGAACCACCCCACAAACAATCCTTGCGAACCAGACAGAAGCCAGAGACACTTGCCAAGACCAAGACCACTGCCAGGAAATGAGACTCTCCTGATTGTCCCCCTTGTGTCCCTCCCTGTCACTGTGTCCACTTTGAATTGCCATTGCTCCCCTTCCCATGGCCCCTTGGACACTGGACCTGTGCTACAAACTAACTGGAACAATACCCTGGACTTTCCTCCACCATCACCCCATTCCATTGCACTTTACCCTCCATTATATATAGCACTACAATAAACACCCATGGACACACTTTGAGTAACACTGTTTATGTGTCTTAAATGTGCATTTGTGGGAACAGTCACATTGGATGCAAATGATCTGAACACTGTGATAGCAATCACATAATGACCTGGGAAAGTCTGTAGTGATCACATCAGGACAATGTTGTCATATCACCAACATCTGGAAAATGAGAAGTCATAGGTGACAGTAAGTTGAAATGCAAAGAAAGTGAATGCCATCATGGCACAGGCACACAGATAAATCAATAGTTAGAGTAATGGTCAGTTCCACTGTCATTGGAAGTATTGTCGTATTACTGATGTTCTGTTGTCCTCATCCTCTGCCTCCTCATCTTCACTGTCCTCAGGGTCCACTGCTGCCACAGGGTCATCTCCAGTCTCCTCCTCCTGGATGGAGGGCCAGGTTGTGCAACATGTAGCATGGCACTATTATCTGGGAGACCATTCCGGGTGAGTAGCACAGGGATCCACCTGCCAGATGGAGGCACGTGAACCTGGCCTTCTGGAGGCCGAAGGTATGCTCAATTATTCTTCTGGTTCACCCATGTGCCTCATTATAATGGTCCTCAGCCCCTGTCCTGGCATTCCTCACAGGGGTCAGCAGCCACGATAGGTTTGGGTAGGCAGAGTCACCTGCAAGTATTGAGGAACAACATTTAGCCTTACACAATTCTATGGGGAGAACACCTGAAGGCATACACTGACATACAGTGGGTGGGGGATCTAGCTCACCTCTTATCCACATCCTGTGCCTCTGTGGGCAATCACATTTGGGAAGCTGCTATTCCTCAGGACAAAGGCGTCATGCACCGACCCAGAATACTTGGCAGTAACGTGGGAGATGTACTGGTCCGCCAGGAGAACCATTTGCACATTCAGTGAGTGGAAACTCTTACGATTCCTGAAAACCTCTTCATTCTGGCGGTGGGGGGGACTAACGCAATATGTGTACCGTCAGGTGCACCAATTATACTGGGGATATGGCCCATTGCATAGAATCCTGCCTTTACAGTGGCCAAATCTTCCATCTGGGGGAAAGCAATGTAGCTGCATATGTGTTTCACCAAAGCAGACATGACCCTTGCCAGCACAATAGAAAACATTGGCTGTGTCATTCTAGCTGCCAAGCCCACTGTTACTTGGAAAGAACTAGTTGCTGGGAAATGGAGCACTGATAGTCCTTGCACAAGAGGGGGGATCCCAGTGGGATGACAGATAGCTGATATCAGGTCAGGCTCCAATTGGGTACACAGCTCTGTGATTGTGGCCCTGTCCAGTCTATAGGTGAGTACAATGTGCCTGTCCTCCAGTGTAGCCAAGTCGACAAGGGGTCTGTACACGGGGGTCCGTCTTCTCCTCCGATTCATCCCCATCGGTATCTAAGGGTCACAAGAGTAAGTAGGCTGTCACAATTTGAACAATGGAACCACAACCTCAGTGTACATGTTGCATTTATGTGATGGGACAGTGGGAATGACAGGTATGTGGAAATCTAGGCAGTGATGCAGTAAAGGTTAATCTGATGGTTGTCCATCACCATGACATGGCGACCACCTGTCCTGTATGTAGGGACAGGTGGAAGTGAGGTTACTCTGCTGACATTGGGCATTGTGGCGGAAGGCGGTCTTGCTCTTCCGTGCAATTCCTCATTGGCTAATATGGGGCTCTATGGAGTACAGTGAGCAATGGGGATCTGCGCCGGCGGTGACAGTGTACACCGCCGCGGACATGACTGCCATTTTCTATCTCAATCCACACTTGTTTGCTGACCTTCAACAGGAGAACACCTACACTGCGTGTGCTGCTGTGACCTGTGTCTGGAACCAAACATGGCCCGTGTGTCCGGGGACAGGGCCCCTGCCTTCACTGCGCAGGAGTTGGAGCAATTGGTGGATGGGGTCCTACCCCAGTACGGATTGCTGTCTGGGCCTCCAGACCAACAGGTGAGTACACCTTTGGCACAATGCATGTGGGAAGAATGCATGGAGATGTGTGTGCAAGCATCATGTCATGGGGCTGATGTAATGTGGTGGTGTACATGGTGTGCACCGGGCAATGTGCGCGTCAATGGTGAAGGAAATGTGATTGTGTGACAGGCTGGATTGTATGGTGAATGGTGTCCTCCCGCCTGTATCGCTTGTGCAGGTCATCGCCCATCAAAAGAAGTGATTATGGTGTGCCATCACCAAGGACGTGTGGACCTTGGGGGTCTATGGCAGGCGGCGCACCCACTGTCGGAAACAGTGGGAGGACCTAAGACCCTGGGCATGAAAAACCGCGGAAGCCCAGTTCCTAATGAGGAAGGGGTGCCTGTCGGAACCTGGCTGGCAGTGGCCTACCCAGAGCTGGATGGGCACTTGAGGGAATCACAGAAGCCACAAGGAGGTGAGTACAATGGGCATTACTACATAAATGGGTAGGTGGCATGGGATCCGGGTGGTGGATGTGAGTTAGTGGGTGCCACTTAATGCCATGCCAGATATTGCAGCGTGATCCAGCTCCAGCGTAATGGTTGAGAGGGAGAAGAAGGTAACCTAGCTAGGTTGCATTCCATGTCAGACAGGGTTTAGTGGGTCCCAAGAGGCGTGCAGTTGGCACTGTTTGGCCCTCATCTTGCTGTGGCATCTAGCCTAATCAATGGCAGTGCAATGCATAGTGCTCAATCCTGATCCCTGTGTGTGTGACTGTGCTGTGTATGGAAACAGTGATGTTGGTGCAGTAATGGACCCTGTGTTCTGTTTCTCTCTCTCCCTGTTAGGGTTTGTGCACAGCAAAGAGCATGTCCCCTCTCACTGCACTAGTGGGTTCTGTAATAGCTCCCTTTTAAACTTACTATTGAAAGCCTGTCTTGTTATCTCACCTTCCCCCCCCCCTAGGCTTCTGTGTATGTTGTTTAATGTGCTGTTTTATTTACACATTGGGCCTTGCTTTTACCAAGGCTTCTTTAAAACACTCCTCTCTAGGCCATGTGTTAATTTAACTCATTTGCATAATAACTGAAACTCTGCACACCTTTCAAGAACATGTGCAGCATGTGAGGACCACACCCAGCTCTTCAAACCACACCCATCTCTGCACACCTTTCAAGAACATGTGCAGCATGTGAGGACCACACCCAGCCCTGTCTATAAAAGGCAGCCCCCGAGCCTCGCCCAGTGCTTGTGCTCGTCTACCTCCCGCTTACCTGAGGACAGATCCCTCGGCGCTGGCACTCCTGCTCTCTACAGACTTTCATTGGCTTCAATGGGTGCAGCTGCTGGCTCTTCCTTCTTCCGGTTTCCGGTTCCTCCTTGCCTCAGCCTCTCTCCTACAAGCAACCTGCATAAGAGAAAGAAGACAAGGTGAGACTGATCAGTATCTTTTGCCAGCAACAAGTAAGTGCAAAACTTTTATTACCTGAAAGAACTTTGACTACAATTTCTGGATTCGTGTATAGACAATTTGAAACAAGATACCTTCCACGAACATTGTGATTCAAACTCTTTGTTACAACAATACTTTGCGGAACTTTGTGAAGCAAACATTTTTTTAATGGAACTTTTAAGAATCGAACCGTGGAAACCATTAACAGCAAGGCAAACAGTAAATCAAGGACTTGCACAAATTACATGCTGTATTTTGACGTAAAAGTACAGTTTGTGTTTTATAAAAGATTCTGGAAATATGGGAAAAGTGAGTCTGCTATTGGCAATTTAGGCTTTAGTTATATTAAGATGAACGTTTGATATTGATAATTCTGATAACGGTATTTGTTTAATGTTTTAGAAGCTTTAGAGTAATAGAAAGCACATCCCAGAGCAGTAACACATTCCAAACCTGGAAACTAGAGACCAGGATCCAAGAGGTACTTTTAGAAGAAAATTTCTAATAAATAAAGGGATAGTCAGGAACCCAGTTAGGAATAGGATGTACTTATCTGTTCTTTGTTTATGTTTCATTAGGCACCAGTTTCTACAGAATTCAGAGAGGGCCGCAGATTTGTGCAGCACTTCAACAGTGGAAACGCAAGAACGCTGTTGTCTCTTTATTTTATTTTATCCACTTCTCCCCTTCCCTTGAGCTCCTGTTCTTAGTGCACTGTTTTAAAAACTAGTGTGCTGGAACAAGCAGTTTCAGGGTGGGGTCGGATTGTCTTCAACCTCCATCAGAACTGAACAAGGACTCGGGTGAGCTGGGCTTTGACAGAAGCACAAGCCTTAAATTAAAAAAAAAAATTCAGTTCTGGTGGACGATGAATATCGGGGAAGAAATAGAGGGCATTGACGTACCGGATATGGCGCATGCCCTAAATGAGGACTTGGCTCATAATGAATCAGTGTCTGGCATCTTGCAACATATGCAAGAGGAAATAGAGAGATTAAAGATGGAGAATACCTCTTTAAAACAGGATTTAAGCAGGTATAAATTTAGGGTATCTCAGTGGAACACAGCTTTTACGCCTTTGTTTAAAACCTCCTCAGAGACAGGGCCGCCATCAAAACATACAACTTTGCCTCCCCCAGTTGAGGTCACTGTTAATGTTCCTAATGCTGTGCCCTTAGCAGCACCTGAACGTTTTCATGGAGATAGTAACAAATTCCATGTTTTTATCAATCAATGTCAATTACACTTCGTTTGTAAGCCACAACAGTTCCCTACTGATGCTACGAAAGTGGCATTCGTCTTGTCTTATTTGGGTGGCACAGCAGCCAATTGGTCAATTCCTTTCGTGGAAAGAGATGATCCCATCCTCCATAATTGGAATCAATTTAAACGTACCATGACCAGCCTTTTTGCAAAACACACTTTCATGCAGGCAAGTGATAATGAGCTTTTAAATCTTAAACAAGGTAACAAGGATTTATTGACCTATCTCACTAGTTTTAATCGTTTACTCACCGAGACACACTGGCCAGAAGAAAAGCGTGTCTCCCTTTTCTATAAAGGTTTGAGAGACGAGTTAAAAGACGCGCTGGCTCATATCGTTGATTTGCCAGAAGACTATTCGGACTTTGTAGATTTAGTTGTGAAATTAGAACATAGACTAGGAGAAAGAAAGGGAGATAAATACAAACTGGAATCACGGTTAACTTTTATTAGACACGAGAAGAAAGACCCAGATAATAAACTCCCTGAACCTGAGCCTATGCAAATAGGGACACTCAGAGGTTCACTCACATCAGAGGAAAAAGAAAGAAGGAGAAAACTTCAATTATGTTTATATTGTGGAAGGGCAGGTCACTTTGCCAGAGAATGTCCAGTAAAGCCTAAAAATCCACGAAAGGGTGCTGTTTCCTCCACCTCCTCAACTGAATCGGGAAACGATTAAGCTCGACAAGGGGAGAGGTTACTTGTTCGAGAAAACATCTTAATCAAACCTCTAATGCTGCAGCCTTCATGGTACCGCACATACCTAGACATTTCATAATTCAGGTCGTTTTAATTGTTACTACCCAAGTGAGGCATTCTCTCCCTGTCCTACTGGACTCAGGCGCGACAGGAAATTTTGTGGATAATAAGTTAGCTGAAAACTTAGGACTTCCTATGTGCCTAAAGCCTTGTCCAGAAGCAGTATGTGCAGTGGATGGGTCAGAATTGACCTCTGGATTAATCACAAAACAAACAAGTCCACTTGTTATGGTCTGTCAGAACGGGCACACAGAGGTGATAAGCTTTGATCTGATAGATACTCCTAATTTTGGTTTGATTCTCGGGGTACCCTGGTTAACAACTCATAACCCAAAAATTGATTGGGTGAATAGAAATGTTACTTTGGATTCCTCTTTCTGTAGAACCAATTGCTATCAAGAAGCAGGTACAGAACAGAGCACAGTATTACACTGTGCTAGTGTTATACAAGATGAACCAAGTCTCCCTCCTGAATATTCTGACTTTAAAGACGTCTTTGATCCAGTAAAGGCTAGTGTGCTGCCCCCACATAGGTCTTATGACTGTCGTATTGATCTTATCCCAGGGGCCCCTTTACCTAATAACAGAGTATATGCTTTGACTGACGAAGAAACCAAATACTTAAGAACCTACCTAGATGACCTACTACAGTCTGGGTTCATCCGTCATTCCACATCTCCGGTGTCATCTCCACTCTTTTTTATCCCGAAGCCGGATAAATCCCTGCGCGCGTGTATCGATTACAGAGGACTAAATAAGGCTACAATAAAGAATAAATATCCTCTTCCTCTAATACCTGTATTGTTGGATCAGTTAAGACATTCTACTGTATACACTAAACTAGATCTGCGGGGAGCTTACCACCTGTTCCGAGTAAAAGAGGGGGATGAGTGGAAGACAGCTTTCAAGACAAAGTTTGGTTTATTTGAGTACACATTAATGCCCTTTGGGTTATGTAATGCCCCTGCAGCCTTTCAGTTCTTTATAAATGAGGTCCTACACGAATTCCTGGACGTTTGTGTCATAGTATACATAGACGACATCCTCATTTACTCTAAGAACTCAGAAGAACATACCCAACATGTTCGTGCAGTATTATCAAGGTTAAAAGAAAATCATCTTTTTGCTAAGTTAGAAAAGTGTACTTTTAATGTCAGCAAGGTGGACTTTTTAGGATACTGCCTGTCACCTCAAGGAATAACTATGGATGTAAAGAAAATCAGTGCTATTGCTGATTGGCCAGAACCATCCTCTGTAAAAGATATTCAGAAATTTCTGGGTTTCGCCAATTTTTATAGGAGGTTTATTGCACATTTTGCAGACATTGCGGCCCCAATAACTACCTTGTTGCGGAAAGGGCAACGATTTCTTTGGACTGATGAGGCGGCACACGCCTTTCAACTCCTAAAACAAAAGTTCACTTCAGCCCCAATTCTGAAACATCCTGATCCTGACTTGCCTTTTTTTGTTGAAGCGGATGCTTCACAAGTAGCTTTAGGAGGAGTTCTCTCTCAACGAGATGCAGTAGATGGCCAGTTACATCCTATAGCCTTCTATTCCAAAAAGTTATTACCAGCTGAACAAAATTACACTGTGGCTGAAAGGGAACTACTAGCTATCAAAGTAGCCTTTTCAGAATGGAGGCACCATTTAATGGGAGCCAAGTACCCAGTTACAATCTTTTCTGACCATAGGAACCTACAGTTTTTTGGATCACTTAAAGCACTAACACCACGTCAGATGCGCTGGTTAATTTTTTTTAGCACATTTGACTTTGTAATAACCTATAGACCAGGTGCACAACAAATTCAATCTGATGTGTTATCTAGATACGGACATACTTCAGACATGAAACAAGATAAAATAGGAGAACCCATTATTCCTCCCCAAAAGTTTTTGGCACCAGTACAACAGAAGGATTTCATCACAGATCTATATAATGCACACATGCAAATAGCACCTCAGGATTGGTTAAAGGATTCCCATAACACAATACAACAAGGTTTATTGTATCACGACAACATGCTGTTAGTGCCCACCTCTGAATTACAAACACAGGTGATAATTTGGCATCACGCCTCACCGTTGGCAGGTCATCCTGGTTGGGTAAAAACCCTGGAAAATGTGCAAAAACACTTTTGGTGGGACACTATAAGAAAGGACATTAAGCAATTTGTCACTACCTGTCCAATTTGTGCAAGACATAAATCTTCTCATAAGGCCCCTGACGGTTTGTTAATACCAATGCCAACACCCAAGCAACCTTGGCACACTGTGAGCGTAGACTTTATTGTAGGTTTACCACCTGTAAAATCTTTCACAACAGTGTTGGTTATAGTGGATTTTTTATCTAAAATGGCACATTTTGTACCATTACGGAAATTACCCACGGCGGCAGAATTTGCCGATATTTTTATAAGGGAAATTGTGCGTTTACATGGTTTGCCAAGCAAAGTGGTGTCAGACCGAGGGAGCCAGTTCAACTCTAAATGTTGGAAAAAATTATGGAAAAAACTGAAAATAGATGTGGCATTATCCACTGCTTGCCACCCAGAGACAGATGGACAGACTGAACGACTGAACCAAACCTTACTTCAAACGCTACGTTGTTTATTGGCTGATTATTCTAGTGAATGGTTGGAAGCTCTCCCTGTAGCGGAGTTTGTTTATAATAATACTGAGCATTCAGCTCTACTTTGCTCACCATTCTATTTCTTGCAGGGGTATCATCCAAGAGCTATACCCATTTTGTTAGAAGATTCTCTGTTACCTACAGTAACGGATAGACTAACAAGGTTAGGTGACATACAAGACAAAGCCAGGAAACATTTATTAAAGTACAAGGAAAGCATGAAAAGACAAGCAGACAAACACAGATCTGAGGCCCCAATGTATAAAATCGGTGACAAGGTATGGCTCTCCACAAAGAACCTAAACATAGAGGGATCCCGAAAGCTGCAACCACGTTTCATTGGACCCTTTAGTATAACTGCCATAGTAAACCCGGTAACAGTAAAATTAGATTTACCAAAAGAATATCCAGTACATACTACATTCCATGTGTCCTTGCTTAAGCCGTACAATCCAAAAACCCGACCTGAACCACCACCTCCACCCATACCAATTAAGGGAAATCTAGAATATGAAGTGAAAAGCATAAAAGACTCAAAAAGAATTAGTGGACGTCTGTTTTATTTAGTAGAATGGAAAGGATATGATGAATCTGAGAATTCATGGGAACCAGCATCATATGTACATGCCCCACAGCTGATTAGACGGTTTTATTTAAAAAATCCAGGAAAACCCCGTCCTGTAGGAGGGCCTTTGAGGGGGGCAACTGTTAGGGTTTGTGCACAGCAAAGAGCATGTCCCCTCTCACTGCACTAGTGGGTTCTGTAATAGCTCCCTTTTAAACTTACTATTGAAAGCCTTTCTTGTTATCTCACCTTCCCCCCCCCCTGGGCTTCTGTGTATGTTGTTTAATGTGCTGTTTTATTTACACATTGGGCCTTGCTTTTACCAAGGCTTCTTTAAAACACTCCTCTCTAGGCCATGTGTTAATTTAACTCATTTACATAATAACTGAAACTCTGCACACCTTTCAAGAACATGTGCAGCATGTGAGGACCACACCCAGCTCTTCAAACCACACCCAGCTCTGCACACCTTTCAAGAACATGTGCAGCATGTGAGGACCACACCCAGCCCTGTCTATAAAAGGCAGCCCCCGAGCCTCGCCCAGTGCTTGTGCTCGTCTACCTCCCGCTTACCTGAGGACAGATCCCTCGGCGCTGGCACTCCTGCTCTCTACAGACTTTCATTGGCTTCAATGGGTGCAGCTGCCGGCTCTTCCTTCTTCCGGTTTCCGGTTCCTCCTTGCCTCAGCCTCTCTCCTACAAGCAACCTGCAAAAGAGAAAGAAGACAAGGTTAGACTGATCAGTATCTCTTGCCAGCAACAAGTAAGTGCAAAACTTTTATTACCTGAAAGAACTTTGACTACAATTTCTGGATTCGTGTATAGACAATTTGAAACAAGATACCTTCCACGAACATTGTGATTCAAACTCTTTGTTACAACAATACTTTGCGGAACTTTGTGAAGCAAACATTTTTTTTATGGAACTTTTAAGAATCGAACCGTGGAAACCATTAACAGCAAGGCAAACAGTAAATCAAGGACTTGCACAAATTACATGCTGTATTTTGACGTAAAAGTACAGTTTTTGTTTTATAAAAGATTCTGGAAATATGGGAAAAGTGAGTCTGCTATTGGCAATTTAGGCTTTAGTTATATTAAGATGAATGTTTGATATTGATAATTCTGATAAAGGTATTTGTTTAATGTTTTAGAAGCTTTAGAGTAATAGAAAGCACATCCCAGAGCAGTAACACATTCCAAACCTGGAAACTAGAGACCAGGATCCAAGAGGTACTTTTAGAAGAAATTTTCTAATAAATAAAGGGATAGTCAGGAACCCAGTTAGGAATAGGATGTACTTATCTGTTCTTTGTTTATGTTTCATTAGGCACCAGTTTCTACAGAAGTCAGAGAGGGCCGCAGATTTGTGCAGCACTTCAACAGTGGAAACGCAAGAACGCTGTTGTCTCTTTATTTTATTTTATCCACTTCCTCCCTTCCCTTGAGCGTCTGTTCTTAGTGCACTGTTTTAAAAACTCGTGTGCTGGAACAAGCAGTTTCAGGGTGGGGTCGGATTGTCTTCAACCTCCATCAGAACTGAACAAGGACTCAGGTGAGCTGGGCTTTGACACTCCCCCTTTATCTTCTGTCATCCTGTCCATGTGTGCATTAGCATCATCTGGTGGAGGAGCAGGGGCACCGGCGACAGAGGGAGCTGCATCCCACAGGACCCAGGAGGCAGAGTCCACCGACACCGAGGGAACCAGTGGGATGGAAGGCGAGGGGAGCACCACGACGGAGACAGGAGGTAACAACACTGATTCAGATACCTCCTCCGATGGAAGCTCCCTGGTGGTAGTGGACACCTCTGTGACCACCCCAGCAGCAGGTACAGCCGCCACCCCTATACCAGCACCGCCCTCCCAGTAGCCCCTCAGCGAGTTACCCGTGCCCGCTCACCCAGGAGGGTGGGCATCTCCTTCTCCCCAGGCACCTCAGGCCCTGCCCCAGTGAGCCCTGCTGCCCTGAGTGAGGAGGCTATTGACCTCCTGAGATCCATCTCTGTAGGGCAGTCAACCATTGTGAATGCCATCCAGGGGCTGGCATCAGAGATGCAGCAATATCTAATGCATTCCTGGAGGGCATCCACAGTAGATTGGTGGCCCAACAGAGATCAATTCAGGCTCAGGCATCCTCTCTGATGGCAGCTACTGTCCCTGTCCCTACCATCCCCCCTCCAAATACCACTTCCCAGTCCTAGTCTCCTCAACCCCAACTCATCCCATGCTCACATACAGATGAGTATGCACACAAGAAAACACTCAAGAGTAGCACAGTCAAACACAGGTACCACACTTCAACACACAAGCACTCGCGCAAACACCAGACAGTTGCAGACATAACCACATCCACTCCCTCCACTGTCACCGCCTCCTTCACCTCCCTCACAGTCACTCCATACTCAGATCTGCATGCACTGCTTCAACAGCCACCACCAGCATCACCACACCAAGCGGCACACACACCCCACTAGCAGATACCTCCACAACATCTATGCATGCTTCCCATGTCCTCTCCCGCCCTGTCTGTCCCCTCCTAAAGCTCACAAACGCAAGCACTCAGACAACCAACAGCCATCCACCTCACATCAGCACACTCCCCATGCACCTGCACCCAAGTCCAGCAGACATACTCCTCCAATAACCACTCCCTCAACCTCCACTCCAAGTGTAGAGATGAATGCACAGTAAAACTTTCCAAATATACAGCTAGGAATGGCGCTTGTGCCATTAAAAAAAGCTTGAAAGGGTGTGGGAGACAGTAGTTCAGTGTCACAACAAAAGATCCAAAGTATGAATTCCAAACACTCTGTAGAGCTGCTGAGTGAAGATGTGAAATCTGTTCAGAGAAATGCCCGAGAAGGTCCCATATGTACTCAGCAGGAGGTTCTGTGATCTGTAACATCTTCTGCTGAGTGCATCATTGGCCTTCCCTATATATGGCCCCAAGTGTAGTGATGCATGCACAGTTACATTTTTCAATAAACAGCAAGGAATGACGTCTGTGCCATGAAACAAGCATGAAAGGGTGTGTAAAAATTAGATAGGGAGGCCAAACTCCAAACCTCAATGTCATGGCAAATTTTCCTATGTATGAATTCCAAACACTCTGTAGGGCTGCTGTGTGAAGGTGTGAAATTTGGGCATATAATATGTTTGAGAAGAGCCCCTATGTACTCAGGAGAAGTTTCCATGATCTGTAGCGTATCCTGCTGAGTACATCATTGGCTTTCACGTGTATAGATGATGTTGGCCCACACTGCCAGCATGCTGTGACTTAATAATGACAACGCACACACATGGATGTTATTAAGGGGTGCACTAAGGCCCACAAGCACAGTATAGATGCAATTGGTGCTGCAATACTGTAGTCCTATCAACCTCTTTGTGAAATTTTCAAGTCCATGTTAGGGAGCCTGACCACGCACTGGGTCCAGACTACTGGCAGTTCCATTTGTTCTGTGTATTGTGTATCAGAGTCAGTATAATACACTGAACTATGTTGACTATTTGCATTAAGTAGGATTTACACTTAGCAATGTTCTGCATTCATGTCTTACAGGTGGACCTGCCCCTTACACCATCGGAGAGGTGGTGAGATTTAAAGACGCTGAAGCATCCAGTAAGTGCCTTTTGTGGCTCCTGTTAGCTACTCAAGGGTTTGGTGTGAGTCAGTCAGAAGAGTGGAATTCAATGAGTGATGTAGGTGGGGTAGTTTTGGGAGACCCCCTGACCTGGTTCTGGCCAGGAGTCCACTTGGCTCCACCAGCCTGCCTCCGTGCCCCTGACCCTGCCGACTGCCGCCAGGATATGAAGTTCGAGGCCCTCCACCACCCGCAGGCAACTGCCTGCGCCTCATCCCTGGTGCCTAGTGGTAGGCATATCTTGTGCTCTGCTTTGTTACATTTCCTGTATTTCGTTTTTTAAATTGTTTTTTCGTTTTCTGCATTGTGTTTTTCTGCCCCTGTGCCCTTTCTGTATTCCACTTTGTTTCTTGCCTGATTTTTGCCCGATTGTTGTGCTCTCCTGTTCCCTGCCGCTGCGTCCCCTGTGTCCCCTGCGTCCCCACCCCCCTTGCGCCCCCATTGGCCTTTCCCTCCCTCCTCCCAGCTGCTCCACCCTCCCGCCTCCCCCTCTTTATGGCGGCCGCTTCACTGGCGTACCAGAGGCAAACCCGTCTGCGCCCGTCCGCACCAGGACCGCTCCCAGCGCCAGTCCCCCTGGCCCTCGCTGCCCGACCCCCCGAGGCAGCATTACTCCCCCACCAAACTCCATGCCCTCAACCCAGGACAGCACCCCGCCTGCACCCAAGCCAACCCCAAGCACACACACAGACCTATCACATGTCACACATGCCGCTTCTCCTGCACCCCACATAAACCAACAACACTAACACGCTCCACAACAACACTAACACGCTCCACAACATTAACACGCACCACATCAACTCTAACATACACCACAACAACACCAACACGCACCACAACAACAACAGCCCCCGCAACTACCTTAACTGCATACTCCTAAACACCCGCTCCGTCCACAAGCACGCCATTGAGCTCTGGGACTTGATCACAACACACACCCCTCATGGAAACTTGGATGAACCCCTCATCAGAACCCGACATAGCCATCCCAGAAGGCTACAAAATCTCTTGTAGAGACTGCATAAACAAACCAGGAGGAGGCATCGCCATCATACACAAAAGCACCATCAAGATCACCACCAACACCCACGACACCCTAGACAGCACAGAACACCTACACTTCTTAATTCACATAAACGCCAACACCACCCTCAGAGGAACCCTCATTTACAGACCACCAGGACCCCGCCCCCTCTTTCTGTGACGCCATCGCTGATACCATCAGCTCCCACTCCCTCACCTCCACGGATTATATCCTCCTTGGTGACCTCAACTTTCACCTGGAAAACACCCATGACCACACCAACCAACTCCACACCTGGACCCCTACCGACGACGAAGAAACCAAAAAAAAACATGAACTCCACCCACTCAGGCTCCCCCACAGACCCGTGCCCCACCACATCTTCAACAAGGCCAGCCCATTCATCGATCCCCAGCTCCACACCGTAATCAACAGCTCCTTCGACCCCGCAACCTTCCCAGACACCTGGAAGCACACCGAAGTCACCGCACTCCTAAAAAAACCCATAGCAGACCCGGAAGACTTACGAACTACCACCCCATTTCTCTTCTCTCCTTCCCCGCCAAGGTCGCTGAGAAGATAGTGAACGCCCGACTGTCTCACTTCCTAGAGGAAAACAACGCACTCAACGCCTCCCAGTCTGGATTTCACAAGAACCACAGCACTGAGACCGCCCTCATCACCTGCACTGACGACATCAGAACCAGAGTTGACAAGGGCGAGACCGTCGCACTCATCCTCCTGGACCACTCCTCAGCCTTCGACACTGTTTGCCACCAAATCCTCCTCGCACACCTTTTCGATACAGGAATCCAACACAAGGCCCTGGACTGGCTCACCTCTTTCCTCGCCGAAAGAACCCAGAAAATCCACCTCCCTCCCTTCCAGTCCCCAGCAACCAAGATCATCTGCGGGGGTCCCATTAGGGTCCTCCCTCAGCCCTACTCTCTTCAACATTTACATGGCCCCGCTCCCCAACATCCTCACCATCTTCTTGTACGCAGAGGACACCCAGCTCATCATCTCCCTCACCAGGAACCCTTCCACCACCAAGACAAATCTCCACGCCGGACTCCTCGACACCGCCAAATGGATGACAGCAAACCACCTCAAACTCAACTCCAACAAAACAGAAATCATCATCTTCGGCCCCAACAAGACAGTATGGGACAACTCCTGATGGCCCACCGCCCTAAGTCCACCCCCAACACCCTCCACCCATGCATGCAACCTCGGCATCGTCTTAGACTCATCTCTCTCCATGGCCCAGCAAATCAACACCATATCATCCTCCTGTTTCACGGAAGACCTTCAAATGGATTCCCATAGAAACCAGAAAAACCGTCACCCAGGCACTCATCAGCAGCAGATTAGACTATGGAAACGCCCTCTACGCTGGTACCACAGCCAAACTTCAGCAAATCCAGAACGCAGCTGCACGTCTCATCCTCAACCTCCCATGCCACGAACACATCTGCGTTCACTTCAGATCCCTTCACTGGCTGCCCATCAGCAAAAGGATCATCTTCAAAGTCCTCACCCACGCTCACAAGTCCCTCCACAACACTGGACCAGCCTACCTCAACGAACGAGTGAACTTCCACACACCCACTCGACTCCTCCGCTCTGCTTACCTCGCCACAGTCCCCCGCATCCAACGCACCACCTCGGAAGGCAGATCCTTGGCCTACCTCGCCTCCAAGACCTGGAACTCCCTCGCCACCAACCTACGCAAGACCCAGGACCTCCTGACTTTCAGAAAGCACCTCAAGACATGGCTTTTTGAGCAGTAAACGGCATCCTCCCCCGCACACAGCGCCTTGAGACCCTTTCGGGTGAGTTGCACACTTAATACAATTTTTTGATTGATTGATTGAGTGATGTCGTTTTCTGGACCAAAAATAAAAAATCATAGGAGAATGGATGGTGACATCATGGGGCATGTGTAAAAGGCACAAGAACCACCAGAGCCTCAAAATTTGAGAGGCTACGGGGACGCTATGACCTGCACCTTGTATACATGGGGGCTTAGTACACATTTTGTGGCTTCACATCAACTTGTCAATATGGCCCCTCCACATGCAGTACTTTGCATGGAAGGAGCATGCAATGGGTGTTGCAGTGGCTGTGCCATAGCAACACCCATACCAATTAGACGGTGTCCCAGATATATACATTTCCTTCCACTAGAGGCTGTAGCAAATCCTGCAAACACACCAAGGTGTGGCTTTAGCAGGCCAACACAGGCTAACATATATGTTGCTGTGCCTTACATACTTTGTTCTTTCAATGGGTGTTGCATTTGGCAGCACACATCAAAAGTGCAGAGTCCCTTTGTAGAATTTGTTTGTGTTGGAAGGTGTCCCTCCATGCACAAAGACTATCTCCCACTCAACGCAGCCAGCTTAGCTCCATGGGGAAAGAGTGGCTGGGTCGAGTACTGCAAGCAAGATTATCGTCGGCGTAGGTGACACCACAGTGATGTGCTCTCTACTATTCAATACCGAGCATCCCTGCATTGTGAATTTGTCAGAGTGCTCTGCTGCCAATTGTCCATCAGCATGGTGCTCCATCACATTCCCATCATGTATATTGTGGGGTTGTGCAATGAGATTGGCTGGCATGTAATTCTAAGGGCAACGTGTGCTGCATAGAATTGTGTGTAAAAAGATTAGTTATGGCTGACCACATATTTATGGATGTCTGCCATCATAGGTCACAGGCCAGCTGTATATGTACATAGCATGCCTGTTGTTAACAACCTTGTCACAGCACCATAATCCGCAATGTGTGCCACACATAGCTCACACTTGATGACAACATGGGACAGATATTGGGTTCCAACTGCTTTAATCTCTAGGGGGATTCTGTAGGAGACATACATATACAACAGGTGCCACAGTACCCTCCAGAGATGATGAGGTAGTGGCACAGCAAGGAGCCATCATGTCCTGGACTGTGGTAATCTGTGTGCACAATGTGTGGACAACTCGACTCAAGATATTTCAGGTCAAAGTTTATTATTATCCTAACACCAGATGTCAGCAGTATAACCAATATGGTACAGCCACCATGTAAATTGTGACTGATGTACGTCACATCACAGATGCATGAGAAGGCAATGCTGTGTGTGTAGCTGGTGCTGTGAGGATATCTGACATGTATCTGTTGATTATGTGAGACGTTCCTGGATACAGATGCAGCTCACAAAGCTGTGACACGATTGCTGTGGCCTTCAGGGCATCCATACAGCCACCATGTGCATGCACTTGAACACACATAGGACACATTGCACAGGTAGGGTGTTCCAGTACTGTAATGTCTTGACAACAGTGAATGCCCAGGTCAGGGTATGCACAACCTTTCTCATATCAAGGTAGCATCAGTTGTACATGTGGCCACAGCATGGGAAATGCAGCTGGACCCCAGTTATATAGGTTCAAGCCAGGTTTTACACCTGGACATATGAATGTAGATGTACTACAACATAGTATACCAGCTTTGTAGTTGGCAGCCCCCCTAACAATTGGCCCACGTCCACACTCCATGTTGAGTGCTCAGGCCTCAGGGTATCACCAGGGATGTTGAGCTGATGGATTGCATGCCCAACCCCCCTTCAGCTCAGGGAGACAGGAAATCGATACTTGTTGGGACACGTGATGCCCAAAATGTAGATGAGAGTGATGCTTAGAAGTCCATTGTTAGCTCCTATCAGCTGTGGGCCATCATGATTTCCAATGGATTGACGTCATCCCACTGACATGTACAGGAAACTGATGATGTATGGTTGGATATGAATCAGATGAGGTGGAATAAAAACTTTGAGGCATGTGTGAAGGACTGTATGTGTAATCAGCTCTAACAGTGCAAGTTATAAATCTTTACATACTCCACCCAATGCTGATACTGATGGTTGCTTATCCTCATTTTGCAGCTGCCAACATGATCAATGAGGATCGGTGTCGATTCAACTGCAGGTCAGAAAGGTACTGCCATATCCTGGAGGTGCACACAGGTTACCTCCGCATGCCATGCCGTTTCTATTCATAGAAAGCTTCTGGGGAATGGTGGGCATTCCCACACGGGGGCCCTCTCACCCACCTAAAACAAAGGAAGGAGCAGGAACATCCTCAATGCAGGTGCCTACAGGTGCACCCACCCCATCCACCTCTGCACCACCAGTTGCCACCCCCACACCAGTTTTGCCACCACACAATGGAGAAGTGTGGCACAATGGTTAGAGCGGCAGACCCTGAAGCAGAGATCTGGCTCAAGACCAGGGTTCAAGTCCCGCTTCGGCAGGTCTTGGGCTCAATTCCCTTGGACCAGATAATTCTTGCCTCGGTGCCTAATCTAATTAATGGGTCCCACTCTGCAACTCTGGGCAATAGCTTGCTTAATCTCCACAACGGCCCCACCAGCGCTTGGATGCCTGGCTTCACCCTGGGGGTGCCCAGTAGTGGGCACCTCACAGGGAAAAGCCAGGAGGGGTTCCATAGCGGTATGAGTACATCGCCTTGAGACCCTAATGGGTGAGTAGTGTGCTATACAAGTGCAAAGTTTACAGTTTACTGTTTTTTTACGCTGCTTGCCTATCACAATTGGAGCTGGACTTACGTTGGGACGTGACCCTGATACTCCAGCATTTGGCCAGGTTGGAGGAGGCACCGGCAGACGACTGCAAAGTCTTCAAGTACATCAAGAAGAAGGTCAAGAAGTCACACAAATGAACTCATACTGTGATGAACCACCTCCTAGTTCCTTCCCCTCCCTTTTAAAGTTGTACCATATTTTAGTTTGGATTTTATGTAGTTATTGGTAGGTTAGTGTAGTGTAGCCATTAGTTAGGATAACTGTAGTTGGGGGGGTGGGTTTCTATTCTTGGGTTTTTATTGGTGGGTTGTTGGGTACGGGGGTCATGATGGGGTTTATATGTGTTTCTATGAAATATAAAACAAATGTTAAAAAATAAAAAATAATATATATTTGTTTAGGTCAAGGGATTAGTTAGTAGATGTGTAGTTATAGCAATTGTTGTCCTATTTTTTCCTTGTTTCTTAATGGGGTTTGGGGGGGAATTTTTAGAGTGTGGTTTTTTATGAGTAAGTTAAGTTTAGCATAGGTTAGATAGTTTTGTTGTATGATAAGTACAATTAGTGTAGGTTAGTTTAGGATAGGGTAGGTTTTAGTTTTTTTTAGTAGAACCTTTTTATAATAAATATCCTGTTATCATTGCAAACAGTTTGCGTAATTAGTGTGATTCTCAGGGTTCTCCCCATGTGTGTACTGGCCACCTTGGGGAAATGGCCTATGCAATCTGTCCTGCCTACAAAAGCCTCATTTACCATGTGTAATCCCTATTCACAACAGAGCTGTCACATTGACTTCAACATCACATCTACTAGTTCATGCATCTGCCATCCAGTGTACCCACCATTCATGAAGACTATGTTACTTTGTATTGGGCAGGTACTTCACCTGTCAGTGTTGGGGTCCTGTGGTAGGAATGTTTGGAACTGTGGCACATCTGACAACGGCCACAATTGGAAATCTGTTCTGCAGAACTGACTGGTGGCCATCACTAATGAGGTTAGCTCACCTCTGTACCACACCAATGAGTTCTTCTGGTACTCACAGCTGACGATATTGCCCTAGACTTGCTTTTCAGCCTTACCTGCCGTATATGGTGAAGGAACCATGTATGTGTCCTTCATTTGTGACATACTGAGTGAACTGCTTGTAGGTCATGAGACCAACATACACAATTGTCAGGTTAGGATCCTTGGGCCAGATGTAGGTACGTGACAAATTGCGACTTGCAATTTGCGAGTCAGAGCGACTCGCAAATTGCAACTCGCAATTCGCGATGCAGAAAGGTGTCTCAGACACCTTCTGCGACTTGCAATGGGGTCGCAAAGACCCACCTCATAAATATGTATGAGGTGGGTGTCAGTTTGCGACCCCATAGCAAATCTAAGCACACATGTCCGTGTTTTTCAATAAAGCAGTTTTTTTTCTCTTAAAGGAAAACGAGCTGCAAATAGAAAAAAATACCGAAACCTTTTTGTTTCGTTTTTTTTTCAGAGTAGGCAGTGGTCCATAGGACCACTGCCTGCTCTGAAAAAATATTTATGTGAGCATTCACAAAGGGGAAGGGGTCCCATGGGGACCCCTTCCCATTTGCGAATGAGTTACCATCCACTTCAAGTGGATGGTAACTGCGAGTTGATTTGCGACCGCTTTCGCGGTCACAAATCAACTCTACATCGCGGTGCGACTCGCAAATAGGAAGGGAACACCCCTTCCTATTTGCGAGTCTGAAACACATTTTGTGAGTCGGTATCAACTCGCAAAATGTGTTTCTGCATTGCGTGAGGCCTTTTGCGCCTCGCAAATAGCGTTTTTTGCCGTTTGCTAGGCGCAAAAGGCTACTTACATCTGGCCCCTTGTGTGTAGCTTTGTGCCCCCACAGTCCTGCTCTCTTGTACTGAAATTCTGTGACCAATGACATGGATTCCCACATTACAATAATTTAGCTGAGTCATTGTATCACAATATACGTAGACATGCTAATTGTGTACAACATGTTTATTTACAAGTGGGAGTGTTGTAGTGAGATATTTACAATGTCCAGGTCAGCTACCCCATTTGTGAAATTCATACATTTGTGACACAATACAAGTCCAAGGTTGAGGGACATGCCATGGAACATGCTTCGGAGTAGTGTTGATAAGTGCGGAGGAACAATAATTGCCAATTGGTAAGTGAGAGATAATGACAGCCCGTAGCAGACAGGTCAACAGTGTGTGGGTGAAGTGTGAGCATATCCTACTGTGATAACACTGGCATGATCTTTAGCACAGAACTAAGGAGAACACTGCCCATGTCCCATAGGCTGGTGCTATCAGGTACTCTTCTGAGTAAAGGTGATCTGTTCCACATCTTCATCCTCCGATATGTGTGGTGTCTCCTGTGCCATTGGTGGTGGTGGTAGGGAGGTAGAGGAGACCACACACACTTCAGTAGTTGAAGATGTGGAATCCCAATTTCTGGCAGCTGCCATTTGTGGAATAACATATGGCATCACTGCAGCAAGGAGGAACTGCTGATTTTTCAGGATATCAGCAATATCCCGGTGGTAGGTAGCCGTGTCTGCCCTGAGGGACGCCACTTCATGCTGAATGGAGTCCAGCTTGTTCTCAATCATGCTGCTGCCCATTTGGGAGGGCAGTTGTTGTGGCCTCTCCCTCATGGCAGCAACTATGTCCATCAGGCACTGCTGGACTCCATGCAATGGGGTTTGTGTGCCTCGTTTGCCAGCCATGTGTTCATTAGCTGTCATGACGCACGTGCCCATTCCCTCTAGGCCGGCTGCCACAGTCTCCATCCCCATCCGCACCTGCTTGGTCAGCTCCCGCTGGACTCCTACCACTGTCCTCTGGAAGCTTATTCCTGGGTCCCTTGGAGTCCTGAGCTGCATCGGTGCTGGCAGGTTGTGATATTTGGGTGTTGGGTGGGTCATCTGGGAAGGCTGCTACATTGGTTGTCCTCCTTGCAATTGGAGGTGGTGTCTGGAGAGATACCAGGACATCCTGGAGAATCTCTTGCTGGTGGTTGTCATCTGGTCATACAGGTCATCAGATAACTCCAGGACAGGCAGATCAGCAGGAGAGCCATCATCCTCTGCAATGAGATGGTATAAAATCAATCTTTATATGTTGTGGCAGTTGACATGTCACGTCATTGAATTGCTATCGGAGGCTCAGTGACAACTTACAGCCCAAACATTGTTCTTGTACATTATGGGTGCAATTTATCAGCCCTTTACCCCACTTGAGTGTCATATAAAGGGAGGCTTAGTTGGCGCAATAGGCTGCAACATATTTCAAGGTGTGATGCCTTTCCTTTTGGTGGCTTGACACCATCTTATTATTGTGGCCCCTTCCTGTGCATTCATTTGCATTGTAGGGCCTTGCAATGGCTGTTGCAGTGGTCAATCAACACCAATACTACACATTGCAATTTGCCCCTGTCCCAGTTTTACATGTTTTTCATACACCAGGGTGACATCGAAAGCTTATACCATCCCAGGGATGGCATTACCAAGGCGCTATATTGTTGTTTACTTTGATTGCTCCTCATGTTGATATATGTGTATGTGTATGTGTGCTACATTGCACAACACACATGGACCTAGCAGATTGCCATTTTAGTTTCTGGTTGTGCTGGAAAGTGCTCCTTCCTACTCAACTATGATCTCCCCCTCAATGCAGCTATCCTTGCACTATGGTGCAGGAGATGCAGCATTATGGCAGTGCAGCTAATTTGACACTGGCACAGCGGTGGACCCAGGGATGGCCAGCATGGGTATCATTTGTTGATGTGAACAACATTTTCTACATGACAGTGCCCGATGCCACAAAATCATGGACATAGCCAGTTGACTAATGTTGAACTTAGATCATGGCCTCAAGCTAGTTTGATGGAGATTTTGCAGGTAGTTGTGCTGGTGCAAACATGGACCCTCATTACAAGACTGGCAGTCCTATGACCACCAGATTGCCATTGGCAATATGACCACCTCAAACAACGCAGGTGGAAGTGGCACATGTTTATAGGCAATGCCCCATGGGCCAATGGCCTGGCACTGGCAGTTTGCCGGCAGCTTACAGACTGGCAATGCCACCTGTCTTGTGACACCAGACCAGTATTATGATCAGCGCTATCCGCCAGGTATGTTCTCTCTTTTCTGCCAGCCTTTGCATGGTGGTCAAACCCCCATGCAAAGGTTTGTGGTAATATAGTGTGGCATTCCCCTGAGTGCCCCTGCATGGCCCATGCACCTGGCATGGGCAGTGCAGGGGGCCCCATGCCCAGGCCCTTTGTGCTTTCCACTGCCTGATTTGAAGTGATAAGAGCAGTGTGTGCTGTCACACCCAATGCACTCCAACATTGGCTATTTGATCCATCAACAATGTTGTAGTAACTGCCCTACAGAGTTGTTATGAGGAGACAGATTTCCCCCCGCCATCCCAGAGTGTTACTCATACTGCCAAACGTGGAGGGTACACTGCACTAGCAGTCTTACCAATGCTAGACTTGCCTTTATTCTATCCCCCGCCCGTCAATGTGTAATAATGCACCATGATGTTCACAGACATACACCATTTGTTGTGTTTGTGTGATTGTTTCCCCATTTCTATGTGGCACACATGGTTGTGTCAGAGTAGTTGTGGGCTCAGCCTGTATGTGCTGTGACCTATAGATTGCAATCCGTAGTGCATTTTGCCTCTAGTGGCACAGTTCTGATCTGCGTTAATATGTGTGGCTCCACATTGCACTAGGTTAGTTACACTGGGTAGTGCCATGTTTCCTGTGATACAGGACCACCATGCAGTTCCCCCAGCAGATGCCCAGATTAGTGTTCCCTGCACCCAGACAAGCATCCTTACTGCATGATGGAGAAGTGGCTACCTTATGAGGATGTGTTGTTTATGTGCAGTGTGGTGGTGCTTCCTGCACATGACTGGGTAATGTTAGCTAGGGTGCCATTTTCAATGTGTGCTGTGAGATGCAGCACACATATGTTTCGGCAATGGAACAAGGCAGTTGCAAAGTGTTTCTGCAAGAGACACCACCATGTCGTAACCCCAGGAATGGTATTGACTGACTTCATAGTCTCTGAAGTGTTAGTTGTGTTAGTAGGGTTTGTTTGACTATATACAAGGGATGTTGTGATGACACAACCACAGGCACAGAAATTAGACATGTCTTCCATCCTATGTGCTACATATGTACATGTTGGTATGTAGCTCTGGTGATTACCATATGTCCAGGTTGTGTATGTGTCGAGGTGCATGGCACAACCAAGGCATGGGTACATGTGTTGCTTCTGATTGAATGGTGCAACTTGATTCATGGGCATTATGTCCCTCTGCACTCCTTTCACATGCATTGAGTGTGTCCTATGTGCCTCCCCCTTCTTGCATTTGTTAATTTTACATTTATTTACACCATGCAACTTACCCTGATTTTATGGTGGTTCCTTGTAGTCTGACCTGTCCTGCGATTCCAGTGACCAGCTCCTCCGGAATGACCTCTGCAATCATTTCCTCTATCTCATCTAGGTCCTCCTGTGGTGCAAGACTTCCGAATCCAGTTTGCAGTGCTGTCTTTCTGTTCCTGGCCATTTTCTCCTTAGTTCTTCGTTTACAATCATGCCAGCATTTCTTGCACTCGGTTACAGTTCTCCTCACCCCTACCACACTGTTAATTGTGTCCACCATTTGCTGCCATATTGCCCCTCTCTTGCCGTTTGGCAATTTGAAGGTGATGAATAGTTGATGATGGTGCTCCGTCACCTCTCTCACAAGGATTTCAGGCTCCTCCGCACTAAACTAACACTTTCTCTTTTTCTTCTCCTTCCCCTGGGACTTCTGTGTGTCCTCCTGGCTGGTTCCTGGGTTTATAGGGTCACCTTGGGGTCTCTCCTGGCCTGATGGTCCCATTTTCCCTCTGCTTTGCAAACTTTCCTGCATTAGCGTCTAAACCTGACGCAAATGTAGGGCTAAAATGGTGCATATCTGTTTGCAACATGTTTATGTGCTGCAAAATGGATTAGAGTCAATTTTGCAGCATTAACGTAATTTTGCCTTACAACAGGGTGCAAGGGTTAATGTGAAAATATTTGACTCTAACCAGTTTTTGGCGCCATCCTGCATCATAGTGTAAATTTGATGCCCGGGTGGCACAAGTCAGTGCTAAACTTTTTTTACGCAAAACTGCATTTGTGCAGTTTTGCATAAAAAAGTATAAATATGCCCTTTGGTTTTCAGGTTTTGTGATTTTGAACTGAGTATATTGAACATTGCCTGGCTTTGCATTATGTCTTTTGAATGATGTGCACACTGTGCCTTGTTCACTTTTGACATAAGATATGCAAAACTTAATTTGTCATTCTTGTTTCAAGAAAGCATTCCAACACAATGTTTCCATAGCCTCAGATATGATGAGCATTCCTTGTAATGAACTAACATAATGTGTTCCACTCAATACTGACTAGACAGTTTTGCTTCTAAAGATTTCAGCCTCAGTAAATGCATTGTCTATGCTACATCAACTGGAATAACTTCCTGCACACCGCAACGCAACTTTTGTCACGTGGAAAACGCCCATCATTGGATAAAGATCATCAAATTCTACTGGATTGTTCATAAAAAGCTACAATATGAAAAACATCTTCATCACAAAACAATTGGCAAAATCGTCAAGTTGAGCATGCATATTTTGGAAATTTTTAGAGCTGTGTATACTGTTGCGTAGATGTGACTGGAGATGGTATCACTGGTAAAAACTCAACCTTCTTCAGTAAGATGGTATTCTGGGAGCTAAGCGCATGAATTCCAGCCCACGGAAGAACTTGCTTTTCCTCATCCTTCAGTCTGCACCAAATAAGCAAAATGATAAATTCACTTAAATCAGCTTTACAGACTGCAGTACCAGGTAGAAGATGATCCATGTCCTCAGCCACTATGAAACGTACTGGTACACTGGAACATGTTGATGACGTGTAGTGATTTTGCACACATTGGCAAGGCAGTTGGGGTATAAGTTTGCAGCTTTGTTTGTTTATGTCTAAAGCTGACACAGCTTGTTTTACAGCAGCTACTTCATTGGTACAGTCTTGAAATAGCACCATGGCAGTATCATGTGTGCTGGATAATCCAGACAAAGAAGATCGGTCGTCAAAATCAAAACTATAAAGAGCAGCAACTGTAAATCCTTTCCTGGTAAGATGACTTGGAAGTGGTGTGCTTTCAGATTCACAAGATTTTACAGGATGAGCTGCTAACAAGTTCCTGCTCTGTACTACGTCATTATGACATTTTGATACACTAATCCTAATCATTGAAGTGATTAGCTCTCTACTTTTGCACTTGTCATAGATTGCGTGGGCAGTCATCATGTGTAGCGGAGTATTTTTGTTGCTGTGATTCAATTCATAAAACATGATTCGGAAAAGACAGTACATTTGCACAGCATAAGCCTGTCGGCTCATGGGATTGTCTTCCACTTCTTCTCTTAGATCTTGAAAGCCATCATAAATGTGTTCGCTTCTATTTCGATCTCAAGAACCTTCATTTGTAACAGTTTTGCTATGCTGATATTAAACAATGATGTAAAAAATGTTAAGGCAAAACCAGGCATTCTTGTTGACTCCTATGATTTGCAGAGCTCTGGGGCATCACAAAATTTGTCATTAATTCCAAAATCAAAATCTTTCAAGATGTTTCTTAAAATGGTTCCTGCTGATGTTACTGCATCCTGTGATCTTATTTTGACAACAAGAAATTCAGGAGTCAAATCGACTGAGGACACCATAAGTGGCTCATTCGTTTTGTTAGACTGACAAAAATGAATTTGGTCATTGTACATTCTCACCAGAATATCTTAATTTCATTATTAAAAATCAATCTTTCTTCAATGTTGACCATTATTTCTCTGATCTCACCAAGTGTGAGCCTGTAGCCAGAACTC
This sequence comes from Pleurodeles waltl, assembly GCF_031143425.1. Taxonomy (NCBI): domain Eukaryota; kingdom Metazoa; phylum Chordata; class Amphibia; order Caudata; family Salamandridae; genus Pleurodeles; species Pleurodeles waltl. The sequence continues at coordinate 973,426,321 of NC_090439.1, forward strand.
AACTGTGGCTTTAGAACTTCATTTGCTTTATCAAAGTCTGCAAAATTAATTGAAGGCTGGGGGTTACGCTGCTGCTGGAAGCTCATTGTACATTGATATGTTCAAATGTATGCCTGCATGCATTTCTGGGGGGGGCATACAAAATCAGCTACAAATGCATTCACCTTGCTGTTTAGATCAGCTACTCGGCTGAAAACTTCATCTTAGAAGAAACTAGCTGCAGATAAAAACAAACATTTGCCCTTTGTGACTCGCATACTCAGTACTGTGTTCTTTCGCCAACCCCTTTAGCCCTTGTTCTGGCTAAACCACAGATAACACATTGAAGCTCCCCTGCTTTCTGATTATAGTGTCATCGCCTTCTCAGAACACTTAGGGCCAGATGTAGGTAGGTTTAATTTTGCGAGTTGCAAATTGCGAGTACTAGCGACTCGCAATTTGCAACTTGCAAAATGAAATGCAGAAAGGTGTCTCAGACACCTTCTGCGACTCGCTTTGGGGTTGCAAAGACCCACCTCATGAATATTAATGAGGTGGGTCGCAGTTTGCGACCCCATAGCGAGTCTAGGCACTCACAGGGATGGTGGCCTGTTGGAGACAGCAGACCACCATGTCTGTGACTGCTTTTAAATAAAGCAGTTTTTTTTCTTCTTTTTGCAGTCCATTTTCCTTAAAGGAAAACGAGCTGCAAAAAGAAAAAATACCGAAACCATTTAGTTTCGTTTTTTTCAGAGCAGGCAGTGGTCCATTGGACCACTGCCTGCTCTGAAAAATACTTTTTTGTGGCATTCACAAAGGGGAAGGGGTCCCATGGGGACCCCTTCTCTTTTGCGAATGAGTTACCATCCACTTCAAGTGGATGGTAACTGCGAGTTGGTTTGCGACCGCTTTCGCGGTCACAAAGCAACTCAACATCGCTATGCGGTCGCAAATAGGAAGGGAACACACCTTCCTATTTGCGAGTCGGAATCACATTTTGCGAGTCGGTACCGACTCGCAAAATGTGACTCTGCATCGCGTAAGGTCTTTTGCGCCTCGCAAACTGCGTTTTTCGCCGTTTGCGAGGTGCAAAAGGCTTCCTACATCTGGCCCTTAGATTCTTGTTGTCATTCACTGATTTCTGCTATTTTTTGGCAATTTGTTTCCAGGCATTTTTACTATTGCATACAACTTACAGCACTTGTTGTTACAATGAGAAAATATTTGATCCTCTTCACTCATCAGTTTAAATTTTTTGTGAACTTCGTCTTGCCATATATTTCTGCAGCATCTCAAACTCTCTTCTGTCCAGGGGCCGTTGATGTTAGCTTTTCTTTTGGATTAGTTTGGCATATGGCACATTTTTCTTTGTTGAAGGAGTCCTCAGTTTATGTGGTTAGCAACGCTCTCTCAGGAGGCAAGAATCCTTTGCTACCACCTGCTTCGCTCATGTTTACGAATTTGAATCAATGGAACACCTGAAACAAAAACAATATTAAAATAAATCACCAATATGATGGCGAAAAAACCCATTATTATAGAGCCGCCATTTTGGAAAATGACAGAAGGGTTGATCTGAGGAGTTATTTTCTTTCTCTATAAGACTACTTGACCCCAAAACCTACATTTGACACCAAAATGAAGTATATAGGTCTCATGGTTCCTGAAATATTACATCATCACTGCAACACATCCACCATTTTTTGAAAATGTCATCCAGAAAAAAAAAATCAGCCCAGATTAGCAATGTCTACCCAAACTAAATTACTCATCTAATGACACAAGATTGCAAAACCAAAATTAAACTCTCTGGACATTTTTTTTACAGAGGTATATCAAGGGGCCAGGCCTATAATCCATAGTACATTGCCCATGTCTATAATTAGAAGGTCTAGTTTTTTCCCCTGTGAGCCTGGTGATGGCTCCATGGGCAAACCTGATGGCCAGTAACTCCAGTATATATAATACTTGGGGAAGGCACTGTGCTACAGAATTATACAAAACACTGGGGGGCATATTTGTACTCCAAAATGGAATAATGTTTTAATGCAAATTCAGTGCAAACTTAACTCCATATTTATATTTTGACACCAGACCCATCTAGCATCAAAATGTAGGAGTTAATGTCATTTTTCGGATGCATGAACCTACCTTGCATCAATGAGATGCAAGGTAGGTGTTCCTGTCCAAAAAATGACTTCAAGCCCGTAGCGTCATATTTATCCCCCATGCTAAAATGATGCACAGGGGGGAGGTGGACCCGTTTTTTTGCGTCAAATTTTAATGTCTGGGGATGGCCAGGTGTTAAAATGAGGCACATACACCACTACTTAAGGAAAAATCACAGAAGGAACATTTGCTACCTCCAGGACAAAATGGAGGTCTTAATGCTCCAGCTAGACACATGCCGCAGACGTATGTAATGACAGCGTCTCCCTCCACCTCAACAAAAGCCACTCCAAACACCACCACGGCACCCACAAAGGCAATGCAGAAGGCAGGAGAGGATATTTTGGCAGAGGACAACCCTCCTTGGCCTCAGGGAGCAAAACATCATCAGGACTTAGCTTCTCAACCGGGAGCTGAACCAGACTGCACCAGACATTACAGCCAGGGTGCAAACTCCCTACAACATACCACCCATCACAAAGCTCCTCACTGCTCTGTACATGCTGGCTTCTGGATCGTTTCAGACAATAGGGGCACTAGAGGCTGGTGTCTCCCAGCCATCGATATCAGTTTTCCTGCTTAGGGTCCTAGATGCCATCATTCGCCTCACACCCCACCACATATGCTTCCCAAACACCCAGCACCTGCAGCAGGAGACCAAGCAAGGATTCTGTGCAATTGCTGGGTTTCCGCATGTGCTGGGTGCAAAGGACTGCACCCATGTACAACTGGTGCCACCTGCAGCTATGGAACACCTATACAGGAACCGCTAGCACACCCATTTGATTAATGTGCAGGTCATTGTGGACCACCGTGGGCTCTTCATGAACATCTCAGCCAAGTATCCCGGCAGTGTCCATGATGCTTACATATTCCGGCACTCCACCATCAATGAGCGGTTCCAGTATGGACAATATGGCAATGACCTACTTGTCGGTAAGTCAATCGACCAATCAAAACACACACCACACCAACCCTGTAGGACAAACAACATATACACCACAACAAAGATGCATGGGCATGGGACCACAGATGTACTGGCAACAACACATATGCAACATGCTGCAGTACACCTCAATGATTGTACATCACAAACGCAGACACCAACATGCACATAACACAGCCACAAACTAACAGCGACAACACGTGAAAGACAGATGTAGCTATGTCCTCTTTGCATACAGAAGAAGACCACAAACCACTACAAGTGTCCACTGGTTGACTACCATATATACTTTACACACATTAGACCAAACCAACAATTTCTCTGCCATGTAAATGACCTATGGCATGGCCATGTAAAGTAGGTCTCACCTAGGCACATCCCCACCTCATTCATGTTGTGCAAGACTCAGACACAATCTACATCAAATGCCACCCAAGTGGTGCCAACAACAACTACATCTCATCTACACATACCTGACATACCTGTAGGCTGCACATACATCTGTTGAATGCATTGTATTGCACACATAGGAAGACTAACGTGCCTGCCTTCAAAGACTATGGGGCAGAGTCATGAGAAATGGTGTCACAACTACTCAAGTGACACCTCACACATCACACTTCTTAGCGCCCCCTAACACCATCATGCCTGCACTGTAGACTACCAATAGTTCACCATGGTGCTGATTCACTGCTAAACTGTAATGTACATGGATGCCATAGAGGCCCCTGTAGGAGTATGGAGGACATTACTGGCCATTCATGCACTGTACTAAGTGACACTTCTGAAAAATAGCTGGACCCCCTCCCAAAGTCTTTACTGTGCATGTGTAGTAAGTCTGGCTGAAAATCCAATTACTAAGAAGCTAGGACATACACCTGTACCAAATGTGATCATCATACTAATATGTGATACACACCCTCGGACACCTGGACGCTCATCATGAGTTAGTTGTTCGTCGGAGGCTGCTCGGCTAACTTCCACCACTGTTAGATGGTCCTATTAGGAATTCACTGCTGGTCCTGTGGGCCAGAACAGTGTTTCCACCCGCCGGCCTTGCTGGGAAGATGGCCAAAACATTGCAGCCGGTTTGTAATTGATCCGGCTGCAATGTGGCGTTGGGTCGGGTGCAGCAGCACCGGTTTTGCTTTCTACTGCCTGTAATTTGTGCACTGGAAAGCACTACAGGTCTACCCAAGGGGGCCCCGGGACTGCCCATGCCAAGTGTATAGCCAGTGCAGGGGCCTCCAGGGGACGACATCCCCATTCCACCAGCCCTTGCATGGCGGTGGAACCCCTATGCAAAGTTTGGCAGATTGAGGAGTCAAAATCCAGAGGGCAGCGCTGCCCTGGCAGATTAAGACCGATGGGCCTGCCTGGAGCTGGCAGGTGGCAACCTGGCAATGTTGACAGTCCAACCGTGGTGGTCCACCACTGTCATAATGTGGCGGTCATACTGCCATGACCGCGGCAGTCCAAATGCGACTGTGACTCTGGCATTCTTGAGACCGCCAGATTTGTAATGAAGGCCAAGATGGCTGACACAACCATCATCTGTATCTAACTCTCAGTGCACTTCATGCATAATGCCACATGCCTATATCGACGGAATAGGCTGGCTTTTTACGGCAACCATGCTGGCCACACATATGACTACACAAAACATGTTACTGTCAGCACCAGGACATTGCGCGCTCTACGGGCAACATAATGCAAAATGACAAACCTTATGCAATGTAATAATTCATGAATCGTGTGTTGATATTGCATATTAACTTTTTTGCATTGCAGGCCTTTATCTTAAAATGTCATTAATACTGTTTGCAATGTATTGTTCATGATTGCACTGTATTTTTCATTTTCCGAGCCTTTCCTGCAGCCTGGCTGGGTGTGACTGGGTGTGGCAGGTGGGCGGGGCTTGGGTCTATTTAAGGAACCCAGCCCAGCTCCACGTGCTCACTATTCAGAGGTCCCAGTGCAGAGCAACAGCGTTTTTCAGGGCTCCTGTTCTGGAGGCCTACTTGGACATTTCCTGGTCCTGTCCTCATTATCTTGCTGATCTTCAAGCAGGGTGGTAAGGCGGAGTTCGGGGCTTTCCCTCGACTCCGTTTTCTAGAAACATTTAAGTTTTTGGCTTTGTGATTTACCGCGTGTGCGATTTACTCTTGGCACTTAGCCCTTGCATTTCGGATCAGCGTGGTGCGCAATCATTTTGAGGCATTTAAATCTTGATGGTTGAATCGGCAACAGTGAGTGCAATTCATTCTTGGCAATTAACCCTTGCATTTCAGATCGGCAGAGTGCACGATCATTTCAAGGCATTGGAATCTTGATGGTTGAATCGGCAACAGTGTGCACGATTCATTCTTGGCAATTAACCCTTGCAGTTCAGATCGGCAGAGTGCACGATCATTTCAAGGCATTTGAATCTTCATGGTTGAATCAGCAACAGTGTGCGCGATTCATTCTTGGCAATTAACCCTTGCAGTTCAGATCGGCAGAGTGCGCGATCATTTCAAGGCATTTGAATCTTGATGGTTGAATCGGCAACAGTGTGCACGATTCATTCTTGGCAATTAACCCTTGCAGTTCAGATCGGCAGAGTGCACGATCATTTCAAGGCATTTGAATCTTCATGGTTGAATCAGCAACAGTGTGCACAATTCATTCTTGGCAATTAACCCTTGCAGTTCAGATCGGCTGAGTGCGTGATAATTTCAAGGCATTTGAATCTTGATGGTTGAATCGACAACAGTGTGTGCGATTCATTCTAGGCAATTAACCCTTGCATTTCAGATCGGCAGAGCACGCGATCATTCCAGGTACTTGAGTCTTGATGCGCAATCTGGCAATAAGGTGCGCAATAATTTCTGGGCAATTGAATCTTGAAACTTAGATCAAACAGAGTGTGATCTTTCTTGACAAATCAAGTTTAGTCAGTTTGCCTATTCTACAGTATAATTCATGAATCCTATAGCAGTTAATTCTTTGGGAACGAATGTACTCACTGACTCTTGTTGTGATGTAATTGCTATACTAAGGATTAACTTTTAAGGTAGGACGGATTTCCTAGGCCATTTGCCCAATTTGCCCAGGGCACTCATGGGGAGACCCTGAGACTCACACTACTTACACAAACTGTATGCAATTATAACAAGATATTTATTTTTAAAATGATCTGCTTATAAACAACTAAAACCTACTCTATTCCAAACTAACCTATACTAACAATACTAATCATACAGCTAAATCTATCTAACCCATGCTAAACTTAAATTACACATAAAACACCACACTCTAAACATTGTCCCCTCACCCCCTTAAGAAACAAGTAAGACAACAATTACTACAACTACACATGTACTAACTAATCCTATGGCCTAAACAAATATATATATATATATATATTTTTTATTTTTTTTATTTAGAAACACATATAAACCCCGACATGACACCCCCACCTAACAAGCCACCAATAAAAACATAAGAATAATAACCCACCCTCTAACTACACCTATCCTAATTAATGGGTACAGTACGCCACACTACACTAACCTACCACTAACTACATAAAACCCAAACTAAAATGTGGTACAACTATAAAAGGAAGAGGAAGGAATTGGGAGGTAGTCCATCACTGTACAAGTTCATTTCCTTGACTTTTTCACCTTCTTCCTAATGTACTTTGAGTTTGCGGTCCTCTACCAAAGCCTCCTCCAACTTGTCCAAACGTTGGAGGATCGGGTTGATGTCCCGACGTAGGTCCTGTTCAAACTGTGATGGCCCAGCAGCTGGTGGTGGCAAAACTGGTGCCTGTGTAGCGATTGGTACTGTAGATGTGGATGTGGTGGGTGCAGCTGGGAGCCCCTGCATGAATGAGGAGCTTGCTCCATGAATTGTCTTGGATGGCTGTGTTGGTACCACATGTGGGAATGCTCGCTATTCCCCAGAGGCTTTTTCTGCATGGAAGCGGCGTGCCATGCGGCGGTATCGTGTATGTACCTCCAGGATGTGGCGGTAGCGCTCGGCCCTCCAGGTGAGCTGGCGCCTCTTCATCAGTAGTCACGTTGGCAGCGGTAAAATGAGGACAAGCAACCATAAGTATCAGCATTTGGAGGAGTATGTACAGATTTGTAACTTACACTCTGTAGGAAGTTGGCTCTGTATGTGCTATTTCAAAGTAAGGAATAGCATGCACAGAGTCCAAGGGTTCCCCTTAGAGGTCAAATAGTGGTAAAAAGAGATAATACTAATGCTCTATTTTGTGGTAGTGTGGTCGAGCAGTAGGCTTATCCAAGGAGTAGTGTTAAGCATTTGTTGTACATACACATAGACAATAAATGAGGTACACACACTCAGAGACAAATCCAGCCAATAGGTTTTGTTATAGAAAAATATCCTTTCTTAGTTTATTTTAAGAACCACAGGTTCAAATTTAACATGTAATATCTTGTTTGAAAGGTATTGCAGGTAAGTACATTAGGAACTTTGAATCATTTCAATTGCATGTATACTTTTCAAGTTATTCACAAATAGCTATTTCAAAAGTGGACACAGTGCAATTTTCACAGTTCCTGGGGGAGGTAAGTTTTTGTTAGTTTTACCAGGTAAGTAAGACACTTACAGGGTTCAATTCTTGGTCCAAGGTAGCCCACCGTTGGGGGTTCAGAGCAACCCCAAAGTCACCACACCAGCAGCTCAGGGCCGGTCAGGTGCAGAGTTCAAAGTGGTGCCCAAAACGCATAGGCTATAATGGAGAGAAGGGGGTGCCCCGGTTCCGGTCTGCTTGCAGGTAAGTACCCGCGTCTTCGGAGGGCAGACCAGGGGGGGTTTTGTAGGGCACCGGGGGGGACACAAGCCCACACAGAAATTTCACCCTCAGCGGCGCGGGGGCGGCCGGGTGCAGTGTTAGAACAAGCGTCGGGTTCGCAATGTTAGTCAATGAGAGATCAAGGGATCTCTTCAGCGCTGCCGGCAGGCAAGGGGGGGCTTCCTCGGGGAAACCTCCACTTGGGCAAGGGAGAGGGACTCCTGGGGGTCACTTCTCCAGTGAAAGTCCGGTCCTTCAGGTCCTGGGGGCTGCGGGTGCAGGGTCTTTTCCAGGCGTCGGGACTTAGGTTTCAGAGAGTCGCGGTCAGGGGAAGCCTCGGGATTCCCTCTGCAGGCGGCGCTGTGGGGGCTCAGGGGGGACAGGTTTTGGTACTCACAGTCGTAGAGTAGTCCGGGGGTCCTCCCTGAGGTGTTGGTTCTCCACCAGCCGAGTCGGGGTCGCCGGGTGCAGTGTTGCAAGTCTCACGCTTCTTGCGGGGAGTTGCAGGGTTCTTTAAAGCTGCTTCTTGAGACAAAGTTGCAGTCTTTTTGGAGCAGGTCCGCTGTCCTCGGGAGTTTCTTGTCGTCGTCGAAGCAGGGCAGTCCTCAGAGGATTCAGAGGTCGCTGGTCCCTTTGGAAGGCGTCGCTGGAGCAGAGTTCTTTGGAAGGCAGGAGACAGGCCGGTGAGTTTCTGGAGCCAAGGCAGTTGTTGTCTTCTGGTCTTCCTCTGCAGGGGTTTTCAGCTAGGCAGTCCTTCTTCTTGTTGTTGCAGGAATCTAATTTTCTAGGGTTCAGGGTAGCCCTTAAATACTAAATTTAAGGGCGTGTTTAGGTCTGGGGGTTTAGTAGCCAATGGCTACTAGCCCTGAGGGTGGGTACACCCTCTTTGTGCCTCCTCCCAAGGGGAGGGGGTCACAATCCTAACCCTATTGGGGGAATCCTCCATCTGCAAGATGGAGGATTTCTAAAAGTTAGAGTCACTTCAGCTCAGGACACCTTAGGGGCTGTCCTGACTGGCCAGTGACTCCTCCTTGTTGCTTTCTTTGTTCCCTCCAGCCTTGCCGCCAAAAGTGGGGGCCGCGGCCGGAGGGGGCGGGCAACTCCACTAAGCTGGAGTGCCCTGCTGGGCTGTGACAAAGGGGTGAGCCTTTGAGGCTCACCGCCAGGTGTCACAGCTCCTGCCTGGGGGAGGTGTTAGCATCTCCACCCAGTGCAGGCTTTGTTACTGGCCTCAGAGTGACAAAGGCACTCTCCCCATGGGGCCAGCAACATGTCTCTGGTGTGGCAGGCTGCTGGAACTAGTCAGCCTACACAGACAGTCGGTTAAGTTTCAGGGGGCACCTCTAAGGTGCCCTCTGGGGTGTGTTTTACAATAAAATGTACACTGGCATCAGTGTGCATTTATTGTGCTGAGAAGTTTGATACCAAACTTCCCAGTTTTCAGTGTAGCCATTATGGTGCTGTGGAGTTCGTGTAAAACAGACTCCCAGACCATATACTCTTATGGCTACCCTGCACTTACAATGTCTAAGGTTTTGCTTAGACACTGTAGGGGCACAGTGCTCATGCACTGGTACCCTCACCTATGGTATAGTGCACCCTGCCTTAGGGCTGTAAGGCCTGCTAGAGGGGTGTCTTACCTATAGTGCATAGGCAGTGAGAGGCTGGCATGGCACCCTGAGGGGAGTGCCATGTCGACTTACTCATTTTGTTCTCACTAGCACACACAGGCTTGTAAGCAGTGTGTCTGTGCTGAGTGAGGGGTCTCTAGGGTGGCATAATACATGCTGCAGCCCTTAGAGACCTTCCCTGGCATCAGGGCCCTTGGTACCAGAGGTACCAGATACAAGGGACTTATCTGGATGCCAGGGTGTGCCAATTGTGGGATCAATGGTACATTTTAGGTGAAAGAACACTGGTGCTGGGGCCTGGTTAGCAGGGTCCCAGCACACTTCTCAGTCAAGTCAGCATCAGTATCAGGCAAAAAGTGGGGGGTAACTGCAACAGGGAGCCATTTCTTTACACAAGCCCCCCCCAGCCCACAGGCCAGGAGACTCAGCCCAAGCGGGGAGAGTCTTCCTAGTCTGTCAGGCGAGGAAGAGTAGGAGAAATAGGCTGGTTAGTTGCAGGGCCTACTCTGCCTTACATCCTTCTGTTCAGGTCATTCCCTTTGGGGAACTGACCCACTTCCACAGTGATAGGACCTAGTCTGAATTGCCTCTTGTCTGCCTCTTCAATGTCTCCACCCATTCTTTCTATTTTGGTCTTAGAGGTATCCACCTCTGCTAACCTTATCTTGGCCAGGGTTACCCCTAGCTTACCCAAAGAGGTTACCCAGAGCTGGAGTAACCCCACCATGACCAATAGGGTCAGGGGGCCTAACTTGCTATTTGGCATGGGGTCAGACCACCATGCTAAGGATAGTGCAGCCATAAAGGCTAACAGCCAGCAGAGGCCACTGACAGCTGTCAGTGCCCAGAACCACACCTTTAGCTCTTCAACTAAAAGGGAAGGGGCTAAGTTACAGGCTTCTTTGGGTTCAGGTTGCCTGTCTGCTGTATTAGAGTGGGGGGTTACCACATCTTGTAGTAAACACCCTTCTTCCACTCTTTCTTCTGTTAGCTGAGGAGCCACCCACTCAGGTTTAACAGTTGCCTGACTAGCCAGGACTTCTTGTGGGTCAGGTTGGACTTTATCAGGGCCATTTTTGGAGTTCTCCCCTACTGGAGCAGAATCTCCTTGGCTTGCTGTAACCTTGGCTAAAGGTTGTCCACCCTTCCTACTCTGTTTTCTTTTCTTCTTCTTCTGGGGCCTGCTTGCATTTACTGCAGAGGCAGGACTTCCAGAATCCTTGGGAGAGGACTGGCACTGGACCAGTTTCTCTCTTGGGCTCTGACTAACCTCTGGGTAGTCATTTCCAAGGAGACAATCAAGGGGGAGGTCTGTACTGACTACTACCCTTCTCCAGCTAAGAGTGCCACCCACTTCTATGGGCACTAAAGCCACAGGCCTCTTAGTGACCCTGTCTAGGCTAACTCTTACCCTGGCAGTCTCACCTGGGATGTACTGGTTTGAGAGCACCAGCTTGTCATGCACAATAGTGTGACTGGCACAAGTGTCTCTCAGGGCAGTGGTTGGGATTCCATTCACCAGTAGGTGGTGGAAGTGTCTACTTCCCTCTGGAATCTCCAACTCACCTGTTGGGCCCTGTTTCCAGTTGAAGGCTATGAAGACCTCCTCATCTGAGGAGTCATCTCCCATGGCTACACTGGTTACCCCTGGAATTTTGTTCTGGGGTTTGTTTTTGGGACAAGAAGTGTCCTTGGTGTGGTGCCCAGACTGTTTACAGTTGTGGCACCATGCCTTAGTGGCATCCCAGTTCTTACCCTGGTACCCACCTTTGTTTTGGGTTGTGTCTTGGGGCCCACCCACCTGTTCTGGTTTTTGGGGGCCTACAGAGGACTCTTTTTCTTTGTTTCTAGTGTCACCCACTTTCTCCTGGGGAGGCTTTGTAACCCCTTTCTTTTGGTCACCCCCAGTGGAAGTTTTGGTTACCCTAGTCTTGACCCAGTGGTCTGCCTTCTTTCCCAATTCTTGGGGAGAAATTGGACCTAGGTCTACCAGATACTGATGCAACTTTTCATTGAAGCAGTTACGTAAAATGTGTTCTTTCATAAACAAATTATAAAGCCCAACATAGTCATGCACTTCATTTCCAGTTAACCAACCATCTAGTGTTTTTACTGAGTAGTCTACAAAATCAACCCAGGTCTGGCTCGAGGATTTTTGAGCCCCCCTGAATCTAATTCTATACTCCTCAGTGGAGAATCCAAAGCCCTCAATCAGGGTACCCTTCATGAGGTCATAAGATTCTGCATCTTTTCCAGAGAGTGTGAGGAGTCTATCCCTACACTTTCCAGTGAACATTTCCCAAAGGAGAGCACCCCAGTGAGATCTGTTTACTTTTCTGGTTACACAAGCCCTCTCAAAAGCTGTGAACCATTTGGTGATGTCATCACCATCTTCATATTTTGTTACAATCCCTTTGGGGATTTTTAGGATGTCAGGAGAATCTCTGACCCTATTTAAGTTGCTGCCACCATCGATGGGACCTAGGCCCATCTCTTTTCTTTCCCTTTCTATGGCTAGGAGCTGCTTTTCCAAAGCCAATCTTTTGACCATCCTGGCTAACAGGGGGTCATCTTCACTGGAGTTATCCTCAGTGATTTCAGAGGTGTTGGTCTCTCCTGTGAGGGAACCAGCATCTCTGACTATTATTTTTGGAGTCAGGGTTTGAGGGACCCTGTTCTCCCTAGATAGGACTGGTAGGAGGGAATTTTCCTCCAAGTCACTATCCTCTTCCTCTGAGTTGCCACCCTCAGAGGGGTTGGCCTTTTCAAACTCTGCCAAAAGCTCCTGGAGCTGTATTTTGGTAGGTTTGGGGCCCATTGTTATTTTCTTTATTTTACAGAGTCACCTTAGCTCCCTCATCTTAAGATGGAGGTAAGGTGTGGTGTCGAGTTCCACCACAGTCACATCTGTGCTAGACATTTTGCTTCTAAAAGTTGGAATACTTTTTAAGAATCTACAACTGGTTCTAGAATCTAATTCAAACTTTTACAAACTTTTAAACTCTAAAAGAAATGCTAAACAGGATCTAACACAAGGCCCTAGCAGGTCTTTTAAGAATTTAGAAAACTTTTCAAATTGCAAAAATCAATTTCTAATGACAATTTTGGAATTTGTCGTGTGATCAGGTATTGGCTGAGTAGTCCAGCAAATGCAAAGTCTTGTACCCCACCGCTGATCCACCAATGTAGGAAGTTGGCTCTGTATGTGCTATTTCAAAGTAAGGAATAGCATGCACAGAGTCCAAGGGTTCCCCTTAGAGGTCAACTAGTGGTAAAAAGAGATAATACTAATGCTCTATTTTGTGGTAGTGTGGTCGAGCAGTAGGCTTATCCAAGGAGTAGTGTTAAGCATTTGTTGTACATACACATAGACAATAAATGAGGTACACACACTCAGAGACAAATCCAGCCAATAGGTTTTGTTATAGAAAAATATCTTTTCTTAGTTTATTTTAAGAACCACAGGTTCAAATTTAACATGTAATATCTTGTTTGAAAGGTATTGCAGGTAAGTACATTAGGAACTTTGAATCATTTCAATTGCATGTATACTTTTCAAGTTATTCACAAATAGCTATTTCAAAAGTGGACACAGTGCAATTTTCACAGTTCCTGGGGGAGGTAAGTTTTTGTTAGTTTTACCAGGTAAGTAAGACACTTACAGGGTTCAATTCTTGGTCCAAGGTAGCCCACCGTTGGGGGTTCAGAGCAACCCCAAAGTCACCACACCAGCAGCTCAGGGCCGGTCAGGTGCAGAGTTCAAAGTGGTGCCCAAAACGCATAGGCTATAATGGAGAGAAGGGGGTGCCCCGGTTCCGGTCTGCTTGCAGGTAAGTACCCGCGTCTTCGGAGGGCAGACCAGGGGGGGTTTTGTAGGGCACCGGGGGGGACACAAGCCCACACAGAAATTTCACCCTCAGCGGCGCGGGGGCGGCCGGGTGCAGTGTTAGAACAAGCGTCGGGTTCGCAATGTTAGTCAATGAGAGATCAAGGGATCTCTTCAGCGCTGCCGGCAGGCAAGGGGGGGCTTCCTCGGGGAAACCTCCACTTGGGCAAGGGAGAGGGACTCCTGGGGGTCACTTCTCCAGTGAAAGTCCGGTCCTTCAGGTCCTGGGGGCTGCGGGTGCAGGGTCTTTTCCAGGCGTCGGGACTTAGGTTTCAGAGAGTCGCGGTCAGGGGAAGCCTCGGGATTCCCTCTGCAGGCGGCGCTGTGGGGGCTCAGGGGGGACAGGTTTTGGTACTCACAGTCGTAGAGTAGTCCGGGGGTCCTCCCTGAGGTGTTGGTTCTCCACCAGCCGAGTCGGGGTCGCCGGGTGCAGTGTTGCAAGTCTCACGCTTCTTGCGGGGAGTTGCAGGGTTCTTTAAAGCTGCTTCTTGAGACAAAGTTGCAGTCTTTTTGGAGCAGGTCCGCTGTCCTCGGGAGTTTCTTGTCGTCGTCGAAGCAGGGCAGTCCTCAGAGGATTCAGAGGTCGCTGGTCCCTTTGGAAGGCGTCGCTGGAGCAGAGTTCTTTGGAAGGCAGGAGACAGGCCGGTGAGTTTCTGGAGCCAAGGCAGTTGTTGTCTTCTGGTCTTCCTCTGCAGGGGTTTTCAGCTAGGCAGTCCTTCTTCTTGTTGTTGCAGGAATCTAATTTTCTAGGGTTCAGGGTAGCCCTTAAATACTAAATTTAAGGGCGTGTTTAGGTCTGGGGGTTTAGTAGCCAATGGCTACTAGCCCTGAGGGTGGGTACACCCTCTTTGTGCCTCCTCCCAAGGGGAGGGGGTCACAATCCTAACCCTATTGGGGGAATCCTCCATCTGCAAGATGGAGGATTTCTAAAAGTTAGAGTCACTTCAGCTCAGGACACCTTAGGGGCTGTCCTGACTGGCCAGTGACTCCTCCTTGTTGCTTTCTTTGTTCCCTCCAGCCTTGCCGCCAAAAGTGGGGGCCGCGGCCGGAGGGGGCGGGCAACTCCACTAAGCTGGAGTGCCCTGCTGGGCTGTGACAAAGGGGTGAGCCTTTGAGGCTCACCGCCAGGTGTCACAGCTCCTGCCTGGGGGAGGTGTTAGCATCTCCACCCAGTGCAGGCTTTGTTACTGGCCTCAGAGTGACAAAGGCACTCTCCCCATGGGGCCAGCAACATGTCTCTGGTGTGGCAGGCTGCTGGAACTAGTCAGCCTACACAGACAGTCGGTTAAGTTTCAGGGGGCACCTCTAAGGTGCCCTCTGGGGTGTGTTTTACAATAAAATGTACACTGGCATCAGTGTGCATTTATTGTGCTGAGAAGTTTGATACCAAACTTCCCAGTTTTCAGTGTAGCCATTATGGTGCTGTGGAGTTCGTGTAAAACAGACTCCCAAACCATATACTCTTATGGCTACCCTGCACTTACAATGTCTAAGGTTTTGCTTAGACACTGTAGGGGCACAGTGCTCATGCACTGGTACCCTCACCTATGGTATAGTGCACCCTGCCTTAGGGCTGTAAGGCCTGCTAGAGGGGTGTCTTACCTATACTGCATAGGCAGTGAGAGGCTGGCATGGCACCCTGAGGGGAGTGCCATGTCGACTTACTCATTTTGTTCTCACTAGCACACACAGGCTTGTAAGCAGTGTGTCTGTGCTGAGTGATGGGTCTCTAGGGTGGCATAATACATGCTGCAGCCCTTAGAGACCTTCCCTGGCATCAGGGCCCTTGGTACCAGAGGTACCAGTTACAAGGGACTTATCTGGATGCCAGGGTGTGCCAATTGTGGGATCAATGGTACATTTTAGGTGAAAGAACACTGGTGCTGGGGCCTGGTTAGCAGGGTCCCAGCACACTTCTCAGTCAAGTCAGCATCAGTATCAGGCAAAAAGTGGGGGGTAACTGCAACAGGGAGCCATTTCTTTACACACTCCTACAGCTGATTACACATACAGACCACAAACATTCCTCAAAAAAATGAATTGCTCCTCATCTGCGTCTATATCCAACCATACATCACCAGTATCTTGTACATGACCGTGGGATGACGTCAATCCATTGTAAATCAAGAGGGACTGCTCAACATCACTCACATTTACACTGTGAGCAACACGTGTCTCAACAAGTTCGATTTTCCTGTCTCCCTGAGAAGATGGGGGGTTGAGCATGCTATCCATCAGCTCAACATCCCTGGTGACACACAGGGCCTGAGCACTCATCATGGAGTGAAGGTGTAGGTCATTTCTTAGTGGGGCTGCTAACTACAAAGCTGGTATACTATTACTATTTTGTGGTACAAAAACATTCATGTGTCCAGGTGTAAAACCTGGTCTGCGCCTACTTTACTAGGGTCCAGCTGCATTTCCCGTGCTGTGGATACATGAACAACTGATGCAGTCTTGCCATGAGAAGGGTTTGGCAAACCCTGAGCTGCACATCACTGTTGTTAAGACATAACAGCAGTGAAGCCCCCTAACCTGTGTCATGTACTCCTACATGTGTTCAATAACACACATGGTGGCTGTATAGATGAGCTTAAGGCCACAGTAATTGTGTCACAGTGTTGGGTGTTGCAACTGTACCCAGAAGCATCTTACATAGTTAGCAGATGCATGCCAGATATCCTCACAGCACTAGTCACACATACAGCATTGCCTTCTTATGCATCTGTGATGTGACCTACATCAGTCACAATTCACATGGTGGCTGAACCATATTGGTTAAACTGCTGACATCTGGTGTTAGGAGATTAATAGACTTTAACCTGAAACATCTTGAGTGGAGTTGTCCACATATTGTGTACACTGATTACTGAAGTGCTGCACATTATGGCTTCTTGCTGTACCACTACCTCGTCATCTCTGGAGGGTACTGAGGCACCTGTAGTGTGTGTACGTCTCCTACAGAATCCCCCTAGAGAGTATTACAATTGGAACCCTACATCTGTGCCATCTTGTCAACAGGTGAGCTATGTGTGGCACATTGTTGATTACGGAGCTGTAACAAGAATTTTACAACAGGCATGCTATGTACATATACAGCTGGCCTGTGACCTATGAGGGCAGACATCCATCAATATGTGGACGGCCATTACTATTCCTTTTATACACAATTCCATGCCAGCACACATTGCCCATAGAACTACATGCAAGCCAATCTTATTGAACTACCCCACAACATACATGATGGGATTCTGACGGAGCACCATGCTGACAGACAATTGGCAGCGCAGTACTCCGCCATATTCACAATGCAGGGATGTGCCGTATTGAACAGGAGACAGCACCTCACTGTATTGACACCTACGCTGGCACTAATCTTGCTTCCAGTACTTGACCCAGAACCCTTGCCCCATGGTGCATAGCTGGCTGCATTGAGGGGGAGGTAGTCGTTGTGAATGAAGGGAAACCTTCCTGCACAAACAAAATCTTGAAAGGGTCTTTGCACTTTTGATGTTTGCTGCCAAATGCAGCACCCATTGAAAGAGCAAAAATGGAGGGTACAACAACATATATGTTAGCTCGTTGTGGCCTGTTAAAGCCACACCTTGGTGTGTTTTCAGAATTTGGTACAGCCTCTAGTGTAAGAAAATATGTTGATCTGGGATACCGTATAATTGCTATTGGTGTTGCTGTGGCACAGTTCTGCATGTGAAGGGGTCGAACTGACAAGGTAATTGGAAGCCGCTAAATGTGTCTCAAACACACCTTGTATACACGGTGCAGGGTCCCCGGAGCCTCACAAATATTGAAGCTCTGGTGGTGCTTGGGTCTCTTATACATGCCCCATGATGTCACAATCCATCCTCCTATGATTTCTGGTCATTGGTCCAGAAAACTACATCACTCTTTGCATTGCACACTTCTGACTGACTCACACCAAACCCTGGAGTGGCTAACAGGAGCCACAATATGACACTTACTGGATGCATTGGGGTCTTCAAATCTTGCCACCTCTCCGATGGTGTATGAGGCAGGTCCACCTGTAAGACATGAATGTTGAACATTGCTTGGTGTAAATCCAAGTTAATGTAAATGGACAACACAGTTCAGTGTAAACTTGTTGGGCTGTGTGTGAGGAAGTCATCCTAATGGAAGAACAATGAATCTGACAGACAACTGTGATCACTCAATCACACGTACTCTCTAATGAGGTAGACCCACACATCTACAAACCATCACTGTCCATGACACTCCTGTGGTGCATTTCACAGCACCATGTCTACATGGCATTGTCATGAATCTGTCTGTTAGCACAACACCTCCATTACCATCTGGGAAAGCTTGAACATGTATATCCCACCTGAGGGCCATGCTATGGTTTGTTGCAGTGGCCGGCCCATTATCACAAATAGGGCATGTCAGCCATATAGTATAGTAGTATACATCTGTATCATGATCATAGCAAACTGATGAACTGCTACCCTGGGGTTATGTGGATTTTCCAAGGTGTTGAGGACTGACATTATACATCCTTCAGTGAAGTAAGTGAAATGTGTGTGCCATCACCAGGCAGTCACACTATGAAATTGAAAATTACAATGGCAGTGGACTCATGTGAAGATAGTTGTAACTACCTGCACCATGACTGATCTGAAACATGGATGCTTTGCCAATGGTGTGCGCCCTTCCATTGTTGCCATGGTATACAATTGCTGAACTAGTGAGGGATGAGTACATGGGCAAAGGAATATGGCTCAACATAGACACACTTGCTCAGTGGTCAGAGGATGCATCTGGTGTTGCAGGTTAGTGAGTGATGTGCCAGTGATGGAGCTGAAGCAGTGCAGCCCTATACTGTCAGAGAGGAGCAGCAGGCCTGTGGAACAGACCCAGCACATATGTGTGGTCATGGAGTCTGTATAGACTGACTCTGATACACAATGCACAGGTCAAATTGAACTGCCAGTAGTCTGGACCCAGTGCATGGTCAAGCTTCCTAACATGACTTTGCATAATGATACCAAGAGACCTAAAGGACTCCAGTATTGTAGCACCAATTGCATCTATACTGTCCTTGTGGGCCTTAGTGCACCCTTTACTCACATCCATGTGTGTGCATCATCATTATTAAGTCACAGCATGATGGCAGTCTGGTCCAACATCATGTATACATGTGAAGGCCAATGGTACACTCAGCAGGAGATGCTACAGATCATGGAAACATCTGCTGAGTACATAGGGGTCCTTCTCAAACATATTCTATGCCCAAATTTCACACCTTCACTCAGCAGCCCTACAGAGTGTTTGGAATTCATACATAGGAAAATTTATCGTGACTCTGAGGTTTGGGGTTTGGCCTCCCTATCTAATTTTTACACACCCTTTCATGCCTGTTTCATGGCTCAGGCGTCATTCCTAGCTGTTTATTGAAAAACATAACTGTGCATGCATCACTGCACTTGGGGCCATATATATGGAAGTGGCGCAGCACCTCCTGCGCCTATTGAAGTGTGGGCCCTAGCACACTCCTCATTCCACCATGTGTGCACCATCTCCAATAGACTGCGCACCATTGCGCTAGTTTGGGGGAGTAGGAACAAAATTGTTTCGCAGTAGTCTGGTGCTTTCCAGGATTGCGTCAACATTTATTTTGCTAGTTCTGCTAAGCACCCAGGAGCCCATTGATCATGATGGGAGCATATATTTAATGCATGCAAAGAGCAGGCCTTAGGAAATCTGCCCCAAATGGGTTGAAGCAATCTCATTGATATCTCTGGGCTAATCTGGATGCCCCCTTTGCGCCAGAACCGCCCCCTTGCATACATTGTGGCTGGCACAGCCTTGATGTGTGCCAAGCCTTTTTTAATGCATTGCGCCACTTTGTAAATACAATGTGAGGTGAATGCCAGGTTTGCACTTCCTTTCTGTCAATATTATGACACTATGGCTGCACAAAGATCGTGCTAGGGGCTCACACATATGCCCCTTCATGATGGTTATGCAGCGTTCATCATACATGTGTCCTGCATTGACTGAATTGTTCTACATTTGAACTGCAGGCCTCAAGTGGCACAGAGACTCTTCATACAGGTTGCAAACAACATGTTCACAACCATTACAAGCAGCACTCAGACTTATCTGCAACTGTCAGTCAAATGCTAAATGCAGGCGATTCAACTCCCAAATGGTCCAGTAGATCCTGCTCCCTTGCCACCAGATCTGCCCACCAATGCTTGAGCTGGTGCTCATTGCGGCCGGTCCAGATGGTATATGACCTTGCCCCACTGCAGCCGCCTTGCCTCATTGGGGTAGCCGAGGATCACCTGGCCACCCAGTTGCAGCATCAAAGGCAGGTAATGGGCCACCAACAATATGAATCCCCCCAGTTCATCAGACGACATTCTCCCCCATCCTACCCTTCCCAGACATTCCCCAAAATAATATAAGAAAAGAAACCTAAGCCCAAAAACTACCCTAAACTACCCCAACAACTAAACTACCCCAGACAGACAACCCACAATACAATGGCAAAAACAGTACACTGTCAATACAAATTACAATAAATAGGCAACTTAGACACCAAAAACACAGTACACAGTACAAAGTACACAACAAGACCTCCAAACACACCACAAATCCACCAGCACCTCCAAAACACAACCACACACAGTCACAGGGGAACAGACTGTGAAGTGAAAGTGAAACTACACTTACTGTACCATTTTTGCAGGCAGGATATCCTGGTAGATCACTTCCTTGGTGTGTGCTTCACGTTTTTAGTGTCATGCGTGTTTTTTTTTATGCAATTTTTCTCCATGGTGCACTGAGAGTAGTGGTAATGCTGAATTGCCGCTCAGGGCACAGGTGTCATTTTCTCTACGTTGTGATGTGGTGTTGATGCATTAGCGTAATTTTTTTTACACATATCGGAATAGCATCATTTTTTCCATTGTAGCCCTTGAATGCACACGGATTCATTTCACATGTTACATGGGCTGTCCTACTACGTGGTATACGTTTATTGGCTACATGTGCAAGTCCATGCATGGTGTCATTGGTATATGCAACCAGTACACGTATTCATGACTCTCTCTCATACTTTGGGCATATGTGCATGTGTCCCACACTGTGTCCACATGTATGTTGGCACATGTGTGCTATGTGTGTACATATGTGTATGACTAGTGAGTAGCAGGTGGAGTACAGAGTTATGTCTGTAGGCAATTTATATCTACATACCTACAAACATATTTGTGTTTAGGCCCTGTCTCAAACACATGCTCAGGCAAGTGTCAACCACTACATTTTGTACTCAGAGTATGCAGTGCTGCATTGACATCACGTATCCCCTGTCAAGTTGAGTGTGCATGTGTGTCTACTCACTGGTTACTCATCATATTTAACTAGTTATAGGTCAGCTACACATGTGCCATGGAGTTTCCCATGCATCTTAGTTGCTACAGATGTTATGGACACGTGTGTTGGTGAACAATGCTATATGCCATGTGTATGCATAAACATGTGTTGTGTCATTTGTGTCATACATCACAACATTGCTGTGTCAAGGGGACGTGCAAGCTCACATTGACATCTTCCTGCATAGACAGAAGTTTATGTTTTGTTTTTTTACTATTGCCTGTGTAGTCACATCCCTGGCACCTATGTTCTGTATGTCACTACACAGTTGATGAGTACGTTTTTACTCTCACAGGTTTTGTGACACCTATGCCATTTGTTACTAAATCCATTCACATTACCATGGCTGGCCCATTATGGTGGTCCATGCGTACAGAGATCTTTGGGATATGTGTGCATGCCTCAAAATGTATTTTCATATTTGTCAACATCATGTTAGTCATGACTACCACATACAATGCCGTACCACTGTGTTGCAGTGTGGGATCGATGGCAGGCCTACCCATCTTCATTAATGTGTGAGTTTGTGTGGCAACACAAACTCATGGTTGCATGTGAAGATGCAGGTTAATGGTGGTCCACTTCACTCTGCCGCCTGTGCACGTGCATCAAGCATCTGACATTATCATACATTGATGTTGTCAGAGCAGTGGTACATGGGTTTATTGAGCTGGGATCCTTAACATTTATGATAGCTAATTTCCAACCTGTGCACACTGCCTAGTAGATGGAGACATGCACAAATGTGGTCATAGAGACCTGGTTTTAATGTATTCCAATGCAGTACTTTATGTCAGCCTTCCTCTCTCAGGTACAGAGGTCGTGTGCTTACACATGTAGGACATGTAAGAAAGTTTTGGAGTCCAAAGTTGTGTCCACATTCAATTGTTTTGGGTTGCCAGGGCACACTATAGCAGTCCGTACAAATCCATATAAACAATAAGGTTTGTTAATGAGAGTCTTGAGCACGTCTTGTGAATAATATAGGTTTAGGCTTTCCAAGTCACGATACATCCAATGGACTTGTACGGACTGCTTTGGTGTGCCCTGGCAACCCATAACAATTATCGTGGTTGATTGGTCTCCAGTTGACATAACCTACACCCTTGGTGGTTGGGGTAAACTACCAGCTACCAGTGTGGCACCCTTGGAACAATTTTCACCGTAATGAGGACATCATTATCCCGAAGAATTGTATGGACACATTGGATGTGCGAACATGATAGCATAACTACCCTTCTGTATATGGTTTACATTTGTGTCCACGTTCAGCCTGCTTAGGGGGTTGTATAACTGTTGTGACATAAAGGTTGGACAAAAGACATGACACAGTTGGAGTTGTATGTGACTGTCTCCTGTTCTGGTACCATGCAAAGGGCAAATACTATGGCACGCTAGTGGCAAACATGTCTGGGTCATGCACAAACATGCCTACCCTCTCTGTGCATCAGTTAAAGTTTGACATGTAGACATTGGTGTCTTTCAGTGTCTGTGTTGGTGTGTGTCTGGTCATTATCCCTTTTTCTGCCATAACTGGTGAGGTATGTAGTGTGTCCTCCATTGCTTCCAGTCTTTTGTCTGCTAGCACCTTGTACACATTTGCTACAGCAACATTGTCAGGTGATATAGGGACAGGATACAACATGTGACTTGTGTAGTGTGGAGATATTCCCTTCTACAATTGTCAACTTAGTAGCTAATGTCCCATTGGTGATATTAGTGAGATGTAATGAGTGCCAGACACACATGGCATTACACATGCCATAGCATTTGAGTAGTCTCCATTTGACATGGCATGTTGTATCAGCAAGAATTTGTGAGTATCTCAGAGCTGTCCATCCACATCCACCATTGAACATGGCAATGCAATTCTCCCAGCATGCCACAACCTAACTGACTCTTACCATGACTGAATGATATTGAGGTGTATTATCTTCTTAGTGCTGTATTTATCCTTGGCCAGATGCTAACAATATGGCTGTGTCTTCTCCCACTCAGTGTGATGTGGGCCTCTGACAGTATAGGACAATGCTGTTCGCACATGCCACACCTGATTGTGATATTGGAGGCCAGTACATGTATGTGCATCCTATGTGTGTTACACACTCTGCCTACATTCAAGCCAGACTATCATTTGGCTAATGCATTCTCCAATTAAAAATCATAGAACCATGCAATCAGTTATTTGTATGTATATGGATTCAATACCCCTAGCTGCTTTATGTAACTGCCAAGCCATTGGCCATTCCCCAGCCAATGTGTATGTGCCAAACATGATTTACAGTCCGCTTTGTGTCAGGGATGTAGCCAATTGCAGTGCCTGAATATATTCCCATGGGCACAGTGTGCAGGTTCAGCTTCCAACATTGATTACATTCCAGGAGAAATTACTGAAGAAACATTGTTACCTACGATGTCCCCCCCTTGACACACATGTAAGGTGCAGGCAAAGCTACAATCACACAGAGTAGTGACAGTGTTCAGTCCTAACATTACTTAACTTCCTTTTCTTGACAGCCCCTACCTTATGTGTGCCCCCCTTGCATACAACCTGCTAGGCATGGTGTTGTGGTGGTCAATGGTCTATGAAATTGCACATTGCCCACATGATGGCACATTATATGAAGCGGTGCATGAATCTAGGCATTTAGAAGTCACATGCCAGGGATTTTGGTGTCACTGATATGTGAGATGGAGTCTGTAGAGCAGCTTACATCACCAAGAATGTGTGTACCATACTTGTTATTTTTGTTTCTGACACACTCCCTGAGGTTAGATTCACATTCCAATGGTATATGTATTGGACAATGAGTAGACCAAGGATTATGTTGTTAAATGCATTTTATTTGAGGTATTTACACAGTACTTTTTTGGTTGACTAGGTATAAAAGTTCTCAACAATGGTCTGTCTCCTGTGAACTCCTGCCGCTGTGTTTGGTTGCTCCCCCCTCAAGGTTCTCAGCCCTATCATCGTCCTCCTCCTCCTTGTGAATATCAACTTGTCCATCGCAGGGGAAATTATTTCTGACACACATGTTGTGGATAATAGCACATACCAGTATAATCTAGCATATCAGCAGGGGAGCATACAGGAGGCTTCCTCTGTCATGTCCAGGCACCTGAAACTGGATTTGAGAAGGCCAAAGGTCTTCTATACCACATTGCGTGCTTTCCAGTGTGCTTCATTGTAGGCATGCTGTTTATTGGTTGTTGGATTTGCAAATGGGGTCATGACCCACGGCTGTATGACATAACCTTGGTCAGCTGCAAAGATGAGAGGGTGAAATTTAGTGAGGACTTGAGAGGGATCTGGAATATTCCATGGCAGTAGTTGGTTGCAGTTTGAGTGCAGAGCTAAGGAAAAAACTGCTCGTGTGGCACAGACTGGTGATACCGGGTACTTTTCAGAGTAAAAGTACTTTGTTCCACATCTTCATCCTCTGATGTGTGTGGTGCCTCCTATGCCATTGGTGGTGGTGGGGAGGTAGAGGGGGCCACACACACTTAAGGGGTTAAAGATGTGGAGTCAAAACTCCCAGCAGCTGCCGCCATTTGTGGTATGACATATGGCATCACTGCAGCAAGGAGAAACTGCAGATTTTCCAATATAGCTGCAAAATCCCGGTGGTAGGCAGCAGTCTCTTCCCTGAGGCTGGCCACTTCATGCTAAATGGAATCCAGATTGTTGTCTGTCATGCTGCTGCCAGTTTGGGAAGGCAGTTGTTGTGGCCTCTCCCTCATGGCAGCAGCTATGTCCGCCAAACATTGCTGGACTCCACACAGTGGGGAGAGTGTGCCTCGGATGACAGCTGTGTGCTCATTAGCTGTCACAAGGCATGTGGGCACTCCCTCTAGGCTGCCTGCCACAGGCTCCATCCCCAACCGCACCTGCTGGACTCCTGCCACTGTCCTCTGGAAGCATGTCTCTGGGTCCTCAGAGTCCATAGCTGTGTTTGTACTGCAGTTGTACTTGTAGCATATTTTGGGTGTTGGGTGGGTCATCTGGGGAGGTCGCAACATTGATTGTCCTCCTTGCAACTAGAGGTGGTATCTGGAGGGATCCCAGGACATCCTGGAGAGTCTGTTGGCTAATGGTTGTCAGCTGGTCATCCAGGTCATCGGTGAACTCCAGGACAGGCAGATCAGCAAGAGAGCCATCATCCTCTGCAATGAGGGTGTAAAATCAATCTTTCTATCTTGTGGCAGTTGACATGTCACATCACTGAATTGCTATTGGAGGCTCAGTAACAACTTACAGCCTAAACATTGTTCTTGTACATTATGGGTCCTATTTATCAGCCCCTTGCCCCACCTGAGTGTCACGTAAAGGTAGGCTCAGGTGGTGCAGTAGGCTGCGTCATATTTAGAAGGTGGGATGTGTTCCCTTATAGTGGCTTGACACCACCTTATTATTATGGCCCCTTCCCATATATTAATTTGCATGGGAGGGCCTTGCAATGGCTGTTGCGGTGGTCAAGCCACACCAACACACATTGCATTTTACCCCTGTCCCAGTTTTACGTGTTTTCATACACCTGAGGCGGCACCAATATCTTACACCACCCCATGGATGGCATTATGAAGGCGCAATAATAAAGTTTACTTTGATTGCTCATCACGTTTTAATGTGTGCAACAGAGCATTAAAGACCTGAACCTTGTGTTCACGGCACAGTTGTTCTGGTGGCAGTGGCTCCATTGCTTTGCGTAGCTAGAAAGACACAACCACTGAGAATCAGAAGAAATAGCAGTAGTATTCCACCTATTAATGCCAAAATTACAGGAAAGCTGCCACACACACTTGAAAAGAGTGAATGGATGACCAATGGAATGACTCCAAAGACAGTGTGGAAGATGGTCACAAATCCAAACCCAACAGCCTTAAAGAAACGGACAATCCCAGTAGTGCTCAAAGCGTTTAAAATTCTGGATGCCAGCTCACCAAAGTGCTTGGGGAAGTCAGTATTCATTAGGGATTGTATCTCGGCTGATGATCTTGCAAATTGGAGAGCATGAGTCTCTCTAGCTGATGTCAAGGCAACTTGTTACTGGAACAGTAACACCTTTAGTCTGCTCAGCTTGTCTGAATTTACACTAGCAGTATCAAGGTGAGGCCACATTTCTGCGACTTTTCTCTCTCGTGGGGGGTGGAGGAATAAAACTTGTCCACAACACGTAATGACCTTAGAGACTGAAATTGCGTAGGCAATTCCTGCTCACATACCGCAACAGCTTTGGTCGCCCAGCACTACAGAACTTCCATTCAAAAGTACAAGAAATGCTGGTCGAATCAAACGGACGGGAGTAACCTTCAGAAAACAGGCCAAGATCTCATCCCCCGTATTGCAAAGGCCATGAAGGGACACCTGCTTGCAGATCATTGAATGACTAACAGTAGTCTCACATTTGCTCCGCTGAGAAAGACCTCTGTTTTGCCGTTCAGACAATTGTTTTCAAAAGGCAACTTCCAGTCTTCATTAATATAACTATCACCTAGTCACTCATACCTGCCCCCAGCAAGATGTTATAGGCATTTTGAAAAATGAAAAGTGGAAATGGCAGATTAATAATGCCATGTAGTAGCCATACTGTTGATGGACTTTCTGCAACTGTGAAAGGCAACTTCTCTAACTTTTCTATGTGAAGCATGGTGAAACTTGCTAAGCCATTGTCTGTTGTTCCTTGGATAAATTAAAAGGAGTGAACAATCCACTACCGTTAATGCACTTCCATGGAACTTCAAAGTCTGTAACGTCTAACTTAACCGCATGCTGGAACGCAGCTGACTTTGCCCATGATATAAAAGGGACATGTCTGTCTGAATGATATCTATTGCAGACAATACTATGTTTGTCAGGGAATACATCCTTTTGGACAGTGTTCATGCCTTTGTTGACAACAGCTAACGCCTTTTCTAAGTTTTCCTTATTTATTTGCCTTGAACGCGCAGCAGCTTCTATCTGGGAAAGCTTTCAGATCTCATTATATATGGCACAGATTAATCTTTTGGAGGATGGCTTCCTAGGACCTAACAAAAAGTCCTGCGAGTCTATACCCTCAGAAAGACTGTTAAGATGTTCCTTAACTGCGGCTAACTTGTTAGTCAAAACCATTGTTGTCACAGTTTACCCACACTGTATGTTGTAACTGTAGCCGTGTGTTGACCTGAGACAAAGCGAGGGTCTGGCCGCCTAATCTTGAAACCCCCTGAGGAATTCACAAAACATGCCTGACACCCATCTGTGTCTATTCACCATAATAACCACCCATTGGGACTGGAAAGTGAAGAGTTATAGGTACCAGGCTAAACCTTTGCATCTAGTTCTTCCTCAGTAACATTCAGGAAGTATTGCCAATTATTAAACTTTGCCAGTGTGGGGATACTGGGTGTGTTCATTTCCTTTATTTTTGCTAACCCCAGACACTAAGGGGGTCATTCTGACCCTGGCGGTAGACTACCGCCAGGCCAACGACCGCGGATGCACCGCCAACAGGCTGGCGGTGCATCCATGGGCATTCTGACCGCGGCGGTACCGCCGCGGTCAGAAACGGAAAACCGGCGGTGTCCCGCCAGTTTCCCGCTGCCCTGGGGAATCCTCCATGGCGGCGCTGCAGGCAGCGCCGCCATGGGGATTCCGACCCCCTTACCGCCAGCCTGGCTCTGGCGGTTTTGACTGCCAGAACCTGGCTGCCGGTAACGGGTGTCGCGGGCCCCCTAACAGGGCCCCACCAAGATTTTCAGTGTCTGCCAAGCAGACACTGAAAATCGCGACGGGTGCAACTGCACCCGTCGCACCCCTTCCACTCCGCCGGCTCCATTCGGAGCCGGCATCCTCATGGAAGGGGGTTTCCCGCTGGGCTGGCGGGCGGCCTTCTGGCGGTCGCCCGCCAGCCCAGCGGGAAACTCAGAATTACCGCAGCGGTCTTCTGACCGCGCAGCGGTATTCTGACGGCGGGACTTTGGCGGGCGGCCTCCGCCGCCCGCCAAGGTCAGAATGACCCCCTACGTCTGCTGAATGGTATCATTTCAAAAGATTATTTGCACAGGAATCAGGCATGCTCTAAATAAAGCTTCCCAACACTGTGTTTGCCAAGCTTGTGTTCCCCAGACACTCTTTAAATCAATAGTGTTCCTCCAGTATTCTTAACCTTCAACTGCAAGACGGGAAACAAAGGAATCTGAATAAATCAGTTTTGTGTCAGCTAGCACAATTTTCCTAATTGTTGAAGGAGGTGATTTGAAAAAGATGTTTTGGGTCATGCCCAGAAAAATAAGTACATTTATCTGCATAACGTTTTGGGTTCCCCACAGGTGGTGTTGAACAGTGTTCCCACTGTGTGTAGTTAAGTACTGGTCTACGTCTAGTGGCACGGTGCAGGTAGTAATGTCCCCAGTTATTATAGCAGAACATTTCCCCATAATTCATTGTATTCATATATACATCATCACTTTCAAATACTGAAAAGTCCTTCATTTCAGTTAACATAGAATCAACTGTCCGGACATCCCAATCATCAGATACAACACCAGGTGTAATTGCATCAGTCAGATACATTTTGAAGACATATGGAATTTGAATAACTTCAGGATGCCCGTATATATCAAATGAAACATAGTCCCACACAATCCCATCAGGAGTAGGTACAACTGAAATGTTCACAAGGGACTGATATGTAGTTAAGACTGCATCCACAGGCTCACCAGAGGAACGTTCAGGAAGGTAATGACCATTTATAAGCAAAAAGAAAACAGTCTTGAAACCAATCCATAAAAACAAGGTAAAAAATGTCAAGCAGAAACAAATAGTTCCATGGGTGAATGAAATAGTTATTTTTAAGCCATAAATACAGCTTACGTGTCTTTGAAACATTTTCAATCACAGGAGTGGATGAGTCTGAAGAAAAGTCATCAATGTCGACGAAATAACCAGAAGCAGTCTCTGCAAACGCAGGAGCAGGTGCATTACCGGTGGAGGGATCCACTTTGCATGGAGGCTCATAGTAGACGGCGTCGTCAGTTTGTGTTGTGTTGTGTTGGTGTAATAAAACAGCTAAAGCTTGGACAGGTGTTGTCATCGAAGTGGTAGCTGGAATCAGCAAGAGCTCATTTTCCGCCCTCCCCACAGTCATGGAGGTATTTGTAGCATTGTTAGACATTGTTGTGTAGTCAGAAGTAGTGTTGTTATTTCTGCTTTGAAGAGGTATGTCCTGTTGGGTAGTGACAGGGGACCAGGAACTCCCCAAGAGAACTACCCAACTGAATTACCCAAGGGACCTCTGCGTCTACTGTGCAGGATCAGCCACATAATGAAGTTTGATGTCATCAATGGAAATGAATCTGTTTGCTTTGGAACCAGGCAGCAGTAATAAGATGACAGTTCTTGTACCTTATACTCCTAGGACTAGGACCAGTGCTCTGTAGGATGGGCTGAATTCCTTCTTCACAGTGATCTTCTCACAAACCAGATTCCCAACTTTAGGAATCCAGCCAGTGGAAGTTGTTGGCAAATCCCTTTTTCTTAAGGTGGCAGCTCTGGCAGATGATTTATCATCACGAAAATGCTGAAGCTCCTGTAAAACAGTGAGATGTTCATTTATGTCAAAAGGTGTGTCTGCTGCTACCAAACCAGGGCCATCAAGATCTGGGACATACATAAGTATCCCAAAGAGAACCTTATAGGGAGTGCATCCCCCCCAAGGACCGTCTTGATAGATTATTCAGTGCTCTCTGGACCCCATATGGGTGATGAAGCCAACTGCAGCCAGAACCTAATACTCCAGCTGTTAAGGATTGCTTTAGATCACGGTTCCTACCGTCCACGACCGAATTTCCCTCGGGATGGTATGGTGAGGAGTAATGGAGTTCAACACCCATCGCCCCCAGAGTGTCCCAGAATGCCTTTGAGGCAAAGGCAGGGTCCTGGTCCGAATGGAATGCTGCAACCGCATATGTACCGATAAATATCAGCAAGTCTTTTATAACAGTTCAAGCGTCAGCCGACCGCTGAGGCCATACACACAGAAATCTAGAACAAGAATCTACAGAGACTAAAATGTATTTGTATGCACTGTCAGGATGAAGGGGACTACAATGGTCCAAGTACACACATAGTAGTGGCCTTTTGGACACAATGAGTGATGTCTGCGGTGAGCGTTTGATGTTGCAGCCCTTAATTTGGTGGCAAATGTCACAACAAAGGATGTACTAATTTGTCTGTTTGTTTAGACCTGGCCACCAGAAGCGTTTCTGTAAGAATGTTACTGTGGCCGAAATACCAGCTTGAGCCGATGCAACACCCTCATGTACTGCTTTAATGAGATCTAATCTCTTTTCTTGATTGGGGATTACTCGATCGCCAACCCCATGAAGTGTTGCGTAAACAACGATCTGTGCACTGATGTGGTAAGAGTATTTTGTAGAGGACGCTTTGGGGAGTGACTTACCTTCAGCTGAAGCTTTCACGGTAGTCAGAATTTCATTAACCAATCTCGTCTGAGAATGAGTCACTGCAGCCACAGGAGACGTAGCTACTGCAGATTTGGCAGCTTCATCAGCCTAAGTATTGCCAATAATGTGTACTTCTACACATTGGTAGCCCAAGGTATGTACTACATGGACGCAAGATAGCTTATCCTTAAGATCAGCCACCCTCCTCCACTGAGGTCTGTGTTTTATGGTGTTCCCTTTGGAATCTCTAAACCTGATCAATGTCCAATGATTAAGATAATCATTGTAAGATTGGACGCAGTAGTATGATTCACAGACAATCAAAGTCAGTGATCCTGGCTCTGTGTGATCTAACGCTAAGATAAGAGCCTTGAGTTCAGTCAGCTGAGGTGTGCAGTCCCCTAAGGTCTGCGTGTAGGTATTGTGAGGGTGGAATACTCCTTCATTCATCACTCCGCTCACAGCTGCGCAAGCGGCTGAGTATTTAAGTTTAGTACCTACAGCTGGTTGTGCTAAACCATCAGTGTAAATGAAAGCATGGTATCTGTCAAGTGGCAAAATATCCAGAGGTGCGGAGTACTCCTGTTCGTATTGGAGAAATTATAGTGTCTGAAGGTTTGGATCAAAGATGTAATCTACATTGGTAGCAGACAAGAACGTGACCCACTGAATCCATCGTGGATGCAATGCTTTAGCATTAGAAACTCTGGCTTTGGTGATAGCCTCTAAGGCTGCCACTGGAATAGCGACAATGATGCGTTTCCCGTGAGCAAGTGGCCTCTCCTTAATGACAGCCATCTGAACTTCAGTTAGAGTTTTTTCTGTGCGTGCAAAACGTTGTTCTGCATTGGAGTATAAATGGGATTTATATGCAATGGGCACCGTGTCGCTCTCGTTAAAGGTGACATAAGTGAACCCAATGGCACCAGCAATTATTCAGATGACCAAATTTGTTTTGTTATCGCGGGTGTGCAAGTGTTTTGCTTCTAGCATGTCCTGTTGCAATTCCCTAAGGATGCATGTGTGTTCAATAGTCCAGTGTCTGCTATAAAAATCAGGGTGTATTAAGTCATAAAGTGGCTTGATATATTGTGCATAGTCAGGAGTGTATGTTCTGCCAAAATTAAAGAAACCAAGTAAGGACTGTAGTTTCTTGAGAGTGTTAGGTGTGTGGAGTTGAGCACATTTCTCTAGAAAGTGCGGGGCCAGGCTGATAGCTCATATGCCATAAACAATACATTGAGAAAGGCTATTTTAGTTTTCCTAAACTTACATTTGTATCCAAGGGCTGCAAATCCTAAAACAATCTGATCGACCCTGGCAAGATGAATGTTGATGTCGACATCTGTGAGATGGATGTCATACACATAAGACTGCTCCTCAGGATCAATATCATGTAATATTATTGTAGCACAGGCTGAGAACAGCCCTTGGCTGTCCTTGTAGCCCTGGGGCAAAAAGCAGAAACGCTTTTGTGAGCCAAATGACAATGCACTCAGGTCCCAACTTTTGCGTACTATATTTCTGGCAGAAAAAAACGTTGGAAATATCCAAGGTTGTTTTGTATTTTTTGCACACTATGTTATTAATTAGTGCTGTGCTATGTGAATTAATTTTGTACAGCATATGTGCATGTATGACTGTTTAAGTGTCTGTAATATAAGACTATTCTATATGTATGGTCTGGCTTTGCAACAGGGAATAACGGGTTATTCATTGCAGAGACACAGGGCTCAATTACTCCCAGGTACTCGAGCTGAGTGAGGATCTCCCTCACTGGAGCTTTTGATTCATGTTTAACAGGATACAGTAGCTGAGGCTAGGGTGTGTACCTGATAGGTATTACATGACAAGGAGAATCCTTGTCCCAACCTACATGATTGCGGTACAATGCAGGTGCCTGCGCTAATGCCCAATTGACAGCAAAGGCATGTTTTACCGCTTCTGTGACAAGATCAGAGAAAGAAGGCAAAATGACATCTTCCCCATGTGGGAGCTTACGGAAGTGCTCGGGTGGCCAGTCCTTTTCGGCCAGTAGGATATCACAACTAAGTTCACCCTAGAATCTCACACCACATCTCCCTCAATTTGGATATTTAAGTCACAAACCGCGTCGGATGGGAGAACGTGGCCGTCCGCAGTCTCAACTGCAATGTAATCGCTAGTTGCTGTTGCATCCAGATGATCTTTCAGACTCTGGCAACATATTGTGACCTCTGCTGCTCTGTCTAACAGTGTCACTGCCCACGTTTTGCTCTTCAGCAATGTTCTCAAGTGTACTGGCATTTTTAATTGACAGTGCTGCCACCTTTTTCTTTTTAAACTGTGGCTTTTGTTGTGGGAACTTTTCTTTTTTGTCTGAAGACTGTGGTGAGTCTTCTGTTTCACGTATTCAGGACGTCGATCAGGACGGCCCCTCTCTCGCTACATCTATCCAGTGCATCTTGAAAGGAATAAGAGGGACGTGAATCAGTATATCTGTGAGGAGCTTTTATATGTTCTTTATTTCTGAGAGTATATCTCCTGTCGGAGTTCTCCAGGTGTGGAGAATCGGCTCTCTGATTTCGTCTATCTTTAAATTGTTTTTGTTTATCCCAGTGCTTCTTAGTACCCTCCTGTGCTTGTTTAGTACCTCCCTTAGGGGTGGTCCTCTGTATTTCGAGCTTTTTTAGCTTGGCTCTCAAACTATCCCGTCCTATACTGGTATAGGTATCGGAAATGATATTCTGTAGCTGCTTCTCCTTGTCCAGGTGTGGAATCTCTCGGAGGTGTTGGCATATAGCCATGATACTGCTTCCCCTTTAATGTTACTGAGTATGATTGAGGAGACTGTGTTGAAGATGTACATTAAGTTTATCCCCAAATCTAGGGCTGGTGCAGCCCGTGCTCATTCTGAATTTGTTTTAACACTAAATTGGCAAGTGTCGGGGTACCATGTGTGGGAGTATAAATTGCAGCGAAGACTGTACCCCATGTGGTGTAGTCATCCAATGATGGAACCATCCCGAAGGGAAAACACATTGTGAGAATTCTATGTTTCTCTTGTGGTCCCGCATGGGGAAACACAGGTTCCAGCTGATTTGTTTTCCGGGCTATCCAGAACGAGGTTTTCTCTCATTCCGTGGGTACCTTACCCATGATAGTATGCACTGTTTGTGGATTAATCCCAGTAGCCAATTGGTATCCATCAGGTGCTGGTGGTGCTAGACGCGCTGTTGTTGTGTCCAGAGTCCGCATAATGAAGTGAACAAGTCGTCTGTAAAGTGTTACTAGTGCAAAGTATGTTTCACAGGTCTACTGCCTGCAAACATAGGCCACATTGGTCCATCATTACCTAAGGTACCTAATCTCATGGGTTCGATTACATGTGGTAGGGTGCCATTGAACCAGTTCTGATGCTCCTTATAAGTGAGCGATATTTCATGATACTAGTATGCTTGGTACCGCTGAGGTACATTTGCAATTATATATCTGTGGAATGTGAATGTAGTGTTGTCTTCCTTAGGAAATGAGCCCAGGAATTAAATGTTTCTGTTTGATAAGCTTCACTAGCTTCCACTATGAATGTAACATCCCCGCCCTCTTTTCTCTTCTGCCATGCGCTACTAGGTGTAGTGTTCATGCTTGTCTAGCATTCTCAGGAATGTCTATGGCATTAGCCATATTGTATTATGGGTATAAGAGATAGACCACCAAATGGGGAGAAAAGTCCTTTTAATGGTTTGAGGTCGAACAACCTACAGCCTAATTAGGTGCTCCCTGTTCAGCTAAGAAGGATCTTCCCCAAGACCATGGACGTCTCCGTATAATGGTACTTAGGCTACCTGTTGTATGTGAGACCGTGATAGTTGGGGTATCCGTAAATTAGTGCCTAAACACCAACGTTGGTGGCACCATGTCGTAGTTTGACTCTTGCTCTAGGCAAGACTGCTGGTTTAAGGACAACAGTACTTATGTCTGTAGGTGACTATGCCTGTCCCACAACAAATTGCAACTGTCGTCCTAACCCTCCCAGCTCAACAGCTGCATCTAACCAAAAACCCTAACAGTAAAATGTGATTTGTGTCAGCCTTTACGCATGGACTCAAGAGTGTGACATCTCAGGGAGTGTCGTGGTTAAACAGAACAGGAACAATCATGTCTCAATCAAACACAGGCAATGAAAAAGAATGCAGTAAAGTTTCAATAGGTTTTCTTTAACAAAACTGAAATCTACGATAAATTGCACGGGCTGCAATGATTAGGATAATGAATAATGCAAGAAACAGAATGGTAAGGACAAGAGTCATTAATACAAAGACCCCCACCATCTTGCAATGACTTGAAATGACATGAGATATAAAATATGTCCTAGTACCCTAATGTTATGTACCTAATCTCTAACCTAAAAGAGAGCTAGGTATGTTAAACCTAATCTGCCAAAGCCATGTCCATGAGAAGAGCTCTCCAACCCTTGTTACCTTGGAATTATATCTCTAGTTCAGACTCCATAGGTACACGAAGACTGGGTCAGCTTCAAGGTGATGTGCAGCATCGATAGCAGCAAAGGCATCTGTTCAGAATCACTTTGACTATCTGTCTAAGTGAGATGCATTTATACAGATCTGCTCGGAACCCTGACCTAGGTCTGTCCCCAAACAATAGATAACAAGACATGTTTGGGACGGTAATTTATGTAAACAATTCCCTCGAAGGCATGAAGAGGGAAAGTACCTAATGTGAACAACTACAATTTGTTTATCTTTGCCGCTTGATATTGATGCCTGAGCGCAGTGGCACTGATAACGTGAAACTAAAACATTGGCCTCACTAGAAACAAGGCAGCTATTTTAAAAGATAGAATTAAATAAATGTGATAAAACAGAGCAAACTAAGAAGGGTAAAACTCACTAGGTGACGGGGGCACGAGTCTGCATGCCAAAGGCTAAGCTAACTCCTGTTTCCCATTAAAACAAGATAGGATTCACTACAAGCGCTTTTCACCTAGGATAACATGAGCATTCAAAACACATGCCATTGTGAATTGGCTGGCGTTTTCTACTACCACCGCCATCATGTAACTTGAATTATGCATGTCTGAATTACCTCATGGCTATATATTTGTCTTTTTCATCTATTAACTGTCACCAGCAGACCAGTTGCAGTACTAATGGTTACTCAAATCATAAGCGGCATGTCAGTGGATGATCAGTTATTGTATACAACAGGGACCATGAGGATGCAATTCGGCACTACAGAACAGTTTACTCGAAAACATGGCGAAAACTTGAATAAAAATAGCATAACGCATGATGGACAATCAAAACAGTTACATAGAACATGCACCATTTTACATCAGTTATTGTATATCACAAATTGTCATGGGAATAAGATCAGATATAAAATAAGAAAAAGCATCCAACATTTGTAGATGACCACCAAAATGCACTTCAATCTGTGTTGTTATTTTAAGGGTGACAACAAGTGTTCTTATCTGTATATGTACAGTGCAATAAAATCAAATGGCCACCAGGAAACCATCTTTCACATATTACTCTAATTATTAGCTCATTGTGTTAATTTATTCCTCCAGTAGATGTGGTACATTTCTGAATACATTTTGTTCAGTGCATAGTAGCAATGTTTCTATTGTCTCACCTCTGCATGCAGGGTACCTACAATAAGGACAGTCGATCCTATTTTATTCTCTATGTAGCCCATGTACTCAGAATGTTGGACTAGTGGTGCCCTTTGTGTCTTGCATTGAATTATGGATCTATGTTGCAACATGTGATTTTCCACAGGGTGGCACGTTTGTCCGATATAGGACTTATTATATGGACATGATACAGCACACAATGTTTTTAGTGATATGATTAAAAAATTGTTGAATCAAAGTTATTCCAGTGTCACTTATTTTGAATTTCTTGTAAACCGGGATGCGGTACAGTGCCCACATCTATAGTGTATTTTGACAGGAGGCAAGTTTAAAAGCTTAGTCTGTACCTTTGCTGTTCTTTCTCTGGCTGTCCTTACCAGGTGTTGGTGTATCCTCTTCCCCTTTCGAAAAGAGAACAAGGAAGATTGAGGTTGGACAACATTTTCTAATTTAAATTAAATAATCTTTTTGATCTTGTTGGCTTTTGGATTGAGTGTCAGTACACAAGTTAAAGGATCCGTTCTCTTTTTCTCTTTTAAAATGAGTAGGTTTACACAAAGTGTAAACCACAAACTTTTTTAAAGCAGCCTGGACTAGCTTCTTTGGGTATCTACATAAGATCTCATCATTGATGAAATATTCCTCCTTATGGGAATAGTTCTGGAGTATCCGAAGGTACTGCCCGTAGGGAAGATTTTCCTTAAGAGCGGTAGGGTGACCACTGGCAAAATGTAAAATGTTCTTATCTGTGGGTTTAGAGTAGAAGTTCACTGACAACTGCCCACCTTCATCTTAGAACAATAAATGCAAAAAATCTTGTCTTGCATTGTTGAATGACATGGTGAAGTTCAAGTTAGCCGTTCCTGGATTCAATCACTCTTGAAAAACAGATAAGTGTGTGGCGGTGCATTGCTTAATAAGAACATTGTCATCTATAAACCTGTGCCATGATGTAACTTGGTCTCTGAATAGGTTGATCTCGCCATATATCAGTTTTTCTTGAAAGTGTGACATGAATATATTCGGTACTTCAGGGGGTAATATACATCCCATTCCCATTCCTTCAATCTGAAAGAATATATCATTCTTAAAAAAAAAAGAAGTTTTTCTTCAGACAGAATATGACGAGATCTACATCAGTCAGGACTGCATGAGGTTGTGGTCTCTTGTTCAAGATGTCTTTAATCACAGCTATGGCCTTATCCTGGGAGAAGGTAGCATATAACAACTGTATCTATGCCTAAAGTCATCAACACTGCTATGGTGGGATCAAAGGACAGTCCTTCATATTTTGTGATGAAGACCATAGAGTCCCTGGTAAATGCCTATGTTTCAGGTACAAAAGAATTCACTTCTGGAAACCAGTTCCAGAAGTGAATTATATCCTGAAATAATGGGTCTTCCTGTAGGATTGTCCAGACGTTTCTGAGTTTTAGGAAGTACTTATATCACCAGGGTGTGGAGGTCTTTCTTGTTCAAAATTATTATGAAGGCAACGATTTTCTAGGGGATTCTCAGGGATGGAAATAATTTTATGCCTCAACTCTGTGGTAGAATTAGAGCGGATCATTTGGTAATCTTCAAAGTTATTGAGTTACCTCAATGTCCTTTTCACAAGAATTGCTGTCCGTTAACACTACCCCCCCCCATTGTCTACTGACTTATAATATATGCATTGATTGATAAATCCTGCAAAGCCTGAGATTTTACAAATGTCAAGTTCTTTCTAAAGTAGTTTTTATGGGCGAGCACAAAATGCTCCGTCCATTCTGTAATCTCTTTTTGGGCTTGAAACCACGCCCATGCCACGTCAGTCCCTTACATTGGTTTGTGGGCTTGCCTTTTAAAATCCGCTCCTTTCATTTGTTAAAGGCATGCATACATCAGGAGAAAATAATATTTTCATTAAAATATACCTTTCCTGGGTTCAGCATTCGATTCAGTTTCATCAGCAAAGCATGTAGATCATCAATAAAGTCCGTTAGAAGTACCATAAAGGGGAAAAGTGCAGAACATATGGAAATCAGGAAACGTCCAAGGGGAAAATTTACCGGAACAAGATTCAAGAGGGGACTGCCACTGAAACTTACAAGTCCTTCCCTGATTAAAAATACTCAAATGTGTTTGACTGGCCTGTTCTATGAGTCCAAATTACACAAAGGGGCACTGTCCAACAGATATCAAACTACAAATCAAATTTGAAACTTCAGAAAATTCTCCCAAGATGGGTGTGAAGTCATCTCTCCTTTCTTGTTGCAGTCCATGTTCCTTCCCATGGCAGAAGATGTTTTTCTCCTTTCTCATGGGAAGAGTTCCTTTAACCCCTCCCATGCCTGGGACGAGCTGCTCTCGTCCAGGCACACGGTTGCCATGTGCCTGGGACGAGACCAGCTCGTCCTGCACCAGGCCCACAGGGGAAGCGCTAGCGTTCCCACCCTGTGGGCCCCCCACCACCCCCTCCGACCCCCTCTATCCCAGCAGTGACGTCTGATGACGTCAACGGCAAATCGCGCGCTGACCTCATCAGAGGTCCCCTCGGATCGTGCTGGAAGCTTGCTGCCAGCACGATCCCGGAAGAGAAATGCTTTTGCATTTCTCTTCCGACCGGGAGGTGGGGCCGGAAAGACAAGAAAGGAAAGGAAAGACCGGGCAGCAGAAATGCCCACTAGACACCAGGGATTTTTTTTATTTTTGTAAATTTCAGTAAGGGGAGCAGCCCCTTGGGCAAGGGCCACTCCCCAGGGGGGGAAATGATTTCTAGGTAATTTCTGCCCCCCCTGGGGCCAAATCGGCCTAATATTATTAGGCTGATCTGCCCTCGGGGGCAGAAAACCACTAGACACCAGGGATAATTTTTTGTTCTGTTTATTTTTATATGTTTGGGGAGCAACCCCTTAGGCAAGGGTCGGCAAATTATTTTTAGGCCATTCCAGCCCTAGTATAATTAGGCTGATCTTCCCCCGGGGGGCAGAAAACCACTAGACACCAGGGCTAATTTGTTTTTTTGTTTATTTTGATTTTTTTATGTTTGGGGAGCGACCCCTTAGGCAAGGGTCGCTCCTGGGTGGCCAAATGATTTCTAGGCCATTTCTGCCCCCCATGGGGGCAGATCGGCCTAATACAATCGGCCTAATACAATTAGGCCGATCTGCCCCCAGGGGGGGCAGAAACTACTCGACACCAGGGATTATTTCTTTTTATTCATACATGCGCATAAGGGGAGCAGCCCCTTGGGCAAGGACCACTCACCAGGGGGCCAAATTATTTTTAGGACATTGCTGCCCTCCTGGGGACTGATCGTCTATCTGCCCCCAGGGGGGCAGAAAACCACCAGACACCAGGGATAATTAGGCAAGGGTCTCTCCCGGGGGGCCAAATTATTTTTAGGACATTTCTGCCCTCCCTGGGGGCAGATCAGCCTAATATAATTAAGCCGATCTGCCCCCAGGGGGGCAGAAATCACAAGACACCAGGGATATATATATTTTTGTATTTACTTTATGTTTTTATGTATGGGGAGCGACCCCTTAGACAAGGGTGGCTCCCCTGGGGGGCAAATTGTTTTTAGGCATCTCTTCCCCCCTTGGGGGCAGATCGGCCTATTTTTGTTAGGACAATCTGTCCCCAAGATGGGCAGAAACCTCTAGACACCATGGATTGGTGTGTGTGTGTGTATGTGTGTGTATTGTTTGGGGGAGCAGCCCATTGGGCAAGGGTCGCTCCCCATGGGGGCACATTACTGTTGGCCATAACTACCCCCTTAGGGGCAGATTGGCCTATTTTTGAAAGGCCCATCTGCCCCCAAGGGGACGGAAAGCCCACAAGAGACCAGGGAAGATGTATTTTTGTTTTCAAAATAAGAGGTTGGGGGTATGGCCATACCCCCACTCTGAATCAATGGGGCCAAAGTTGTTCTGCCCACCAGTGGGCAGATTGGGCAATTATCCCCGATCCACACCTGGGGGAACAGAAAGTCTACTAGATGCCAGGGAATAAAAATAAATAAAAGAAAATAGTGGGGTGGCGGCTACCAACCAGTATGGGCCTGGTTATGCCCCCACCCGAACTGAAGGGGCTAACAGTCTTTCAGCTCTCCCCCGCACACTAAAACATCTTATCCCATGGTAAGCAAGAGGTCATTTGATTATTTTGGGTTTTTGTTTTACATTTGGGCCATGAAAGCTTGGTAACTCTCAAAATCGTCCCACTTGGAATGGTGAGGGCTGCACTTTTTTTTTTTACTTTGGGATGCTGCCATGTAGAAAAATCCACAAGACCTAGACACATCTGAAAACTAAACATCTGGTTGATTCCAGGGTGGTGTGCTTCACATGAACCCCGCACCATTTCCTTACCCAAAATGCCCTGCAAACCTCCAACTTTGCTGGAAAGCACACATTTTTCCCACATTTTTGTGATGGAATCTTCCGGAATCTGCAGAAATCTGCCAAATTCCTACCACCCAGCATTGTCTCATCTATACCGATAAAAATTCTGCTGCACTTGTCAGCCTAAACTTTGGTTCCCCCTCAATTTCAACATATATTTGGCTCTTCCCCGTCACAAGCACTTGGCCCACCTACACAAGCGAGGTATAATTTTTACCGGGACACTGAGGGGAAAATTGGGTGGTAGGGAATTTGTCCTGGTGCGGTAAGCCCACACAGAAATGTGGGAAAAATTTGATTTTTTTTTAGCTAAGTTTGAGGTTTGCTGGGGAATCTGGGTAAGAAAACATTGGGGGATCCAATCAAGTCACAACTCCCTGGACTCCCTCGGGTATCTAGTTTTCAGAAATGGTTGGGTTTGGTAGGTTTCCCTAGATGGCTGCTGAGCCCAGGACCAAAAATGCAGGTGCCCACCCCGCAAAAACAGGTAGTTTTGTATTTGATCATTTTGATGTGTCCACGTTGAGTTTTGGGGCATTTCCTGTCACGGGCACTAGACCTACCCCCACAAGTGGGTTATCATTTTATTCGGGAGGGGGACGCTGGGTGGAAGGAAACTTGTGGCTCCTCTCAGATTCCAAAACTTTCTGTCACCGAAATGTGAGGAAAAGGTGTTTTTTTAGCCAACTTTTGAGGTTTGCAAAGGATTCTGGGTAACAGAACTTGGTGAGAGCCCCACAAGCCACCCCATCTTGGATTCCCTTAGCTGTCTAGTTTTCAAAAATGCATAGGTTTGGTAGGTTTCCCTAGTTGCTGGCTCAGCTAGAGGCCAAAATCCACAGGTAGGCACTTTGCAGAAAACATCTCTGTTTTCTTTGGGAAAATGTGATATGTTCACATTGTGTTTTGGGGCTTTTCCTGTCACAGGCACTAGGCCTACCCACACAAGTGAGGTACCATTTTTATCGGGAGACTTGGGAGAACAAAGAATAGCAAAACAAGTGTTATTTCACCTTGTCTTTCTATACATTTTTTCCTTCCAAATATAAGACAGAGTGTAAAAAAGACAT
The DNA here is from genome assembly GCF_031143425.1 of Pleurodeles waltl. Lineage (NCBI taxonomy): Eukaryota > Metazoa > Chordata > Amphibia > Caudata > Salamandridae > Pleurodeles > Pleurodeles waltl. The sequence continues at coordinate 973,467,701 of NC_090439.1, forward strand.
CTATTTGAGAAATGCTCTGTAATTCACATGCTAGTATGGGCACCCCGGAATTCAGAAATGTGCAAATAAACATCCGGTACGCCAGGGTCCTGTCTGTTTAACATAAAATTCCAAACACTCCTAAACAAAAACACGGCTACCTTCACTAGTCCCTACAAACTTATTGTCGGTCTTTGACTGAGGCGTGTATATCCATAGCTTCCCTATATGTTGCCAATCTAAAGTTAAGCTTCCTTGTGTATCACCACCTCCAAGATGAGTAGCATCTTTCTGCCAGTCCTATAAAACTACTTATTTTTCTACTTTGGTTTTCATTGTTTTTCTCCTAACATTTACTTCATTAATGAAATCCTTCCCTACTTGTGTGAGAATGCAGGTTAAAATATTCTTATGCGCATAAGCAGTTCCAAAGGTTAGTGTTGGTTCAAAGAAATCTCTTACTAGGTCTATAATGTTAGCTTTAGCAATGATTGTGGCACTGGTGCGATTTGGCATCCCTCAGGATTATATAAAATGGGTCTCGTTTTCATATCACGATCTAACGGTTGTTCATTCTAGCGATGGAGCCCCTAGTACAGCATATTCATCAGAGTTTGGGAGAGTGGGGTATATGACTGGGACAAGAGCTGCACTCTGTCTCTATGTATGTTGATGACATGATAATATATTATCGAGATCTCCAACTCGGTTTGCGTAATGTTCCTCGACTGCTTATTGTGCTTTGACTAACCTCCTTATTAATATCGAGAAATCCTGCACATTTTATTTCAATGCAGATACTGCAGGCCCAGCACCGACTTCAAAGGATCATCATTGCCACTTGCCACCCATACTTTCTGATACCTGGGCATCCATATTTACTGCACCACAAAAGATTTACTAGAAGGTAACCTTGTTCGGACAATAAACACCCTTAAGACACATACTTTGGATCACCTACCGCTGTCAGTTGCTGGCCACCAAGCTCTAGCCAAAGTGGTTATTTTCCTAGACTATTATACGACTTTGTTAATCTGCCAGTGACTACGGCTTTGTTAATCTGCCAGTGATAGTACAGGCAGGTATATTTTGAAAACTGAACACTAGGTGCGATGGAATGGGGCAAAGCGCACCGAAGGGTAACCTTGATAAGTTGCAGCTGCCTTCATCTAAAGGGAGTTGGGGACCCAGACTTTAAATGAAATTTTGCAGTGGCTGACATACTGGTTGGCTGGTCACAACCTGCCTGAAATTGGTTACTCAACAATGCAGTTTGAGAAGGGGCAACTGCACAAGCTGCTATTCCCCAGAGTGACATCACCAAACGAATGTCCCCCTGTTCAGTATTAGGGAAAGATGCGGAAGACATTGTAACGCGAAGGGTTAATTAGCTTGAGCAGTGTAGATGAGTGCAATGCCTGTTGAAACCCCCTCCCAAACATCGTGGAAAAGTTCATGATATTATTTTCAAGCTTGTTTGTGTAGAAGACTCCGTCTCAACCTTGAGAATGAGAGTACAGGGAGAAGATGGAATGAAAACAAAGGCTGGAAAAGGGCAGAGCAGCCAAGTACTGATAACATAGCTAGAAAAAGCCAGAATGAGATAGAATCCAAGCTTCGAGTTATTTAAGCACTGAAGTGTGGGTGAGGGATTTGGAAGCTCGCAGATGGAATTGTGGAAGCTGCCATGGCCCAACGCTGCCTCCCTGTTTGCTCGTGGTGCTTGAGGGGGAGAGAGGTCCAAGCAGGCGGTAGAGGGCTTCCCAGCATGTCGTGGACTAAGTTAAGTTTCCACACAGGGATAAAAAAAACTTTGTTTCTCTGCTCTATTATTATGACTGATTATTTATGCCTGCACTGTGTTTATAACCTGAAGTATTCAGCTCGTTTAGATTTTGCTTTCTAAACCTATTAGTGTGAACTGCTACAACAACTGAAACATGCATTTTGGTGTGCAGTAAATCAAAGCTTATCTGAAGTATTCAGTTTGTTTATATTTTGCCTCCTGAACATCGTAGTGAGAGCCTGCTGCAGTAATTGAAACATACATTTTGGTGTGCAGTAAATCAAAGCTTATCTGAAGTATTCAACTCATTTATATTCTGCTTCCTTAATATCGTAGTGCGATGCATTTTAGTATACAGTTAATCAAAACTTATATCTGTCAATGAACTCTTTGCTTATATATTTAAATAGATGTTTTTCATTGCTATTCTTATTCTACTATTGTTAATGTGCTAAATGCCTACATTTTACCTGCAATTCTAGTAAAGCTAAATTGTATTTATGATTGCTGTGTGGTCCTTCATTGAGCGTCCTTATTGACTTATACCGAACAGGTGTCAACCAGTCACCTGGATAAGACATTTGGTACCAGAAGTGGGGTATAAGTCAATAATGCCTCTTTGGGGATGTAAGAAAAGTGAGGCAGAGAGCGGAAGGCAGCATGGGGCAGAAGCCAGATCAATTCCCAGGTGGTTAGCAACTGACCCGTTCTCTGGTATGGCAGGACTCCTGAACCGGTGGGCAGCGCCGGTGGTATGGGAGGCATTAGATGAGAAAGTGGCTCCTCTCTTAGTGGAAGATGCGGTTGAGGGTGTGAAGCTAAGAGGGGCGAAGCTGGAGCTGAAAGCAGCAGGGCAAGTGGGATGGCTTTTCCTGTCTGCGCTCCGTACGGTATACAGGAATACATTAACACAAGATGCAGAGATAATAAAACTGCGGGATGAGGTTGCAGCCTTGCAGGAAAGGCAGTTACTTATGAAAGAGACCATAGAAAGTGCAGTGACTCGGGGTGATCAAATGGAGGCAAGGTGCACCGCATTAGCAGTACGAGTAGCAAAACAGAAGAGTAGGCAGAAGCCTAAAATGCCCTCAACTTTGCAAGTGAGGGCACTGATACGCAAACAGAAGAGTAGGCAGAAGCCTAAAATGCCATCAACTGTGCAAGTGAGGGCATTGATACGCAAACAGAAGAGTAGGCAGAAGCCTAAAATACCCTTAACTGTGCAAGTGAGGGCATTGGTACGCAAATAAAATTGGGATCCACATACTTGGGAGGATGAGGTGGAAGTACGTGTAACAGAACTAGGTGGAGTTGAAAGTGGAGAAGGACGTGTAGGTGAAATTGAAGGTGAAAAGTCAGCGAATGGCGGGCAAATACAGAAGTCTTGTTTGGTAAGAGATTATACGCAGAGTGAGTTGTTGCAGAGAACCCGTATGTTTAGGCAGATGCCTGCAGAGCCTTTGTTTAAATGGTTGGTGAGGTTGTGGGACACTGGAGCAAAAGATGCATTACAGAATCCTTTTATGTTAGGTCCCATCACAGAAGGAGACCCGTTTGAGCTGGAAATGATAGTACAGGATGATGTAGATAATGTAGTGATGTGGAGCCTATGGCAGAGGCAGAAAAAAAAAGAGGGTGCCACAAGATTGGGCCTTAGTGGAAATAGAACGCATAACTGATGATCGGCCGGTCACTTTAAAAACATGGGTCCCCTTTCTAGGTTGGACAAGAGATGGAGGGGTTGGCAATAAAGTAGGCAGAGCGCAGGAGTTTGCCATCGTGAAGTGGAAATGGTATCTGCAGCAGAGGGCAAAACCAGGACCAGCAGGAGTGTCGAAGTTACAAGAAGATAAACTAGGGGCAGTGGACTTGCAGGCAATGGCCCCTGCACTAGAGCCCTCTGAAATGGAATCCTCACCATTTAAGACAGCCCCGCCTTTTGAACAACTCACCGAAGAAGAACGGCAAAATGCATGGTTCACAGATGGTACCGCCCGGTACTATCAAGGAAAAAGACCAAGGCAAACAGTTGCATTCCAGCCTGCTACAGAAACGATGTTGCTGCGAGAAGGGGATAATGAATCAAGCCAGCTTGCAGAACGGCAGGGGGTAGCAGCAGTGATCAAACAAGCCCCCATCAGAGAGAAAACATTTGTGTACACTGACAGTCGGGCCACTTACCAAGGACTAGCAAGCTGGGCCCCGACTTGGCGCAAGGATGGATGGAAAATTAAAGGCACCCCCATTTCGGGAGGCAAACAGCTATGGGAAGAGATGTGGGAGAAAGGGCACAAATGTCAAATCTATGTGGGACATGTGAATGCCCATTTCCCATCGGACACCTCACTTGCATCTCTATTCGACAACACCGTAGATCAGATGGCCAAAACGTGAACGGTGGTCATCAAGGAGGAAGCTGAAGCCGCTTTAGCAAACAGGGCCCATGCAACATCCGGACATCCAGGAGAGAATGGCACTTATGCATGGGCACAGCTACGACAAATTCCAGCCACTAAAGAACAAGTGCAAAAAGCAGTAAAGGAGTACCCCACATGCAACCGGATTAGACAAATGCCCTTGCAAAAGAAGCCTAGCGGCCATATCAGAAGAGGAACTGCAGCTACTACAGTGTGGCAATTGGACTATATCGGGTCGCTACCAAAGGAAGGAGGAAAAAGCTACGTATTGACCATGGTGGACACCTACTCTGGCCTTATGTTGGGTATGCCCTGTAAGTCTGCAGACCAAAAGTCCACTTTGCGAGGGCTAAACTACCTGATAAAACATTATGGAGCACATGATGAGATCCAAACAGATAGGGGCACACACTTTCCAGGGAAAACAATGCAGGGCTGGGCGCAGGAACAGGGAATTCGGTGGATTGTGCACCTTAGTTATTATCCACAAGCTGTAGGCATGATTCAGAGATATAATGGATTGTTGAAAGAACAGCTAAAAAAGTTATCAGCACATGATAGACTTACACAAGTGATTTGTGAACAAGCGTACACCCCTCACATTGAAGAAAGATCTGCCCCCCCCTGCCCCCGATAACACCCAGAGAGGTGAGGGAGGATTTGGAAGCACAGGAAGAAATGTATGGGTGAACCATCCAGGAAAATAAGCCAGAGGCAGGAGAGCTATTGAGTCAAGGGGTGGGGAGTACGTATATTATACTTTTAAAGAACTCAAGTGTACCTGTATTTGTACTTGCAGTGAGACTTACCCCACGGTCGTAAATGATGACATCTGCATCGATGACGTGGTTCATGATTATAACCGGAAAAAGTGTATGAGTCCGACCGAAACAATTCCGTCATGTCACTTGTGCACCTCAAGCAGCTAACATAACTGATGACCAGGGAAATGTTTTACTTTGCAACGTGGAGGTACCTAGAGGCAAGTGGATGGCTGTCAAAGCTGTGACCTGGAAGGTAACTGGACAGCAAATCCGACATGCCAACGGACTAAACGAGTTGCAGGGGACGCCAGCAACAGTACAGGCTTTGAATTATATGCTAAACATGATATGTAAATATTGTGATACCAGGACACATGGTGGTTGTTACAATGAACAATAGAATACCAGCCTTCATGTTTTATATAACCGAAAGACGCATGGTTAACAACTTAAGCAACGTTTCTATAATGCGATATAGAATAGGATGTAAGCAAGTTCTGCATGCAAGCATAGTTAATCGTATTGTGTTACAGATACATTTTGTCAAGGGGAATGTCTCAAAGTATGATCTATTATGTGCACCATGGACACCACAGTTATGGCCTTTGCCAAAGTTACGCAATAGAAGAGATCTAGAGTCCTTGATAGCTGGGGCCACCAGAATCGGGGTAGGGGCCCTGAATTCTTTTGATGTTGAGGCCATTATGAATAAGCTATCTTCTACAGGATATAGTACAGGAAAGGCCATAAAAGTAATTTCTCAATGGGGGCCTAAACACTCACAAGAAGTATGGAAAGTCTTGCGTGGGTTGTACCGTGATTGGCAATGGCATAATTTCACTTATGAACAATTTGGAAAAAGCTTTCAAAGCACCCAAACAATGTCCAAAGGAATTCAGTGCATACTATGGCAAAGTATTGTTAATCAACAGTATGTAGACTTCAAAGCGGAATGGGGACAGCTTCAAGGTGAATATTGGAGACAACAATTGCATTTGCCTGAGGAACTATGGGTAAAGCCTATACAATTCCATTGTGAGGGAGAGATGTGTTATGCTCATTTTGATATAGCTAGAAGTAGTCTTCCTCCTGAAATATGGTGCCCCTTTATATTGCTCCCTGTAGTAATAGGTGAAGAATGGTGGATACCTCACACTGACATAAAAATGGATTGATCAAACAAATCACACCGTAGATCCCACTAGATGTGCAGATTGGTCTAAGGGGTGGGTGTGTACCCACACTTGTCGGGCACTAGACCCATGCCTTCACCCAATACCAGAAGAATGTGAATGGTTACCTTATCCTATTATTGGTACAGACTTATATCAGACAGGAACAGAGAGTATATGTTACGTTACTAATCATCCCTTACTTATTAACGGATTTATACAAACCACCGGAGAGAGCAAGTAATGTGTACGCGCAATATTACCAGCATTATTGACATAAGTACTATCTTGTACCGACCAAGTTCACCATAACCACATTACAGACGCAAATGCGTGCGCAGTTAGAGTGGAACATCTCGCTTGTTGTTAAGCTACCCAGATAAGAGGCAATCAGGCACTACGCACAAGTTACCTTTTCTAAATTTGATATGGCAGCTAGATACACCAAGGATACAGCCATACTGATGACCATAAACACTAAACAGCTTATGCACACTGCTTCATGCATCCAGCAAATAACTGAGCACCATTGGTATGACATCTTCTTAGGCTGGGCACTAGGAGCTATAAAGACGCTAACTATAGTGTTACAACAGCTAATTTGGTTATTGATTGTTTGTGTTCCGCTAATGAATGTATGCACAAAGCAGTTTTCATACTAAAGATGCAAGCGCTTAGAATAACGTTGACCAGTATTAGTAGCAACCTAGCTAGCGGAATGTCAAAGTAAATGATATCCGTTTCAACATGCATCACGCTCATCTAAGGGGTGGAGTGTTCAGTATTAGGGAAAGATGCGGAAGACATTGTAACGCGAAGGGTTAATTAGCTTGAGCAGTGTAGATGAGTGTAATGCCTGTTGAAACCCCCTCCCAAACATCGTGGAAAGTTCATGATATTATTTTCAAGCTTGTTTGTGTAGAAGACTCCGTCTCAACCTTGAGAACGAGAGTACAGGGAGAAGATGGAATGAAAACAAAGGCTGGAGAAGGGCAGAGCAGCCAAGTACTGATAACATAGCTAGAAAATGCCAGAATGAGATAGAATCCAAGCTTCGAGTTACTTAAGCACTGAAGTGTGGGTGAGGGATTTGGAAGCTCGCAGATGGAATTGTGGAAGCTGCCATGGCCCAACGCTGCCTCCCTGTTTGCTCGTGGTGCTTGAGGGGGAGAGAGGTCCAAGCAGGCGGTAGAGGGCTTCCCAGCATGTCGTGGTCTAAGTTAAGTTTCCACACAGGGATAAAAAACCTTTGTTTCTCTGCTCTATTATTATGACTGATTATTTATGCCTGCACTGTGTTTATAACCTGAAGTATTCAGCTCGTATATATTTTGCTTTCTAAACCTATTAGTGTGAACTGCTACAATAACTGAAACATGCATTTTGGTGTGCAGTAAATCAAAGCTTATCTGAAGTATTCAGTTCGTTTATATTTTGCCTCCTGAACATCGTAGTGAGAGCCTGCTACAGTAATTGAAACATACATTTTGGTGTGCAGTAAATCAAAGCTTATCTGAAGTATTCAACTCATTTATATTCTGCTTCCTTAATATCGTAGTGCGATGCATTTTAGTATACAGTTAATCAAAACTTATATCTGTCAATGAACTCTTTGCTTATATATTTAAATAGATGCTTTTTATTGCTATTCTTATTCTACTATTTTTAATGTGCTAAATGCCTACATTTTACCTGCAATTCTAGTAAAGCTAAATTGTATTTATGATTGGCGTGTGGTCCTTCATTGAGCGTCCTTATTGACTTATACCGAACAGGTGTCAGCCAGTCACCTGGATAAGACACCCCCCATCTACTACCAGTAGCGTTAGCATATTAGAAACTGGCACTGAAATATACCACAAAGACTACACCATCCCTCCTTCTGGATTCCCAGCACTCCGGACACTCACTGAATGACGTCTACTGCCATGGACACGCAAAGAAGTGTCAATTGTGGGTTCTCTGTTTCAAGATCATGCATTATACCCCACACTGACTTTGTGCACAAGCATGATCTTCCAGATTTGCTATTTCTCACTCTTCTGAGCATGCTCAAGTACATAAGACAGCACTGGGCCCCAGATGGCCTCAAACCAGCTACTCATGAATTAATACAATCAATAAACATTATAGGAAATGGCAGCTACATAGTAGTGTGATGGCTCTATCATGGTATTCGAACACACTTGGGAACATCTTTAATCACTTTAAAACATATGTGGGAAACTGACCTCACTTATGAAATACCAGATAAAGAATGGGAACGCATAATAGACTATCCAAAACAGGTCTCACAAAATTGTAGATTAAAATTGATACAGTTTTTAATCCTTCACAGAGCATGTCTAACACCCCTTAAAATTGCAAAAATATACCTCTAATTGCCATCGCTGTCAGGCTCCAGGGGCAGATTTACTGCACATGTTGTGGACCTGTCACCGTTTGGCTGGGTACTCTGACTGGTATAGCCGAGATCATGACAGAAACCACAGGGCTAGATCAGGGGAACACACCGGCGCAGTGCCTCTTATGGTTGCACCCCAGGCCATGAGATTCTAGAGTGATACAGCGTTTCACAAACCTAGCACTCTTATTGGCAAAGCACCTGATTACACAACAGTTGAAAGCGCAGTCAGCCACGACACTGGAAAAATGGCACAACAAGTTGACTCAATGGGGGCAGGCTGATAGTGAGGCTCCATGACGTGAAGAGTACAGGTGCCTCCGTAAAAAACCCAAATCCATGGAAAGGGATGCATTGCTTGAAGGTTTCAAGTCCTGAACATGGCACCAGATTGACCACCAGCACTGCACTGTGGGCTTGACCTTGGTGGACACTGTGGGTTAAGGACTGAGGCTTGGCACAATGAGAGAGATGTCCCATCGAAAATATACTTATGGACGCTGACAGAAATCAACACAAATAACACTGGTTTCCCAACATGTTAAAGTGGGGTTAGGGTGGGATGGATATAGTTAAGTTATATGTTGTTCTTAAATCTACATGCCTGCAATTTTACTAACTGCTTTTATGACTCCTGATATGCATGCAATTGTACTATTATAAGCTGGAAACCTCATTGCGATGTCTATATGGTGAAGTGTAACATTTCAAAAGCAATAAAATTTGTGGAAAAGATAAGGTCAGGATTAAAAAATATATATTGCATTTACCCTTGATTATACAATCAGGTTAATATGAGACTGCAACTAATAATGTATGTTAAAGGCAAACTACGATAGGTGATTCCTTCCTGCACTGATGAAGAGATCTGTGTACACACAACCACGCAATTCCATAGTTGCAGTGTATTTGTACAGTAACCTGTAGTATACATTTGAAGACAAATCTCCTTCTGAGTCGTCAAGATGATGCAATCTCTCATCACCATACAGGGGATCTCGTTTAGTATGTGACTCCTCATGTACTTTCACAGACACACTCAAACCAGCAATCAATAAGATACTCACAATCAGACATACTATTGCTAAATCTATACACACACACTTACACTTACTCCATTTACATTGATCTGGATTCATGACTTGTCTAGAGTCAGACCATAATACCAAATTCAAAAAAAGCAAAAAGCAAAAACAAAATCATAAATGCAAAGCAACCTTTAAAATGTTTTTTTTTCTTAACGTGAGAAAAGCAAAAACAAAATCAAAAATACTTCAAAGTCTTTTTACACTTAATTACAATAGTTCTTGATCTTTCAAAAGTTCATCAAGTTTTTCTTTTCTTGCAACTGTTCAAAGTCTGTACCAAAAATTCAATGTCTTTAGTAATATACCATCTTGTAATCACTTATTAGCACAAGTGAGTTCAGCTCATGAGCAATTTCAAGTTCCAGAATATTCAGCTGGAACAAATTGTCAAGACAAAAGGCAATTTCTTCTCCCATTCATTAGCAGTAAATTCTGTCCATTTGGGTGCTGAATACTTGTGATGTGGCACTCTTTCTTTGCTGCCCTACTTTTCATTGTCACTTTGAGCCGATTTTTCAGCTACTTCAGCTGTAGTTGAAGGTGCATCTGCTATTGGGTCTGGACCTTTTGTGGGCCACTGGTTTCCTCTCAATTTTCGTGCCAGGCACAACTGGATTTTCAACTTTCACTAAGCTAGCAGGAGTCAACTAACTCCAACTTGATCATTCTGCACCTTTGATTGCTTTTCACATGCTCAGATTTTCATCAGCTTGTGCAGGCTCTGCGACAGCCACTTGTCCATTCCTCACAGTTTGGCTACCTGGACAACTTTACTCACTGATTCCGACCCTAGGGGAACAGGCACTTGTTATCTCTGGAATGTCTCGAGGTCAAGGGAGTGTACCAGAGATAGGTCCTGACAGAAGAGGACCTGCAAAAGAAGGGGACCAAGTCCAGTTCAAGTTGGAGTGTCCAGTTGTGGCAGGAGCCACTACCCACCCTTCTGGAGATGCAAGACCAGGTTGACAATGGAGACAAGGAGTCAGCTGTGCAGCAATGGAGCAGGAGAAGAGTTCCAGGAGTGATTTAGGCAATGTCCCACGACGGAAGAAGAGTTGCAGTCAGTCAGTGGTGTTGGAAAACCACCAACAAGCCTTGGCAAAGGGAAAAGTCGCAGATAAAGAGTTGCAGAGCTGCCGAGGGCCAGCAAGGTCTAGGGGGACACAACCCAAGAAGGAGAGGCCCAGGTGACCCTCAGCAGTGAGGAGAGTCAGAAGATGAGGATGCAGCCCCCACAGGAAGTTCACAGGCAGCAGGCACAGGGCTTACAGTGAGGCCCACTCAGCACACCTGGGGAAGAGTCCCATGTCACTGAAGCAGCAGGCAGGAGACTGTGCTTTGCAGGGAAGAGTACTGGAGCCTGGGGCTACACAGAGCCTGAAGATCCCTTGGAGGAGAAATAAACAAGCCTTGGTAGCTGCAATAGTCGTGGTGTACAGCAGTACGGTCCTGCAAAAAGAGGCAAGGGTTTACCGTTTCCCGAGATGGATAGCTGGTAGAGAGGACCAAGGGGACCACTGCAGACCACCACCTGTGTTGCAGGAGCCATGCAGTTTTGCAGGCGAGAGGATCCACGCAGTCAAACGTTGTTGCAGTTGGTGCCTGTAGATGCAGTGGAGAGACTCCTTTGGTCCAAGGGAGATTCCTTATTGCTTCTTGCGCAGACTAAACACTTGTCACCCTCAGAGGATGCATAGCCAGGGAAATGTTGCAGTTGCTGGAAGGAGCCGGAGAAACAATGTTGCAAAGCTGAGTCGTCACTGGAGTTGCAGACTGTCGGTTCCTGGAGGGTCCAGTTGCAGTCCCGGTGGCCAGAAGATGAAGTAAACGAGTCCTGCTGGAATCTTGCACATTGAATCTGAAGACCTACCCTAGAGGGAGACCCTAAATAGCCCATGAAGGGGAATTGGTCACCTAGCAGGGTGACCACCTATCAGGAGGTGGCTGTGATGTCACCTGCCTGACCTGGCCACTCAGATGCTCCCAGGGGCCTCTGCTCACCTTGGATTCAAGATGGCAGAATCAAGTGGCCACCTGGAGGAGCTCTGGGCACCACACCTGGCTTAGTGATGGACAGGTGAGTGGCTACTCCCCTTTCCATTGCCAATTAGGTGCCAGAGCAGGGATCGGGGTCCCTGGTGCAAACCAGATTATTCAAAGAGGGCATACTGGTGGTTTGCAGGGGCTTCCCCTCCCGAACCATGCAGCACCTATTTTCAAAAGGAAAGGGTATTGCCTCCCTCTCCCAAAGGAAATCCTTTGTTCTGCCTTCCTCTGCTTGAGCAGGCTAAGAAATCCACAGAAGACTGGTAGAAGAAATGTTAGGGGGTCCACTAAGGAGCCCCCAGAGTGCATGAAATCATACAACTAATACTGGCAACAGTATTAGGGCATGATTCCATCATGTTTAATACCAAACATACTCAGGTTTGGAGTTACCATTATGTAGCTGGGCACAGGTAGCAACCTGTGTCCAGTACACGGGTAAAATGGCTTCTCCACACCTACGAAGTACAGGAAAATGGAGCTGGAGTTCATAGGTGGACCTCTGCTCATGCAGGGGTGCCCTCACACGCAGGTACTTGCACCCTGCCCTTTGGACTAAGAGGGCTTGCCATAGGGGTGAATTACAGTGGCCTGGTGCAATGTAGTGAGAGGGTGCACGCAAGCTGCAATGCCAGGTGGCAGACACATTGTGCATGGGCTCCCTTGGGTGGCATAACACATGCTGCAGCCCATGGAGGACCCCTGGTGCCCCAATGCCCTGTGTACCATATACTAGGGACTTACATTGGGGCACCAGTATACCTACTGTGGGGTGTGCTAAATCCTACACAACCACATTTAGAGGGAGAGTGCAGTCACTGGGGTCCTGGTTAGCAGGATCTCAGTGAACAATTGAAAACACACTGACAGCAGGCAAACAATTGGGGTAACCATGCCAAAAAGGGGGTACTTTCCTACTGGAGTGCTTAGCAACAGTGTGCTTCCACTCCTAGAATGGGAGGAGAAGCGAAGCCGATGGGTGCTGAGCATCCGTGGCTGGGGTTGTAAGACCATACTTAATAAAAAGAAGTGGAAAGCAGCTGATGAGGAGTGTTGTACTTCCTAAAAGTGGCGATGAGTAAGACAGCACCGATTGTGTGATGACCCCGGGCCAAACTTGAAAACAACTTAAAAACGAACGTTTACTGCCGAAGAAGGAAATAATCTTTCAGGTACATTAACAGCTCGTGAGGGATGCGCTTGTGGCTATAACCAAGCTAAAGGAAAGGAAACCCACGTGTGCAGACTATTATGACTATTGTGTCACTGTTTTCTCTGAGCTGTGATTATAATATATCTTGGGCAGTGTGAACCAGTGCTTAATTTGTCAATAAAAAGGTGCCGGTGCCCAAAGCTCTCCTCTTAAACACGCAGCTGCTACAATTAAATGTGTGAACATGGAATAGTAGGCGGCGTAATCCTGAAGCCATCTCGGGCCTTTTCAATCCATATAAAGCCACTCCCTGCCCCTTCAGATCACTCTTGCAGCTTTCTAATTTCTTCCTTTGTGAGGCTTCTTCGTTTTTCCCTTCCTCCGTCTTTCCCATATCTGTTTTTTGCTCGCAGCAAATGCTTGAGGCAGAAGAATAAGCCCCGGCCCTCAAAAATAAGTGCCGGTGCTCAGCACCGGAAGCAACAAGCACAAATTAAGCACTGGTGTGAACATAACAGTGAAGAGGCAAATAGCAGATCACGGTGAGACAGCCAGATCGCAGTGACAGAGCCAGGCTGAAATCCATATTCTGTAACGATTTACCTCAAAGTATCGACTTTTAAAGTAACACAGCAGCGTTAATCCGTTCAAGTTTTCAGGTTTCGCATTATTCAAGTCGTGCATTTCAAATATTCTTCAATACTTGCCACGATATACGGTGTGAAGATTTTTTGCTTCCGGTAAAGATTTGCGTTGTTGGGTCACCACCCAGCGTGTCGTATGGTGAAATGACCATGGATATGAGAACTTATTGTGATGCGGACGTCACCATGACATAAGCGGCAAAACGTAGGAAGTTGATGTGGAATTAAGGGAGGTAAAGCTATGGACAGAAGAAGCAAACCGTTGTATACTGCTAATGTGCATCAGATAATTTAGTTGATGTTCACAGCCTTCGAATGTGAGCACAGCCAAGACTGAGGTGCACGGCGGACAAAAGTAAGTGCTGGAGAGTGCTCACAGTAACTTTTGACAATATTTGGTGAATTGAGTGATATAGAATGCGCATTATAATTCTCGCTGATGCGCACAGCAGAAGAGGAACAATAACTAATATTTTAACTGTTGTTACATGTCGCTGATGGGCACAGCATATTGAAACATTTCTAGCAACATTAACGTTATATGTCATTTGTCTTAAACACGCATAGCTAATAGTATACAGTTTACAGTAGTGATAGTGAAGGTAAACTTTAAGAGTACATAACAGTTAAGTGATGATAGGAATGAGTGTGGCATTTGGACAGTGAAATAATTTGCGTACGCGTGCTGCTGCAGTTGATGAGTGGAGACATAGATTGAATATGTCATCTAACATTATACCACCTTCTCCTGGTTTTTTTTTTAAACGATCCTGGACAGCCGTGCATGGCGTGGCAAGATTGGAAGGAATCTTTCAAAATGTATTTGATACGCTATATGGGGTGGCACATTTACATCAAAAAGAAAGCTTGCCATTCTCAAACATAGGCCCTCATTATGACTTTGGCAGTCTCTGAGCGAGACCGCCAAAGCCACGGCTGCCATTAGACCGCCAGTACTGGTGGTTTTCCGCCCGCCATATAATGGGTAGTGTCAGATTTCCGACACACTTTGGGGGGATATCTGGCAGTAGCCATGCTGGTGGGCGGTGGCGCACTGGCATTGCTACCACCCATACCGTCCTGTCAGAAGGACGCCGACAGTCGTATTAGGATCATTAATACAGCCTGGCGATGTCCTGCTGGCGGGGTGCTGCCGCCGGTGGACGGGACCATTCCCTGCCGGATGACCTCCTTGCTGGAAAAGGTAAGTCAGGCGTCCGACAGGGGAGGGGGGTGCGAGGGTGGGGGTTGTGTGTGCGTATCTGAGTGTGTGGTGTCTGAGTGTGTGTATGCATGTGTGTGTGCATGTGTGAATGCGACTGAGTGTTGTGGTGTATGTGTGGATGGATGCGTGTGAGTGAATGCGTGCATGGATGAGTGTGAGTGGATGCATGTCTGGAAGTGTAGGTGAGTGGGTGTATGCCTGGTGCATGTGGGTGTCTGTGTACATGTATGCAGGGAGGGGAGTGGGGGGCGCTATGTGAGGAGGGTGGGGGTGCTGTGACTAAGGGGGGCAGGAGGTGGAGGGCACTGTGATTGTAGGGAGGGTGGGGGTGCTGTGATTGTAGGAGGTGTGGAGGGGTCAGGTGCTTGCTGGGGGGAGCCATCTACTGGTGACAGGAAAGGAATTCCCTGTCACCGGTAGCCCTACCGCCATGGTTTTCGTGGCAGTGCTACTGCCACGGAAACCATGGCAGTGGGCTGGCTCCTAATACCACCGGTGGGCCTCTGTGGACCGCCAGGATGGAGATGAACATCTCTGGCTCGGCGGTTCATACCGCCGTGCCAGTATGGGTGGAGACGTGGCGGGTTCACAGCGGCCAACCCGCCACACTCATAATGTGGCGGTCCTCACCGCCAGCCTGTTCGCACTGATACCGCCATATTAACCCTGTTTGTCGGAACACCGCCAGCGTCATGATGACCGCCATAGTCTGGAACTAGAAGTAAGGAAGGTACCTAAACCATTACCTAAACCAGAAATTTTGGGTAGAAAGGGTAATGCAGGATCTGACAATGAGGAGGATGATGAATCTGAAAGTGCTGTAAACGCACTGGAGGAGAATTGTGGGAAGAAACGTAGTATTGTTGGTGAAAGACATACATTTTCTTCACGCTCTCAAAAACAGGGTGAAACCGTGGAACAATATGTTGAGGTTTTGCACAGGCTATCAATTACATGCAAATTTAGAGACCTTAGAGATTACATTTTAAGGGATCAGTTAATTAACAGAATAAACATTTTAAAATTCAAGAAAAAATATTAGGATTAAAGGATCCTAATTTGGAAAAAAACTATAGATGTGGCTAGACATATGGAGAATACATCAAGTTATGTCAAGGAATTGAGTGGCACGGGGTCCAATGGTCATGTTGAAGATGACAGAGCGCACAGTGTAGATAAAGTGAAAAAAAAAGGTGTCAGGAAGGATATTAAAAAATATAATAAAAATAATGAGTTAGATAGAAAAAACATGATTTAGGTATGGCAGTTTTAGACACACTGCAGAAGCTAGCAATTGTTCAGCAAACAGAAGTAAATACTTCAAATTAGTAAAATAGGACATTTTTCAAGAGTGTGTAGGAAGTTAGGCAGAATCACAAATATGAGAGCAGTAAACATGGTAAATAGGGAAAGAGCTAATAGAGACGTTAATGAAAATGATACTAGTGGAGAAGAGGAAGTTGATAATATACAGTAGAAGTATTAATGGTGTCCGAAGTAGATTGAAAGAAAGATGGGAATGTTGATGAGACTAATAATGTATAGCGTCCTCCTAAGTCTAAGGTTAAAATGGATGGTAAAGAAATAATAGTATGGGCAGATTTGTGTTCACTTTCATTGACAAGATTATGTGGAGGAAATGAAAAAAACATGAATTGCACCCTGCTGATGTAGAACCTAAAGCGTATTGTGGTGTTAAACTGCTGGTATTAGAATATTTCATAAAAGATCTAGAATTGCAAGACAGGAAAACCAGAAGTAAAGTGAATATAGTGGAAAAGGGAAAGTCATTATTAGGCTGGAAGGAACAACGGAGATTGGGAAATATTTGTGACTCAAACCAACCAAAACAAGTATCATGAACTGAGGAGCACCATAAAAATGTTTGGGTCACAAAATTCCCGAAGTTATTTAAAAAAAAAATAGTTCTTTTTTTAAGAAAATTTGAACACCGCATTCAGTTAAAAGATGGAGCAATCCCCAAAGTACATAAAGTGTGCAACATTCCATTAGCGTTAGGAGAACTGCTGAGTGAAGAATTACGCAGATTATGTGATGATGGAGTGACAGAACCCATAGAAGCCTTGGAATAGTTAAGTCCTTGGGCCTGATTCTGACCTTGGCGGTCTTTTCGCAAGACCGCCGAGGTAAAGACCGCCGACCGCGGCGGTATGCCGCTGCGCGTATTCCGACCGCTGGGAGCGTTCCGCCGGAATACCGCCAGCAGCCACACTGGCGGTCGGCGGGAAAGTGGAGACTGGTCAACCTCCACCGCCACGCCAGCAGAACACCGCCACCAGAATTACGACCCACATTTCTGTGTGGCGGTCTTCTGTTGGCGGTCACGTCCCTATGGCTCCCGTCGCCTCCCGGAGGACCAACGCACAAGGTAAGTTGATCGTCCGTGAGGGGAGGGGGTGGGGGGGTGTTGTGTGATGTGTGCGTGCATGGGGGTGTGTAGAGGGGGTGTGTGAGTGCGTGCATGCGGGCGGGGGGTGCTGCTGTGCCTTTGGGCAATGTGTGTAGTTCGGCGGGTGCGCATGTCGGCATGTATGTGTGCGGGTATGTGCCCCCGTTGTGTATGTGTGTGTGTAGGGGGTGTGCATATGTGCATGTTGGGGGTGCGTGCATGTTGGGGGTGCGTGCATGTCGGGGTGCGTGTATGTGCATGTCGGGGTGGGGGGGCAGGGGGTTCGTACCACCTCTGGGGGGTGGCAGGGGGGTGGAGGGTGTGGGGGGAGGACTCGTGGGGGGCAGTGGGGGGTGGGCGAGACCCCTATCAGTGCCAGGGAAGGAATTCCCTGGCCCCGATAGTGCCTACCGCCATGGTTCGCATGGCGGTTCCCGACCGCCAAAAACCGCGGCGGTAAGCAGGGTCATGATACGGTTGGCGGTCTTGGGTCGACCGCCGGGCCGGAGTGTGCGAACTCCAGCCCGTCGGTCATGACCGCCGTGGCGGTCGGAGTGGGGAAGTGGCGGTCGATCGCGGCGGTGACCGCCGCGGTCAGAATGCCATTTTTTGGACCGCCGGTCTGTTCGCGGTCCGACCACCGCCTCTCCGCCGACCGCCAAGGTAAGAATCAGGCCCCTAGTTCTTGCAAAAAAACCTAATGGAAAAATCCACATTTGTGTGGATTGAGAGACATAAACAGTTGTAAATGGATAGATCGATATCCGCTTCCATGGATAAATGAGACGTTGACGAGTGTAAAGGGAGGCAAATGTTTTACAATGTTAGATTTATCCAGTGCATATCACCAGATATGGTTACACAAGGAATCAAAACATTTAATGTCAGTTATAGCACTGGAAGGGATGTATCAATTAATCCGCATGCCCTTTGAGTTAGCCTCAGCATCCACGGCGTTCCAAATAGTAATGCAAAAGGTGCAGGAGGTGTTAGAGTTTAGAAAGGGTACTAGTGTTTCAGGATGATGTTTTTGTTTGGGGTACGAATGAACATCAACATAATGATATTCTAAGGGAAGTATTGGAAAGATTGGAAAAGGCTGTACTGACCATTGGTTTAGAAAAATGCAGGTTTTGGTGAAAGAAGTGGAATATTTGGCACATATTTTGTTATGAATTGGTTGAAGCATTAGAAGAAGCACTATTGCCTAATGATAAACACCAATTGAGATGTTTCTTGGGCCTCACAAAATGTATACATCAGTTTGATGAGAAGGTACACCCGTTGTGTGAATTTATGAAGAAGGGTGTGAAATTTATTTGGTCAACGGAGTGTCAACAAGAATTTGATGCAGTAAAAAACTCTATAGTCAAAACTGTGACTGTAAGGCCTTTTGACCCTGAGGATAAGATTATAGTTTCAACAGATGCCAGTGGTTATGGTTTAGGAGCAGCCCTGAAACAAGTACATAATTGGGAATGAAAGAGTAGTAGCATATGCATCAAGTACTCTCAAGGGTGCTGAGAATACCTTTTCTACTGTGGAGAAGGAACCATTGGCATGTTGGTGGGCGGGCGCCGCATTTTGGAGTATATTTGTGGGGTATGAAGTTTGAGCTGCACATAGACCATAAAGCATTGGTAGATTTGACTCCCACTGCAGGAGCTGGAAAAGCTACTCCACGCATAGCAAAGTGTTTGCATCATTTGCAAGGTTACACATTCAGAGTCAAGTCCCTGGTGTAAAAATGTTTCATGCTGACTGTTTATTGAGATTACCATTGAATGATGTAATAGAAAAAGAGGAAGAAGAGTGGTTGGTAGCAGATGTGGAAGATATGTGTGATGCCATACAAGAAAATTAGTGGAAAGAAGGCAATTCAAAGGATCCGTTGTTAGTGGGGTTGAAGGAGGCATTGCCCAAGACTAAAAATTGGAAATATGTGAAAGAGTTAGAGATGTTTAAATATGTATTGGAAGAACTATCTGTAGGGGATGACATTATAAGAAGAGGAGATAGGCTTGTGGTGCGCCTAATGGTGTATGGCAGTGGTTCCCAACCTTTTGACTCCTGAGGACCCCCACTGAATCACTACTGAAAGCCGGGGACCCCAAAGCAATTTGTACAATTTAAATTTCAAACATTAAAACAGTATTTCACAAAAAAATACACAAACAAGTACATACCAAACAAATACTCAAATTAGTAATGCTATAATTATTTTATATTGAAAACTTATACAAAAATCAAAACATTTAATGAGAAGTTTGCTGCCGCATCTTGGCGACTAACTTTTCAATATTTGGATTCATTTAGGAAAGTTGAATCCTCAGGTCAGAGTCTACATTTCTCAAGCAATTTCGGTTTTTATTTTTTAGGTACTTAAAATCTGAGAAAGCTTTTTCACATAAATATGTGGTGGGGAAAAGATGTGAAGCCATAAGGACCTCTCATTTTTACATAGCCTCTCTATCAATTGTAATTCATTTGCTTTATGGCACCTCGCATACCAGTGTAGGGTGTTGGAGCACTTTACAGGGGACTACAAGGTGTAGGATTCACATGTCATCCACAATGGTAGGCTTTTTCTAAGAGTGCTTGCTCTGGAGAAGTACAGACTCAGGATTCAGAACATAACACAGTGGTTAGTGGTGACTTTAATAATTTTTACACAAGCAAATCTTTTTTAGCAGCAGAAGGATAATGAAAGGCTGGGAAAAAAACAAACTTTCTAATTTGTGTCATACAGCTCTTTGATGGCTGTACATAGCTCACTGTGTTAGGTTAGGATTGTAATTTATGAACTGCACAGTAACAAAATAATCTCTGTGACAAAAGCAGTAACTCACTGTGCTGGGCACATAAAATAAGTTTCCTTGCATGAACAATTTCTCTGCATCAGACATATTAACCATCTGCCCTACCTTAGATGTGCCAAAACTGCCACTAGACAAAACTCCCATCTCTCGTCAGCAGGAACATTAATCACCAAAGTTATCTTGACGCTTTTATTTTCACTCGAAAGCTGTTGGTTGTACAAGGAACTTTGAGTGCTTTTACAACTGCTGCGCAAACAAAAACATGCATGTTTCTGTCAAGCCCAGCTGGAAAAGTACCTTTCTGCTGTCCCAGGCCTGGGGACCCCCTGGGAATGTGTCACGGACCCCTGGGGGTCCGGCGACCACAGGTTGAGAACCGCTGGTGTATGGGATAGATTGTTGAAACTGTTGCATGAAGGACATGGTGGAATGACAGCAATGAAAAGAAAGGGGCAGGTGATTTTTTGGTGGCCAGGGATGGACATAGAAGTAGAAAGATTTGTGAGAGACTATTTCATACATGTATAGTGAAAAATCTCATGCAATACTGAAATCAAAGATTAGTCCCATAGCATGGCCAAAAAAAGCATGGGAAAAGGTAGCTATAGATATTTGGGGTCCATTTAATTGCTTAGGCATAAGTGAGAGATATGCAGTGGTAATGATGGATTTTTTTTTTTAATGGCCTGAGGTAGCTTTCATGAGTGGCGTGAAGGCAAGAAAAGTGATTACATTTTCGTAGAGAGGGTTGCCTAGCTGAGATGGTGTCAGACAATGGTCCGCAGTTTATATCTGAAGAATTTTAAGGATTCTTAAAGAAATGGGGAATTAAACACAGCAAGACCCCTGTCTATCATCCAAGGGGAAATGGTTTGGTGGAACGCTTGAACCGAGTGTTAGGTGTTAGCATACAGTTAGCCTTGTCTAATAATTTATGCTGGAGAAGCGAAACTAGAGATATGTTGTTGAACTATAGAACGACTCCTCATTCTGCTTCTGGCGAAACACTGTTCAGATTACTGAAAGGAAGGGTGTCTTATACAGTAGCTGTACCTGCATGGATGTCCAGGACTGGAAATCTGGAATTATATTATCAAAAGATGAGGTTAAAAATGGAAAATTACCGAACTGCACAACAACAAAGGTACAATGAAAAAATAAGAAAGACTAACAGGAAATTTGAAGAAGGCATGTGGGTAAGTGTGTATACCGAAAATATTGTGAGGAAGGGAGTCTAAAAATTATCTGAGTCAAACGTGATTATCTGATGGGAAGTGGTGGAATGTGAGAAGAGTAACAAGATGTAATGAAGTGGAAGGAAGTAATGGAGAGAAGTCAGACAAAATATCTAAAGTTAAAAATGTAAAGTGGAGATGTCAGGATACCTGCATTAAGATGAATTCTAAGAAGTTGCAAGAATATACATGTACTTGATCTATAATAAGTCAGTTTTAGAGAAATATGATACTAATATTTCAGTTATATTTATGTGAAATATGATACCAGTATTTTAGATATATTATGCAAAAAATATATATTTGTGTAAAAAAAAAAGGGGATATGTTATGTCTGGAATGTCTTGAGGTCAAGGGAGTGCTTAGCAAGAGGACTTGGAACTTTGCATGTATGGGTCATACTAACTCAATTTCGAAGACCAGAATTCTTCATAGCTGTTGTAGTCACCAAGGTAACCTGGAATGGCCATTTTCAGCACGGCTCCAAGCATGACTTTCTTACATATTTGCTTGCCAGAACCCAATTTCCTGGACTCAAATAATGACACTGCTCTTGCGGGCCTGAACAGTCGCTTCTTCAACCTGGCAACACAGAGCAAACCACATCTGCTAGTCCTTTACAATAATCCTGCACTAAGTCATCTGAAATGTTCACAAGTGCATTTGCAGGCACAGCTGGCAACCTCATCGCATGACCCATGAGTATCTCATGGGGTGACAGTCCAGTCTTCCTGTTGGGTGTGCTACACATGCTCATCAGAACAAGTGGCAATGCATCAGGCCATTTCAATGTTGTAGATGCACACACTGTAGCCACTCAAGGCTTTAGAGTTCCATTCAAAAGCTGGACCAATCCAGATGCATTTGGTCTGTAACTGCAGTGCAATCTTTGCCAAATTTGTAATGCTGCACACAACAATTTTATGATCTCATTATTAAAATGAGATCCTCAGTCTGATTCCAAAGAAGCTAGAAATCCAAACCCGAGTATCAACTCCCTTAAAAGCAGCTTTGCAATGGTGAGGCTATCATTCCTGCTGGTTGGGCAAGCTTCTACCTAGTGTGAAAAGACACACACCACCATCAGCACATATCTCAATCAATTGCAGACAGGCATCTTGATGAAATCAAGTTGCATTTGGTTGAAAAGACCTCCTGATCTACCTATGAGGCTCAGGTTAACCACAGTAGATTTCCCTACATTCATCTGTTGACATGTTACACAACTATGACACACAGATTCCGCAACCAATCTGAATCTAGGATTGTACCAGGTTTGTCTGAAATCCCTGCCAATGTGTGCTTGCCCATGGTAATGCCTTGCCATTGACAAACTATTTGGCAACACTGCTTTCCTTCACTGGAAACCCAAACATTATCTTCATCTCTTTGAACACAGCCTGCTCTACACCAACCTCTGCATTCCTTTTCAGTCATCTCTTCCTGCAATCTCTTAACTTTTTCCCATTTCTGGTATCAAGAAACTTTGGTTCATCTCACTGATGCTACTTCCATTGCTCCATTCCTCATTAAGGGATGTACTATGGAGTGCACAGTATCTGGCCACTTGGTCAGCATAGGCATTGCCTAATGAGACGTAATCACTTGACTTTTGGTATGCTGCGCATTTCACAACTGCAATTTTCATAGGCAATTGTATTGCTTTCAACAATTGATAGTCTGTCATCATTTCGGACAGGTGATCCAGAAGAGGTCAAACCTCGCTGGGACCATAATTGTCCAAAGTCATGAACAACACCAAACCCATATTGCCTATCCATGAAAATGGTCACTTTAAGCTGTTCAGAAACACAACATGCTCTAGTAGGAGCCACCAATTCAGCTACATCGTGATCATTAAATTTTTTTACATAACTGGGCATAAGCATTGCAGTATTCAAAACTGTGCATCGCTTAGTATTACCATTAGTCAATCCAAGATTATCTGCTCATAACTGGTCAAACGGGCATTAGTTAGATGTTGCGTCTTTGTTTGGGTCAAAAGGACCTCTACAGAGTGGGACACAAAAATGTTCAAGGGATGACCCATAACAATGCTTTCATCCTGGCCTGTGCGGCTGCCACAGCTTTTAAACAGCCAGGCAAAGCATCAGCTATGGAGTCCAGTGTAGCAGAAAAATAAGCCACTAGTCTGTTGAATCCTCCGTGCAACTGCGTCAAAACGTGATGGTGCACAACCATCACGTTCACAATAAAACAAAGAAAAACATTTATTGTAATAAGGCATTTCCAGAGTTGGGGCTCGGCACAGGCTTTCTCTCAGCTCGGAGACGGCTTTCATGCATGTGTCATCAAATGGTACCGGATGAGAGACTTCTTTGTGTGTCATTTTCAACAATGGCTTGGACAACAATGGAAAATTTGGAATCCACTGGCAGCAGTAGCCGGCAATTTCCATAAACATTCTAACTTCTCTTTCTGTTACAGGGGGATTCATTTGCACAATTGCTGGAATTCTTTCTTGGACACCTTTCTCTATGTGATGACCTAAGTACTTCAGCAACACAAAAGGATGATGGACGGAGTGCTTACAATGCAAACACTTACCCCCAGTCACAGATCTGGGTTTAATCCATCGTTCTTTTGCTCACCATGCCACCCCAGTTTGGACCCAGCCATATGCAAATCACTCTTGACCCTGTTCCTCATGGGAACAGTCCAGCCCGAACTACCAGGCCAGGTCCTCCCTGGACCTGAAACAAGCATCCTGGTGATTCCCATGCCACTGGATACAAGCTAGCCTGGCTGATGAGGGGTTTGACAATGTTCAGCATTCCATCCATCACTTGTTGTTTTTGCTTTGTCGCCCTAAGTGGGAAGGGTATGCCCAGACGTGGGTCCCGTGCTTCCCATGCCACTGGATTCAAGCTAGCCTGGCTGATGAGTGGTGAAACCCCGAAACCGGTCCCAGGATGCTTGTTTCCAGTCCAGGAAAGACCTGGCCTAGCAGTTCGGGCTGGACTGTTCCCATGGGGAACAGGGTCAAGACTGATTTGCATATGGCTGGGTCCAAACTGGAATGGCATGGGCAGCAAAAAAACAATGGATTTAGGCCCAGATCACTGTACTGGTGGTGAATGTTTGACAATGTTCAGCATTCCGTCCATCACTTGTTGTTTTTGCTTTGTCGACCTAAGTACTTCACCTCTCTCTGACAATGCTGTAACTTTGCAGGGGACACTTCATGGCCATTCTTATCCAAATGGTTCAACAGGGCAATGGTACTGCTCCTACAGTCTTCATGTGTGTTTGGTGAAACCCTCAAATCATCAATGTATTGAAATACGACTGAATGAAATGGCATGTTCAGGGGATCTGATTAAAAGTGGATGGTGACTCCGCATACCCCTGTGAAGTACCACAACAGGAATATACACAGCTTCCGAATTTAAATGTGAACAAAAACTGGTTGTCCTCATGGAACGGGATGGGAAAGAATGCCTAACACAAGTGAATGACAGAGAACCACTCCGCTTCATAAGGAATCTGGAACAAAATCGCTGCAGGATTCTGTACCACTGGAAAACAGGGAACAACAATCTTTTTCACCTTTCTCAAATCCTGGACTATGTTGTATTTTCCATTGGGCTTTCACCGCCCTAAAATTGGGGAATTACCTGGACTTTCCATGATCTCTTTGAGGACACATTACTCAACACAATTCTCAATTATGGGTGTAATTTCAGCAATTACTTCTGGAGCCCAAGTATAAGGCTGTATCCTCTGTAACACTGAATTTGACTTTACTGTGCTTTTAACTGGCTCAACTCCTCTAATTAATCCTATATATTTTCCTGAAAAATCCCAAACTCTTACTATCCCTGTCTCTTGTAGTTCTTTGAGCACATCTTTAACTGTAATCATTGGGAACAATGAAATGAGAGGATGCATTTCATCAATTTTGCTGGATGTTCCACCATCATTATTATTTGTCTGAATTGCTATTCCCTTGTGGCTGCAACTAATGGAACAATTTAATTTACACAATAGGTCATGCCCTAAGAAACTCACAGGACTTGAATCACCAACCACAATTTGGTACATATCCTCAAATGACCCTATTTTAAGCTGGAAATGCTCTGTAATCGGGTTGGATAACAGATGATTTGCTACTCCTACAACCTGTACTTTCCTTCCTGACAAGGGTACGATTGACACTCCTGCGGTTCTGACAGTGGAACGTGTTGCTCCAATATCAACTAGGAATGAAAAATGGTGTCCCATAATGTTGGTGTTTACATAGGGACCACACTGGTCCACTTCTAAGTATGCAGCCAATAAACATTCTTCCTCATCTGAACTGTCATTGTTATGTGTTACGGGGACTTCATCATCACTGAAATCAGTTAACAGGTATTGAATGAACTAACTGACATTTGCGTTTGCTCTCTGATTCATGTTTTGCTGAGGAACCATCACTTACTGCTTTTGCATTGAAGCTTGAGGAACCTGCATTTGCGGAAGAACTTTAATTGGTAAGAGCACCTGCATCTGTTGTTATCCAGTAGGAACACTCACATTTTGAAGTCTGTGTCCTTGCATTCTCTGCATTTGCACTTGACTATTGTACACAGTCTCAGCAACACCACGATTCTGCACCAAATTATTTACATTACTATTCGAACACTCCCGCTTTCAGTGCCCAAAACTACAGCAAGCATGACACTAACTCACTGACTGAACATCAACCACATTAGCACTCTGATCTATCTGAACACCTTGTCCTCTACCTCTAAACTGAGGCACATTGTTAACTTGCTGTTGCATACATTCCATCCGTCTAGTGTTCACCATCATTTGTGGATTATGTGTTCTTGTCTGGGCAGAGTTAATTTGCATCAGCATCACTTTCTCCTTCAACTTTTTTTGCTTCAATTCAATTTCATCACTACAGTACCTAGTGAACTGCAGCACTTCATCAATTGGTTTATTCTACCAGAAAATCAAATGATTGAATCATAATTTCAGGTTTTAATCCCTGCACGAATCTGAACACAAAATGACTCATGTCTCTTGGTTCAATAACTTCAAACCCACTATGCTGTTTAAAGGCTTGCAACAATCTCTCATAATAAGCATGAATTGATTTATTTGCTTCCTGTGCTGTCCTATCAATCTTTTGCTAATAAACATCTCTTGGGGAAACTTTATTTTTCAGAAACTCAATCACTTTATAATACTCTTTCATCACCTCTTCAGGCGGTGCACTCGTTACTGGATCTCTCAACGATTCACGAGTTGGCCAATTAACACTCTGCTTGCATTCAACCCACAAATCAACTGGAAACATAATGTCAAACAATGTACTCAAATCTTCCCATAGGTATTTGGAGAGTTTCACAAACCTCTCTGCTTGTACCACTCTACTGGTCTCTCTCTCAATCTCAGGTAATCATTTGTACATGACAATATGTCACTTCTGCTCCAAGGAACATGTACATTACCGCCACCTGGAATCTCTCATTGGCAGCATTTTTATGCTCTCCTCAGCTTGATTCGCTCAGCCGGAAGCACATTTAGCTTTACATTCTTCTGATCTTTTCTTTGCTCATCTGCCTTCCCAATTATCTAATGCTCCACATGTTCAGAATTAATTCCTTAATGTGTATTCTCATGCAAGGTGATCTCATATTTACAATGTCTTTGGAACTAAATTCTAATCTATAACTCCGTCTCAAGGGCTTTGATTTCTTTAAGTCCACATCATATTTTTCAGCCAATTCCACTACACTCTCAAATGTCTGCCCTGCACGATCTGTAAAATCTTTACCCTATGAAGTGCAATTCTTCTTCATGGTATGAATACAATCTTTCTAGCTCAAGTGTTCCCTCAATTAATTCATTTAATTCTAATTTTAATCCGGGCACATTCACTGTACTATCTCTCTGGGGTCTCTTCTTTTCTGCCACTATTATTTACTATTATTATGTATCCGTTGCTCCACTCAAACTGTCTAACCACTCAGTCAATTGCTGTAGTGAAAATCCTTGCAAACCGATGTTTCCCCGTGTCAGATTTTGCGGTGTATTACATGGTACTCTCATAATCTGTTCTGGTGCGGACATGTATGTAACTGGGGTTCCTGGAGGACATCTCACACCTATTGTTGGACCTGTTCAATCTTACATATGGTTGGGATCTGCAAACTGCATGGGGGTCACAGCTGGAACAGATGTAGTTAATATTTCCAGTTCTGAATTAGTTGAATACACTCATCTTTGCATATCACATAGTGAAACCTCTGCAGGCACTGGATTTGGAGTCTGGCGGCTACTCCCAGTATTACCTGGAGCATACAGTGGGACAACTGGACTTATGGTTACGGGTACTGTCAATACTTCGGGTCCTGTCAGACTTGTCTGGTTCTGCTGAACCATCATCCTTGCACATTGACCTGTTAATACTGTACTAAAATTCTGTCCTGATTGATTTGGATCATGATTCAGGGTTATCAGTACTGGAGAATACATGGGCATTGTCGGTCTCGGATTACAAGTTTGCACAGGTTTTGTTCCATCTGAATCATTTTTGTACTTGCCATTACCTTATTCACAACTGGGTTCATAATTTGCTGTGCTGTACTAACGAAAGGAACTGCTGGATAAGTTGAGGGTACCTGCATCACTGAACTGACGGGTGTACTCAGGACTACCTGAGTCGGACTCTATGAAACTTGAGCTGTAGGCACACTCAGGGTTACATTCTGAACTACTCTCTCAACTGAATGATATGGCGGGACGATTCATTAAAAGCTGATTTATAAACTCGTCTTCTGAGTCACAGCCATTTGAAACTGTCTTTTTATTCTCATCTGCTGTCTTCTCTGTCTTGTCTGTCTGGTTCGTTTTATTTTTTGTACTACCATCACCTTTTTCTGTAATAGCTGGAAACATTCTCACCCCATCTGTTTCTTTTCTCCACATTTTCTGTTCCTCATCCCAACTAGCACCCGCTGTCTTCTCTGCTCTCCTCATTTTTTTTGGCTTGCAGCAAGTTCCCAAATAGGAAGAGGTTCAAATTGTGTGGGTCTTGTAGGCGGCTTCAATTATGTTCTCCTCAAATTTTCAAGAATTCTCAAATTAAAGGTTCTGTAACATGGAAAAACCAATGAACCCTCTTCCTCTGTAATTTTGCACCACTGTTTAACCAAAATGCACGCTGAAACTCCGCTTGCCTCTGCCACTTAATATACTGGTATTCCTTTGGATGCTGTCTGCTCACCCTTCCTCACGGGAATACACACATCTCCTCTCAGCGCACTTCTTAAAGCTTTGAAAAATTTCATTTTTGCACTAATTGAACTCAATAGTATGATTTTCAACAAACCCAGGAAATAAATTCAATCACACAATTCTTTTCGCAAGCTGTGATGGCAATGTAGTACTCTCCACCAATACATGCGTGGCTTCTCACTTACCAACCTATCTCAGTGCAGAACAACTGACGTCACACTCGCTTCACTAAGCGGCTGCAAGTCGCTTTGCAACCATCTTACACAACTCACACACACACACACTAAATGCGAAATATTGTTAGCGCTAAAAAAAAAAACTGTCTGCTCATTAATGGTAGCGCTCAAATGCTTTGAACGCTGTATGGCTTACACACCCGACTGTGGCTTTCACAATTACACAAGTAAAACTTGACCAGCAAATCTCACCCTGGTTGATACGGATCCTCAATGTGCACTCGGGATTCACCTAATAACAACCAACAACTTACAATCACTCAAGGAAAGCTACTGGTATTGTCAATGGCGCTTCATGACCTATAACTCACTGCAGACAATAAATTAACCAAGTGTCTCCATACACTTGTGTGATACTCTGGGGTCTAGAGGCAATGACGGATTTGTCAACAACAAACACCACCTTTGACATTTTTTTTAGCACAAAATGCCACAATCACTTTGAGTACGACAACTACAAAAAACACCTCACAACATCACAATTCACTGCTGATTATAGCAGAAAGCACCGCAAGCCCAAATCCCTACTTACACAAGCACTGTACACTTGTAACACAATGCTGAGACCTCATCAACCTCTCAAACTAACCATAGAACAACTCTACTACCAAATTTGTCACCCTAACTCTCATTAAGTAAACAGTTACCCTCCTGGTGAGACTGAACCACTTTCTGCTACCAGCTTCTGCTAGTACATTTTACCTCACCCTTGGCAGGGCTCAAGAAAAGGCTTCCTTTCCCTCAGGTCAATGGATCTTTTCGCTCAGTGAAGAGCGTGGTAACCATTTACAAAACAGCTCAACCCAATCATAAGTTTAAATACCATGACCCACGTGGCCACAGAAGACCACTTCAACCACTGAAAATTTCAAAGCTTTATTTATAATCACAAAGCCAAAATCACTTTGTGCGCAAAATCAAATTGTAAAGAAAATGAACACCATAGGCAGACCAAATCTACAGAACAAGATTAATCTACTCAACATTAACACCATTAGACATTCAAAAAGAATAATGTATAGAAATAAAGTAATTACTTGTGAAACACAGACATGTTTCAGCTCAGACAGTGAATTAATTAGTCAAAACAATTGCACAGATCCAAAATTCAGGTTTTGGGACATAGGTTCTCCCTACTACTATCCAAATCAAGACAAGCATGTGTGGGCGAGGGCTACACATGCAGCCAAAAGTAAAAAAAAGAAAAGACAAAAACGAATTTGAATAGCATCTATCTCGGGCTAATTTAAACTAACTAAAAAAAATAAAAAAAAAAGACAGTTGCCAGCATGCTATCTCTAGTCAGGAAAGCAGGTCAGGAGAAAAACAACATTTGCATTAGAATATACCTTTCTTAGGTTCAGCTTTCAATTTGATTTCATCAGCAAAGCATGTAAATCATCAGCAAAGTCCGTTACAAGCGCCATCAGTGGGAAAAGTGCAGAACACGGGCTGCACATGGAAATTAGGAACCATCCAAGGGGACAGGTTAACAGAACAAGATTCAAGAAGGGACTGCCACTGAAACTTACAAATCCTTCCCTAATTAAAAGTACTCACATGTTATTGATTGGTCTATTTTATGGGTCCACATTATACAAAGGGGCGCTGTCCAATAGAAATCAAACTTGAAACCGAATTTGAAATATCAGAAAATTCTCTAAAGAAGGGTGTAAAGTCATTTCTCCTTTCTGTGTGACTCCAGTAGTTTAACAATTTGTACATCACTTGTTGCAATCCATGATCCTTCCCATGACACAATATGTTTTTCTCCTTTCTCATGGGAACAGTTCCTTTAAACAATAGTGGTACTCTCTTTTTAGTCATCATCTTCCATTGTTGAAACATTCAAGGACATTGTAGTGTAAAACTTACTCATAACACAATAGGACTCTTTACTAATCATGTAAAAGAACCTAGTGACAAAATTCATGCTAGAGAGAAACAAATGACTTAGGATTTCATTGCTGCTGCAAATATGAAGACTTCAGGCCTAGTTATGCCACCACAAGAAATCAATGCATAAGTATAATCATTAATAAAACACACATAATATGCAAACCTATAGTTCAGAATTAATAATATATCAAAATATGCTAAAGAATTTTAATAATAATTGCAATCATTGCTAAAGCATCACATTAAGTACGACAGATAGGTTTATTTTTCTGCACATATACTACTTTAAACTAATTAACCAGACATTACAAATCATATTAATTTCAAATACTCATTCATTCTAATGATTATAAAATATATTTCAACATTGTTCTAAGTCATTTCAGTTCTGGTAGGCACAACGTCTGCCACAGGAGGTACAATATCTACCATAAAATATAAATGTGAACACTTAAAATACGTGTCACAGCAACTCTCTCTAGGTTAGGCTTTAAAACATGAATACAAATGTTATCAAATGATGACTCCTGGTGCACTAAAAGCATTGCTAAAATTCACGCTCCAAAAGTGTCAGCGCCTTGAGACCCTTACAGGTGAGTAGTGCGCTTTACAATTTCCTGATTGATTGATTGATTGAAAGCACTGCAAGGACTTTGATATGTGTAATGACTGCATTGATAACATCCTTAACAATATCTCAAACATCAAGGATAACGCTGTGCATGGCTGGGTTGTGAATTCTAACTATTTTAGTGCACAATTTATAGTTAATCAAGATAACTATAACTGGTGAATTAGAGTGTTTTTTTTTTTAAATGTTACATTTAACAGAAATTTCTACCTACCTATAATCTCACTTTAAGATTTTTTATATATAAAAAATCATAGAAAAAAGTGTGTTTTCTATGAAAACTAGGTCCTAACTATAGCTACCTGCTGGTGACCGCCAGTAGGTTATATATACGTATATATAACCTACTGGCGGTCACCAGCAGGTAGCTATAGTTAGGACCTAGTTTTCATAGAAAACACACTTTTTCACTTGACTATATCTTTGCCACTGTTTGATGAATCTTTATCAAATTTTACAAAAAAAGGGTGCCTAAGGGTCTTGTTGTATACGAAGAGTTTTGAGGTGATCCATGAAGCGGGGGCAGAGAAAAGGGGGGTCAACAAAAGTGTGTTTCCCATTTTGAACATGACTGCAGTCCAAACTGCTGGATGGCATTACAGCAAATTTGGCAGAAAGGTAGCTCTTGGTCCAGAAAGCGTGCCTTTTGTTACTTGGTGTTAATCTGTTTAACAGTTTGAGATATTAAAGGAAATCCACATTAGAACATCTGGGCAGAGCCTAGGCACAGATCTCATGGTGAGATTTGATTGCCGGCCAGCACTTCAAACAGAAAGTTATGGTAGCCATCTTGGGAGCAACTGACATGGTAGCACCCCATGGAAATGTATTGTAGCGAACGTCAGGTTTTGAGGGTCACAAAAAGGAGAACATATGAAGGGTGATAACAGATTTTAGTTACAATATAAATAATTTGTTGCTATGGTGATTTTACCTTGTGAAAAAGCCTTTGGCATGGGATTTCATTAATCATGTTTGAGAGAAAACATTTTTCTCATGATTTTCTCATAGAGGTTATGGAAGATGCTCCAAACGCAAAGATGAAAGCATATTTTCTGTAAATTCATGCTATGTTTCTCAGCCATATGAGAATGAAGTCTGACATTCTCAGTAAAATATGTAGGAGTAGCCCGTCACTTAATTCCCTTGTGTTCTACTGCAGCCTCCCAGAGTGTTCTAAAGAACAACTAGAGTGCTAACAGCCTTACTTATGACAAAAGTATGGCACACAAAGCCATCTTGATTGAATCAAACTGGTAAAACTTAAAACATTTAATTTAGAAAGGAACAAAATTAGGGGGTTCATTTTGTCAGAGAAAGTATGGTTAGTGCTGTAGAAAGAAAAAATAGGGCACGTTTTAAGTGAGTTCTTAGATATCTTCTTCTATTTCATTAAAACATTCCAACATGTAGGCCGAAACATGTAGATTCTAAATTTATGCCTCAAGTGTGGCACATCTGACCACCATCTTGATGGAACCGAATTGGAAAACTGAAAGCATTTCCTACTGAAGATACTGCTGTAAATTAGGAGATTAGGGAGCATCATAACAAAGAAACCTCCCAAGCTGGCCATGAGAGAGAAAAAAATAAAAAGAGACCACATGTAGCACAAATATCACTCAAATGTAGCACAAGTATAGCCCAATGACAGAAGTGTGCGAAACACTTAATTGAATTGTTTTTTTGCAGTTTTAAATAGTGTACACTTGACCAGAAAGTCTTGGGCATCAGTTACATTACACAAGAACACATTCCTTTTCGGCTTTAGGCATGGGGAGATTAAGGATTTCATTACGACTTTGGCAGTCCGAAGACGACCATGTTGGCAGTGGATGTCCGACTGCAAACAGGCCGGCAGAGAAGACCGCCAAATTATGACATTGGCCGTGATGTATACAGAATCCCATTTAAGCACAGCCGGCCAGTGCAGACAGACTGCAGCGATAGATTAGAGCCACCATCAGTCCGGAGGAGACCACATTTCCACCAGACTCATTACGAGGTTGCACATTGCCAACATAACCGCCGCAGTTGGACCACCACGGAACACCAGGTGGAAACTAACAGAATAAAAGGAGACATACACCCCCAGGAAACCATACTCATCTGGAGCTGCCATAGAACAACTACTAACGTCATCCCGCTGCTCCCTCGGCGAAAGACAAAAGGATCATCGCCGACGAGGATGACAACAACCGTAAGTACACACTCACTTGTTACATTTGTAAAATGTATGAATTTCATCTGTTACATAACATACTATGGAGGTTCAAGGGCTATACACACACAAAAGTACAGTGACACACACACATACAACAAACACACCCACACATACACAGCACGCACACTGCAGCCAGCATACACACACACACACACTACACGTCAAGAACACACACTTATGCACTGCAACACGGCACAGGGACAGCCCCACCAATTCACATACAACAAACGAACCTGTAACAACAACACCACAACTGCACAAATATGTACACATGTCAAACACTCACAAGTGACACTGGCCAGGAACTCCACAAACATACAACACAATATAGAGCCATCTGTAATGAAACACACACAATAACACCATCATACAAGCCTACAATCGACACACACACACCGAACCTATTATGCCATGCACAATACATGCAGACACAAACAAGTCAAATACACAAAGCCACACAGCACTACAACAAACACATATCAACACTGGGGGATAAAAGCACTGTACACAACCTCACAGACTGCTCAGAGAATACTGCAAGCATCAAACAGCACACACACAGACACACACACACACAAATACTGCCACACAACCAATGTCAGCCACGAACAACTCAAACCGAGGAAAGGAAATGCAGGACAATATGGAACGTAAAAAACAACAACTGGTTGGTGTAACTTTTAAGTGGAATAATTTTGTAAAAAACAATATCCAAGGCCATAGGCCAGTCCACAGCTGTTGAAAACCAGCACCAAAGGCACTAAATGCGCCCCCTACTTGACTTCTGATTGCCATCTAACCTCCAGAAGGTAGGGACATAAAGGGGGCAGGCAGGCACCTCACGGATCCTTGGGGGTGATGGAGGGGGTTGGGCTTAGGCTTGGGAGGGGGGGTCTAGGTTTGGGCAGGGGCTGATCTGTTTGGCAGGGGTGGACTTCTTGCTGGGGGGAGGGGCATGGGTGCTGGCGGGCGGTAGGGGAGGCTTTGGAGGTGGAAGGGATGGACTTGGGGAGGAAAACAGACCTTTTAGAGGTGTCATGGGGAGTAGGGATAAGGTCAAACTCAGAAAGGAACGTTTTCTTGGACACACGGAGACGGTCATCTAAAGGGGTTGTGTGTGGTGAGTGAGGGAGTGGTTGTATGATGTGTTGGTGCAGATGTTTTGGGTGCATGTTTGAGGGAGGTGTGCTTGTGGGGGGTGGGTGTCTGTTGGGTGGGTGTGTGGGTGTTTATGTTTTTTGGGCTGAGGGGAGGTGCTGGGGGATGCCATGGGTGGGTGGCTGTCGGGTGGTGACTGCAGATATTGTGGATGTGCTGCTTGTAGGTGTATCAGTGGTTGTAGTTTCTGCGGGTGTGGTGACTGGGTTGGATGTCTCAGGGTCTACTGGGGTGGATGTCTAAGGGTCTGCTGGGTTGATGGATAGGATAGGTGTGGTGGCTGGATCACTAATTGCTCGTGTGGTGTCTGCAGGTGTGCCAGGTGTTGTCTGTGATGCTAGAGGCAATGGGGGTGTCAGGACAGGTTTGACTATTGCTGTGCCTGCAGGTGGATGTTGTCTGTGCGTGCCGGTGGTGTGTCTTGTGGTGCTTATGTTTGTCTGTGCTACCCTTGGATGTTGAGGTGGATGCATGCCTGTCTATTTGTGTGCTTTGGCTGGGTCGCGGAAGGGGGAATTGGGATTGGGAAGAGGAAGGTGGAGGGGGGAAATGGTAGAAAAAGGGCGACTGACTGCTGTCAGTGTGAAGGCCAGAGCCTGAAATGATCTCTGTAAGCCAGCCAGTGCACTGTGAATGCCCTCCAGGAATGCATTGCTCTGTTGAATTTGAGTCGCCAGTCCCTGGATGGCATTCATGATGGTCGACTGACCCACAGAGATTGTTCTCAGGAGGTCAACAGCCTCCTCACTGAGGGCAGCAGGGCTAACAGGGTTGAAGAAGAGGTGCCTGCAGCAAAGGAGACGTCCACCATCTTGGATGGGTGGGCACGGCCAACTAGGTGGGGAGCTACATGGAGGGCGGTGATAGAATGGGGATGGTGGACAGAGATGGTACTGGGGTGGTCCCTGATGGGTCTGCTACCACCAGGGAGGTGCCACTGGAAGAGGATTCCAAAGAAGATGTACTGGATCCGGTCTCCCCGTGGTACCCCGCTCACCCTTCGTGACACTGGTTCCCTCGCTGTCGGTGTTCTCATGACTACAGGTCCCATGGCGGGAAGCTTCCCCACTTGGCTGTACCCTGTCTCCTTTGTGTGCCGGTGCTGAAAATCAGAAAGTCAGTTATGGTTATCACATTAATAAGATAACACTTCCATCATACAGTACACATCACATCCTGGTCACAAATAACCCCAGGTAGTGCCACTAAAGTGCCAACATCATGCCACTACAAAGTTTGATGTATGTCCCTCAGTCTGAACATTGCCAAGCACCAGCTAAGCTATCTAACTGACATCTATAATACCATGAATAAATTAGACCAACCACACTAACCATTCCATTACAAGATGACTTTGCCACATTATACAGGCTCCCTACCTACAACAAAATAGTCAAGCACCAATGAAGCAATAGTTTAGGAAAGTGTAATTGCTTAACACTGATCATAAACACATACTCAACACATTCATATATTTTAACCTCATGTCATGTACCAGGCTATGACACATGTTGCAAAGTAAAGGCAAGCAAGCCTGGTGAAGACAAGCCAAACCTACTTAATTTCACATACTTATACCCATACACAATGGACGAATGCAAATCTCTAAGACCTCAAATTGTCATACATTGCAAGTTAAGGTAAAGGAGTCAGAACATGTCACACACACATGCACCAATAATGATGTATCAAGTATTGAAAAAACAATGTGGACCAAGTCATCTAGGTCATTGATCTTCAGACAACTAACATCATCAGTCCAGTAAGGAGCAACTTGGCTCTGACCTATGTCCCACACACAACCACAAGATGTCAAACAGAGTGTACTAGAAATTTGGACAACTAACCTGCGCTGTAAGATGAGAATCAGCCTACCTAATAATGCAATTAGTCCATCTTTGGGCCACTGACTGAGTGGGTACATCACTACACACATATCAGACATGTCAAGCCTTACATCTGTCTGTGGAGGGTTCTGTGGGCCAAAGCACATAATTTGTTAACATGACAGGTACACCTATCATGATGCACGCACCAAGCCCAAATACACTTACATCACTACTCTCTTGTGTATGTGAACTACCACACCAGCACCACATAGGTATCAATGCCAACATTAGGCTCCCAAACAGACAGGACTCATTTGCCACATCCTTCATAGCAAATGCAAGTATACATAACTATTTGCAATGTTGAATCTTCTCTGAACCTTTCAAATGATACATGATGTTGATACATACCATGATGTTGATACATACCACTGACCCTCGGGTAGGTCGCTCCCCTGCTCACGCAGCGCCTCCAGTCCCTGACTGCCTTCCTCTCCTGTGAGTGTGCTCCCCCCTTCGTGCCCGTGTACCCCGAGTGCTTGAGCTTGTGCTGACTGAAATCCCTTTTCTCTCCTTGTATCCCATGCGTGTGCCCCCGAGTGACTGAAATTCCCCTTTTCTCTCCTTGTATCCCGTGCGTGTGCCCCCGAGTGCCGTGCGCCGTCCTCCCCTCTCAGCCCCTCTTTTTTAGTAGATTTTAGTAGGCTCTTGTTCCCTTTTCGCCGTCTTGCCGCTTTTCCCGCCGCTCCTACCGCGCTTTTCCCGCCGTTTTTTGCTGCTCTTTTTTGCCGCTCTTTTTTGCCGCTTCCAGCTCCCCTGCCCGCCCACCTCCCGCCTCCCAGCTGACCCCGCCTCCCCACCTACCCCTTAAATGGCGGCCGCTGCGAGGCCGCGCAGCGGACGCGCGCAGCGGGCGCGCCGCTGGCATGCCGAAGGCGCGCCTAATGCAAGCCCGTCTGCGCCCGTCCGCGCCTGGACCGCACCTAGTGCCCGAACCCCTGGCCCCCGCGCCCCCCGCTTGACCTATGACTCCGCCACCCTCGCCAACCTCAACCCTGGCCGCGCGCCGGGCTGCTACCGCGCCACCCCCAAACGTACCCACGGACCCTTCACCTGCAGCAACTGCCGCTTCACCTGCCTACGGACCCACACCGCCACCACCAAGAACGACGCCCCCGGAAGCAACCTCGAATGCATCCTGGTCAACACCCGCTCCGTCCACAGGCACGCCATCGAACTGCGGAACCTCATCAACTCAACGAACCCAGACATCGCCTTCCTCACCGAGACCTGGATGAACCCCTCCTCGGCACCCGACATCGCCATAGCCATCCCCGACGGCTACAAAATCATCCGGAGAGACCGCTTCAACCGCACCGGAGGAGGCATCGCCATCGCACACAAAAGCTCCATCAGCATCTCGACCCACACCGACAACTCACTTCCCGACGCCGAACACCTCCATTTCGCGATCCACATCGACCCCAAGACAACCCTAAGAGGCACCCTCATGTACAGACCACCAGGACCCCGCACCAAGTTCAGCGAAGACATCGCAGACTTCGTCAACCCCCACGCACTCTCATCCACCGACTACATCCTCCTAGGAGACCTCAACTTTCACCTGGAGAACCACACCGACAACAACACCACCGCCGTTCTAGACAACCTCGCCAACCTGGGACTGAAACAACTGGTCAACACCCCCACCCACTACGCCGGACACACGCTCGACCCCATCTTCTCCTCAAGCAAACACATCACCTTCAGCCACACCACCGAACTCACATGGTCGGACCACAGCTGCGTCCACTTCAGCTTCAAGAAAACCACCGTGCATCACCACACCCGGCAACCACCAAAAAGATACTGGAACCGAATCACCACAGAACAACTCGCAGCAACGCTCTCCCTGAACCAACCCACCAGCACCAGCAACCCCAACGAGGCCGCCAACAACCTCACCAACTGGATCTCCGACTGCGCCAACCTCCTGGCCCCTCTGAAGACCCAAACCAACACCAACAACCACAAGAAAAACTCCTGGTTCACCACCGAACTCAAAAACTCCAAGAAAGAATGCCGCCTCCGCGAGAAGACATGGCGCCTCAACCCAACAGAGGAAAACCTGACAGCTCTCAAGGACACCACCCGCCAACACCACCAACGCCTCCGCACCGCACGAAAAACAGCCTACCAGAACAGACTTGACAACAACGCCCACAACAGCAAGGAACTATTTGGCATCGTCAAAGAGCTCTCCAACCCGGACGCAGAAACCAACCCCATCCCTCCCTCACAGGACCTCTGCGACTCCCTCGCGACCTTCTTCCACCGTAAGATTGCCGACATCTACAACAGCTTCACGACCACCAACATGAACCCGCCCCCGGAAGCCGCAAACGACATCTCCACCATCCTCGCCTGGAACCCTACCACCACCGAGGAAACCACCCGCGTCATGAACTCGATCCACTCGGGATCACCCTCCGACCCCTGTCCTCACCACATTTACAACAAGGCCGACAACATCATCGCACCCCACCTCCGAGACGTCATCAACGCCTCCCTCACCACTGCTACCTTCCCTGAAAGCTGGAAACACGCAGAACTCAACGCCCTCTTAAAGAAACCTACAGCAGACCCCACCGAACTCAAAAACTTCCGGCCTATCTCCCTCCTACCGTTCCCCGCCAAAGTGATTGAGAAAATCGTCAACGCTCAACTCACCGCCGCCCTGGAAACCTCCGACTCCCTCGACTCCACTCAGTTCGGATTCAGGGCCAACCACAGCACCGAAACCGCCCTCATCGCAGCCACGGACGACATCCGAGCCCTGACCGACAAGGGTGAAACCGTGGCCCTCATTCTCCTGGATCTCTCTGCAGCCTTCGACACGGTCTGCCACCGCACCCTGATAGACCGCCTCTGCAGCGCCGGCATCAGAGGCAAGGCCCTGGAATGGGTCATCTCCTTCCTCTCCGGAAGGACCCAGAGAGTCCGCCTCCCCCCCTTCAGATCCGCAGCCACGGAGATCATCTGCGGCGTACCCCAAGGATCCTCCCTCAGCCCCACCCTATTCAACGTCTACATGACCCCCCTGGCAAACATCGCACGCAAACACGGACTCGACATCATATCCTACGCCGACGACACCCAGCTCATCTTATCCCTCACCAACAACCCCACATCAGCAAGGACCAGACTGCACGACGGCATGAAGGAAGTAGCGACCTGGATGACAGACAGCCGACTGAAACTGAACACAGATAAAACGGAGGTCCTCATCCTCGGCCCTACCCCCTCCGCATGGGACGACTCCTGGTGGCCCCCCGCCCTAGGCAGCACTCCCCAACCGACCAACCACGCACGCAACCTCGGCTTCATCCTGGACTCCTCCCTCTCGATGACCAGACAGGTCAACTCGGTGACCTCAGCGTGCTTCAACACCCTCCGCATGCTCCGCAAGATCTTCTGCTGGATCCCCATCGACACCAGGAAGACCGTCACCCACGCCCTCGTCACCAGCCGCCTGGACTACGGGAACACTCTGTACGCCGGCATCACCACCAAGCTGCAGAGGAAACTTCAACGGATCCAGAACGCCGCAGCACGACTCATCCTGGACATACCTCGCCACCACCACATCTCCGGACACCTGAGAAAACTCCACTGGTTCCCGGTCAACAAGAGGATCACCTTCAGACTCCTCACCCACGCACACAAAGCCCTCTACAACCTCGGACCCAAACTCATCAACTCCCGCGTCTCCTTCTACACCCCTCCGCGCACTCTGCGCTCCACCGGTCAGGCCTTGGCAGCCGTTCCCCGCATCCACAAAACCACCGCCGGAGGAAAATCCTTCTCTTTTCTGGCAGCGAAGACCTGGAACTCCCTGCCCAGTCACCTTCGCGCCATACCCGAACACCTCCCCTTCAGAAGGCAGCTCAAAACCTGGCTCTTCGAGCACTGACCCCCTCCCCCCCAGCGCCTTGAGACCCTTATGGGTGAGTAGCGCGCTTTATAAATGTGATTGATTGATTGATTGATTACATATCTGTCAGGTATGTACCTGTGAACAGGCTACCATTGCCTATGTGTAATGCCTACAACAGTGCACCCAGAACAATGTTATGTGGCCACTTTCCAACCACAGAACATTAGCACGGTTGTAACATTCCTAGCATTTTATATCAATATATGTCCATACAAATGTTGGAATACATCAATGGTATCCTACATGTATGTTGTCTACTATGATGAGGCATCACAAATGTCCATGTACATCCCTCACTTACAAAGGGGAAATACCTTGTAACAGGTGTGAAGATGTTAACCATGTAGGTCATGTGACATGTCAGATGGACATCACAGCCTCACTTGCTGCTGTCACTTATCAGAAAGCATTAGGAAACTAGTGATGAATAGTAGATGTCTGACTATGTTGCACATGAACAGGAATATTGAGACATTGCAGAGGACAGAGTTCAAGGACCTACACACCTTACCACCATTACATTGGGAGGATTTACCTATCGGTGGGTATGTACAATCAAATTTGAAAATGCAGTCATATGTGCACCATTATATGCAATTGTACTGAAGGAACAACATAGTTGAGTAACATGCCTCTTAATACATTTGTATGTGCACACCTGTGTGTCATAGATGGCTACGGTACATCAATGTGTACACGGGAAAACTGTGACACTTTGCATTTGCCACATTGTCAGAGCCAACATCTAGTTCCCTCATTCAATCACCTGGTAAAGGGACAAACATGACTTAGGTCTGTACTTACTCCCTTGTGGCTGTTGTGCTGCCTTCAAACGCCCATCCAACTCAGGGTAGGCCACCACCAAAATGCGGGCAATTAGGGGGGGCAGTGACCGATGGGCACTCCTTCCTGGTGGGGAGGACATCCCCAGCTGAGCCCCTGTGGTCTTCCAAGCCCAGCGTCTCAGGTCCTACAACATCGGCTGACAATGGGTGCTCCGCCAGCTGTAGAGCCCCCAGGGTCCGCACTTTCTTGGTAATGGCACGCCAAATCCCCACCATGTTCACATGTACCATACCACAACAGGCAGGATTACAACTAGTTGGTACGACAAGCCAAACACAGACTGTTATTAAAATCCCCTCCACCGATAGATGAGCATGTACAGTCAGGCCAGATGTGAGGTGGAAACAGTCAGACAACATGCATCTGCAGCACCAGCTGTCATATCATCGCATATGACCAGACAGCAAACATCCTATTTCAGGTGGAGTCTGTATAACAATTCCACCAACCTTGTGCAACAATTACAAGGTGGGCCAGGGAATATACATCAAAAACTTTCCACAATGTCACAGGACTCACACTCTGTCACCAAACATAAGTACTTGACCAGGTACTCATACCATTCTATCACAACTTTGGCACCCTACAGACATTAAGCACACATTCAGAAACATTGCTTATCAGCCTTTGCTTAGTTTCACAAAGTATAGTTGGGTTAAGGAACTATTTGTGCACATGGTGCACTTACCTACTCCTCTGGTGCACCATAGAGCTGTCCACACAGGGGTAGGACCTCTTCCACCAGCTTCTCAAGCTCCTCAGGTGAGAAGGCAGGGGCCCCATCACCTGTAGGATGAGGCATGGTTGCTCTCAGAGGCAGTACACAGCAGCTTAACTCATGGAGGTTTTGCAAGCAGCAGTATCTGGAGTAAAGTGAGAGATGAAGTATGAAATGGCGGTCATGTCTGCCACGTAAGGCACTGTCACTGCCAGCGGACATCACCGCTGGCCCAAGACTGCCAAAGGCAGCAATGTGTTCCAATGGCAATATCCACTGCGGTATTATCTGCCTACTACCATGACAACTTTCACCGGCCGGCATAGGGCATTTCCTAATGTCCAGTATATTAGGTCAAGAAGGTGCCATTTTAAGAACCTTAGATGGTTGAAAAAGGCCTAATAAAGATGCGTCACAAGGTCAGAAACATATCTAAACCATAGTTCTCAGTGCTGGCTTTGAGCAACCATGTATTTAAATCCAATTTAATATAAATGTTGTAAGATACATATATGAGTCATGTGTCAGTGGCATGCTCTGCACCCTCATGGCAATTGGATAGATGCTATTAGTGCCTATCATATGTGAAACATGATATGAATGTCATTAACACTGAGACTTTCAGTGACATGTGCATCCATTTACTAGTCATTAATGAGGTAAGGGGATGACATTGCAGCAATAGGCCATTATTTACCTGAGAATGTCCTGTGTACCATGTTTAACTATGTCATATGGCATGTCCATGCATCATGTGCGACATATGTGCATTCACACTTACAATGGACACAATGACTGATCGACATGCCTTCCTGTATTCCTTC
This sequence comes from Pleurodeles waltl, assembly GCF_031143425.1. NCBI lineage: Eukaryota > Metazoa > Chordata > Amphibia > Caudata > Salamandridae > Pleurodeles > Pleurodeles waltl. The sequence continues at coordinate 973,510,459 of NC_090439.1, forward strand.
ATCAAGTTACCCTGGAATGAGAATGGTCAGACAACCTCCAGTGTACTGTCCACTAGCAGATCTGCAAACCATGGAGGATCGACATGTCATCCAGATCTACCACCTGGATAGGCAGACAATCATGGATCTCTGTCATCAGTTGGAGCCAGATCTGATGCCTCCCATTAGTCATTCAAATAACATACCACCCATCGTACAAGTTAAGTCAGTGCTGCATTTCCTAGCCACAATGTCCTTTTAGAATACCATGGTCCTAACTGCAGGCATGTCCCAGCCTATGTTCCATCTGGTCTTGAAGGCTGTACTCTCTGCATTGTTAAAACACCTTGACAGCTACATCACATTTCTACTACGTTAGGATTTGGCCCCTGTAAAGGCAGATTTTTATGCTTAGGCACATATCTCACATTTGGTGAGAGCCATTGATGGTACCCATGTAGCATTGGCTTCCCCAAATGGCAAGGAACAGGTGTATTGGAACAGGAAGAACTTCCACTCCATTAATGAGCAAGTAGTCTGTTTGGCGAACCTTTACATTTCTCAAGTATGTGCAAAGTACCCTGGTTCAGTTCATGATACCTTTATCATGCGGAACAGCAATAACCCACTGCCGATGACACAACAGTACATAGTGAGGGCCTGGCTGGTCCGTAAGTGTTATATGTGATGTGTGTCAGTATATTATGCCTGCTGCCAAATGTAAGGATGTGATAGATTTATGTTTGCACACATGTAATGATTCCTTAGAGGGGATTCTGGCTAGTCAACTCGTCCCTGGTTGTAGACACCAGTGAGGTACCCAACCACGCCAGGGGAAGTTCGCTTCAATGAGGCCCACGGAAGGGTAAGGCGTGTCATGGAGCAGACTTTTGGGCTCCTAAATGTTACATTTCGTTGCATTGATAAGTCTGGTGGAGCCCTCTTCTACGCACCCGCCAAAAAGTGTCAAATCATTGTTGCCTGCTGCACGATCCACAACCTCGCCCATGACATCAGATCCTATATATACCAGATGAGGAGGTGACAGCAGTTCCAGCGGGTGAGAATGCAGAATTGCCAAGTGAGAATGACAGTGATGACGATGAAGCTGGAGAGAGCCGGGCAAATAAAAAAAAAAATCAGTACTTCATATGACTGTAGGTATGTGTTGTTCTGCTACATAATTTACTCAGTGGGTTATTGGTGGGCTTAGATATGTTTGAGAATGGTCCACGTATGACCATGAGACAGCTCGTTAGTTGCCTAGCAGTACATAGCTCCTGGGTGCATGCATAATGGTATTCGGAATTTGTTAATGTGTGTCACACTGCACAGTGTTACTATTGTATATGGGACATGTCTTAATAGGTCTTCCTTACCATTACCTGCCTATACCTTTTGTATCACATTTATACTTTGCACATTTTTTCACAAGGTCATCCTCATTTGGTAAAATCTGAATTGTGTCACACGCAGGTGGGATTTGCGGGACTGAAATGTGAGCTGAACATGGATAGATCCAGAAACTGTATGTTATCATATTAGCTGTGTATGAGTTTCATGCCTGTCCAGAGTGTTAGGACAATGGGATGGTATTGTATTGTTCAACACATTTGACCTGTGTACCATGTTACATGGGCCAAAGGGTGTCAAATGTGTGATCTTGTGTATCTGACACGTCATCCTGTGCACTCCATAATCTCTACCTTCTCATTGGTTCGATGTAGATGCTATTTAACTTGTCTGTAGCTCTCAATGTGTAACCGTATTGCAGGCCACTGTGCATGTTTGTAATTACTCACATAGGTGAGTTGCATGCCTACTGATACCTGACCATGGTAAGTGGAAGGGTAAATGACTGTGGACTGGTATACTGACCTCTGTCTGTATCGTGGGGTATGCCCATGATAGTGGTATGGTATGGGAATGTGATAAAGCTTTAGATGATGACTAATAGAATCAATCTGTTTGCCTATAGACAAAGACTGACACGTCCCTAACTTCATTAGTCTGTGGGGTGCTTGTTATTCACACCTAAGCTGAAGCTTTAAATTGTGAAGCTGTACTGCACTGTGTGATATTTGGCATGTTGTCAACCTATGTGCAGTCATTAGGGGATCACTTCCTGGCAGTGCTTGAAGTCTTGGTATCTGCTCCTCCTGGATGTTTTGGTGGACATCCATGTTTGCTGCAGAGCCAGGGGTTTCTGCGACATGTCCTTCCCCTTGCAGAGCCTCCATTCCACTGGCTGCCACAGGTGTTACATGGCCAGTGGAAGGGGTCTGCTGTTGAGGACATAACCTACTCAGGGTGGTATCAATGTCTCTCAGCACCCCTGTTAGGGAGGCCATGTTGGCATTGTGGACTGTCCACTTGTGATTGACTTCCTGGTGGTTGTCCTCTGCAGCTGCTTAATCTCCCCCATCATGGTAAGTACTTCGCCCAGCACACCGTGGGACTGTTGGTAGACTCCCAAGACATGGTGTCCTGGACAGTTATATCCATAACAGCCTCAATCCGCTGCCGTGCACTATTGCTCTCACACACCCTACCCCCACGTGCCTGTGCCCTTGGCACAATTTGCCCACTCCCACTGGTAACAGACCCTTCATTGTCAGGGTTTTCTTGTGCTGACTTCGGTACCTGTACTGGGGACACATGATATTAACTGTCCTTGGAACACAGGTTTGAGGGTGAATGGTTGCTTGGGATGTAGAAGCAACAGGGATGAAAGAGATCTATGTAGGCAGAGCGAGGCTGACAGTTGTAGACTGACCAGGTGTCCTAGATGGGTCAGAGTCATCCTCACATCCAGGGGTGTTTCTTCACTGAGGGCTTCATGCAGGGAGGAAGTGGCTGTCTCAGGTGTCATCTCCCTGTTCACAATGGGTATGTGACCTGTTGAAGAAGTGGAACAGACAGTTACAGATTGTAATGCAACATGTGGTATCAAACTTTGACATGTAGATATGCTTTGGGACTTGTACAGAAAGGCTTAGCTAGATTCCCTGATAGGACAGTGACACCTGCTTTCAAATCTGGGGTAGAGCTATATAGGATACAGAGAAATCGTAATGACATAAATCTTGCTACAGTATACCAGATTAGTTTGACAGTTAAATGGATGTTCATACTCCTATCTTGTCTGCTGTGTAGTTTAATATTGTTCATGTTAGCTCCCAGTTTGCAATAGTTAAGTATTGAAACTGACCTGTACATCCGCTTTCGGGTAACCAATCTACCTGCCCATATATATATCGTTACACCTAGTAAAGCACACTGCAGATGTGTGTTCCTCCCATGTGAGTTGCTTTCAATGGTTGTTGGGAGGTAAAAGGGCTATTTTAGCATTGGACACGGCTGCAGCTGTGTGTTGGTGGTATTGTACTCGCAGATGCCCATGGCATTGCCGTCACTGCCTGAGAGAGTGATATTGTGGATCATTCAGGTGGGTTTAGTCGATTATGTAGTTGACATGCAAGGCTATTTTCATTCTGTTACACTGTTCTGGTTTTCGGAATGGTAGAACAGTTTCTGTGAGCTGTAGTGCTGTCAGTTCCTATACTACCTATGCCATTCACAGACACTGTGCCCCTAGGTGAGTTTAGTTGACATGTGGTATGCCAGAGAGAGCTATTTGGACAGTTGGACACAAGGGTGGTGAGTGTGTTGGCTGCTAAGAAGTCAAAATATAATCAGTGAGCATGCAGGACAGTACTTTAAAGTGATATTTTCAGAGTTGTGACTTACCCAGCTCCACTCCCCCAGGTATTCCTGGCAAGCCCTCAGGATGTCTAAGACCTCCTCTCATGATGTGAATGTTAGGGGAGGTGGTGGGGGACCACCACCAATCTTGAGGACCACCAGCTGGTGCCTGGCGGCCATGGAGTGTACCTTACCCCTAAAGTCATTCCACCTCTTCCTGATGTCCTCTCTTGTGCGTGGATAGTTGCCTACAGAATTTACCCTGTCGACTATATTTTGCCACATCTCCATATTCCTGGCAATCAAGGTTTGTTGGACTTGTGGTCCAAATAGGTGTGGCTCTAACTTGATGATTTCATCCACTATGACCCTTAACTCATCATCTGTGAATCTGGGTTGTTTTTGTGGGGGCATGGTAATGGTTTATATATATATATTTTTTTTAAAGCGTGCTGGGTTGTGGGTGCTATGTTGTGACTGGGGAATGGGTGGTGTCTGATGTAAGGATGTACAATTGTGGGATATGTATGATGTGCAGGTGTGTGATGCATGGTATTTTGAGTGCTGAGGGGTGCCTATTCAATGGTTTCTAATTTCGGTGTGCGGCCTCCATCTTGCAATGTATGGCGCTTTTGATGCAAAGGATTGTAGGGTGTGAAGGAGTGTGTTTAATAGTGCAGTTTGTAGGTGTGTCTGGATGTGTGTCAGATGTGGTATAGTGTATTGCTGGGTTAGAACACAGACAGCTGTGGTTCGCACTGCCATTGGTTTACCACCATGGGAGAACCACTATTGTGTTTTGCGGATGGGAATGGATTCCGTGGATTTTTGATGGGCTGGCAGTGCTGGTGGTCAAACCGCCTCTTTCCCGTCCTCCAGAGTCCTCGCAGTGTCGGAATTTTGGCTAGATTTCGGCAGTCCTGGCTGTGTAACTCATATAATAAGGCGTCTGTTTGACTGCCAACATGGCAGTCTTTTGGCAGCGGCCACCACGTCGGTCTTACCGTAATGAGGCCATAAGTGATTTGTCCAGAAGCACAGGATGTTGAGCTGCCGCTGAAACTGTAAACTTGTTTCCCAGTTGCAAAGTCTGCAACCCTGGCCGTAACACCACACTCTCTATCCTAAATGCAACATATAATCTAGTAATCAACTGGATTAAAAAAAAATCAAGATAGCAAGTAATGTGCTTTGGCGCTATTTAAGAACTCAGAAAATACGTCCTCATTTTAGTTTTTTAGAGCACTGACCATAATTCCTATGTGAATAAGACCCTCTCATTTTTATAATTTCTAAAGGAAATGCTTTAGGTATTACAGTTTTGATTACATCAAGACATCAGGCATGCCACACTTTTGTAATACATTTAGAATGGCAGCAATCTAGTTGTTCATTAGAGAACTGTGGGGAGGCAGATGCGAGGGGAACAGACGTGAATAATTGAGGGCAGGGAGGAGGGTGAAGAGGCAAAAAGTTGTTCACGATGGGCAGGAGGGAGGGGCAGTGACAGCACAGGAGACCATGGAGGGCAGGGGAAAGAGGGGCAGGGGGCAACAAACCAATCATACATGGAAGAGGAAGCAGGGGTACAACCATACATGCCAGCAGACCAGATTCGGGCAGGAGACTCCTAATGTTTTAAAGCCTAAAAGGACTTTCTTATATCTGCCTCCTGCTTACAATCTCCTCTTTTTCAATGTAATTCAATGGGGAAAATCAGTTCCTCAGGTTTTTTTGTTTTCCAAATCTTTCTCTTACCAAGTTCAAAATGCTGGCAAGAATGATACATTGGATCAGGGAAGGCAGTAGGAATAGGGTAGGGACATGGCTCAGATAACAGAGGACAGGAAGGATATGTGCAGGGGCACAAAACTGACCTTACAGGGCAAGCGTTAGGGGTTGCAGCAGCACAATACACCACACAGGGCAAACAGGACAGCAGTGCAGCACAACAGACCATGGAAAGCAATAGGGAGGGGACAGGGCCATACACATGGACAACAGAGAGCAGAGGGGAAAGAGGCAAGGGAAGTAAGCTGACCATACAGGCAGGAGGAACAGTCACTGCATAACAGACTATGTAGGGCATGAGGGAGGGGGCAGGGGCAGAACAATGGACCAGGCAAGGCAGGAGGGAGGGGGATAGGAGCCTGCACATGGAAAACAGATGGCAGGAGGCAAGGGGGCAAGGCTGGAGCAGCAAGCTAACCATGGAGTGCAGGCAGGATGGGCAATGGAAGCACAACACATCATAGAGGGCAACTGCGAGATTATAATGGCATACACACAGAGAAGGGAGGGAAGGATGTGTGGGGGTCAGCGGCAGCAAGCTGACCACACATGGCAGGTGGGAAGGGATGAGGCAGCAAAGAAGGGCATGCATGGAAAGCAGGAGGGTTAATGGCAGCATAATAGCCATGATGGGCAAGAGGGATGGGGCGGGGCATGCACAAAGGACCATGGAGGACAGAAGGGATGGATAGGGGCTGGACACAGGCAAGAGAGGGCTAGGAAGGAGCTTCACAACAGACCACGGGTGTAGGCAGGAGGAGAGTTGGTGACACAACAGAGCATGGGGGACAGAAGGGAGGGGCAGCAAAATGGACCATAGAGGACAGGAGGGAGGAGATGGGGGCATGGAACTCGGACAGGCAGGGTGGAGGTGGCAGGGACAGGCGGCAGTCATCTGACAATGATAGGCAGGTGAGAGGGGCAGTGGCAGCTCAAAAGAATACTCAGAGTAGATAGGAGGGGCAGTGGCTTGTTCATGGAACATGGGGGGGAAAGGAGGGAGCAGAGGCATGCACACAGACATTGCAGGGCAGCGAGAAGAAGGGTAGGGGAAGCAAGCTAAGCATGAGGGCCATGATGGGGCATAGAATTAGGCAACAGGGGGCAGGAGGAGTGGGCAGGGACATCAAGCTGATTGGATGGCAGATGCAAAACATTGGGCCATGAAGGGCACGAGGGAAGGGCTGGTGCATGGACTTGGACAGAAGGTAAGAAGGAGGTGGATGGGACAGAAAGCTAACTGTTCAGGGCAGGCAGGAAGGGAAGAACAATAGCCACACAGGGCTGTAAAGAGGGAGCAGGGGCATGTACTTGGACAATGGATGGCAAAGGGGGGGGGGGGGCAGGAGCAGCAAGCTTGGGTGGGGCAGCACAATGCCAGGCCAACTGTGTCCAACTCCCCCTCTGATGTGCATTGTGATGGGCATTTTAATTAACGTAAACAAAACCCTAGAAATTCACTGAAAAAAAACAAAGGTTACAGGGATGCTATAGTTAGGAAATATAATTTAAAAAACGCATGAAACCATGGAAATTCAGTTATTTCAAGTAACTATAACTCATGCCCTAAGGTAACTATAACTGGCGCCTTCGCCATGCACTTCTAATTACCCCCAGATACTACATCACTCATGACATCTTCTATTACATCACTGATAATAGCTCTGTAACATTTGCAGTAACATTATTAATGAGAAAACTGTGCATGGTGAGGGTGCAAGATATAGTTACCTTTAGGCACGAGTTAGAGTTACTTGAAATAACTCTTAACAGCTACATTTCTATGGTTTTGTGTGTGTGAAATCTTACTTAACTCTAACATCCCTGTAACCTTTGTTTTTTGAGTGAAAATATATATATTTATAACTTCAATGTCCCACTTTCCCATTCAAATCTCCACAGCAGGAACAGATAGCACCACAGGCAAATAACAAGTAACTAGTTTATTAATACCCAACAGTTCCTAAAAAACAGAGGCAGTCAATGCATTTCAGCCTTAGCCTTCCACAGGACTATAGATTTGTGCTTTCTAGTATGTCCATTATTTTAGTGCCTTTCACCGATTAGTCCATCATCTTTGTTATTACAAAAAACAACTAAATTACACACACACTCCGATCTGTTGGATGCCATCATTTTGGAACATTTACTCATTTTCTACATTTTTTTAATTTTGTTTTTATTATTTAAATTTTAAACTCTTTTACCAATAAAAGTAAAGTGCTTCTTCATTTCTTTCTTTACATTTTATTTTCCTCTTTTCAAGTCCTTCCATTCAGATGGTCATTCCAACAAAATCCACCCTGTGGCTGAAAAATATATGTGAGGCTTTGTAATGTTCATAATTCATTGTCCTTTATCACCTATGTCCAATTTCGATCTTAATCAGGGCCCAGACTATTAGTTAGTTGCATATGATTAGTGCAATTAACTGTGGAAAACACAAACACAACACATAGATAGGAAAGTGTGGCAGATGTTAAGCTCCATTAAGGTTTTCAGCCAATGATATAACCCTGCACATTCCTGAAGAGTAAATGTATTTTCTATGATTTCCACATTATCCTCATTTTACACATATTATATACAGACTAATTTCTGTGTTAAATGCATATATGAAAGTGCAAATGCTACATCTTGATCTTCTAGTTATTCCCAGCAATATTGCAAGTATACGATCTTCAATAAGCACAATTACAATTCTCACTCCACCCTGCTTTTGCCAAATTCACAAAGTAGCCCTCTTTTTCAGGGTGAAGTACCCTTGAAAATATAAGAACCTTATTATATAACCCAATAATTTTATTGAAGTTGAAAAGATAAACATCTGCATGTTTTCAGACTATTCTCAAAAATATAGATAAAATCAATTCTAAGAAAAAAAAAAAAATCCTTCAACTTTTTAAATAATGATTTTATAGACCATTTGTACAAAATCGCAATTTCTTAAAGAGAATAATTTGAAGTGCAAATGTCTCTTCCTTAGCTGTTACATTATCTTTATTGTAAATTTCCTGTGCAAAATTCACATATGCGTAGTAAGCCAATGGTAATTCAAATACTTTTTCCCACTTCTACAATTCTGCACAAAGTCCGCATCTGTATAAAAATAAACCAATAATTCAAATGTTTGTTTTTACTTCCAATAACACGTCAAATATATGTCATATGAGTCTGTAAGTGTATAGTCTATGAGGGATTACTTTTCATGCTTCCCATTACTTTTCATACTTTCCCCTCAAAAAGTAAGAATATATTTCACTTTTTCAAAATCCTATCTTTGACACCACTATTCCATCAAGAGTGTACAACGGGCCATATCCAAATTAACCTCAGATCATGTGAATCTCTATATACTCATCATGACACCCTATCTACTATTAATCAACCCTTGCACACTGTTTCTGTTAAGAGGGGCTGTTTCGACAACAGGTAATTTTAATTGTTTAGTTTTTGCGTGTATGATCTTATCAAACTATCATATCCCTGTAACCTTTGTTTTTTTTTTTTGAGTGAAATAAATAAACATATATATATAAATAAATATATATATATATATATATACACACACACTCGCACTCACACACACATATATATATATATACACTCATGTATAAAAACTACTGGCTCGCCAGTAGGTAGTTATAGTTAGGATCTAGTTTCCATAGGAAAAGCGGTTTTTGTTTTGTCAATCACTTTGGCAGTCAGTTCAGCTGCTGTGCTGAAAGTTTCGGGTGAAACCTCAAGAGGGGACAGAGAAAAAGGTGGGTCCCAAAACGCTTTTTATCCATGCAATTTTCCATGGGTTTTTTAACACAACTACAGCACGAATCACTGGACAGAATTATACGAAATTTGGCAAAAAGGTAATTCCTGGTCCAGAAAGAGCCATTTTTTGTTATTTGGTGTTAATCCCTTCTTTAGTTTTTGAGTATGTATATCTGGGTGGAACCTAAGCACAGATATCATGGTGAGATCTGATTAGCTGCCAGTACTTCAACCAGGAAGTGCTGCCAGCCATCGTGGGACCAATATACATGTTAGCATCTTCTAAATGATCTGAAAACTGAAAACGAGACCTAAAACTTAAATGTAGGGAAAAAATGCACTCCAAGGAAAATATATATATATATATATATATATATATATATACACATACATACATACATATACACACACACTTTTTTTTCCACTAAGAAAAAACAAAAGTTACAGGGACGTTATAGTTGGGCTCACGTTTTAAACTTATAAAACCATAGAAATACACCTGTTATAGCTAGAGTTCTCAAGTAACTTAACTTGTGCCCTAAGGTAACTAGAACTCTGGCCCCCACCAATCAATCAATCAATCAAACGAAGGTCTCAAGGCGCTTGTGGGGGAGAAAAGGGGGGTTACTGTTTGAACAGCCATTTCTTGAGTTTTTTTCTGAAGAGTAGGAGGTCTTTGGTTTTGCGGAGGTTGATGTAGAGGGAGTTTCAGGTTGTGGGGGCGAGGTAAGAGAAGGCCATGCCTCCTGTGGTGGTTTGTTGGATGCGGGGGGACTGTAGCCAGTGCGAGGTCGGCTGGTCGTCGGTTGAGGGTGGGAGTGTGCAAGTTCACTCTTTCGTTGTGGTAGGTCGGGCCGGTGTTGTGGAGGGATTTGTGTGAGTGGATGAGGATCTTGAAAGTGATTCTCTTGTCTATGGGGAGCCAGTGAAGGGATTTGAGATGTGGTGAGATTTGTTCGTGGCGGGGGAGGCCAAGGATGAGACACGCGGATGCGTTCTGGATTCTCTAGAGTTTGTGTTTGAGTGTGGTGCCGGCGTAGAGGGCGTTACCGTAGTCTAGTCTGCTGCTGATGAGTGCATGGGTGACTGTCTTCCTGGTCTCTGGGGGAATCCATTTGAAGGATTTCTTTTAGAGTGCGGAGTGTGTGGAAGCAGGAGGAGGTTAGTGCATTGATTTGCTGTGTCATGGAAAGGGAGGGGTCCAGGATGATGCCGGGGTTGCATGCGTGGTTTGCGGTGCTGGGTGCGGGGCCTAGGGCGGTGGGCCACCAGAGGTCGTTCCATATTGTTTTGTTGGGGCGGAAGATGATGATCTCGATTTTGTTGGAGATAAGCTTGAGTTGGTTAGTTGTCATCGAGTTGGCGGTGTCGAGGAGAGCAGCGTGTAGGTTGGTTTTGGCGGTGGTGGGGTTGCGGGTGAGGGACAGGATGAGTTGGGTTTCGTCTGCTTAGGAGAGGATAGTGATTCCGTGTGGTCGGAGGATGTTGGCTAGGGGGATCATGTAAATGTTGAAGAGTGTGGGGCTGAGGGAGGACCCTTGGGGGACTCCGCAGATGATCTTGGTAGCAGTGGAGTGGAAAGGTGGAAGGCGGACTGTTTGGGTCCGGTCGGTGAGGAAGGAGGTGAGCCAGTCTAAGGCTTTGTGGCGAATTCATGTGTTGTGGAGGCGTGTGCGGAGTGTGTGGTGGCAGACAGTGTAAAAGGCTGCGGAGAGGTCTAGGAGGATGAGTGCGACGGTCTCGCCTTTGCCGACTTTGGTCCTGTTGTCGTCAGTGCATGCGATGAGGGCGTTTTCCGTGCTGTAGTTCTTGAGGAACCCGGATTGTGAGGGGTCAAGAGTGTTGTTTTCTTTGAAGAAGTGGGGTAGGCGGGCATTGACTAGTTTCTTGGCAACCTTGGCAGGGAAAGGGAGGAGGGAGATGGGGCGATAGTTGGAGAGGACCTCCGGGTCGGCTTTGTTTGTTTTTAAGAGAGGTGATTTCTGCGTGCTTCCAGGGGACTGGGTAGGTGGCGGAGTCAAAAGAGGAGTTGATTATGTCGCAGAGTATGGGGGCGATGGTTGGGCTGGCTTTGTTGTAGATGCGATGAGGACAGGGGTCAGAGGGGGATCCGGAGTGGATGGAGTTCATGTTTTTTTTGGTTTCTTCGTGTGTGGTGGGGGCCCACGTGGTGAGTATGGTGGGGAAGTCATGAGTGGGTGTTGAGTGTGTGTGTGTGTGTGTGTGTGGTATGAAGCTGTTGTGGATGTCCAGGATTTTGTGGTGGAAGTGGTTGGAGAGGGCGTCACATAGGGGCTGTGTGTGTTGGGTCTATGTTGCTGGCTTTGGGTTTGGCTAGCTCTTTAATGATGGTGAAGAGTTCTTTGCTGTTTTGGGAGTTGTTGTCAAGGCGTGTCTTGCAGTGATCTCTTTTGGTGGTGCGTATGAGTTGGTGATAGGTTCGAATGGTAGTTTTGATGGTGGAGAAGTTGGTTGTAGAGGGTTCTTGTCGCCAAATTTTCTCTGCTTGGCGGCATTTGCGCTTGGAGTCTTGGAGTTCGGGGGTGAACCATGGGGCTTTCTTGATGTTGCGGGTGGCAATTTGTTTTCTGAGGGGGGCTAGTGTGTTGAAGTGCATTGAAAGGGTGCAAGTTACAGTTACTTTAAGGCACAAGTTATAGGTATTTGACATAACTAAGTGTATCAGGTGAATTTCTATGGTTTCGTATGTTTAAAATGTGACTAAGTATAACGTCCCTGTAACCTTTGGTTTTTTCAGTGAATGTCTATGTTTTCTTTTTAACATAAAGTAATTGTCATTACTCCCCCTATAACCACCTAACTTTGTGACATGCACGGTGTGGTTGGCCACAGGGCCTGGTCTGCAGCCAGTTCCTGCAGCCAACACTCCTAACCACCCAACCCCACGCTGTGCATGGCCTTTGGTCATATGCAGCAGGAGTTGGCTGCAGGTCCACGTGCCCCCGCCCCGACTAATTTTGGCCCCAGGGACCACTACAATTCCATGGGTAGGGTCGCACAGCCCTCCTACCTTGGCAGATTTCAGCCCCGGGGACCCAACTATCCCCACTAGGGGATAGACAGACAGACAGACAGACAGACAGACAGACAGACAGATAGACAGACAGATAGACAGATAGACAGATAGACAGATAGACAGATAGACAGATATGCTGTGGCAGCAGTTACAGGGCTCTGGGACATGGTCCCCACTGAAAATGCATTGTAGTGAATGGCAGGTTTTTGAGGACCATAAAAAGGAGAACATATAAAGGGTGATAACAGATTTTAGTTACAATAAAAAGCATTTGTTGATGGTCCTATACTAATTTTAGAATTTGTGGTGTGTTCTAAGGTGATCTTAACCAGTAACAAAAAGCCTTCAGCTGTGATTTTAGGAATCATGTTTGAGGAACAAAACTGTTTTCTCATGATTTCCCCATAAAGGTTATAGAAGGTGCCCCAGAAGTTAAAATGAGAGCATATTTCCTGTAAATTCACACTATCTTTTCAGCCATATGAGAATGAAGTCTGACATTCTCAGTAAAACATGTACTTCCAATAGGAGAAGCATGTCAGTTGATTCCCTTGTGTTCTACTGTAGCCTCCAAGAGTGTTCTGAAGAACAACTGGAGCGCTAGCAGTACTTATGACAAAAGTGTGACGCACCTGAAGCCATCTTGGTTGAATCAAACTGGTAAAACCTAAAACATTTAATTTAGACAGGATCAAAATGATGGGGATCAATGTGTCATAGAAATAAAGGTTAGTGCTGTAGAAAGAAAAATTAGGACATGTTTTAAGTGAGTTCTCAAATACTTTCCTCTTCCATGTCATGAAAACATTCTGACATGCATACTGAAACATGCACTTTCAACACCAAAAGCAGACTGCTAGTTAACTCCCCGGTGATCAGCAGCTTTACTGCAGTGTTCTAATGAGCAACTGAACTGCTAACATTTTGAAATTATGCCAAAAGTGTGGCACATCTGAACACCATCTAGATGGAATCGAAGTGAAAAACTGAAAGCATTTTCTACTGAGGATACTGCAGTAAATGACAAATAAGCCTCCCAAGATGACCACCAGAGTAAAATAGCCCAAATGTATAAATAAAAAATCACCCAAATGTAGCTCAAGTAAAGCACAATAACATAAGTGTGCACAACACATATTTTTTTGTTTTCTTGCATTTATTTTTATAGCGCTGACTTGACCCTAAGGTATTGGAGTGCTTTACATGAATATCAGTTACATTACACAAGGACACATTCACTTTGGTTTTAGGCATGGGGCGATTAAGTGTTTTGCCCAGAATCACAGGATCTCAAGCTGATGCCAAAACTCGAACCTGGTTCCCTAGCTGCAAAGTCTGCAGCTCTGGCCATAAAGTCACATTCTCTCCCCAAAGTATAACAAATAATCAAGTGATCAACTGGATTAAAAAAACAAAGATAGCAGCAAAATAATTTTAAAAAAATGTTTGTCACTGTTTGAGGACTCAGAAAATATGTCCTGATTTTAGGTTTTTTAGAGCACTTACCATAACTTCTATAGGAATACGACTCTCTCATGTTTATTATTTCTGAAGGAAATGCTTTAGGTATTACAGTTTTGATGACATCAAGATGACATTGGACATGCTACCCTTTTGTAATGAATATAGAATGTTAGCAATCTAGTTCTTCATTAGAATACTGTGTGGAGGCAGAGGTCAGGGGCACGTACTCGGATAATTGAGGGCAGGGAGGAGGGTGCAGAGGCAACATGTTGACCACGCTAGCCAGGAGGGAGGTGCAGTGGCAGCACAATGGACCATAGAGGCCGGGGGCAAGGGCAACAAACCAATCGTACAGAACAGGCAAGAGAGGCTGTGGCACCATAACATCCCATTGAGGGAAGAGGCAGTGGCAGTACAGCCATACATGCTAACAGATCTGATTAGAATTTTACAAATCCTTAGAAATTCACTACAAAACCAAAGGTTACAGGGACATCATAGTTAGGTTTCAGTTTTACACACACAAAACCATAGAAATTCAGCTGTTCCAGTTAGTTTTTCCAGCAGTGCATGGCCCTCGCCATGTACTGCTAATTATGCCATATATTACAAAACTCATGACATTTTTTAAAACATCATTGACAAGATCACTAACATTTGCAGTAAAATTATTATTGATGAAAATACTGTGCATGGCAAGAGCACAAGCTATAGTGTAGTGTGTGTGTGTATATATATATATATATATGTATATATATATATATATATATATACGAATATATACACATGCAAAGCAAATAGAGAAAAAAGCCAAACATTTAATGAAAAGTAGATACTGGGAGCATGCTCGCAGTCTATCCTGATGCTTTTCTGCCTTTGCCTTGTTCACAGGTGAGCAAGATAAGCATTTAAACCCATCATGCTACGGGACAATTATGCAAAATATAGATACCAGAATTTACCTGGATCATCAATATACGTTTTTCAAGCTGCTTTGCAATATTTTTAATTTCTCGTTGCTCAAATGTTTCTCAGTTTGCGTGTTAATTCACCACAGTTCAATCCAATAATTACTTTTCATCCCAGTGCAAAGTGTACTTATAAAATCATATTGTCATGTGTACATAGAAATCTTGTTATACCAGTGTCCATTCTTGCTCATATTTCATGCTGCCATTATTTTTTTAAATGTTGTTTAAAATACAAGGCATCCGGAATCTCCTCGTGGTGATATATATATATATATATCAATCAATCACACACAGAGACCACGCTGCAATCCTGCAGGACCACAGGGGCACGCTGCACTGGGTCCCCTTGATCCTCATCGGAGGCCTCTCAGTGGAAGTGGACACAAACAATGTCTTTCATCCTTCTGCCCTGTCTCCCCCAGCCCCACACCCACAAATGCCAGGTGTCAGGATACTCCCCAACCCTGCCCCCTTTAATAGGCTTCTTTTTTTCTTTGACTCAGAAGATTAACACTGTGCACCAAGTCCTGAAATGGCAGCTACAAAACTTCTTAAGGTTGTAGCCAGCCAGTCAAACTGCTTAGTTCCCTAGGACCGAAAGGGGGTATGGGGGGTTGTTTTTTAATTTACGTTAAAGTCGAAGTACTGCAGCACCCATCATCTAGATATCACATATTATGACCTTAAATTTGGTTAAAATGGCTGGAAAAAACTACACTGAATCACAAAAACCATGCTTTGATTAAAGGTGCAGCTTTTTGCCAGTGTTGGTGTACTTCTGTTCAGATGTTTTTTTCTCTCTATCGCATCCCAACATTCCTAGAGGAATTTGCATTGGAGAAGAGTGTTCGGGGACGCCTCCCACCACCCCTCCTTTTTCTCTGCCTCAAAATATCGGAGGAAGGAGTGGAGGTGGATGCTCTTTTTATTTGGGAAGTTTTAAGAAGATGTGTCACAAGGCACCAAGTTATTAGCAAAACACAAAAGCTCTTCCTATGGAATTTCTGACCTAGCTATAACTACTCAGTTGTGACCTCCACTGTCTAATGTAAACGTATTCACCCATACACACTAAAAATATCACTTATCCTGTAACCATCTGTTCATAGTATGTAGTGCTGTATACACGCACTGCCTACTCCTGCCATCTAGTGTTGGGACAGATGTTTGCAACTTGTTTTTCTTCAAAAGGTTCGAGTCACAAGACACATTGTTATCCCTCCCTTGTCTCAGACCGCATCAGTACAATTGCTCCACTCCGATTTTTTTCTTCTGCTAAAGGGTGAGTAGCTTAAGTCTAACATCTTGACTCAGAGAGTGCTGATGATATGAGTAATATGTGTAAAGTATGGCAAACATATATAATCATCGCTGGCTTCCAGGGAAGAGGAAGGGTGGATGTCAATCTAAAGCACTACATGCTATGAACAGATGATTAAAGGGTTACACTTTCCATTCGTAGCATTTGTGGCTGTATAAACATATGTTCTGCATTGATTTAAAAACAGCGCCTACAAAAAGCAATGGCTAACTAGAGGATGATGCAGATATTTGAAAAACTGTCCTTCCATGCATGCACATCTATACAATAATGCTTAGTGTATGGTGTTGAAAAGCTAGGGGCTCCTTTTTTGTAGAGATCAGTCATGTTTGGATTTACCTATCCATCTGATAGTAGCAGCTTTGGGAATAGGGGGGACATATTTTGTTTTGAAACGCTATAAAAAGTTGATTAGAATGTCTGAATGGCTTAGATCTATTTTTATAGAACATAAACACTCATTTTAGCATCAAAAGTGTGAAGCACTCCAAAACTGGCTTTAGGTAAAAGGATGGGTAGCTCAATGATTTGGTTGATGTGGAAATATGCAACAAGCTCGGGTAAGAATTTCAGGTTAGTGTGAAGCACTATCCGAGCCCTGTGAACTTGAATGTATTCCTGCATGGTAAGCGCATATAGGTCATTAATACACTTAAGTGAATTGACTGCTATGAAGAAAGCTACCATCCAAGATAGATAATGTAAAGCATATAAATGGACAGCTTCAAAAGGAGGGCCCATAAGTTCCATCAGTACAATATTTACAACATTTACTTTTCATACAAGTGCAAAAGGTGTCTTTGGGGAGAGAACCCTTTTTTAGTCCATCCATGAATGCTTTAAGAACAGGCATTCTAAAGAGTGGTGAATGTTATCCATTCTGAAGGTATGCTGCAACTGCAGTGAGATGTAGTCCTATAGATGTATAAGCTAACCCTGTATTATAAAGGATATGAAGGTAGAAAAGGAAGGTAGGAAACCATAGTGTATAAACATCTTCCTTTGGTCTGCATAGCAACTATGCATAGTAGGATTCCTAGCCTACACTGACCTACTTTGCATTCTTGTGGAATGTTAAGATACCAGAACTCTAAGTACTCAGGTGCCAAGTGGCTATACTGAGTTGCTTGGAATCCGCATGTTGGTTATGACTTTAAAGCTATATGAAAGCCCAGCTGTGCAGTGAGATTCTTGTGAGGGATTACTGACCTCTAAAGCACTGAGGACCATGGCTGTCATGCCTATGTTGTTGCATGTAGGATATGAGTTGGTGACCCCTAATGCATCTTCTTGTCAACATACAGTATGAGGGGAAGAGGCAGAAAAGCATAAGCAACTATCCCTGACCAATTGATCCATAGCACATTGTCCTTGAACTGGCAGCTGGGGAGGTTTGTACCTGGGTGAAACTTTGGCATTATGCTTTTTTGGGAGTGGCAAACAGATCTATTGAGTCCACTGATAGTGGGTGGAGTTCCCATTTGTTTTCCTGTTGATGCATGCTGTTGAGTAGGTCTGCAATGCTGTCCAGGAAGAAGCTCTGTCAAAAGGGGAATTTTGTGGTGGTCAGTCCAATGCCAAAACTCCTGTGCTCGCTGAAAAAGCTGGGGGGAGTGGGGAGTAGGTCACTGCTTCTGAATAAAGAACATAGTTGTCATTTCAACTGTCTTTATGGTGGTAGTTTTTCCATGGAGATTTGCGTGGAATGGTTTGAATGCTAGCTAGAAGTCTAGCTGTTCCAAGTGGTTGATACAGTAACCTTGGTGCTGAGGATCCGAGGTACTTTGGAT
Organism: Pleurodeles waltl; assembly: GCF_031143425.1. Lineage (NCBI taxonomy): Eukaryota > Metazoa > Chordata > Amphibia > Caudata > Salamandridae > Pleurodeles > Pleurodeles waltl. Next base: position 973,528,285 of record NC_090439.1, read on the forward strand.
TATCACGTGGTGAAGATGGGCACCACATAAAAGGCATCTGTGTGAATTGTAATTTGCAGAATTGGGTCTAGATAGCGCCTGCTGATCAATACATTGCTGCTGTTCCACCAGCAAACAAAATGATGGATTCTCTTTGTTACCAACACTGGATCCTCCCAATGTTCTTCCATTGCTGTAATAGACACTCTTGAAGTGGTCTCTTGTGCAATCTGGTGGGCTGGATGATTGCTATTCAAAAAGACATCATGCCCAATCTTTTTAATTCTGTTCGTATATTGATGGAATGGTGTGTCTGACTAACAGACAACAGCTGCTGGAATGCCATTAGCCTCTGTGGCTTTGGGTATGTCTTTGGATTCAGGGCTCATCCCAACAAGGATTGAATTTGCTGGAGTTGGAGATGCAACTGCTTTGTATTGATGGTGAAGCCAAGTTTGAATGTGTGCTAGGCATTTTAAACTGCTGTTGGTCTTTATCAGCCAGTCATCTAGGTATGGAAACACTGGAATGTGTCTGTTTAGAGAGGCTTCCATACAGTTTGCAAATACTCTTGGGGCTGTAGTAACTCCAAAGGAAAGAACCTTGGACTGGTAATGTTTTCCACTTACCATGAAGTGAAGCCATAAAAGGTGTGCTGGATGTATGGGCATGTGAAACCAGGCATCTTTCGAGTTCAACGTAGCCAAAAAGTCACCTCATCATAGCAAGGGCCTGACTTCTTGCAATGTGACCATCTGAAAGTGTTACCGGGAGGTGAATCTGGTCAATGGTCTGAGGTCAGGGATTGGCCAAAGCATGCTGACCTTTTAGCAGATAAGGAAATAGAGGGAACAGAGCAATTCTCATGTTGGTTACTGGAAAGGGTTCTATGGTGCTCTTTGCTAGGAGCATCTTTACATCTTCCTCCAGGAAATGGAGATGGTCTGAACTCAGTACATGATGACTGGTTGGATGTTGGGAGGAGGTTTATGAAATTTGAGTCAGTAACTTTCCTGTACAATGGAGAGGGCTCATGGGCTATTCTTCAACCAACAGATGTATTGTTATTATGGGGTAAGGAGGCTTATTAGCGGAGGAGTCCTTGAGGGAGGGGGCACCTCTACCTTTGTTTCTGTCATTGCCTGTGGAGGGACCCAGACTATAGGTCTTGCCCTATTGAGGGTCCTGAAATAGGGCCTGGTATTATTGGAAGGAGAGCTTTTGAAATATAGGAGTTGGTGTGGGGTATTGTAAGGCACCCATCGATTTGGCAATGTCTGTTTTTTTTTTTTTTTTCAAGCATCTGAGTGACCAGTGGCTGAAAAGGTCCCTCCCCCCACCGAAGAGTACATACAGAAGCCTAAATCTAGACACTGAAGACAGGAATGCAGGCGGATAGTAGGCTGGTATGAATCCACCTGGTTGCCATATCTGTCACATCTACCGTGGACCTCATGTTCAATTTACTTATCGTCTTACCTTCATCAACCAGTTCCTCTCCCCCTTTCCAGTGAGGCTCATGGAGTGCTTAATAACCTCCTCCATAACCTCCCAATGATACTGATGGCAGCTAAAGGTGAAGCCCACTGAATTAGCAATCCTCTGAGTGGCCACCAGAAAGTCATCATCTTCCCTGCTGTATCAATCTTCTTTTATTTCTTATCTGGGGAGGAGTATCATCAGTGTGCTGGGCTGAGGCCTGCTTATAGGTAACATGCACCATCAGTGAGTTGGGTGTAATTGCCCTTCTAAGGTAAAAGGCTAGTATAAATTTATTTTCAATGTGGGGCATTACCATCCTAGCCTTGAACAGACTTGTGTGTTGTGTTCTGAAACATGTCTTTAAGCCTGGCAAGGTAACAGACATTTCCATCTTGGAAAGGGTTTCCAGGAGGAAGTCACTCTCATCCTTTATGGTGTGCATCTGGACCTGATGTTGTAGAGCTGCCGGCTGTATGACAGCATGATATAATGTGCTAACATCTGGTGGGGTTGCCATGACAGGATATGGCTCATGATTCAGGTCATCCTGTGGGTCGACTATGTAGTGTTCTCAATGATCCTCTCTCCCACCTAATCCTCCTCCCACTGTTATAAAGGGCTCTTCCGTTGGGTCCTGAGGAAAGTAAAGGCTCCCTATCTGTGTCCTGTGTGTTATGTAGCAGGATGTGTGGAGATAGAGGAAGTAGTGGTTGTAGGTAGTGTTGGAAATTAAGGATGGCTAGTAGCAACTTTTTATTAGGGCTTGGTGGTGGAAGAGGAAGAGTTGGATGGGGCTCTTCCTCGAAGGTTAGGAATTGTTTCTTTGAAATGGCAGTGAGGCCTAGAGCCAGAGGCTAAGTGACAATTCTCACAGTGTCTGGATCGATTAACCGATTATTTTGTTTCTCATTTAGGACATCCACAAGTTTCTCCAGTATCTACCCCTCCGAGGTGTACAATCTGAGCATTGGCAAAGGCTTCCACTTCAACCTGGAGGCTGAAGCATGCTACTCTGCAGCTTTGACTTGGACTCCATAGTAGGTTTGGCACCGGTGTGGGGAGAGGTCTCGATGGCTCTGACCGCCAATATGGCTGACGCTTCAGTGCTGATAGAGCCTGTAGCTTTGATGCCAAGAGGGGCCCTCTATGGTTGAATGACTTGCTGGCGTTGGAGCATGATGTGGGTCAGTGCACTTTGTCTTGCTCGATGTTGAGTTGACCTCCAGGACTTAGGCTTCTTGCGTATTGGCTCTGGGTTTGGCTCTTCACTAAGGGGCTCAAGACTGACCTGCAGGCATCACCGGGGCATGTAGTGTCAACTAAACCTTCGATCCTGGAACAAGTGGTGGTGTTTCAAGGCACTCAGCCTCTCCCTTAATGTCAGAAAGCTCCCAGAAGCAGGCCTCAAACTCTTCTTGTTCCTTTCCCAGAGAGATGTGGGGAGGGTCGGCCCTTTCGTTTTCAGTCCCATGGATATCCTCAGACTCCTGGATGTCTTCAACTCCAAAGATAACTCCTCCTGCTGTATGTTGTAATATGCCCACCTGTGTTTTGAGGGTGTTCTTGCAATCAAATGCAAGGCAGGCCTCCCAGTGGTATGCTAAGAGCCAAAGTCATTTCTCTCGAGACACCTTCACCGAATCCAGGCAACAATCACTTTTACAATCCTCACCATCTCACAGAAAGCCATTGACACCCTGTATTATGTGAGAGAAAGAATGTACTGGTATTGATCAAAGAACATCATTTGCACGAACAACTACACTGTCCTATATAACCATCACCTCTCCCATTTCTCTCCAATGGAACAATTCTCTTGCCTCCAAGAGCACTGTTAATAATAAGACCTACTAATTCTCCAGATACAATGCAAAATGCATCTGTAAAAATATTACGTGATTATTTAACAAGAACCCTAAACGCTCTATTTCACAAGCCCTTGCTTTCCACAGTGCAGCTTAGTTGTTGATAGAATCCACATAGTGTAACATCACTTTGCACTTGTCTCTATGACCATGGACTGCCATCTCCAAGACCATTCTTCGACCTTCTTTGAAGCATTCACTTTTTCCACTCCATTAAGGATGCCAATTCTATTAAAGACTTGTGGATCTCCAAAACAGGCATAATCGATTAGCACCCTTTTACAGCTATTTATTAACGCATTGAGAAACAATGGTCAGGTAATCTGTTTGGGGGGCGCCCCACTTGACCTATCCTTTGCCTCATTGTTTCAGATTTGCAAGCACCTTCGGCTGCCTCGTTCTCCTTCAGTTATTCAAAACCTTTCTCAGATATTATGCTTGATGCATCTGAGTAACTCTTCAGTACGCAGAACAATCTGAAGCACGACGTGCTTTAGCTGGTGAGTTCCACTGCTCCGATCATCCACCATTTCATTGATCACCCAATCACGAATCTCAACTGTGGACACACTGTTCTTGGTTATTCAGCAAGGAATAGCATCAGTGTAGAGTGTTATCTGTGGGGCAGGTGAAGGTTTGCCTCCAACATAACAAATCACGATCCATGGATTTTGCAACCCTCTACGAACAAGACCTTTGACATACTTTATTTGTTTCAGTTAGATACATTTCCTAACGCTGATGTTAGGCATGCAGAGGCCAACTGCCTCCCTGCGTCCAGTGTTATTAACAGCATGAAATAGTCCACAAATGCCTCTCTTGTCTCCAGTGAGTGACAGGGCAGGGTAGCTAGTGCTGCCCCGACTATTCACCAAGCTCCTTTAATACCCCACTGTATGCACCATTTATTTTGAAAATCCAGTGTGCCTTTCTTTCCCTCAAGATTGCCCGATCACTAGTGAAGGCATCTTCAAGCTTCTATCTACATATTTTGAGAATAGGTATATGAGAGAAGGAAAGTGTGAAAAGCAGTTATTTTGTTATTTGATGCATGTTTTATTGCATAGGACAAACTACAGGGAGAAACTACCCGAGGGCCTATCAAAAGGAATAAAATAGGACATTTTTCAAACCACCTGAAAGTCAGTAACTGAGACCTACGTAAACCTACGCGCATATAAGAACTTTGCACATCTCTACTATGAACACAAGGCTTTTTTCTTCAACATTCATTCACTGCAATTCCATTGAATCCTCTTCCACTGCTTCGAACATTTCCACAAGCGTATACAGTAAGTAAATATTAAAACGGAACGAGTGTCGTTTATTATACTTGATATTCTATTTGTCTATAATGCATAAATATGTTTAGCACATAGTAGCAGTAAATAAATGTCATTTTACATGTTCGGTACTTTAACATCCATTACAGAGCTACCGGGATGGTAGCAGTGCTCTGCAGGGATAGAACACCCTTAACACAGGCATCAATCCTGCAGCACAATTTAAAAGCTTCGACAAAAACAAAAAGCTGCATTATTACAAGCTTCTTTCAGCACAAACATCCAAATTAAACATCAGAGAAAAATAAACAGACGTGCTTAATATTTAGGATTTGGTAGAGGATTAAAATATTAATATTTTTAATGTCCTGGTTTCAAATTAATAAATATAAAACAATATAAAAATATACACCAGTAGGTAAAGGTAAAGCTGTAGTGTCAAATTTCACTCTCATATGTTTGCAGGTAGGTCTTTAGCGCGAGTATTTCGGTGTAGCTGCGGCTTGTTTTGCGGAAGAAGTCCAAGCCAGTGAGGTGCTCAATGTCCCGGACTCGTGCAGTGTGCATCTTGAGAAGATCTTCCACCCACTTCGACTCTTCATCGGAACTCTATAGTAAACATTGAAAAGAAGTCCAGTTAAGATGGGGTCTTCTGATCACAGCATAGTATCATAATCAGTTAGGTTTATCTTTTCAGTCCTTCAGAAACAGATGTTGAAAGAACACCTACACCCCAGGATGGGGAATGAAGGATGCAAGAAGAAACCAGTCTAGTGCCGAAACCATAGCGACATCATGCATCCCAACTTCGTTATTGCCAACGCAAACATCTACCTAATATGTCCGGGACCTCCATGTCATCTAAACACTAACAGCGCCTTGAACTAAATAGACCTGTGCAGCCCACCACATGCCTGAGAATGATTTGGTTCTGTTACTTGCAACTGTATTGGGCTTACTTTATTTATATTTCAAGTACAGACTTCCTTTCCTACCTTTTTATGCATGTACAGATTGTAAATTACTACCACCAACTTAAAGAATTTAACTCGTTCCATAAAAAGCAATGCTATGTAGACTGCTCAAATGACCTCTTCTATGTGAATTTATAAACGAGACACTACTCGATCTTTGCAAGTTGTGCTAATTTCCGCGTTGCCTGTGAACAACTGGACTTTTGTAACTCTTCGGAGGAGTTTGTTTCGAACACTTCTATAGCAAATGAGTGGGGGGATGGATATTAATTCCGGGGTGACATCAGTCAGTTTGGATGTTTAAATAGGTACGTGTCCCTCTGCTTTCCTTGTGTCTCTTCATGGAGGGGTGGGCATGTTTCTTTGAGGTTAGCAAACACAAAATTTTATGTATAATTAGATGGGGTCTGTGCTTAAGGGACATCCAAAGTTGAGCAGTGTTTTCTTCCCTAAATTTCACATCTTACAAAAATGCCAGTACACTTGTTTGGTTTATATGGATAAACTGTGTTCACAGCTTTATGCAGGGTCATCATTACGGTGTACGCTATGGACACGTAGAAAATGAGGACTGTGGGCAACATGTGTTTGTTAATTAACTTAATGATCTTTCATGGTATTTGGTTTTTATTAATGAGAAGACCAATATTGGTTTATAGAAGACAGCTGCGGGTGGGGACAACAGTGGATTATTATACAATTTCTTTCAGCAAGTATTATGTTTGCAGCGGACCTCTGTGCATCAGCTCGTCATGCAAATGAATCTGGCAATGCCAACTTAGCACTTCCACCTTCTTCTATCAGAAGATCGCCGACATCCACGACAGCCTCAACACCACGCCTCCGTCAGACCCCACCCCCGACAACTCCACCTGCGCCAACCGCCTTACCACCTGGACCCACGTAGACGACGCTGAAACTTGCAAGATCATGAACTCCATCCACTTAGGATCCCCTTCAGACCCATGCCCCCACCACGTCTACAACAAAGCCGATTCTACCATCGCCCCCCAACTTCGAAAGGTCATCAACTTATCCTTCGAAACCGCGACTTTCCCGGACAGCTGGAATCATGCCGAAATCCACGCCCTCCTCAAAAAACCCAAGGCAGACCCCAACGACCTCAAAAACTTCCGCCCGATCTCCCTCCTCCCCTTCCCGGCGAAGGTCATCGAGAAGATCGTCAACGCTCAGCTCACCCACCACCTCGAGGACAACTCCATCCTGGACCCCTCCAGGTCCGGTTTCAAATGCAACCACAGCACCGAGACTGCTCTCCTCGCCACCACAAAAGACATCAGACAGCAAATGGACAACGGCGAAACATCAGCCCTCATCCTCCTGGACCTTTCTGCAGCCTTCGACACGGTTTGCCACTGCACCCCACTAACACGCCTCCAAGAAGGCGGAATTACAAGAACAAGCCCTCAACTGGATCTCCTCTTTTCTCTCCGGCAGAACCCAGAGAGTCCGACTCCCACCCTTCCGCTCCGAAGCCACCAACATCATCTACGGCGTACCCCAAGGCTCCTCTCTAAGCCCGACGCTGTTCAATGTCTACATGGCTCCCCTCGCACAACTGGCCCGTCAGCACAACCTCAACATTCTCTCCTACGCCGACGACACCCAGCTCATCCTCTCCCTCACCAAAGACCCACACACCGCCAAAGCCAACCTCCACGAGAGAATGAAGTCCATCGCCGAGTGGATGACAAATAGCCGCCTGAAGTTGAACTCCGATAAGACGGAGGTCCTCATCCTTGGACGCACCCCTCCTGGTGGCCCACCGCGCTGGGAGCCCCTCCAACGCCAGCCAACCACGCACGCAACCTGGGTTTCGTCCTCGACTCCGCTCTCACCATGTCCAAGCAGGTCAACGCAGTTTCCTCCTCCTGCTACAACACCCTCCGCATGCTCCGTAGAATCTACAAATGGACCCCGACGGAAGCCAGAAAAACGGTGACTCAGGCCCTCGTCAGCAGTAGACTAGACTACGCCAATGCACTCTACACAGGCATCCCAGCAAAAGACATCCGACGCCTCCAACGCATCCAAAACGCCTCCGCCCGACTGGTCCTCAAAGTACCCCGCCGATGCCACATCTCCCACCACCTGAAAGACCTCCACTGGCTCCCCATGGACAAGAGGATCACCTTCAAGCTCCTCACCCACGCTCACAAGGCACTCTACAACGCCGGACCAGCCTACCTGAACAACAGACTCAACTTCTACGTCATCTCACGCCAACTCCGCTCCGCCAACCTCACCCTCGCCATCGTTCCCCGCTTTCAACGCAAGACCTCCGGCGGCAGATCTTTCTCCTACCTCGCCGCCAAGACCTGGAACACCCTCCCGACCCCCCTGCGGCAGACCCAAGACCTTCTCACCTTCAGGAGACTCCTCAAGACCTGGCTTTTCGACCAGTAGCAGCAATCCCCCCTCCCCCCAGCACCTTGAAACCCTAACGGGTACGTAGTGCGCTCTATAAATATTGTGATTGATTGATTGATCCTTCTGAGGTCTGTAAACTGGGCTTCATTAACTTTGTTAATGGTAACACTTTTTATTAGCAGCATTTAAAAGCAGCGGGAGTGTGATGTAAAAGAGGTTTTATCAAAATGTTCAATACAATTATTATTAGTAGTGTCATCACATAGGGAGGCACACGGACCTTGCTGCTAGTACCATTAAGTTGGAGTCCACTGTTCACTAAATCTTTCAAGGATGCAATTTTATCTGGTATAGGAGGACACAGTCCGGTGGACAACCAAGCGTAGATTTGGTTGACTGCTACAGATTCACACAAATGAGATTATAGCATTCTTGATTATTTAAATGACAATATAAACAGTGAACACGAGATACAACAGTAAGAACCATGGGGAACTCTGTAGGTGATAAAGGCTGGTTGTTGGAAGAATGGATCAACTCTGGCTGACTGTTCTTTGACATTCATTAAAGAACAGAACCAGTGTATAATGTTGTTAGAGGGGGTGGTGAAGGTCGTCTGGTGTTCATCAGGACTATGCTCAGCCCATAGTATTTTATCCCTAAATCAGCATCTCTTAAAGAGATCTTGCGTCTTCTTTACTCAAGCTTCGAGCTAAGTATCAATAATTTAGGTAACCAGGGAATGCAATGCATTTGAATCTATTGCACAAGACCTGTCCTACCTACAACCTTCTTAGATGAGGCTGAGCATTTCATACGAACTCTAAAATGATATAAATGTAATGTATTTGTGCAGAACATCCAAGCTGCCTCGTGGAATGGCACTGTTTTGGATGACTTGGAGATGTTCCTGTTCATATTACTGTGGGCTCTTCAAGTGAAAGTTTGTTTTAATCTGTTTCTTTCTTCTGGATGTTGCTTTCTCCTTTCTGTCATAAATGTGCCTGCAAAGTCTGGATCCCTCAACATATTTTCTTAGGACCATACAGATGCTAAGCTGTGACATTAGGAATACACCTATGAAAAGTTAGTTAAAAAGACTAATCACATCTCTGACGGCTGGATGTGTTATACTGCAGCAAAACGTGTCTGTTCAATGCTTTTGATGAAAGGTAGACAAACACAATTTCCTCTGATATGCACACTGTTTATAGGTTAGATAATTAACAAGTGTGTTAGGAGGACCGGTGAGCCACTGAGATGTTCAAGGTCAACGTTATTGGTCCTTTTCAGTGAATTACCTTAGAAGGTAGAAAGATTAGGAGTCCAAGCATGGGAAATATATGTGATCTTGCAGGAGTACCCTTATTGTTGCTTGGGAATTTATCTTGGATATGAGAATAATGAACCATTTCAGGCATGCAAGACATAGTAATAATTAGTTTGGCCCCTTACTGGCTATGTCCAGAAGACATCTACAATGACTTGGGTCTGGAAAAAAAATTCATGATGTTGGCCAGAAGGAGCCAAAGTTCTGGAGCTTGAGTAGCACGGGGTTGCTTAGGACATGAACTTGTCAGAATGCCCCTTAGGACTGCTTTAAGATGATCTGAATTGTTGGGGAAGAATGTCAAATGTATGGTAAAGATATGAATGGCTGGGTGGCCAGTAACTGCAGAAGACACTGGTGGGCCATAATGAAGATTTTACATTAATCTGATTTTTTTTTATGACTGATTCAGAGCTTTAGATAAATTTTCTCTCTTTGGCTTTGTAGAACGGCCTAATAGATTTTAGATTAAAAAAACACACATTTTTCTCTTTGAGGTAGGAGTTTTGCGCTTTGTGAACATCACTTTTTGATTTGTCCTAAAAGACAAGGCTGGACACATTCGGTGAGGATGCTTTGACCAGGTTGCACAGGTTGGGACTAACAGTGTGGTGATGTGAGGGGCCTCTACCTCGCTACTTGGTCTGGTGAGCATTGACTGACTGCGGTTATGCTGAGGCCTCAGGGTGTGAGGGGAAAAATAGAATATATTACATGAAGTTCAATGTTTTAATATTCCTAATTTTGTCACATAGAAATATGATAAAGATAAATATTGTATAAAGAAGAAAAAACACTATAAATTGAAAAGTCAAATATCAAAATTAATGGATTTACAAATCTAAATTAGTAAAATATGGAAGTAAAAACCGAGCTGATGAAACGTTTAACAAGCAGATAATTTAAGACATCAATATGCTGCTCTGCCTGCAAATCCCTAACTATATAAATACCGCCAGTAAAAGGTTAGGCAATAAAGTGGTTGACATGAATATCTCACATAAAGTAGAGCACGGCCTTTACTGCCAAAACAGTTACAGGATTAAAGCATAGAGGAGGAGAAGCTTGATGTAATGAATAGCAACACAGAAAAGGTAGAGAGGTCGTTCCCAAAGTGCTTTTTAAAATTCCGGTTAAGATAGAAAGAAGTCGCTTTTGGAGCAAGCAACCTGGAAAGACAACAAAATGCAAAGCATTTTAAATGTTAAGCAGCTTAAAGAAAATGACAGTTTACTTAAGCACTCTGGAATCACCATGCTGGTTTTGCAAAGTTATTAGTTACAAGCTATGTGGCCAAGCAATATAAATCATAGATCAACTATGACAAAGTTGTACGTTAAAAAAAAAAAGAGGAGGAAATATACTAACCATCCCCTTTGACCTGACTTTAGAAGAGCTCTGGGAGCCGGGTCTGGGAAACTATACATGAAAAAAAGAAAACGTTTTCTACTTATCATTTTGTTCTTGAGTTTGGAGTAGTGGACCGATACCATGCAGAGGAATGCAAAGATATAAATTGCTAACAGATTGTAAGACATTCATTGTCATGCATCTTCCAGCTTGTTTTAGTTAGCCAATCAAATTAAGGAGGCTTCACACTCAAATATTAATGGAGGCCCAACAAATAAAGTGATGATCTTCTCGAGGTTTGCTGTACGATGCCAATGTTATATCCCTTTGCTTTTCACTGATAATTGCTTGTGTATCACGTGCTTCAGAGCTCAACCCAAATGTAATTTTCTGAAGAGGATCTTTTGATAATATGCAGGAGCATTCTCATCGTGGTACAGAGAAAAACAACTTACACTGGAAATTCAAATGTTTTATATTCGGGGTGCATTAAAACCCAGTCATTGTAAGTACGGCAATTACTGGTATTTTTATTACTGAGTACACTATGCAGAGGTTCTGGTTTGCCAAATAATTGTATTTACCTTTTGTGTCTCTTTAAGAAGGGAAAACCGAGACGTCCCCATTTTCCTGGCACCCCCACCTTCAAGGTCTGCCTTGTTGCCTCAATGTCCTTCCTCCTCTTTCTTTCACTTCCTGCTTCTGCTCCTCCCCATACCCGGAGCACTAACTTTCGTGCTCAACTCAAGAACATTTGCCTTCCTCCCCCCTTCCTTTCTTTCCGGATGGTTACAAGATCACCCGCAGGGACCACCCCAACTAACCAGAAGGAGGCATCGCCATCATCCACTAGAAAACACCCTCAGAATCACGACCATCATCGAAGACACCCTTGGCACCTCCAAATACCTGCAATTCCAGATCCACACGGACCCAAACACCACCCTCAGAGGGACCCTCGTTTACAGACCCCCTCCCCCAGCCCCTGACAGCAGTTCAGCGACTCCATCACCAACGTCAAAAGCATGCACGCTCTCGCATCCACAGACTACATACTCCTCGGGGACTTGAACTTCCACCTCGAAAACACCAACAACAACAACTCTACCACCCTGCTCGACAACGTTGCCAACTTCGGCCTCAAGCAGCTCGTCACAACACCCACCCACTCGCCGCAGGACACACACACACGCTCGACCCCATTTTCTCCACCAGCAAACATCTCCTTCAGCCACACCACTGAACTCCACTGGATCGACCACCGCTGCATCCACTTCTCCTTCAAGAAACCCACAACACACCATCACCCGAAGACCAACTAATCACTAGCCTCTCCTGGAACCCACCGATCAACATCACCGATACTGACACAGCAGCCCGCAACCTCAGGCAATGGATCGATGACTGTGCCAACACTCTCGCGCCAAACAAGAATCCCTCCAACAGACCCACCAACGGAAAGGCCTTCTGGTTCACCGCCGACCTCCAAGAATCTAAGCAATCATGCCGAAGACTCGAAAAGAAGTGGTGCCAAGATCAGACACTGGACAACCACACAGCTTTTAAGAACGCCATCTGCAGACACCACCAACTGATGCGAACCGCAAAGAGAACCGACTTAAAAGAACGCATCAACAACAACGATCACAGCCACAAGGAGCTCTTCATCATCGTGAAGGAGCTCTCCAACCCAGGTTTCAACGTCAACATCATCCCGCAATCACAAGACCTCTGCGACTCCCTAGCCACCTTCTTCTACTGCAGGATCGCAGACATCCATGACAGTTTCAGTACTCAGACTCCCCTCCCTCCCGTCAACCACCGACTCCACAGACTCACCACCCACCAGCCTCCTGCTCTCCTGGACCCAAGTCAGTGACGACACTTCACTATCAGTGACCCAGCAAGTCAACGCCATCTCCTCCTCCTACTTCAACACCCTCCGCATGCTTCGGAAGATCTACAACCCCATGGAAACAAGAAGAATGGTCACCAAAGCCCTTGTGAGCAGCAAGCTGGACTACAGCAATGCCCTCTACACAGGAACTACAGCCAAACTCCAGAAAAGACTGCAACGCATCCATAACGCCTCCGCACACCTCATCCTGAGAGACGTACACTGGCTCCCCGTTAACAAGCGAATCATGTTCAAACTCCTCACCCACGTTCACAAGACACTGCACAGCACCGGACCAGAATACCTCAACAGACGGCTCTCCTTATACACCGTGACCCGATAGCTTCACCCACCGACCTTGCCCTCACCACCATCCCACGCATCCACAGAACAACCGCCGGCGGCAGATCATTCTCCCACCTCGCCAAGACGTGGATCACTCTTCCCACCCACCAGCGTCAGACTAAGGACCTACTTACCTTCAGGAGACATCGCAAGACCTGCCTGTTCGAGAAGTAGCAGCCCCACCTCCCTCCCCCATCAGCACCTTGAGACCCTCACGGGTGAGTAGTGCACTTTACAAATTCTCTGATCCCTTGTTCACCAGCATAGATTTACTTACGGTCCCCAACCCTATTCTGCCTTCCCTCCAAGTCCACAGCACACTTCCCCTGCACCCACTGTCCATCAATGCCATGTGTTCTCCCTTTCCTTGCCACCTACTCCCCCATCTATGCCACACCTGCTCCTCCATCATGGCCTCCAGTCCTCTTCTCCACTGCCAACACCCCATCTGTGCACAGTCTTTTCCCTCTCGGCTTCCGGTACGCTCTCAGTATTGCACTCTTCATCGGAAACTGTCAGTCTCCATCCCACTTCGGCACTTTTCCTCTCAGTGTCCAAGAATGAGTGGCAGTTCATTGCTGAAGCACTTGTTTTTACCTGACGTAATTGTAATTCAGGGATACTGCAGTTTAACCCTTTATGTGAAAGTAGAACATACTGTAGGGGAATAGGAGAGTGGGACCTTTTTTTTTTAGGTCTCGCTAAAGACAGTTTTAGATGTCTGCCAGATCTTAGGTCCTCGATATACACACAATGGGTCAGCCTCTTATCCAACAGCTTGTTTGGTAAAGCCCCCAAATAGGCATAAGCTTATTTAAGTAAGCCCCCATCAGCCACTTCTGCACATAGATATCTAGTTATTGCTGAAACATCGTCTATCAACTTTGTTACTAGAACTGCCGTTTGATAAATAATGTGCTAATAGGTTCTAGAGTTTTATACCGTGCACAGTTCACCAGTGCATACAATGCACGAGTGAACTTACCGCACTGAAATCCCCCTCACTGGTTTTGCTATATTCATCTTTGTTGGCCACCTTTCTCGTCTTGCACGTTTTCCCGGACCTCTTGTTTTTCTAGGGGAGAGTGAAGGCGGTGCATAATCAGAAAACCGAGCTATGATTTGCTTCCCTGCCCCATCAGTTTTTTTGCTTTTCAATTTTTGGGAGTCAATGTACCGGGGTACCACCTGTGCCGCTGCCCTGGTTAATTAGTAGGGGGGGATGGTCTCTCTATATGGCTGCAACCCCGCTCTGCATTTGGGTTTGTTACCTTCCTCCTAAATCTGCAGTGGGTGGTCATCACACAGTACACGACTGGAGGCCAAAAGGTTCAACAGTGGAGTCGAAGCTGCAAAGTGCCCATATCAGGCTAATCAAATATGGCGCCATAAAAATCCTCTCAAACGCCTTGTGGCAATATTCTTCCATTAGCTCATTTGACAGAATGTGCCCAAAGCAGTACTTGCAAATTCTTATCTCTCATTATTACACCACAGGCTCCCTATACCTCATCAAATTATCCTTGTTCTCAGAAATCCTTTAAAAATAGTCGGGTGCCCAACTGCCCTCCTATTCTAGAAGATGACTAATCTGTCCGGTTTGTAGACAGTTAATGAATTGTGGCATTCTGGTTGTGAGGACAGATCATTTTTGTGCATTCTAAACATAACAAATGCATTCTCATTCATCATTATCTACCCACCTATTGAGTGCATTTGCACTGTATCTCTGAAATCTCCCGGGATTCCTGCCTTAATCTAAAGATTTGAAAGGTGGAAAGAGATTAGAAATTGGTAATGCGCACAATCGTATGTGTGTTTGGGTATTTCCAAGGGGAACCACACTTTGAGAAGGATTTTCTACTACGGATGTAGTCACACTGGTGAAGGAGAAATCCACAGTAATAAATTCACTAATGCCCACAAGGCATACTTTTGTGAATTCCTGGCAGGTGTAAATGAGGTATTTTCAGCCATAATGCTAGATGTAAGGCCGAAAGTAGTCAGGTTAACAGGCACATTTGAGATGACTTCGTCTCTCTCTATACTATTCAGTTCATTCACTAATAAAAGGACGACTATCTTTCAGTGGCAATCAGATGAATTGGGGATGTCCACTCCAGTGAATTGCTGCATAAAGATATTCAGCTGCTGATGATCCTTAAGAAAGGAGTTCTCTGTATCCGAGGTTGGGAAATCCATGAATAATCGTACAGAAAGGGATGTGGCCTGACTGCCAGAGATGCCGACTTTGGAACTGGTCAACCAGGTCCGAGGCCAGATATAGGCTCAACCTGCTGTGATTCTGGATAAATCATTGTGTAATGTAATCTGGTGCTTATAAAAATGGTAGTGTGCTCTAACTGCTTCTTACCTTTCTGCCTCATGATCAAAGGTCGTGTTTTGACTTGTGTCTTCAGAAATGTCTAAGTATAAATATGTCTGATGAGTTAAAATTATTTTGATAGGTTAGCAGAATGCAAGGTATTTTAGGTCACACTTGCTTTGATATCAGCAAGCTAGGCCTCCTTTATAAACTCTGTCTTGTCACTCCAAGGCAATATAAATTTTACTATCAAGAAGAGAAACAGAAAAGCAAGAGAAAACCCAACAGAAGAAAGTGATAAAAGAATGAAAAGAAAACAAGACCAACTAGGAAAATGTGACATGAAAATGATGCATGTAGACACTTTTGAAACTAGAGACGACTGGTGCTCGGCTCTTGGAGATGGTTTAAAGCACTGAGCGACTGTAGAACAAAATGTTTCTGCCTTTCCATCTAGTCAGTTGTATCACCTGTTTTGGTGATCATATCTGAAACCCAATTTGGAATAACTATTTTAAGATTACCATTGTCAAGTATTTAATTAAAATATGTCAATGGGCAAATAAATGATAGTCTGCAGGGCCCTTGCTTCGCACCAAAATGTATTTGCTAAATGTGGAATCAAGGTCATGTGAATTATTTTGGGAAAAGCCAATATCTTCAATCTAGATTATCAACAAATTAGAAAAAGAGGAGACAAAGGGAATAAGAAACTTTATAAGCTAATACATGCGTAAAAATAGAAAAAATAATGGATGCACAGTGAAGGAAGCGGAAAAGTGGATATGAAAAATAATTTTATTTTCTTCTTTTGGACACTATTAAGTAAAGGGAAAAATCAAAATCAAAATAAAAACTAGCCTAGGGACTATAAATAACCTTACCAAATCCGAACGCACAGTAAGCTAGGTCTCTAAAAAATGGATTGTACGCTTGTGTAATAGAATTACTCTATATAGAGGTTTAGTTCAAAACAAAGCTAAAAGAAAGTAACTTTCTTCAGAAACCGAGAAAGACAAGTATTGTACACTTATTACCAAGAAATCATTTCACCCACTTTCACACTTAACATAAAAAGGGACACATTATTTACTTGTTTTTCACAAAACCACGCGTTAACTTACATTACAGCTTTCATCGTTGTCTGGCCGATGAGGAAGGATGAACGAAACAACAGACAATGGTCCGTCACACTTGTCAGCTGGCTGGTTGAAGTCAAGACAGCTAGTTATGATACTGTAATAATGTGTTGGGACTGGTACTGTACCTTCAATAAACCTAGGAATAAGACATAAGTAATGCAACATGTTTTATTAAATTATTAGACCCTTGAAGATCATTAGTCAATCACATTTCAGAATAATCAGCTATTTGCGCTACATATATGGGGCTCAAATACTGCTACAAGGGAATCAGGGCACATAATTCAGACGTCCGTTTTTAGGCCATGCTACAGAGAGCTTTAGCTGCCTACTGGCAGACATCTTGCTTAGAAACTTTCAGATACTTAGAGAGGGCTTTGGGTCAGTCCCTTCCTCATGAATGAATGGCTATGTCTGTGTTATCAGCTCATTTGAGTGGGGACCAACACTGCTGCTGTTTTGTTGCTGCGGGGGCATGCGCCACCAAGGACTGTGTGGTATATACTCCTCTGTCAAAGCCACACCTCTGAAGCACGTTATAGCGCCAACGCCTGCCCCCTCTGTTGGGGACCCACACTGCTGCTGTATATTGATGTGGGGGGGCTGCTGCCTCCACGGACTGCGTGTCCCATACTCCCCTGCCAATGCCAAGCCTCTGACATACGCTATATAACACTGACGCCGTCCCGCTGCGCGGGCTGTGTATGGGCTGCACCAAGGGCAGGCCCGGCCTCCGCCGGTCAGCGACTCGCAGAAGCTGGGCTCTCTCTAATATCTTGGCTCAGAGGGACTTGTTTTTACTACTTATTAAAGGGATAAACGACTACTACAGGCATTGGCAAGTGTAAGGCACACTGACAGTTCAGCAACGGATAACTTTCTTCAGCACGCAGTAAGCGTGATTACTGCGTGTTCAACTAACTTCAGGTTAAGCTTTAGAAATTGAGCTGGCCGAGAGGAGGCTATCTCTGTCACCCTCCTCTCGCTAAAGATATAGAGCTAACGAGGAAGCTAATAATTCTATATTAATATCTACAGAAACAAGCACCAACACCGGCATCAGCTGTTAGGGGCCAGGGGGAAGGTATTCAATCTCCGGGACAAACTGGTGGCAAACAGATAAAGAGGAAAACATGGGGGGAGGGGGCGTAGAAGGAAAGGAGGGGAGGGAGGAGCAAAATAAAAAAAGAATCATGTCCCGACCTTTCCAAACGTGAACGCAAATCAGCAGGAAACCTAGATAAAACCTTATGCCCCTTTGCTTGCTGAGATGGTAGATCGAAGGGGGCTTTGGTGACATGCATCTGGACAAGTTTAGCTCCTAGAATTAACAAGAGTCTAACACGCTCCCATTACTACCAATGTACTACATATACTCTAGGAGTGAATCTTGTTTTAATAGTTATAAATTGTTATAATAATGTTTTAGACTTCTCAAGGATTGAAGTGGTCAAATCATCAGAAACGGACTTGGAACGATTTACTGCCCAAGATTCCTATATAATCTGGGTTGGTGATTGCAATATCTCAGAATGCCCCAGAACGTCTGAACAAATAAGTGGGGATAGGGATGCTGGTGGGAAACGCCTAACTCATTTTCAACAGTCTGTATGTTTAGTGCTTAATAATAGGACACTGAAGCTTAACCTGAAGTTAGTTGAGCATTGCCACAATGGTGTCCACTCACAATGACCCACATGTATGGGGAGGGGCTACAGCAGTAATATCGATCACATTCTCATTTCAGACACTAATAGGGAAACTACTGCAGACGGCGCTCTAATTGCAATAGCGATCATAATCCAGTTGCTAGGATCTCTACAATGTATTCAATGACCCAAGTGTAAGTTAAAAGAAAAAATGTAAGTTCTAGTGCTCTTTTTTTTTTTCAATTCTCTCCTCACAGACAAACTTGCTAACAACAAGCCGATTAACTATTAGAGCACACCCTCAAATGAATGTGTCCCCTGTGTTTGCATTTATGGACCCTCTCCGCCTATTTTACTTTCCTTCACTTTGTCTTGAACTATGGAAAATAAGGATATGAAATATGTATATTGACATCTAGATGTAGAGAATAAGTTGTGTGTGCTTGTTACTGAAATTGGTGTGTTTTGTTAGTATCAGTGATATAATGAGCAGAAATTTGCGAGAGTAAATTTGCAGTCCAGCAACCCTCCCCCTAAGTGGCTGGCACAAATGTCCCCATTAATGATTCAGCCGCATTGTCACTGCTGTCCCTGAATGGTGTAGGACTTTCCCGAGTGGCGACGGCCGTCTTGCACGCCGGGGAGGGATGGCCCCATTTGTTGAGAGTCGGTGTTCACTTATGAGAGTACTGGGTCGTAAGAGGTAGCAGGGCTTTTCGGACACCGTAGAGCTAATCCCCTCCCCAATCTTAGCTCAGCCAGAGGGTTGCAGATGTTGGGAATACAACATAGTGAATGTCCATACCTGAAACCCTTGTGGAAGGGCATAGTGTCTAAATAATGTCAGGTGAAGATACATTTTAAACCATACATAGCAGTAGAAGATTTTCCCTGAAATGATTTACTCAGCATATCATGTTCTGACAAACGCCAAACAAGTCAGTCTTAGCAATTGTATTTATATATCGCTTATTACCCCTGACGTTGCCAAATTTAACCCAAACCCCTGGCTCCCTCTGAAACTCTGTCAGGGATGCCAACCAAACCCTCTTTTCAGTTTTGCATGCCTAACTGCAGAAGCAAAACTTCATGACCCAGAATGCAACTGAAGGCCCGGGTGTGCCCTCTAACAACTGCTCTGGGTCATCTCCAGGCTAGGCCATCAGCGTAGTATTGATAGGCATTTGTAAGTTTGTTTCCATTCCTTATTTTCTTTCAATTCACCATTGTTTAATTGTTTGTTAAGATACCAAGAGAAGAGACAATCCAGGCTTTCTGTACAATCCATTTACTTCCAAATGAAACAGCTCTTTATTGTTTGGGTGTGGGAGTTTTTACAACCCAGTGCGTTTCTATCTGCCACCTCGTGTACATTTTAACCCTTTGCATCATCAACTCGTCTGGGGTGTACAACTACTGTTAAAACTGAGTAGCACAAAAATAGCGTAAAGGTAATATCTGTTATTCATAGAAAACTCACAAGTGCACTATCCAGCCCTATATATAAAAAAAAGAGTGTTACAAGTATTACTTTTTCACTCATGTCCTCTAAAATCTGGTCAAAAGGCCCAAACGAGTGTTCATGGCGCCCTCCTCTTGCTGTCCCTCTTGTTGCTTACTCCCCGCTGTCTTCCTGCCATTACTCTTGTTGCCCTTGCCCCCACCCACCTTAACAAAAAACAAAAAACGCTATGACACAGCCAACTCTGCTTTTACTTGTTTCTCTTCGGTGCTTGCTAGTGTTCCTGTATTTTATTTTTTAACAGTTTAAGTCCCACCCCCTCTATTCACCTCATTCATTCACCACCCCCACCCAAAGGCAATTACTCGCCATAAACTTAAATAACAAACAAAGTCTTTATCTGCATAAATTAGAGCTGAAACAATACGGACTACACCACACACCAACTAAGCTTATATTTACATATTAATGGGCGCCTATCATTAATACTTTACTTTTTCCTACTAATGCACAATAACAAACAAAGCATTTGCTCCAGTTGGAGCTATTGACGTTGTAAATTCCTAACTGGACTTTTCTTGCCTCATAAATTGAAAATAAAAAGTAAAGCATTAGATGACATAAGCGAGCCGATTCAAAGCACCATGGCCGAGACGCAAAAGGAAAAAGAAGTTCGCTCACAGTCATACATATTGGCAATTGTGCAATTATCCATGTAACAAGGTCAGTCTGCAAGGCGGTAAGAAATCCTCACCAAGGAGGGGCAAATGTTAAGCATTTACCAATGTTAAAGGATTTTGGAAAAGCAAGCCCACAAATGAGTGAAAGTGATGGGCATGAGGTGGGCATTGTTAAAAGCCCAAAATACCTACAACAGGTCAAAGCGTCTGCACGCTCAACCTAAAAATGAACATCTCCCACATTTCAATAATTGATATTTTATGAAGAGCAACCACTCATATACCTAGATAATGATGATGGCTGGTACCTGGTACTTTCATGTGCAGCATCTTGCTGTTTGAGCTAGGCTTTTTCTATAAGTAACCTACATACATACATGCAAACATACATCGTCTCATTATAAAGGAACTGCTATTCTTGATGTTGTCTGTCTGTCCCCTTTCTTCCTCCTGAGTTTCTTTCGGTGTAAGACATTTCCAGATAAAACATATAAGCAATTTTTGTTGACTGTTTGCAGGGCGTTCAGGCTGTCATCATATCAGACAAATAGCACATTCTGTAGCATTCAGATGGAAGGAAGCGAAACTCTCATAAGGTTGATATTGTAAGCACGTACTCGAGTATTTCCTCAACAGCATTTCTTTTTTTTTTTTTTAAACAAAAAAAGACCAACTTATAATATCAGGCATTCGATCGAAAACATGTATTGTCAACGTTTCGCCAAGGACAATGCGACCAAATCGCTGCACAAAAAAAAACGTAACCAAACGCAAGTCGTTGGTGGAAAAGTCGCGCTCTGTTGTGCCAGTAGCGGCAGGGTGCCAGAGAACAGGTGGAGGCAGGTACCGTGCCCCTTTCCTAACACGTGGTGGGTGGCCACATTCCTCAGGCAATACGAATCTCTGGGGTGCCACAATTCAATTCATTCGACTGAAAAAGGCAAGATCTGTGTAGTGTGTTCTTAAACTCGGCAGACCCTCTCAGTTCACTGCCCCCTTCTCTCTCATGGTGGCTGCTAAGTAAGTTTGCTGCGATGGAAGTAAAGTGCACAAAATATACGCAGCTGGTAATATTTTCTGCTTTCCTCGTCGAGATACTGCGTGAACGAAAACAACGTATTTGGGGCCAGTCACTGCACTTGGGAGCATGTATGGAATACTCAACATGCGTGCACTTTTAATAGCATTAATTGTGACGCGGGAGCATACTATTGTGGTTGAGACATATTAACCTACGCCTCAGATAAAGTTAGTCACGCTTTTCTTCACTCATTACGCCACCCTCACTCTAGCACTGAACAATCCTATAAAACAATGGCAATGCAACGTTAACACTGCTTCTTACGTTTTTATACTCAAGTCAAAGGAAGGAAATGAGCCGTAGAGGCATAACATTCCTGGCAACCTGCCCAAACTCCCTGCAGGACTGCCTGTGCTGGGGACAAGTTAAACATGCCTTTCCTTCTGGTTTCACAAGCTGCAGGGTGAATGCAGATCACATTCCTCCTCCTCCCTCCCACCCTCAATCTTCTTCTCAAAGGATGAGGTATGTCAGAAAGAGGAACTGCATGCAACTGTTGGACTTCATTTACTTCAGCAACTAACAGGCCAATGTAGACCGAGCAGGGCGGCCTTTCAAATCACAGTGCGCCCCACCGAGATACAACTACAATCGAGCAACCACCACCTGACGAAACAATGCTGCCACCCTGGAAACAATGTCCACTCTCCAAGAACACACTGAAAGGTGCCAGAGATCTTAAGAGAAAGAAAACGAAACAAGTTAATTGTCATCTTTTGACAACAGCGCCCACGAGCAAAAACAACAACAAAAAACATAACTGGAAACTGAGAAAAGAAGACCTAAAATAAAATAAAGTTAGCTTTAAAAAATAAAACTTTGCAATTTTGTTTGTCCTGCTGTGCACGTTTGTGCCATTCAAACGCCTTCTGTTTGGGGCACTGGAAGTTGAAACAAAATAGTACCTGGATCACGTAGAGAGAGCAGCAGACGGGCACTAATTAAGGTGAAGTCAATTAGCGATTGATCCCTGCTCCACACAGAGGAACAAGTCTTGACGAATTACGAGACTGTAAGAATGAGTGCCATGCAAACCAACAAATGGTGAGCCATATGCAGGTTCTAAGCCCTTTACTGAACACAACAGTGTCTTGCAAGCAAGAGGCATGCACTACCTCACACTCCTAGGCTTGACCCTAAAAAAACGAAAATCGTAAACTTGCATTCACATTCAAAAGGCGAGACCTATTGAGTATGCCAATGCTTGTTTTCCTCTCCAGCGCAATCTACGTTCCTCTTTTTCCTTTTTATTTATTCTCTGTTCAAACATGGCCATCTGCCGTATTAGAACAGTAAATAGAAATGGCTGTAATATGTTACCATCATACAGATGCTTGCATCACAATGCACTTATCTCTGCATGTCATAATACATGCGCATGCACCAGTCACTATTATGAATGGGGTAACATTTACATAAAACTCATTGTAAACTTGCCAGCTATGTGTTCGCTTGTGAATGACAAAATGCACTGCCTGAGCCTTATTAGAGATCAGACTTAAATACTGTATGTAAGTATTTGCTGATTCTAATTTGCAAGTTGTCTTAAATGTCATTTGTTGTGCATTTTGCTAAAGGTAACACACCTTTTGTTGATTTTTCAGTGTTTCGCAGCCATGCTATATCGTGGGTGTCTAGTTCTTTTAGACATGGTCAAATAACCATCGCTCTTCAGAGTTTTAAACTCATCTACAATGGGTATTAAAGAGACCCTAACAGTGTTTCCCAAACTGTGGGTCGCAAACCACTGGGGGTGGGGTGGGGTGCGGGGGGGGGGGGGGGGGGGGGGAGGGAGGGAAATCCTGGGCCGGTTTTGGGTGGGTCACATGTCAGAGCAATAAATGTAGAAGCCTTTAAATTCTGGTTTTAACTTGTCACATTTGCCAGTAATTGAAAGACAGAGGTGTAAGGTCAGGCTGCTTTACTCCTTTACCAGTGGGATTAGTGGTTACTCTTCTTTCTATGGCTGCAAAATGAGAAGATTTTTAAAGTGAATTTTGTAACAATGTAGGATTTTGTGGCAATATTCAACAACATGTAAATAACTGTAAATTAACTCTATGTACTGAGCAGTTAGGAAAACAAAAATTACGCATTTTTTGTAATTGTTTTATTCTATGGTTGACAAAAAATATTGGAAGGATGTTACAGTTTTTTCGACACTCTTTTGAACCAGATATTTATTAATGCTTATATCCCAACTCTGATTCTGTTTGAAACTTATCCACAAAATCCAGTATTCTAATTAACACAATGGTTAAAAAACATCGGTTATATTTTGGTTAGCATGGTAGTTTGTGATGTGTCACTGTTGAACGTCTTTCGCACGATTTTCCTATCTATGAACGTGGCACAGTGTTTATACATTTGTTCTGAAAGTTCTATCCACCATATTAAATGCACTGTTTCGAATCTGCATTTTTGAATGTGTGGCTTGGAAAATCGGTGCCACCTGGCCTATACTTTATTTTCCTAGCTTACTCTATAGTTTTACTCCAGTTGACTCGACGAGTATGAAAGCCCATTCCATTTGTACCATGACACTTTTGGTTTTGTTCAACATCAGAGTTGTGGTCCAACATAAAAGGGACACTAGAAGAGCTTGCGTAGCTTTTTTCTGAGGGAGGGAGGGTACTTACCAGCCAGAACTAGATTATGCCGTGCATGGTGGTGGTGGTGATGGCAACGGTTCTATTTAGCTCAGGGGCACACATCTGTTTATCTGTATTCCTCCAGAGAGAGTGGCTATCTGCTCTTCCAGGTTCTACCCCTCTTCATACCTCAGATCCTTTTGCTTACCATTCCAGCAACATGTTTGAAAAAGTATATCTGATTGTATTATAGGTGTAGGTCATGCGTGCACTGGCTAACAGAGGAGGGGGCATTGAAAATGGTGGTGGTCTATGCATCTGAGCTCGCGATGTTCACCCCACACATCCCAGCCTGCATATGTTTATTTTAATGGGGGAATGTATAAAGCATTTACCTAGAATCAGAGGGCAGTGGATTACTGTACATATCAAACATGATACATATCCTATGAGGGGAGAGCTGCATGTATGTTTGCAACTAGAAGTGAAGACATACAAGCAGTAAAGCAGCAGGAAAATAATCTCAGGGTAGGAGAGGGGCAAGATAGGCAGACTGCTAAGAGGTGGCGTTTGAGATGTTCACTGTATTTATGCTTTTCATGTTACCTCATCAAATTCTTTGAGAAAAACTTGTAGGCTGTAAATTAACGTAGCTTTCACATTAGCGTATGTAGAGGGGTACGTACAACAGAGTACCATTTAGCTCAGTCCATTCACTCTACAGTATGACAATCACAGGAACACAGTCTACACTCCCTTGTAGTTTTGCCAACCGTGTTTATGTGATCAATAATCCTACAACAGAATATTAAGGAAGGATGCCACTCTGCATATATCTTCACCTTTTTGAAACCTTTCTGAAAGTTATCAAATAGAATTTGCTGCATTGCTAATTATAGCATTGGGCCAAGCAGATGTCTTTCCACGGTTTAAAATGGGGAAACTGACTGTCCAACTGATATTGTGGGTTATTGCACACTCAGTGTATGCATTGTGCTGTGCATTAAATGCGAGCTGCTGGGTATTACGTGACTAAGGACACCATACTCATATATACCTTTTCACAGAATGCCAATGAACTCAGATGGAAGCAATGATGCACTGAAATAAAGAGAGGCCATGGAAGGATAATCAAATGACCTTTCCCTCCCCAACATCTGCAACATAGGACATAATTCTAAATTTTTTTTAAAATCTTCACAAGTATTTTAAAAGGATCAGGTACCTGAGTATTGTGTTAGTTCCTTGTTGCATAAATGTAAATGGCATAGCTGTACTGCCAGATATTTAAAATGTTTAAGAGCTTAGGATAGCTTAGATGTCGTACCAGTGGGGCAGGCGGATGGCGGGTTTGGAGGGGATGGTTGCCACTGCACCAGTTAGGATCATCGATCACTGGTAGCAGGCTATGTAAATCTAAATACGTACAGCAGTCAAATAATATAAATTGTTCAGAAAATACATAACTTCAAAAAACAAACTGGTAGTGGAATCCTTACTGTTTTATTTTATCATGTGTGTCATATAATCCGTCATAGTCATAATCGAAGATGGGCCCACTTATGACATTCACTCCATTGCGTTCTGTTGCATATCTCTTCACCAGCACCCTTTGAAAATAGTTCCATATTTCTGTTTGGGAACACAAAAGGACAAAGAAGGGCTTTCATACATTTTCCATCTGTAGCTTTAAGAACCTATACATTTAGTTACTGTTCATGTGTGCGAGAAATTAGGTTATTGTAGGAGGGGTGAAACCCCTCTCTAACAACAACCACAATCCTTGTCAGGATGAACCATAAACGTCACTAAATTAACCTGTGCTTTACCCTCTGGTAGCATGGTACAGAAGCAGTCCGGCTTAACTTAAAGGCAATATGTGATGTATTTATTCAACACAAACAATAATAAAGTGAAAACCACTCACAGAAATCCCATACTAATTTAGAAAAATAGATAATGTTTTGATAAATACGTTGAGAGTAAAATGGCAAAAATCCAATCAGTAAAACTATAAATATTTAATTGTTAAGATTTAGATAATCGTAGCACCAAGAGGCACAAAGCGCAAACTCAGGGTATCTGGTTGTGAAGGATCGGGACAAAGTCACAAGTTCAAGCTTATTCGTGACAGAATGCAGGCCTCGCAGAGGACTAACTTTGGCCCACTGAGGATTGTATCTTCTGTCCTTTGTGTGTGGTCTGCATGGCATTGATTTGAGAGGCTTCGTGTAATACAGCGTTGGTTCCGATGAAACTGGTGAGGCTTTGGAGAACTGTGCATTGCTCAGCACCTATTCCGATAAAGCTTGCAGCTATGCAGCGAGGTTTTGCTGTGCTTTCTGTTGCTCTGCATTGGTTCCAATGAAGCGTGTAGCTTTGCTGTGAGGCTTTGTGTTACTTTGCGTTGCTCAATGTTGGATTCAATGAAGCTATGTGACGAGGATCTGCGTGGCTTCAGTTAGGCCAGTAGCTGTGTACTTTGATGCCAGCCAAGTGTCCAGAACCTGGGGAGGCCACTCATGAAGACCAGGAACTCACTCCAACAGAGGCCAGCAGGACGTAGGCAGGTCTAGTTGTAGTTTAAGGCAGTTCTAGTGCAGCAGGTGAACTGGACAGTTGCAGGGGGGCCTATAGAGATTGTGGTGTACACGTAGCCACCTGACCTTTGTGTCACTCTGCCTCGGATGGTATTTATACCTGGTGCCAGGTCTGAAGTGAAGGAACCTTCTAGACTACCCCCCTTCCCATCCATGTATGGTTCTAGAATCTCCTTCCTTCCTTTCCCTGTCCTGGTCTGAGGGGTCTGCTGTGCCAATAGACTAGTATGAAGTTGTTTGTGTGATGAGGTAGGTCCTTTGAGGTACAAGTGTCATAGGTGACAGTTCTGCCCCTCCCATCAGGTCTGGATGGCCCATCCTGCTAACACCTGGTCCCCCTTTATGATACACTGTGGAACGTATAAACAAAGGCCAACTGCCAACCAGACCTAGTCAAGTGACCTAGGGTACAGGCACCAAATGGTTATGATAAGAAAATACTAACTTTCTAAAAGTGGCATTTTCAGAATTAGGACTTAAAATATGACTTGACCATTAAAGTGGGTTTTAAATTACAATTCCTTAAACACCAAACATGGCATTTCCAAATGTTCCCAAACACATGTTATCACTTACTAAATGTAATAAGTTAACCCAATGTTATCACATGGGAGTTGTAGGCCTTGCAGTAGTGAAAAACACATTTACAAGTTTTCCCAGAACCAGGACATGTACAACTTAAAAGTACACATCAAACATTTTAAACACAATGCACCATGCCTTAGGGGCTCTTTGCCTACCCTAGGGATGGCTTATAACTAAGAGGAAGGGTTTAGGCCTGGCAAAAGGTATTATTTTGCCAATTCAAAATGGCAGATTAAAAATGCACACATGCTGCAATGGCGTATTTGAGACATGTTTACAAAGGCTACTCAGATGGGTGGCACAGTAAGTGCTGCAGGCTCACTAGCAGAATTTAATTTACAGGTTTTGGGTACATGTAGTACCACTTTATGAGGGGCTTATAAAAGTAAGTTAAATGTGGCAATTGAGTGTAAGCCAATTTTACCATGTTTTACGGAGACAGCACAAGCACTTTAACACTGATTGGTAGCTGTAAAGTGCACAGAGTTCCAATAGCTAACACAAATGGGTTCAGTAAACAGAAGGGGTGAAGGGAAAACGTTGGGGGGGGGAGGGGACCCTGCACACATGACCAAGTTCAACAGTGTGAAAGGTAATTAAATAACAGAGCAACATCAAATATGCTTGTTGTATTATCATTCCCGTTGATGACAGACCCCTGAAACAGGTTCACGAGTAAAACCTTTTGATCATTTGCAAAGTGTTAAGATGCTGCTGACTGAGCACAGGACAGGACCATGTAGCACATCTGTATTCTTTACTGAGCGCAGAGCAACCTTTTTACTGTACTCCTAAAGAGATGGGGGGCACGGAGGTCTACTACTTGATAAGATTAGGTTGCATCTGTGTCTTGAGGCTAATGAATGCTGTAAGCAAGAGAGTGTGAGTGTGTGTGTGTGTGTGTGTGTGTGCGCACACACCAGCTGAGAGGATCTCTGTTTCTCATTTAGCACAAAGATTAGCATCAAGCACAAGACATGCAAGTCTGTGGCCGAGCGGCACAGAACTTTCAGAAAGAAAGCAGAGCAAGAAGGACATGCTCCTATTTCCAAAGGTTAACGAGGTGCCAGCATGTAGAAAGAATTTCTCTCTGCAATCATCTGATAAAGTAAATTAAATAAGGGATATTCCCATAATCAAGAAAGGGAGAAAATGAAGGTTGTCAGATCTGGAAAGGTTCTTCCAATATTAAAACAAAAGCTGATTCACTCTATTGCCTTCAACAGTGATGTTGTCATTGGCTCTGCGCTAGGGAATTTTTGGCCACCTTTTCAAGTCTACTGAATGAATGTATACTGCTCTGACCCAGTAGAGAGGATGTTGCTGTCCACGCCTCTGCAGCAACCACAGTCACAGTATGTTACCGGGTTCTGCATTCTAGGTAGAAACTAAGATCATAGGCATCAGTATTTTCTTTGCTTATGATTATCAACGCTTCACAATTCACTGAAACACGATCAGAAATGTGCAATATCTATGCATTTAGGAAACTATACATTCTTAATCTGCGAACAGCAGGTACTGTAGATCCATTCATCAAAACGCATGTAAGCAATTACACTTGCTTAAAAGAAAACAAGGTATTTCCTTAACCTCTCACAGATACCGGATTAGATCATGACAAATCTCACTTGTACGGTCCGTATTTTCTTCTTACTCCACAGGTCAAAAACAAGGGAATTAGATATAATTTTCCTAAGACATTAAAATGTGGCGTTGCCCTTACACCATGTCAAGACTACAGGACACCTCCACTTTTATCCGGTAAGCACTGCTTTCACTTCCAGCGTTTTTATACAGAACTGCCAAGCTAATGTATGTACAGTCTGGTAGAGGATTCCAAACTAAACAGCTCTCAATATGTACCTATGCCTTAAGTTAAAGGAAGATAGGCAGAGAAGGTTTTCTAATTGAGGTATGTCCAACTTTCTCAGTGATTGATGATTACCGTAATCACCAAAGCTTCAATAAGATCACAGTCACTTGCCAATATCGTTCAACGATCGCCCTAGCAAGAGCGGTACATGAGGTGTCAATATATCACATAAAAGAGAGATTTGTCAGGAGATACTCTAAAAACATAGATAAAGGACAGGTTTTTCAGTTATTTTTTAGCAGGCACTATGCTAGGGGAAGCGACTCAATAAAATTCCAACTGGACTGCTGCGCCATCAAACTTTATGTTGACTTCTGATCCCAGTGGTCCCACATCTGCACATCCGCTGAAGGTGCTCCAAGTGTTTTGTTTGCTCCATCAGTTTAGTACCAGGTTAAGAGTCTGCACTAAGATTACCCCGCCCACAACAGATGACTGCTACTGACCTATGTTCGTCGCAACTAAGGATTCATTAGACTGGCCCTTTAACGAATGAACATTCTTGCCACTTGTTAAGACTGCGGCCAAAGCTTTTATAGTTTAATATAGAAGATATCATAGTCTAGGCTATACTTGTATATTTGTATCTTTTAATCACAAAAGTGTTTTTTTACATATGTATGGGCACCCTGCCGTCCTCAACCATTTACGCATTACATACATACTACATTGTGGGTTTTTGGTGTTTTTTTTGTCCTGCTTCTAGTTCTTTGTCTCTTTTGCAACATTTCTGGTGCTCGTGAAACAGCTCGGGATGCAGCCGCATTGCAAAGGTACCAGAAACAGAATGGTTTACAGATCGCACTAGATCAAGCCCACGCTTCACTTACAAGAGTGCAGCTAAAACCGGTCAAAAGAAACAGGGCAAATCAGACTGGGACAAAAAATCTTGTTTTTTTCCCCCAGCAAAACCCGCATCTCTACACGTCTGTCCCTCGGTGTGGCGACCGAAGAAACTGCGTTAACGATTCAAAATAATTGCTTGAAAAATAAATCCATCAATACACCTACTTAAGGAGGCAAATGTAAAGTAAACGTGTCTTTTGCTTAAAATCAGGTGCTGTTGTTTTCTGCATTGTTCCTCAACATGCCACGCTGCAGCTTCATCTTATTTGCCCGATTAGGCTTTTTCCAGATGTTTTGGATGTTTCTGTAAATCCATTGTGACTTTCCTACAGAGCAACAAAGGGCGACAGAGGAAAGCGCAGCCTCTGGGTTGGCACTGGGCTGCATTACAGAGAAGGCTGCGGTTCCATCAGTGCAAGGCATCCCAAAGACACTCTGGAGAGAAAAAAAGCCCTTTGTTGACGTTTAAATATTTTTCCAGTCTTCAGTTATCTGGACTGTTGCTTTTATCGCAAAATACTTCTCAATTAAATACAAGAGGGGACCATCATTAAATTTAAGAAGCAGTCCCTCAAGGTTCGGATTTCCTATAAAAGTACAAATAACAGACATGTTGAGAAATAACGTGTTCCCCTCCTAAGTTTATGACGACAGAGGAGGAGGTACTCAGCGGGTCATCTAGGGTTTCATTTCTATGAATTGATGTTGCAAGGGCAGGGTCTATATGCAGTCATAAAATCCACCGTGTCACTGGATTTCTTCCTCTGCTGCCAAGCCCAACAACTGCTGGGCCTTCACCGAGTCGGAGAAGTTGTTTGATAACACAGGGAAGACTCATACCCCCAGATACACGGCAGAAAGTGTGGTAGAAGACATAAGTTACATGGCAGATCTGCCAACTCTTGCTCCTGCATACAACACTAAGTATTTATATACAAGCTGATATAAATGGTAGATGACTACTGGCGCTCCACACCATTTCACCTGACAGCGGTAATGCTCGACGGGGTGGTGGTTCTGATGCGCGCGGACATAGGCTTCATGTGAAAAATCTGCCTCTTGTGGAAGGAAATTCAATCCTTAATCCAGGAACTGACACGACTGTAGCTGCTTAGACAGCTTCCGTTGATCTTCATAGGCTGAACGGATGGTACTAATTCGTAAGCCGTTCATTCAACCCTTGACCGATCGTCCACTACCCCCTGAACGCAAGTTTCACTCGCTCACAAATTCTCCAGATATATTTGATCTGACCCTATCGTGTACTAAATGTGGGAAATTCTAATATATTCAAAGGATAACTTACTGCTTTTGGAGCTCATACTTTAAAAACCCACAGAAGTAGCCTTTCAAACCTGTCTCAGGGCTGCTACCGCAGGGCCTGCGTGCTCAGTTTACTGCCATAGGTACCTGGCATCTAAATTTACTCACCAAGGCCTGGAACTCCCCTTTTACTACACATAAGACACCCTTAAGGTAGGCCCTACCTAGAACTATGGGCAGGGTGCAGTGTATGTAAAAGGTAGGACATATGTGTTTATGTACTACATGTTCTACTAATGACAAACAGCCTATCTGGTTCCTCACTACTGTGAGTACTGCATCTTTCATAGGATTGCATTGGAAATGCCCTAACCTATGTCTAAATGATATTGCCTGATCTATCAGGGGTGGCATAGGCATGTTTGCTATGGTTGGAATGGTAGTGAGAAATGCTTCTTACTGGTGCGGGCGGATTTTTTATTACCATTCTAAAAATGCCTCTTTTATAAAGTGGGCATTTCTCTGTGATTAGGACTCTGGTGTTTTGCAGCTTGCCTCCAATCCACGTCTGGGACAGAGTGACAGCTGGTCTTTGTGCATACTTTCTAGACGGCCTGTACATAGGGAGGGTGGAGGTGTCACAATCGTGCATCTGCATACTGAACGGCCTTCTTGGGCTGGGAGAAGCAGAGGTGAGGCACACCTGCATCTGTAAAGGCTGTGCCCTGGCCTCACACAAAGGGCTTGTTTACCCCAATCCCACCCCCTTCTGATGTCTGGAGCCAGTGCTGGAGGAGACCTCTTGGGAACCGGTTAGTGTTGGTTGGAGCCCCCTTCTCCCCCTTTTGTGGTCAGAATTGGGCCTCACAACGTGGCGTATCGCCTCTGTGCCCTTCCCCCACTGCAGCTTTTGTACCAGTCCACGTCTGGCAGGGCCATCACTTATCCGCAAGGGAGCGCCTGCCTACTGACGTGAGTCAGAGCAGCCCTGCCGCCTCACACTGGGACGAAGCAGCCCCAGAGGAAATGTCGCAGGCTGACCCGAACAAACTCCTGCTGTGCTCAGTGAGCGCAGAGGAGGAGGACCTGGTGAGGCTTTCCAGCGCACTACATAGTATAGACCGTGCTTTGGGACCGGCCGCGGATGAGCCACTGGGCCGGGAGGCATGGCCTTACTGAATTCCTTCAAAGGGAGGGTGCCCTCAGTGATTCTGCAGCTCTTGGGGGGAAGGAATCCGACGAGGTCTCCCCATTGG
This sequence comes from Pleurodeles waltl, assembly GCF_031143425.1. Taxonomy (NCBI): domain Eukaryota; kingdom Metazoa; phylum Chordata; class Amphibia; order Caudata; family Salamandridae; genus Pleurodeles; species Pleurodeles waltl. Next base: position 973,560,538 of record NC_090439.1, read on the forward strand.
GGCAGGTAGCAGCCCGTTGGGAATCCTGCATGGGAGAGCCCAGGGATGGCTCCCCCTTCATTCTTTACAGTGTGGGCCCCCTCCTGTTGGTGGCATACTCTCAGGGGACTGCGTGACTTGGCCAGCAGGGCAGGAAGTGAACCCTCAACCGAGGTTCGCCCCTGCTGAGCCATGACCGTACCACAATTATTAACATATGAGCAAGGGGGCTCCTGTGGGGCTGTGGTGTGCTTCAGTCACCATATTTTCTGTAATTGGAGCGCAAGAGCTCCTGGATTAGGATGACCGTGCCCCCGGTTACCGCATAAACCCAGAAGAGAGTGCAAGTACACCGCACCCCTCAGGAAGGAGGTGCTTGCGGTGACCCTTACAAGCGCTGCTTTCTCCCCACAGGATTCTTTTTGTCCTTATTGTTACTGCTTGGTTGGACTCCAAACGGAAAGTATGTTGTGCTTCTTCTGATAAGAGCATAGGGACTGTACCTCTTGCCCAGTAATACTTTGTTTGTGACAGGGGCCCTGTGAGCATGTTTTACTCTACGTGCATTTATGCCATTTGGGGAATGTCTCACTCTATGTACAATTATGATGATGTCTTGGCATTCATAAAAATAGGCTTATTCTAATGTGTGTTCTTGGTGAAAATGACAATAAACAATACATTTGTTGTAGGGTAGTTCTCGAACCACTTTTAATGTTTCTAGCTCTCTGTTCTTTATAGTAGGTCTGATTTTTTTCCTACCTATCTTTGTGGCACGCACTTCAAAAAGATCTCCGGCATAGAGTGCCCTTGAGGGGCCCATCGGGCACTGCAGCGCCAGCCCGACGAGGAGCAGACCCGAGGATGAAGCATGACATCCAGTGGATGTGTGAGGGTTCTAGCTTCTAAATTTAGAAGTGCCCCTATGCTCTTTGCCTTCATCTTAGGAACAGTGTACCTGCTTTGATTTGTATTAATTGTCTAGGGAAATTGTACACTGGACCTGTCCTAATACTCCCTGTCCCTCGTATTTTTACATAGCTCTTGAGAATTCTCCTCATCACTGAAGGCACCATCACAATATGCAAGTGCATCATAGAAGTCACTACCAATTCTGTTTGTGGAGCAATAGAGAGACCAGTTTTCATGGAGCTAAAAGTGCTGACACACATCAGGGACAGGACACAGCTACCCCTGTGTGCTTTTAGACCATTACATGCAGAAACAAGCATTTGCAGTGCAATGGGTCTCGTGTTTACTTGAGTTAGCGCTATTAGCATTTTAAACTCCTAACTAGACTTTTCTTGCCACATAAACTAAAAAGTAAAACAGTTTCACATAAGCGAGCCAATGGCTGCCATGAGTGCAAAGCAGACACACAAAAGGAAACAGAAGTTCGCTTGCAGTGAAACATATCAGCAAAAGTGCAATTATCCATGTAACAGGGTCGATGTCATGCAAAGCTCTCAATTATTGCCCAGCGAGACTGCGCTGCCTACAAAATAAAAATAAAAAGAAGTCCAGAAACCATATGGAAAACATCAAGCCTCCTATGTTTTCAATAGGTGACCGGTGCGCTCGAGGAGGGCTAAACACCGGAAAAGGCATGACATGTGCATGTCTTTCACTAATGAAATAAAGGGAATTTTAAAAGGCAAGCCCACGAACTAACCAAACTGATGAGCCTGACATGGGTGTGGTTAAAAGCCCATAGAGAGATTACACCAGGGACAGAGCGCTTTGCACACTCAACCCTAAAAAGAATCAATGAAGCTTTCTCAATCAACCACTTTTCCTGCAGCAAGTTACTTGTGCTTTTTATTCTACTTACTGTGTTAAGCTTTCAATGTGCTGTGAACAGCTTCAACAAAGGGCAGTGTGCAACACTGCTTGTGCACAAGCTGGCTTTTATGCCTGATGCAAACTCTGAATCTCCTGCTCAGTTATCTTCATAAGATAACTTTTTTTTAAAGACAATATGATCATCCTGTAATTATCATGAAGCAAACTGCTTAGTGCTCATCTAATGTGGGTAGTACTAAAATTGTCCTAGGTTCACAATATCAGAATTACATGCGTAAGATCCGTAAAGGAGAGCTGATAATTAAGAACATTCGGTAACGAAGGAAACACAACACACAACACTTACTTTTGAATGCTGGGTATACAGGAATCAGATTTGTGATGAGAAGGGCGTCATATTTAGCTTCTGCAGAAGAGCTTAACTCTAAAAAGAATTAAAAGCTAAAATCATTTTTTCGCAAAGCATACCATGCATAAATCAAACATGAGGAACAAAGAATACCATGCATTTAGCCTGTTGGGTAATTTACTTTCTAGGGTTGGATAATTCTGGACTGAAACTGGCATTTAAGGAAGACCAATGCTTCAAGGAAGACCCATTATCAGCAAATTCCACCCTATAATACAGTTTTCCTATTATATTAGCATCTATACACATTTCCCAGTGAATCACCTTTATTTATTACACAACCTACTGGTGGAGCAGATGTCCTCATATTTGCCCCAGCGCATCACCTGTTGGGTCTCACAATAGCCCTAATGACCAGTCCAATTGCACAGTGATTATAAGGAACTGTAAAGCTAACTTAAATAAAGTAAGTTATATAACAATGAGGCTCACCTTAGTGGAACAGATGCCGGCGAACCGCCTGCCACACAAGTGAATCGCTGCGCTGTGTCGATTCCAAGCAGTAATTCTGCATGAAAGAATAAGTAGTGTTCCACGTTGCAGCTTTGCAGACCTTGTCCAAGGTGATAGAGCAGCTGAGGTTGGGATTGCTCTTGTAGAGTGTGCCTTAGGTCGATTGGTTAGCAGTTTCCCCGCCCCCGTATGACAAAATTCAATGGTGGATGAAATCCATCGGGTATTGTTGCTTTAGTTACTCATGTGCCCTGCCGACCCTCTCCGTAAGCAATTAATAGTTGGTCTGTTTTACGGAACTGTTTAGTATGCTGGAGATAGAATTTCAAACATCGCTTAACATCCAGCGAGTGGAGTGTTTTTTCGGCTACAGTCGATGGGTTTGGAAAAAAAAAATCTCAATCTAATCGGTTGGTTTAAATGAAAAGATGAAGGCACCTTGGGAATATATCTTGAGTTAGTTCTTAGAAGAACAAAATAATTCAAGAAAGTTAGAAATGGTTCTTTGGTGGTAAATGCTTGTATGTCACTAACTGTTCTAGTGGAAGTGAGTGCAAGGAGAGAGTTCCATGTGAGAAACTTTAGATCTGCTCTGTGTATGGGTTTGAATGGTGCTTTCATTAGTGAGAAAGGACAATATTGAGGTGCCACTGAAGAGGAGATGGTCGCACTGGGGGAAAAGTGCAAGACAAACCTTTCATAAATTGTTTTATGAGTCTGAATGAACCTAGCAGAGGTGTATTTGAAGAACGTCTATAAGGGGAAACAGCTGCCAGATGAACTTTAATTGCAGCATGCCTGAGCCCTGACTTTGATAGAGCAAGGGCGTACAATATAATTTGCTCTGGTAGAGCCTCCAATGGGTGGTCGCTGTGTTGTTGGCACCAATTACAAAATCTTCGCCACTTGAGCTTGTAAGTTTTATTTGTACTGTCAGCTTGTGCTCTAGATAGAACGACTCTGCGTTCCTTGACAATTAACATGCCCTGGAATTCACGGAATTCAGGAGCCATGCATGGTATTGTAGAGAAGCCGGATCCGGATGAAGTATCTGGCCTTGGTTCTTCGATAACAGGTTCTGTTTGCTGAGAAGCCATATGGGATTGTCTACTGACAGGAGAATGAGCTCTGTGTTCTAATACTGTCTGGGCCATCTGGGAGCTATGAGAATGAGCTAGCACCCATCTGTTTTCATTTTCTTGAAAAGTTTGGGAATCAATGGGAAGGGGGGGGAAAGCGTATGCAAAGATCCTGGATCATCGCATCCACAGAGCATTCCCCCATGATCCTGGGAGAGGGAACAAATTGGCGTAAAAGTGGCATTTGGAGTTCTCGTTGGTGGCAAAAAGATCCAAGGTCCGTTGTTTTTAACAGCGGAAGACCCTCTCTACCTCTTTCTGATTGAGTTCCCATTCGTGACAACTGCCATTTGTCCTGCTGAGTGAGTTGTTTAGGCCCTGTACATGATCCGCTCTCAAAGATATCTTGTGTAGATTGAGCCACTCCCAGAGTGTTTGGGCTTCCTTTGAGAGGGAGAGAGAGCGTGTTCCTACCTGTTTGTTGATGTAATACATACTTGTTGCATTGTCTGTACGAATCAACACCGAGGCGCCTGCAATGTGAGGAAGGAAAGCCTTAAGAGTAAGTGTGATTGCTTTCAACTCCAAAAGATTTATGTGCAGCTTTCGCTGAGAAACTGACCATTTCCCTTGAATGCACATGTCCTGCAGATTGCCTCCCCAGCCTTCTAGAGAGGCATCTGGTATGATTAAATCTGGCATTGGAGTCAGGAAAGTTAAGCCTTGAGATATAGGACTGGCTTGAGACCACCACTTCAGTGTCTCCACTATTCTTGGTGTGACTTTGATCATATCTTCGAAAGACCCCTAAGACTGGTTCCATTGAAGTTGTAGCTCCTCCTGCAATGGTCTCATTCTTAATCTTGCTAGATGAACCAAGTTGATTGAGGAGGAAATCATTCCTTAAAGCGACTTGAATTTCCTCACAAAAACAAACTTTCTTTTTGAGATTGCCAGAGCGAGTTTGGAAATCTTTTGTTGTCTTGCTATTGACAGATAAGCCTTGTTTCTGTCTGTGTAGAGTTTTGGAAGACCATTTTGCATGTCGGAATAATGGCTGATTTCTGGTTATTTATAGTCAGACCTAGATTGTAAAATAAAGTTAGACAGGCTTGGTGGCATTGGAAGCCTGCTGCGAAGTTGGTGCCTTTATCAGCCAGTCATCTAGGTTTGGGAAAATTTGAAAACTTCTGTTGCGGAGAGGGGCCTCCACTGGTGCAAGAAAACTTTGTGAAAATTCTTGGTGCTGACTTCAACCCGAAAAGGAGAACCTCGAATTGGCAATGGGCCACAGCTGCATTGAAGCAAAGGTATCTTTGATGAATAGGAATGTGGAAATGGGCATCTTGGAGATCTAATTATGTCATGTAATCTCCACTGTTGAGGAGGTGGAGGGTATCGGACAAAGTAATCATACAGAAGGATTGTTTGCGGAGGTATTTGTTTAACTGTCTGAAATCCTGGATCGATCTCAATTCTCCCGAGACCTTTTTTATTAGGAAGAACCAAGAGGTAGGTAGGTACCTCTGAAAAACAAGAAAACTCTACCTCTGTCCCCACGAAAGGGTTTCCTCTTATATTGTAGAGTACCAAATGAGCGCGCAGTGTCTGTGTCTGCCTTGATGGCTAATAAAGAGTCATCAATGTGCTTCCCAAAAGGGGTTTCACCGTCATATGCCATATCGAGTATCCATGACTGAACCAGTTTCAACCAGGCCTGGTGGCACAAGACTGCTGCTCCTTCCAATTGTGGAAAGCCTCTGGAGGCTATATTCAGCACACAATCAATCATCTCTGCCGATGTGAGCTCGCCCTCTTGCAATATTTCACACTTCAGGTTGCTTCTCTTCTGGGATGATGTCTATATAGGCGCTAATGTCTGACCACATCTGACAGTTGTAGCGGCCTAAGATAGCCAGGGTGTTGGCAGCACGCACCATAATAGCTGACATAGAACCTTTTTCCCCACATTATCCAAACGTCTGCCCTCTCTGTCTGGTGGTGCTGAAATGGGAGCAGATGGACTTTTAGAGCACCTTTGGGCAGCTTGATATACAATAGAGTCTGGTTTAGGGTGCCTGGTTAAGCAAGCTGAGAGTCATCCATAACTTTATATTTCTTGTCTAACTTAGGTGGTACCGGAGGGACTGTGGCTGGGTTTTTCATAATTTTCTCACCCTCACTCCATGATGGGAATTGATCTCACTGATTTTCTTGCTTGTTCCTTAAAATCATGTAGAAAACACTCAGATTGAGAAACAGATGTTGGCAAATCGAAGTGTGCCACAGCTCTGTCCATCAGATTAAGAAATCCTCCAATATCCTCCAGAGGGGAATCTGACAGATAAGGTGGTGGTGATGGCATAGGGGCCAAGGAATCATCCCACGCATCACTAGGGAGTTGAGGAGTGATGATTTCTCCTTCCTCCCTTTCGTCCTCTGACGAGAAGATGTCTCTTAAAGTTAGTGCTGTTGACGGTGGATCATCATCATCAATGGCTCCAAACGACAGTGGTCTTGTCAGCGGTTGTGTCGTCAATGGTGTCAACTGGATCGTTTCTGTCGCCAAAGTCCTTGTCGACGATTCCTTTGCCAATGAGGGTTTCTCCAATACTGTTCACGTCGACAATGGGACTGTCGACGCCGCGGAAGATCTCGCAGACGATTCAGTTGATGGAAGCCTTTAGGTGCCACTCAACTGCACCGACTAGATTGGCGTTTTTAACACCGACTTCGACAATGTCATTGTCGATGACCAAGACTGTTGTCATTGTAGTCAATACTAGTGTCGGCGGTAATGCCGTTGTCGACTTTAATTTAAGTGCCTTTTTTGATGTTGAAGGTTCTGAAGAAGGAGAATTATGGTGAGATTCCTTTTTTCCCCCAACGTGGAGAGAATGGCTGGGAGGAGGCTGACCCTGTGAATGTTTCTGAAGGGTCTTTATGGTGAGTTTATGATGTTTTCTGCTCTCCTCAGACCAACCCGGGTCAGAAGTTCTAGACCTTTTCTGAGACTTCGGGGTCCATGTCACTCTCCTCACCTGAAGTAGCAGATTTTGACTGCAACCAGATTGAAAGTCTTCCTTTCTCGGTCTCAGTGTTTGAACAGAGAAGGTATGGCATATTTTGCAGTCTTTTACTTGATGCTTGGGATACAGGCAGTATAAACAATCCTTATGTGGATCATCCACATGGCGCCTTTTTTGCCTCAGGTCTTACAAGGGTGAAAAAGGCCTTTCTTGGAAGTATCAGACATTCTCTGAGAGAAAAAGTAGTTCTGACATGAAAAAACTGAGCAGAGCTCAGGGAGATTCCCTTCACATGACAGGCAGTAGAACATCTGAGGAAAGGAGCCTCTCTTAGGAGTATTCTAGAGGGTGCTGGCACATGATTGGTTATAGGTCACATTTGGTTCTTATTTCAAGAGAACATAGATAGGCTATATGCTTTACGTTTGCTAGCATTATAGCCTATGGTTATTCTTACTTACTTCTTTTTAAGGTACCGTGGGACTTCCACTTCGACGACCAGGATGATTCAAGCATATGAATGTATGAAAGATCCAATACTGGATAAACTATAAAGACTCATTCATCATACTATACCCAGTATTCTCTGCATATTTACTGGTACAGACTCTATGCAATAACTCGTGTGTATACTACTTTGGCATCTTTAATGTTTGTAGCAGACTACAATACCTACTTTAGTGACTCAGCACAGTATTAGTTTTGTAACTGATTTTCTACCTGCAGCCCCCTAAGAGCCCTCTTCTGTGACCTTCCACTGCTGAACCAACACTGCTGAGACTGCCTAGATCTTAACATGTACCTGTATTGTATTTATTTATATATTCTTCATCCTTCTAAGGACCACAGCATAATACTTGTATGGCGGAACTAAATATTCTATGCTTCCTACTGAACTTGACTTATGACACACATGGCCCTTATTTATTCATACTTACTCCCACTCTATGCAGCACTTTTATTTCCAGTGTGTCTGCCCCATAACTACACTCCTCACAAACATTCTATTCTTTACTTTTTTGTCACTGGAAATAGCACACACCACCCTCCCCTAACCTTGTATACTCTCCTCAGAACACTGTCTGTCAATGAACTGTCTTCACCGCCTCCCTGGATGTCATTATGCTATGGAATGGTCTCTGCATCTGCAACAAAACCCCCTTCATACTGACCATTTCGATAGCCACACAGCACACACAATATCTTTTATATCAAGCTTTAAACTTTCTCATTCAGTGACCTCAAATTTAATGGAGATGGCCTCCTCTCCTCGGCAAGTGTGTCACTACCACACCTTACTGCTATTTCAGGTCCCGCAGAATCCACTTTGGAATTCCATTCTATTATGATCATTGCCCCCTTTGATGTCCACACTGTACTGTTCTATAACTGTACTGCCTACACACAAACTGAGATCTTTGAAACTCTTAATACCAATTTAGTTACCATCGCCCAAATGCCCCAGTTATCTTTCGAGGTGACCTTATTCTCAGTCTCAATCCTGCATGATTAACCTTCTTTAGTCAGTTTCCTTCAGATCATTCACTTATAAACAATCACTTCATTCACTTCCTACCAACTCATACTCATGGAAAAACATTGCATCTCATCCCAAACCTGATAGATATTAACTCATCTATGTCTGGCTATTCTGCATATGCCCATCACCTCTCCTGTCCTTCCCTGTCCAAAATCATGACTCAACAAACCATCAACAAATAAAAGCACTCTACTATTCGTACTGGCACTCTTAGACCAATATCTCTATAATCTCCAGCCATTGCTAAACTCAACTTCTCCTAGTGCATTCAATGACACTCTTAGAACTGCATTTAAACCCTACAAATCTCTACGTAGTTTCATACCAACTACTCCATCTTCTCAACCCTGGATTTCTCCAACTTCTCCAACTATGAAAAGCCAAAAATGTGAGGCCACAATGTCTTGCTCATATCCGAGCAGTTTCCCTCCCCTCCTCACCAACACTCACTCTGCCCTCTCTTTCTCCCTGAGATTTTGCTTCTAAGACCAGAATAAAAAAAAAAAAAAAACAACATGGACCCTTCTTGAGCATACCAGCACCGTCGCCATAAACACCACATTTTCTCTACAATACTGACAAAACTATCCATTCTGTTTTGTACTGCCCTACATATCACTACACTGAAAAATGCTAACCCATCATTTGCACATTCCGACGCTTTTGACATTAACAAATTTTTGTCCTCTTATCTTATGTTCCATCTTTCTTTACATCACTTTTCAACCACTCTAAGTACAGGCACAAATTCTGAATGCTTCAAATCTGCAGTCATCTTACCTCTGCTCAAGATCCAACAGCTAAGCCATCATCCCATTAACTACTGTCCAGTCTCCCAAGTCCCCTCTTATAAAAACATTTTTTGTAATGTTTTGAATTTAATTGCCATATTTCATTTCTTAGTACACATAATGTAATAAATGCTTTCCATTCTGTTTTGTGTACTATCTGGTTTCCCCTAGACAATACCTTATCCCATTTGCACCTTCTTTACCTCTGCTTACCTTAATAAACTATTGTCTATGCCAATACTTCTTGATCTCTGTTCTATTTGATAGCATCAATTATGTTGCTAGCATTTCTAAACTCACTACTCTAAGAATCATAAACTAAGCACCGAGTGTGTTTTTTGCTATCTTTCCAAATACTCTTCCACTCTCTCTCCAATCAGTCCCACCCCTTCAACATTTGGCATTCCCCAGGGTTCAATTCTGAAACTTCTGTTTTAATCTCAAAACTACATACCTGGGAGACATCATCTTGTCTCTTTCCCAACTTTGATTTCTGATTTCGAATCTAAAATCATCATCTGTTACACAACAATTTGACACTGGGTGACTATGTGCTCTTATACGCTTAACACCACTACATCTACCTCCCTGCTAAATTGAATATATTTATCTTCGAATTCCTATTCTATTCCCACTGACACACTCTGCTCTACACCTTCAACCATTAACCTCAGTGCACTATTCAATCCCACTACAAGCAGGAGTCCTTAAATACATCAACACCTAGCAGATACCAGGTGCTCAATATTCTCCAAATGGACCCTAGGAGCTCCTTCCACAGGGAAGGGTTACAACATTGATTAGGTTATGTGTACGTGTAAAGCGTACTTTCACCTGCAACGTATCTTGATCCGATGTGTGCTGATAACTTTGGATACGGTAGGTTGGTTAATTAAAAAGCCAGTTCTTCAGCTTCTTGCAGAATTCAAAAAAGAGGAGGATGCTTAGATGCAGAGTGAGATGCTGTTCAATGCTTAGGAGCGATGTAAGAAAACGCCTGTCACCCTGATCAGGTTCTGCATATGCGTGCAAGTAGGAGTCCTCTGGAGCAGAGTTGTCTGAATGGCTGGTGGAAGGAGACACGTGTGCAGGTATGTGGGTTATAAGCGGGGGGAGGGTGTAGTTAAAAATGAGCTCATTTTTGCAATTGGAGACAGTTGAAGATGAGTCTGGTTGTAGAGTTCTGGATGGTTTGTACTTTTCTAGTGATTTGCTTGTTGATCCCGGCACAGAGGGTGTTTCCGTAGTACAACATGCTGGTAACTAGGGTGTAAGTGATGGTTTTTCTAGTGTTGCTCAGGAGCAATTTGACGATCTTCTTCAGCATCTACAGGGTGTTGAATCAGGATTCAGTGACTGTATTGATATGCACGGTCATGTCCAGTTTGCTGTTGTTGATTATTCCAGGGTTCCTCAAGTGGGTACTGGGTGTGGTCCAAGTTCAGCCAACCACCACTTGGAGTCCCAAGGTGAGGTGTTCTTGCTGAAGACCACTAATTTTGTCTTGTCAGAGTTGAGCTTGGGACAGCTGGCTTTCATCCAGCTAGTGATCAAAGGCATGCAGGCATTGAACTTACTTCTTGTGTTGGGGATCTTGTCCATGAGGGAGAGCATAAGTTGTTTGTCTTGCATAGGATAGCAATGTAATGTGCATAGATGTCGTTGGCCAGAGGGATCATGTATGCATTGATGCGGGTGGGGCTGAGCAATGAACATTAAGGCACTCCGCAGATGAGTTTGCAGGCTTCTGAGGACTAAGGCGCCAGGTTGACTGCTTGTGTTCTATCCATTAAGGGACAGATTCAGAGGACAGCAGGTCCTTGGATGACAACCTCATGTAGGGACCTAACGAGGACTGGGTGTCAGACCTGTCAAATGCTGTTTTTCAGCCGTGATAGGAAGTTGAGTTACAACATTGATAGGGTTCGGTTGAGGGGCAAAGATACTGTATATGGAGGTGATTATGTTACAGGAGAATTCTGGGAGCTTGTTGCAAAGGTCTTGTGAGGGGGTGATGTTGCTGGAGGTGGCAGGAAGTGAAGTGATATCTTTCACGATGACGAAGATTTTCTTGCTGTGAAAGTGGCGCTGGGTGCTGTTGGTGCAGGAGTGGTGGATAGCTGTTGGTGTAGGAGTAGTGGGTATGGGGTTTGAGAGTGCATGTGATCTTGCAGGATGTGCATATGAATGATCTTTCTGTGTGGTGTGGTGTGGTGTGACAGCAGTGTGCAAGCAACGGCCAGGGTTGAGAGCATGGAGAAGTCCTGCAGGCTAGTGGTGCATAGGGAGGAGAACCATGGTTCCTGGTGCTGAGCGCGGTAAGGTGTGTGCAGACAGGCATGCCTTTGGAGCACCAGCAGTCTGTCTGCAATGAAGCAGTCATTAAGTAGGCCCAGGGAAGTGTGTAAAGTGCCATGGGCAGGAAACCAGTGATGTCACTTCCTGTGCAAATGGAGATTGGAAAAATCCAGTGATGTCACTTCCTGTGCAGATGGATGACGGGAAATCCAATGATGTTACCTCCTGTGCAAATGGATGAAGGTAAAACCAATGAGGTCACTTCCTATGCAGGTGGGTGATGGATATGAAATTGTCTTACGTGGCTTCTTCTGTTAGAGGTTTTTGGCTCGAAACCAGATATGTCACTTCCTGTGCAGATGGATGTTGGGAAATTCATTAATGTCACTTCCTGTGCAGATGGATGATGGGAAATCCAGTGACGTCACTTACCATGCAGACGCAAGAGCCTTCTAGTTGGCATTTCTCAATATCCCCATAACACTGCATAATAAAGCTCTAAACCTTGACACAAGATCTGTATTATCTTCTCTGGGCAAAACATATATCCACTATAGGCAATGAAATGACCTATGAATAAAATACATGACTACTTACAATTTAATAATTTTGATGTTTAAAACCACACACATTCTATCCCCTGGCAACCAATTACATATGCTGAATAGATATATCTCCCCGTGCAACGTTGGCTAATCGAACCAAATAATTCTTAAGCATTTAAAATTAATGCACAGCATTATCTCTAATGCTGCTGGAGCTTTGGGTTTGAACTACAGACAAGAGCCCCACAATGCCAAATAAACACTAGTCAAGCCTGCACCAAGAGAATAATAGAAGCTGGCCTTGATTGCTGCATGGCTGTGTCCCTCTTTTGATGTATTCTCAGTGTCACAGTGCCTGGTGAGAATTGTCTCTTGACCATCTAGTGCATGCTTCGTCTGGCTTTTATTTTTTTTTAATGTATTTATTTTTTAATCAGACCCACAATGTTACCTTACCAGATTGTCTTTCCAGCCTGTCATTATTTTGACACACAATGGTGTCTGTCACTACCACAGCACGTCTCTTCCACCCATCCAACATTCTTTGTTTCATCATCCCTTTGCCAAAATGCTTTCTATATACATTCTGATCTTTCTTTCTTCTCACTGGTGTGCTAAGTCTGCTTTTCTTCTCAGCACTAGTCTCTATATGTTCCACACCCTCTTCTCCTTTCCTAGGTGCATCTCTTCTTTCCCTTCCCTAATTTTCCATGAAACTCTACTCAGGCTTTATTCCACCCTTGTAGTATATCACTCTATTCACTATGGTGGTTTGCACATCATCATTCTGCTCTTACCCAACTATTCAGCTTGTTCGCTGGATTTTTCCCCTTGTTATGCTTGTCTTTCCCCAATTCCAAACTCTTCTAATTTTTTTGATACATTTTTATTGAATTTTGCATTTGTGAGACACAGAAAGCAAAATACCATTCCAAAGAAAGAACACAAATATGAAACATTTGCAATAAACTCCAGTCTCTGTTCCCACACCGCATCCCCCAACGCCCAACCCCATTAAATCAATTGTCATTGATAGGTACCTCATCCGGTTTTGTAAATAGACTAATATTCCCATCATTTACCCCTAATTTTAAAATAATTTTTTAGGGCAACCACAGGCCCTATAAATCGGTTTCTCTTGACCAATCCACACCAGAGCGCCATTGTGCCAGCTACAGGGGGTCGGCGTTTTCAGGATTGTGCAATGTCTCTGTTCACCACAATGGTTGCTAGGCCCACCAGAGCTCTGACCCCTTGGGAGCGCCCAAAATCCTCCATCACGCCCAGCAACGCTAGTTTGGGAGTCCGGTGGATTGGACATTTAGGACTGCAGATAGAGTGCCACTAATTCTAGTCCAGTATTGAGCAATGATTGCGCACTGCCACACCATATGGAAGAAATCCAGTGTGAAGAGGTGACAGCGTGCAGAGCTTCGATCTGGGAGCAGTGTTGCAGCATATAGGCTTTTGGGTGTTATTTAAGTTTGATGTAAACAGTATAGTTAAATCTGGTGTAATTGGGCTGAGATTGCTAACTCCCAGGCGGCCAAGCATGCCTCTCTCCATTCCGTCTCCTCCATCTCCCCAACCCACTCCTCCCATCTCTGAAGAAGCCATTACAGAACATAGTAACATTGGAAGATACTACACCCCATCCTCCTCATCAACAGTTTTGCTTCAGGAGGATTCAACGCTGGGAGATTCTGAAGGTGCTTATGGTAACTACCAAGGGCGTGATGTATTTGGAGATACTTATGAATTTGGGTGTGAGAAAGTGAGAATTGACTCTAGAGGTCAGCAAATGAAAATATGGTGGACCTCTGCCATATATCAGCTAGCGTAGTGATCCTCAGCAAGTCACACTTACTGAAACACTCCAAGCACATCAACTGCTCCAGCCATCGTCCCCTCCAAAAGGGTGTTTGGGCAGTCAGGCATCTATCCCAGCCCATGACGCGGAGGGCCCTCTTCTGCACCAGGATTGGCATTCTAGTGACTTCCAGGATGGCAAGGGGGATTGGCCTACCGTAAAGGAAGTGCATCATCCCATCTAGACGCTGTCTAAGCTCCAGGCAATATGTCATTGTCCCAGCCACCCGTCAGCCACTCATTTATGACTAGGGGATGTGATGTTGAGTGGTAAAGGTGCATATCCACAGCCCTGATATCGCTGTTGTAAACCGGGCATTGGCATTTGGCATGCGCAATCCAAGGAGGTCAACCATGCCAAAAGAAAGAATGCAGCATCACCAGCATATCACGGAACCAGGCGTCAGAAATATGAAGCAGGAAATTCTGCAGAGTAAACATATACCAGGGAAGAATCATCCTTTTGGTTAAGGCTACCGTGCCTAAAAGATTAAGAGGAACATTTTACCATGCTGTGAGGCTGTTTCTAGTGGTCTTTATAAGAGATGGCATAATGACTATGTGAGAGACTTCAGGTAGTATTGCAATGTGGATCCTAAAGTATTTGAAAGATGAGTTGGGATGCCATCTTGCAAAGCACTCGAGGCACTGTCTTCCCGCAGTGGGACAAGTAAGGATTTCTATTTGCTAACGCGATGGATTCATCAAAATTAAGAGGAGTACAAGGGTACATGGGTCCAGAGGTTCCAGGGTGCGCAAGATAGAGAAGAACTTCATCCATATGTAACGCAATTCTATCCTCAGGGGCCCCATCCACTGCCAGCCCTGCATCAGCACCTCACATCTTATTAGTTGTGCCAAAGGCTCAAAGTCGAAAGAAAATAAAAGCAGGAAGAGGGGGCATCCTTGATGAGTGCCTCGTTCAATCAAAAATGTTTTGGATAGCATCCAGTTGATCATAACCTATGCTGTTGAGTGGCAGTAAAGAAGGGACACCATTGCTCGAAATCGGGCGCCAAATCCCATCCAGGTAAGCACCATCTTTAGGTAGCCACAGTCAACTGTGTCAAAAGCTTTTTCAAAGTTGACCAGCAGGAGGGCCGTTTCTGCAGGAAGGTCATCTATGTGAGCATGGGCAACCTGTATGTGCCAAATGCAGTGTCTCGTACTACGATTTGGCATAAAGCCACATTGGACCGGGTGGAGTAGGGAACCTTCTGGAGTTGGGTAACCAGGATTTTAGCATAGATCTTGACATCAGTATTGATGAGTGATAGGGACGATATGCCCCACAATCAGCTGACAGTTGATCCGTCTTGGGGAGAACAAGCATGGTTTTCCCTAGTCCATTTCCTGTGGGAAAGACCCTATATGTATTGCTTCGTTGTAGAGCTGGAGCAGGTGTGAGGACAAGATGTCACAAAAGTTAGAGTAGGATTCAAGAGGAAACCTGTCTGGGCCTGGGGTCTTCCTGGGTGTTAAGTCCCAGATAGCCACTTGAATTTCCCCAGTCGTAAGGGGTGCATCCAGATACACGTGCTGGACTCTGGTCAGAGTCAGGAGGGGTATGTCTGCCAGTAGTGGCTGAGCATGCTCCATCAGAGGGTGTGGTTGGCGGGTATATAGGTTCCTATAACAGGCAGCAAAGACAATCGTTGTCGGCAACCGATGTAGCTAGGGCACCTGATTGGGTCTGCATTGGGGAACAAAGAATGACTACGTTTTTAGTACCTAGTCGATAGAGGAGGACACTGCTTTTGCCACCGTGTTCATACACATGTTGCATCGTTGCTCACCAACATCTCTGGACCTCGCAGGAGACCAAGTTGCGAAGAGCTGTCTAATTCGAGTTGCTGAGTCAATACCTTGGTTGCATTAAGTGTAAGTGATGTTTTAGTCGTTAGTAAGGGGGCTTCAAGACTGGCTAGATTGCGTTGTGTTTCCTTCTCCCTATGCCCCAAGTAGTCTCTTCCCTACCCCGCGTCAGAATACCCACAGGACACCCGTGCTATCAACTGTGCCTTTGTCGGGACCAAAATATGGTTGAATCTTCTCGGCCAGTTGTGCAACTAAGTGGCCATCCGTGAGGAATCATGCTTTAAGGCATCACTTTGGACATACGTGGAGAGCTGGCGAGCTGAGTCAGGGAATATTGGGGGTGATCAGAAATACCGCAAGAAAGTCTGGAAACCCCAGATGTAGCAGGAAGGTCAATGGCTGTAATAAGTATATTATCAATATGGAACAGAGTAAAAGTAGATGCTAAAGAATGCGTTTAAGTAGTGGTTTGGGGATTCCAGACTCTCCAGGCATACAAGTGCCCAAGTGAAAACAGGGACTCAGAGAAGGAACTGGAGTGGGTGCAGCAATCACAAGTGATCAGGCCAAAAACATCAGCGGCCGGATCAGCCACTGCACTGAAATCACCCCTAAGGGTTAATGTACAGTGTGGCAATCTTGCAATTCGTTGTGTCAGGTCTTGAAATTTAGGGCTTGTACAGCTGCAGGAGCTGTAGACGCTGAAGGGGGCATAGGGTTTTCCTGCCAGTGTAACCATAGCCCCAGTATATACCTGCATTGAGTTTTATGAAATATTTGGGTGACCACCAGAGGAAAGGATTTATGGAGGAGAACAAACTATTCTAATTACTCAAAATTCCTCAATCAGTGTTATCTTTCTCCATGCTTCAGAAGGCTTATAATGTCATCAAATGATAAGAGTTGTTGCCCGTATTTTAAGAAAATGTCAGTCGTTTAAGAAATCTGAACTTCTGGTTACATCTGGAAAGTAAGCAATACTGTCTGGCATTAGAGGACACTTCTAAGTACATATTGATTAGGTTGAGAAGACCTCCAGGCAGAATTAAAACCCTTGCCCATTGTTTTGGATATGGACTGCAACTTGAGAATTAAGCTAAGGTACCATGCAACCGAAAGTGCTAATCCTCACCATAACTATTCTGATCCCTTTTAAGGCAAATACATCTCCACTTAAAAATATCAGAGACCTTCAAAAGGGAGGATCAATACAAGAAAAATGGCAGTTATACTCAAATTATTGTGTATCTTTCAAACACTTCTGATCGTAATTCTCCAGGCTTCTTTAGACAATATACGAAAAGTGCTACTGAATTTTGCATGGTAATAGAAACCAGTACAGGTAGCCAAGAAAATCATATGAACACCAAGATACTAGTGAGGTCTGAGATTCCCAGATGTAAAAGCTTATTATAGAGCAACACATATCCAGATAGTTGATGAATGGTCACAAACATACTGCCTGGGTACACAAGGTAACCCAGCTACCAAAGTCATCAACACCACACAGATCGCACTTGAGTCAAGATAAAAGCACAATGTTAGAAATCTTGTATTCCGTTACACGAACATTTGATATAAAAACATTCCCATCCGTCTTCATACTTATACAAAACAAAAATTTCACCCCTTCTTACACAATGAGCAACCTACTTAACTTCGGTAATGCCTTATCAGGTAGAGACATGATCTAGCTGCAGATTCATTACCTTAGAATTCTCCCCCAAGTGCCAGGCTGGATCTGGAGTTTTTTCCCCCCACAAGTACCTCTGCGCGTCGGAAGAGGGTGTCTTGCAACTCCATAGTGACATCATCCACCGGATGTAATGTCAACAGAGTCCATATAATCTCCTCTGACTCCTTGACGTCCATTTCATCTATGACTGTCTTCTGCACCAAAAATGCAAAGCCACTTGTAGAAACTGCCTAGGGTAACGGTGTGCCGAAAAGAGACATCTCTGTGTCAATTAATTACGAACTCCCAGGGAAAGAATCTTAATGCCAAGAAAGGGAGCTATGTGAAGCTGTTGGCATCATCCGAGGCGGATGTAACGTTGCAGTCACCTAATAGGCACACAACTTGGTGTGTGGACTTCAGTTGTTTTTCACAACTTTCTACTCCAGGAGGGCATAGCCATGAAGTGTACAAACTAGGGCCCTGAACCAGGTATCCTCAGCCCTAGAAATCTGTCTGCAGAGCAGGGAGAATGGGAGTGCTGGTAAGGAATCTGTGGCTAAATCATGTCACTACCAGATAAGGCGTTACTAAAGGTTAGTTACTTGCTCATCTAATAGAGACATCTAGCTTCAGATTCCTTACCTTAGAATTAGATACCAAAGCAATACCATTCCCGGAGGTGGGTCTGCGGACCAATTTCAGAAAAGAAAGTCCAGCAGGACCCAATCTGCAAAATGCCCATCACAACTGACTTGACTGTTAAGTAATGTTAGGCAAACTTGTGCAGGAAGCATACTTTGCTGCCCGACAGATATCCAGGACCAGAACTCCGCATTCGAACGCAGTGGTCACAGATCCGTCTCTGGTAGAATGAGTACGTAAGCCCTCATGCGGTTACTTCTTGGACAGTGCATAGCATATTTCAATACAGACCACGACTGACCTTACTAAAAGTCACTTACTTAAACAAGCCAGTCTAGCGCAAGAGATTGGATACCCTTAGGAATTTAGATGAGTAAGGACACAACCACACCATGAGAACTGTGGAAAGTACCACAGGCAATGGAGTTATAAAGGCATTGAAAAAGGCCTGTGAGCATTATGACGGCAATTGGACAAAATTGTGTGAAAAGACAACAGAAAAAATGAACAGAAAAACAGCCTGCTCCAAGATGGGACTGAACCCATGTTCAGCCAATACATGGGAGCCCAGGGTCAACAGACAACACCATTGAGCTATAGCTCTTTGATATAGAAAGCCATTAGACTATCCAAACCTGCCCTGTAAAGCGCAGATAAAAGGGTGGAACCTGAGAACCTACAGATGATGGAGAAAGCATTGAAAATGAACAAAACGAAATATGGCAAAGACAACACCTGCCACTATAAGTATCAAAACAACACTTAACTGAAGAAAAAACACCAGAGAATGGTAACACCTCTGGGACTATCTATAACGTACAATGCCCATAAGAGGGAAGAAAATTGCCTATGTAATGACAGAAGGGAATATATACATATATACTGGCCATAGACAAAAGCTCTCACTACGATAACCAAATAAATAAATATGAGGACCGAGCCGAGTGAGCAGTCAGACAGTACCAATATAAGAGGATGCAAAGTGCGAAGGACATCACTCACATTAATAAGGTAAAGGCTGCTAAAATATTTACACCAATGTTAACAGACTAAGTATCCCACAATCAGGACTCTGATATCAAGGGCTTAAAAGAAGACAGCGTATGTTAAGAACCTGTCTGAAGTACAGAACCAAAGGTTAAACACACAGTTCCCCAGGGGACAAAACCCCCACAATGTGGACCAATATAAGAGCAACAAAGGGCGATAGAGAAAATAACGTTCTCACAGGAAACATTGAAAATCACCTAAAGACAGAAGACAAAGCATTCCCACTGTCTTCATATTCTAATGTATAGGGGCATCTTCCGAAGACAGTCAAGTACACAGTAAGAGGGGACTATTCACTTATGAAGTAAGGAACTCAAACAAAAATGCAGAAGTGTTACAACTACCCCCGGAGGGCTAGAAATAATATGACACCATGCAGAGCAGAGTGAAATGAACAAGCTAGGGAAACTGTGTCCGAAAGGAGTAACCAATCCTTACTACTAACTAATCCCAAGAAATACAGTTATATGTTCAAGGAACATGTGTAAACTACCAGATATCAACCTTAAGATGGAAAATAACCATCAACACAGAAAATGGCTACATGGCAACATCAAAAGAATAAATATGTAGAAAGCATGAGATCGCGGGTGGTGTTTGGCCTCATACATAAAGGGTACCTATATCAGCAAAGGTGCAGGGCCTTGCCTCTAAGCAATAAGCATCACACATCTTGCATTGAGGAGCCAGTGGAACGACAACAAGTCCGGCAACACAAGAGAAGAGTGCTGTAAGCATGACCCAAACAGACTAAGAATGTAGGCATGATGTCACAAACAAAGTAGAGCAGCAGAATACAAGGATACAAATGTTTAACCCGTGTACCACCGGTGACGGATATATCAGAGGCAAGATTTCATGCTGTGAGATATAGCAAGAGCATCTCTCAAAAAAAGTGCAAAAACGCACAGATGTGTAATGACATTACCACTTGCTTCAATGTTCTGCAAGGGTGAAGTAACAGTTCCTCAGAAGAGATAGAACAACACTAGAAATGGAAGAATAAGTAATGCTTCAGATTAAAGGGAAAACGAGAGATAGATATAATGTAAAGACGTTCTTGCTTTGCAAAGCGTTGAGCCATGTACAAATGTTCCCAGTGATCTAGAAGTATAAGCTCTTTACAAGGGATATGAAAAGTACCACAAATGTGCCTAATAATGTCTCTAAGGCAGTGGTTTTCAAACTGTGGGGCGGGCCCCCCTAGGGGGGGCCTCAAGTGATCCTAGGGGGGGCTCCAGACTCTGGCCAAAAAGAAGCATTACACAGATGACAGTGTTTTGCTTTAAGCAGATACAGTACATGCTATTGCATTTACAAAAAGGAAACAGTACTGAACTGCAATGTTTAAATACGTCTAGACTTATTTAAACATTGCCATCTTTATAAAATATTTCTGAAAAATTCTGAGGGGGGCCCCAATGATTTGTATTTTGCAACTGGGGGGGCGCGGCATTAAAAAGTTTGGAGACCCCTGCTCTAAGGCATACAGAAGATGCTTTACACAGAGCAGACACGGCGAGAGAAAAGTTAATATTTGTAATGAACAATATTTATAAACCACTGAACTGTTATATTCGCCCTGGGTGGCTGTATTGTCTTTTTGAACATGAAACTCCAATAAAAACATTTTTAAAAGGTTTTCACTGCAATTCACTTATGAAAAATTGCGTATTTCTACTCCTGATTTAGAAAAAAACTGTCTAACCATCATGCACAAGATCCTTCTCCATTCAAACACTAACTAGGAGTATCCACAATTACAACACAAAAATAGGTTTTAATCGGTATCCTTCTATGTGAATCCTGCTACATAATGTGTTTTCAGTGACAGACCGCCATTTGCCTAATATAGTTGATTAAAACAATAAGGATATGTTTTGCGCTCTTTGTTGCACTTTAAACTATCAACTAAGAAAAAAAAACAAATAAAATGAATGTCTGTTTCTTTTCTTTACCAGGTATCATTCGTAACAATATCTTAATGGTACTAAAAATGAAGAAATAAAATAGGATCAAATATTATCCAATTTTTTGATTAAAGAAATTAGAAATAAAGAGTAGAGGGCAGAAAAGGGGAGGCATCAATATTAGTTGATCAGTATGAACTTGCAACATTACAGCTGTGTGTGAAGTGTGCCGGTGAATGCTTGCCAGGTTGATTACAATGCTACTTCAGGGATTCACACAACCTTTGCAATTACTGCTAATAAACAAACCGTTCAAGTGTTTTCTCCCCGGATCCCTCCTTGTTTCACATTCACTGAGTACAAAAGGCACCAAGCCCAATCCATAGACATCTTCCTGCGTGTCCTTGATACTTGATCCTATGGTTATTCATAATTCTGTCAAACGTATGGATACCATTCTTTCTCTTATGTTGGATTCCACATCCCTATAGTGTAGGTGTGAGGGTAACCGGAAAAAAATCCTACCACGCCCTCATTGTAGCACAAACAATCTGAACAACCATTCATACTGTAACAAACTCCTCTGTTCATAGCGCAATTCTTACGCAATATTACTCGGTCCTGCTCAGTGCATTATACCGTTTTAGCACATCCACAGCAGCTCTGTCAGCCTTCAAAGAAGTAAAGTCCACGCCAGCTCTTCTGGGACAAGGCCCAGCAAGGCTGTGACCCCTGATGTAGAGGCTGCAGGAATGCCATGGCTGGTTTTGGTGCTTGAACCAACCCTTTCTGCCAAGTTAATGTTCAGAACCGCATGACGCCTAAAATCATCTAAAAATACTACGCATTCTAGTTAAAAAACAGCAATTAAACAGCAGGCCTACTTACGAGGAGGGAAGAGGAAGCCGTAGGACATTTGTTTGTCTGCCTTGTAAGCAGAGCAGCTCTGACTGTTGCCAGCTGAAATGCGTGGGTCAAGTCTCACACAGTTCGATAAGTGCTCTGGGATTGAGCTCACCTCTGCCTGCATGGGAACAAAAATGGGAAAAAAGGAAAATTAAGCAAGGCCCTAAACAACATAGGTAAGATTTAGGGGTTATGTTGCAGGTTCCAGGACTGTGGAGACAGGCATTAAAAAATTACAGATGCGGAGGTGTGAGTAGGAGAAGAGCGCCTTGTAACGGCCTCAAGTCACTAAAATGAAGAGGAAATGACATCGATCGCCCTAGGGCCTATGTACGTCGAAAAAAGTGTTACGTGGAATTATGAACCCCCCCTCCTCTCTCCACCCCGTTGGCCTGACCTGGACCTCCAAACATATTTCTGTCTGTGCTAGGGGCTGGGGGGTACGGGCCATCGGTGGAAACTAAAAGTCAACACTGCTCTGACAGGTAGAGAGGGAAAAAGCGAACAAGAAGAGAGAGAAAGTCAGTGCGTGTGTTTTGTTTAAAGCGCAAACCTTGCTAGAGTAAAGGACCGCTGCTCATGGCTGAGAGACCCGGGAAACGGTTTGGGATCATCTACACTTATTTAGAAATGATGCACACACGGTCATTTCCCACAATGCCATTACAGCATCCGCATAAGGGTGAACACAGCATAGCAATAAAGACAGCGACAACCAAGCAACAGGGAGAAAATAGTGGGTATGAACATCATCTACTAATATGAACGAGAAGGCAGTCGAAGTGGGGCACTGAAGTATTTCAGGTTCTTTCAGAAATTTCAGGTGAGTTGGGACAGCTTTGATATTGATGTAATGTTATTAAAGTCCTGGGAACATACATATCAAAGACCTGCCTGTCATACTTCTGCCCCCAGATCTGCCTTCATGGCCGCTAAGAGCATGGGCAGCAACAGCAGCACAAGAAGTAGTGAAGGTTAAGCCAAGGCCTACCCAAGCTACCCCCAAATTGAGGTCGTGGAACACTGTGCTTTCAGACCACCGAAAGTGGCAGAAAGATCTACAAGCAGGGCAAATACTTGTTAGTAGAAATAGAAAGACATCTTCTCAAGTTGATGGCTTTCTTCAGAGAGTTCCTTGACAGTAAAACATGACACAAAAAAAAAATAAAAAAAATAAAAAATCACAAGATCTTCAGCAATTGTCATATGTTGACATTAGGCATAATCAGGGTCACTGCAAATATGTAGCAATGAAGGATCAAACTGATCAGTAGGTTTCACTGTATTATGTATTAAAAGTAGGGGTGGGGCGATAAAGTCTGCTCCGCCGGCAGAGTTCTGGTCACGCAGAGTTCTGGCCAAATTTTGCTGACTGCCACATGACAGAGTATTTTTTCCACACACAGCTCATCAATAGTACATTGGCGAGTGAAATTTGGCATCCCCTAACAAGTGATTTTCGGGCACCAGGAGGGCACCTGGTGAGATTTTCCCAATGCAGGCGGTCGCGACTGTTCGCGTTGTGAAAGTTTCTGCTCGAGTAGAAAATTTATTTGAGCAGCAGTAAAACCAACTCGAGCAGCTGCTCCCACTGGCGCGCCACATGGTGCCAGTCGTGCTAATTTCTCAGCGCAGAACTAGCTCTTTGTGCTAAAAATCAGTGCGATGTACTGATTTCTGCCCCCGGAACTCTACAGAATCTTGCTGAGTTTTCATGTGACTGTGAAATTCTGCGGAGTGAAACTTCTGCCCACCCCTAGTTGAAAGACAAATTAAGCACAAGGCAGTGCTTTCTTTGGCAGCAATATTTTTCTAGTTTTTATTTTAACACAGAGTAGTAGTGTCACCTCTTTAGTTACCAATTTAGCAACTTGAATAGCTTAATCAGCAACTGAAAGGTAACCAATTAACCTTTTCCATGAGCCTACCACTGTAGAGCACCACAGTTTGAGTTACACATTGTCTTGCTGAAATCTGCATATAATGCTGCGGGTGATGAATTAGGGGGAGATGCTGTAAATCTTTAAGTGCGCTGAAGACATCACTATGTAATCACTCCAGTGGCCCTGAACATAGGTAAGCCACATGCCCATAAGTATCTGATTGCTATAGATTGCCCAAGTTCTAATCCACTGTAAGAAAGGGATAAACCGCAGCTGAAATTCTGGGCAGGGAGGGACGCATGTAGGTACAGATGTAGGCAACGTTTGTTAAAACCTAGAGATAAGGCTGTGCAAACCTACTGCATTTGCAATGTACCTATGAAACTTCTGAACACGTCCACTGTTCCAAAAAGGCACTGCTCTGCACACTGCCCTAGCAAGAGATGGGTATGTGCATCTTGTGAAGGACTGAACAGGTCAATGGCATTCACTTTGCAAAGCAGTGCAGCAGTGTTAGTTCACAAGGTTAGCAGGTCAAAAATAGTGACAAAAAAAATAGTAACTTTTTTTCAATGTACCTCATTATGCAAAACATTTAAAATATTATTTAATTATTTCTGCTGATGCATTTTCCACATAGTATCTACGAATGCCAGTATTTGTGTAGCCCAATTCTCAAGGGCAACGCAGAGTGATATAGGGCAACATGGTATAGGGCAACATTGTGCTTTTTAAATCTAAATAAATTCTGTTATGGTGCACAGCATTGAGCAAGACAACAAACAGATCCAGGCACAAGTGACTACTACTGTCTCCCATCTGGAAATGTTAAGGGGTATAAGAATAACAAGAAAAAAGGGTTGCACACTGAGGAGGGGTCAGTACGTTGCCTTACAGGATGGATAAAGCATTTGTAGGGTATTTTTTTTAACATGGGCATTCAAGCTCTGCTAATAATATACTTGAAGACAACTTCTAAATGCTGCTCTCACCTCACAGGATCTCCTCAGACATTGACTAGAACAAATACCGTGATACACCAGATGGCCAAGACTGAAAATCTTGTAATACAGAATTGTGGGCCAGCTGCTGAGCCACACTAACTCCTTACTTAAAGAGCCCTGTGGTGTTTATGGCAAACCATTACAAACTGTTTTCCGGTCAACAGAACAGGAGCTCTTTCTGCAAATATGTAATCTCCCATGTCATGGTGTTGTGCTCAGCTATTGTTTTCATTTTACAGAAACAAATCTCCAAGCAGGAATTTCTTTAGACAAAATGAAAAAGAAATCCCTTAAATGCAGGAAGGATTGTCCCAGAATGTGTTGTGGGGGATGTTTTCTTTTCCTGTTCATGAATGCTGCATCTTCCTCAGTGGTCACAAACAGAAACCAACAGCATCAAATGGCCGTCCCTAAGTATGCACAAACAAACATGCTTACAAAGACAGAAAAACAGGTAAGGACCAATGTAACGCACAACATATGAGTCCCACTAGATAAGCCTACTTGTTGCCCACCTCTGTAGGTTGGCTACCAAACAACCCTACATTAGAACAATTTGTATCATATCAGAAAGGTAACAGACAAAAGTATTAAAGTCAAATAATCAAATTCAAAAAGTTGCTCCAAACAGTTTCCTTTGAGCAAGTTCTTTATTCATCATTTCTTCTTATACAAACAGCCAAAAGAGCAGCCAACGCATTTAGCTCACAATCAAATGTGCTGTGTTACTTCTTGCCATACACAGCACTGGATTTTTACTCCTGAGAACTTTGATGAAGTACCACATTATCGGCACTATAAATGCAGTGTGTACGTTGTCTAATTAGGTTTATGCGCATTACGCATGTTTTAGTTGGATGTTTACTCCTTGTTCTTTTGTGATAATTCGTCTACCAATGCATTTCAGTTCTGGAGAAACGGTCTTGGGATTTTTCGATATTGAGATTCATGCCCTAGTGAAGCTTGATTGTGGGCGTAACGCACTGGCTGCTCTTTTGACTGTTCATATATGAAGAAATGATGAATAAAGAAGTTGCTCAAAGGAAACTGTTTGGAACAACGTTTTGAAATTGATTGATTACTTATGCAGAAAAAAACATGACTGTGATAACTCGAGAGCCTCTGAACAAAGTTAAGCAACTTTTCCATGACCATCTGACTCCTATATCTTTCTTGTGTCTATGTCCTTAGTCAACTTCCTCTTTGAAATGTTTTTTGTCGGACTATTGCAATGTATGACCTTAGATCGCTGTGTGCCTTCCCCCCACCCCCTCCATAGAGGTTACCACCAAAGCCACCGATAAAATTTGTACAAATGTACCTCCCTTTTGGACGCAGCAGAAGCCACGTGCCGTGCAAGCCACTCTGCTCTCATTGTTCTTGGCAGGTTGGGTGTGCAGTGGCAGGCAGTAAGAAGGGAGCTTGCAGCTCTGCAGAGGATTTCACATCCAATGGTTCTCCTTCAAATTCAATCCGAACCATAAAAATGCCTAGAAACGGCTTTGTTTCCACTATCTGTTATTCAAGCTATTTGTATCACGGTGATGTTCTAATTGGAAGGAACATGAACTAGGGCAAGAGTGCTTGAACATGTGACCGCTGTATCAGAATGAATCTGCAGGAACACATATACTTAACACTGCTATGCTGCTGACATGGACAAAACTGGGAGTATATCCCGATAAAAAAAATAAATCACCAACCTGCTTGGAGACGGTATATGAAGTCCACAGAGGCATCATGAAAGTTTCACTGTAAGCACTTTCAAAGTCACTGTGGTACAAGATGTTGTACTTCGTTCGATAAAGGACTGCTGGCCGCCCATAAAGGAGGCTTCTGTCTAGAAATGGAAACAAAAGAAATATTATAAAACTCTTGACATAAGAAATAGAATAGTAGAAGCAAAAATCGAGTTGCTTTCATGAAATCGAGTTTGCCAATCATTTACAAAAAAAAAAATCTACTTTTTTCTCAACCACGTGTGTGCATAATGTTGACAGTATAACTGAAAAGAGCAACAGCTTCAGCAGCATTTAGTTAGCTGAATAGTATCTTATACGGTCAGCGCAAAGTGAAAGGTAGCGAAGTAGCACCTTATACAGTCAGCGCAAAGTGCAAGGAGTGCAGTAAGATGCAGGAACTCCCCCAAAAAGAACAAGCCCCAAGGCGTTCTCCTCAGCCAGCCGCATTTGCATTATAGGAAATGTGCCTGAATTTCTGGACTATCCTCCACACCAACAGCAGAAACAGTCCTATATCAAGTTATGCTTAAATACAGCTTGTTGCATTGTTATGCCATATTCTTTGGACATATAACAAGTATAGGAGATCTACCTGGGTTGTGCGAGTTGCCAGCTTTGCAAATGTTTAGCGGGGGATTTATGCAAGCATCATGCCATAGGAGTGGAGTTTAGCTCGACTGCAATGTATCTAGGTTTCCATTAGGGACCATTTGAAAAAACTTGAGCTTTCAATTAAATCATTCAGGTGGCACATAACCTTGAAAAAAATTAGGTTTTAATGATTATTTTATCTTCAGCACATATCGTTTTAATAACGTGCTGCAAGTGGAACTCCATACATACACAAATGTGAACACTGGCTATGAAAACGTCTGAGAGGAGCCATCACCTCTCACACATAAGGAGCAGCATTTGTTCAGCATACAGGGCACTGAAACAGAAATTTTACTCAGCAAAACACAACCATGTCAAATACTTTTCTTATTATTTTCCCTCCATCGTCAAAGTTGACACCCTTATCTGCATCGCCATATGTTGACATTGTACGTTACGGTGTTCACCCAAAACAGTGCACTCTCCTGATGCACAGCACCCATTTACCCCACTGGTACATCACCTGATGTTTCCATGAGAAGCATCACCCAATACTTCCATGTGGTGTGTTATCCAAACCTCTGAAGCACATCAACCAGACCTCCCCTGTACTTCATCACCTAGACCTCTCCAATGACATCGCTTGCGCTCCTCTGCTGTGTCTCACTCAGTTCTTGCCACAGCACATAATCACGAGTTTGCCTGCTGCACCTCATCCTGTCATGCAGATTGTGATGCACACCACTATGCACCCTTGCTGTTATGAACAACTGAAAATATGCGTGAATTAATACATTTGTGTTTGCTGTTGTGTGTATGGGTCCATCTTGGTCTGTTGAACCTTGTACAAATGTAAGTGAATGGACATGTGTGCATATTCTGTGTCGATATGTTGTGTGCTTCTGTTTGCACCCAAAGTAAATGTTTCTTAGTAAATTAGCTGCTAGTATGATTATCAACTGCCTCCTTGAACCTCGCACTAGCTTCTGGGAGCGAGACATTCATTTCATAGAGATCCACTTGACGCCCCATCTCAATGCACAAAAAATGACAAACCAATGTAAAGTGCTTGGTAACCAGATATGTTGTAAATGCGTATGACAGCAAGAAAAAATAGGCACAGGTCAGGCAAGTGGGTGTACCGGGGTGAGCTCTGATGGAAAGAAAGGAATGTAAGTTAATGATACATAAAGAAATGTAAACAATTAATTACGGTGTAGTTTAAACACTTTTTACAAAATAAGGATGATACACAATTAGAAACGAGGATAATTTGCAGAGTAGAGTTTAAAAGCATCGTTAAAAGTTAATGGGATCCACGAAAGGAAGTCAATAGATTTATAATGTATTTCAATGAAGTGAGAATCAACAGTTGTATGAAGTTTAGGGCTCAAATTACTAAGGTGTTTTCCACATTTAAAACACCCTAAGGTTGTCTTGAAACATGAAGGGTGGCTAAGAACTGACTTAACACTAACAGATCTGGTTACCAAGACCTTCTTAAGTCTGTTTTGTAGGCTTAGGAAAGCGTGAAAACTGTGTGAAGCTAGTAAAAGCCTTCGAAAATCAAGCCCATATCTCATGGCTTAAGAACCTTCTAGGATTGTCTTACGTTTGAAAACGTCCTTGAAAATCTAGTCCCACAATTTGTCAAAGGACTTGGACGGTAGCTAAATCTTTTTTGCTTATGGGTTTCAGTTTTTATAGCCCGGACGTTCACGAGTAAACTCAGTAATATTGGTTTCCTTTCCTTTGTTTTATTTTCAACAGTACTCACCTGTTTTAATCTGAAGTGAAAGCATTTAAATTTGAAATCATAATGTCAATGTTAAAGGACAGTGAAACGTAAGCGTTATTTCAGCTCTTTAAAGCACATTCAACTATGTATCCCAAGTGCTGCTTCAAAGTGACTAGGTATAAGGGTCCTTTAAGAAGGGAATCTAGCAAGCTTACACCTTACATACTCTTCGTAAGAAAATTAGTTACTTACCTGTAACTGTAGTTCTCCAGTATTGGAATCTATCAGAGATTTACATGCTTGAATCATTCCCCGTCGTCGAGGTGGGAGCCCCCGGTGCAATTATATAAGTAGTGTTGAAACATATTAACACAAGGGCCCTAGGCCTCTTCAATTTAAAAGTCTATCAGAGTCATTTTAAGAAAAAGGACCAAACTTGAGCATCCATCAATCAGACAACACCACCCTCTAGAATCCTCCTCAGAGAAGCTCCTGCACCTCAGATTTTCCAAACACAAGTGCCTTAAAGATAGGAAGGGAGAGAGATGAACAAGTTACTTACCTTCGGTAAAGAGGTATCTGGTAGAGACTGTCTAGCTGCAGATTCCTTACCTTAGAATTCCCTGGCGTCAGCTTCGAATCTGGAATTTTTCTGCTGAGCAGTATCCTGCGCGCGCCATCAGGCGGCGTCGTTCGGATCCGCGTGCGCCGTCAGTGTCGTTGGAGTCATCTATGACGTCACGGTTGTCTATATAGATGCCGTCTCGGCCCGCATACGTCAGTTCTTTTCCCACAACTTTCCATGCCAGAGGCGCAGAGTCATGGAAGAACCAATAGATATGGATTTTATCTCCTTATTTGACTGAAGTAAAAATTGTTACATGCCTTCAAGAAAGGCAAAAATGCCAAGATATATATATATATATATATATATATATATACATATACACATATAAAACCTATATATATATATATTTGTATAAAAATATCCGCAGAGCGGGGAGGCAAGCTTCCTTACCTTAGAATAGATACCCAAGCTAGAACCCCTGGCGGTGGGTCTGAAGGAGATTTTTACACTAGGAAGTCCTGCAAAACAGACCGGGCAAAATGCCCCTCTCTTCCCACCTGGCTATCCAGGCAGTATGTTTTGCAAACGTGTGCAAAGAAGCCCACGTTGCAGCCTGACAGATGTCCACCACCGGTACGCCACGTGCTAATGCAGTGGTAGCAGCTTTCCCCCAGTAGAATGAGCTCTCAAGCCCTCGAGAGGCTGCTTCTTTGCCAAAGCGTAGCAGATCTTTATACAAAGAACGACCCAGCGCGAAATGGATCGTTTCTGCACCGCCCGACCCTTCTTCGCACCAACGTACCCCACAAAGAGTTGGTCGTCCACTTTAGTGCGGACAAGGTAGAACGATAACGCTCTTTTTGGGTCCAGCCGATGGAGGTGCTCCTCTTCCTTAGAGGGATGCGGTGGTGCAAAGAAGGTGGGCAGGGTGATATTTTAACCCAGATAGAAAGGGGTCACCACCTTGGGGAGGAAAGAGGCACGAGTTCTTAATACTACCCTGTCAGGATATAGAGTGAGATACGGTGGCTTTGAAGATAAAGCCTGCAGCTCACTCACTTTCCTGGCAGGTGTAATTGGCACCAAAAAGGCTGTTTTAATAGTGAGCAGCCGGAGAGGACAGTTTTGTAAGGGCTCGAAGGGAGCACACATAAGGAAGGTAAGAACCAGATTAAGATCCCACTGGGGCATAACGAAAGGCACAGGCGGGAACAGATGTACAAGCCCTTTCAAAAACCTCTGTACTATAGGTAATTTCAACAGAGATGGTTGATCGGGCAACTGAAGAACAGCCAATAAGGCTGCAAGATAGCCCTTGAGAGTCCCTAAGGAGGAACCCATCTGGGCGAGCAACAATATAAACAAAAGGATGTTAGACAGAGAAGAAGAAAGAGGATCAATAGACCTCTCTGTACAATATGAAACAAAACGTTTCCAACGGCAGGCGTTCATCGACTTAGTAGAGGGACGCCTGGCTGCCAGAATGACATCACAGACCACGGGAGGGAGGTCATAAACCATCAACTGTAGCCGTTCAATCTCCACACATGAAGGTGCAGAGTTGACAGGTTCGGGTGGAGAACCTTCCCCTGCTGCTGCGACAGAAGATCCTCCCGAAGAGGGAGCCTGATTGGAGGACCGATGCTCATTTTGAGAAGCTCTGGATACCAAACTCTCCGTGCCCAATCCGGAGCCATTAGGATTACTTGGGCCCGGTCGTTCTTGATTTTCTTGAGAACTCTGGGCAGAAGTGTTATAGGCGGAAAGGCGTACAGGAAGCCTGAACTCCACTCATGACGAAAAGCGTCGCCTAGCGATAGCCCCCTTGGAAACTCCAACGCGCAAAACTGCTGACATTGCACGTTCTCTACGGAGGCGAACAGATCTAACCAAGGCTCTCCCCACTGCTGAAAGAGTCCTAGCACCACCTTCGGATGGAGACACCATTCCTGATCCTCTAAACATTTTCGGCTGAGCTCGTCTACTCTGGCGTTCAGAGAACCTGCCAGGTGTTGAACCACCAGGGTCATGCCCTGCTGTTCCAGCCATGTCCAGAGACGTAAAGCCTCTTGACAAAGGGTCCACAACCCCACACAGCCCTGCTTGTTGCAGTACCACATTGCGGTAGTGTTGTCTGTGAACACCTGCACCACCTCCCCTTTCACAAGAGGAAGAAATGCTTTTAATGCTAGCCAGATTGCCCGAAGCTCCAGTAAGTTGAGGTGGAGCCCAGATTCCGCCGGAGACCAGTGACCTCTGATCTCCACCTCCCCCAGATGGCCGCCCCATCCCAGAAGTGATGCATCTGTCACTACTGTTAGATCTGGTTGGGGAAGGGAGAGGAGTCTGCCTTTAACCCAATCGCAGTTCACTAACCACCACTGCAGATCTTTTGCAGTCCCCTCCAAGATCTGAACCACGTCGGTAAGATTTCCCTGATGCTGTGCCCATTGGAACTTCAGGTCCCCCTGCAGAGCACTCATGCGCAATCTGGCATGCTTGACCAATAGGATGCAGGAAGACATGAATCCCAACAGCCTCAGAGTCTGTCTCACCGAAATCCAGGATAGAGGCCGAAACATCGGTATCATAACCTGAATATCCTGGACCCGCTGTTCGGGAGGATAAGCCAGATACTGCACTGTGTCCAGAACAGCTCCGATGAAAGTGAGCTTCTGAGAGGGAGTTAGGTGTGACTTTGGCACATTTATAGTGAATCCCAGCGAATGCAGGAGGTCTGCTGTCGTCTGGAGGTGGGTGACGAGAGCCTGGGACGTAGAAGCCTTCAACAGCCAATCGTCTAGGTAGGGGAAGACTGAAATCCTTGACCTGCGCAGATGAGCTGCCACCACCGCCATCACCTTTGTGAACACCCGAGGTGCACTGGTGAGCCCGAAAGGAATCACGGTAAACTGAAAGTGCTCGTGGCCCACCTTGAACTGCAGGTAACGCCTGTGGGCTGGCAGGATAGGAATGTGGAAATACGCATCCTTCAAGTCAAACGCTACTATCCAGTCTCCTTGGTCTAGGGCAAACAAAACCTGAGCAAGAGTGAGCATCTTGAATTTCTCCTTCTTGAGGAAGAGATTGACGTCCCTTAAATCCAAGATAGGGTGAAGGCCTTTGTTCTTTTTGGGAATCAAAAAGTAGCGGGAACAACCACCACTGCCTTCTTCTGATATCGGGACTCTTTCTATGGCTCCCTTGGCCCAGAGAGCCGTAACTTTCTCGCGGAGCAAAGCCAGATGGTCCTCCATCAGATATTCATTTATTGGAGGGATAGAAGGAGGGAAAGACTGGAAGGGAAGGGAGTAGCCCTTCCGTATGATCTGCAGGACCCACTTGTCCGTTGTGATGGAAAGCCAGTGAGGGAGATGAAAACGAATCCTCCCTCCAACTGGACGGACGTGATCCTGCAGAACCATACTAGGAGGGCTTGGGCGCAGTGGAGGGGGGCTGTGTGGCGGCCGACCTCTGGCCAGACCCTCTGGGTCCGATGGTACCAAGACCACGTCCTCTTCCGTGATGTTGTGAAGCCTGAGGACGGTGGCTGAACTGTGGCTGGAGTGGTACCACTCCCCTTCCGAAGCCTCGAATGGGGCGAAAGACAGACTGCTGTCGTGCTGGCGCTGAAAGGCCCAAGGATCTGGCCGTAGCTCGAGAACCCTTGAACCTCTCAAGCGCGGAGTCTGCCTTTTTGCCAAAAAGGTGAGAGCCATCAAAGGGCATGTCCATCAAGCTGGACTGGACATCCCCTGAGAAACCAGTAGAACATAGCCAGGCGTGGTGACATAGGGCCACTGACTATGAAATCGCTCTGCCCAGCGAGTCGGTTATGTCCAAACCACACCAGATCGTAAACTTGGCTGCATCTCTCTCATCCTTGACAGCCTGGGTGAGAGTGTCCCGTACGCCCTCCGGGACCTGGGGCAGCACCTGTGCCACCATATCCCATAAAGTATGAGAATACCGGCCCAATAGGCAAGAGGTGTTTATGGGCCTCAATGCCAGGCTGGTGGAAGAAAACATCTGCTTCCCAAGCTGATCCAGCCTCTTGGATTCCCTATCCGGGGGAGCGGAAGGGAAGGCACCACGGGAAGTAGAGACTTGGACAACCAAACTCTCAGGAGTGGGGTGTTGTGTTAGGAAACTAGGGTTGCACGGAGCGGGTCTATGGCAGCGGCCGACTGTCCTATTCACAGGAGCCCCTGTGCAGGGTTTGGACCACGTACCCAGAAGGACATCTGTAAGAGCCTCATTGAAGGGCAACATCGGCTCTGATGTTGTCACCCCCGACTGAAGCACTTCTGTCAGGATATTCGACCTCACTGGCACCGTAGGCAAATCTAGGTCCAAGACCTCAGCTGCCCTACGCACCACCATAGCAAAAGAAGCACCCTCCTCTGTAGCCACATTAGGAGGAGAGAGCATACCAGTATCTGGAGACGTGTCCAGTCCACTGGCCTCCCCTAGATCCTCATACCAGTCCTGTTGTAATCCACATTCTAAAGGGTCCTCAGACCCCTCCCATTCCTGTCCTGCGTCTGGCTGATCTAAATAATGCTCAGACAATGATCTGGGCCGAATTGGCTCAGTCGAAGTCTGAGTCGACGTCATACGACGTTGCTCCGGATCATCCGGAATAAGGATGGGGCTGCCACCGGTGTGCGCCGGTGGCAGAATCGTCGACCTCGGACCCGGTGCAGAAGGAGGTCGACTGTGAGGGACCGGCGCCGGTCCGGATCCAGTATCGGATCCTGGGGTCCCCAACGGCGCCAAGGCTGAAGCCGCCGAAGTCGAATCCGAAGGGGCCCCTGCTGACCCCGCGGGGCCCGAAGACCCACCCGAGGGTGCAGCCCGCTCAAAAACGAGATGCATGGCCTCATAAAATTCTTTTATTTGAGCGGGGGTCGATCCGGTCCCCGGAAAGGGTGGAAGACGCGGAGTCAACCCTGGCGACGGCTCCGCGGAACCGTGCTCGGAACGTTGACGTTCCCTAGATGCCTCGCCGGCCGACGGGGATAGCAAAGACGAAGTCCGCTTGGACTACTACTTCTTCTTCTTCCTGTGCCTCTTACCTTCTGAAGACCTCGAATGCTCCGGGAGCGGTGCCGCGACCTCCTCCTACTGCGGGACCGTGACCTCCGCGGAGTCGCACTGACTGAAGACGAATGTCGGGCCGCAAGAAGCTTGAGGGATCTCTCCCTCAAGGCCTTCGGCGCCATGGCCCAACAGTCTAAGCACGAGGTGGAATTGTGGCCCTTCTCCAGGCACCAAAGAAACACGGTGCGGGTCCGTCACAGATATGGTGCGATGACATGCACCACACGGCTTGAACCCTGTCTTTCTCGAAGACATGACTCAAACAGTAAAAAAAAAAGCCTCGACAAACCGTCGAACCAGCGCAGAAGGAAAAGAACTGACGTACGCGTGCAGAGACAGCGTCTATATAGACAACTGTGACATCATAGACGGCTCCAACGACGCACGTGGAGTTGGTCGACGCACGCGGATCCAGACGACGACGCCCGACAGCGCACGCAGGGTACTGCTCAGCAGAAAAATTCTGAATTCGAAGAACTACAGTTACAGGTAAGTAACTAATTTTCTTACTCCAGTATTGGAACTTTCATAGATTCACATGCTTGAATCAGAGTAGCGAGCAGTACTTATGCACATTGGAACATTGTAGCCATGTATGTCACAAAACACATGCATATATAAATATCAACACTTCAAATAAAATATTGTCTTAACACCATTCTTACTTCTCCCTTTATTTTTATTTTTTAAGCATCAAAAGCATTTGGTCCGTATCCAAAAGTAACAGACATAAACAATGTGTATACCTGATCTTAGGATGGAGGGATGAAAGAGTTGGCTCACCTTCACCTGAAGAGGTTCCTGAGAACTGCTTGACCCACTGCTACCTCTCCCTGAGATAGTGCTTCCAAGCAGTAATGTCTTGTAAATGTATGGTAGCTTTTCCATATCGCTGCTCTGCAAATGTCTTGCAGGGGAACCCCAGCAAACAGCGCTGCTGAGGAAGAAATTGCCCGCGTAGAATGATCACGGACTGATGAATGCAGTGGTTTTTCCCGCTGCTTGATGGCAGAATCGAATGGCTGAGGTGATCCATCTGGCTATGCTCTGCTTGGAGAGCGGTTGACCTCGTCTGGGTGCACTGTAAGCTACAAACAATTGTTTGGAGCGGTGAAAGGACTTAGTTCTGGTAAAATTTAACACATCTCTTAAGGTCTAAGGAGTGTAATGCTCTTTCCGCAGGAGTTGATGGATGTGGAAAAAAGGTTTTAAAAACTAAGGGCTCATTCAGGTGAAAATCAGAAGGAACCTTCGGAATGAAATGCGGGTTCGTGCAAAGAAGTAGTCTGTCTTGTTTGATCAGTAAGAACGGTTCCTGTATGGAGAGAGCCTGTATCTCACTGACCCGTCTGGCTGATGTGAGAGCCACAAGTAAAGCAACCTTCCAGGAAAGGAATTTCAGAGAAGCTCGATGGATCGGTTCAAACGGGTGCTTCATTAACTGTGTTAGAACAATATTCAAGCTCCACAAGGGAGGAGGAGGTCTGAATGGAGGAAAAACCCTGAAAAGTCCTTTAAAAAACAGTTTGATTAATCTAGAGGAATACAGCGAAGGTGAAGCGTCTGAACGCCTGTATGATGCTATTGCTGCCAGATTCACCTTTATGGAGGAATGCGCAAGACCTGATTGTGCTAAATGCAATAAATAAGGCAATATTTGTTCGGTGGTGAGGACAGTGGATCAATTTGCCGCTGGTGACACCAGAAACAAAATCTTTTCCATTTGCAAGAGTAAGCCTTATTAGTGCTATCTGCTCTAGCTCTGGACAAAATGTACCTACATTCCTGTGGAATACTCAGATGTGCAAATTCCCTCTGCTCAGGAGCCATGTTGACAATCGCATCGACTGGGGATCCGGGTGCGATATTTTCCCTTTGTTCATTGTTATTAAGTGCAGAGATGGCTTCAACGGAATGGGAGGCTTCATTGTTAGAAGAAAAAGCTCGGCAAACCAGTGTTGGCGAGGCCAGTACGGAGCTATCAATATCAGGGTGCACGGCTCTGCCTTCATCTTCTTGAGGAGTCTTGGGATCAATGGAATTGGAGGAAAGGCGTAAGCAAAGATCCCTGACCAAGCTATGGAAAACGCATTCCCCCAAGATTTCTTTTGGTGATGCCAGCTTGCGAAGTACTGGCATTTGGCATTCCACTTGCTGGCGAACAGGTCGATTGTTGGCATTCCCCACTGGGAAAAGAAGTAATCCACTGTGGACTGGTCCAGCTCCCATTCGTGGTAGCTCGATCTTTGTCTGCTGAGCGAGTCCTCTATCTTGTTCTCTATCCCCGGCAGATGCACCGCTGGGAGTCTGATGCCTTGTTGCGAGGCCCAATTCTAAACATTTTGGGCTTCCCTGGAGAGGGTGAGAGATCTCGTGCCCCCTTGTTTGTTGAGGTAATGCATCGTAGTGGTGTTGTCTGTTCTTATTACTACGTCTGATTCCGCTATCTTCAGAAGAAAAGCCTGCACAGCGAGAAACTGCTCTGAGCTCTAGCAGATTGATGTGCATCACCCTCAACTCTAGTGGCCACTTGCCACTTACTCAAAGATCTTGCAAAACGGCTCTCCAGCCCTCCAGAGAGGCGTCTGTAGTGATAGTCCATGGAGCAGGACGATATAGAAAGGAAAGGCCAACAGACAGATGATGCTTTTGAGACCACCATGTCAGAGCTTTGACTATTGCTGCGGTTATGCTTATCCGATCTTCGAAGCTTCCCGAAATCTGGAGCCATTGAAGGTTGAGCTGCTCCTGCAGCGGTCGCATTTTTAGTCTGCAGAGAGGAACCAGAGGTATGCATGATGACATCATGCCCAAAAAGGATTTGAAAAGGCGAACTGAAAGCAGTTTCTTCCCTGTATCGACTTTGCTAGAGTTCGTAACCTCTGCTGTCTCTCTACTGTGGGACACGCCATGGTGGATTGAGTGTCCAGGTTTGCCCCTAAAAAGGTGATACTGCATGATGGTAGAGGTATGGACTTCTCCCAGATGATGGTGAGGCCTTAACTGTTGGGTAAGGAAACGCACCTTCTTGTTGATCTGCGTGCTCTGCGTAGGTGTTTGCTTTTACCAGCCAATCGTCGAGATAAGGGAATATCTGGTGTTTTCTCCTCCTGAGGAAAGCTGTGATTGGCGCTAAGCATTTGGTAAATATCCTGGGAGCTGACTTTAGGCCAAAAGGGAGGACACGAAATTGAAAATGGCTTCCGGCCACCATGAATCTGAGGTACTGTCTGTGGGTTGGGTGGATGGAAATGTGGAAATATGCGTCTTTTAGGTTTAGTGTAGACATGAAATCTCCCTGATTCAGTCGCAGAAGGACATCCTGTAGGCTTATGCGGAACGACTGTTTTTTTTAAGTAGACGTTTAATTCTCTGAGGTCGAGGATCGTCCTCCAGTCCTTCCACTTCTTGCGAATGAGAAAGAACCTGGAATAAAACCCTTTTCCTCGCTGTGACAGAGGTACTTTCTCTATAGCTCCTTTGAGGAGCATCTTGTTGATCTCCCTCTTGAGCTGTTCTGGATACGATGGAGTCCTGCGGGGAGGATTGGAGAGAGGTAGTTGGATAAACTCCAGAGTGTGGCCCTGTTTCACTAATTGGAGGGCCCACTTGTCTGATGTGATGTCTTGCCATTGCTTGAGAAACAGGGATATCTTTCCGCTTAAAACCAGAGGAGGCAGGTTGGATGTAGCCGGAGCCTTGGATGTATCAGGCTCTACGAGCCGAGTCCTTAGCAGGGCGAGTTGAGCGCCCCCTCGTGCCAGATCTACCATAAGCTGATTGTGGTGGTTGTCTTTGTGGGTAGTATTGACAGAACTGCTGAGAGGAGGAAGGATAGGTTGAGTATCTATATTGCTGATAGCCTCCCCTATATGAAGGCAGTCTACGTCCTCTAGCTCGAAAGGAAGGCTTGCGAAATTGGAGAGTCCCTAACGATTTTGCTGTATCCGTGTCGGATTTGATAGATTGTAAAGCCTCATCAATAGGTTTACCAAATACTGCTTGGCCATTGAAAGGTAGGTATAAAATCATATTCTGTACCTCAGGCTGGAATGATGTAGCCTTTAGCCAGCCTTGCCGCCTAAGTACAGCTGCACCTGCGAGCTGGTGAAATGCAGTTGTGGCTATGTCCATCGCACAGTCTATGAGTTCCGCTGACATGCGCTGACCTTCCTGCAACATCTTCCTCGCCTCGGATCTTCCATCCTCCGGCAACTAGTCAATATGCGGGGCGATGTCTGCTCATAGCTGCCTGTCATATCAGGCTAACACAGCCAGGGAGTTAGCAGCTCTGATCACTAGGCTAGCCATTGACGAGAACCTCTTTCCAATATTGTCTAGCCATCTACCCTCTTTGTCTGGAGGTGCAGAAATCGGAGCAGAAGGATTCTTGGACTTCCTCTGTGCTGCCTGAGCCACCACTGAGTCATGATGAGGATGACCAATCAGACATGCTGGGGCATCCTCTGGTGCCTTGTATTTTTTGTCTAGCCGGGGCAGCACTGCTATGACAGTAGCGGGGTTGTGCATCACTTTTAACCCTTCTTCCCATAAGTAGTTGACCAGTGCAAAAGAGCACACAGATTTCTGGAACGGCTCTTTAAAATCATATAAGAAGTAATCTGTTTGCTTGGACGGCATTGGCAGAGCGAAACGTTTAGCTACTCTCTCCAGAAGATTATGAAATTGCCTGATGTTCTCTGGAGGGGAATCCACATTTGACTGGGAAGGAGGAGACGGAATAATGTATTCATTCCTCTCTGAGTGAGTGTCAAGGAGCTCCCCCTTCTTCCTGTTCACCTTCTGACATATCGGTGTCCTGAGGTAAAGTCATATCCGGGGTGACCACATTTGCTAGTGGCAAAGAGGTCGGTCTCTGACGTGAAGTGGTAACCCTGGAGACGGGCGACAGAGGAGGTTGCTCCCCTTGAGGAGGAAAACGCCTACTGTAATTAGCCAGCATTGCTCGGAGGTCTGATAGCAAAGAGGTTGGTATGTATGCCCCTTTTTGATATTGTTGGTCTCCTCCATAGTACGGAGGGTCATAAGTTTCTTCAAATTTGTCTTTGTCCTCCTGATATTTGACGTTCAATTGAGAGGGGCTATGGGCTGTTCCAAATGGACCCTCGTCGTCTGACTCTTCATCCACCTCTAACAAATGTACTGGTATGAGAGGGGTCACCTTACTAGGTGAGGTGTGCTTTGTTTTTTATGTTGTTTTTCTCTCGTCAGTGTCATCGACAGTGCAGATATAGCCTTCGTCGACGGTGGAGTCGTCGATGACGAACGCATGGAGAGCTTGATCGTAGACAGCCATACCAAAGAGTCTACCGTCGACGATGGTAAAGCAGATACCATTGTTACCACCGTTGATGATGAGGTGTAGATCCTCGACGATGATGCAGTCGACACTGCTCTCATAACGGTCGTCGACTGTGGAAGTCGTCATCGACGGTGAAAAATCACTCACCGACAGTCACGTCGATGATCAGTCCGTCGTCGACAGTACATTTTTAGCTGCAGAAGTGGATGAGGGCCTTTTGAAAGGCACAGATGGTGGTACAGAGGATGACTTCTTATGCCTTTCAGAGCTGCTGGCATGACCTCTCTCCCCTTTCTTGGAAGATTTATGAGGTTGAGGTAAAGTAGAGGGGCTGCGGCCCTTGTAAGACCCTGAGGCAGTCTTTTTGTGGGCTTTACTTGATTGTTGGGAAGAAGATCTTGAGTCTGATCTCGCCCTATTTGATGACCTTTTGGATATTGAAGAGTCATCACTATCAGTATCCGCGACTGGATTATCTCTGTACTTAAGTTTCTGCAGCCAAATCAATAAGCTGCCTTCCCTATCCTTAAGAGTCTTAGAGGAAAAGGTACGACAAACCTTACAGTCCTTGGCTGAGTGGTCTGGATAGAGGCAGTATATGCAATCCTGATGAGGGTCTTCAGAATGTAGTCTTCTCTTACCACAGGTTTAGCAATTTCTGAATAAACCCTTCTTCTCCTCGTCACACATGTTGTAGGTGTTAACCCCAATCAGTCAAAACAAGTTTTAGTAGAGAAAAAATAGCTTAAAGCTAATCCAAAGGTGTGAAGAAAGAGCAGAGCTCTGAGGAGACTCCCTAGCACGACGTGCGGTAGAAAATCTGAGGTGCTGGAGTTTCTCTCAGGAGGATTCTAGAGGGTGGTGTTGTCTGATTGGTGGATGCTCAGGTTTGGCCCTTTTTCTTAAAATGGCTCTGATATACTGTTAAATTGAAGAGGCCTAGGGCCCTTGTGTTAATATGTTTCAACACTACTTATATAATTGTACCGGGGGCTCCCATCTCGACGACGGGGAATGATTCAAGCATGTGAATCTATGAA
Source organism: Pleurodeles waltl (assembly GCF_031143425.1). Lineage (NCBI taxonomy): Eukaryota > Metazoa > Chordata > Amphibia > Caudata > Salamandridae > Pleurodeles > Pleurodeles waltl. The sequence continues at coordinate 973,601,332 of NC_090439.1, forward strand.
AGTTCCAATACTGGAGTAACTCCATATGCTTCAAACAAGAAAGATTTCCTGAAAAGAGGTATCTTTCTACAATCCTTACCATCTTGCATAGGAACTGGGAATAGATTCCACTGGTGCACCCAAGCACACCTAAAGAGCCATGCCTGACTGGCGTTTCTTACAGTGCAGTACCCACAAAATCTGGACGTCAATGGACCTCAAAATAGAAGTGTGAGTGAGAAACCGGAGCCATGGTGTAAAATATATTGGGTCTTCCATGTGGACAGTCTTAGGCATCAAGGTGAGAATCTTAAATTTTAACCTGGCCAGTAACAGCAGGGAGGAAAACTACTTCATTTGACGGCACAAGTGACGCACGGCCAGCCGCCTGCAGTTTGCTCTTATTGCATTGTGTACCACAAGAAGCAATGGCATCAAACGAAGACAGAACAGTAACAGTAAAAAGTTAAGACATTTTCAAAGACCAGATGAGGAGTTAGAAGACACAGACTGTTTGGAATGAGTACGAATATGACGAGAGCAAAAAGGTCATAATCAATCCAAACGCATAACAAGTCATCCCAAATGAGCTTGGTTGAAAAGAGGAACACAAGAAGAAACAAAACAATTGTTTTAAATGAAGTGTTACGCCATCCCTGTGTAGCAAGAGCGATGACGAGTACAACGCCAAATAGAAGTTTAACCAGGGTGGAGGGCATGTCACTAATTAAAATCTTCAAGTAAACTATTCACAGAATGCCTTAACGAAGGTAAAGGAATACAATCAACCAAGCTATTCAGAAACAGATGATCAATTCTAAGGTGTTATGCAGTAGGTTTGAAATAGGAGGGGTTGCTTAAAGTAAAGCAGTAGTACAAGAAAGGCACACCACCACTAGATATTTATTAAGGCATCTCATTTACCTTTGTGGACATTTGTATCATTATCCGAGTATAATATATCAAACGATGTGGTAAAATTGGATAATTATACCTTTTAGAGAGCTTGCGTAGTTATCAGGGTACAGTATATCAATAGACACAGCAAGAGCAGATACCCATAGCGGAGTCAGAGATGGAAATGGTACATTCGATGAGAAGCGAGATAAAAGGTCTGCAATTTCAGAGCAGTGAGCAACACAGTTTCAGCTTTCATGGAGCTTGCGTGTGAAGGGACCTACTGAGTTTATATGACCTCATAGTATAAGTAGTAGCTAATATGTATATACGTTCTCTCCTAAAGAAATATATTTTCGTCAAGTTAAAATGTAACTTATACTTTAATAAGCATGTCTGCGGGACAAATATCTTTATAGGTGTACGCATGTTCTTAGGAAATGCTACTTCTGAGCGCATAGAGTAGAGTCTGACATGAAAACAAAACAGGAAAGACTAACTGTACCACATTTGACTATGTACATTAAATAGGGAAACATGGAAGCACCTTGCCTAGTTTCAAGACTTGTAAAACATCGAGAGGTTGATTCAACTCTGGACTCCCGCTTATATACAGTGTGTCAGCTTTGATGGCCATTCAAGTTTTTTTTTTTTTATCCAACACATGACTAATAGAAACATAGAATCAATTTGACTGGAGAGTGGGTATAGTAAGGGGATGACAATTATATGGTGGCTAGAAAATGTGAGACATTAGTTACAGATCAGGATTATAGATCAGCAGCTATCAATAGAGATTTTTCTTTCCACAAAAGTGATCCAAGTGACATCACAGACAGATAAACGTCTGTGATGTCACTCTAAAACACTTCCAATATGTACATAAAAAAACCTGACATACTGCTACCATCCTGAAGCTCTCGCACTACCATTCCATGGAGCTAATCCTTTTCTGCCACCCCATCTACGTTAGATAGTCTAGCCCACAAAAAGCAACAAATTCCTAGCATCCTGCCACCACCACCTTACAAAACCAATGGCAGACATCGGGCTACTTCCAGACACCCACATTCTCCGCCACCCCCCAAATCACAGCTGTGAACGTTAAGCTGAGTAGAAAAGGTCTCCCTGTCAGGTCCACTGCACTCACACACACAAGTTATAATTCTTTATCAGACAGAGGTGGGTATTTTTGGTACATAAGTCAACATAACATGGAAACGTGAACAAACATCTAAAGGGTTTTTCATCAGGACGCATACAATACGCAATCTTTTCTGTCATCAGTTATTTTTAAAATAAAATGGTAACTTAAAGCACAGCATCCTTGCAAGATATTGGTGGTGGGGTGTGGAGGGGTTTGTGTGTGGGTGTTGTGTGTTTTGTGTGTGCACATGCGCACACACTTGCAGGGCACCATCATTCTTTTCAAAGGCATAATTTCTAGGGATTTTACAACTGACCCAGGAAGACAACAGTCATAATCTATAATATGCTTGACAGATAAGAACTTTGCTCTTTATTTCTTGCACCTGGTGACAATAGCTGATGACGGCAGCAGATCGTTCACAATCACCACTTTTTATTCTCGGTGTCATCATACAATCTCACAGAGTAAAATATTTCAACACTGTACAGTGTCACAAGATTTGACCCAGATGTTGCACTAGTGGCGGTAGACGTGCTATGTTTTGAATTGCATCTACTCTGAAATTATATGTTATTGTCACACATAGGTCATGGATATTCTCATTTATTGTATTACAACCTGGCAAAGGCACCAGGGAATACACAGACTTAGTGAAATAATTATGAGGAAGTTAATGCAACTGAATCTGCAACAGTGATCATTCATCTCAATAAAGAGCAATCTGGACTGAACTATCCAGTTAACACAAACCCCCAGGATATAGATGGCGAAAGTACAGCACATAGGGCTTTGGTATTACCCTTTCATTATAGTGATCAATAATGAAGAACTTTTATTTTTTATAATTATAAATAATTGTATTAGGACATACATTGCAAGATGAGCTTCAGTACAGGTGGCAAAATAATCAATACGAAAATAAGCTAAAACAAGTCTAGTCTTTAAAACAATTATCTATAAATAAATATGTTTTACATTCCTCACAACAATGGATATACAAAAACAGAAATAAGTACAGTCTATAAAGGCACTGAAAATTCAATGCCATAATACTGCTGGTCTGTTACTGCAGTTATTATTAAAGTAAACAGAGGGTGGAAACAAAAACATTGTTTTGGTGCAATAACTAAACCTCAGTACATAAATGAGTGTGTGTACATGTAGGACCTTCCATCTTCCTTTCACCAAAACATGGATACAAAACAGGGGAGACCTGCCTGTTGCTTTGCACACGCGACTTTGCAGTTGGTGATGTGCCTTTTGTCTAGTCCACACTACTCAACAGTAACCTTCTCCCCACTTATCCTGCTCCTTCCTCAAATCTTCAGTTTCACTCCCATCACTCAAAAGAATCTTCTAATATTTTGTACGTTCGCCGCCGGAACCATCCTGTCAGATAAGAATCACAGACACGGACTGGTCTTGCATCCCTTCTTCGCGTACGTATCCCTTTACTGTGCGTTACCACTCTTTAATGGCGATGCCCTAATAGTGACACCTCCCCCTCTGCAACAGATCCGGTAGTGAACTTGGATCCTTGCTTGAGTTACTCTTCTCTTGCCACTGGCTTCATCTCTCTTCACATGAGCCACCTAAAACACTTTTCCTTTCCCATCTCCTTCATCCTCCTACTCACCCTCGCAGCATCACCCAGAGAAAAAATCACGTTGTCTATCTACATTAGTGCCAATTTGCTTTGCCAAAAGACTCGTAATTATCTCTTCGCCTTTTTATTGCTATAATTCCAGCCCTGTGCGATAGCACAGCACCTTAGTGGTCATTTCTGCGGTCTTCTGAAGGTCTGTAGACTCAGTATCTCTCATAAGAGAGGTCTGTGAATGTCGGCCACGGATGCACCTCTTGGCTGGTAGTAACAGGAGCTGCAGGGGCTTACTCGGGTGTTCCTGTCAAGTATTTAAATCTTGTACAGGAGGGAGCAATTTACCTTACAAAAAAATGATCTCTAACCATCACTTAATGGTCCACACCCACCTGTGCATTGTTCAACACTCTGGACGATGAAAACAGAAGTACACGTTTTTTAACCTTGAAAAGCTGATTAGTTGTACGTGGAAATATTTGCACATTTTTGGTCTTGTGACATAGAGCATACCTTTTCAACAGAAAGAACTACAGCGCACGGCCACAACCATCAGCAAATGTGTTCATGGTGCACCGAGGAGCCAGTGGGTGACGTGAGCATTTCTGAATGTATGGCCAGAATAGTGATGGCATTTAAACTGTTCAGCAACAAGAGCGCTTTTCTTGTTCTTTAGATATTAAAGTTGCACATCAGCCAGGCAACTTCTTGCTATGACGCCGATTGACAAAGAGGTGTTCGGAGCACTGTGCCTTCCGGCGAGCTATTACAAGCCCATAGGAAAGGGATACACGTGCTGTGCAGCTAAATGAACATAGAGAAAGCTATTACATCTCTGCAGTGCCTGCACACAGTGCCTAAGCTTCCACTTCTACTGTGACACAGGTATGATGGTGGGAGCGTTGCAGGAATACCTCACCGGTTTTGGCGGTTGTTGGCACCACTAAATGCTCATCTATTCCATTTTCTTCGATGTGGTTGCTGGTTGTTGTCGCTGCTGCCTCTTCTGAGCTTTGCTGGACCGATTGCCTCGGACTCTCCAGCTCTGGTTCCGTACGCTCCTCTTCGGGTTAGAATGGGGGAGAAAAAGCGGTTCTTATTAAGAGATAAAATAACACGCCTTTGTAATATCATATCAACGTTTTCTGCAAAGCATGGCCAATAATCCCACACTGACATAGCGGGGGAACATCAGGCTATTTTTCATCTGAACATCAATAGATTCACTTTGTGTTAGCGCAAAATGTACAAGGATACACGTTTATGCGATTTGTTACATCAGACGGGGACGCATTAAGGCGTATTTGTAGACATCCTCCACCATTTATAACCATGTTGTAAGCAGCTTATTTGTATTGTTTGATAGGTGCAATCAGTATTTTTTATTTTATGACAGCAAATGTTCATTTTGTTTTATACCAACAATAGGTGAATTAGTGCTTGTGCAGTCAGTGCGACGAACATACCAGGAAAGAATTGTGGCATTATGGCAAAGCCAGCTCGATAGGTCAGTTAAGGGGTTTAGAGACATGCCACCTTCACTGCAAGTGTATTCTGGGTGAAGTGACACAAATCCAATAGGCAACATAAAGACGGGTAACAGAGCAATCACGCAAAAGAAGCAGGTGGTCAGCTCCGGGTGAGAAGTGTTGGCGCTTTGGAGAGGGAGTGCATAGTGTGTAATATAAAATGGGAGTGGTGGTGGTGCATAAAAGTCATGGAAGCGAGACACCGGGCACACGGCAATGAAAGGTCGTACCCGATTCTCTGTAGGAGTGCTCTCCAGCAACAGCCGTAGTCTCTTCAAGTATTCTCTCTGCAGAGACAAAGCAACAATGTTACTGTGTGCTGTTTTCAACAATAAAAAGGCTCCTAATAACCCCAAATAATGTTTGGTAGAGGCTTACTCACCAACAAGAGCAGCTGACGTTGTGATGTTCACACTTTCAGTAAGGTCCATACATGAAGGGCAGTAAGGAGGAATTAACTATTGCCTAAAACATTGTAAGTTACCTGTCGGCTTTCCTGCCCACTTACTATTACAGAGGGCTAGAAGTGCTACGGTCCACAGTACCATTTGTCCTTATTACGGGTGGATAAGGTTTATAGATGAAGATAAACAGAACTTTCCTCCGACTGTGGATGTGATGTGCATGCAAAGAGGACAGGTGGCCTCCACAAGTGGCACACAGCACCGCTTTCTGGGGAGCCTGAGACCGTGCAGAGCGGCAGAGACTTCCATGTATGGCACTTCTCCAATGTGTGTGTGGGACTGCGCAGAGCACAGGCTGCTGTCATGAGTGCCACACCAGTCTCTGCTCCAGTGCGTGGGCCCACAGAGCCAAAGCTCCTTCCATGAATGGCACAACAAACCTTGCTCCACTGTGCAGTAACTACAGGCAGAGGCTGCCCTTCTTGGTAGCACACAGCGTGTGTGTGAGTAAACGAGGCAGAGGCTATTTCATTGCAGGCCTGCACCCAGTTGATGAAACTGTGTTGTATGGAAACAAGTACACCATCATCCCTCCTGTGATAACCACAAATAAACTCCATTTCTGTCTGGGACCCCTAATTCGTTTTATACTTATACCACTGCTTTTGTGACATTTGCTGGTATGTGAACTTCACCCACCATCAAAATACAGTAACACGCTCCAACCACACACAGAGAGGAAAGTATGTGTGCACACTTCCCAATTAGGCCAGCATCCTCGGAAGGATGTGCGCATATAACCCTTGCGATTGAAGGGCGCAAGGCTCAGTCAGGTTTGGGAATCGACTTCGAGCTAACCACTTTACTGTCATTCAATTTACAATATCATTTTGGCTCAGGACCAGGTAAGTAGTGTTTTTAAAGGCTCAACTGAACATAATTAAGTATGAATGTGTGCTTTGGTATTCATATAACATGAATCTATAAACAGGGAGCAAAGGAGCTTTGTATGCTAATGTGGCTAATGACGATTTTAAGTTCTATACATCAAGAGGGCGTTTAAACATTTTTTCATATTAACAAGTATATTCTCATCACATTTCATAAGTTTACAATTTTAGGCACAGGGGAAAAAAAGTGGCTTGGCCATAGACGATGACTGTCAGTCAAGTGCTTTCGCTGGGACACAGTCACCACAAAGCCCTGGACTGGCTCACCTCCTTCCTCTCTGAAAGAACCCAAAGAGTTTGCCTCCCTTCTTTCCAGTCTACAGCCACCAAGATCATCTGTGGGGTCCCCCAAGGATCCTCTCTCAGCCCCACCCTCTTCAACGTCTACATGGCTCCTCTCGCCAACATCCTCCGCCCACAAGGCATCACCATCATTTCATACGCTGACGACACCCAGCTCATCATCTCCCTCACTAGGAACCCAGCCACTATCAAGATTAACCTGCACCCCGGACTCCTTGACATCACCGGCTAGATATCAGCAAACCACCTCAAAATGAACTCAGACAAAACAGAGATCATCATCTTCGGCCCCAACAAGGTAGCATGGAACGACTCTTGGTGGCCCACCACCCTCGGACCTCCCCCAACACCGACCACCCACGCACACAACCTTGGCATCATACTGGACTCGTCTCTCTCCATGATCCAGCAAATCAATGCCATATAATCCTCCTGCTTCAACGCCCTTCACATGCTACGCAAGACTTTCAAATGGATCCCTTTAGAAACAAGAAGAACGGTCACCCACGCCCTCATAAGCAGCAGACTGAACTATGGCAACGCCCTCTATGCAGGGACCACAGCCAAGCTTCAAAGAAAACTCCAGCGAATCCAGAACGCAGCCGCACATCTCATCCTCAACCTCCCTCGCCACAAACACATCTCCACCCACCTCAGATCCCTACACTGGCTGCCCATCAACAAAAGGACAATTTTCAAAATCCTGGTCCATGCTCACAAAGCCCTCCACGACACTGGACCGGCCTACCTCAACGAACGAGTCAACTTCCACATACCAACTCGACAGCTCTGCTCTGCAGACCTCGCTACAGTCCCCTACAGTCCCCTGCATCAAACGCACCACCTCCAGCGGCCGATCCTTCTCCCACCTTGCCGCCAAGACCTGGAACTCTCTCCTGCCCTTCAGAAAGCCCCCTAAACATGGCTTTGAGCAGTAATCGCCCCTCCCCCCCAGCCCCTTGAGACCCTACCGGGTGAGTAGTGCACTTAAGAAATTATTTGATTGATTGGACAAAAACCCAGGACTTGAAGTTGGTAGTTAAGAAATTAAACTACATCCTCTACCCATGTCCGAAAGGAGCAACAGTTCATTGAGTAAATGTCAACAGTAAAAATATTTACAGAACACTTCCCAGACTCTGCTGAAATACTTACAGCACTCGCTGCATTTTAAACCACTTTTTAGACAACATTTCTTGGACGGTATGCCTCACGACCCTCTTCATTTTTTCGCTTCGTTGCCAATATATTTAATCTCACATCGGTGGATTATTTCGCCCCAGATATTTAGCTCGCTTGCTAAATTTCAAGCATCAATACTGGGAGTGTGGGGGTCGTGGGCGGTTTTGGGGGGGGGTCGGGTGTGTGTTGAATTAATAGTTTTGTCATTTGTATCCGGCCTCCGTTGTCTGGATGACCGAGCCTAAATCCATAGAGTGGGGCCTCTGGATTTCAACATAGTGCAGGAAAGGGGAGCAGTGTTGTGACATCGTTCATAGGTATCAGAAATGTGTTCTGTGCTTTCACCAGTATCACATCTGAGGTGAACACTTCCCACGAACAAAGTGGGGGCATGTGCTGCAGATGCCATATACCATCCACAGGAGAATATCATTTTGTCTGGTGTGTCTTTTGCAATTTACAGTTGGGAAATCAAAAGTTCATTTTGATGCGTTTTGCCCCATCAGGTTTTTGGATAGGTCAAACCATTTTTTGATACTTTTAGCCTTTTTGGCAATGTGATCACACCCTCTTCAGCTTCCATTTACCTTCAGTTTCAAATGTTTTTTTTCTCTTTCCTGCCTGGCTTCATGACAGGGCATTGTGGCCTGGTTCTTGGTTAGCAAAGGTGTGCTATTGCTGCTGACAAACCCCTTTTTACATTTTGGATAGATGACCATCGTGATGTCTTCACACACCTTCACGCCACTCTACAGGATGGGGCTCATCCTTCAGCGATTGGCTCACATATGTTGACCTCCGAGTCTAGCTGATTCCATCTTCTCGTTTGCACTGATGGTTTTCTGGGTGTTTCAGATAATGCCCTCAGTGTCTTCTTCCCCTTCCACGTGGTCTACAGGTTTCTGATTGTTTACAAATTCAGTTTTCAAGGATGAGGAAGACAGATGGGAAGGGAAAGCCCTTATTTCATGGTTGGTGGTAGTCATTGCTTGAGCTCTAGTTGTCCTCTTTTCAGCCCTGATCGCCCACTCTACCTCTCCTTTTTTGGGATCGTCCATATGGTTGGGTACAGCAGAGGTGGCTTGGTAGTTCAGGATATGTGCTACCAGGGGTTCATTTGTATAGTAGACAGGAAGGTGAAGAACCATGCCCAGGGATCAGAGGGATGCATTTTAAGATTTTTTTTTTTTTTTTTTTTAGAGTTTTAGCTTTAGTCTAGGTAAACACTATCTCAGTAATTAGGATAACATCTGTTTGTAAGAACTGGGACAAGTAGGATTGGGACTCAGAATAATGCAAATAAACGACCAAAGAAAATGTCCACCATGAGAATTCCAGAACACAAATGGGTTACCAGATGCCAAAAGTGCCACAAGTACATAAAACAATAGAAATGTGCTCGTCAAACACTTACGAGTTAAAACAAATAACTTGACTGCATTTGCGAACACTGAATTTGTGCCCCTACATATTTGATACATATTACTAAAACAATTTATTTATAATTTTAATCCATCCAGACACACATTCCCTATTCATACAAAACACCAGCTCTACCTTCTACTTGCTCCTAACAGAACCCTTTCTCTCACCACCAAACATATAGTCAGCCTTCCATCATATCATCCACCAACATCCTCCTCCTCTTTTTACCAAAAACACACAATCAGAAATCCTTACACCCCACTCCTCCACACATACTACCTCTTCTAGCGATCAAACCTAACACAAATGTGCATCACTCTTGCCCATCCCTTCACATACACTCTTTTCCAAAACACATCACCACCCCCTTTACCATTCAACTTCCACTCATCAACAGTACTTTAAATACAAATCATTCTCAGAAAACCACTACATCAATTTCTCCTCTCACTACTTCACAAAAACAAAACATAACACACACAAGCACATCAAAATCTCACACATACATTCATAATACATTGTTATAAATTAGAAACATATGCCCATTACCACCCTCATGACTACACAAATAATACAAATTCTAAACCATCTTTACTACCAAATTTTCAATTTTCTGCAACACTTACCACAAATACACGAACACAAACACTCTTATTCATCTATCTCTCATCCATTTAAAAATTTAGAGCCTTAAAATATGACCCGCAGGCTTTACCACCAATACAACGTCCACCCTAAACAGGCGCAAACAAAATAAACACGCCACCCTTCACAACTTCGCATCTCCATGTCTATTACACTAGGCTACTCTACAAAAAGAGCACAGCTCACCATCTACTCATAAACCATCTCCACCACTGACGCATGCAGACCCAACAAAATGTCTAAGCCTGCTGGATGAAGAATACAATATAGAAAAACAGCACTATTGCGGCCCGCATACAGGTAATACCAGCACTAACGACACACCTGCGGCAAATTCTAAATATACTGTTTACTCTTTTTTGAATACTTAGAAACACAATTAACATCCTACACAGATCTAGACACAATAAATTCTGTTAAAAAACTGAGTGGCCACAGGAAGCTCTTGATTTCTTAATACCACCAAGAACAATAAAACAGGATAAAATAAACCAAGCACCTTGGAGAAATAGAGGCCTAAAAAAGATAAAACAACAAATCGGAAGGCTGCAATGAACCTGGCTCAAACAAACAGCAATCAAGACAAACTTCACCTACGCAAACGTAACAGAATATACAAATCAACAATCAAAAAGCTAAAAAAAAATACTATTAAGACAGAATTCAAAATGCTAAATGTGCAAATAATTATACAAAATTCTCAATGCATTTTGTAAACATAAATGCATGGAAGTAACTCCTTCCATTAGTCAAGTATTCACAACAAACTGGCAAACCATTACACAACCAAAACAGACAATCTGGAATCCTATTTAAAACAAAAGGAAAACCACCAGCACCAACCCAGTTCCAAAAATCCCCTTCAAGAGCAGGGTAACCCAGCCTCTGCATTCCTTCAAACAAATATCACAAAGTGAATGTATGGATCTAGTCAAAGGAAGCAGGCCTTGTGGCTGCTCTTCTGACCCTTTCCCCCCCAAATTTTCGAGAACACTCTTATCTACCTCAGCTGCCACACCAGTAATAAGAATCATCAATAATTCTTTAACTGTGGGAATCTTTCCAGAAAACCGAAAAAAAGGCATACATATGCCCACTAGTAAAGAAAACAAACCTGGACCCGCACGACCCCAACCACTACAGATCAATTACAAATAGACCATACCTGAGCAAACTGATAGAAAGAGCAGCATTCACCCAGCTGTCATAATTTATTGAAGATAACTCCATACATTCAGACCACCAAAGTGGATTCCGCCCAGGAAGAGGGGCACAATCTGCCTTCGTTGGCATCTGGGATGACCTTAAAAATACAGTAGACCAGAATGGTGTTGCTGGACTACTTCTCTTGGACCTCTCAGTTGCCTTGACACAGTTGACCATGACACCCTAATACAAAGACTCTACAAAACCAGCATAAAGGGGACTGCTCTCACCTGGATCACATCCTACATTCAAACAGAACAAATGTCAACCATACTCCCCCTTTCTCATCCAAACCATACTTCACAAAAGCAGGGGTACCACAACGCTCTATCATCTCACCCATGCTTTTCAACATCTACATGAAATCCATACTTGCAAAGACCAATGAATCTCAGCTCACAAGCTACAACTATGCAGATGACACAAAAATATTCCTTAAACTGAAAAGCCCCAAAGACAGTAGAAGCTCAAAAACCTTCCGTTGCTTCAGAGCAGTTGATCAGTGAATGGCATGGAGCCATCTAAAACTGAATGCTTCCAAAGTTGTCTGATTAGGTAATTATGGGTCTCTGTTTTATTTATCTATCACAATATGTAAATAGTATAATAAGCATTTTATATGCAAGTGCTTCATTGTTGAAATATTGAGGAAAACATTTAAAAAGTTATAAAAACACTCAAATTAGCTTCAAGTTCAGCAACACTTAAAAGTCTAAGTTTAAACAATACAACTTTAAATCTCAAAATATATTAACTTTCTTACACATATGTATACCCTTTGTATGTAGTCATGTATCTATATATGTATTACTTTACTACTACTGCAGAAAAAAGAAAGAACTTTCACTCGCTCTAATGCACTACTTTGTCTCACCCTATCCTGCTCTCAATATAAACTCTACCTCTACCTCCACTCTCTGACTCATCCCAAACCTCATTCTAACACTATGATCTCCAAAATAACCCTTTCTATATTCTTTCCTCCTCTATCCCTCCTGGATAACCCCAAACCTCAGTTTCCTATTATGATCTCCATAACAACCTTCTTCCCTCATGTATCCCTCTTTTGACTCACCCCAAACTACATTTTACTACTATATTCTCCCTAATCCTTTTGTACAGACTCTTCCCTCCCCCTTCTCTCCATTTTACTCATCCCAAACCTCATCTTATTACTATGATCTCCCAAATAACACTTTCTAAACTCTTCCCTCTTCTATCCCTCTATTATCCTATTCAATCCAACTAACAGACTCACATGCCTACTTCTCAAATTAACTTCTATTTCCCTATACTAATTCACCACTAACCCTTTTAGGTATCCGGAGTGGCATGCTACTCGCCGAAAAGCATTTCAACGCCTCGTCAAGGGTAGTAAGCATTATATAAATACAATTAGAATACTGTCACTTCACAACAAAAAACACATAAAAAAAACAAACAAAAAAAAACCACACAGACAGCCTGGTACTAGCTCTCTCTTCAAAAGAAAGTTAAAACGTTACTTTCAGAATTCTGTCTCAAAACCTCCGTTCAAGCCATCACAGTCTTGCACCTGCGCTCCTTGGTCATCCACACCCCGTACTAGCACACCTTAAGGGTATCGCACACGCCACAGCAAGTCTCATCCAGGGCTGGAAGAAATATGATCACATCACTCTCATCCTCGTGGAATTTGATTGACTCCCCTTGGCAGCCAACACCATCTTCAAAACAAGCTGCAACATTTATAAAGCTGTCATGTCCTGCACCCTTGTGTATCTTACAGACAAGCTCACCATCTCTGGTGGCTCTCAGTACTAGGGCTGGGTTGAGGAACGGTTCTGGCCAAAATGCTCAAACCAGCTCAGCTACCTTCCTCTCCTTGTGCAGCCTATCTCTTTGTATCCATCTATTCTCTGTTTCCTTTTCTCTTCACCCTTGCTGATAATTTTCTTTCTCTCCTTTCCCTCTTCCTCACTCTTTCTGTTGGAGCCTCCCCGTGCTTGCTGCAATTAACCTGGATGAGCGGGGGTAAGTGACAGAGGCACAAGAGGCAGTCCTAGGCTTTCAAACCCAGCCTCTGAAGGTTCAGCTTACAGGAGAAATACCCAGTGAGTAAAAGGCCTGCCCAAGCCTTGTTCAGCACACCCGCAGACAAGCAACCATCAGACTGGAAACTAAGAATAATCAAAAAAGGCCATCCAAGACAGTAGGCCTTATGCAGATATCTACCCAGAATCTGAAACAGCATCCCTCCAGCCATCTGAGTCACCCAACGTTTCTCTAGTTTAGGATATAGTGGAGGCTCTCGTCTTTAAAGAACACTAGATCACAATATAGTATCAAAGCAAGAACCAGCCATCTCTTCTATCATTTGTTGATTCTATGCTTTCCTTTGACCTTGTACAGTACTGCGCTGCCTTTTTGATGTGGTTGTGCTATACAAATACCACTGACATACATACAAATGAATAAATACATTGGAAAAATAGTGGGCCTGATTCAAAACCTGTTCTGTATGGCTAACTTCAACACGTGGATTTTGATCTAGATGATGGCATTTGCAGATATACTACTTACCCCTTGTGGTAAAATTTTCTTATACAACTTTAGACTTAGCTCTGGTATGTGGGTGGCCTGCAAAAGTAGGTCAATGCCTCCAAGCTTGCAGATTTGTGAGTATTCATGCACCACTCGCAGATATTTTGCTGCCCAGTGAATACAAACCTACTCCTCAAGCACGGGAGAAGTGTGGCTCAATGGTTAGAGTGGCAGACCCGGATGCAGAAATCTGGCCCGGGACCAGGGTTCAATTCCCGCCTCGGCGGGTCTTGGGCTCAATTTCCTCAGACCTGATAATTCTTGCATCGGTGCCTAATCTAATTCATGGGTCCCACTCTAACTCTGGGCAATAGCTTGCTTAATCTCCACAACGGCCCAAACAGCGCTGGGATGCCTGGCTTCACCTTGGAGGTTGCCCAGGAGTGGGCACCTCACAGGGAAAAGCCAGGAGGGGTTCCACAGCGGTATGCGTACAGCGCCTTGAGACCCTAACGGGTGAGTAGTGCGCTATACAAGTACGAAGTTTACAGTTTTACAGTGCCTTTCGACAGTATCAATAGGGAGGGAATGCCCCCGACATGAACTGGAGAACAAAAGCGGGGTTTATAAACAAAGAACTGCACAGAAATGTTAAATATGCTAGTGCGCACAAGTTCTATTTCTAAATGCAGTAATTTTCTACTGGTGGAAATTTCACATGTGCAAATGTTTCAAGCATGAGACCGTTTGGAACGGTACAAAAATCAAAGATTATATGAGTAATACCAGAATTCTTTGAGAAATCATTAAAAGTCTACTTGACCACAACAACGGAATACGTGTAAGGAAGGAGATCATTGACTTTCACCTTCTCTTTATCAATGGAGTCCAAAGACATTTAGATTGCTAATCACGCAGCCTAGAAAATATTTTACAACACACAGGATAAGGCAGCTTCTGTCTAGTCACAATTTTTTAGTCAACCTTCTAATGTGCTACTCATTGAACACCATTAGAGGTCAGCTTAAACCTTTGTACTTCTGTCACATTCAAAATAATGAAGGAGTAGTTCTCAGGGCATCGATTTTAAGTGATTCTACCTCATTATTTACTGGGTGCAGTTTTACCTTTCTATCTGAATTCCAGCTTTAGACTTGGCAATACCATGGTGATTTCACGATTCCCATTATAAAGTGTGAATCCTACAATATTTTAGTTTTTCACCATACAAACATTGCCCAGCTTCGCTCTTGTGGTCTATTTGACTTCACTCGAAACTCCTTGATGAAAAACATCTGTTATTCAATTGTTACCCATCTGTATTTCCATATTTTTCTCAAATGGTAGAAACTTACTTGAAAACATTTTTCACAGAAATCAGGGATAAATAACTGTTCATATGACAACATACATTTTAGCAAACTGGCAGGCTAATGACATCTTCCCAATTCTCACTCCAACTCAGAAACTCCAAACTCATTATCACAGTTTTTTTGTTTTTTTTAAACAATTCTCACCTCTTCAAAGACAGTTAGGTGACACGTAGTTACGTTTTTATAGGCATTAGGACCTGGAGTACTATCTTAAAAAAGAGCTTGGCTTCTTCTTCCAAACATATTGGCATTAAATAAAAAGTAGAAGACCACAAACACATGGTATACTTCATTTTATAAAGGTCAGGATGGCTGAATGAATAGTGAATAAAAGAAAAGAGGACCTCTTCATGCAGATGACTTTTTTTTTTCTATCAGAAGTGGATTATCAGCTTGTACCACCAGTGGATGTCATTCATAAACTTCCCAAATAATATGAGTTTAGCATCATAATGAAAATGTACAATTATTATAGACTGAAATGTATATAAATAGCCTTTTGTTTCATGCATTTTGATAAACAACACAGTTTAAGTGTTTTGGGATGAACTTTGTGTTTAAGTAGGAGAAGTGCTTTCCTTTACATTCCTTTCTGGGTCAACACTTGTTGAGATCTAAATTCTCACTATTACTGAACGTTAATATTCTCTAAAGAAGTATTAGTAAAGTCAATATGGCTTGTCTACGAATCAGCTATTGGGTTTGCCAATGTGTTGTAGCCATGTTGTAAACCAGCGTGGCTGCTGTTCAGCACAACTAAAATATAGTGGCGCAGAGCAGAGTGGCATGGAGTCGAGTGTTATAGAATGCAGTTTTTGTAGGGTGGAGTGGCAAAGAGTGGAGTGTTGTGGAGGAAGTAAAGCATTGTGGAGTGGTAGGGCATAGATGTGAGTGGAGTAGAGTGGCATGGAGTAGAGTGCTGTGGAGTTGCATACAATGGAGTACATTATTGTATAGTGGTGTGGACTGGTGTATAGTGGAGTAGCGGAGTTGAAGAGTGGAGTAGACTGCTGTAGTCTATCATAAAGAAGAGTTGCGAAGAATGGTGTGCAGTGTTATACAGTGGAGTGTCGTAGAATGGTATAGTGTAGAGTGGAGTGACAGAGTGGAGGATAGTGTTGTACTGTGGATGGGCAAAGAGTAGAGTAGACTGGAGTAGCATAGAGTGGAGGGGCATAATGTAGAGTGGAGGGTTAGAGACTAGGGCAGAGAGGAGAGCAGAGGGAATTGGAGGGGCTGGAAGTGGGGTAGAGTGGAGTGGCATAGCATAGCATAGAGTGGGGTAAAGTGCCAGAGTAGAGTTGAGTAAAGTGTTGTGGAGGGTTGTAGAGTGGAGGTAGAGATGAGGGGCATAATGTAGAGTGGAGTGGCGTGTCGTAGAGGGTAATAGAGTGAAGGGTCAGAGTGTAATAGACAGGAGTGGTGGAGTGTAATGTCTTACAGTGGAGTCAAGTGAACTGTCATGTCATCAAGCAGAGTGGCAAAGAGTGGAGTGTTGTAGAGTGGAGTGGTGTAGAGTGGAGGCACATAGCCTGAAGTATGGATAGTGTAGTAGTGCACTGCTTTTTCAGACAACACATTTTCAATTAAAATGGCCATTACATTTGCACAAACATACAGTTGTACTGCTGAAACTATACAACAACCAATGTGTGGAAATGTCATCACCTATAATTTTGCTTTTAGCACACTTTGGAATTGCACAAAAATGTGCTTCATTTTTGCTTTTCTGACATATCTGAACACGTCATTTACAGATGTCTAAATATTGTTGTGTGCTAGAAAAGAGGTATTCCTTCAGCGACACAAGCCACATAAATCGTATCCTTTGAAGTCAAGCAACGAAAAGTAAACACCAAAATCCCTCAGAAAACTGAGGTTCATATTCAACCTCTGTATTTGAAAGGACAGCCTGTTCACAGAAAGCAAGCACCCGTGGAACAATACAAGGCGCAATGGTTAACAGGCTATGCTCCATGGGAGGAACTAACTCAAGCTAAAGCAAATGAAGCAAACAAACAGAAAGCAAGCAATTGTGAGTTGCAAAACAGAAAGTCAATGGTAAGTAATGGGTGAAATGCATTCCCAGACAAATGTTAGCAAACCAGACATCTGCACTAGCTGGTAGGCTTCAAACTAATGAGTAGATCATGTAGAATGGTAGACATATTTAGCTTGGCTCCTTCCCTGATCTCACAGAGCATATATACTTAGGTGAGATCTCCACCGGTGAGGTAGAATGCACATGCTAAGAATAATGCTTGATTTTATAAAATGTTAAATCGTGGTCTAAGTATCAAATTTGACTATTTTTGCAACTCATGAAAAGGCGATAGAAGAATGTTCAGCTAGTAATCCTGGATGTTATTTAATAATACTAGGACAAAGCCTTTGCTGGAAAAAAGATTCTAACATCACATGAGCTGTAAATGTTCAAAGGTCATAGTAAATCTTTTACTCCAAAATTGACCATTTGTAAAAACTCAACAGGGTAGTAAATGGGCTAAGATTAAAAGGAGCAAAGCCATTTGAATTAGCAAGATTATGAGGAGTATAACATTACACCAAAATAGTTATAATTTCCCTATAAGGCATTTACATACCACTATCAATTGAGAGGTGTTGTGGGAAAGGTATGCGAGTCTTAGGGATAATGTATGTAGATATGAGCTTTGTTGTCAAAATTCATAAAGATTTTTATTATAGTCTTTAATGGATGCTAAAGAAAGGTAAGACATTCTAAGATGTTAAGTACCCTGACGCTGAGCTTTAAGCAGGTCTAGGATATATGCCTCTCACATTCATATCTGTAGATATGAATTACAGGTAAGAATATTTTCTAACTATATTGGGGAAAACATTTATTTTTTCAACTAATTTAAAGACTGTATTACAATGGCATCACTGCTATTGAGAATGGACATATATTTGCCTTGAGTGTGATTGGGACTCTGCAGACTTAGAATGCCTCTTACTGATCAATCAGAAGTATATTGGAATGTAATTTTACAGATGTTAATATCTAACAAAAACAACCCAAGCTCAAGCAATATAGGGTAAAAAATTATTCTGTTAAAAAAGTGGATAGATCATGATTCATCATCAAAATCACTGCTGGTGGAGAAACATCTAAGATAGAGTTGGAAAAAACATGCATCATGTGAAACAAAGATAGTGACCCTGTTAAAACTGGAACCGCTGCTTCCCCTCTTTAAGCTGTCGGGATAACAGGATGAATGTTACACTGACTGAAATGAAACAACCTCGTCAATTGTAGCAGCAATAAACATATTTCATGAGTGCCAACAGGCGTGGGATACATGGTCTTGAAGAATCTCAAAACAGAGACCAAATAATGTATTGTGGAAGTATGACTTTTTCTAAGAGCAACTGCCACGTTTTGATTAAACACAATTATTAGCCTTTCAATATTGGTTGTGAATGATATCTGCAGTTTACATCTATTATTTCTACGATGTAAATAATACAGTGGGATTTTTACACTAAAAACTCATTTTTTTATTTGTTATCGAATGTTCAAATCCCAAAAGGGCCCATAAAACAACAAGCTTCCTTAATACATAAACTTAGTCTTTAATTTTCGAAATTGAACATTGTTACCAAAATTTAAAAGGATAGACGTTTTAATTGCCCCACTGATGCTGTCAAGACCCATAAAATGACCCAAACGTTCAACATTGAGCAGTTTATTGCATGCTCATGTGAATTCTGAAGGCTTTTGCATTTATCTGTATTGTTTAAATAAATGTAAATATGAATGTGAGTTGTTTCATACAAAAAATACAAATGTAATTCTTAATATTTCACCCTTGTGTCAGAACTCCTTTAGTGGATTATGAAGAGTTAATAAAGTACAGCCAAATTTTCTCCCTAGGTGGCAATAACATCAGTGCTTTAAATGAAATTACATTTAAAGCAGTGGACAGTGTGAAAACTCAATTCCACAATGCATCTTGACAAATAAAGAAAAGCAAAGCATATCAACCACTCAGACCCCTCGTGATTCTACTACTATCACAAAATAATTTATTCAGAATAGAGATTTATTTTGAGAGGGCTTTGCAGGCCATCACTCACGCACAGACTAAAATGTAAGCCTTTTATGTGGGCAAATATTGTCAGATGCATACACGTGCTTTCCTCTTACCCAAGCTCCTTTAGTAAATTGTTTGATGCTATAATCGGTCTAAGGTGCTATTACTATCTCAAATTATAATCCGTATCTTTACATCAGGAAATTCAACTTGATATAATTTACATTTAAGCATTTCTTCTAAAACCTGGGTTAACTGGATATTACGATTTATTGCTGCAGTCAAGTCACAATAATAGGTAGTGCAGAAAGGAGGAGTTAGATCTTCAAGTAACACCTCAACACTATGTAGCTGTACCCATCCCAGTCTGTCTGAAGAACCCAACCACTGGTAACCTGCTTCACCATTCCATGACCTGGCAACTCTACCAGCCTCCTCAGTTGTCCCCATTCCTTCCTCCACAACCTCCCACACTGTAGTGCCATCCTGTGACCTCTCCTTCCTTCCTTATTGGGTTCTACTGTCTGATTAACTGCTTCACCTTCGCTGTTGTACAGCTTTTCAACAGGTCCTTGTACTCTCCCTTCCCCTCTGCCGGTATTGACTCTTTACAGGAGTCCTCTATGATTCAGAGTTTTCTGTGGTTAGAATTGGGTTATACAAATACCACACTTCCTCACGTGATGTGGAATATTTGTATCCCTTGGTGATTCAATGGGGGCACAACTGATGACCTCTCACCACAGTAAATAGCTTTAATAATATGTTTTGTAATATTTCTTTTTAATATTCTTTTTGCAATTTGCATTATAAAATAAGCACAATAGCACCTGTTCAAACACAGTAACAATGAAATACATGACTATTAGTGACCATACACCCAAAACCCAAAAAGGTACCAGATCATTTTGCTGGCACACTGTAGATTAATAAAAGTCCAGAATGTCAGAGATGTAAACTGCTGACACTGCTCTCTAGAGGTCCCTCTCAGGATTATTTACTTTTGAAGCTGATTTGCAAGATGCTTGCATAAAATTAAGATTCAGACATTGATAGGACTGAGACAAGTTAGAACAGTTAAGTCAGCTGATCTTAGACACCCCTCTTTCCCTTGCTCTTAGTAAGCGGACAGTAAAATGCACAGAGCAGTGCAGCATTCCAGTGAAATATTGAACTGATACTTCTATGTAGTGAAATTATATTAGTGTAACGGAAATAAAAATGAAACTCCGATTTTTGCAATGATATGAGGCAACATGACAGGGGGGCTTCATTTTTACTTGAACTTCAATGGTATTGTGTATTTTTTGCTGCCCTTGCAAGCTTTTCTCCGGTACTCAAATGCCCCTCCTTGTTGTACGGAGTGGCGGGGCAGTCTGAGAATGTTTGCAGAAGTAAGCCTTGTTTAATGAGGCCTAGGTCAGACAGAAATGTCAACTCACTCATGTCAGGTGTACGTAGCTCAGTCAATGAGGTTTTATCTTTGTTTGATTGGGGTAGTGCTGGGTGTCTACAAAGTAAAAACCCAACTGGATAAACTATTCACAAACCACACATGAAAACATAAAATCTATGTTTGTGGGCGATGGTGGCAAGTCTCTTATGCAGTACAGATGAAGATCAAATTCTAATTTGTTAACTACTGGTGAAGCTTGCGCATTGGTCATGCAGGCAAAAGAGTAAGTACAAAGTAGAGTCTATGTGATGTGGTGATATATCCAACTAAGACTTTACTAAAAGTATCTAGAACCACATCAGTTTCTTAGATAAATAATGGAATTGTAGACACCTTACAGCATTATCTCTGAACAGATACTACAAAATAATTTAAGCTTGTATAAAATCTTCTGTTGGAATATCATTATCACATCAATTAAGTGGAAATAGGGTCCGTGTCACAAATTGCTGTGCAGCCAAGTCAAATTAGTCCATGGCAGCATGTCACAACTCTGTAACCAAGCAAGTCTACCAAGCAATAAGGCTGATATGATGTGCAGGCAAGCAATCGCAAGCCAACAGAAAGCGTGTAGGTGTGATAAAGGAAGCAGTGGTTTTAAATTGAAGCGTAGACACATGGTGCAGAGGCTTTCACTCGATCCAATTCAAACTGATATCAGTTATAACAAGCAGTGTATATTCTTCCTAGTAATTCTTGCTTTTAATTTTTATTTTTTTCTTCCAACAATTCTTACATAACACATTCTCAGATAAATTGTGCTGCAAGCATTATGCCTGCTCACTTCTCATAAGATTATTGCGTAAGCAGTGAGGCATTGTTTTGATCCAGTCACACATGTATGCCATTTCATATACTGAGCATTCATAAATTACCCGAAACTGCAGTCTATAAAACAGAATAGCTCAGTTTGATTATGAGCCTCAGAAGGTTGTCTGGAGCTCAATGGCGTATCTATAATGTACTAGCTAATACCCACTCCCGAGGCAAGTTGTTCTTGGTAGTACGCAAAAGCAGGCAAGAGGAATGAAAGAAAACTTAACTGTTTCTTGATCCGGTATAGCTTGATGTGTAGATATCCTTGGGCAATTGAGAATGATTCCTCCGTCTCGAGGCCATGGGCTGGACACTTGTAGGGCGCCATTTGGAACGCTGGCCCTTCTGGGATCCGGCATGTCGAAGTTTCCTTACCTTTCCTGTCACAATTTGTTTTTTGTGAGACACAGGACACAGAAACGTGGTCCATAGATCTGAACGTTTATTTTTTAGCTAGGCTCCACTACAACAATGCTTGTAGTTGGCTCTAGTTTTAAGCCTACTTACAATGAAAGACGCTCTAAGATGCCACAGCTATTGCAGTCTTCTCATCTTCACCTGAATCACAATCGTCCACAAGAAGCAATATGTGCTCCTCTTTGGGATAAACAGTCTTTCCTTGCCATGCACTAAGCTAAGAATATTTTTAACTGTGAGGAACAAAGTGTTAAATTACTGGATAGTGAAGAACACGAGACTAAGCAGAGCAAGGCACATCCAAAGTTGGTGAGTCAGTCAGTTCAGGGACTCTAGTGAAAGGAAACGAAGGGGGTATTGACAAAAGAAAAACATGTCTCAAGAACTGAAGAGCAAAATGCAAACGTGTGCCAGGCCACAAGGATGCACTGAATGAGTGAACTGGAGCAGAGGAGGCGTCAGAAACAGCTGTAGAAGAACTAGTAAGTTAACATGGGTGAAAGACTGGGAAGGGACGAGAGAAGTGTGTCCCGTAAATATCAAAGCTATCGATACCACGGATATGTTAAGAAAATAAACTCTTTCCTTGCCTCCTCTGGACAACTAATAAGTAGCACTGTTGCCTATAGATCCAGGGCAAAGCGGAAGACATCAACACCCTCAATTTAAAATAACGCTTGGACATCTATTGCAAGTTGTGCTTCCTAAGCATAAAAAAAATGAACAAGCAGTGGCAAAGTCAATTGTTGTCACCTTTTGGGTTTGCTAATGCAGACCTTTTGACTTTCCCAATGCTTTTTGCAAATGCTTTTCTACATCAAAGACAACAATGCATGTTTACCTCATGCTACCCAGTGTGACGAGGTATAGGTACACATGGGTCACCACACATGTAGGCTCATATGGCATAATGCGTCTGCCATTTTGGAAATCAAAACTCATTAATAAAATGTACATTAAAGTGCCTTTTAATAGTTTTAATAATGAAGAGGCCCGGCAGCAAATTACAGCTGCTGAGCTCTCAAAAAACTAAGTTATTAAAAAAAAAAAAAAAGAATGGTAGTGTTGAGGGAGCAAGGGAGGAGCAGGTAGAAAGAGTACCACACGCCGGAGCAGAAGCTGCAGAGCAACAGAAAGAAATGTGGAAATAACAGAGGAGCTTAGATGATAGTATTAGGAGTTGAAAAAGAAAAACAGAGTAGTGGGGGAAGTAAAGGGCAAACTAGAAGTGATGGGGCGAGCCACATGGGGAGCCTGGAGTGCGAGAATTTGGGGAGGAAAGCAGCACATGAGGGAGAGCAAGAAAACACATCCTCTCCCATGGATTGATCAAAGAAAGAAAAACGTAGTTCCTTAAATGTGAACAACATAAGGATACAAGTCATCCATTCCAGGGACGTTATAGAAACTATGCTACAGCGGAGCGATGAACACAAGAAGAGGAAGGAAAGCAATTGAATAAGAAGCAAATGCCAGTCACAAAAAAGCCAACCAATGGGAAGCAATGGCTGACCCAAAGCCCACTCGAGGTATAGTTACTGTCCACAAAAAAAAGCAAAAAAGCTGTCTGCAGTCTACACATAAAAAGTGAAAGTTAGAATGCTTAGATTAACCACTTTTTCTTTTGCTCACTGTATCACTACAGAGAGGGATATAACTTAATGCAATATAGACTTTGACCAGCATCAATTTAATCCCAATTTAATCCCATTTAATCCCAAACTGCACATCAAAAGCATATTCTGACTGATTTTCATGTGTACAAATTATCACCTATATTGAATATCTACATTTATTAATGGCTCCCTTTGAATGGTGAATCCTTCCAATTTATTTAACTTAAGGTAGATCAACCATTTGCTCAAAGAAAATGCACTGGTTGACCCTACCAAATGTAAAATCTATCACTAAATCAAATCTATTACTATTAAAACTATTAGGCCTGTAGCTCAAGGAGTTTGTGTCTCTAATATGATTTTATCCGAGCTGTAACACAGCATTACTTATGCTAGGTACACTCGACCTAGGGAGACGCCAGCACCCACATCTATTCTACGTTATTGTGTATGATTGTGTAACAACTGCAGTGCTCAAGGTAGGGAGTAAACGGATTGCCTTCTTCCAAAATAAAAATAAATAAAAATCATTGTTTGCCTTCGAGACATGCTCCCATCAAGCACCAATCAATTGCAGAGATTCATAGAGATTGTGTTTATTGGTGTTATTTAACGTCTTTATACAATCCCTACATCAACATTTAAAGGTCATGGAGTTTCACTATCATGCTATGTGGGTGTCTCCCAAGAAGTACAACCTTTCCTTTTCAGTGGCAGTTAGGCTGCATGTACCTCGAATGTATGTCAGCTAGGCACATAACTTCCCTCAAAGCGGTAATTAGGCACAACAATCTTTTCTGTCTATTGATTACATCACATGCCCCCATAATTTATTTTTCACCTTTTTATTTTCCACTCGGAGATTGCATTAATTTAGCTTCCTTTGTAAAGCTTTTTTTGCTGCAATGCATCTTCCTCTTTGCTGTGTGCCAAGTCTCGCTTTCTTACAGAAGGCATTTTTGAATATTCAGGTTTTTTTATTACAACACACACAGACAAGGATGATCCAGACAGTTGCAGTGCACTTAACTGAACTGACTTACTTGTGCCACAAGTTGGGATGCAGAGATTCCACAACACGTTCCTCCGACATAGTTAGGTAATTAAATCAATATCCTAATGTTTACCGAATGCTGGCTAAATGTATTCACGATCCAATAAACATGTGCTTACTGATTAGTTTTCACTCAATGCTCTTCCAATAGGATGTGCCCAAATATTCTGTCTGCCTTATCTCCCATTATATGAGTTTTTGTTCCAATTACCACACTTGGGTGCCCACCAATAAAACTTATTTTTCAGTTTAAGATCGATAGCATTTTCCTTGTCCTGATGGTGCACATCGTCAAATACCAGAAAAAAGGTTATTACTGGGTATTAAATAGTAATTGTTCCTACCTCACAATCTGAACGTCTTGGAACTCTTTTTTTTATTTTTTTTATTTTACTAATTGTGTTACAAGTGTCCCAATATTTCCCTGTCCTGATGAGACCTTGTTAAATGTTTGCAATGGCTGAAATGTCATCAACAAAATGACAATCAGAACTGGTCTTTGAGGCTCATTTGTTTTTCTTAGCTGTTATTGCTGAATTTTATTTACCAAAACGTTACTGTTTAGACCACAGTAGCTTGATTTTTTATACACGTGTATAGTCACAGCTTCTGCTTTTCCGTATGATTACTGGTGAAACTGAGCACCCTTTTCTTGTGCCTTTTTAGGGTCGAGCCTGCGTTGCATGCGCTCACGCATGCGTATCGCAGCGAGACGCTTTTGTATTTAGAAAAGGGCTCGGAGCCCTGTCAACTTCACGTCAGTGTTTTTTATTGGTTTGTGGGCTTGCCTAATAAAATCTGCTTGCTTTCATTAGTCGGAGGCAAGCATACGTCATGCCTTTTCCGGTGGCTAGCCCTCCTCGAGCGCAGCGACATAGTACAGAAAAGATGCGAGGTTCGCTGTTTTCCATCGGGCTCGTGGACTTCTTTTTCTCTAATGTACGAGCGCGATCTCGCTTGGCAGAAGTCAAGCGCTTTACATAGTTAATTTCACTTTTTCGGGTTGTGGACATAAATGCACTTTTGCCTGATAGGTGAAATGTCGGGTTAAGAGTTTACAACGCGATCAGCTCTAACATGAGCAAACGCGAGACCCGTTGCATTGTAAATGCTTGTTTGATTTTATGATCATTTGAACTAATGATTATTGCAAGTAAATTACGTTTTGCATACACAGTGACAAGGCCAATGATTCCTTGGGCTACATATACAAGTAAGTGTTCATAGTAATTTACTTGCTGCACATCTTTAAATTCTCATAATTGTAGGAGTCCTTAGTGAACTACAGGGAGTGCAGAATTATTAGGCAAGTTGTATTTTTGAGGATTAATTTTATTATTGAACAACAACCATGTTCTCAATGAACCCAAAAAACTCATTAATATCAAAGCTGAATATTTTTGGAAGTAGTTTTTAGTTTGTTTTTAGTTTTAGCTATGTTAGGGGGATATCTGTGTGTGCAGGTGACTATTACTGTGCATAATTATTAGGCAACTTAACAAAAAAAAATATATACCCATTTCAATTATTTATTATTACCAGTGAAACCAATATAACATCTCAACATTCACAAATATACATGTCTGACATTCAAAAACAAAACAAAAACAAATCAGTGACCAATATAGCCACCTTTCTTTGCAAGGACACTCAAAAGCCTGCCATCCATGGATTCGGTCAGTGTTTTGATCTGTTCACCATCAACATTGCGTGCAGCAGCAACCACAGCCTCCCAGACACTGTTCAGAGAGGTGTACTGTTTTCCCTCCTTGTAAATCTCACATTTGATGATGGACCACAGGTTCTCAATGGGGTTCAGATCAGGTGAACAAGGAGGCCATGTCATTAGATTTCCTTCTTTTATACCCTTTCTTGCCAGCCACGCTGTGGAGTACTTGGACGCGTGTGATGGAGCATTGTCCTGCATGAAAATCATGTTTTTCTTGAAGGATGCAGACTTCTTCCTGTACTACTGCTTGAAGAAGGTGTCTACCAGGAACTGGCAGTAGGACTGGGAGTTGAGCTTGACTCCATCCTCAACCCGAAAAGGCCCCACAAGCTCATCTTTGATGATACCAGCCCAAACCAGTACTCCACCTCCACCTTGCTGGCGTCTGAGTCGGACTGGAGCTCTCTGCCCTTTACCAATCCAGCAATGGGCCCATCCATCTGGCCCATCAAGACTCACTCTCATTTCATCAGTCCATAAAACCTTAGAAAATCAGTCTTGAGATATTTCTTGGCCCAGTCTTGACGTTTCAGCTTGTGTGTCTTGTTCAGTGGTGGTCGTCTTTCAGCCTTTCTTACATTGGCCATGTCTCTGAGTATTGCACACCTTGTGCTTTTGGGCACTCCAGTGATGTTGCAGCTCTGAAATATGGCCAAACTGGTGGCAAGTGGCATCGTGGCAGCTGCACGCTTGACTTTTCTCAGTTCATGGGCAGTTATTTTGCGCCTTGGTTTTTCCACACGCTTCTTGCGACCCTGTTGACTATTTTGAATGAAACGCTTGATTGTTCGATGATCACGCTTCAGAAGCTTTGCAATTTTAAGAGTGCTGCATCCCTCTGCAAGATATCTCACTATTTTTGACTTTTCTGAGCCTGTCAAGTCCTTCTTTTGACCCATTTTGCCAAAGGAAAGGAAGTTGCCTAATAATTATGCACACCTGATATAGGGTGGTGATGTCATTAGACCACACCCCTTCTCATTACAGAGATGCACATCACCTAATATGCTTAATTGGTAGTAGGCTTTCGAGCCTATACAGCTTGGAGTAAGACAACATGCATAAAGAGGATGATGTGGTCAAAATACTAATTTGCCTAATAATTCTGCACTCCCTGTATTGTTCTACGTTATAGCATCACCAACGAACACTGGCCTTTTACCAGTGTACAATAGAGTCCCAGCGCTGGGGCTTGATAAGCTACCATCACTTTTGCACAATGGTATAGCTTCACCTAGATGCGCTGTTTATTGTCACCATTTGTTACTAAGGCATTTTTAACTCATTAGTAGCTCTGATGACTTTATACCAGGAATAAACAAACTAGTCAACATTGAGACACACGCTGGCCTTTGTTTAGACATGGGGTTATAGTAACACAAGCGTTTCAAAAATTTCACCTCTGTTTTTGTGTCACCATTTCATCTGCAAGACCTCTGCGCTGCTACAGCTGACCTCAGCAGATGTTCTACTCTTCTTTTCCCAGATCTAGACTTAGATTTACGATTGCAAATCTTGCTCATCAAAAATACGTGTAAAAGAAAAAGAGCTTATAACTTTGGTGGCCAAAAAGTCTCGGCCTGAAAAATGTGAAACAGTGCCAAGGTTGGCTTGAATGGTTGAGCTTCAATTATATTTTGTGGAAAAATCAGGCAATTTTTCATGCAGCCACCATCAAAAAGCTAACATAGCACCATGCTATCTGTAGCTGCACATGGCTGTAATATACATGATAAACGTAAGTATTCTGTTATGAATTTCTCTTGACATCCACCAAATGTACACCTTCTCTATATGTTACACACCCAAGCAGATATTGACCCCCCTACACCCCGCCCTGTTGCTATGTATAGTGTCTTGTTTAAAAGCTCTCACCGCTCATTAAACAACCAAATTGGCTTTGAGACTTTGAAAGGCATAGTTAATAGAGATCCTGCACACAGACTGTACAGCAATATTTTAAACAACATGAATCACTCTTAACTCGTCGCTAGCGCCTTTTCTTGTGCTCTACTTCTTACTAGTACCCAAATTACATTTTGGAGCCATTCTGTCACTTTGTAGCAACGTTTGCACACTGCAATTGCATATGTACGGGTCGCAAGAATTATTAGGTCATGCATATGGACAATACTGCTCAAGAAAGAAAACGAAAAAATGTCTGGTACTATGGAACTATTTAGCATATTCCTATTTCTCCTTTTGCAGAGACAAAATACCCACAATTTAGTTTTACACCTTATGGAACAAAAGAACACATTGTATTACCCTGAACCAAAACAAAACGTGAGCTTGGCATTTCACAACAGTGGTTTAAAAGCTAATGATACTTTTACAAGTCAGGTTGATTTTAAATGGTTACAGAGGAGTGGAAAACATCCGGCGGATAGTTTCCTTACCTTCTGTTCCTTTCGGGGACAGACGCTTATTGAGTTCTTCAGCTTTATTCTTTGCAAAAACACAAAAAAAGAAGATGGTTAGTAGCCACGCAAATTGCATCGATGAATTGATTTCAGGTACCTTTCTTACTCTTTTTTTTGTCAAACAGTTTTTATCAGTTTTCAGAGACACAGAACAGTCACATACATCGTAAGGCCCTTTAAAAAAGCAGATTAATTGTAAACAGTGTCCCATCTATAAGCAGGCCATTAAAGTGTCCATTTTCCAAACGTGAGTGTAAGGAGAGGAAAGTTTCATGCCTTTTCTAAATTGTGTATTCCTGATAGGACAGTGTGAAATACAAACATAAAAACCAGGGTTTAAATGTAGAGGGGAGAATCAATATAACTTGCATGGTTGGAACTTAATCAGCTAGGCAGTAGATAGAGGGAAGTTCAGGCTTTAATGGGAGGTGCGTTGCAACGGGATTGCCCGGGTGCAATATGACGGTGCCATGAGAAAAGATTTTTGTTCGGATGGGGCACGAAAAAAGAGAATTAGTCCACTCGAAAGGTAGTGTACTAGAGGACCCATCTACATCCAAAGTTTTTCCTGGAGTCAGCCATAACATCAGTCATTCGCTTCATTGTAAGTAGGGACAATGACAGTGCTTTGCATTTTTTCCATTTTGATGTTAGGGTCCTCTTAGCAGCGCCCATGCACATCCAGAGAATCAACTGGTCCCCCCTGCATTAGGTGTTTAAGGGACAGATCCCTGAGACAAAAGAGAACATTTTCTGGGGTTGAAGGGACAGGATAGCTCAATATATCCTTTATCTGTGCTACGATCTCTTTCCAGTAAGGTCCAATAGTCGGGCAGTCCCACAAGATATGACCAAAATCTCCCAAGAACCCATATCCATTCCAAAATCTGCCTGTCTTGTTTGGGAATATTTTCTGGTGTTTTGCTGGATACAGGTACCAATCAGGGATGACTTTACAACCACCGGTGGCAGATCGTTCTCCCACCTCGCCGCCAAGGCGTGGAACACCCTTCCTATCCACCTGCAACAGACACAGGACCTGCTAACCTTCAGGAGAAACCTCAAGACCTGGCTGTTCGAGCAGTAGCAGCACCCCTCCCCCACCCAGCACCTTGAGACCCTCACGGGTGAGTAGTGGGCTTTACAAATGCTCTGATTGATTGACTTTATAATTGGCTTCACGTAATCCCAGTGAATGATTAAATCTGGTAATATCATGCCATAGGTTATGCCACTGTCATGCCTCAATTGTTAGTGTTGGTTCCCAGAATGCAACAAATCATGAGGCGAGTGTGGTAGATCTGCAGAGAGAATAAAGAAAGGGGGTGCATCGCCTGATAGTTCCCGCTTTCGGCACAAATTGCTCAATGGGTAGGGTGTCTCTAGTGGCAGCCTGTCTTACTTCAGGTTGGAAAACTCTGTTTTAATTAGGCATAATGAAACGCTTTTGAGGCAGGTTAAAAAGTCACAACAGCAATTCTAAAATGATAAGACATCCCACCTATAGAACAGATCTGATACAGTAAGACATCACCCATGGAAAAGATGTGATGTGGTAAGACATCCCACCCCGTCTCCACTTATCAAAGGGGGCTGGCAGCTGAACAGGAGGGAAAGCTGGATTGAAATGAATAGGTGTATATGGGGAGGAGAAAGTCGTGAGCTCATTGGGCTTGGTAACTATGTCCCAGATCATCAATGTGGTAGCTATGGGAGTGCTTAGGTAAGCATTGCTCGGACAGTCAGCTTTAAGCTTCCAGAGGATGTCCCAAATGGTTCGGTTTTCTAGAGTTCAGCTTCAAGCATCTCTCTCTCTCTCTCTCTCTCTCTCTCTCCCAACTCTGCCGGGTTAGCGTAGTCATTAACGATATACATTTTCCCCTAATGACTGTCTTACAGGCATTCCACGTTAGGGAAGTATGAGTGTCTCTCTTATTATTTAGCAGAAAAAATTCTCGAATCGCCGTACGAAGTTCCGTACAAAACAAGGGGTCCCACGAAAGTATGTTACGGAAACACCATCTGTGAGAAGATGACCTTGAGGTGCACAAGTCAAGGGCAAGTTCTAAGGGTGCCTAGTCAGAGATGGTGATCATGTGAACGGTAGCGGTCGGAATGGAGTGTTCTAAATGAGGCTTATGAACATATGGTCTAGCCTGGAGTGG
This sequence comes from Pleurodeles waltl, assembly GCF_031143425.1. Classification (NCBI taxonomy): domain Eukaryota; kingdom Metazoa; phylum Chordata; class Amphibia; order Caudata; family Salamandridae; genus Pleurodeles; species Pleurodeles waltl. The sequence goes on from NC_090439.1 coordinate 973,632,229, forward strand.
GTTCTGTGGGTGTGAAAGAAGAAAGTATAGTCCTGTACATCGGGATTCATTACTTTCCAGGTGTTTCAAGGACCAGGTATAGGGTATGATATAGGGTCATTTTAATGGCTTTAGGAAACAGTCTAGGAGGGGATCTATGTGGGTGTGTGCTGTCCAGGTTAGGGTCCCATATTAAGTTGAAGTCTTACAGCAATACAATAGCACCCTCCACAAAGCCACCCAATGAAGAGCGGGAGGAGTAGAAAAACCCTACCTGACTGGTATAAGGGGCATAGACTGTGGCAATGGTGCAGAGTTGACCGTCAATAAGCCACTTAACCATCAATAGTCTCCCTTCCTTATCCAATTTGCTATTGATAGGGAAGTTGACCATGGAGTGGAAAAGGAGTGTGACTCCATTGTGTTTCGTGTTGGCAAAAGAGGTATAGACAAGGGGATATAATCTATGGCGTAGTCTATGATCTGTGTGCCTCCGTCCACTTACGGTGGGTTTCCTGCAGGGCAATAATGTCAAGTAGTCTATCAAGCATGTATTTCCAAATCTGGGAGCATTTATTGGGGGAGTTGAGCCCCTTAACGTTCCATATTAGAATATTTAACACCATCTGAGTATATGGGAAATAGATGATAAGCTGCCCTAAGGGGGTCATCAATGGGTCTTATATATCCCTCCTTCCCTCCCATCTTGCCGCATGTGCAGTCAGACTCCCTCCACCCAGGCCTCCCGCACTCCAAAAGAATATGTTCTGCCATGCACAAGAACGAGGAACAAAGAAACAGAAAATTAAGAACCAGGTAGTATAAACTCCTTCCTAATCCCCAATTCCACCTAATTCTAAATAATAAGGGTATAGTTGACATTAACATGACAAACATCCCCTGCAGTTTGCAAATGCAGAGTGCAACAAGTGTGCTGCTTAATCTCCTACTATTCGTACATCCTGTTCTGTAGAGTCTGTATGAGCCCAAAGGGATTCAAACGTCACAGGGTTGTCTATTCCAGTACATTCTCCTCGACCCCACAGGATTAAAAGCCTAAGAGATCACCAATTATGCAAAATGGCCTGGTAAGGATAGAGTTGAACATGGCAGCTTTGTGGTTCATATGTTAGCGCCAGGAGTCATTTCTTGCCATCACGTTTCTCATTCCGCTGGGGGTGCCAATCCACAGGGGAAGGACCTCCAGTGCGTTCAGCCAATGTCATTCCATTTTGACTTCCCGGATCCGCCGGGGAAGTGACTGAGGCCCAGGAGAACGGCTGTGTCTTCTAGTTCTGTGTAATGGTGTTGCAAAATTAAAAGGAAATGCCAAAAGGATAGGTCCATCTGTATTTCACGTTACCAAGTCTGAGAGCATCCATTATGGGTTTGAATTGTAGCCTTCGTGCCAACGTCGTTGGGGCAACATCTTGTAATAGCGAGCAGGTCCCACCTTGGAAGCAATAGTGTCTTTCTGACATGCTGCACGAAGAATCAGTTATTTCATTTCGTAGCAGCTCAGCCTGGCCAGAACGTTTCTAGGCCACTTCCCCCCCAGTCATGGTCAGCAGTCCTACCCTATGCACTCATTCCACTTTCACTGCAGGCTGTCCAGCCTCCAGAAGTTACGAGAACAGGCCTACTATGAAGGCTTCCAGGTCTGGCCCCCTCAATTCCTTCTTCCGGACCCCTCACTCGGATATTGTCCCTTCGTGAGTGATTCTCCAAGTTCTCACATTTAAGAAGTGCTAGGTGTAGTTGGGAATTGAGGTGTTCCACGTCCAGTCCCAGCAGGTGCATGCATTTCTTCAAGTCTTGCACTTCCGTTTCCAAATCTAGAGTGCACGCTCCAATGGAAATCGACGTCCAATTGTAGGGCAGTCATCTGTGAGTTGACATCTGCCTTAAAGTATTCAAAGGCGGAGGCAATGTCAGCCTTAAGTTCCTCGCGAAGCTCCATCATAAATTTGTGAAGGGAAGAAAGAAGGGCCATATTGTTGTCTGGAGAGGTGTCTGAGGCCATCATTTTCACCCCGAGTGGACTGAAGTAACTGGACACCCTATTTTGAACTTTTTAGGTGGCACAGGGACTGTCCCACTATGTACAAGCCTAAAGCATAGATGTCAGTCAATGTGTCTAGGTATTCAGATGCAAGGATGGACTCTTATGTGTGGCGCATTGGGGCAAGAGTTGCTTTAATTCCTGCTTGTGTGTGATGTGTTGTCCATATGATTGACGTCCACCTGGAGTGGTAATCAGGCATGGAACCACAGATGATGTGCGCTAGGAGATTATGAGCGGGCATGTCCATATGTGCTCTTAGCTCTCAGAATTTTATGGTTAGGCAGGACGCGAGCTGGGCCTCTCCGTGATTCCCCATCCTCATTCTTTGGCTCCCCAAAAAGATGTCCACGGAAGTATAGGCCGATTCAATAATCAGCCAGATGTTAGGATAAGTGTACGGCTTTCCACTTGAAGTGATCAGGGTATCGCGGGACCTTGCTATAATCTTCAGGTCTATGCGCTGCATTGCTGAGAGTAGGGGGCTAGTTAGGGAGGGGGGAATCGAGTGTTTTACCACAGGGCTGCTCTCGGTTACTAATGCCTCCCGGCTGAGCCCACAGCAAGGTCCCAGGGTCTGTCAGCCCGCCATTGCAGCCTCAGTGCTAGTCGATGTCGGCGCATCTGCCATGTTTCCTCCAGTCGAGGTTTTTCTCTCTTCCCAACGGCCACTTTCTGCTTGGAAGAGCTGGAGGCAAGGAGGTGTCGGGTTGGACTAGGCAGACCGTGGTTCCGGTCTCAGATCATGAGAAATGGTTCGGAAATGGCATCCGATGGCGATGAACTGCAGGGTTCTTGGAGGAGCCACTGTGGATCACTTCCATTCTGCCATGCTGGTTGGCCACGCAACCCCCTCACCCTCACTATTTTTGTACTGGTCTTAGAATTGTGTTGTGAAGAGAAACGAAAGTCATTTTCTACTCTGGGATAAAGCTAACATGAGCAACTTGTCACCTTCTCCAAGTTACTAACTCTTAATCTCAATCAATCAAATAATTTCTTAAGCACATTACTCACCTGTTAGGGTCTCGAGGCGCTCGGAGGGGGGAGGAGGGTTGGGTTTGCCGGTTACTGCTCAAAAAGCCATGTTTTAAGGTGCTTTCTGAAGGTTAGGAGGTCCTGGGTCTTGCATAGGTTGCTGGGGAGGGAGTTCCAGGTCTTGGCGGCGAGGTGGGAGAAGGATCTGCCGCCGGAGGTGGTGCAATGGATGCGGGGGACTGTAGCGAGGGCGAGGTCGGCGGAGCGGAGCTGTCGAGTTGGTATGTGGAAGTTTACTCATTCGTTGAGGCAGGCCGGTCCAGTGTCGTGGAGGGCTTTGTGAGCGTGGACGAGGACTTTAAAAATTATCCTTTTTTTGATGGGCAGCCAGTGTAGGGATCTGAGGTGGGTGGACATGCGTTTGTGGCGAGGGAGGTTGAGAATAAGACGTGTAGATGCATTCTGAATTTGCTCGAGTTTTCTTTGAAGCTTGGCTGTGGTCCCTGCGTTGAGGGCGCTGCCGCAGTCCAGTCTGCTGCTGATAAGGGCGTGGGTGACTGTCCATTTGAAAGTCTTGCATAGCATGCGAAGGGTGTTGAAGCAGGAGGATGATATGGTGTTGATTTGCTGGGCCATGGAGAGAGATGAGTCTAGAACAATGCCAAGGTTGCGTGCGTGGGTGGTGGGTGTTGGGGGTGGTCCGAGGGTGGTGGTCCACCAGGAGTCATTTCATGCTGTCTTGTTGGGGCCGAAGATGATGATCTCTGTTTTGCTTCAATTTAATTTGAGGTGGCTTGCTGTCATTCATTTGGCGACGTCGAGGAGTACGGCGTGCAGGTTAATCTTTGGCGGTGGCTGGGTTCCTAGTGAGGGAGAAGATGAGCTGAGTGTCGTCTGCGTATAAGGTGATGCCGTGGGGGCGGAGGATGTTGGCGAGAGGAGCCATGTAGATGTTGAAGTGGGTGGGGCTGAGGGAGGATCCTTGGGGGACTCCACAGATGATCTTGGTGGCTGTAGACCGGAAAGGAAGGAGGCGAACTCTTTGGGTTCTTTCAGCAAGGAAGGAGGTAAGCCAGTCCAGGGCTTTGTGTCGAATTCCAGCATCGAAAAGGCGTGCGCGGAGGGTTTGGTTGCATACAGTGTCGAATGCTGCTGAGAGGTCTAGGAGGATGAGGGCGACGGTCTCGCCCTTGTCCACTCTGGTCCTGATGTCATCTGTGCAGGCGATGAGTGCGGTCTCAGTGCTGTGGTTCTTGCGGAATCCAGACTGGGAGGCGTCAAGTATGTTGTTTTCTTCTAAGAAATCTTTGTCAAATACTCTGAACGATAGACTGTATATTCAGTAATAGTGCATTGCATTATATCAACATCAAAAGGATGGCTGGCTATGTTTTTGGAATCTGTGGCAAAGATTCTAGGTCATGTCCTTCATGCAACTGTGCACCACAAAGCACAAACTCACAATTTAATGCTGGACTCAGCATTACTCATGTCAAAGCTAGCGTTTTAAAGACCTGTATTTAATTTGAAGATTTAGAAAATGACAAAATAAACCTCATCCACAACAAGTCGAACAGTGTACAATTGAGACAATTATACTCTTGCTTTTCATAACATAAATATATTCTCCCTCTAAAAAAGCAAGCAGCGGTCTCAGCTTGTTAAAAGACAGTGACCTTACATAAAATATCGCCAGCCAATAACAGTTACAAAACAAAACGTCATTACTGTAGCTCTACCTTGTCGTCACATGCGCACCCCAGCTCCTCGTTTAGTGTTGGAGCACCCCGTACAGTAGCAAGGGGCCTGGACACCTCCTCTGGCATTGTCGGCTTATGTGCAGGGACTTTAAGTAAGTGATTTAAGCTCCCGTGGGTTCCATTGTTCGGAGCCGGCTTTAACCCGAGAACATCTGACAACAAAGAGAAAAGGCAACAGTTACGTGATAATTTACTTAATCAACCTAACCTGCGAATGTGAGAGTAAAAGGTTGCATGCAAATGCGATTTCACACTAGCCCAGCTCCTAATCAATCACAACAAATGTCAATGTAATCAATTGTGGGGCTGGGTAAAGGCATATGTATCAGCATTCCCAATCTCGGCCTCTGGGTCTTTAGAGTGTTGGCTCAGAGTTGGAGGTGAGCAGAGAAAGGCATAATGCAGCTGAAGGTACTGTCAATCTTGCATCCAATGTTTGCCCTAAATTTTTGGAGAACATATTTAATGTATTTAAACTTAATTAACACATGCGAAAAACTTGCAGTGTCACTTAGTGCAGTCATCAGAAAGAGATCTATTTCAATTTAGCTTGTAGCTGAGAAGATGCATCTTCCCAAAGACCCCTGATCAAATGCCACCACCGTTTTTTTTTTTTTTTAATTTATTTTTTTTATTCGCTGCCCTCAGTTGGCCCACTGGTAAGTAGAAATTGTTGCACACAGACTGGCACATCCTCTTCCCCAACTGTAAAAGTTGGGGTACCAGTGTGAGAGTGTGAATTTTCCAATTCGTTTTATTAATAACTTCAATGTATAAACCATATAGTGAATTAACATGCGAAAACAGGTGACTTTAGAAAATGGTTGCCATATTTAATTTCTGTTCTTTGGCTAAGCAAAATTCTAACTGAAGTTGTGGGTATTTTCTGTGGTTCAATGCTTACATAAAAGTGTGTGCTAAATAGCTAAATAAATGTGTACACAGGTACCCCTAGCGGGTTGCTGCACTATGTCTTACAAGGTCAGATTTATAAAAACCCTAAAATGAGTTGAATGTTCTATTGTTTGAAAATGCCACTAATATGTGGTTTCTTCCCCGAGGATGGAAGTATATGTTTCAACTTGAGAAGTTTCTTCCTGAGAAGTTTAGACGAGATGGAACAATGGAGTCACAGACAAGACGGAAGAGGAAAAGTTACTGTTATGAATGTGTCCTGGTTATTGTTGATGTCATTGCATTTTAGGATATCAATTAGTGTGACTATTGGTTGAATCGTAAACCACCCCATGTACTGACCAATCAAACCTTTTGAAGATTAGTATAACAACCGGGTAGGATTTTCTAGAGGGTGATGAGTTCAAGAGTTCCTGATAGTGGTTGAAGTCTTTTTAGTGGTGTGGGTTTAGCTATCGATAGACCTGATTCTCTGAAGACTTACCTGATGGTGTCCATTTGCTGAAGTAGACTGCATGTTGTTGTTCTATGGGTAATGTATGAAATCGCATTGTTATATGTGTCTCTCTTGTTTTGCAGGTACCAGCTGCAACATATAGTTTAAATGCTGCATAAGAACAATAATGGTTTTTTTTTAATAACCCGAGTTGGAGTGTTTTTCTAAATTTGTGTTTCTAAACTCTTTTACATGAAATCCAAAATGTTGATGCTAATTTGTGTTTAGTGAGGGAATTAACTTTCAAATGCTCAAGATTCATATTGACACTCTTTGATTGTTTGTACTAATGTATACTTTAACTTGTTTGCCAATTCTGGTGTTATTCATCAGTGTTATGATATTGGAGATTATTTGTTTGATTGTTTTGATTAAACACAAATATATAAGACGTTCTAATCAGCCATTATTGATTCTATATGCCTATCACTTGTGTTTGAGAGTTATTTTCGTTACTTTAACATTGTTAATCTAGGGAAATAAATTCATAATTCTTAATAAACTGGTGTGGTTATTGTTTGAGGTTCAGAATTCTAAATATATAGATTAATATTGATAATCACATTGCTCACTGATAACATCTCCTCAATCCTTTGTTGCGTCAATCCAATGACCTCTTGCGCAAAATCCACTATTCCGTTTAAAGTAATAGCTAGGATTTCGGGGCGCTGCAGCAGTTTTTGGTAGCAGATTACAGTTACGTCATTGATTGATGATGTCATAATGGGATTAATGGGATTTGTGGACATTTTTCTTTTTAAAGAGAAATAGATGTGCTGACTTTTCCGAAATGTTATACGGATTTGATAAGATGAGTTGCTAGTTGCCTTAAGTGACTTTCCCCAGTTCTTGGAGAAGAGTATGTTTCTAGCGGTGTTTTGTTGAATTGAGTGGGGTGATTTGCGCTTGCACAGCTTAAGCTAATTTGCTGATGATTGAGGTGTATATGAGTTCAAAAGGAGTGGAGATACTCCAGTAGACTTTAGAAGGAGTGGGTGTACTCAAATAGGTATGAGAGCAGTGAAGCGGCGTTCTTCATTTGAGTGTGGCGCTTAATGCAGGAAAAATTATCCACATGGTTGTTGATAACAGACCTGAGGATAGAGGACTGGGACGCCGAAGTATATTGACATAGTGAGACTCTTGGTGTATGTTGTAATTTGTCAATTTAATAGACCGATTCACCGTCATTGGTAAAACAAGGTTGTGAGATAATTGGTGCGATTGAAATTATACTGAGATTTAGTGAGTACTAAGTGCACTAAGACAATAGTCCAATGATCAGTTGAGAAGCAAAATTTGCAGGTCGAATTTTGCCTGCGAATGAGGGGAACTGTGAAAAAGAGTAAGCGGAAGCTGAAAGTTACTTTGGAAGGTTCCTGAAGCGATTGTATTACCTTACCTGTAGTAAATGGGCAAATTTGTTTCCTTATTTTTTTTTGGTTTTAAGTTCTGCTCGCAAATTAATATTGAGTTGATTTAATGTGTAAGTTGATAAAGAAATCAGACCGAAAGACTGTCAGCGTCTCAGCAATTGTGCTGAGATGGGGTGTGTGTGTGTTAGTGTGACGTTAAGTGGTGCCACGGTGGGATTGGTTGATTAGTGAGGATTGCGCACAGATTTGTCAATCAGTCTGATAACAAAGTAACGCGATTGGAAGGTGAAAGGGTCAAAGAGAATTGTGGGATCGTAGTCACTTTTTCTGATTGGTTGTTTTTGAACAGAATTAATTATTTGTTTTGCTTAGTTTGAGTCCGTTCGTAAATAATAATTTTTTTTGTGGACATCAGGTTTGAATAAAATTCAGTAGAAGATGAAGTTTTTCAAGGTTTTGAGAAGTGCACTGAGAGGTGATGAATATACTCCGGCACTCGAAGGAGATATTTTCCCGCCAGAAAATACTCCGGCATTTATTGTATTTGAGGAGAAAGGTGCAGGAGCGTGTCTTTGGTTGAAATATTGGGTTAAGATTACAATCAAAGAAGGTTGCTTAGCTTTTCCAGAAAATGGAACATTTGAGAATTTGAGGCTGAAAATGTACAGTTGAAAACCTTCACAGCAGCCAGCACAGTACGAAGCGCTAGCGATTTGGGAGTTAGTAGCTAGACAGCAACAAGCATTGAAATTTGAAAAAAGAATGGGGAGAGTAGAAAAGACGCTAGCAGAAGCTAACTGAGATGAAGAGCAGAAAAGGTGAAGAGTAGCAACTCTACAGGGGATCAGATTATTTCCTGCAAGGTCAAAAGAGTATGAGGATGAGTCAAAAGATGGAAAGAGAAAGAAAAAGAGTTCTTCAGTGACTAAAGAACAAAAATTAAAAGACTTGAAACAAGTCATGTTTAATGATGACAATGAGATGGGTGAAGACAAAATAGTTTGAGATTTTAGAGACTTATCCTCCACCAAAAATGAATCTGAGAGATCAGAGGTCAAGTGAGAGTGGATCAAGTGGGAGTGGAATTAGTAATACGATTCCTACTGCCTATCCACATCAGAGGTATCACAGGATACCATGAACATTCAAAGAGTTCAGATGCTGAGTAGTTTTCATGATTCACTGAACAACAGACAGCTGGAAATAAACATTCCTGAAATACAACCAGAGGCTCAGGTCATAAGGACGACTACTAATTTAGTGTTGTCTCCTGGTCAACAAGGATTGGGTACGATTCAAAGAGAGCCTCTTCCGATACGGATTCCACAAATGCAGAGCATGGGTGCAGGGCAGATACAAAAAGTTAGATCTTTAGTTGGTCCAGATGCAATTTCTGTATCTATTACGATGGGTCTGCTGACTCCATTATATGCACGCATAAACAATAGTGGAGTGAATTCTTTGATCCAAGTTCAGAATGGGGTTTTGGAAAAATCAATTCCTAGACAAGGACAAACACTGAATGAGACTAATTCTTTAATTGATTGTCTCCTGTTGAAAATCCTGGCATTAGATCTTACAATAGTCAGGGGGAGAGATTAACATTTCCACAACAATGCGCAAGCACAGCCCAAGAGCGAGATTTGGGTGTACAGTCTAATGAGGTTTCTTTGAAAGGTTTATCTGCACAAGAAATAATGAAGTGGTTGGAAGATTTAAGTAATTCAAAAACCCTAGAAAAGAAAGACAGGGAAGAAGACACAATAAACAGAGTGAGTGTCAATGGAAGGAAATGAACTTCTGGAAGGGACCATGGGCGTGAACAGACCTGAGTCTTATACTGAAGCGCAATTGAGATATTTGTGTAAAATAATTATGAGAGGAGCAAACAAAGTGCACCAGCAGTTACAGAAAATAGCAGCCGAGTATGATATTGATTTATCAAAAATGAAAAGTCTGAAAACAAATTACAGATTAAACATGGACGAGGACGACTTTATACACATGAGGTCTGCAGGGATGAAAACACATTTTAGAGAATTACTTGAGAGAGTGCAGGTTTGGAGAGTATTAGACAAATGGGAAGGCAGATGGGTCAAGAAAAGAGAAAGACCAAAGAAGGACGACATGACACAGGCAGGAGATTCAGTGAAAATGTTGCAGATGATAGAAACGCCAGGAGGACATTTTGTACATGTACCATAGAATAGAGGTGATAGCTTAAGTTTTACAAATGATTACCCAAGGTTGAGAGAAAAACCAGTGGAGTGGTACAAGCAGACAGATTTGTGAAGCTTCCAAAAACATCTGTGGGAAGACCTCAATACACTTTTTGATATTGTTGTTCTGGCTGATTTCTGGACCGAATGCAAAAGGAGTGTGGATTGGCCAATAAGTGATCCGCAAAGGGATTTGAAAACAGGTGCAACATCTCCAGAAGTAATGAAATATTACTATAAAGTTATTGAGTTTCTGAAAACAAGAGTTTCGCTGAAAAATGTTGATTGGCAGCGCATAGACAGGACAGCACACGAAGGGAAGGAATCGGTTCATCCATATTACAAAAGGTTGTTGAAGGCGTTCAAACAATTTAGTGGTGTGGAAACAATTGATAGAGAGCATGAATCTGTTGGTGTTTCGGTTTGTTGTAGGAATAAAACCAGAAGTTAGTCAGATGATTAAGAATCATTTAATCTGCTGGCAAGCAAAAGCGATTGATGAAGTATTACAGTATGCAAAATAATGCAGTGATGAGATAAGAGTTGAAGCAGAAAAAGTTGAAAGAGAAAGTAATGGTGATGCAGATTAAGGCTGCACAGACATGAGTACAGGGAAATTTCCAGCAACTGCCACAAGGGAATGGTATGTTTCACAGTCAAGGAAGAGGCAGCGGTCGAGGTGAATGATGCTTCCGGTGGTTAATAGAATTGTAGACTTGAGTTCAGTGGTGATGCAAGATGAGCAACAAAGGCGAAAGGTGTTACCTTGTCATAAATGTGGAGTAATTAGACGCTGGAAAAGACAGTGTCAGATGCTAAATCAAGGTGCTGTTGTACAACAGACACATGGTGTCAATTCACATCAGAGCACGAGAGGACATAGAATGGGGGGTCAAAATCAGAATTTCCAGAATAATATAAATAGTATGCAAGGTTTTCAGCCTTTACAGCCAATACAACAATTACAGAATGCACAACCACAGGTACATCAAGTACAAATGCCACAAATACAACAAATGCAGCCACAGGTGCAGATGGTGCCTGTTCAACAAATGCACATGCCCAGACAGGTGCAAATGATACAGAGTCCTATGGATCAACAACAGGTAATGCTTTTGCAAGTAGTCAAGAATCAAAAAAAGGACAAAAGTGAAAAAACAGTTGAACAGTTTCCTTTACACAGTGAGGATGAAATAAAAGATGAATGGCCGTTGGATAGTTTAGATGAGGAGTCTGTGATGGCAGCATCACTACAAGTGAATCAGAGAGGTCCGTATGTGAAGGATGAAGTACATGGTCATGAAGTTAACTTTCTTGCTGATACGGGAGCAACACGTTCAACAGTAAAAACTGTGGAAGTTCCAGACATACCGATTTCATAGAGGACAGTTCAGATAGTAGGAGTTGTGAACAAACATTTGACTAACTCTCACAGAACCAGTTCTTGTGAAGGTTGGGCATTTTAGAGATTTCCACAGTTTTGTCATCTGCAATTCTAGTCCAGTGTCATTACTGGGAACAAATTTGCTGTGTAAAATAAATTGTTACATTTCATGTTCAACTAGAGGCATTGAAATTGAGACAAACAGTGATGGAGAGGATTTGAGAATTACTGTCGAAAAGGAATTGGTGTGCAGGGAGTTTCCTCTGATTAATTTTGATGATCAGATTGATGAAAATGAGCAGACAAATGAAGACAACGATTCAGTTGATTTAATTAATTTCTTTCCAGTTTCTGAAATAAAAGATCTACCATTTGACTTACAGGAAACAGTCAAGTCAAAGGTTTGGGATTTATCAGGAAAAGACATTGGTTTAATTAAAGGAGTTAAGAATGGCAGTGAAAGAGAATGTGGCGTTCCCACAAACTGTGCAATATCCAATGACAAATGAGGCAATTGAAAGGATAAGACCTTTGAAAGAACAGCTTTTGCAACAGGGAGTTTTGAAGGAAGTGATGAGTATTCCGTGCAATTCACCAATAATGGGTTTGAAAAACCAAGTAGGAAAATTTGTCTTGTCCAGGATTTGAGGAAAATAAATGATATTGTGGTGAAATGTTGTCCAGTAGTGCCAAATCCAGCTGTGATAATGTTTCAGATTCCGTGTCATGCAGAATGGTCCACAGTGATTGATTTGTGTCATGCATTCTTTTCTGCGCCTCTTCATGAGGACAGTAGATATCTCTTTTGCTTCAAATTTCTGACCAGAGTCTATTGCTGGTGTAGAATTCCTCAAGGGTTTTCAGAGTCACCATCAATTTTCAATCAGATTTTGAAGAACTGGAGTCTTTGGTAATGCCTTATCAATCGACAATGGTGCAATACATTGATGATTTATTCATGGCATCAAAGACAAAAGAAGGTTGTAAAGAGGATACAATTTCATTGTTGAACTATTTAGGAGACAATGGTCATAAGGTATCTCCTACCAAGTTGCAGTATTGTCAGTGAGAAGTAAAATATTTGGGTCATTTGATTGAAAAAGTATCTAGAAGAATTTCAAAGGAAAGAGTAGCAACAATTATGAGAATGAAAATACCAAGTTCACAGAAAGAGTTGAAAATGTTTCTGGAATGGTAGGATATTGTCGCCAGTGGATTCCAAATTTTTCAGCCATTTCTAAACCTTTGCAAAGGCTGACGCATAAGGATGTTTCATATCTCAATGATGGATGAAGAAAGTATGAGAGCATTTACTGAGTTGAGAGAAAGTTTGTGTGAAGCCCCAGCTCTAGGTATGCCTGATTACACAACAACTTTCCTGTTTTGTCATGAGCGTGATGATGTTCTTTGTCTTGACAGGCACATGGTGGCGTCAATCGACCAGTAGCATATTTTTAAGCTACTTTGGATCTAGTTGCAGCAGCCTTACCAGGATGCTTACAAGCAGTTCCAACAGTTGAGCAGAGTATAACTCAAAGTGAAAATATTGTAATGGGTTATACTCTGACAGTAATGGTACCTCATTCAACAGAAACTCTATTGACACGATCAAAGACACAATACCTGGCCAATGCAAGATTGACACGTTATGAGACAGTGATTCTTGGGGCACCAAATGTGATGATCAAGGAGGTGCACAGTGCTTAAACCGGCAACGTTGTTACCAGATGATCCAGACAAATTATATGATACTGAGCACGATTGTTTAGAAGTGACAGAATTATGCACGAAACCAAGAGATGATATTAAAGACACTTGTCTAGAAGGCAATTATCAAATTATCTTTGTTGATGGTTCCTGTCTAAGAGACAACAGAGGTGCATTAAGAGCTGGCTATGCAGTGTGCACAGTTACTGGCATACTAGAAGCTTAATGGCTTAAAGGAGTGATTTCTGCTCAGGTTGCAGAATTAGTGGCTCCTAATAGAGAATGCCAATTATCAGATCAGATGAAAATAACGATCTACACCGACAGCCAGTATGGATTCGGTATCGTACACGATTTTGGGCAAATTTGGTCACAGAGAGGTTTTCTAACTTCTACGGGTTCACCTGTAAGGAATGGTGAAAGGACACATGAATTACTACAGGAAGTACAGAAACCTGAGAAAATTGCTGTGGTTAAATGCAGCGCACATCAGAAAGGACAAGATTATGTAACTTTGGGAAATACTTATGGAGACCAGGTTGCAAAATGTTGTGCCTTAAATCTTAAATGTTATTTCATTCAAAGGAAATTGGGAATTAATGTCTGAAAATAATGAAGTGAACAGAAATTTCACAATGCAAATTGTTGAGACCTTAGAAGAGTTGAAAGCCATACAGAACAATGTTCCAGAAGAAAAGCGTAGAGATTGGGTAAAACATAATTGCATTCAAAGAGAAGATGACAGTTGGGTGACAATAGAAGGAAAAGTGATTTTACCAAACAGTCTGTTGACACAAATGGGCAGATATTATCACGGACGATCACACATAGGGAGAGATGCAACGATCAGGTGCTTCAAACAGTTCTGGTATAATGAAAAATTTAGACAAGTTGCTGAACTGGTTTGCCATAGGTGCATTGTCTGCCAACAGATAAATGTAGGCAAAGGGACAGTTGTCAACATGGGACACAGGCATGGCAGGAGGTCCATTCAGCAGAATGCAAATGGATTTTATTGAGATGCCTACGTGTGCTGGTTTGAAATGTGTGTTAGTGATTGTGTGCAATTTAAGTCACTGGATTGGGGGATATACAACAAGAAGAAATGATAGCCTTACAGTAGCTAAATTACTTTTGTGAGAACTAATTCCACGTTTTGGTTTTCCGGTCTCTTTAGAATCATATCATATATTCAGTAACGAAGTGATAAAATTACTTTTTTCAGCATTAAAAATTCTGCAGAAACTACATTGTAGTTATTGCCCAGAAGCATCAGGACTTGAGGAGCAGATGGATGGAACTGTAAAGTCTCGATTGGCAAAAGTGTGTGCATCAACGAAATTAAAGTGGCCAGATGCTTTACCACTAGTTCTAACGTCAATGAGAAGTACTCCTGACAAGAAGACTGGGTTGTCCCCTCATGAAATATTAAATTGGGAGAGCAATGAGATTGCCAGCGATACCTGCAAATGCACTTGTGAATATTACAGATGACATGGTGCTAGATTACTGCAAAAGCCTGGCTGATGTGGTTTGGCCTTCCTCATCCGGTGGAAGCAACAACAGTGCAACAAATACAAGGTCAAGGCCCCAACTTGAGAGCTGGTGAATGGGTGATTATACGGAAGCATGTGAGGAGGTTTTGGCTGGAGACACAGTGGAAGGGGGCTTACGTCATTCTCACAACAACAACAGCAGCTGTGAAGTGTGCAGGTTTACCAAACTGGGTGCATGCCAGCCACACAAGAAAGGTGAATAACTCAACAGAACAAGAAGAGGAGCTGTTGAGGTTGCCAACAGCTGACAACATTACAAGTAAAGAACAAGAAAGTGAAGAGCCGGATCCTGAGAATGATCGAGATGTACATACTCCTGTAACAGATGAGAAAGAACAAGGCTCTGAAGAGACTGAACAATGTGCAGACGGAGTGGAAGAGGAGTCGATTCATGAAGAAAGAAAAATATCGGTCGAAATAAATTCTGATCAGAGGAGGATGTCCTCAGTTGAGTGATCAGAAACAATTGGATGAGAGAAGGTCTGCTCAGAGGAGGGTGTCCTCATTAGCAGGTAGTTTGACATACCAAACTGAACAAAGGACTGACCCCATTGGGAAAAGAATTGAGAGTAGTCCTGCCCAAGTGGATTATACTCTTCCTGAACCAGTTGCGGGAACGTCAGAAGAAAAAGGTTCAAACTCAAGTGAAGACTCAATCCTGAGAAAGTTATTAACTAAGAAGACATTGAAAGGAGACAATTGTCCAGAGAAAAATTCAAAAGATGGAAGAATTAATGTAGTACCACTGATTCAGGAGGAACAAGTTGAATGAAGGAGAAAACAATAGTGGAGAAGGCGGCGAAAGCAGTAAAAGACCGAAAAGGAAAAGAGTTGCAAGCAAGCCATATTCTGGTCCAGAATGGGCATATATAACTACAAATGAACGGCAAGAAGACTGAGTTATTGTTTTGATAGAGACACTGAACATTTTTATTCAGGCACATGAAGATTATGAGAAAGGATCTGGGAAGAAAAAATGAAAATAATCTGAAAGTTGTGCCTAAAAGAGACATTAATAGCTGAAATAGACAAGTTGATAATCGGAGATGACAAGCTGGTATACCGGAATTGACTAAAAGAGACTGAGTGAATGAGCTATTGGAAAGGAAGAAGAAAGAAAAAAAATTCTAGGAGGGATTTTATTTAGGATTTTGTTTATTTTTTAGATTTTGTATACTTTATTTTTTAAATTTGTGAAAATGTTTTTTTTTGTTTTTGGAGACCATGAGAAACTTTCATAACCAAAACAGTAGAATTAGCCATGGTAGGGTTATAGGTATTGGATTGGCAGTAGTGAGTGTGTTAATGTATTTACTGTTATTCTTAGGAGTGATTGATTATGAGATGAATGGAGCCAACCATACTGCAAAAATTGATAATTCTTTGGATACAATATTACATCACTAACGATAGACTTTGACATGGGATTTTCGTTTGTACCGGTCACTGGTTATCTGAATAAAATAGCCAAGGATAATAACATAGTTATTATGAGAGATTTCTTTGAGCCTACTTTAACCTTTGGCACTGCATTTGCTCATAGTAACAATTTAACATGTTTACCAACACCTGTAGAAAAGAACGTTTTGGATAATACATAAGATATGAGAGAAATAAAGGCAAGGATAGATAAGGGAATGATTAGTCGAAGACCTGAGATTGATTATGCTTACACTGATATTACTAAACAGGGAAAACTAACATTGGATGCTGAGCACGTGGGAAAACTTTGTAGATATATGCCATGGAGTAAGAATGACAGAGGGTTTGTGGGAACGAGTGAGTGTAGACATGTGTTCATGTTCCGGAGTAAATGGGGTTTTATGATGAATGTCCAGGATCTACCATATTTGTGGAAGAAATGCATACTACCATCTTCCTAGAGGATGGTATGGAACATGTTATTTGGGAATAGCCTTCCAAAAATGTATCAGCTGGAAGACTTGAGTAAATTTCCCGAGACAATTAAAATTCAAATGAGACACAAGCGAGAATCAATTTCTAGCATTGTGGGAGACATTTTTGGAGCTATAATTCCTTCAGTAGGAGTAGTTCTGAATTCTATCAAGATACAGAAGTTGTCTTCAATAGTGGATAACATGTTGACGAGTTATTCTAGAGCCATCATTCGTCTAGAAACTGAGTTGGCTGCTACAAGAACTATTGCACTTCAGAACTGCCATGCATTAGACATTCTCTTGGCAAAAGAGGGCAGAGTTTGTAAATTACTTGGTTTAAGTCATTGCTGTGCATATATTCCGGAGATAATTGAGGAGAAATTGGAGAGTTGATTAAAAACGTAAAAAATAACAAACAAGATTTAAAATAACTAACTGAAACTACAGTTTGGGAAAAAGTTGGCAAGGGAATTTCAGCTGTGGGAAATTGGTTTGGCAATGTGGGAAAGGGTATTATGTTAACAATAGTAGCGTGTGTCAATAATTGTGTTTTGTTTAATTGGAATCTGGGGAATATATAAATTGATGAAATGTTTGAAAAGGAGACGACTTGAAACGAACTGGAGAAGATTTGATATACAAATGACTAAATTCTATGGGGAAAATAAAGGGAAAAAGAAAAATAATGCAAAAGTAAATGAGAGAAGATTTTGAATTATTGGGTAATAATAAATACATTTATCCAATCCAAATATACGTTGCGTCCACTGCTGTTAGATGGCAGCTCCTGTCTCTTAGGTCTTTTCCAGAGAGCAAAAAAGCATTAAGCGTCCACAAGATTCCTGGACTTGGGTCTTCGGACAGCCAAGCGTCTCATTACTTAAAGGTGGAAAGCCACTGAATCCCCATCGTACTGGCTTGGAGACGCTCTTTTATGATATGGGCGGAGGTGGAGGGGCCGCACTGCGACGCGAGGATGCTATGGGCTGCGTAAATATCCCCTCTCCACCAGCTGGGATGAGATGGTGACTCATTGCAAGTAGGGGGGACAAGACATAATTGCTGATGATTTAATGCCACCAGGCACCGAGCTAGTGTCCGCTTAGCTAAATTATATGCTGTGTCTACCACCTGGTCACTTATTTGTATGCTTTCTCTCCGGGGCTCCTACTGCTTCTGCTTGATTATTTTTTATCTAATGTTTTTGTATTGCTGCAAATACAAGTGACATTACAGAGATGTTACCATGCTGTGGGTCCCCTGGATTCAAGGGGTGGGCGGGTTGTGAACGGGCTCTAAATTTTGTTACCAGTTCCTCTTGTATCATGTAATTCTTTTTCTCACCACTGTTGCTCCTGAAAATTCATCAATAACATCCTGCATGAAGGACCTTGTTTATACCAGAGCTGAGCTGACCCTAGATTCGCTAGAAGTGGTTCACAGAGCTCACTTAGTCACCTCTTGCATGATGATGTTTTCCAGTACATTCCTCATTCTTTGCCACTTTAAAACAGCTATGTATATTGACCTCGCTACTATCACTTTATTGCACTGAACACATTTTACTGTTTCCCCATCATGTAATTTGAATGTGCAACTTGTAAGATTGCTACCTATGTCTGACAAGTATCAATGCCAACCAAGTCTGTACAGTATAATCTGGAGCTATTTTAAATGGATAAAACCAATAAAAAGATTTAACAAAAAAATGATACTGGAGATTGTTTGATTGTTTTGATTAAACACAGACATATAAGACGTTCTAATCAGCCATTATTGATTCTATAGGCCTATCACTTGTGTTTGAGAGTTATTTTCGTGACATTAGCATTGTTAATCTAGGGAAATAAATTATTAATTCTTCTTAATAAACTGGTGTGGTTATTGTTTGAGGTTCAGAATTCTAAATATATAGATTAATATTGATAATCACATTGCTCATTGATGACATCCCCTCAATTCTTTGTTGCGTCGATCCATTGACCTCTTATGCAAAATCCACTATTCAGTTTAAAGTAATAGCTAGGATTTCGTGGTGCTGCAGCACCAGATAAAATGGCTTCCTCGCCATGAAGCTTGCAAGAGGGCAGCAGCTTTATAAAAGGCGAACCCCAACATCTGGGTTGCCTCAGTGAGCTCACTGTGGATTACGTTACACCAAAGAAGGGTTCAAAAGATGGGCCTTGTGGACAATGAACAATGCAACAAGGAACCACCATGGAGTAGCAACCTGATCATGCTATCAGGTAGAGTTAGCTGTGCTCAGAGCACTGGACGGTGGACGTACTCTGAAGGAGACCAATCGGGACAGATCTGACCAGACATAATGCAGTTACAGGGCTGGAGGAAGGCCCTGCTGCATCCCATATGAAACAGCCCAGGTTTGAGGGATCTCAGCAGGAGAGGACGCTAGTTCGTGATCAAGCATTTCTATACACCAGTTATGGGAAGTCCAGTCAGATAATTCAAAAATCGCAGTTAAGTGATCAATAATATTCCTGCCACTATGCACTCTAGTGGAAGCCGGAGGAAGTATATATTTGACATGCCTGTCCATTAGGGGCAGTTCAGTCAAATTGATGGCATGTTACTTAGCAAGAATGATAGCTCAGGGAGGTACATGCTCACCACTTATGCATATGGTCGTCTGCAGGTCAAGAGTTGCAATCCGACCAAGGCCAATTCTGCCTTGTATCATTTTGAGGATGGTAATTTGAGTGCTATTACACTACATGCTAGAAACACCTATTTACAGTGCTTACAAACAACAGACACACTAAAAAATGCTCCATAAAATAAGCTATTATTCATTCTTGGATGAAGATTAAGTTTGAGTCTTTAAATGTTAATGTCTTATACTAATTTCTGCTACTGCTATAGGTTCACAGCTAATTTACAGCAGCAGGAAGTTCAAGTGTATTCAAGTGAAGAAACCTGTTTTACAACAAACCGATATCAGACGCAGAATCAGCCAGGAAGAATGCACTAGAAACTCATTATGTAGATTGCACACAGATATATTATTTTTCATAAACAGGGTAGGAATACAGCAGATAAAATAAACTTACTAGAAGAGAAGATGGACTATTGCTGTTAGTCAATGGTGACATTCCTGCCCCACTGGATTTCTATATTCGGATTAGGGGCGGGGGTGTGGGGAGATTCAAATTATGTTTTATTGCCACTAGAAAAAGACCAGAGTTCCCTTCATGCAGGTATACCAGAAGGGAAACTCTGGCAACAGTATGCGAGACAATGCCTCTGTGCCTTTATGTATTCCTAAAATGTGGTCAACTGTGACAGGACAAACATCTTTCAGTAAATTATTGAAGCATATGGTCCTATCTTAGCACACTATGGTTACATTGACAATGTGATTTGGACCATCTTTCATCTCAGGCAACATATTTAGACCGATAGATTATTCTGGCCCTCCTGATGTAAACACACACTTTTTAATGCATTTAAAAATATATATATATTACTGCAGGAAGTGCAGCCCACTTGTTTTAATAGAGTATCTGGGAATTATTAAGGCCTATCAAGGAGGTTTCGTAAAATGTCAGGTTTGTATTAATCAAAAGCAACAAGAAGAGGCAGTTAAGTACTTAAAGACCTATGACCTCACTACGTTTAACAAAAAGCGTACAACCCATTTGTTGTCATAACTTTCTCTCCTCCTTGTCTAGAGTAAGTGGTTATTTTCTAATTGTTCTAGCACAAAGATTATTTCAAGTGACAATGTTCTCTATAAATACGTAAAATCACAAGTGTATATTATTACTTAAAATACACCTCTAGTTTTTACCTTTGGTGTAATCGACTATAAATTAGACTACCTAAGAGCTTAACTGAAGTTTCAGGTGCTATGCTGTCCAGAGAAATTATAAATCATAAAACCGATAGACAAAAATGTTATGTAGAAGCATATACGTTATGCAAGCTTCTGGGGTCGGCAATGGCAGAGGAGACAATGTTTTTATTTGTCAATCTCATTATGGATTTACTAATTAAGGAAGGTTACAAGATTGCTCAGATCTTGTATTCCTAACTTTATGCTGGAGTTTGTCAATTAAAGAAACAGCTCAAAGAAACACTTTCACAGTAGATAATTATGAATTTGTCAGCACAGTGACTTAAGCATTGATAGCTCCGATTAACAAGATGGAAATTATGGATGTGATTACGGCTTTACGAGATCAGGATGCATCAGTGGCAGATAGGTTCAGAGATAAATAGTTGTAAGATACAGATGAACACCAAAATAATCCATACTTTATTTTTTGAGAATGCAAGGAGGATAGGGGTCATATTACCATATAAGAAGAATATTGTTAACACCAATAAGGATCCCTCTTTGTGCAGCTATTATCACATTATTAAATTGCACACACGCACAGTTTCACTGAAAAAAAAACAAAGGTTACAGGGACATTATAGTTAGGAAATAGATTTGAGAAAAAAAAAAAAAAACTTAGAAATTCACTAAAAACCCAAAGGTTACAGGGACATTCTAGTTAGGTTCAGATATTGCTCTTTCTGGTGGATACTTTATCTAATCGCAGATTCCTCAACTTCTGAATATCTCTACGTTCCAGATCTGGAAGATTTAAAACAACACTGATCCTGTGTGTTAGTAGGTGGCACTGTGTGGCTCTGTGCTGACTTCTTTCCACCCTGGAAGTGACACAATTAAATGCCAGAGTGTCAACTCTACACGTTGACATCAGCTTCTTTGTTCACTCTGTGTCAGAGGGCAGATGCAGAGCCCAAGAACAATCAACGATGTGGGGGCATGGCATAATTGACAATGATAGCGGATGCGTGAAAGCTCCGCTCCACTTAGGCCCAGTAGATATCCTTTTTATATCACCCTGCCGGGGGTTGGAGACTGTCGCCAGCTACAGGGTGGAACAGGGGCCCATTTGAGAGGTCTTCGGAGCAGATCGGAGCCGCAGAGATCGAGCCGGGAGCACAGACTGCTGGGAGCATAACAGATGGGTGGAGGCATCAGCCGCGGTTGGCGCAGCGTGGCTGGCATGCGCTCAGAGGAGACGACTGGGCCACGAAGGACCTGCACAGCCTGGAGGGCTTAGCGACACCCCACTGAAAGTGGAAGAGCAGCAGGGGCCACGCAACTGGGGAAGTACTGGAAACCCCTAGGGCCCTGTGAAGACTAAACAAGGGAGCGAGGCGGCCCCCTCCACCAACAAAAACGAGGGACGACAGTGGGCCCGAGAGGGACGACTAGCGCTGGAAGGAAAGCTGGGTCGGTTCATCCTGCACCCGTGGCCCACGGTAAAGTGATGAGAAGGATGCCTCTGGGGTGTTGATCGGCCGGATATACAGTGATGGCGCACGCCGGACAGCCCGAGGCACCGTGAGTACAATGTAGCTTCTGATTATGACAAGGCCAGAGTGGAGACCATATGGACTTGGCCCCTGATAAACTCATGATACCACCGCAAACTATTAAAGGGACTTGTGGCGTTTCCTCGCAGGGCATTAGACAGTCCTATTTACATTGGTGGCAATAGGCCGCGCCTACACTCCCCCATCCTTGTATGACATATTGGTGGGGAGTGAGAAGAACATTAGAGAAGGGCCCCATCGGCGACGGCCCACTCTGCAATACTGGGCCCTTCGTTAAGCAGCCCTGCCCTGAGGGAAGGAAAGGTGAGACTGAACAAGGCCACGGGGACTTCCACCAGGCCCCTTTCGAAGACAACACCTGTCATATGGGGTGACTACCAAAAGTCAGAACAGAGCTAAGTCGCAGGGCCGGTGCCGAGTAAGTGACATGGCCCAAGCGTTTATAGTGAACCCCGTCCCGCACTCCTTACAGGCCACACTGGACAAAATTCTGGGAGCCACAGAGGAATCCAAAACAATGCTACAGCGGGAATTTGGCCAGGTGTCAGCAGAACTGGGCCTATTGAGAGCAGACCACCAGAAGCTAGCAGACAGGGTCCTAGGCACTGAAAGTGCGCTCACGGATTTAACACCAGCACATCAGGAAATTAAAGGTACCGTCTTTCAGCTGACCGATCGTATCCAACGACTGGAGCGCCGAGCCGAAGACGCTGTAGGACGAAATCGGAGGAACAATGGGCAAGTTATCGGTCTTCCGGAGGGTGCCAAGGGCAAAGACATGGTGGCCTTTCTGGAAAATGGCTGAGATCAGAGGTCACCCTGGAGCAGCTTACCCCCTTCTTTGCATTGGAAAGGGCACATCGAGTGCTGTTGAGGCTGCTTGCCCCGGGCCGGCCCCCACAGGTGGTGGTGGCTAAGCGGTTGCATTACAGGGACAGGGATGTGCTACTACAGCGCACAAGAGAAGTTGGGCCCTTCCCTGTTGAAATTGGAACAGTAACCCTTTTCCCAGATTTCACGGCAGAGGTACAGAGCAAGCGGGCCTTCCCTGCGCAGCATTGAAGTGAGCACTTCGAGACAAGGGTATTCAGTACTCCCTCCTGTTCCCAGCTAGGCTGAGAGTGATCATAGAGGGGCACACTACCTTTTTTCAAACCCCCGAGGAGGTGTGGGAGTGGCTGGAATCACAAAACAGGTGGGGACCCCCACATCAAAATGGGACTGACGGCACAGCATGGATGCAGGAGAGTGAAGAGACAACGAAACAGGTCCCGTTCGAGCATCGGACTGACCCCAGCACAGAATGAATTAGACAGCAATAACGAAGCCTTCTGAAACTTTGTTTACCTGAATCGTCTCAATTATTTGGCATTAGGACCTTAAACAGACTTTTTTTCAAGTGGGACTTTTCCAGTCATTTGGTAAAATGCTAATGTGTTGCAACCACATTTTGGTCACAAAACATTCCTACATACCTCTGCGATTCGGTATTAGGAAGGGGTGCCCTTAAAATGCCCCTTCCTAATACGGAATCGGTATGTGGTCACAATTCCAATTTACGATTTGGTAACAAGTTACCGAATTGCAAATTGGGATCCATATATACAAAATGCACTTTTGCAATTGCAAAAATGCATGATACATCTGGCCCTGAATCTTGGGAAGGACATGATGCATGCAGGAAAACCCATGCATTTGATTATTATGTTGCATTTGTGTCTTTTATGGCTAGTGTCCTCTGGACTAAAAGAGCCCCCTGTCAAATATACCAAACTGCACTTGCCACTATTCACAATAAATATAAAACTGGTTTTCAGCAGTCTCGCTCAATCAATTAAAACTTTATACGTTTAAAAAAATAAAATTATAAACGTTAAACAGAAGACAAGACAATGATTGTACAATATCAGCAGAAGATACCAGGACACAAGCATGTCATTCAACTGCAGCTGCAGCTCCTTCATTAGGGCAGCGGAGGGTCACCCCACTTCCAGCAGCAGGCGCCGCTGCAAATTCTTTAACAAACGAAAGGAGTGAGGCATTGTGGATGACCAGAATGAGCACTGTGCACTCCCCTCAGTGCGCATGTATGTTTGGCCCAAACACACACATGCACAGTAGGCTCTCTCCAGCCCGCACTCTGTTGCCGGGCTGGAGAGAGCAGGCACAGGATCCCAGTCTGCCTGGGAACACCCTGGCTGGGCGCTCCCAGCAAATCCTGAAGCAGCTCTGAGCAGTGTCAGGATTGGCCGCAGGCCAGGCTGGGAGCCTGTGCATGCAGCGACATGAGAAACAGGAGCGGTGACAGGTCAGGTAAGTTTTTTTTTATTTTTTATTTTTTAATTTAATAAAATGTTACCCTCTCCATACCCCCACCCCTGCGCGCAGCACCTGCCCCACCCCTTGTGAGCGCAGCGAGCCACAACTGTTCATCTGAGAGCATTAGCAGATTTCGAACTAACAGTGTTAATAAGTAAGAGAAAAAGTACTAAACAGTCAACATACACTAACTGTCTGTCAACAATCAATTGTGAACTTAAGGGAAAAGCTTTAAATCAGCAAAAGAAATTAACTGCTTACCACACATTACATTGTAGAGTTCAATATTTTCAAATGGAGGCACTTTGGTCCTGAACTTAAACGTAGGGCCATAACCTACAAATACAGTCTTTAAAAAAAAAAGTAGAAAGCAGATTATAAGAAAATATCCCATCTGCTGAGAAGTATCTTTATATTTCTTTTTGTGTTGTAAAGGTACCTGCATGCTGGTGATCTTATTGTCATATCCATGATCACCTTGGAAATAGCATTTTCCAACAGGCTTTTTATCCACTGGTTTCCTGTATTAAATTAAAACAATAACAAGGAGACATTTTTAATAATAATAAATATCCAGTTGCACTCATTTTAGAACTTGCACAAGATTGTCCAGTTTATACATCTACACTTAAATACTGCATGTCCAAATCCATGCCTGAGGCATGGTGATTATACACTTTAGAAGTGCATCTGTCATGAAAATGTCTACCATTTTCCACAATGGACTCAGTAGAAAACTCGAACATCAGCATTCTTTACCACCAACATTAACCATAGGAAGTGAGACTTCTCTAGTAAGGTACGTAATGTTTAAAATGCAGTGTTTACCACGATGGATGTTACTCTGTGAGTCTTTAAAATGCAGGTAAATACAAGGGCCCTTTTTAAACATTTTATTACACAACATTTACAACACAAGCATTTTTTAAATTACATTTTTATGTCACTTAAAAGAAAGGGGTTTTAAGGGATGGTGTATTACAGATCGGGTCGCTAGAGAGGGGTGAAGGGTTTTTAGGGTTCAAAGGCGGATAGTAATAAAGGAGAGTGGGAGTTTTTTACATTTCAGGGTGGGTAGTGGTTAAGTGTTTTAAGGTTAAGGATGTCCTATAACCGTTATGCCATCACTGGTGACATCTCAAATGACATCATCCATGACATCACTGATAACATTGTCCAAGCTTTTTTTTGTACTCCTTATCTATAAACTAGTAAGGCATTAGAGGCAGAAATTAAGTACAAACCAGTTTGGCCTGTCTCCTGATTCGAAAACCTGCAACCAGTGACGCATCCGACAGGGACCAGCGACCTCTGAAGCCTCATAGGACTGCCCTGGACTAAAGGACCAAGAAACTCCCATGAGCAGCGGCTCTGCTCAACACCAGTAACTTCTTTGCAACAAAGAAGCAACATTCAAAGACTTCAAGTTTCCTGCCGGAAGAGTGAGACTTCAAACTCTGCACCCGAAGCCCCCGGCTCGAGATCCTGAGAACAAACACCACAGGGAGGACTCCCTGGCGACTGTGAGCCCGTGAGTAGCTGGAGACGACCCCCCTTGATCCCACACATGCCATAGTATAGACAGCTTTTATCTGTATCAAACCCCTCAAAGTCACTGAACCTACATGGAGAAATAAAGTTGATATGAGTAGAAAAGTGAGTACTGTAAATTGTTTACTCTATTGAACAAGTTTATTCTTCTCTACAATGTTTCAGCCCATGAAACTCTCATGAGAAATACACCACAGAGTATTAAAAAGTATTTACTAAAAACAGTGTACACTCTATGCAACACGTGTCACAAAACAACACTAGTCTCTTAAAGTAGCCAAGGTCTGAAGGTGCTAAAGACCATACTACCTGCAGCCTTCACACTGTGGTGAAAACGTTACTGATAGCCCATCTTGTGCAGGAAAAGAAGCACATGTGCATAGGTTAGTATGTTACGAAGAAAGTGTCATGCTGAGACAATTCTGTCTAATAACCCAGGCTGCTTACTATACTTACTATCTACTACGCAGAAACTCTGCCCTATTGGAAACTTTTTCTGCACAACCAAAAAAAGAATTTCTACATAACTCATCCTAGACATTGCCCACTGTGAACATATCTCCAATCACCTACGAGACCTCCACTGGGTTCCCTTTGCGGAAAGATTTAACTTCATGCTCCTCGTCTACACTTACAAGGCCCTCCACTACCTAAAACCCGCCTACCCAACCACTGCACCACCTTCTACTCCCCCACCAGACCTCTCCACTCCGTTCAACAAGCACTAGCCACCATACCCCACATTCGGAAGGCCTCGGATGGTGGAAACACCCTTTCCCTGCACCTTAGGCAGTCACCATTGCTATCTCAATTCAGGAAGGACCTTAAAACCTGGCTATTCAACTAAAATTCAGAGGACACAACCCCTTAGCACCTTGAGACCCTTACGGGTGAGTAGTTGTGCTTTATAAACCTTGATCTGATTTGTGTGAAACATACTAGACACAACTCATCCACTGTCATTTGCACACAGAGTTACTCTTCAATGTAAAGATTTATACCATGGTCAATACCTCTACACACATATGATGCATTAGAAGCACATGTGTGTTGATACACACTCTCATTAGATGGACACAGGATATACAAAATAAGACTGAAAAGTAATATAGTAAGCTATCCACCAATATGTAAACAATAAAACAAACTAACACTCATTGAATGATCTAATCAGTGATGTAATCAATTATGTAATTTTAGATATAAATGCTGTAATAGAACATGTCGTAAGATATGTGAGGTCATAAGCAGTGCATGTCGAGCGCAAGTTAAAAAGTATAGTTAGCTCTGCTAACTATAACTGGTGAATTTATGTCACTGTCATTCATCTAACTAGGTTACTATAACCTTTGTTTAAAATACATACATATACATATATATATATATATATATATATATATATATATATATATATATATATGGAAAATGTCACTTACCCAGTGTACATCTGTTAGAGGCATGAGACGCTGCAGATTCACATGCTGTGCATTATCCTTCCATCTAGTGTTGGGCTCGGAGTGTTACAAGTTGTTTTTCTTCGAAGAAGTATTTTCGAGTCACGGGACCGAGTGACTCCTCCCTTTCGGCTCCATTGCGCATGGGAGTCGAATCCATCTTAGATTGTTTTCTTTCTGCCATCGGGTTCGGACGTGTTCCTCTTCGCTCCGTATTTCGAATCGGTAAAGTGTGAATCTGCAGCGTCTAATGCCACGAACAGATGTACACTGGGTAAGTGACATTTTCCGGCCGGTGGCATGTGTAGCTGCAAATACACATGCTGTGCATAGACTACTACACAGTTATCTCCCCAAAAAGCAGTGGTTTAGCCTGTAGGAGTTGAAGTTGTCTGAAATAATGTTCTTAATACAGCCTGTCCTAATGTGGCTTGTTGTGTTGCTAACACGTCTACACAGTAATGCTTAGTAAATGTATGTGGCGTAGACCAGGTGGCTGCCTTACAAATTTCTGTCATTGGTATATTCCCCAGAAAAGCAATTGTGGCGCCTTTCTTTCTAGTGGAATGTGCATCTTGGTGAAATAGGTAATTCTCTTTTTGCTTTAATGTAGCAAGTTTGAATACATTTAACAATCCATCTGGCAATGCCTTGCTTGGATATAGGGTTACCTGCATGAGGTTTTTGGAAAGCTACAAACAATTGTTTTGTTTTACAAAATTGTTTCGTTCTGTCAATGTAATACATTAGTGCTCTTTTTATGTCTAATGCATGCAAGGCCCTTTCAGCTACTGAGTCTGGTTGTGGAAAGAAGACTGGGAGTTCCACAGTTTGGTTTAGATGGAATGGTGATTATGACCTTTGGTAAGAATTTTGGATTTGTACGGAGAACTACTTTATGTTTATGTATTTGTATAAAGGGTTCTTGAATAGTAAATGCTTGTATTTCACTCACTCTTCTAAGTGATGTGATAGCTATTAGAAAGGCTACTTTCCAAGTCAGATATTGAATTTGACAAGAATGCATGGGTTCGAATGGTGGGCGACAAAGCAAAAACAACAAGTGATGGACGGAATGCTGAACATTGTCAAACACTCACCCCCAGTCATAGATCTGGGTTTAATCCATCGTTTTTTTGCTTACCATGCCACCCCAGTTTGGACCCAGCCATATGCAAATCAGTCTTGACCCTGTGCCTCATGGGAACAGTCCAGACCGAACTGCCAAGCCAGGTCTTCACTGGACCGGAAACAAGCATCCTGGGACCGGTTTCGGGGTTTCACCCCTCATCAGCCAGGCTAGCTTGAATCCAGTGGCATGGGAAACACGGGACCCACGTCTGGGCATACCCTTCCCACTTAGGGCGACAAAGCAAAAACAACAAGTGATGGACGGAATGCTGAACATTGTCAAACACTCACCCCCAGTCATAGATCTGGGTTTAATCCATCGTTTTTTTGCTTACCATGCCACCCCAGTTTGGACCAAGCCATATGCAAATGGTGGGCCCATGAGTTGTGTTAATACAATATTAAGGTTCCTCTATAAATGCTTTAATGGACTGGGATTCTAAAAAGTGATGTTGTATGTGTAATCTGCAGATAGGCAGATATTGCAGTGAGATGGATCTTAATGGAAGAGAATGCTAGATTAGACTTTTGTAAGTGTAATAAATAGTTTACAATGTCCTTTGTGGAGGAATGTAGTGGTTGAATTTGATTAGTGTGGCAGTAGCAAACGAATCTCTTCCATTTGTTTGCGTAACAATGTCTTGTTGTAGGTTTTCTGGCTTGTCTAATGACCTCCATACACTCTTGTGTAAGATTTAAATGTCCGAATTCTAAGACTTCAGGAGCCAGATTGCTAGATTGAGCGATGCTGGATTTGGGTGTCTCATCTGTTGTTTGTGTTGCGTTAACAGATCTGGTCTGTTTGGTAGTTTGATGTGGGGTACTACTGATAAGTCCAACAGTGTTGTGTGCCATGGTTGGCGAGCCCAGGTTGGTGCTATGAGTATTAGTTTGAGTTTGTTTTGAATTAGTTTGCTGATCAGATAAGGAATGAGTGGGAGAGGGGGAAAAGCGTAAGCAAATATCCCTGACCAACTGATCCATAGTGCATTGCCCTTGGACTGAGGGTGTGGGTACCTGGACGCGAAGTTTTGGCATTTTGCATTTTCTTTTGTTGCGAATAGGTCTGTGTTTGGTGTTCCCCAGCGGTGGAAGTGATCCTGTAGGATCTGGGGATGTATTTCCCATTCGTGAGTTTGCTGGTGATCTCGACTGAGATTGTCGGCTAACTGATTCGGAATGCCTGGTATGTATTGTGCTATTAGGTGAATGTGGTTGTGAATTGCCCAATGCCGAATCTTTTGTGCTAAGAGACAAAGTTGTGGCGAGTGTGTCCCCCCTTGTTTGTTGAGATAGTACATTTTTGTCATATTGTCTGTCTTGACAAGAATGTGTTTGTTGGCTACTAGTGGTTGAAACGCTTTTAATGCTAAAAAAACCGCTAGCAGTTCCAAGTGATTTATGTGAAGTTGTTTTTGTTGATTGTCCCATTGACCCTGTATGCTGTGACTGTTGAGGTGTGCTCCCCACCCCACCATGGAAGCATCTGTTGTGAGAACAGCTTGAGGCACTGGGCCTTGGAATGGCCGCCCTTTGTTTAAATTTATAGGCTTCCACCACTAAAGCGAGGAGTGTGTTTGGCGGCCTATCAACACTAGATCTTGAAGTTGATCCTGTGCTTGTGTCCATTGTTTTGCTAGGCACTGTTGTAAGGGCCGCATGTGTAATCTTGCATTTGGGACAATGGCTATGCATGAGGACATCATGCCTTGTAGTTTCATTACAAACCTTACCGTGTAGTGTTGGTTCTGTTGTATGCTTGATCTTACATTTTGGAACGATTGGACTCTTTGTGGACTTGGAGTGGCAATTGCCCTTTGTATCTTGAGTGTTGCTCCCAAGTATTGTTGTATTTGGGATGGTTGCAGATGTGATTTCTGGTCATTTATAGAGAACCCCAGTTTGTGTAGAGTTTCTATGACGTATTGCGTGTGAAGAAGACACTGTTGTTGAGTGTTGGTTTTTATTAGCCAGTCATCTAAATATGGGAATACGTGCATGTGCTGTCTTCCTTATGTGAGCGGCTACTACTGCTAGGCATTTTGTGAATACCCTTGGGGCTGTTGTTATTCCGAACGGTAGCACTTTGAATTGATAGTATATGCCGTGCATTACAAACCTTAAGTATTTTCTGTGAGAAGGATGGATGGGTATGTGGAAATACGCATCCTTGAGATCCAATGTTGTCATGTATTCCTCCTTTTTTAATAAGGGAACTACGTCTTGAAGTGTTACCATGTGGAAGTGGTCTGATTTGATGAAGAGATTCAGTGTTCTGTGATCTAAGATAGGTCATAACGTTTTGTCCTTTTTTGGAATCAGGAAATATAGTGAGTAGACGCCTGTTCCTTTTTGATGATTGGGTACGAGCTCTATTGCTTGTTTTTGTAGTAGGGCTTGGACCTCTATTTGTAATAGCTCTAAGTGTTGTTGGGACAGTCTGTGCATTTTGGGTGGCACATCTGGAGGGAATCTCGTGAATTCTATGCAATAACCATGTTGGATAATTGATAGGACCCATGCGTCTGTGGTAATGTGTGTCCAGTTTCGGTAGTATGTGGTTAGCCTCCCCCCACTGGTGACAAGTGTTGGGGTGTTGTGACATTGAAGTCACTGCTTGGTCTGGCTTGGTTTGGTTGTTTGGAATAGGCCCCTTCCTCTTGGGAATAGGAACCACGAAACCCTCCCCTTTGATATTGTGATTGATAGGTGGGTCTGGTTTGAGAGGTGGAAGGCTCAGATGTTTGTTGCCGAAACCCTCCTATGAATTGTGGTTTTCTAAAGGTGCCTCTGACTTGTGGGGAATAGAGCGCGCCCATGGCTTTGGCTGTGTCCGTGTCTTTTTTCATTTTTTCAATGGCTGTATCAACTTCCGGCCCAAACAACTGTTGATTAAACGGCATATTTAACACCGCTTGTTGAATCTCTGGCTTGAATCCAGAACTTCTCAGCCATGCATGTCTGCGAATGGTCACAGCCGTGTTGACAGTCCGTGCTGCCGTGTCTGCTGAGTCTATTGCGAACCTTATCTGGTTATTAGATATGGCCTGTCCCTCTTCCACTACTTGCTGGGCACGTTTTTGGTGTTCCTTGGACAAGGGCTGTATGATGTCTTGCATCTCGTCCCAGTGTGCCCTGTCGTAGCGTGCAAGTAGGGCTTGTGAATTTGCTATTCACCACTGCGTCAAATTTTCTACTTTCTTTGTCAGGTGGTGGAGCGTCTCCTGACGATTGAGTGTTTGCTCTTTTCCTTGCCGCCCCTACAACCACTGAGTCCGGTGTGAGTTGCAGTGTTATGAACACAGGATCTGTTGGGCGAGGTTTGTACTTTTTCTCAACTCTAGGCGTGATAGCTCTTCCCTTTACAGGCTCCTGGAAGACCTGTTGCGCGTGCTTGAGCATGCCCGGGAGCATCAGCAGACTCTGATAGGAAGCGTGGGTGGATGCCAGAGTGTTAAAATGGAAGTCATCCTCCACTGGCTCTGTGTGCATTGCTACGTTGTGGAACGTAGCTGCCCTGGATAGTACCTGCGTATATGCAGTACTGTCTTCTGGTGGTGATGGCTTTGTTGGATAACATTCTTGACTGTTATCCAATACTGGTGGATCATGTAAGTCCCATGCATCAGCGTCATCCTGTGTCATCCCAGTATGTGTCTGTGACTGCATTATAGGCGTTCCCACTGGTGACAATTGTGGTGAGTGAGGTGGGGACGGTTGTGGTGAGAACATCCGTTGTGGAGATTTGTCTCTGACCACTTTTGCCTTAGGTTGCATTTCTGTCTCCTGAAACGCAAGTTTCCTCTTTGATTTGAGTGGAGGTAAAGTTTGTATCTTGCCAGTCTCTTTTTGAATGTGTAATCTCCGTTGTATATGGTCAGGTTCTTCCATACCTAACTCTTGCTCAAATCGATGTCTTTCCTTGAGTTGGCTGGAAAGTCCTTGCTCTTCTGTAAAAGAGCTTCTTTCTGGCTCCGAGGCCGCTTTTTTCGGTACCGAGGTTTCTGTTGCCACAGAGTCTTTTTTGGTTCAGAGGAGATTTTCTGTGGTTTGGTCAATTCGAACTCTCGGTGTCGAAATCGTTCGTGCCGGATTCTCGACCGGAGTCGGAAGTCTTCGGCAAATCTTTGGCCTTTTTCAGTGCCGATGTTTGGTCACCTTCCTTTCGGTGTGTTGAGCCATGGCCTGCTGGTGGTGGCGTCCCCATGGCCTTAAATGTTTTGGTGTGACCCTGAGTTTTGGACGGCGCAGGTTTACTCACGGTTCGTTGCACCGTCGAGGGTCGTTCACCTTCGAATTCATCCGAGTCCGTCTCTTGGCTGGAGATGCTTTCCTCCTCTTCGACATCGAGCTGTTCTTTCAGTTTCCACGCCATTTATAGTCTTCTTGCGCGTCGATCCCTCAAGGTCTTTTTCAATCGGAACGCTCGGCAAGCTTCGCAAGTATCCTCACTGTGTTTGGGCGACAAACACAGATTACAGACCCGGAGCTGGTCTGTATAAGGATACTTTGTGTGACACTTAGGACAGAAACAGAAGGGGGTCCGGTCCATTAGTCTGGGACGATGGGTGTGGTCGGGCCGACCAGGCCTTGGTGAAGAGTGGAAGCCTCGAAGGGCCGCCGAAGCGGTCTTGATGTCGGTGCCGATTCACGAACACTAACCCGGTACCGAGCGATAACCATACCGTCAAATTTTCGATACTTTAGTTAACTTTCCCAATTCGAAATATGGAGTGAAGACGAACACGTCCAAACCCGATGGCGGAAAGAAAACAATCTAAGATGGAGTCGATGCCCATGTGCAATGGAGCCGAAAGGGAGGAGTCACTCGGTCTTGTGACTCGGAAAGACTTCTTAGAAGAAAAACAACTTGTATCAGTCCACGCCTAACACTAGATGACAGGATGATGCACAGCATGTGTATCTGCAGCTACACATGCCACCGAACATACATATATATACATATATATATATATATTATTTTTATTTTTTTCACTGAAAGAAAATTAAGGTTACAGGGATATTATAGTTGGGCTCAAATTTTACATGCACAAGCCCATAAAAATGTATCCGTTATAGTTAGACTTATCGCAAGAAACTATAACTCATGCCTTAAGGTAAATATAACTCACGCCCACGCCATGCACAGTTTTCTCATCACTAATTTTACTACAAATGTTGCAGGTATATTATGAATGATGACATACAAGATGTCACTACTGATGTAATAAGTGGGGTAAGTAGCAGTGCATGGCGAGGGCACAAGTTATAGTTACCTTAGGCCACGAGTTATAGTTGGGTTAAAAATGTACATGCACAAAACCACAGAAATTCAAGTTGTAGGTATGCTTATCTCATAAAGCTATAATATCCCTGTAACCTTTGGTTTTATTTACCTCTGTGGTGCCAGGCAGTTCAGCACAAGACTAATTCACCTCTGAGAAATGGAGATGTGTTAGAACAGACATCCACTCCGTGTGGTATAAATGCATACAAAGGCACGCAGCACTTGCTGAGATGGAAAATAACATGAGTATGAAAATTGCAGCCCACACTGGGGTGGGTTGTAAAATGGTACCATCTGTTTTATGGAAGGAAAATTGTGAGTGACGTGGAAAAAAAAAACCAACAGTGGCACTAAGAAATAGAGCCACCGGTGGGGTGAAAAAAAAGGGTGGGAAGCAAATACAGACATCTATGGTGGAAGAAAATGCTATTGGAAAACGCAGGCAACTCTAGGGTCGGAGAATGCAGGGGTTTGGACAAGCATCCACCAGTGGGTGGAAGCAATTATTTTGATATGCAGCACCTCTGGTGTAAAATAGAGAGCATTTGAACATGTGTTTGACCATGCAGACCCTATAGGGGAGGAAGAGATAATGAAACATGGAGCGGTCACTGGGAGGGATTATCAATCTGCGAGCATCAAAATAAAACACAAATCTGCAGATAGCTCAGAGGTGAAAGGTACCCGGGGGCATGAAGTCTCTTTAGGGGTGAAACAGAGTTTACAATCTGTAAGTAAATGGAACGAATAAGAAATCAGTCTCAGAGATAAAAGGGGTTTGGAACAAGCGGCCTCCACATTAGACATGAAAAAGTAACTTGCAGCCCTGTGTGAAGGGGCAGAACGCGGGGTTGAGATGGGGGGGGATTAAAACATATAGCCGCCAGTGGTGGCTGCCACCAATCAAGAGTGGTGGGGGGGCGTTTACTGTTGGTGTATGTCTTTTGGGGGAGGGGGGCTGGAGATTAAAAAAAAAGTACCTGCCTGCCACTCCTGTTCCTGGGCACCTCCGTCGTTCCTCTCTTCCTGGCAGTCACTGGGACACAGGCTCCCAAGCATGAGAGCAGAGCCAGGATTGGCCTGAGTGGGCTGCTTTGATGCTCATTCAGGCACAGTGAGCCTGTGCCATTTCGCCAACCCGGCTGTGTAACACAGCTGGATTTGAGAAATCTAAGTGCATATGT
The DNA here is from genome assembly GCF_031143425.1 of Pleurodeles waltl. Taxonomy (NCBI): domain Eukaryota; kingdom Metazoa; phylum Chordata; class Amphibia; order Caudata; family Salamandridae; genus Pleurodeles; species Pleurodeles waltl. Next base: position 973,666,858 of record NC_090439.1, read on the forward strand.
TGGTTTGGCCGTCCTAAGAAGGGTGGCCATACCGGCATGCGCACTTTATAGTGCCCACCACTCCTCCTCCCTATGGCCCTGCCCTACACATGCATGTCTCAGTCAGGCAGTGACAAATAAAATGATAATACAATTATTTTATGATCATTTTATTTGTCACTGCCTGGCTGGGGGGAGGAGGGGTTCCCTTGCATACAGCCTCTTCCAGAGTGAAAACCTGAGGAACTGAAACCTATAGGGGTGGCTGAAACATGCAGCCACATTTATGAAATCAAGCAGGAGATACTACACACATCTGTAACACAAGATGAGAGAGGGTGAATCATGTAGCCTCCCAGGAGTGAAACAACATCAAATAAAAATGTTCTGCATTTTTTAATGAGATTTTGGGTACTAGCGTCTGCAGCGTGAGCTATAACCACACCATCCATTCAGGTTGCTTAGTAAACTGAAGGTAGTGCAATCTGTCAAACTAAAAAAGAATGTGTGAATCCTTGTGGGAATCAAAATACTTTCTTGTACACCTGGTCTTATAGTGCCAATTCTAGTTTCACATGATATGGTGCATTTACATCAGCACTGGTTACTTTCAGGCCTTCTGTTCTCCACCAGATCTTTGTTGATCCGTGACTTCATGTAAACAACATGTTGAAGTCAGTGCATGGGCTGTGCTGCTTCCACGGCCATACTGTGGCATTTCAGACATTACGGTTTTATGGTCTGTGGAGTGGTTGGTGTTAACTTCTGCAGATCTCAAAGGCCTCAATTTACTTGAGGACATGCCAGTTTTACAGGCCTAACAAGTCTAATTTTTACAGAGATGCTGGTTTTGTTTCTAATTACAAGCATGTTACACAGAGTCACTTTGAGAACTAACACTCAGAGCATTAAAGCAGCATTTATGTCAATGAAGCGCTGGGAGCTGCTGCACCATGCTCCCGAGGAGGGGTTTTCATTGACGTGATCTGGCACGCTGCTGAGAAGGGGGTGCCGCTGGCTCAGCGGGGACAGGCACTAACTTTTCACATAAAAGCTGTCCATTAACTAGGAGAAATTTGCTCGATGAGTAAATAATTAAAGATAAGTCTTGGCTCCGAACAACCTTGCAACGAAGGGATGATGAACATATGAAAATTAGTTACTTACCTGTAACTTTAGTTCTCCAGTATTGGAATCTTTCATTGATTCACATGCTTGAATCATTCCCCGTCGTCGAGATGGGAGCCCCCGGTACATTTAACCAAGCAGTGTTAACATAGATATAACCTAAGGGCCCTTCGCCTCCTAATTTAACAGTCTATCAGAGTCATTTTAAGAAAAAGGACCAAACTTGAGCATCCACCAATCAGAAGACACCACCCTCTAGAACCCTCCTGAGAGAAGCTCCAGTACCTCAGATTTTCAGAGGACAAGTGAGTATAACATGACAAAGAGAACAAGAGGTGAAGGTGGGCTTCTCCGGGGAGCTGGGGGGGGGGGGGTTGCATGTGAATCTATGAAAGATTTCAATACTAGAGAACTAAAGTTACAGGTAAGTAAATCATTTTCCTACTCCAGTATTGGAACTTTCATAGATTCACATGCTTGAATCAGAGTAGCGAGCAGTACCTATGCACATCGTAAAACTCTAGCCATCTAATCAAGATACACACAGAAAACATGTTAATCTACACCAAAGTCTCAAATCAAATTCTGTCTTCACCCCCCCCTTTTTTTTCTTTTACACTATAATCACATCACCATAAGCATTGGACCCGAATCTGAGACTATTAGTCATAAACAATGTGTATACCTGACATTATGATGGTGGGATGAAAGAGGTGGCTCACCTTCACTGGAAGAGGTTCCTGAGGATTGCTTGACCCACCACTACCACTACTTGAGATAGTCCTTCCAAGCAGTAATGTCTTGTAAACATATGTCAGCTTTTCCACGTCGCTGCTCTACAAATGTCTTGTAGCAGTACCCCAGCAAACAGCGTTGCTGAAGAAGAAACTGCCTGTGTAGAATGTGCACAGACAGACGAATGTAGTGGCTTGCCCGCTGCCTGATGCCAAAATTGAATTGCTGAGGAGATCCATCTAGCTATGCTCTGGTTGGAGAGCGGTTGACCTCGCCTGTGTGCACAGTAAGCCACAAACAGTTGATTGGACCTGCAAAAAGATTTAGTCCTGTCCAAATAGATTTTAACACACCTCTTAATGTCTAAAGAGTGCAAAGCTCTCTCCGCAGGAGTCGACAGATCTGGAAAAAATGTCAGGTAAACTAAAGGCTTATTCAGATGAAAATCCGAAGGGACCTTTGGGATAAAATGCAGGTTAGTGTGCAAGATTAGTCTGTCCTGTTTGATCTGTAAAAACGGCTCTTGTATGGAAAGTGATTGTATCTCACCGACTTGTCTGGCTGATGTGAGGGCCACCAGTAAGGCAACTTTCCAGGAGAGGAATTTCAGAGAAGCTCAATGAATCGGCTCAAATGGCTGCTTCATCAGTTGTGCAAGAATAATATTCTGATTCCACGAGGGAGGAGGAGGCCTGAATGGAGGAAAGACTCTGAAAAGTCCTTTCAGAAATCGTATCAATCTAGAGGGCTGCCAGGTGCACCTTTATAAAGGAATGCGCAAATCCTGATTGTGCTAAATGCAGTAAGTAAGGCAATATTTGCTCCGGCAATAAGGAAAGAGGATCAATTTGCTGTTGGTGACACCACAAACAAAACCTTTTCCACTTACGAGAGTAAGCCTTATTGGTGCTAGCTGCTCTGGCCTTGGATAGAATGTCTCTGCACTCCTATGGAATATTTAAATGTGCAAATTCCCTGTGCTCCGGAGCCATGCTGATAATCGCATCGACTGAGGATCTGGATGCAATATCTGCCCGCTGCTCATTGTCAGCAAATGCGGAGATGGTTTCAGTGGGATGTGAGGCTTCACTGACAGAAGCAGCAGCTCTGCGAACCAATGTTGGTGAGGCCAGTACACAGCTATTAATATCAGAGTGCACGGTTCCCTCTTCATCTTTGTCAGGACTCTCAGGATCAATGGTTTTGGAGGAAAAGCGTATGCAAAGATTCCTGACCAAGCTATGGAAAACGCATTCCCCCATGATCCCTTTCGTGGATGCCAGCTTGCGAAGTATTGGCATTTGGCGTTCAACCCGCTGGTGAATAGGTCGAATTTGGGAATTCCCCACTGGGAAAAAACGTGGTTGACTGTGGATTGGTCCAGTTCCCATTCGTGACACCTCGATTTTTGTCTGCTGAACAAGTCCGCTATCTTGTTCTGTATACCTGGAAAGTGCACTGCTGTGAGCCTGATGCCCTGCTGCGACACCCACTTCCATATTCTTTGAGCTTCCCTGGAGAGAGGAAGAGATCTTGTGCCTCCTTGTTTGTTGAGGTAAAGCATCGTAGTGGTGTTGTCCGTTCTTATTACCACCTCTGAACCGGCAATCTTTGGGAGAAAAGCCTGTAAAGCCAGATAAACTGCTTTGAGCTCCAGCAGATTGATGTGCATTGTCCTCAACTCTAGTGGCCACTTGCCACTTACGCATAGGTCTTGTAAAACCGCTCGCCAACCTTCCAGGGAGGCATCTGTGGTGATAGTCCACGGTGCTGGGCGATGGAGAAACGACAGGCCAACAGACAGATGATGTTTTTGAGACCACCATACCAGAGCTTTGACTATTGCTGGAGTTATTTTTATCTGATCTTGAAGCTTCCTGAAATCTGGAGCCATTGTAGATTGAGGTGCTCTTACAGGGGACGCATCTTGAGCCTGCAGAGAGGAACTAGAGGTATGCATGATGACATCATTCCCAGTAAAGATTAGAAGAGGCAAACTGAAATGTAGCCCTTTCTCTGGATCGATTTTGCAAGAGCTAATATCTTTTGCGGTCTCTCCACAGTGGGACATGCCATGGTGGATTTAGTGTCCAGATTTACTCCTAAAAAGGTTATCCTGCATGATGGTAGGGGTTTGGATTTTTCCCATTTGAAGATCAGACCTAAGCTGCTGAGCAAGGAAACACACTTTCTTGTTGACCTGTGTGTAGGTGTTTGCTTTTATCAGCCAATTGTCTAGGTATGGGAATACCTGATGTCTTCTTCTCCTGAGAATGGCTGCAATTGGGGCTAGGCACGTAAATATAATTGGAGCTGACTTTAGGCCAAAAGGGAGGACTCAAAATTGAAAATGGCTTCTGTGGGCAGGGTGAATGGGGATGTGGAAATATGAATCCTTTAGGTCTAGTGTAGACATAAAATCTCCCTGGTTCAATTGCAGAAGGACTTCCAATAGGCTTATCATGCGGAAGGATTGTTTTTTCAAGTAGGCATTTAATTCTCGGAGGTCGAGGATCAGCCTCCAGTCCTTCCACTTTTTGTCAATGAGAAAGAACCTGGAGTAAAAACCCCTTCCTCTCTGTGATAGAGGTACTCTCTCTATTGCTCCTTTGAGGAGCATTTTGTTTATCTCCCTTTTGAGTTGTTCTTGATACTTCGGAGAAGTTCTGTGAGGAAGATTGGGAGGAGGCATGTGGACAAACACTAGAGTGTGGAGATGCTTCACCAATTGTAAGACCCACGTGTCTGATGTTATGACTTGCCATTGTGGGAAAAACAGGGATATCTTTCCACCTAGAACCGGAGGCGGATGGTCAGATGCAGCGGAGCCTTGGGTGTATCACGCTCTGCGAGCGGAGTCTTCAGCAGGGCGAACTGAGCGTCCTCTAGAGCCAGATCTGCTGAAAGCAGTTTGTGTGTAGTGTTGACAAAACTGTTGAGGAGGAAGGATACGTCGAGTACCGGTATTGGTGGTAGCCTCCCCTATATGAAGGCATCGTCCTCTCATTGCTCAAAAGGAAAGCCTCAGAAACTGGAGAGTTCCCAACGATTTTGCTGTATCTGTGTTAGGTTTAAATGACTACAGTGCCTCGTCAATGTGTTTCCTAAACAATACCTGGCCATCAAAAGGAAAATCTAAGATTTTATTCTGGACCAAATGACAGAAGGATGTAGCCTTTAACTAGCCTTGCCTCCGAAGGACAGTGCCCCTGCGAGCTGACGAAACGCAGTTGTGGCTATATCCATAGCACTATCTATTAGTTCCGCTGACGTACGCTGTCCCTCATGTAATGTCTTCTCCGCCTCTGATTTCACATCCTCCGGCACCTGGTCAATATGCATGGCGTTGTCTGTCATATCTGGCTAACACTGCCAGGGAGTTAGCCGCTCTTATAACGAGGCTGGACACTGACAGAAGCCTCTTTCCAATATTGTCCAACCATCTACCATCCTTGTCCAGAGGTGCGGAAATTGGAACAGGGGGATTTTTGGACCTTCTCTGTGCCACCGGAGCGACCACTGAATCTGGATGAGGGTGACCTGTCAGACATGCTGGGGCATCCTCCGGTGCCTTGTACTTCTTGTCCAGTTGAGAAAGCACCGTTGTGACGGTAGCAGGGTTGTGCATGACTTTCAAACCCTCTTCCCATAAGAACTTGACTAAAGGTATGGAGCGTAAGGATTTCTGGAACGGCTCCTTGAAATCATATTTAAAAAAAAAAAGTTTGCTTGGATGGCATTGGAAGAGTAAACTGTTTAGCTGCTCTCTTCAGGAGATTATGGAATCCCCCCATGTCATCTGGAGGAGAATCCACTTTCAGCTGAGAAGGAGAAGGAGGAGCTGGAATTACATATTCATCCCACTCTGACTGAGTGTCAAGGAGTTCTCCTTTTTCTTGATCACCTTCTGAAACGTCAGTGTCCTGTGGTATGGTCATATCCGGCGTGGCTACATTCGCTAGTGGCAAAGAGGTTGGCCTTTGATGTGGAGTGGTAACCCTTGAAAACGGGTGACGAAGGAGGTTGTGGTTGTCTCTGTTTCCGAGGTGGAAAACGCTTACTGTAATCAGCAAGCATTGCTCGGAGATCAGACAGCAAAGAGCTTGGTATGTATGCAGCCTCCTGGTATGCCTGACCCCCTACATAGGTCTCACCATACTCATCATCCTCCTCTTGAAACTTCACATTTAACTGTGAGGGGCTATGTGCTGTTCCAAATGGTCCCTCTTTGTCTGATTCTTAATCACCCTCCAGCACATGAATTGGCATGCGGGGGTTTACTTTACTAGGTGAAGTATACTGTGGGGTAAGTTCTTCCTGGCTTCTGTGGTGTTTTCCCCTCGTCGACGGTGCAGATATAGCCTTCATCGACGGTGGAGTCGTCGACGTCGAACGCATCGAGATCTTAATAGTCAACAGCCTTACTGAAGAATCTACCATCGACCAGGTCGTCGACGATGGTGACAGGCAAAGCGGACACCATTGTTACTGCTGTCGATGATGGCGTGTAGATCCTTGTCGACGATGACATCGTTGACGGTGGGATGCTCGTCGACTAAGTCGTCGCCAGGACTGCCTTTGGCGCTGAAACAGTGGAAACCGTCGAATATGAAAAGGCACTCACCGACGTAGTCGTCGACAATGAGGCTCTCATCGACGGTATAGTCTTTGCCCCAGGAGCAGATGAGGACCTTTTGAAAGGTACAACAGACACAGATAGAGGTACAGAAGGTGACTTTTTGTGCCTTTCAAAGCCGCTGGCATGACCTCTTTCCTCTTTTTTGGAGAATCTATAAGGCGAAGTTGAAGGGCTGCAGCCTTTTTAAGACCCTGAGGTGGTCTTTTTGTGGGCTTTCCTTGATTGCTCTGAAGAAGATCTTGAATGTTATCTGGCCCTTTTTGATGACTTTTTGGACGATGCTGAGGAGTCATCACTATCTGAATCACAGACTGGATGATCTCTGGACTTACGTTTTTGCAGCCACATCAATAATCTGTCTTCTCGATCCTTAAGAGTCTTAGAAGAAAAGGTACGACAAACCTTACAGTCCTTAGCTGAGTGGTCTGGATAGAGGCAGTATATGCAGTCCTGATGAGGGTCTTCAGAGAGTAGTCTCTTTTTGCCACAGGTCTGCAGGATCCGAATAAACCTTTCTTTTCCTTGTCAGACATGCTGTAGGCCTTACCCACAATCAGTCAAAACAAGATGAGCAGAAGAAAATCAGCTTAGAGCTAACCCAAAAGTGTGAAGAAAGAGCAGAGCTCTGAGGGGAATCCCTAGCACGACGTGCGGTAGAAAATCTGAGGAACTGGAGCTTCTCTAAGGAGGGCTCTAGAGGGTGGTGTCTTCTGATTGGTGGATGCTCAAGTTTGATAGACTTAAATTAAGAGGCCTAGGGCTCTTAGGTTATATCTATGTTAACACTGCTTGGTTAAATGTACCGGGGGCTTCTATCGCAACGACGCGGAACGATTCAAGCATGTGGATCTATGAAAGTTCCAATACTGGAGTAATAAATGTGTACCTCGCTGCTGGAGCACATTAAGGCAGCAATGCAAGCAGAAGATGAAGTCAATCACAGCGGCGTCACATACACATGCTTTTTCCTGGACATGCTAGTTCTACAGAGAACAGGGCACAGTGGCTGTATTCAATGCACCAAAAGTTAAAATAGTTTCTGTGCTTCCATGCATATGAATGGACATGGGGAAGGCCTCAACGCGTTCCTCAAATATGGTCAGACTGCACACTCCCGGACTCATTCTGCAGTCCCCGCACACTTGCTGTCAGTCACCCATTCCATTTTGGGTCCCACTACCGGCGCTGGACGTTAAGCAGGCGTTGCCTTTTTTCTGTGGCATGGGCACCCTCCTACAGCCCCTCCATGGCGCAACTGGACAGGGCCCAGCAAGCCAAATATAGGCAGAGAAGTGATGAATTACCACTAAATTGTACAGCTTTTCTAAATTGGAGGCGGCCAGGCCAGCCTTGTGCATGTATACATAAAGAGTAATACAGCAGCACTGACAGCAGGGCTTTTTCTGAAAGAAATTGGTGTTGATTCATGGATCCACCGGAATTTTGTGGCAAGAATTGACTTCTTTTTTTGACTTGGCTGAGTCTGAGTCCCAAGATGGCTGCCAGCATTTCCTGGGTGAAGTCAACATACAATTGGCAGTGGCTGTGCTCAAAGGTTCGCACTTCCTTGATATACCAGCTTAGTTAATATAGTTCTAATACATTATCACATGGGTGACAAGCAATACCACACCCAGCCACTTAAGGTGCATAAATCCTGATTAAGAAACAACCCAATCTCATAACCTGATGTATCGCAGCACACCACCAGGTCAGTCCTTTTTATTGTTGTAAAGAATCGTATAGCACCGCAGTATAGTTCATCAAGTAGATTTTAATTCATTGTTTTTTTGTACATCTCCGGTTTAGACCACAAGTGTTCCATGTGCACAAGACATCCTTCAAATGAAAATACAGCCGACACGTGTTTAGTCAAAAAGACTTTTTCAAGGCTGTAACACAAATACATATAACACGAGTTCACCCATTTTGTATTTTTTTATTTACATATGACGGGCCAGCTCCTCTATTTGTTTTACATGTACCACTTTGGGCTATAGGGTTGCAACATATGCACTGCATGTGTCTTGTTTCCCTCACAGGGTCTCGATGAGTACATCTTCTTTTTCTCTTTCGTCACGCTCTCACGAGGGATACCCCTTTGTGTCTTGACTATTATTTTTAAAGTCCAATTCTATACCTGCATGGTCCTATAGGATGTTAGTCTACTTATTTTCATCTTGTACCCATGTTATACACCAGTGTTGGTACAATGATATGCATTTTTTCTTTATATGTATTTGTGTTACAGCCTAGAAAAAGTATTTTTGACGAAACACATGTCAGCTGTATTTTCATTTGAAGGATGTCTTTCCTGGTTGAAGTATTGGCAGCCAATCAGATCTCAGCATGAGATCCGTCAGATCCACAGATGATCTGTGTTCCTAGATCTACAAATGCATTCTTTCTTCAGAACTCCAAAACTACTGAACGGATTTGCACCAAATTACAAGAAGGGCTCGTACTGGACCAAGAGCTAGCTTTCTGTCAAATTTGGTGTAATTCCATCCAGCGTTTCGGGCTATAGCTGTGTCTAAAACCCCTATGGAAATTGCATGGGGAAAACACCTTTTGGAACCCCTGCTTTTTTTGTTGGCCCCTGCTTGACAAATCACCACACAACTTTCAAGACACCAGCTGTAGTGAGTGGTTTACAAGTTACTGGCAAAATAATACATGATTTTGCTATGGAAATTAGGTTGTAAATATAACTATCTACTGGCGACTGCCGTAAGTAGTGTATGTATATATATATATATATATATATATATATATATATATATATATATAAAAAATTCACTTAAAAAACAAGTTACATAGGCATTATAGTTAGACTCACATTTTAAATGTACAAAACGAAAGAAATTCACCTTCTATAGTGTTATTTCAAGTAGCTATCACTCGTGCCCTAAGGGAACTATAAATCATGCGCCTGCCATGCACAGTTATCTGATCAATAAATTTACTGCTGATGTTACAATGACATTATCAATGGCGTTATAAAAGATGTCATGAGTGCTGTAATTTGTGGGATAATTAGCAGTGCATGGCAAGGGCACAAGTTATAGTTACCTTAGAGCACAAGTTATTGTTACTTGAAATAACGAATTATAACTGGTGAATTTCCATGTTTTTATACGTTTAAAATGTGAGACTAACTATAACATCCCTGTAACCTTTGTTTTTTCAAGTGATTTTCTCTGGTTTTTAGTGAATGTCTTTTTTTTTATTTTTTATGTAAAGTCGTTTTCCTTACTATACGTTAATCCAACCATCGCCGTGCATGGCGGCAGTTGGGCCCTGCGAACAACCCCTATAACAAATCAACCTGTTTGACAGCTCTCACTTGCAGAAAGTGAAGTATTTACTCTGACTTGCCAGAAGCTGTCAAAGCTCCCACCAAGTTAGAGCAAACAGCTATGCCCCGGGGTGGGCACTGATATATGTGCACCGGGGAGGTGGCGATTCCCGAGGCTCTGGGAGTAGCCTCACATTCTAAATCTCATTGCCCCCAGGACCTGCCCCATCCGGGGGCTTCTTAAAAAATTAGTGTGGCAGCCTGCACCCTCTTTTTTTTGCAAATTTTCTACGTCACGAAATTACAGCAATTTTTTTTTTTTAAAGTGTTTTTTGGCCCTGGGGGGCCCCCTCTGGGACCCAGCACCAGCACTAAGGAGTCAGATGTGATTCTACCCTGGCCCCTTGCCTTATTTTATTTTTAGGGACTCGGCTGAAGCAGAGTCCCAAGATGGATGCCAACACTTCCTGGTTTAAGTGTTGACAGCCAATCAGAGCTATTTATTTTCCTGCATGACCTTGGCATTATTCATGAAGTTGTTGCAGCCAGAGATATACAAATTTGGATTTCCTTTAGTATCTCAAGAACTACTGAATGGGTTTACACCAAATAACCAAAATCACAATCTGCGTAACAAAATCTGTCTTTCTGCCAAATGTGGTGTAATTCCGTTCAGCAGTTTGGGCTGTAAAACTCCTATGGGAATTAATATGGGGAAAAACACTTTTTTTTACCCCCCCTTTTACTCAGTCCCCACTTGACAGATCACTCTGAAACTTCTCACGAGCAACAAGAACGACAGGCACACTGTCTGGAAAGTTTTGTGACGATTCATCAAATGGTGTTAAAGATATAGGCATGTCAAAAAACGCTTATTCTATTGAAACATAGTCCCATCTAGAAATTCACTTGAAAAACCAAAGGTTACAGGGACGTTACAGTTAGGTTCACATTTTAAACGTACCAAACCATAGAAATTCACCTGTTGTAGTTAGAGATATCGAAAGTAACTATGACTTGTGCCCTAAGGTAACTATAACTCGCGCTCTCACTATGCAGTTTTTACAACAAATGTTACACTGATATTATGAAAGATGTCATGATTGCTGTAATATCTGGGGTAATTAGCAGTGCATGGCGAGGGAGCGAGTTGTAGCAACCTTAGGGCGCAACTTATAGTTATAACGTCTGGATCTGCCCCGAATCGCGGTGAAAATGCTTTAGAAAATGTTTTTTTTTTTTTTTTTTTTTTTAAAGCTCCTTTAGGACCTCTGCACCAGAGCTAATTGGTCAGGGTGTCTCTACCCTGGCCCCATTTGGTTTTTTAACACTTTTTTTCCAGGGACTTGGCTGAAGTCGAGTCCCAACATGGCTGCCAACACTTCCTTGTTGAAGTGTTGACATCCAATCAGATATCAGCACAAGATCGGGAGGGTTCGCGCAGCATTCACGCCCCTGTATATACAAATTTGAATTTCTCTAAAACTACTAAACGAATTTACACCAAATAACAAAAAGGCCTTTTCTGGAGCAAGAGCTATCTTTCTGCCAATTTTGTTTAATTGTGTCTAGTGGTTCGGGTGCTATCGCTGTTCAAAATCAAAAAAACTTTTTCTTGGCACCTGCTTGACGGATCACCCCAAAATTTTCCAGACGCCAGCTGAAGTGACCACTATTTTCTTTTGTTGGGGGGGGGGGGGAGAGGGGTTGAGGGGAGAATTTTATGAAGATTCATCGAACAGTGACAACGTTATTAGCAAAAAAAAAAAAGTTTTTTTCTATAGAAACTAGGTCCTAACTATAACTACCTAGCAGCGACTAGGTAAACAAATATATATCTCAGTATTTGTAGTACAAGTTACTTACCTTCGGTAACAAAATATCTGGTAGAGACATATTCTAGTTGCAGATTCCTTACCTTAGAATTTTCCCCAGGCGTCAGACTGGATCTGGAGAAGTTTCTTCAAGCAATACCCTTGCGTGTCGATAGGTGGCGTCGGTCGACTCTGCGGGTGTCGTTGGCATCGTGGTCGCCGTGATGATGTCAGGAGTAGTATATAGACGCCGCCCTCGCGCAGTGATGTCAGTTTCTTTTAACGACTTTCCACGCCAAAGCGCAGAGCCGCTAAGAACACTGAGATTGGTGCGCCAGAACTAAGGACCTGAAAGGGGGAATCCCTGTCCTTAGAAATCAGTTCACAAGTGGAGAAGATGGGTGGACGGTAAGAAGAATCTGCAACTAGAATATGTCTCTACCGGATAATTCATTACCGAAGGTAAGTAACTTGTACATCTGAAAGAGACTTCTAGTTGCAGATTCCTTACCTTAGAATAGATACCCAAGCAATGCCATCCTCGGTGGTGCGCTGCGAACCAAGATCCAACTAGGAAGTCGAACAACCAAAGAAGACGTCCCGACAGAGGTGATAGCGACCAGACAGACAGTTTTGAAGGTGAGAAGCCACAAGGGACAATTATGGATTGGCTCAAAGGGGGTACACATGAAGTAAGTATAAGATTAAGGTCCCACTGAGGCATGATAAATGGAGTGGGAGGAAATAAATGGGTGAACCCTTTTAGAAATCTACTCACAATAGGAGATTAAAAGAGTGAGTGCTGATCAGGTAGCATAAGAAAGGCTGAAATGGCAGATAAATACCCTTTAAGGTTGCCCAAAGCAGAGATCCGCTGGGCCGAAGAAAGAATGAACAGAAGAACCTCGGATAGAGGGGTGGAAAGGGAATCAACAGATTTGTTGGTACACCATGCCACAAGTGTATTCGGATGACAGGCGTATACAATCCCCGGCCAATAGGCTGAACAGCTTGCGAGGCACGGTGGCTGGGTGGAGGACGTGACAGGGAGCACGAAAGGGGCAAAAAGTGGACTGTGGTGGGCGAGGGGCAGAGAAAAGACCGAGGGGCCGAGCCGTAGCCCGAGAATCCTTGAATCTCTTCTCCAAGGCAGAGTCCACTTTTTCTTTGAAAAGAAGGGAGCCGTCAAAGGGCATGTCCATGAGTGACTGCTGGACATCCCCCGAAAAACCAGAAGTGCGTAACCAGGCGTGGCGTCGTAAGGCCACCGTCATAGCAACCGATCTGCCTAGAGAGTCGGTCGTGTCCAGCCCACAACGAATTGTGAACTTTGCTGCATCTCTCCCATAGTTCACAGCTTGGGAGACGATAGCAGGAGCCTCCTCCGCTATATGTGGCAGGACTTGCACAACAGTATCCCACAAAGAATGGTTATAGTGGCCCAAAAGGCATGCATTGTTTACAGACCGCAGCGCGAGACTGGAGGAAGAAAACAACTTCTTGCCAAACTGTTCCAGCCTTATGGATTCCCTATCCGGGGGTGCGGAATGGAAAGCACCAGAAGAAGAGGAATCCTGGATAACAAGACCCTCGGGTGTGGGGTGTTGGGACAGGAATTTAGGGTTGTTCGAAGCGGTCCGATGGCGGCGCGCGATAGTCCTACTCACAGGAGCCCCTGTGTTGGATTTGACCATGTACTTAAAAGGACATGAGTGAGGGCCTCATTAAACGGCAAAAGGGGTTCGGAAGTAGAAGCCCCAGGCCAAAGCACCTCAGTCAGGAGATTAGACCGGACCTCAACAGTAGGAAGCTTGAGACCAAGGACCTCAGCTGCCCTACTGATCACCATACCATAAGTTGCTCCCTACGCCGTAGCCACAGTAGGAGGAGACCGCATGCCAGCATCAGGAGAAGTATCCAGACCACTTACTTTGCCCAATTCCTGAGCCCAGGCCATAGCAGGGTCATCCTGGTATTCATAAGGGTCCATGGACCCCTCCAATTCCTCCCCATATTCGTACCCATAACAAAAAGGGTCCGAATCCAACCTGGGGCGAATAAGCCCCATCGAACCCGAAGGCGCCATCGGCTGACACCGCTCCGACTCAGAGTCGTCAGGGACAAGAATTGGGTCAATAGTGGGCACCACCGATGTCGGGAGCGTTGATAATCAACACAGCGCCAGGGAAGGTCTCAAGGGTGCGACCGGCACCGGTGTGGATCCACTCACGGATCCAGAGGTGACCTCGGTGGCAGGAGCCGAAGCTGCAGAAGTGGAACCCAAAGGCCCCTCAGCCGAACCCCTTGGGCCCGAAGGGGTGGCTCCGGCTCCGAGAAACTCAGGGAACCGCAGAGCCGACCCAGACGCAGGCTCTGAGGACAGAGGCCTTGTGCGTGGATGCTCTTCCCGCATCGTGTCGACCAAGTGACGGGGCGAAGTCGGAGAGTGATGGGACTTCACCGACTTCTTCTTACCGTGACCCGAGGATTTAGAAGAAGACGAGTGATGATGACTCCGCGACCGATCTCAAGACCTTCCCCTTGAGTGAGACCGGGACCTACGCGGAGTCGAGTGCCGGGCCGCCATTAGCTTTAGGGACCGCTCCCTCAAAGCCTTCGGGTGCATGGCCAGGAACTCTGAGCACGACTTCAGGTCGTGGTCGCGCTCGAGACACCACAGACAAACCCGATGAGGATCAGTCACCAACATCTTCAGATGACAGTCCTTGCATGGCTTGAATCCAGTCTTCGGGGACATCCTCGACGCACCAAATTTTCACAGAAAAAAGTCGACAAAACTGGCGAATTCGGCCAAAAAATAGCCAGGGTAGCTCTTCTCCGGATCAGCGCGTGGTGCGGAAAGAAAAGAACTGACGTCACTGCGCAAGGGGGACATCTATATATACTCCTGACGTCATCACAGAGACCACGACGCCAACGAATGACTAACAGAGGTGGTGCAGGCAGATGTGTGTCCACTTGGTGTCCAGAGGTGGAAGATAATGGTACACTGAAGTCCTTTATATGCCCCCCCTCCCCCCTTTGACAAATACAGCATCTTGAGTTGGACATAGAGTACACAGCTGAAATTGCCCCCTCTGGATTTGAGGGAAATGACTGCCAAAAATGAGTCCCTTCATAATTCAAAAGCTCATAAATCTCTGCACCAATACATGTGTTGAAGTTGCCATGAAAGTAGGAAGCTGAATCATTACATGTTTTCTTTAAGCACTTTGCAAACCATCATACTTAGAATAAGATATCTAGCAAGAGTCTGTCTTCTAAACAATGCTACTTTCCTCAGTAATTACTCGTATGGTCAACAATTAGCATGGTGCTTTACCAAAATTCAGGAACGTATCAACTGTGCATCTTTCAATAGGAGCAATGTTTTTGAGGGCATCTACCTCGTTTTATGCAGGATCGGTTGTGTTCAAATGGGATTAGTTATGTTTGCCACTATATACTAATCCTAAAACCTGATGTGATGTGCCTCTGGTTTTCTTAGATTCTCACGTATAGTAAACAGCATTTCATAAAAAGATCAATTAACATAACTAAACATAATAAACTTGATGATGAAAGAAGGGAAATCGTGCTTTAATCAATACATAATTCACATTAAAACAGTTTGTTGCCGTTCTCACCAAATTTTGAAGTTTGTATAATAATAGTCCATTAACTAAATCACATGGAGTTCTTACCTACTATAACCAAGCAGTATATTGGCAGACTATCTTGACTGTGATTGTATGTTTAGAGGAAAAAAAATAACATAATGCATTTTTAGCTCCTTTGGAATAAGTTCTCAAGGGTTTGCAAAACTTAGCTTCTGTATTTGTATTCAGATTTACAGACCACATAAAGCAAAAAAAGGCAAAGTGCTAGCACCGGTCAGAGACAGCACAGGTGAGAAGAGGTCTTATGAGGTCCCATAAGACCTGCCTTACTTAGGTCTTATGGGATAAGTACAACCAGGATAGCATTAGCTTCTTGCTAAAGAACAGATAAAGTAATTTTTATCCCATAGCTTCCTATTACTAGGCAGCAGCCACTAGCCAGATACTAACCAGTTACTTATAATAATTATCATAGTACTTATAATAATTATCATATTACTGAAGGTTTAAACTGACTGTCGACTGCAGTTGTATTCTTCTAAATAATAGTTGTAATGTTTTTTAATGAAAATCGTCTTGGATATGATGTAAAATTTGTGTTTTTCTTTGAATAAATATTTACACTGAGTCATTAGTGTATTGGATATGTCTTGATCAATATCTTCCATTATTTGAGTTGGCTGATCAAGACAGTGTCAGCAGGCACAATGGTCTCTGAATATGAATTGCCTTATTCCCTCCTGTTTTATTGTGAATGGAACGAGAGCAGGATGGGTTCAGTTACAAGTTGAGACATTATGTCTAAACAGAGATTTTCATGGATATGTGACAATCCCTAGAGCTTGCAATTTTACACAAACTTTAGCATATCAATGAGTGGTTTATATAAGTCTGTTAATGGTATGGAATAATTTCAACATGTACCTTTAACTGTATAGTGTATATGTGTTGTGTTTTAACTTGTAAAAAATAATTGCTTTAACAATAACGGTTATTATTACACACCATATCGGGGAGCAGTAGCATTTTCAGTTCCCACATATAGTTAATTTTCGCTGTATTTAACACTAATTATTTACAGAAGGCAACATGTCTTCAGTTTGCCCAATGTAAAATTATAAAACAGATCCCACTTGTTCTCACTACATGGAGAGAGTACGTTCACCAAACAACTCCAAATCTACAGTTCTAGAAATATGAAATCCCACTGTTCGATTTCACCTTGCCACATGCCATCTTCTATCCACTAGCAAATGGACATCCTCAATTCTCCTGTTGAAAGCGTAGTGCAAACGTTTTGGAAGTTGGTGCTTCAGGTAAGGTTTAAAGTGCTGATCTGGCTTCTTACACTGAAAAAGAAAAAAGGCACACTTAAAGGTTATGCCACCAAACAAGTTGCTATTTATAAGGTTAGTACTGCGTATTGTTATGATGTGTAGATTAGGTATTTGACTGGTGGGTCTGGATATAGGAGGATGCAGACACGAAGTCCCACGAATGTCAAGGGCCCTGTAAAGCATTGCATATCTCTAGTTTTACAGTGAGTAGGGAACTGGACAGACTGGGTGCATGGACATGTGTTGTCCAGCAAGTTATCGTGTAGAAGACATCCCAAGATACTAGTCCCAGTGATTGGCACAGAAGTTCAGATTAAGAGATTGTTACTTGCAAATATTCTACGCTGGTGTTTGCCAGAACTTCTGATAGGTTTACATTTCTTATTGAAATATTCCCTGGCAATATAAGCATTAAGTAGTGGTAAGAGAAAGGGGAGTTGTACACAAGATGCTAAGTTTGTTTGACAATATGCTGCAAGGCTGAGTGTAGCAAAAATCTCAAGAAAAAATGTCCAAACTCCATGCAATCGCCCTTGGAAACTACATCTAAAATTAAAGAAGCTTTCATTATTGGTCTTTGCAAAAGGTGCTTTAAAACGCAATTTAAGTTTTGGACCACTTTAAACCACCATAACAGTTTGTAAAAATAGCTGTGTACTTTCGTTTTCAGTGAAGTTGAGGATAACCATTGATCTTATATTAAATGTTTTGTAAACAGGGTTTTTGTAAATGTATAATAGCTATGATTCATTATTAGCAATTGTACTTACGGTGAGGTTTGCAACTATTGCTTTTGGGTCATCTAAGAAAGATGAAAGGGAGAAAATGTGTAAAATATGCCAACAGGTTTGCTTCAACAAATCGCAGAAGTCTTGTACAAAATCATTGAGCATGTCACAAATCATAACATTTCACAGCAGTGACTGGGATATTTCTGATCACATTAGTGACAGAAAAGTCAATTATATTGTTAATTTTCTTCATACAGGAACCATTCCACCAGCTGAAAAAACATCTGTAGAGAATTTGCACCTACCGCACTGTAGCATTTAGCCTACTTTCTCGAAATGTTTTTACAAAGGCAAATTCATAAGGGACTCTACATGCACAAGAACCATTTGAGTAACAAACAATCAAAAGTCTACAAATGAAACACTAGGTCTCACAGCAAGCATGCAAACGGTAAAATGTCAGTTATTAGACTAAAACTGTTAAATTGTAGACATTTAATTAAGGAGCTCAATACATCAATGTTATAAGTAACAGAAAATGATTTTCATTTCTGCAAGTCACATTTCTCTGGCTTTAGGATTCAGCAACAAGACAGACCAACCATCATATGGCTTCATTAATTCAAAATACTAGGAAAACTTAAGTAATGTTTTTGAATTGTAACCAACAAACAGGTAACCAGTGATTAAGAAAAACAAAAAACAAACTTACATCTGGGGTTATTACTAAATTTGGAGCGGATTCGGCCTAACGTTCCAGGCACCAAGAAAATTTCATCAATATTGGTTAAGTAGGAGCTTAAGTATTCAGTTCTCTCGCAAGAAAAATCTTCCATACCTGCGAGCGAAAGAATCCATATTAGACATCAATATTTTGCGTGTAATAATCAGCCTCTAGAAAACGGAGCACTCTGCATGTCCAAAATCACTTGAGGATCAAAGAAAATGACGTGCACTCGATTAGCACAATACACATTCATCTTACATAAAGAACACGTGTACTGCATGAAAAGTTCTGTATTACCCTGTTGAAAGAGGGTTTCCACATGTTAATGAATAACCGGATGCACTTATTCTTTTTTAGGTTGAGCCTAGTAGACAGCACATGTCCTGTCTGGTCTGATAGAAGGCATACTGTGGCTTACCAACAACAGAAGGGCTTGGAGCCCGCCCATTGATTAACATTGAATGGCTTTCTTTGTCACATATTTGCCTGAATGTTATTTGTACCCTAGCGTATTAATCTTGTCTTGTTGGAGCACTGACTCTATACAAGCTCTGTGATTAGCTGGCACCTCTGCTTGCTTTTCAGGCACTATTTTTTTCTTTTAAGTTGAACACTTCATGAGAGTGTATGTGTTTTCAAGCTTTCTTGATTTTAACCCCCTGCATTTCTCCCTGCCGTTCTTTCCTGTTGCGTTAACCTGTGTGCTCCACACTGCTTTCTCTTATTTGCACCCTCGGTTTCACGAGACCTGCCAGACCTTCCTTGTGTTGCTTCCCCATCCCCCCCACCCTCCCTGTGTTACTTTTGGAACTGAATGCCCAACCCTTATGTTGATTGGGCATTCGTAGTCCTCACCACTCCTGTGTTACTTCTAGCCCCTCCATTGCATCTGTTCCCAGCCTCACTTGAAAAAAATGCTTTTGTGTGTTATGTTCTTTCTTGTTACAGATCCGACTCAGATCTATTAGTAGAAAGAAAAAAATGCCTGCATAGTTTTTTTTAGGAATATATATGTGTGATGAGAGTACCTACAAAATTATGCGGGCGACCATACTATAGGCTTTTTTTCTTTACTTTTCAACTTTAGGTGTGCTGCACAGTATTAGTTTTGTTTAACAAATGATGACGGTGTGAGTGTTACTGGTGACATAAAGTGGTGTTTTTCTACTATTCGGAATTGGTGTACTAGATCACAGTCAGATATAAATAATATATAAAACCAAAGAATCTTTAGGTGTACTTTGTTGTTACCATCACTGTATTTCCAATTAAGGACCTTCTCATTCTATCTTGTCTCCTATTTCTTTTATTGGTTTTGCAGTCAAATAATATTACAAGCGGTAATAACTTTTTCCACTTCCCCCACACCTCACAGAACCAGATAGGCAGGGAGTTCTTAATGGACGTATTTTGCAAAAAGACCAAGCACAACATCCATCAAACATTAGTACAGCTGCATTTTTCACACATGGAGGTGGCAATGTCCTGTGAACACCTCACAATTCGGGCTCCCAAACAGAATCACTTAAATACTCATCCCCCAAATCAGTTACACACTCCCTCTGAGGGTCCTCAAGCTCATGCTGTAAACAGATATCCACCAGGTCCCATTCCATTCTGCCACCCTAGTCAGTCCCACTGTATATCAGTCTGTGACGTACACCGAATTCCGCTCGCACCCACTGCCCCACTTCCCACAGCCACTTTTCTCCTGATGGGAGACAGACTAGTCATCCAGCGCAGTACTATATCTTTCCTTGCCACGGCTAGTCCTAATTATATGACTTTTTCAGAATATTTAGTATATTTGGATCAAGTCACTGGCCTAAAGGCACAGTCGTTTTTGGGAAAATAAATGCATTTCAGTTAGGTTACCCAGTATCTGAGTCACTGCTCTCCAGAAAGGCCCCACAAACAGGCACGCCCACAAAATGTGAATACAAGTCCCAGGGGTCGATAGACATTTGGGGCAATTTTCGTGTTTGATCGGGTATAATCTGTGTAGCCTCTGTGGTGTGACATAATCCCCGTGTATGCATTTATAGTGTATCTGCTTCAACTGCGCATTACAAATAACCTTACTGCAGATGCGCAACACAGAGACCCAGTCGCACTCGTTGAGCACCTCAACCATGTCCCCCTCCCACTGTGCCCTCATTGACAACGCGGGTGGCCGTGCACGGAACGAGAAGGGCATACAGGCACAAAATGAGTCTATGCTCTCCCCCCATGTCCAGCAGTGTTTGATTCAGTGTGTGCGTGTCAGGCTCCTATGGAAATCCCAGCCAAGCCTTTCTTATAGCTGCTGCCAGTCCAACATATGCGAGGAAGCAACTGTCCGTGACATCCCATTGGCTGCAATAGTTAGCGTAGCTCAGCATCCTACCATCTGCATACAGATCCCTCAAGCATTGTGGGCCATTGTCTTCCCCGTTGTGCTTCAGGTGCAGTGGTGTGGAGGGACTTACTGCTGTTTGCCAGGGCACTAACCGCTCTAAGAAGATATATGCCACACCCCATTATCGTTATGCATTTCCAGATGATTAATAAGTTCCAAACCTGTTCCGGCAGGGGCAGTCTGAGTTTTCACGTTGCCAGAGGCAGCGCCGAAAGTTTTCAGGGTCTGGCCAATTGGGCTAGCTGTTCTGCAACAGGGTCTGTCCCCACTCCCTGGAACCATGGAATTACATGTTGGATATGAGCAGACCAATAATATAACCTAAAGTTCAGTGCCTGTTATCCCCAATTATCCCATGGAAGTTACAAAACCTCCAAGCTGATCCACGCTGTCCTGTGCCCCCAGTAGAGCAGCCAAAGCAGTTAATCCATTCTACGGAACCAGGACTCAGGGATACGTATTGGCATGTGTTGCAGTACATAAACTGCCCTCAGAAGCATTATCTTGTTTATGGTTATTCTTCCCATCAGAGACATCGGGAATCATTCCAAACTATCGAGAAGTACTCCCACATTTGAATTGTAGGTTTTTTAGACATTTGTGACCTTAGGTATATCCCTAGATATTTAACGGGTGTTACTGTACTTTGAAACTGCGTAAATTCGCCCTCAGGGGTAGTTTCACCTGAACGGGTTAAAGTAGTGAGTTATCTGTATTCAATCTGAATCCTGAATGGGATCCTACCTCCACAATCGTGTCCTGTATAGGGTCATGTATTCGCTGGGTTGCTTATAGTGAGCAGTATATCATCCGGATCTAGTGAGACAACCTCCTGTTTCCTTCCCACTGGTATCCCGACCTCTTCATGTCAGGAGCGTATAAGTCTGGCTAGCGGTTCAATAGTTATGGCAAATATTAGCGGCGAGAGGGGGGCACCCCTGCTGAGTACCCCTGTCTATGGGCTAGTCATCTGAAATTCTATTGCCTACCATCACTCTGGCCCTGCTGTTCGTGTGCAATAGTTTCACCCAGGTTAAGTACTCCGATCCCAGATCATATCTGCATAGTGTCTGCTTTATGAATGCCCTGTTTACAGTGTAGAATGCCTTTTGTGTGCATCCAGGCTGGCCCCCACATAGGGCTTTGTCCCCTTTTTGTGCCTATTCCATCACTAACCCTGATTGATCCGTGTTTATGACCCCCTCAGCCACCTTAGAGAGATGATGCGCCAATATTTTCCTTCAGATTTGCACATCAATGTTAATCTTTGATAGGGGACGCTAGGATTCGCAATCTGTGCGGTCCTTGCCAGGTTTAGGCAGAACTACGATACTGGCCTTTTTTTTTAATAATGCTGGAAGTGTGCCTTTCTCAAAGGCTTCTGTGTACATGTCCAGCAGCGGTTCCTACAAGTCTGCATTTGTCTGGTCAAACTCTACACTAAAGGGGGCCATACTCGGTGTTTTTTACTTGTGTTCATATTTTTAATTGACCATCTGATATTGGATTAGTCATTGGGGGCATTCAGTATTGCCCTCGCATCTGCATCTACTGTGGGAATGTGTGCTTCATCTAGAATAGTGGCAATACCTGCCTCATCATCCCGGCCAGTTTATGCATATAACTGTTTATAAAATTCTGCAAATTGGGTCAAAATATCTATTTGGGCGAATAGAGACACCCATTCTGCGGTCTTATTAGAAACCACAGTATTGCCACTAAGAGCATCCCAGGATGGTCTCCCTGCTCGTGTAATGTTTCTGTGTATGTTTTGTAATCATGTTTCCTGAGTGTGTCCAGGGTCTCATCCACCTCCTTCTGTAGTCTATGTTGTGTCTCCCATACCTCAGCAGTATGCGGGGCCTGTCCATCAATGTCCGCTATTCCTGGCTCAAGGGTTGTAACCGTGTGACCCAGGGACCTGCGTACCCCATGGGTTGGCAAGGCATTTCCCTCTTACACTGACCATAAAGGCTTCCCAAAGCATTCTGGCTGATTCCACTGTGCCGATATTGACTGCAAAGAATTCCTGTATTGTGTCCCTGATTTCTTCCTGAAATACCTGATCTAAAAGTACCCAGGCAACAGGAGCCTCTGCAGTACAGGTGTCATATACATCGGATCCAGCAGCCTCACTAAGAAGGGTATAGTCTGATAGAGTTCGATCCAAGTACTGAGTTGCCCCATATTGCTCAAATTGATATGGGTGTGTAAATGCATAGTATATCCTGGAGAATGTCCCACACGGGGAAGAATAGAAAGAATATTCCCTCATGTGCCCATGCAGTTCTCTCCATAATTCTAATAAGTTCAGTGTGTCCATACCCTCTAAAAGGGCCCTGGATGATCTCCCGAGAGGTCTAGGGTTGGATCTGGAACTATCTAAATGTCTATCCAATATACAACCACAATTGCCCATCCAGACTATGTCAAGGTGAGCATATGACATTAGGATTTGTACCACTGCTTCAGAAAAGTCAGGCGTGTCAATATTTGGTGCATATATATTTATTAATTAATACTGTAGGTCTGTCGCCTATTTGACCCACTACGCCAACATATCAGCCATCTGCTGCCTTAAGCTTAACCGTTACTCTGAGTGGATACCAACATCTACTCCATAATAGCACTCCTCCTGCCGAGGATGTAAAACTGTAATACCACAGCCATGCCTCCCATCCCCATTTAGTATGCAGTTTCTTGTGTTCCTGCGGTAACAGGCGTGTCTCCTGCAACAGTACTACTTTCGTCTGATGCTTCCTCACATATGTCCAAATGATTTGCATTTTAATGGGATTCTATATCCCTTTAACATTCCAAGACAACCTTGTTATCCCCATGTGTGCGCAGTTGCACCTGTCCGGCTTTATGGTTAGTGTAACCTAGGCTTCCCGATCTGGCTCTCTGCTACCAAGACCCCTGGAAAGAACTAATAAACTAATATCCCTCCTCCCCTCACAGTGTGGCCCTCCCCAACTCAGCCTCCACAAACTACACATAAGGTGTCTTCCGACCCACTCACTCACTCAGCCCCCTCAGCCCCCAAAAACTACAAGCATTCTACCTTCTCCTGGTGCGGTGCCCCTAGAGTCCCCACATGGTGTTACCCCAGAGGTCTCACCCCAGGTTGCGCACACATGTAGGAGATTAGCTATGTATATGAATACTCGCCCCAGTCACATCAGACTCATTCCACGTTTTCAATCCGTTGTATAATACCCTCCTCTGGCCTGAACACATGAACATTGGTGCCCCCAACCCTCATCCACAGCCCCACACCAACAGTTACCTCCTGACTCCCATCTGGTCTTCAGTCAGTGGCTTTCAACAAATAGAGTGGCTTTCAACAAACAGTGTCCTCTGCATTATCAAAGAAGTGGCTTTTACCTTGGAAGTCTACGCGAAGGTGCGCAGGTGGCAGAAATGCACAGTCTAGTCCTTAATCTCTGAGCCTGCACTTACTTCACTTCCATAAACAATCTCAGTCTCCGCTGAGTGGCCAACCAAAGTCAGTATAAAAAGAGATTCTGATCCCATTGTATTCCACATTCCCTTTACACTACCAATTATTTAAGTTCTGTCTCTGTTACCAATAAAAAGTATTGTCATGGGAAGCTGCATAAACAATTTAGCAAAATATTTCCTATTGTGCACTGCTTATAATACTTAAGTCTGCAATCAATAAAAACACAGAGCTAAACAAAATAATCCAATACTTATTTGTTGTTTTTAAATAACCACCATAGCAAATGCTACATTAAGAGGCTAACTTAACTGCCTGTGTAATGCAAGAGCCACAAAAATGATTTTTGCTCACAAAGGCAATAATTTAGGCATTTAGAGATAACATGTTTTAGAGCTAATGTTGTAAGAGAGTGGAATGCTGTACTTTGTAAGATAGATTCCCCTTACTTCTCCCTCTGCATTGGCTTGCATGGACTGCCCCACATCCTTGCAATGCAGCAAAAGGACTAGAAGCAGCACTGACAACTTTTCAATGGCTGAAAGGGGTGCACCCTGTTCATCTGGGGCCCTGCTACAGGTTGTATGTTTATCAGACACTCGAGAATAAATGCCCTTTTTCATATGCAATTTTTTTATTTTAAGTGCTTCTGAGAATTCTCTTAGAGAGTCAGTGCGATAACAATGGTTGTACAGGTTTATGAACGTCATCAGTTGTGAACGGTCTGTTTGCTAGACTTCACCCCTGTTTCAGGAGCCTGCATGAGGCAACACAGTGGCTGTGGATTCACAAAGAGATACTTTGTCATTTTTGGTGATTGAATTGCCCACCGTTCTGGGGGTGTATTGTTGCAAACTCATTGACAGACTAATTCAGTTTAAGCATTGGTCCAATAAGCTGCACCTAACCTTTGAATTTAGGCATTGATGTTTTCTGATTTTAGATGTGAGGACAAGATTGATGAAATGTCATTTGGCATTCCACATAAAAATGTTACCTACAAGAAGAAACATGACCAAAAAAAAGAACACAATAAAAGTGTAGGGCATCTATTTTGAAATATTCAAATAGCTCTTATACTGCTCATAATGTGAACCAAACAGTGGGATGGAATTTCTTTAATTGACTTATTTTACAGTTTTTCTACCACATGAAATGGATGTGAAACTATATTTCATACAATCTTACCCATCAGACATATGAAATGATTTTGTTTTTATTTGGATTTAAAAAAGGTTTACTTAAAATGTGAGGAAAGCAAGGTTACAACAGACATTTTGGCAGTGAAATTACATAACACTGAAAGGTAAGGATTACGTCCTCCCTCTCCCAATTTAAGACCACCTAGCCCAAAATGAGCTCCATAACGTCAGACATGTTTGTCTTCATGAAAAGATCTTAGGAAGGGCTACTGAATTCAACTGCAAGAGTACACAGATAACTGGCAGCTCAAAGCATATCATGGAACCATCCATACTACAAAACAGGCACAGGAAAAATAGGATTATTTGATGATGACGTTCTATCAGACATAGTACACTTAGTGCTGGAGATGTGTTCTGAAGAACTAGTAGAAAAAAGCCATTGAGCCCACCAGACCCTCCTCTCAGCCACGTACCCTTTCATGGATATCTCCTGCACAGTGCTAAGTTCACTCACTTCTTTCCTTCTAGGTAAACCATTTGCGCAAATGGCTTCCTTAAGAGCCCCTTACTCGTAGTTGTGTGTGAAGATCCAGACTGTCTAATATGAATTATGTAGTTTTTGGAACATATAAAAGTCCTGAGCAACCAACAGAAATATTTTCATTGACCAATATGCCAACAAAATGCAGCTCTACCTCAGAATACTGTCAAGTCTAAGATCAATCAATCAATTAATACTTGTAGAGCATAGCTAATCACCCGCAAGGGTCTCAAGGTGCTGGGGGGGGGCGGGGGCAGCAGGGGGAAGGTGGGGTAAGTGAAGGTCAGAGAAGATCAGGTGAAGAGCCAAGTTTTGAGGTCCTTTCTGAATTGGGAAAGCGTGTGAGATCTTCTCAGGTGGATCGGGAGGGAGTTCCAGGTTTTGGCAGCGAAGTGGGAGAAGGACCTTCCTCCTGCTGTGGCCTTCCGGATGCGTGGGACGGCTGCAAGGGCGGCGAGCGGAGGTGCCTGGTGGGTATGTAGAAGTGGAGTCTTTGGTTGAGGTATTCTGGTCCGGCATTGTGGAGGGCTTTGTATGCGTGCGTGAGAAGTTTGAAAGTAATTCTCTTGTCTATTGGGAGTCAGTCCAGGTCTCTCAATAGGGCAGAGTTGTGGCTGTGTTTGGGGGTGTTGCTGATGAGACGGGGGAGGCGTTCTGGATGCGCTGTAGTCTTTTTAGTACCTTGGTGGTGGTTCTGGCGTAGAGTGCATTGCCGTAGTCCAAGCGGCTGCTGACGAGGGCCTTGGTGACTGTTCTTTTGGTTTCGGAGGGATCCATTTGAAGATCTTCCTAAGCATGTGCATGGTGTTGAAACCGGCAGAGGAAACTGTGCTGACTTGGCAGTTCATCGAGAGTGAAGAGTCCAGGGTGAATCCAAGGTTGCGGGCGTGGTCGGTGGGCGCTCAAGCTCTTCCGAGGGATGTGGGCCACGAGGAGATGTCCCACTCTGAGGGGCTGTTGCAGGGGACTTCAGTTTTTTGGGTATTTAGGTTGAGGCAGCTCTCCATCTATGCGACGACTGATTCCATTGTGGAAGTTGGCTTTGGCTGTGTGCAGGTTGTTGGTGAGGGAGATGATTAGCTGTGTGTCATCGGCGTATGAGATGATGTTGAGTGCGTGGTATCTGACGATGGTAGCTGGGGGGGCCATGTAGAGGTTGAAGAGAGTGGGGCTCAGAGAGGAGTAAACCTACTGTGAATACATTATCCATATCTACTGCAGTTTCACAGATAATATTCATATTTCTCCATTGCACAGCACAAATAATGCAACAACAAAAAAAACTACAATTAAATAAAATAAAATATTCACAACGAAACCTTACCTTTCATTACATAATTTAGCATTACAGAGAACAAATCTATGCATTTAATACTCATGGAAATTCTTAATCACCGCCTTTCACACACAAACCTCATTTTTCAAGAACATCTTGAAATATTTTGCAACTATCTTTATTAACATTGTTTAGAGTAAACATGGGTGAGCATTACATGGCCTTCTCATTCATTCTTAGTTATATCCATAGAAGAAAAAGTTGAAAAAAATGTTCAACCAAATCATTATATTTTGAAAAGAGAAATACCAAGTGAAATGAATCACCAAGAGCGGGCCTGTTTGGGGCCAGTTTAAGCTGGGCTGGGCCTGCCCTCTTGGACCTGCACCCCGGGCACTAAATACTATTGTATGGGTTTATACCATAGGAGGATGTACCAAAGGGTGTGAAGTGAGTGATAAGACTGTCAATTGCCACTTCTGATAACTTCTTCCTTTTTCCTTTTAGGGCAGAGGTCCCTGGTTGCATCTTATAGGCGTTAATTTTTATTTGTAGGGACTTGTGCCAGCAACCAGTTGTGGATAAGAGTAAGCGCAAATCAGGAAGCCAAAAGTCATCGCTCAAGACAACATGCTCTATCACTGAATCCTTTCTAGTATGGATGGTGGGGGTTATCACTAAGGAGATAGACCTGACAGAAAGGCGCCTATCCCTGGGGGTGGCTGGGCTTAGCGTAGCCACAGGGATGCCATCTAGCCCAGTGGAGTTAGCTACCGATACGGACCATGTTGTGGACACTGACATAGGGAGATATGGTGAAGAGACTTTAGGTCTTATGGATCCTGTTGCTTCTATATCAGCAGCTCATTCACCTGCTGCCAAAATGAAGAAATGTTGCTGAAAGGGGGCCACTGGTGATTAGGGTCCCTGTGCCTAGCCAGCTCTGAAGATAAAGTCTCCCCCTGAGATGGGCTACCAAGAGGGTCAGCATGGAATAAACTTAACTGCTATTAGTGACTTGCTCATGCCACTTAAGAACAAGTTGGACAGATTAGAAGGGAAGATTGGGAAGGTCATTGCTTTATGTCAGAAACCATCCTTGCCCACTTTGGTCTCTAACTGTTCAGAAAGCGTGCTGGAAAATGGACAAGGTAATCTAATAACACCACAGGTTGTAGATACTGCAGTTGGACCAGCCAGAAGGCCTTGGATATCGGACAACTAAGTGAGGAGTGTGGAGTAGGACAAACCCTAGTGCGGTGTATGACTCCTTGTGAATAGCTGCATATCCCGGCAGTAGGTAATTCAAGACATAGTGTAATTCCTACTAAGAGCACGTCACTGCAGCCTCATAATAGCGAGACTGTTGAAGCTATCGCTATGCCCCCTCCGGGTGAACCTATTTCTATTTATTAACCACCAGCTTGTTGCCCTTATGTAACTTTTATGGTAAATGTTCCACCTTTGCAGCCAGGTCAGACTGAATCCCCTGACACTCTGAAGAATAAATATATGCATTTGTTGGCTTTAAATAATTTATTTTCACCTGATAGAGCACATCTAATTCTTTTAACCAGGAGAGTGGGGTGGGTTGACCCTTTAGGGTAAAACTTTGGGGGTGATTGTGTAACTGTTAATTTTAGGAACCCTAGATTTATGAGGGAAATCCAATTTAGGGCAGTTCCATGCCCACCATGTGGCACTTCTCTGTTGCTGTTCCCCTTGGGTTTCTTGTACCAACACCTACAATCTCTGGTCCCTCCAGCAATGAGTCAATGAGGGGGTTGGCTAAGGGGGTGAGGGGGTGATCAGTAGATTTCACCTTTCCACCTATGCCTATGAGTAATAGGTATCATGCTTTGGGCTCACTATCAGTTAATGACTGACCAAGCCATAGTGATCAGAAGGCTAATGAAGTGGAAGGGTTTAATCCAGAGTGGCCCAAAAAAGGGTATGATGACTAGGGGTCGTGGAAGGGACCCCATAGTTTTTTTGGTATTAGTATTACCAGTATTGCTGGGGAAGCAATGGAGGGCTCCACCACTAGTTTGCCTGAGGTGGTATCTGGGGGCTGCGATCATAGGAAGTGTAAGATTAGGAGCTATAAATGTGCCACGTGGAATGTGGAAGGTCTTCACAATAAGATAGGGACAGAGGAGTGGTATAATATTGTGAATGATCTGTACACAGTATACCCCCATACAGGTACAAGGATTTACCTCACATTTCCTGTGTGCCACACCTTCCCAGTCAGGGAGGGCTAAGGGTGGGCTCCAGGTACTTTCTAACAAGCTTCCTGTAGTAGTTAAAAGTATTTTTGGGTGGGTTCTAACTCTCAATTGCTGTGGGTAACTTCTAGGAGTATGGTGGATGTGGTACTAATCAATTTTTATAAAAATTTATTTGATTCTACCCATAGTGGAGTAGCCCATGCATTTCATCATGGTCTGCATAAATTCCTGTGTTAAATCCATTCAGCCTTTATCATATTATGGGCTGGAGACTAATATTCAGCCTTCTTTTGCTCCAGTGACTCAGGCATGTGGGCTCACTAGTAAGGATGGGGTGGGCTATGATCACTTTTGCCACAAAGACAACAGAGAAGTTTTAAATTCAATTATATCTACACATGATTTGTTGTTATTGAGATGCAAACATGGTGGTAATGGGGAAGTGATTCCATCCTTTAGGGGAAATAACTCCTCATCTATAATAGATCACGTCTTAGTGTCTTCAGCCACTAATAGTGTGTGTGGTACCCCTTATATCATTTAGTTCAATCCGTATTAAGTGACCATGACCTCATTATCCTCCTGTTCTTATTCTGGGACCCAAGTCTAGAGTCTTGCATTACTATGAACCAGGTTGATGCATATAGGGCTAATGGGGTGAGATTAAAATCGAGAGATATTGACCCCGATGGCCTTTCACAGAATACTGTGCAGGGGTGTCTGTACAACCTTAATTATTGCTTACAAGATGGGAGTTAACTCTAAAAGGTTGCTTAGCTGTTTTGAACATGTTATTTCCTGTACTAAGGCTCTCTGACACATCAATCAAAAACCATGAAGTCTGAGAGAAAAAGAGGATCTTTTGATCATGGATGAACAAAAGCTCTAGGGGAACTTAAGTCACCTCTCCATAACTTTCCCAGAGACTCTGTGGCTATTAGGACCTTGCCCAGTAACTATTCCATTATCATGGAACTCCATTATCATTGTACCAATATACATAAATGCAGATAAATAAGATCCTAAAAATTACTAGCCAAAATCACTACTGGACTAGTCTATTAAAATATTAAGTAGGATATTATTGGCAAGGCTTGAGATGTGGGTAGAGGACAATGACATTCTATCACCTGCCCAATTCGGATTCAGAAAAGGACTTGGAACAATCGAGCAATGTGTAAACTTAAACTCGCTTATTGGGAAATATACTAGGGTTTAACCAGGGGCCTGGTACCGCTGCTTTGTTGATCTCAGCAGTGCCTTTGACCTGGTAGAGCATGTTATTTTGTTGTCTACATTGCTGGAATTGGGTGCTCCAAGGGAAATTATTGTTTTTCTGGCCTGCCTGTATGAAAATCTAACATGCAAAGTCTGTTTTGGTCTAAGGGGAGAATGTACTCTTCCATTTGAGGTTGGGAGAGGTATCTGACACGGTTGTGTCCTCGTTCCGTTGCTATTTTCTTTCTTTATTAATGGGATGGATAACTCCTTGCAGTATATTCAAGCAGATTCACCATGTGTGGCAGGGCGCCCTATACCTGTGTTATTATATGCAGATTATGCCATCCTGATTTCCAGTACTCCATTGGGACTCCGTAAACTAGTGAATGCCTGTGAGGAAATCATGACCTGAAAGGGTGTGGTGATTAACAAATCAAATTATGTTTGTGGCCAAAAGGCCTAGAACTGTAGAAGTTTTTTTCTTTTTTTTTTTTTTTTTTTTACACAGAATACACCAATTTCCACCTTTAATTCCTTTAGTTATTTGGGGGTCCTATTTTCAAGTAAGAGGGCCTGGGAACTTCATATTTCCATGGGCAGAAACAAACGGTGTAGGGGCTCATATGGCATTTTTAGATCTGCTAGCAAATTGGGCAGTCACCTTATAAGTGTAACAGTGGATTTTTATATGGTCAGAGTCCTGTCTATGGCCACCTATGGGGCTGGTTCATGGAGATACACTAAGAGCACTCCTCTTCAAATGGAGGAACATTGTTCTTTAAAACTGGATTACATATCAGGAGGTGAGTCTACAGTATTTGGAGGGTGTGCTGCTGTTGAAACCTCTGTTACTATGGTACAGCATCTGGGTCAAGGATGAAACTGCTTTTACTAAACAACTTATCTTAGATTGTTTAAAATTGGATAATGCCTCATGTATCCCTTGGCTTGCTTACATTGATTCTTCCTTTAACTGGTTCTGTGCCAAGGACGTAATGGTTACGTCCGCCTGCACAGTGCTCCTGTGTCAAGGACGTAACCATTACGTCCTGGCACCTGAGCTTGGAGGGAGCGCTAGCGCTCCCCTCCCATCCCTGCAGGGCAAGGATGGAAGGGGAAGCCTTTCCACTTCCACCCCCGACCCCGCCAGTGATGTCTGATTGGGCAAGGGTTGCACCCCAGGGGGACAATTAGGGGCTGATCAGCCTATCGTTATTAGAAACCTCTAGGTGCCAGGGATGATCATTTTTTTTTTTTTATTATTTTTTTTTAATAGAGGTGGGGAGCGACCCCTTGGGCAAATTATATTTAGGCCTATCTGCCCCCAAGAGGGGGTAGAAACCACTAGACACCAGGGAGCTTTTTTTTTTTGTTTGTTTGTTTTTTACGGTCAATTTCACGCAAGGGTAGTGACCCCTTAGGCAAGGGTATCTCTCCTGGGGGGGCGGGGAGGGGGTTGGGGGGATTTATTTTAGGCCATTTCTGCCCCTCTGGGGGCAGATCAGCCTATTTTAGTTAGGAAACCATTAAGCACCAGGGATTTTTCTTTTTTGTTTTACAGATGGGGAGCGACCCCTTAGGCATGGGGGGGGGGGGTGGCAGAAACCCCTAGACACTAGGGGTATATTTTTATGTTTACTTTTGTTTTTTATAAATGGGGGCAAATTGTATTTAGACCATTTCAGATCGGTCTGTTTTTGTTAGGCCAATCTACCCCCAAGCGGGGCAGAAACCACTAGGTACCAGGGATCTTTATTTTTTTGTGTCAATTTCACGCAAGGGGAGTGGCCCCTTAGGCAAGGATCGTTCCCCTGGAGGAGCAAATTTATTTTAGGCCATTTCTGGCCCTTGGGGGCAGATGAGCCTATTTTTATTAGGCTGATCTGTCCCCAAGGGGGGCAGAAACCACTAGGCACCGGGGATTTGTTTTTGCGCCAATTTCAAGCAAGGGGAGTGACCCCTTAGGTATGGGTCAATCCTCTGGGGGTGAAATTTATTTTAGGCCATTTCTGCTGCCCTTGGGGACAGATCGACCCATAGAAACCACTTAGGCACCAGGGGTGTGGGTGTGTGTGTGTGTGTGTGTGTGTGTGTGTGTGTGTGTGTGTGTGTGTGTGTGTGTGTGTGTGTGTGTGTGTGTGTGTGTGTGTGTGTGTGTGTGTGTGTGTGTGTGTGTGTGTGTGTGTGTGTGTGTGTGTGTGTGTGTGTGTGTGTGTGTGTGTGTTTTGTCTGGGGGGGAGGGGGCAGCCCCTTGGGCAAGGGTCACTCCCTATGGAGGCTAATTCAAAAAACAACAAGGGCTCCCCAAAAGTACAAATCTGAAGTGGGACAGGGAAAAATAAACCCAACTAAAGAAAAGACCCACCTTCAGACAAGGGTTATGTAATAACAAAATCCCTATTAGCAAACAATAAGCCAACAAGTCAAGGATAGAAAGCGCAAAAGGACAAACAATCTTAAATAAAACTAAATAACTGAAAATTATGTAATTTATTAATTCATACACTTGATATATATAGAAACAATACAATATAAAGACATTCAATATCCTCTAGGGACAGATATCACACATTCTCAGTCATACAATTAAAATACCAGCCTAGACCCAGCAGTCATCAGATAACAATATTAATATAAATTTGAAATACTCTCCCCTTGGGATAGTGTACCCAGATTTCATGCAGCGAAATACTAATTTTTCAATAATACCAATATACATATCCAAGAAAAACTTTTTTAGCATTCTTATAGGAGAAAGTTCTCCAATATTTAAACGATGTTGTAATATGGAAAAGTCTTTTCTTGCAGATTGATGAGTTTTATCCTCAATAGGTCACAATTCCCAAAGCATAAATGGAATAAGGAGACCGTCTTACTCCAGGTCTGTAGTGCCGACGGGCGTTTCGATGAGTAGTGGCCACAAAGGGACACTCACCTTCATCAGGGCAAATACCATTTA
This sequence comes from Pleurodeles waltl, assembly GCF_031143425.1. Lineage (NCBI taxonomy): Eukaryota > Metazoa > Chordata > Amphibia > Caudata > Salamandridae > Pleurodeles > Pleurodeles waltl. The sequence goes on from NC_090439.1 coordinate 973,700,100, forward strand.
AATCTATATAACCATCCCGGGGGACCCCATGGGGGCACATTACTGTTGGCCATATAGACCCCCTTGGGGGCAGATTGGTCTATTTTTGGAAGGCCCATCTGCCCCCAAGGGGAGGCAGAAAGCCCACCAGAGACCAGGGAAGATTTTTTTTTCAAAATAAGAGGGTGGGGGTATGGCCATACCCCCACCCCAAATAAATGGGGCCAAAGTTGTTCTGCCCACCAGTGGCTAGATGGGGCAATTACCCCAATCCACACCTGGAGGCGGGGGGGGCAGAAAGTCTACTAGATGCAAGGGAATAAAAAAAAAATGTGGGGTGGTGGCTACCAACCAGTATGGGACTGGTTATGCCCACACCACAACTGAAGGGGTAACAGTCTTTCAGCTCTCCCACTGCATACTAAAACATCTTATACCACGGCAAGAAAGAGGACATTTCGTTATTTTGGGTTTTGGTTTTACATTTGGGCCATGAGAGCTTGGCTAACTCTCAAACTTGTCCCACTTGGAATGATGACGGCTGCACTTTATGGACTTTGGGATGCTGCCATTTAGAAAAATCCACAAGACCTAGACACATCTGAAAACTAAACATCTGGGTGATTCCAGGGTGGTGAGCTTCATATGCACCCCGCACCATTTTCTTACCCACAATGCCCTGCAAACCTCCAACTTTGCAGGAAATCACACATTTTTCCCACATTTTTGTGATGGAACCTTCCAGAATCTGCAGGAATCCACAAAATTCCTACGACTCAGCATTGTCTCATCTATACCGATAAAAATTCTGCCCCACTTGACAGGCTAAAAATGTTTTTTTTAAAGCTGCCCCTTTGGATCTGCTTTGGTTTCCCCTCAATTTGTTTTTGGCTCTTCCCTGTCACAAACACTTGGCCCACCTATACAAGTGAGGTATAATTTTTACCGGGAGACTGAGGAGAACGTTGGGTGGTAGGAAATCTGTCCCGGTGCGGTGATCCCACACAGAAATGTGGGGAAAATGCGATTTATTTATTTTTATTGATTTATTTTTTAGGTAAAATTGAGGGTTGCTGAGGATTCTTCGTAAGAAAACATTGGGGGATCCACGCAAGTCACACCTCCCTTGACTCCCTCGGTGTCTAGTTTTCAGAAATGTCTGGGTTTGGTAGGTTTCCCTAGATGGCTACTGACCCCAGGACCAAAAACGCAGGTGCCCCCCCCTTGAAAAAACAGGACGTTTTGTATTTGATCATTTTGATGTGTCCAGATAGTGTTTAAGGGCATTTCCTTTCGTGGGCAGTAGGCCTACCCACAAAAGTGAAGTATCTGGAGACTTGGGGGAACGCTGGGTGGAAGGAAATTTGTGGCTCCTCTCCAGATTCCAGAACTTTCTGTCACTGAAATGTGAGGAAAAAGTGTTTTTAACCCCAAATTTTGAGGTTTGCAAAGGATTCTGGGTAGCAGATCCTGGTAAGAGCCCCACATGTCACCCCCATATTGGATTCCCCTAGGTGTCCAGTTTTCAAAAATGCGCAGGTTTGGTAAGTTTCTCTATGTGCTGGCTGAGCTAGAGGCCAAAATCTACAGCTAGGAACTTTGCAAAAACACGTCAGATTTCAATGTAAAAATGTGATGTGTCCATGTCGAGTTTCCTGTCACGCAAGTGGGGTACCATTTTTATTGGGAGACTTGGGGGACACAGAATAGCAAAACAAGTCTTATTGCTCTTGTCTTTCTCTACATTTTTCCCTTCCAAGAGTAAGACAGTGTGGAAAAAAAAAAGACGTTGACTTTAGAAATGCCCTGTAATTCACATGCTAGTATGTGCACCCCGGAATTCAGAGATGTGCAACTAAACACTGCTTCTCAACACCAGATCTTGTGCCCGTTTTGGAAATACAAAGGTTTTCTTGATCCTATATCTCACTTTTTATATTTCACCAAATTAATTGCTGTATGACCGCTATACAATGAAAACCCGTTGCAAGGTGCATCTCCTTTATTGGCTCTGGGTATCTAGGGTTCTTGATGAACCTACAAGCCCTATATATCCCCGAAACCAGAAGAGTCCAGCAGACATAACAGTTTATTGCTTTTGAAAATATGACATTGCAATAAAACGTTACAGAGTAAAACGTGGAGAAAGATGGCTGTTTTTTTTTTACCTCAATTTCATTATTTGTGTTATTTCAGCTGTTATGTTCTGCAGGAAAACCTTATGGGATCTATACAAACTACCCCTTGCTGAATTCACAATTTTGTCTACTTTTCAGAAATGTTTAGCTTTCTGGGATCCAGCATTGATTTCACACCCATTTCTGTCACTAACTGGAAGGAGGCTCAAAGCACAAAAAATAGTAACAATGGGGTATGTCCCAGTAAAATGCCAAAATCGTGTTGAAAAATGTGGTTATCTGATTCAAGTCTGCCTGTTCCTGAAAGCTGGGAAGATGGTGATTTTAGCACCCCAAGCCCTTTGTTGATGTCATTTTCAGGAAAAAACCACAAGCCTTCTTTGGCAGCCCTTTTTTCCTATTTTTGTTTTCAAACGCAATTTTTTCCGTATTTTGGCTAATTTCTTGGTCTCCTTCAGAGAACCCACAAACTCTGGGTACCCCTGGAATCCCTAGGATGTTGGAAAAACACGGACGCAAATTTGGTGTGGATAGCTTATGTGGACAAAAAGTTATGAGGGCCTAAGCGCAAACTGCCCCAGATAGCCAAACAAAAGGCTCCGCACAGGAGGGGAAAAGGCCTGGCAGCGAAGGGTTTAATACCCTGTTCAATAGATCTAAAAACTGGATCCTGAACGAGTGCTGACACTAAATAATTAAGGAAACTCTCCTGCAACATAGGTAGGACAACAGGAGAGCTGCTGAAATGATGAAATCTACATTTGGTGTGTGTGTGTGTATATATATATATATATATCCCTTTCTCTTGAGGAAAGATGCAAAGGTTACCTATCATGCATCACGAATATGGAGCATCGATTTGGCTTGATAAGATTTAGACTGGGAATGGTGCATCACCTAGTGGCGTTCCCTAAAATAAGGTCTTGTCCAGCTGAAATGACTCGTCGTTCCTGTGATGGGTCCAGTAAAAAGAGCACCTTGCAATTTAGGCTGTTCTACAAATTTTATGTGCAACTTAGGATCTTTTATCTTAAATCTTTTTTTATTTCCCAAAACATAAGAACACATCAGGCCACAATGAAATTTTTATCTGATGTAAATAACCCTCACCGTCTTATAATGTGGCGCTTTATATTTTAAATGCTATCAAGGTAAGGAAAAGTGTTACTTTTTAAATATGTATAGATTAGATATGAGAAACTGCATGTGACATTTTCTGTGTTTATTTTTTTATGAATGTTGATATTGCGACCAGGCTTGTTTAGAACGATATATTTATGTACTTTTATGGCTATTTATGTATATGCTGAATATAGCTTACAAACGGAGCAAACGGAGTCAACCAAATACCAAGCAAAAGCAACAATACAAACCAAACCTTTCAGTGTTACCCATTTCCAAGTGTTCAACCAACAGCTGCATAAGTAGTCAGTGGGCTAGCTGATGGGAGCACACAGGCTAAAGATAACTATGTTTCCCTCCAGACTAAACGTAAGTAAATACCTAGTCAACACCATATATTTGCTTTCTTCAGCACATAAACCAATTTACAATCTGTGTGAACAATGTTGTAGTTCCACTTATAATAAATGTTGTGAGTGAGGCTACCATATTTGTGTGTTAATTTGGAACCATGGTTTGGTTACAAGCTATATGTGTTTTCTGTATTTATTATTGTGTTCAAACAATAAATAATCAAAGAGCATGTGATTCATTTCAGCACTTAATCTTAGGATACATTCTGGTGTGCACATATAAGTATCACAATCACAGTTTGGGGGAACTCATTTTGAATCACTTCATATTTCTTGGTAAAAAATATTTTTTTTCACTCTTTAATCACTTTCGTGCAACGAGTCTGACACTATTACAGTACAACAAAAATAATACTGCATTCCCCCACGGCCTGTCCCTCATTTTAATGATACAATAGCAACAAGCTTTTCAGAGGTTCTTGAGCTTTCTTAGTAACTTTATAAAATGTGCTCGAACCATAGGAGGGTCCCACTGGGTCTAGCTACCAAGAATTACATGACAAATTAGATAAATAGGAATCTAGTACCTCCATATGGAAATGGCAAAGATGTAATTTACAATTGTTGTAAAAGAATATCTGGATTCTCCCTTGAGACAAATGATCGGTAAACAGAGTGCTGCTGAGCTCTTGTTACAGATAGAGATACACCACTCAGAGTGAGGAAGAGGTACAATTTCCCTAAGATACTTGAAGGTTACATGAAACACAGACGAAGAGGGGGGAGTGGAGGATGCAGATGAAGTGGAGGAGCAATAGAAGAACCTGGAGGTGGAGGAGCAGGGGAAGAAAGGGGCAGGCCAAATTAAAGGAAGAGGATTAGCAACAGAATGTACAGGAGAAAAGAGATGAAGAGCACGAGGACAGCAGAGGGGGAAAAGGAGGTATTGCTGTTTGGCTGTGCAGCTGTTTTTTCTGAATCTCCATTTAATTTTTAGTGGATACATTTGTTCCAATCGTTATCTACCTTCTTGCCGCAAGTTAAAAAAAATAACATATTATTAACACTTCTTTGTGATATTTTTCAAAAACACTATAAAATGAAAATAAGTATGTAGCACCTGGCATACTTTAGGACCATGGCTAACAAAAAGAAAATGTAAGCTAAATAAAAATCATCCATTACTGTGCAACTTTTTTAGGACTCAATATTGTTAGTTTAGAATTATAATTCTCTGAACAATGCCTATTTGTAATATAATGACACATGTAAGCAACTCAAGAATATTTCAAAATCAACATTATGACTTTAACAAGTAGTATGGTGAGGTATGGGTGAAAGTTATATATATATCTTACCATGATCACCAACAAAGATAACATTGACACATCGGTGCAGCTTTAGCTGTTTCAGGCCATCCATTAATTGACCTACAATTCTATCAACCTCCTTCAAATGAGTGCTCATCTGCAGATAAATGGAACAGAAAAGGCAGGACATTCAATTATCCACAAGTTTTCTTGTAGTCCTAGTGAGATTAGTTTCACTGTAAGCAGAACACTTGAACAACAAGTTAATAATTTCTCTACATTCAGATATATTATAAATGGCACCAGTCTCTCAGTATAGGAGAAGCATTTACATATAATAGAAAAAATAATTCAAAAATCTTAAAGACTTCCTCTATAAATGACATGCTTCCATTCTGTAGTGGCCTCACCAAACTCCAAGGTTGGATGGCCGACAACCTTCTGATGCTCAAGCCTCATAAAACTGGACATGTTTTTGATTGCTATTAAAATGAATACACATTTGAAGCGGAAGCCCTTGAGGAACTCAGAATAAAATACATCTGTTTGTACTACAGATACTTAGACTTTACTTTGAATTGTTCTCTATGACTATTTTCAGTACATGCACAATGGAAGAAGTCACCAACTCCCCTTCACTCTAGCAAGAAAATTAATCATGTGCTGTACCCGACACATTTAAGAATGACAGTTCCTCTGTTGATTATCTTGTGGGCAAAACAATTTTGTCTAAAGCCTCGTCAACTACACACAAGGTCATCAGCAAAAAAGTTTTCCAACTCAAGTCGGTTAAATTTGAAAGTGATTGGCTAGTCTATAAATCACACATCTGAAAAAGTATACACATTTGGCTAGTATACTCACAATTTTTGGTGGAGTAAAAGGATGTAAATATACCAAAACGGAGAACTACCTAAACTCAAAATCAAATTTTAGGAACCATAATTGCTTTCTAGAAACTTCTATCTGTTGATTTAGGGACAAAGTTTCCCTTTCATCTTTCAAATGACATTTAAAAGCTCATATTTTCCAAGTTATATTTGAATAATTTTTGCCATCATCCATCTACACAAGATGTGAATTCACTGGTTTCCTGCCCACCGTACCATGCACTCCACCTCCTTCCCAGGACCTATTTAATGGCAGCTGCAGTGCGGACATGCAGTGGTCGTACAAAAGGCATGCCAAAGGTAAGCATGTTCACACCCGTCGACGCTTAGACCGCACCCAGTGTCAGGAACCCCAGTTATCCTCCCTATCCTCCAGTACCCTGCTGTGCTCCTCCTTGCTCTTAACCCTGGCTGCATCCCGCTGCACTGTTACCATATCACACTACAGAACTCGGAAGGAACATTCACTTGTGTCTCCTGCAAGTTCTCATGCACTCTCCCATACCCACACCCACCACTCACACACCAACAGCATCCAGCACCCCACTCGCTCACACAGACCAAACACACCACACTTGAATGCATGCTCTTTAACACCTGCTTGTTCACCAAACATGCCTCAGGGATATAGGGCCTACTGCACAACCATGCTCCAGACCTGCTCTTTCTCACTGAAAGATGGCAAACCAGACGTCGCTATAGCCATCCCCGCTGGCTACAAGGTCATCAGGCAAGATCATCAGTGCAAGCCCTAAAGTGGAGATGCCATCATAGTCAAAGATACCATCAGCTGCACCACCTAAACATTTCCCTGGGAGGAACCTTTGTATACAGACTACCTAGACCCCACACCAATTTTGCCATCAACATCACGGATTTTGTCGCACCCATCATCATCAAAGCAGCCAACACCTTCAACCTATCCTGAGACCCTAACTTTCACCTAGAAGCCTGCAGTGATTCAAACTACTTCCCTTTTGAAAAACCACAAAACTTTGGCCTCACCTAGCAAGTTAGCAAAATACCCTTCCCACGCCCCGGACATCTATTGTACCCAATTTTCTCCTCAATCAGCAACACCACAGTCGATAAGCTGCAATTATGATCTGGACAGATCACACCCTCGTCAGTTCCAGTATACCCATCCCACACCATCACAGGCCTCCTACCACAGGAACAGCCCCCTGGAGCTAGAAAAGCATCTCAGAAGAGAAGTGGGCATCTGAGCTCTCCGTGCACTGGCCCAAGCACACCAGCAACTTGCTAAAAACCATCAAAATCTTCAATAGCTAGATCACAGTATGCAGTGACGCCTTGGCTCCCCTCAAGCACAACCCAAAGGCAAGAGCCCGATCACAAGTCACGGGTTACACAGAGGAACTCAGGCTGAAGAAGCTGCATAGCAAGCAACTGGAGGGCAAATGGAGAACAAGTCAAGGCACAACAGATAAAGACATCTTCAAATCAGCCCTAAGATCCTACAACCAGCAGATACGGAAAACCAAGCATGCAGCTCTTGCAGATCACAGACTCCAGCAATAATGGAATCAAGGAAATCTTCACCATCCTCAAGGACTTCTACATGCCACCAGCAACAATACCCTCTCACAAGACCTTAGCAACAAGCTCTCAGAATTACTCTGTTACAAAATCACCTTCATATACAGCATTTGTGACCTTTGACCGGACCCTGTTTCCGCTGCAACTCAACTTCCCATCATGACTAATGAACGAACCCTGACATTGTGGCTTGCCATTGCCACCATCACAATTCCGGTTACATGAAGAGAATCCACTCCGGGGCTCCATCTGACCCTTGCACCTATCACGCCTTCACCAAAGTACTTATACCAATCAGTAAAGCAAAAACACCCATCCTCAATGCCTTCATCGACTAAGCCACATTCACAGCACCAGGAAACAGTCATCCCATCATCATGCCCCTGCTTAAGAAAACATCCACTGACCCAGCCACGCTTTCCAACTACAGACTCATTTCCCTTATACCATAGCCGTCAAAGGTCTTACAGAGACTAATCAACAGACACCTCACCGACCACCAGCTGCTCCTCAATGCCACCCAGTCTGGATTCAGGCCCAATTACAATAAAGAAACAGCACGCATTGCCATCACAGACTACATCTGTATGATCCTTGATAGAAGACCAACAGAAGCCCTCATTCTCCTGGAGCACTCTGTAGCATTTGACATGGTCTCATATCCTATCCTCATCAGACTTATGCAAGAGATTGGCATCCATGGACCAGCGTTCCGCTGAAGATGCTCCTTCTTAATGGATAGAACACAAGATCTCAGCCTGGGTCTTGGAAGTCCGGAAACTCATCTGCAGAGTCCCTCAAGGTTCATCTTTCAGCCGCACCCTCTTTAACCCATACATGATCCCTCTGGCAAATGTCATCTACACACAGGACATCAACACCTTCTCCTACTCAAATGAGACACAACTCATTTTCGCTCTCGGATATAGCCCCCCCCCCCCAATACAAAAACCAAGTTCAACTCCTGCATGACCAAAGTCAGTAACCAGATGAAAGCCATTTGCCTCAAGCTCAACATGGACAAGGCAGAAGTGATCTTCAGCAAGAACACCTCACCCTGCAACTTCAACTGGTGGCCGGCTGAACTCTGACACACACCCAGAACTCTCTCCAGAAACCTCAGAATAACCAACAGCAAACTGGATATGACTGCACAAGTCAACACCGTCATTCCATCCTGCTTCCACTCCCAGAAAATGCTGAGGAAGATCTACAGATGGCAGCCAAGCAACATAAGAAAAGCTGTCATTCATGCCCTAGTCACCAGCAAGTTGTATTATGGGAACATCCTCTATGCCAGGATTACCAAGCAACTCACTAAAAGACTGAAGACCATCAAGAACTCAACAGTCAGACGCATCCTCAACCTCCCACACAGAACTCAGGTTAGACCACACATCAGGAAACTATGCCGACTTGCAATACACAAAAGCACTCAATTCAAACTCCTCACACATACATTCAAAGCACTCCACAACTCAGGCCCCACATACCTGAACAGCTGCATCTCCTTCCAACCAATTATCCAGACACCTCCGCTCCGCAGGGCTCCTACTCGCCAACATCCCAGACATACTCAGAACCAGATTAGGAGTATTTGTTTAAAAAAAAATACATTTTATTGAAGGTTAACATGCATACATAGAACATGCCGGTATCCCCAGCCAGATGACATTAGTATTTATGGGGTTGTCATCTTAACAATGGTGGTGTCCTAGAATGTTAATATACAAAACCATTTAAATCCAATAGTTTCACACTATTTCAGTACTACCGTTGTCCATATGGTTGCTATGACGACATGTTGCCGCAGCCCAAGTTTCCTCAAGGCTGGCTCATTCCTGGCTAGTATGCTTATCCGTGTCCCTGCCCCCGTGCCGAACAAGAACCCTTTAATATAATGAATATCCGCTGCTCTTAGGTTCCCCAGGGAGGTCCTGCATCCCCATCTCTGAAGTCCTCCCAAGGAGTATGCATGTCAGAGGGAGGGAAAGTGCACATCCATGCTATATTTCATAACCAGCACCCCCTATGCTCCACGGAGAGGGTGCTTCAGCAGGTTGTGGTTCTTCTAGATTCTCCAATGAGAACACCAGGGTGCCCCAGGCCTGCGCCCCTTAGATGGAGCTCAGGTCTCGCTAAGCCTCCTGAATCCTCACCATCCCTTCCGCCCCTGCCCATTTCAACAGTTCACACTTCCAGATTGTGCCTTGAGAACCCCTTGATGCCTTGCTTTCCCCCGTTTAGCTAGGAGAAGTGCCAAGACTTAAAATTGGTTGAACACCTGAAATCTGGTTGTGTGGGGGTATCCACTGGGTAAGCAGTGCTTAGGGTCACAGAGGACCTCACGGTCAAGTGTACTAGTCAAACTCCCAGACGTCCGCCAGGACCGGGCAGGCCCAAAACATATGAAATAATTCTGCTGCTTCTTCGCCACAGCTTGAGCACCTGATTTCCATCAGGCCAAAATGCCGCGAAAGTCTACTGGGCATCAGATAAGACTTATGTAATACACAGAAGTTGACAAGCGTGAACCTTGCGTTTCTAAACACTTTAGGTACTCTGACTAGTATCTCTCCCTCAATTAACATCGGTTATTGGCATGCTCAGGTCATCCTTCCACTTTTGTATGAGGGCCGTAAGGGTTAAGGTGAGGTCTGCCCGAATCCTCCTGTAGAGATACGTTACTGCTTTATGTGCGCCTGTGGCACTTGTTAGGTATTGACAGACACTAGACTTGGGGGGGTCAGGGGGGCTCTGCTAGCCTGTGATACCAGTGTCTAGTAACCGCCTCCGTGAGTGCCCTGTGAAGGAGAAATTGCCCTTGAGGTAAGTCATAGCAAGTGCAGAAGTCCTCAAACGGTAGGAAGGCATCCGCTTGGAATAAAGCCCCCCCCTGGAGGTCACCCCGGCCTCCACCCAGTGGGAGAGGCCCCTGCGATCACCTTTGTGGGGGAGCTCCATCTGAAACTGCAATGTGGTCTCAGGTGCATAGGGCATGGAACAGCCCGACCAGCGGATATAACGCTGCCAGCAGTGGTGCAATACCTGTAATTCAGTGGAACCAGGATCAGATGGATGGCCAAGGTGAAGGACGTTCTAGCCAATTTTCGAAGGTCCAGAGTGAATGGTGCTGCCTCTCTGTACGGCATCGTGCGGCCCGCTATCCACCTTGTCAGGCATTTCAGCTGGCCCGCTGGGTAGTAGGCTTCAAAGCCAGGAATGGCCATGCCTCCATCTGCTGTAGGCCTCAGGAGCATTGCAGAGGTCACCATCCTTCTGCCCATCCCCCATAAAAAGTCAACAATCAGTGAAGTTAGCTCCCTGAAGAATGCTTCTGCGATCCACAGCGGAAGTGTGATAAAAAAAGTAAAGGAGGTGAGGCAAAGCAATCATGTTTAACAGGGCTCCGCATCCTGCTACTGAGAGAGCTAAGGATCCCCAGAATGTCATGCCACTGCGCAGGCCCTGTAATGCCTGCCGTACATTCCCCTCCATAAGGTCTGCCCGGTCGTAGTAGATATACACTCCTAGATAAGCCAGGCAGTGCGGCTCCCACTGCAGAGTACCGATGTCTGGAGGGGTCGCCCTGTCAGCTACCGCAGGGAATAGGCTAGACTTCTGCCACTTGACTATGAGCCATTACCAATTCTGTGTGATGCCTTTTGGCTTGAAGAATGCCCTTGCTACCTTCCAACAGTTGGTTAACAGGGTCCAGGCTGGCAAGGAGGCTTTCTGTGCCACCTATTTAGACAACACTGCTGTCTACAGTGCCAGCTAGGAGGAACACCAGCACCACCTCCAAGAGGTGCTTCAGGCTCTGCAGCATGCAGGCCTGTCAATTAAGGCCAGCAAGTGCCAGACTGGGCAGAGTTCTGTGGAGTATTTAGGACACCTGGTAGGTGGTAGCAAGGTGCAGTCCCTCCAGGCCAAGATTGAAACCCTCATGGCCTGGCAACCACCTAAACCCCAAATCGAAGTGAGAACCTCCCTAAGCCTCACTGGCTACTACTGAAGATTTGTTAAGGGCTATGGCACCACTGTTGCCCCCTTAACTGGGCTGACTTCAAAGAAGCAGTCCAGGCTGGTGATCTAAACAGAGGCTTGTCAGAAAACCTTCGATTCTCTCAAGGAAGCCATGTGCACAGCACCTGTGCTCAGGGCCACTGATTACTCCAAACAATGAATCGTGCAGACAGACACTTCAGCGCATGGCCTAGGGGCAGTCTTAGCACAGCTGAATGAGGAGGGCCTAGACCAACCAGTAGCCTTCATTAACAGGCTACTTCCACAGTAACAGAGGTGGAGTGACACTGAAAGAGAAGCATTTACTGTGGTCTGGGCACTGAAAAAGCAGAGACCATACCTGTTTGGGACTCACTTCCTAGTTCAGAGAGACCACAGGACCATGACATGAAATGGCTCATGCAAATGAGGGGTGAAAATACTAAACTCTGTCACTGGTTGGCTCCAAAAGTACATTACCCACATAGATTCACCCCTCATAAGCTGCCTGACTTCCTGATCAGACAGCTGATGCATAGTCAGTAATAGAGAGAAAGCAACTATGCATCTGCTGCTGTATATCTATGTTACATATACATAAAGGTGATAACTGGAATTCTTTAATTATTCTCAGCTACTCATCCCAGTCCATCATTATTTTGCACACCATTCCCCCTCAATACAGACCCAGCCATATGCAAATAAGTACTGATCCAGCTCCAATGGGAATAGTCTGGGCCAAACTGCAAGGCCAGGACCTCTCTGAACCAGAATGCAAGCAACGCAGGACCATCTTCGCCCTAGTTAAGGCTCATCAGCAAAGTAGAGGTTGGTTCCTATGACATAGTGAGCACAGGACTGACATCTGGGCATACCAGTCCCACTTAGGGCGTCGCACTGAAGTATACAAAAAAGAGCTAGATGGAGTGCATAAATTAATCTCAACCTTAGGTAATTACGCTGGACTGAACACACCCCAATAATGAAAGTCTCTGCTACACGAGAGTAAGCCTCAATTTAATGGTCAGTAGAAGGTCTATGGCCAGGGCAGTCTATTAACAATCGATTTCCAGCTGTTGCAAGTACAATATTTAAAGAAATTTACCCTACATGCACATCTGCTTTATTTCAGTTAATTAACTTAAAAAGAAGCCACAAGACATACCGACATTGCTAACTGCGTGGTCTGAAAGATCTTCTTAGTCCTCATACTGGATATAGCCTATGTGGACAGGGTATATGTACATGTGCATTTTAAAGCACAAACTAAAAAACATTCCGTATGATGGTCATAAATTAGAGGGAGTAAAGTAGAGCTGTTAGTGATCTTCGAACAAGGTTGCAAATACCACCGTCCATGCACCATGAACACGAAATTTAATACAAGTAGTTTTAACAAACCATCATAGAAACTAATTATATTTTTGCAATTTAAAAATGGTTACAAAATTTCACAAGGAGTACTTTTTCATATGCAGCAGTTAGTTTCTTAGTGTAAGATAACTCCACCCATAAACAGTGATCACAAGCCCATCAATCAGAAATTTTTATTTCAAGGCAGTCTGCTATGCACCATTAAAGCCATATAGGAGAAACAAGATACTTTTCCTTTGGCTCAATAAGCATCTGCTTTGCCATAACATTCAAGCAGGATTTGTAACCTATGCTTTGGTTCTTAAGTCTAAAGTTAACGTTTTCATGTAGTGAAGAAGTCTTCTTACCTCTGGATTGAAAGGACCATGCCGATGACCTGCAGCATCGGTCTCTTCAGAGTAAAAGGCATAAACATAAGGCCTGCAACAGAAGATTTTTTATAGACTGAATTTCTTGCAAAGTGTTCAAATCAGTCAAAGCAAAGGATATCCATTTGATATTCTGAACTAATGGTATAAAAAAAAATAATACAAATTTCTGCTAGAAATCAAAGTTAAGTATAGTACAAAGACTGAATGAATACAAATGAACCAACATTCAATTCAAAAGTAAGATTGGAGGCTTTTGCCCCATGTCATATTTTCTAATCTTGATACTGTATAGAAATTTATCTCCATCATCCTTCACTGGACATTTGCAAGTACACTGAAAATATATTTACAATAAACAACTTTTGGAATGTTCTACACCGTTCTGGGCATAAACTGGAAAAGCAAAATACAAATATAATAACCCAGCTGTAAATGTCCTCTACTTGCACCGCACCCTGTCTAGGCTAGGAAAGACCTTCAAGGGTAAGATCACAAGTCAACTTCAGGAATACAATGAAGCACACCACCTTATCGACAATTTTCAGTGTACAGCCCAGTCTTTGAAACAACTTCCTTCAATCACTTGAAGACTGCTAACCAATGTGCAGTATGCAATAAAGTGGGCCAAAAGATACTCTGATGCTGTATTCAATAATAAGGGGAGTCAAGAGGCAGTCATTTAAATGGATCTGCAGGCCAGCAATTAGATTGGCTCCTCGATGTCTGTGATAACGAGTGCTACCTGGGGTTCGTAGAAGCTCTTCACTAAACCTGCCACTGGACAGCATTTACATAAAACTACAGGGGTATCTGATCTCACAACATTAACTTTATTTCCTAACAGAAACCAATGATATACATAAGTCTGGGCTATGGGTCACCAAGCACTACATCAGCTTCACCAGCTGCCCGAGGTTCATTTATTTTTAGTAGAAGGAGAACTTCCAATGTATATGGATAAATAACAAAAATGCTGTTAACGAGTGGCACAAACAATACTGTGATTCTATAACATTGGTCCCAGATCACAGGAAAAGCACCATCAATAACAGTTAAAATCCAAGGCATGTTGTTTATCGGCAAACGTAACTTTTCATGCTACACAAACAGAGTGGCTAGAAATACTAACTTGCTGATCAATATGACTGGATAGGTCCCACCCTTCCTGCAATCTAGTCATTGGGTGGAACCAACAAGAGCAACAGTCTGGCTCTTCTTGGACAACAGAGATGTTGTAAGGAAAGGCACCACAATGACACTGGCTACTACTAGAGCTGGCAACTCAGTTAACGGTCATCTTCTTTATGTTTAAAGCAAACAGGGGTTCGGGCCTACCATAACTCCAGTAGTCTGCATACCACTATATGCAACGAAGAACCTGAAACCTATTAACTTCCACATCAATCAATCAGCCAATCGAATCTCCAATGGAAGCCAAAATGAATGAAAGCCATTAAAGTGCTGGAAGCACAACTCGAGAAAACCCCGAATCCTGATCTCACAGTACTGACCACTGTGGGTTTCAATCAGAATGAAAACATATCCTTGTTAAAGGAAGTGTCCTAAACAGTTCCATGGTGCCACACCACCGCCTTCCCTCAGCTCAGAGTCTGTTTGGTCTGCTGGGTTTCTTCTCCCCAGAGTTTAACAACTCAAATCTCAGTTTGGGCGATTCCACCCATTCGGTAGCAGTCATCTGAACCCCTCATTTATTTCATAGTTGCAATGTGTCCATAAGAAAAAACACGGACGCGCTTAACAAAATTCCAAAAAATAAATACCATAATAATGATAGAGTAGTCCTGTTTTGAAAGCAGAGTTTGTAAGCGGTTCAGTATAACCACAGTTCTCAGGCATTATAATTTTCCAGATTAGTTGTGATGTAACAGCCTTCAAAACTAATATTCACTGTAGTTAGCTAGATGGTGGAGTAGAGGTGTCTTGTAAGGATGTTGCAGTGGCATGTCTAATGTTGAGGAACAAGGTGTCCTTCTGATGGAATTGTCACGATTTAATTAAAGTTTACTGTTCATGCACTATTTCTTGGAGTGAGGTTAGGGATTATGTTTCATAACAGACGTTTTGTGGTTTATACACCATCACATTCTGTGTGTTGTCAGCATTTAAAGTAGCTCTAAATGTTCTGCCAACAAGCACCCAGGGGCTGAGGAAGATGTTAAAGGATACGATACACAACTGAAGTGTTCCAGTGAATAAGTGAGTAGGGGATGCTTGAACGTAAGGAAAGCAACAAGCTGCGAGCGAAAGGAGAGAAGGAGTTAGATAATTTTCTTGAAAACATTACGTTGCACATATCAGATCATATGCATAAGGTGTGGTGCTTTATATACAACCTTTTCTACATTGACCACCATTGTCAATTCTGTACCAGTGTATACTCCTCTGAAAAAAAAAATCCACGGTTTGGCATACATCTGACAGGCAAGATTCACAGGTATTTTCTAGACTAGTCAGACAGTGGATTCTTAAGTGCACCTAGGGCAGCTATTTAGAAAACTATGTACAACAGCCTGGACAGCAGCCCAGTGACAGGAGGTGGATCAGCGAGGTGTGAAAGTTTGAATGCTAAATACAACTTGAATCTACGAGTGCTGAGCATTCTGGGGACATGCTCAGTTGAGCATATCATTAAGATGCATCTGTAAGAATAAACCGAAAACTGTATTATTCATCTGTCAGAACCATCTGGGTTCTCAAAAGAGAGGTGGTAGCCCACCAGGTTTAAACCAGGTTTATTGAGAATGCACCTCATTAGGGGCAGTTTCAACCCTCACTACCCAGGTTAAAGCACTGAGTACTACAATCAGCCAAAGATTAGCCAAAGGTATACGAATCATCAAGATGAACCACCAATGTGTAAGTGAAGGGTTACATCAAGAGGATGTGAAATTAGGAATTCCACATGTGAGGCAAACTGGATGAATGTAGTGGAGACATGTTCAAGGAAAAGGAATTGTGCAACAGCCGTTGGAGATTCTCATGATCGGGCTAAAGTTATGCTATTTCTAAACCACAGGAGACTAGTGTTGCGCGTTGTACAAGACGGGCAGAGGAGAGCTGCTACAAAAGGTGCTTGAACAATGGAAGTCCAGGTTCCTTTAAGGTCTAACAGCTTACAAAAGATTTCTAAACATTTTTCTACAGTTGTCCATATGAAGCTACTTTATTTCTTCACATAACCTCCACAAACCTTAACAGTTACTAGATTTACTATTGACACCCTTGGTGACAACAAGGAGATTGTGCATGGATTTTGAAGGCATCCACCCCCTCTTATGCAGGCCTGACTCCCTAAAGCCCTCTGCTATACCACGCCAAATGCACACACCTCAGGCCTAGTATTTAACAGGGACCAGTCCTTAATTCCATTTGTACAGTTAATTAATACAGCTATGCAGGGTGCAGCTTTTGTGAAATCTTAGTCACGGAAGTGCCCTGGAAGTAACAATCATGGTCAATTTACTCGCACCATTTAGCTCAGTCTTCCATAAAAGAACACTTTAGACTCCAAAGGGTACAGAACCATACTGTTCACATGATTTTGGCATGCGTCATTGTAGACATCATGTGCCCATCAAAGAGGAAACAGTTCAAGATATTGTGTCTCACTCACACTTCATGGTCGGATCCGAGGTTCTCCATCTAAGGTCTTTGATCCTCACCAGCCATAAAGGCATCTAAGAAAAGCATCCTCATGTCAGCCATTATGTGACTTTAGAACTCTTATCCAGGTTGTCTGCATTCCCCCCTTCTCAAGTAAAGTTGAAGAAGAATTTTGGAATTATTTTTTTCCAACAATACTTGATAGTTCTAACTGGCATTGGTACCTTTGCTCTCTGCATCTGCTTTTTGTTTTTTACACCATTGCTCATACATTGTTTTTGTTATAAACTATACAGTCTTCTTAGTTCTTCATCCTCTTTCCTGAATATATTAAACATTCTTCTTCCTTTCTCTCCTCTGATAATTTCCCACTCACTTAAATATGTTCTATAATAGTCCCCGGAAATGTAATTAAGTAGTAATAACATAGGTTAAACCTAAAGGCCCTTAGGCCTTTCAATTTAGCAGTCTATCAGAGTCTTTTTAAGAAAAAGGACCAAACTTAAGAGTCCACTAATCAGGTGACACCAACCTTTATAACCTTCCTGAGAGAAGCTCCAGTTCCTCAGATTTTCTGAGCACAAGTGCGAAGAGGACATAACAGTAATAAGAGAGGTGAAGGTGAGCTTCTCTGGGGAGGAGGGCGGGTCGCATGTGAATCTATGAAAGATTCCAATACTGGAGAACTATAGTTACACGTAAGTAACTCAATCAGAATAGCAACCAGTATTTATGCACACTGTAGAACACGTATCCCTATAATCTTCACGTCTAAATAAATATATGTATATCAGTGTTCTAAACATTAGATAATAAAATTGTTATGAGAACTTACACTGCACCTAGGTCTTCCTTTTTTTTATAAATAGACATTTGCATATCTGAATTTATGATGGTGGGATGAGGGATATAGTGCACCTTCACTGGAAAAGAAGTATCAGGACCGCCTGTCCCACTGCTACTTCTCCTTGAGAAAATTAATCCAGGCAGTAATGTCTGGTAAATGTGTGGCAGCTTTTCCATGTTGCTGCCCTACAAATGTCATGGAGCGGCACACCTGCAAACAGTGCTGTGGATGAGGATACTGCACGTGTTGAGTGAGCACGAACAGAGGCTTGCATTGGCTTGTCTGCTGCTTGATGCCAAAACCTATTGCTGAAGAAATCAATCTTGCAATGCTTTGTTTGGAGAGCGATTGACCATGTCTGGGTGTGCTGAAAGCCACAAATAGCTGGCTGGTTTTGCGAAAAGCTTTGGTCCTGTCCAAATAGAATTTTATGCACCTTTTAATGTCTAATAAGTGTAGAGCCTTCTCCGCTGCAGTTGTAAGATTTGGAAAGAATGTTTCAAAACTAGAGGTTTGTTTAAATGGAAGTCCGAGGGGACTTCTGGTATTAAACGTGGGCTTGTGCGCATTACTTAATCTGTAAAAAGGGATCTTGTATAGACAGTGCTTGAATCTCACTGACTCGCCTGGCTGACGTTAGAGCAATGAGGAGAGCTAATTTCCAGGAAAGGAATTTCATAGAAGCTCAATGGATTGGCTCAAATGGTTGTTTCATGAGTTTCACAAGAACAATGTTGAGATTCCAGGAGGGAGGAGGAGGAGGTCTGAAGGGTGGAAAACTCTGAAAAGTCCCAGATTAATTAAGCGATTTCTAAAAGAGGACCATAACGAAGGTGAATAACCTGATCGTCTAAAAGACAAAATAGCCACTAGGTGAACCGTTATGGAGGAGTGGGCAAACCTATGTGTGCCAGATGCAACAAATAAGGCAATATTTGTTCTGGCACTTGACAGTATATATCTGCACTCCTGTGGGATGTAAAGATGTGCCAATTTATGGTGCTCAGGAGCCATGCTCATAATTGCATTGATTGAGGATTCGGATGGAAGACTTGTCTGTTGTTCTTTGACAGCATATGTGGAGATATTTTTAGTGGGATACGAGATTTCACTGAGAAAAGAAGAAGCTTCGTGAACCAATGCTGGCGAGCCAGTATGGGGCTATTAATATCAGTGTGCATGGTTCCCTCTTCATTTTGGTTAGGACCCTCGGGATCAAAGGAATGGGCGGAAAAGCATAGGCAAAGATTCTGCACCATGCTATGGAAACTGCATTCCCCCATGATCCCCGTTGGTTATGGTAACTTGCGTAGTATTGGCATTTGGAGTTTGACCGGCTGGGGAAAAGGTCAAGGTTGTGTGTTCCCCACTGAGAAAATATGTGGTTGACCATGGACTGGTCCAGTTTCCTTCATGACAGACTGATTATACTTTGCTGAGAGAGTTTGCTATCTTGTTCTGATTGCCTGGGAGATGAAGTGCTGTTAGTAGTATTCCATGCTGTATGGCCCAGTCCCATATCTCCTGAGCTTCCTTGGAGAGAGGAAGGGACCTTAAACTCCCTTGTTTGTTGATGTAATGCATTGTAGTGGTATTGTCTGTTCTCATTACCACTTCTGAATTGGCTATCTTAGGGAGGAACGCATGCAGAGCTAGGTGTACTGCTTTTAGTTGTAGTAGATTGATGTGCAGTGTTCGAAACAGATGTGGCAGTTTTCCACATATTTGCAGGTCCTGCAAAAACACTCCCCAACCGTCTAATGAAGAGTCTGCGGTGATAACTGATGGGGCTGGCTGATGATGAAATGGGTGGCCTAGAAAGATGATGCTTCTGAGACCACAATACCAGAGCTTTGGTAATGGCCGGAGTGATCTTGCTGTGGTCTTCGAAGCTTCCTAAGACCTGAACCCACTGCAGACCGAGTTGTTCCTGGAGGGTGCGCACTCAGTCTACAAAATGGAACTAGAGGGATGCATGAAGACATCATCCCCAATAAGGACTTGTAAAGGCTTACTGAAAGGGATTCTTTTCTTTGCACTGACTTTGCCAGAAATACTAGTCTTTGTTCTCTTTCTACAGCAGGGCAAGCTATGCTGGATTGAGTGTTCAGGTTTGTCCCTAGAAAAGTGATTGTACGTGATGCTTGTGGTTTGGACTTCTCCCAATTTATAGTTAGACCTAAGCTGCTGAGCAGGGCAATGCACTTTTTTGTTGATCTTTGTGCTGCTGAGAAGGTGTTTGCTTTTATCAGCCATTCTTATAAGTTTGGGAAGACTCAATGCTTTCTTCTCCTGAGAAAAGCAGCAATAGTTGCTTGGCACTTTATGAGTATCTTGGGAGCTGATTTTAGATTGAATGGAAGGACTCAAAATTGAAAATGGCTTCTGGCTACCATGAATCTTAGGGCTTAGTCTGTGGGCTGGATAAATTGCGATGTGGAAGTATGCATCCTTCAGGTCTAGGGTAGACCAATTCTCCGTGGTTCAACTGGAGAAGGACGCCCTATAGAGTAATCATGCGGATGATTGCTTTTTCAAATAGGTGTTTAACTCTCTGAGAATGAGGATCGGTCTCCAATCCTTCCACTTCTTGCAAATAAGGAAGAAACTGGAGTAAAATCATTTTCCTCGCTGTAACGGTGGTACCTTTTCTATTGAGCCCTTCAGAAGCATTTTGTTGCTCTCCATCTTGAGTTGGGGCAGATACTTTGAAGACGTCTTGGGAGGAGGTATTTGGACAAACTCCAGCATGTGTCCACACTTTACCAGTTGTAAGACACACTGGTCCAATGTTATGGTTTGCTATTGCTGGAGAAATCATTTTTTTTCCTAGATTTAGAGGTAGATGTTTGGGGGTAGCCGGAGCACTGAATACATCATGATCGCCGAGCAGAGTCCTTAGCTGGACGAGCTGGAAGTCCTATGGGGGTAGCCCTATTGTAAGCCGCTTGCGGAGGTTGCCTTTGGGAATATGGCAGGTTAAACTGTTGGGAGGTGGACATGAACGATGGCTATCTAAGCTACTGATAGCCTCCCCTATATGAAGGCATTGCACGTCCACTATTGGCACGAAAGGAAGACTTTCAAAACTACAGTGTTCCCAAAGATTTTGCCATCTCGGAGTCAGATTTTATTGACTGTAATGCCTCATCAATAGGCTTCCCAAAAAGCGATTGTCCTTCAAACAGAAGGTCTAGTGTTTTATAATGTACTTCCAGGCGAAATGATGTGGCCTTCAGCCAACCTTTTCTTCTGAGGACAGCAGCCCCTGCAAGCAGACGAAATGCAGTAGTGGCTATGTCCATTGCACAGTCAATTATTTCTGCAGATGTGCGCTCCCCTTCATGTAATATCTTTTTAGCTTCCACTTTAGTGACCTCCAGCAGTTGATCAATATCTGTGGTGATGTCAGCTCATAATTGTCTGTCATATCTAGCTAAAACCGCAAGGAGTTAACTGCCCTTACAGTTAGGCTGGACATTGAAGAGAATCTTTTGCTGATATTGTCCAATCGTCTTCCTTCCTTGTCTGGGGGTGCGGATATTGGTGTAGAGGGATTTTTGGATCTTCTCTGGGATGCTTGTGTTACCACCGAATCTGGGCGATGGTGACCAGTCAAGCATGCTGGGGCATCTTCAGGTGCTTTATATTTCTTGTCTAGGTGTGGAAGCACTGTTGACTGTCGCTGGGTTTTGCAAGACTTTCACACCTTCTTCCCGTATGTAATTGACTATTGGCATGGACCATACTGATTTTTGGAATGGCTCTTTAAAGTCATAGAGAAAGCAATCAGTTTGCTTGGATGGCTTGGGAAGTGCAAATCATTTAGCAGCCCTTTCCATAAGATTATAGAATCCTCCGAGGTCCTCTGGAGGCGAGTATACTTTTGAAGGTGAAGAAGAAGGTGGGGCTAGAATTATATATTCGTCCCACTCGGAATGGCTATAGGGGAGATCGCCTTCCTCTTGTTCTCCTTCCGATATGTCATTGTCTTGTGGGAGGGTCATATCAGGCGTGAGCACATTTGCCAAAGGTAAAGTGCTAGGCCTCTGACACAGGGTGGCTACCTGAGAAGTTGGAGATGATAGTGGCTGAGGTTGTACTTCTGTGGCTGGAAAACGCCTTCTATAGTTGGCTAACATTGCCTGCAAGTCAGTTATTAAAGTGTTCAGCATATAAAACCCCTCTTGATATGGTTGTTGACATGCATAGTATTGTGGGTCATAAGCTTCACTATACTCGTCGCTGTCCTCTTGCTACTTTACGAATAACTGTGAGGGACTGTAGTGAATCCTAGTTTGTTTTAATGGGATAACAGGAGTTAGCTTAGCCTTTGGCTTGCAGACTCGTGCCCCAGTCACCTAGTGACTTTTAACCTACTTAGTTTGCTCTGTCTTAGACCATTTATTTAATTATTTCTTCTAAGATGGCTGCCTTCTTTATAGTTAGGCCCTTTTTGTTTAGAGTTATGTTATCAGTGTCACCTCGCTAAGGTGTCAAATCAAGCGACAAAGACAGAAACTGTAGGTGCTCACATTAGAAATTACCATCCAAAGCATGGGGTGTTATCTATTGTTTGGAAACTACCTGCGTCAGGGGTCCAAGTAGATCTGTATAAATACATCACACTTGAGACAGAAAATCAGAGGGATTTTGACCAGATACCATCCCTGCTATTGATGCTGCACGTCGCCTTGACGCTGACCTGGACTTCGTGTCCCTACGAAGTCTGAGTTAGAGACCTCATTCGAAGGTAACAAATGTTGGGGGCTCCTTTCAGGGACATGGCATTGGCAGATTAGGTTTAACATACCAAGCTCTCCTTTAGTTAGAAGGTTAGGCCTATTGTGATTGGGTATTAGGACATATTACAAACTTCATGTCTTTTTGTATCATTGCAAGATGGTGGGGGTCTTTATAATAATGACTCGTCTTTACCATTCTGTTCCTTGCACTGTTCATTATTATCTTAATCATTGCAGCCCATGCAACTTATCGCAGATTGCAGTTGTGTTAAATAAAAACTATTGAAACTTTACTGCATCTTCTTTATTGCCTGTGTTTGATTGAGACATGATGTATCTGTGAGAGAGGGGTAATCTCCATTCAACCACGACACCCCCTGAAATGTCATACTCTTGAGTGCATGCGTAAAGGCTGCCACAAATCATTGTTAACTGTTTGGGTTTTGGTGAGGTGCTGCTAGTGAGCCGGAAGGGTTGGGACTACATTTGCGACTTGTTGTAGGACAGGCATAGTCACCTACAAACATAAGTACTGTCATCCTTATACCAGCAGTCTTGCCTAGAGCAAGAGTCCAACTACGACAGGACTGTGCCCTGTTCCAAATGGACCCTCATCATCCGATTCGTCGTCACCCTCAAGAAGGTGGGCTGGTATTAAAGGTGTAATTTTTGCAGTTTCCGGTCTTTTGGTATTTTTTTTTCTCGTTGACTGTGTCGTAGACTAGCTCGTTGACAGTTTCGTAGAACAGCGTGAAAGGAGCACTCGTCTATGCTACCTTCATCGTTGAAGATTTTGAAGATATTTTAACTGTCGACGGCTTTGTGGTGGAGGCTACCATCGATGACGGCAATTAAGATACCAAGGTTACCGTCATGGATGATGTAGTAGTAGAAGTCTTCATCGATGTCGTCCTTATCGACTGTGGGTAACTCGTCGTCAGAAAGGCTGTCATCGGAACTGGTAAAGAAACTTGTCAACAGTGTGACAAATCCTGCGTTGCCGTCAACGAGGTTATCATCGATGGTGGGGATTTTAAAAGTGGTCTGTTGACTGGAGGAGCAGAGGAAGGAGTGAGATGACTTAGGAGGAGGAGTAGGAGGCACAGATGATGATTTTCTAGCCCTTTCGGAACTGCTCGAATGTCCTCATCTTTTGAGTAGAGTTTGTGAGGAGATGAAGAAGGGCTGTGTCCTTTGTAATACCCAGAGGTGGTCTTTTTGTAGGCTTTTCTTGGCTGCTCTGAGGAGGACCCTGACTGAGGAGACCTTGCTCTTTTTGTGATCTCCTAGAAGATGTAGAAGAATCGTCGCTCTCCGAATCAGAGGCTGGATTATCTCTAGATTTACATTTTTGCAGACATATCAACAATCTGTCTTCTCTATCTTTCAGGGTTTTGGAGGAAAAGGTGCAACATACTTTGCAATCGTTTGCAGAGTGGTCTGGATTAAGGCAGCATATGCAGGTCTGGTGAGGGTCCCCAAAGTGCAAAACTTATTACCACAGGTTTTGCAGGATCTGAATAAACCAGTTCTCTCCTTGTCAGACATGGTGGAGGCCTTGCTAGGTATCAGTCAGAATTAGTTGAGAAGAATATAATCTTTTGGGTATCCCCAAAAATAAAGAAAAGCAGAGCTCTGAGGAGACTCCATAGCACGACATGCAGTAGGAAATCTGAGGAACTGGAGCTTCTCTCAAGGAGGTTCTAAAGGGTGGTGTTGCCTGATTGGTGGATTCTTAAGTTTGGTTCTTTTTCTTTAAATGACTCTGATACAGTGCTAAACTGAGAGGCCTATGGGCCTTTGGGTTTAACCTATGTTAGTACTACTTAATTAAAAGGTACCGGGGACTCCCATCTTGACAAAGGGGAATGCATGTGAATCTATGAAAGTTCAAATACTGGAGTAAAAATATATATACACATACACACACACTGAAGTTATTATATCATGCGCACTAGTAACTATATTATATTGTAAAACTGATGCCCTCAGGTTATAATCAAGCTTTTCAAATTGCAAACAAAAAATACACACACACAGAGGATATTTAAGTTAAAATGTGGTTGGACTATACACTTAGTTATGTCACTGGACATTGAGCACTGAAAGAGGAAACAAGTACAGTTTGTTCAGTAATTCTTACTGCTCAGAAAAGCACGAGATAACAGACAAGGGCCAAGGGCCCAAAGATGCATAGCATTGATTCAACCTCTCTGGAAGCAACAGCATGACTTGAGTCCACAATACTTGTGCAGATAACTAATGGATAATGAAGGCACAAGGGTTCTTCTACATGCATCTGCAGTCGTAGAGGGGTGGGTGCCTTGCCCAGTCTATACAAGCAGAGTTTTTGGTTCTCTGCCCACTGGCTGGGATCCAGAAGCAGCGTGAGGCACCGCCCCTCGCCTCTACCGGGGACACCTCAGCGAGGACAACAGAGGAATACTTTGACTCCGGCTGTGGGTCTTTCCTATAAAGAGGCAGTACAGCTCCGATGGCATTAGTCATTTTCGAGAATGTTTCCCTGCGGGGTAATAGAAGGTTGTTTTAACCTTCCCAAAGGAACATTCAGGGGAGCGGCTGCCAGGTACACATCGGATGAAGGACAGAGAGGACATTGTATCAAAAGGAGACCGAGCCCATTAGGCATATGAACATTTGCAGGACTTTCCATTAATTCTCCAGCCACTTTTCCACATAATTTCATGCATGCAAAGAAAACAGAAAAGAAAAGTTACCTTTCGTTATCTGGCAACTGCAGCCACTTCAGCATCGCGAGTACTCGTCGCTCTTGAGGTATTACCCTGAAGCACAAGAAAGAGCGTCGGGCATGAATGAACTGGCCAGTTTCTATGTGCTATAAAGGCTGCACTTGTTGCTTACAATGAAACCGAAACATACAGCTTGGACAGGTCACATGGCGCTTTAGTAGGCGTCAGAGTTTATTGAACCCACAGTGGATTTTGCAAAATCACAGCGCTTCAGTTATGAAGCGCCGAGATAGTCGTATACTGCCTCCTGATGTAAAGTGAGAGCTACATAACTGTACACTTTCTTCATTAATTGATGCCCCCACCTCATTTTACCATGACGCCATTTCTTGTTCATTTGTTCACATGTATTGTCCTGTGTTCTCGTTGTACAAATACACGCACCTCTCTATCCTCAGATGTTAGCTAAGCATCCTTGTTGCTACACACAGCGTTTGTCGCCTTCGGGGGATAGTTTCACGCCTTAAAAGTGTCCCTAATATTTTTTCAAGTTATCAAACAATGGCCGTTAAGTCATTTAAAATGTCTCTCGCCAAAACAAGACCGATTTCCCCCCCACAGTGTAGCAAGATTTTCTCCAGTATCACCCAATGACAGCAGGGTAGTTTCGAATCCTTCTTCCCGCTTCCGCCAGATGGCGCCGTTTAATAGCCCAAAGCATCCCCACCATCTTAAGTGAAGCAAGGAGGTAAATCTTTGGAGTGAGCTACTTTTCTTTGTCCTTTCAGTCAAATCCACAAGCAACACAGACTGTAATGCCCACACTATGTAGAGCGTGTGGTGTCTGAACAACAGTGGTCAAGGCCAGTTTCCATAGTCAAAAGAACATATGATGGGGGGAACATTATTGTAATAACCACTACCTAGGTCTTGCATAAATGAAAACGTATTGGGCTTAGAGATCAAAGGTTGACATTATAGCAGCTCCAATAACTAATCATTATATATCGCTGGTCACTGCGGTTTTGTCATTTCATAGTACTCTACATAACCAGTGCTATTATCAATTTATTGGAATTCAATGCATCAATATCTGAATCATTATGGGCCGAGCCTGCCTTTCTTGGATTCAAAGCCCTGACCTTCAGATTACAGAGACATACCAACGGTATTTGTTCAACTTGCTGAGCTAACTTACCCATTTATAGCGGCTCTATCTAAAACCAATTCACTGTTTAACACTGTTTTTTGTTTTAGAATACTGAAAGGGATTATTGTAGGTTATTTATAGGTAATAGTCTGATAGATAAAATTATGACTTTGGAATGAAGATGTCTCGGTTTAATAATCTACACTTTGACAGCAAAAGAAAATAAGTTACTTACCCGCAACTGTAGTTCTCCAGTGTTACAATCTTTCATAGATCACATGCTTGAATTCTTGCCCCTGGTGGAGATGGGAGTCCCCGGTACCTTCATAAAACGCAATTCCACGATAGGCATAGACCACAAAGGTCCCAGGGAAATAGCTGCTAAGTGGACTTTAATGGAGACGTGGGCCAGACCCGATTAAGCAAGGTGTAGAAGGCAAGGTAGAACCTCTTCTGGTGAAGAGGAAATAGGTTGCACGTTAGCTGTTTGGGCCCATATACAAAATCTTTTCCACCTGAGGCGATAGGTTTTATCAGTACTGTGCGCATGTGCTCTGGCTATTATGCCCCTGCACTCCGATGGGATGTTCAAGATGCCCAAATTCATAGAATTCAGAAGCCAGGGATAAAAGAACTGACTTGGGGTCTGGATGTAGAGCTTGTACCTGGCTCATCATTAACTGAGATGGGATCAGCGTCTGCTAAATGTGATGCTGCTGTGAGAGGGTGAGTAGCTCCGTGAACCAATGTTGGCACAGCCATTTTGGGGTTATAAGAATTATCTTGAATGGTTTGGTCTTCATTTTCCTGAGGACTTTTGGGAAGAGAGGAGTCAGATTAAAGGTGTAGGCAAAGATTCTAGACCATGCAATCAAAAATGCGTTCCCCCCATGTAGCCGGTTGAGGATGCCAACTTGCGCAAAACCAACATTTCGAGTTCTGGGAGGTTACAAAGAGATGAGGTCTAGATGTGGTTTGTCCCACCAGAGAAATACGGTGTCCAGACTCTCCTGATTGAGCTCCCACTTGTGCCAAGATTTCCTCAGTCTGTTGAGAGTGTCCACTATTGTATTCTGCTTCCCGGTAACGTGTTCTGCTCATAGAAGTACCTCATGTCTGATGGACCATTCCCAGATCTGCAGTGATTCCTGGGATAGTAAGCGAGATCTTATGCTGCCCTGCTTGTTTATGGTCATCATTCTGCATCATGGTCATATTGTCTGTGTGGATAAGCACTACTGAATTGCATATTCTGGGAAGGAATGCCTGTAAGGCTAGATGCACTGCCTTGAGCTCTAGCAGATTGATATGTACATGAAGCTGATAAGGTTCCCATTTGCCACTGACTTGGAGGTCTTGCAAATAAGCTTCCCACCCATCTAAAGAAGCGTCGGTGGTGATGACCAAAGGAGAAGTCTGAGGCAGGAAAGACAGGCCGATTGAGAGACGTACCTGTTGCGTCCCCCAGGACGGGGGGGTTGATCATGCCCAGGGTGACCTGGATGAGGTCGGCGAATTATCCTGCAGCCTGTATCAATTGTCTGTCCAATTCCTCTTGTAGCTGATACATCCACAGACGGCAGAATCAAACTAGAGGAATGCAGGATTACATCATCCCTAATAGAGACGAATGGAACAAGATGTTTTTTCTTTGTATACATTTGCTAGAGTAATTAATTTTAACTGTCTCTTTGGTGTGGGCTATCGAGCATGGCACCTAACAATGTAGCCCTCTGTGAATCCACAAAGAACTGACTTCTTCGAGTTGAGAGTGAGGCCCAGTTCACTGAAAAAGTATAAGCAGGCTCCTGTTGACTCCTGAGCAGTCCGAGGGGAAGGTGCCTTGATCAACCAGGTGTCAAGATACAGGAACACCTGATGTTTGTATTGTCTCAGAAAGGTCAAGGACAGGAGCCAAACACTTCGTAAAGATATGAGGGAGATTTTAGGCCAAAGGGAAGTACCTTGAAATCGTAACGGCTATCAGCTACTGTGATTCTTATACATTTTCTATGTGTTGGGTGAACTGGAACGTGGAAATATGCATCCTGAAGATCGAGGGTTGTCATATAGTCTCTTTGATTGAGGAGTTGGAGTATGTCCTGCAGGGTTACCATGTGGAAAGACTGCTTTCTAAAACAGGTGTTGGGGTTTCTCAGATCCAGAACTGGACATCATTCCTTTAACTTCTTGCAGACCAAGAAGAAACAGGAATGGAAACCTTTTCCGTTTTGTGCCGAAGGAACGCTCTCTATATCTCCTTTTTTGAGCATAGTTTTGACCTCCAACTTGAGCAATTGCAGATGCTTTTGAATGGATGATTTAGCCAGGGCTGGAGGGGACGTTTGAATTAATTTTAATGTATGGTCAAATTGAACTAGGTCTAAGACCAATTGGTCTGTTATTTCTTGCTAACGGTGAAGGTGGTTGGATATTTTTCCACCAAGGCGAGATGGAGAAAGCAGGGGAGTAGCTGGAGCCTGCAGATAGTCACTGACGGCAGCCAGTGTCCTTTACTTGGTGTCCCAATTTGGCTCTTGGTGGCGTTCCATTATAGAGTGATTGTGGTGGTTGTCTTTTCTGATAATGGGACAATACTGCTGGGAGGTTGAAGTATATTGCTGGTAACCCCCACTGTAGGATGGGAGACTTCTTCCCCAAGCACCTCAAAAGGGCACCTTCCTGTATTGAAGGGTCCCCAATGATTTTGCTGTGTCAGTGTCTAATTTTATGGACTAGAAGGCGTCATCAATATGCTTGCCAAAAAGGGCTTAGCCATCATAAGGCACATCAAGGATTTTATTTTGGACCTCCAGTCTAAAGGAAGTGCCTTTAAGCCAGCACTGTCTTATCAACACTGGAGCTCCTGCGAGCTGTCAGAAGGCAGTTAGCAATGTCCATGGCACAATCAATAACTTCCGCTGATGCACGTTCACCCTGTTGCAGGATTTTCTTAGCATCTGCTCTAGCATCCTCTGCCATCCTTGGCGATCATACTGCCTGATAACTGCAAAAGAGTTTGTAGCTCTCACTGTAAGAGCTGACACAGACAAAAAAAGCTTGCCAATACTGTCAAGTCACCTACCCTCTTTGTCCAGAGGCACTAATATTTGCGCTGAAGGATTTCTGGAACTACGTTGTGCTGCCTGTGTGAACACTGAATGTGGTTTAGGATGTCCAGTAAGACATGCAGGAGCCTCCTCCGGGGCCTTATATTTTTTTATCTTGGTGCCATAGGGCCCCAGCAACTGTGGTTGGGTTATGCATCACTTTTATGAGTTTATCCCAGATATAATCAACATGGCCATAGCCCTAATGCTTTTACCAAAGGGCTCTTTAAAATCATAAATGAAACAGTCCATTCGATTCATAGGAATGGACAGTTCAAACCTTCTTGATGTTCTTTCAAGTAGGCTGTGGAATCCCCCAATGCCTTCTGGAGGGGAATCCACAGGAGGTAGTGATGGAGATGATGGTGTCGACAGCAGATAATCATTTCATTTCGAGTTATCCGAGTTTACAATCTTCCCTGTCATCATCAGAAGACATGGGATCTTGGAGGGGAGAAGTCTGCGAAAAATGTTGTAGCGAAGCAGAAATCAGTTGTGGCATTGGAGCTTGTGGAGGGTGGGGGAACGGGAGTACAGATGAAGGTTTTGCCTGTAGAGAAGTGGGTGTAGTGATAAGCGATGCAAAACACCTTCTGTAATCAGCATCTATTGTACGTCAGTCACCAATGAAGAGGGAAGACATACCCACTTTTTCTTGATACTGCTGATGGTATTGTTCCTCAGGGGTATAGTACAACTGTGCATAATATCAGCCTTCATCGTAGTCATCCTTCTGACACTTGATGTGTAACTCAGAAGGGCTGTGAGCCATTCTGAAGTGGCCACCATCATTACACTAATCCTCATCTAACAGATGTCCAGGCAGTAATGGTAACACTTTGCTTGCAGAAGTCTGAACAGGTGTAAGTTATTTGGATTTGTCTTGTTTCTCGACGCCGCTCGTGCCGTAGTTGACGGGAGAACCATCTATGTCATCAGCGATGTTAAAGTTATCTTCAGCTTCGATGGGCTAGGTGATGGACTCGTCTATGAGGTCACTGTCGTGAAAGATGACATTGCTGACCGAGTGGAAATGGTAATGGTTGTGGCCGTTGTCGATGCTGCAGTGAAACTGTTGTCAGCAGAGGTGACAAAGCTTTTCTCGTTGACTGAGTAACTACGCGATTTTTCCATCAACGATGCGGATGAAGGCTTTTTAAAAGAGTGTCTGACCTGTGGTGGAGGTGTAGGAGGCTCATACCTGGAGATATTTGTAAGGACAGTTGATTTTTTTTCTCCTTTTGCGTCAAAGAAGTCTCACTTTCATGTGCTGATCTGAATGAACTGCGCTCTCTGAGTGGACTTTGAGGATTTCTAAGGTGGCTCCAGAGATGATGAATCCTCACTGACACCAGCTCCTTTCTGGTCTTACGTTTTCAGGAGCCATAGCAGTAGCCTTCCTTCACAGCTCCTCAGAATATTGGTAGAGAATGTCCGACATATTTTACAGTATTTTACTTTATGCAATGGACAGAGGCAGTAAATATACTCCTGATGAGGATCATCAGAGTAAAACCTCTTTTTACCACAGTTAGCACAGTCTCTCAATAGGCTCTTTCTTGCTTTTTCTGACATGATGAAGTCAGATTTTGAGCAAGATAAACAGGACTAGGAATACCTCTGTATAGGTCTGGAAAGGAAATTGCTTACTTACCTGTAACAGTAGTTCTCCAGCATTGGTATCTTTTATAGATTCACATGCTTGAATCATCCCGTCGTCGACGTGGGAGCCCCACAGTAACCTTAAATATACATACCAGTAAGAGTATTATACTAGGCCTCAATGGCCTATACAGGCACTATTATAGCCTATCCATGTTCTTTTATTTAAAAAAAATAAAAAATAACCCTGAACTACAACCAATCAAGCGATAGCACCCTCTAGAACACTCCCAACAGAGGCTGTTTCCCTCAGAGTTTCCCGTACGAGTGTGAAGTACATAGTCTTAGAAATAAGGGGAGCCTCTGAGGGGAGGAGGGTGGGTCGCATGTAAATATATGAAAGATACAAATACTGGAGAGCTACAGTCACAAGTAAGTAACCAATTTTCTTCTCCAGTATTGGAACATTTAATAGATTCACATGCTTGAATTAGAGTAGTGGACAGCTGTATCATTTATTCTAGCCATAACATCGATAACATTAGGAATGATGCTACATTCAGCTAATATTAGAAAGCAATATACATATGTATTGAGAATGAGAAGAACAATAACAACAATAATGATATAAGCAAGAATAATAGCAATATTAACAACAATAACATTAGACAATTATAGATCCATACCTTTCAAGTGGAAGGTGGGATAACCAGAGAAGCTCACCTTAATGGAACAGATGTCTTAGCACTGCGTGCCCAACGGCTGTATCCGTTTTGTTCGTCTCATCCAGGCAGTAGTGCTTTGTAAAAGTATGTTGGCTGGACCATGTTGCTGCCCTGCAAATGTGTTGCAGGGGTACTCCCGCGAAGAGCGCTGCTGATATGGCTATTGCTGTGGTAAAGTGGGCCTTACCCTCACTGTGCAGCGATTTTCCTGCCTGGGCATGACAGAATTGTGTAGCTAATCTGATCCACCAGTCAATGCTCTGCTTAGATATCACAAAGCCTTTTCTTGCATCTCCATATACTACGAATAGCTGATCAGATTTTCAAATGCTCTGTGTTTTATTTATTTTTTACATAAAACTTTGAACATCTCCTTACATCTAGCGAATGCAGCGCTTTCTCCGCAACATTCTGTGGATTAGGAAAAAAGTTCTTAAAACCACTGGCTCATTTAGCTGGAAGTTTGATGGTACTTTTGGTATAAACTTAGGGTTTGCTTGAAGTATAACACCATTTGGAGTGAACTGAAGAAAATGTTTCTTGATGGTGAAGGCTTGTATGTCACTCACTCTTTTTGCTGATGTGAGAGCTAGTAAAAGCGACGTTTTCCAAGAGATTCATTTTAACTCTGACCTGTGGACTGGTTCGTAAGGATGCTTCCTGAGTTGTCCTAACACCATGTTTAAAGACCATAACGGTGGAGGTTTACGTGCCGGTGGAAATACTCTAAAAAGGCCCTTGAGGAATTGTTTTAAAATCATGGCAGAATATAGTGAGGAGGTCTGCTGAGAGCGGCGAAATCTTGAAATTGCCGCCACATGTACCCGTATTGAGGAATAAGAAAGCCCAGATTTTGCTAAATGTAATAAATAAGGAAGTATTTGTTCCAGAGATGATGGCATAGAATGCTTCCATTTAAGTTTATACGTCTTACTGGTGGGTGCCCGCTCTGCCTTTGGCTTGGGCCAATATTTCTTAACATTCCGATAAAATGTTCAAGGTGGAGTATTCACTGAATTCAGTAGCCAGACCAGTAAAGTGTAGAGATGTAGGATCCAGATGCCTGGCCCTGGTGCATGGCCAGTAGGGCTGATGTCTGCCTGAGTAGAACATGTGATTGTTCCGAATATAAAAGGAGTTCTGTGAACCAGAACTGTCTGGGACACCAGGGTGCCATTAGGAGGAGACGGCATCCCTCTGCTTTCATTTTGCTATTTACTCTGGGGATGAGCGGAATTGGGGGAAAGCTTAGGCATAGATTCCTGACCATGTCATCAAAAAAGCATTTCCCACGACCCTTTTTGGGGATGCCAGCTTGCGTAATATGGGCATTTCTTGTTCTTGTATGTGTCAAAAAGATCCAGATTCGGCTTGCCCCACTTTTGGAAAAGTTGGTTGAGAACTTGTTGGTCGAGTTCCCACTCGTGATAAGGGATGAATGTCCTGCTCAAAGAGCTCGCTAGGAGGTTGGCTTGTCCTGGCAGGTGTTCTGCTTACAGAGAAATTTGATTTTCTATGGCCCATTCCCATATGCTCTGAGCTTGACGTGAAAGGTCCAAAGACTTTGTGCTGCCCTTTTTGTTCAGGTAAAAGATACTTGTGGTATTGTCCTTTCTGATAAGAATTTTTGAGTTTCGTATTTTTGGTAAGACAGCCTTCAGTCCCAGATCTATTGCTTTCAGGTCCAGTTAGTTTATGTGAAGCTGTTTGTCCTTTTGTGTCTAGTTGCCACTTATGTGTAGATTTTGAAGGTGGGCAACCCAACCTTCGAGCAACGCATCTGTCATTATTTATTCTGGCACTTGTTGAAGAAAAGAAAGGCCCTTGGATACGTTTGACTGTTTTTCCCACCAAGACATGGCTGTTTTCATTTCCAATGTGATCTGAATTAGATCGTCGAAGGAGCCATTCACTTGGAGCCACTGAGTGTCTAGTTTTTCCTGCAGAGGTCGCATATGCAGTCTGCAATTTGGGATCAGTGGAATATATGAAGAAATCATTTCCATAAATGATTTAGGATTCTGAACTGAAAGAAACTTTTTTGTTGATAGCTTTTGAGCCATTTTGGAAATCTTTCGCTGTCTCTCTTGAGATGGAAATGTTTTGCTTTGGATAGTATCAAGTATTGCTTCTAGGAAATTCAGCTTCTTTGTAGGATGGAAGTGTGATTTGCAATAGTTGATGGCAAGGCCTAGAATTTTGAACAACTGGAGGCAAGTGGATGTGTGCTTTAACATCTGAGTTCTTGTGGATGCCTTTATGAGCCAGTCGTCCAAATATGGAAAGACTTGTATCCCCAGCTGACATGGGTGAGCCGCTACTGGAGCCAGCACTGTGGTAAAAAGTTCTAGGGGCCGATTTTAATCCAAATGGAAGGGCTCGAAACTGTAGATGTATACCAGCTACCTTGAACCTGAGAAATTTCAGATGGTTTCGATGTATTGGGATATGGAAATACACATCTCCGGAGGTCTAGAGATGTCATGTGATTTCCTATGTTCAAGAGGCACAGAATGTCCTGAAGTGTTACCATGCAAAACATTTGTTTTTTCAAGAACTTGTGTAAGGCCCTCAAATCGAGTATGGGACACCAATCTCCCGAAGGCTTTTTTACTAGGAAAAACCAGGAATAGAATCCCCGGTTCCTGTGCAGAACTGGAGCAACTTCCATTGCCCCTTTGTGTATCATTGAATATTCTTCTTTGAGAAGCTGTTTTAACCATGGAGGTGATGGTCCTGATGGAGGGGTATCTGGAGGCTTCTGAATGAATTCTAGAATATGTCCCCTGGATATTATATCTAGTACCCCCTTGTCTGATGTTATCCTTGACCACCGAAGGGTGTGGTAAGTGATGCGGCCTCCAATCTTTGAAACATAGGTGCGGCTGGTATGAATGCGTGGTCATTGTTTTCTGCCTGTGTCTCTGCCATGGGCAGTGGTTCTTCCCCCGGGGGTGTCTATAGGCAGCTGTAGGTGGTAATCTGTATTGCTGCTGCTGTTGTCCGTACTGCTGTCAAAAACATGTTTGAGCTGTTTGGTATTGTGGTCTATATGTTTGGAAGCCACCACGAAAGGAGTAACTTCCCCTGCTTGAAGCTCCTCGAAATGGCTGTCTTCTGTACTGCAGCGTACCTGTCTGTATCCGCCTATAGGGATTGTAACATCTCATCCACATGCTTGCCGAACAGGCATTCCCCGTCATATACCATATCAAGTATTTTGCTTTGTACCTCTGGCCTAAAAGAGGTAGATTTCAGCCAGCCCTGTCTGCACAACACCGCTGCCCCCGCAAGTTGTCTAAATCCCGTCAGTGAGATAGCAATTGCACAATCAATTACCTTCAGCTACGATCCGCTCTCCCTCCTGCAACACTTTTTTTGCCTCTAGTTTAGTGTCCACGGGCAAGAGGTCAATTTAAGGGGACATGTCTGCCCACATTTGTCAGTTGTATCTGCCTAGAATGGCTAACGAGTTGGTAGCTTTAACTGTTATTGCTACGGCTGAGGAGAATCTTTCTCTTATGTTATCCAGACGGCGGCGTCCTCTATCTGTCGGGGATGATATTGGTGTTGAAGGGTTTTACGAGCAGCGTTGCGCCACCCAAGATACCACGGAATCCGGCTTCTGTTGCACAATTAAATAAGCTGGAGAATCTTCTAGGGCTTTATACTTTTTCTCCAAACGCGGGATCTGGGAAGGTACTGTAGCTGGGTTTTTCAATGCTTTCATTCCTTCTTGCCATATAAAGTCAAGAGTGGTCGGAGTTGCTGGTACTGAGGGTGGAAATTTTCTGTAGTAGTCATGCAATATTTTTTGGAGATCTGACACGAATGACCTTGGCATAGGGTCAGAGGTGTCTGTATCACCATATGCAGAATATGACGGATCTGGTTGGACTTTTGCAGAATAATAACTGTTTTAATATTGATCATCCTCATCCGGGTCCTGACATGTTATGTTAAGTTGTGACGGTCTGCTGGCCACTCCAAACATTCAGTCACCTTGAGAATATCCGTCACCGTTGTCATCTAATAGGTGTTGAGGAGGATACTGTAATACCTTACTTGGTGAGGTATGCATTGGTAGGATTGGAGATGCTTTCTTTGCTACAGTTATCAATGATAAAGGGAGAAACCTTGACATTCCTGTAGTGGTCATCGTCGGATCAGTCGTCGATGCTTCTCTCGTCGCTGTGTCCGTTCTCGACGAGCCTGTCTCGGGGTCTTTGATTTGTGTCTCGTTGACAGGTCTGATGTCGATGCATTCTTAGGGCGTTTGTCTCTCGTCAACGATTTCCTTCTCGGCGCGTGCGTAGCTGATGGTTAAATAGTCGTCGAAGGTGCTCTTTTGCAGATTTTAGCTGTTATGATCATCGTCTACGATAGTGGTGACGACGTTACTATCATAGGGGACACTGCTGTGGTGATGGTCGACATGATCGTCGTCGTTATTGCTGTAAACATGGTCGTCAACAGTGTAGACGTCGATGAGCCTTTTTTGTCAGAGTATTTTTTCGGTTTTCTCCTCGGTGACAAAGACAGAGAAGCACTTTTTGGAGGTGCTTTTTTCCCCAAAGTTGTTATAGGTTTTGAGTGCACCTTTTCAAGGCTTTTAACTGGGTTTCTGACTATGATGAGGCATAGCTTTCTTGGCCTTTTTGTTTTTCTAAAGAAAGGTGCTCAGAGTTTTTAAAAACTTTCTCTGGCGGTTCTGCAGAAAGCCTTTCTTTACTTTTAGGCCTCTTTAGGGATTGAGAAGTCTGTGTGGAGGCCTCACGCTCCTCAGAAGATGTGTATTACATAGCCTTCTGCTTTTATAGCCATAATAAAAGCCTACCCTCTCGGTCTTTCAGGGTTTTATGACTGAAGGTGCGACAAATTTTGCAATCTCTCACCTTATGGTCTGGATGTAGGCAGTAGATGCACTTCTTGTGGGGGTCATCAATATGAAGTCTTTTTCTCTCACAATTGTCACAATTTCTGAAAAGTATTTTTTTTAGTTTGTTGGGACATCCTGTCCACTGGAAATCCAAGATATCTGAAAGAAATTTTCCTGTAAGAATAGCTGCAAAAAAAGAAACTGAGCAGAGCTCAGGGAGACTCCCTTCACACAATGTGCAGTAGAAAATCTGAGGGAAACAGCCTCTGATTGGTTGTATTTCAGGCTTGGTTGTTTTTTTTATAAAAGAACATGGATAGGCTATAACAATGCCTATATATGAGGCCTAGTGTAATACTCTTACTGCTATGTATATTTAAGGTTACCATGGGACTCCCACCTAGACGACTGGGATGATTCAAGCATGTGAATCTATGACAGATCCAATACTGAAGAAGATATAATTTCCAAATCCTCCATAGAATAAGTCTGGAACAGGAAGCTTAGTAGAGCTCAGTGGAGACTCCCTTGCACGATGTGTGGTAGAAAATCTGAGGGACCAGAACTTCGCACAGGAGTGATTTACAGGTGGTGCAACCTGATTCATTAAGATTCAGGTTTAATCCTTTTTAAATAATGACTGATACGTTACTAAACTGAAAGGCCTGGGGGCCTTTATAGTCTATCTATGCCTATCATGGAATTGCTTTTTTAAGGTACTGGGGACTCCCATCTTGACAACAGGGAATGATTCAGGCATGTGAACCTACTTGAGTAACTATGTGATCCTTGGCACATTCATTTATTTGCATGTGATTCACTTTCTTTTTCCACAAAATTGCCAGCATGTAGAAACAGACTTATGTTGCTTAGGTAAATTATATGAAATGTACTTCTTTATTAATTTTTCTCTGAAGTGTTATGAAAATGTGTTTAACCTAAAATTACTGTGACATTCCGTTCAAAAATTAAATGCCATCACGGCTGAGCATGAAATCCAAATAAAAACAGCTAAAATGTGAAATGAGTCCAGGATAATGAGAACATATAGAGGCAGGGAGAGAAGCCCGAACAGAATGGGACTTTCATTCGTAGTGAACCCAAGAAGCCCAAATAAGACCAAGAAAGTTGGAAGAAGCAGATGCTGAATGCTATGCCAAGAGTGTCATTTAAGGATGAGTAGCAATTGCAACCCCTATGCTGTTGCTTGCAGCGTCTGCGTACTGATACCCAAACCCTGTTACTAAAATATTGATTTTTAAAATGAAGCATACCCATTGTGTGATAGTTTTAATGGGAGGGTACTTGTGACTCTTACTAATCACTATTTTCAGTATTCATTAACATGCTACAACCTCTTTTCAATAATTGTTACAGAAAAAGTACAAAGGCTTCAATTTTTTTCCATGCAACAATCCTTGCTAATGTCAGCCAATCCCGTTCACCACCCCATGTTCTTTCAACCAACTGGAAGCTGGGCCGCATTTTACCTAGGGCCTGACAGTCACAAGGGAAACATGGAGAGCTAATGAGAAGGCAAGGGAAAGCTAAAGAGGAACACAGGAGGCTATGAAAAGAGCTAAGGCTTGGGAAGTCGTGGGTTTAACAAAGGAGAACACGAGGGACTAGTGGGGAGAAATGAGTCATCAAGG
Source organism: Pleurodeles waltl (assembly GCF_031143425.1). NCBI lineage: Eukaryota > Metazoa > Chordata > Amphibia > Caudata > Salamandridae > Pleurodeles > Pleurodeles waltl. The sequence goes on from NC_090439.1 coordinate 973,738,247, forward strand.
AGGAGACTGCTCTCCTCATGGTTAGACGTAGTGGCTACAGGAAACATTAGGCCATGTGGAAGATACATGTAGACAGTGGAGTTAAGGACACCAGTCAGTATTAAATTGCATCATGGGGCTCAGCCAAAAAAGGCCTATTTGAAAAAAATACCATTCATGGTGCCTTACAACAGAATTTGCATTTTTTCTGTAACTTTTAGCATTTGATCTAGAAATTACTTGATTTATTGGCTACTGTGATGTTTTAATCCTCTTCCATGATGTCACGTCTTGTAGTGCTCGCAAAGTCATCTGGGTCAACACTACATCTGATATTTGCACTGTAAGGACATCACAGACACCGCCCAGAAGTACTTCACAATCAGGTTGCTCTCAAACCTATAACAAGCATAGGAAAAGCCAATAGGGCTTGCCTATGGAAGAGCTACTGCTTTGCCAAAGTGTTTTAGCCATGTTATACACTGGTGAAGCTGCTGTTCAGCGTGGCTAAAAGTTAGTGGCATAGAGCAGAGAGGTGCATAGTGTTGTAAAGTGGAGTAGAGTGGATGGCAAAGAGGGGAGTAGAGTGAGTGGCACAGAGTGTTGTGAATTGGAGTGGAATCATGTAGTGTGGCATACAATTCAGTGGCTGAGTAGAGCAGAATGGTGTTGAGTACATCGGGACATAGTGTTTCAAAGTAAAGTGGCATACATTGTAGTGGCATAGAATGCAGTGACAGAATTCAGAACCATTCAACACAGCATTGTAGAGTGCAGTTGCACAGATTAAAGTGATGCATAGTAGGCACATAGACTGCATTGGCATAGAATGCAGTAGTGCAGAGTAGAGTGGCATGGAGTTCGGTAACGTTGAGTGCAGTGTTGCAGAGCAGGGTGTCAGAGTGAAGTGGTATAGAGTGGCACAGAGAAAAGTGACGTTAAATACAATGGTGAAGAGCAGAATGTAATGGTGTGGAGTGCAGTGGTGCACAATGGTTCAGAGTAGAGCGAAGTGACATGCATTGGTGTGGGGTAGAGCAGAGTGAAGTAGAGCAGAGTGAACTGGTGTATAATGGCAAAAAGTACAATGGCATAGAATTCAGCTGACTACAATGCAGCTTTGTAGAATGCAGTGATGTAGGTTAGAGTGGTGCACGGCAGCGTCCAGTGGTGAAGAGTAGAGTGGTAGAATGCAGTGGCGTAGAATACAGTAGTGTACAGTGAAGTGATGCAGAATAGAGTGGCAGAGTGCAGTGGCATACAGTGGTGCAGTGGGGTGTAGATTGCAGTAGCATAGAGTGGCGGAGAGTATAATGGCATGGAGTGGAGTGAAATGGCGTAGAGAGCAGTAGAGTGACGTAGAGTTCACTGGCAGAGTGCAGTGATGCAGAGTAGAGTGTCAGAGTGCAGTGGAGTACAGTAGCATAGAGTGCACTGGCATAGAGTGGGTTAGAGAGCAGTGGTGCAAACTACAATAGTGCAGAGTAGAGTGCAGAGGCATAGAGTACAGTGGCACATAGTGGATTAGAGAGAAACTGGACAGCCTATAAGAAAGCTAGAAAATAGAAAGACAGAAAATGTGAGTTACAAACCACAAAGCCAATGAGAAGCAAGTGGCAGAATGCATTTCTAGGGAAGCTTTCGGTATGTCCAAAAGATGCCTTCAGCAAACCAGACAGCTGCACTGTCTGGTAGACTTCGACCTAAAAATGGCTTAATCAGATTTTGCAAGTTGTTATATTCACACAATCATACTGTGGTCCAATAATTGAAAGAACGCAAAGAAATCTGGAATAGCAATTATAGTGCGAGAAGAAAGACTGAGCAAGACACTATGTGGAAACTGTGCTGGAGCAAATGTTTTGTGAATGTAGTTCTAAAGTCCAGCATCCCCAGTATTGCACACACCTATAAGCCCCCACAGCTATAAGCTTGTTTAAAGTAGTTGTGTTGCAAATTGAAGTGTTAGTATAAAATCTCTCTAGCTTCTACGAGCTCCATTATTGTAGTGCATAATATAGCCACAAAAGTAAAGAGAAACAGGCCAGAATGATTCCAATAAGTGGTTCAACCTAGACCTGGCCAATCTGAAAAGGATGGGTCTAAAATTTTATGACAGCGGAGAAAAAGGCAAGCAAAATTATGACAAAGAAAAATGTAAAGCTTACCATTGGGAATATCACAGAGGCCTTGAGAAAAGCAAAGGCAGCTCAATTTGTGGCATGAATCCACAAGGCTTTAAACCATTTTCGGAACAACATTAAAGAAGGTTACTGATGAGCATGAGGTGTTAAAATGCTCCTGTCATCTCAACCAACACTATGAAAATGTGAATAATTTGTGTGAAAACAAGATCCGAAAGACCAAAACTAAGACCCCTGTTAAGCTGGAAAGCTCATCTTAAACAGAAGTTGAACCCACCAACATCCACTGTCCTCGTTGTTACAACAGTTGTCTCAAGCAGCTGTACAAAGCAGCGCATAAGCTTAAAACCTGAAACTTTCTAATCGCCCCTTGCTCAGGTCACCACAATAAGTGACCTCTTCAATACGCCAAATCTTATCCAACAAAGATTATAAATGTTCTCTCCACAAGGTATTTATGTCCAATGTCCTACATGAGCAATACTTTCACCGCTGATGAGGAAAACACATTAGAACACCTCAACTTCATATCTACTGCTATCATACCTCTTTTTAGCATTATCAAGCTGCAAGATTTTTTAGGATCAAATAACATTACGCATGACAGATAATTGTTTGATCTAGTTTCGGAAGCCACTTGCAAACTACACGAAGTAGTTAGGAATCTTGGAGTGTGATTTGAGAAATCTATACTTTGACCATCAAATCTCAACTGTTACTATAAACACCACTTTTTTGGCTCCTGAGAATGATACTTTTACTTCCCCAGCTACTAAATCACACAGAACTGATTAGAGTGGATTACTGCAACACTACCCATGAAGAAGCCCCAAAGAAAGATCTGGAATCTACAGCGACTTCAAAACCAGACACCAAGATTCTGATTCAACCTTCAGAAAGACTGCATTACTCCAGCTCTCAAAGCCATTCACTGGACCCGAGAGCCCCAGAGAATACATTTCTAACAACTTTGTACCATTTTCAAAACTAGGAGGATCATGGTCATAAATACCTAGATGTTTTTACCAAACTATCCACCAAGTTGATCCCTGAGGTCCGACAGTGGAAACCTGATTCCAGAGTTTAAAATCAACTGCAGGCGCATGGAGGCAGAACTATCCAGGTAATAGCAGCACAGCCCTAGAATGGTGGCACCTACATCCAAGTTCTCAACCAAATCTGTCTGGCTTCAAAAAACAACTGAAAATAAGGCTCATCAGATTATCCGTTAACCCCCACAACAACACTGGGACTAGACACTATTCAAAAATAGACAGCGCCCTACTTAGTTCAAGTAGATCAATGCGATTCCTGAATCTGAATAAGACATATCATTGTGGCCTCATTGATATGGCTTCATGAAATAGAAGGAAGGGCTGAGTCCTGTCAGTAAATGCAAACAACTACACTATCAGTGCTACTAATGGTTAACAGTCCAAGGTTGTCCTGCTTTACACCAAATAAATAAAGGGATGAAATCCCAGGAACCTTTTCAAACGTGATGATTTCTAAAAGAAATTGTTGCTTCTCAGATCCATAGACAACCAACGCTACTGCCAAATTTCAACTCACCTTCATCCTATGCACTGCACATAACTCGATCAGTACAATTATGACTCTTTACAAACAATTTTACTGTGATCTTTAGTACAGAGGCAATTCCATGTTTTTTTCTTTTTTTTTTTTTAAGTAAAACCATTTTTCTGAATATAAATGCCACATGCATTAATAAAATGTTCTTACTGTTGAACACCTGAGCATTAAAATGGGAAAAATCAAAAAGAGAAAAATGGAGGGGTATAGAAGGGACACAGAGCATCTCCTTGGAAAGGATCTGGCAAGGTGAAGAGTGTTACTGGCAACAGATGAACATACAATAAAACATCCAAGTGATCTTAATCTATTTATTAACCATAGTAATTAGCAAATGCTCCCACATTATCTATTTGTTAGGGCTGTCTTCTATGTTAAACAAGGGTAGAAACAACTACGGTTCATGAGTGAAATGAATCCGCCAGTCAGTCAAGGTGATTTCAACCCCAAAAATCCAGTGTTGTATTGAACAATAAGTATCCGGCACTAGGCTAGCTAATAAGACAGAATCTTGTTGCTATGAAGGCAGGGTGATGCAAAAGTTGTTAAAACCATGTTGTAAACTAGCATCCTAGCTGAGAGACTGGTGTGGATGACAATTTATTTTCAGTATAGACATGGCAAAATGTAGTTTGGCTTCGGACCATTTTAAAAGGATGCTGGAACAGAACATTTTAGAACAATAAATTTAAAACAGACATTTAAACAATGTATTCTAAAAAGGTATCACCCTTTAGGGTCACAGAGGTGGAATGAAACAAGAATCTCAATGGGTTATTGGGGCGGCAGTAGTACTTGCTACATCACTATCTCGAGTGGTTATCATAAACACAGAAAGATTACATTACACTACAAGGGTAAAAAAGTAGAATATGTGACTACTGGTAGGCAGAGAATAAGGAAGGTCAGCCCAGACAAGGGAGGAAAAGGCATGTGTAGCTCTGTATCAAATGTGGGAAACCTGTCGCAAAGAGTCCTGAAAAACATCAGTGGGGCAACATTTTTATCCTGTAGACAAGATGTTTTTGAAGAAAGGAATAGAATTCATGTTCAAAGTAAAACAGAAGGGACATTTTTGGGAACTTTGACAAAAATCTTCCCCTTTTTCCTGAAAGACCAAATAATGCATTTGAGAACCAAAGAACATTAATAAACGCTTGAAGATATTAAATTAATTAATAGGATGAATAAACAGGCAACTACGAACTAAAGCGGGAATCTGTGTGAAGCCACTGCTTTACATCTTTCCATGTCACAATAGAAAAACAGTATCAAATGACAGGAGAAGTTCCAGATATGTACAAGAGTTACAGAAGCAACAATAGCTACTCTTTTGGTAGTATGGGTTCCTCGAAAGATGACTATATTAGATCTGCTAGACACCAGCTTGAATTTTGATTTGCGGCACAGGATTTGTTTTCTTTCTTCAACCATTCATTTCCCAGAAAATAAAACAATGCAGCCAACCATAATGTCTTGACTCGATTACACAACATTCCTTTATCCAGGTCTTCTGAAATCCTCAATCATGCAACTCTAAGTTGTCTTTAGTCCAGATTTGTAGCTTTATTTAATATCCTAAAACTCAATCACCTGACCATCAGGAGCATTCTCTGACTTCATGTCCTTTTTCCTTACTCAAAATTGCATGTACTAAAAAGCCTTGAAATACAGCAGGTAAAACAACTAAAGTTGGGCTGCGCATGTTCGACTGAACTAGCATCTACTGTTCAACCAAAGAACACACTTTAAATATGAAGGTGATTTCTGTATTGCAGTACAAAGAAACATTATTATAGATGCTCTGCTACACATCCATATTTCACCAAATCACGGGAAACTCAGTATTCACCTAACCACATCCCTCCTCTTACAGGATCCCTATACACCTAAATGGCATGTATGTGTGTACGTATGGGGGGGGGGGGGGGGTGTGTGTGTGTGTGTGTGTGTGTGTGTGTGTGTGTGTGTGTGTGTGTGTGTGTGTGTGTGTGTGTGTGTGTGTGTGTGTGTGTGTGTGTGTGTGTGTGTGTGTGTGTGTGTGTGTGTGTGTGTGTGTGTGTGTGTGTGTGTGTGTGTGTGTGAATGTGGGTGCATGAACACACTGATTAGCTGCTTCCACTATAGTTATTCTCCATAGTTATTGCATTAACTTTTCTACTCTGCTTAAGTAGCATACTCTCGCACTGTAAAACATGCAGAATCGTATGTTATCAAACCGAGAGCAAAGAGCTGATGTATCGGGACTTCAGCTGTAACTGGTGGACCACTGTTTTACTGGCTCCATTTTCATTGATAGCTGGACCGGATTGTAATAAAATGTCTTCTGTGATGTGAACTTGTACACTAGCCTGTTATATTGTATAATATGCGACTGCTAAATAAAAAATAAAAAAAACGCCCCACCTCTTTTCGGCCAATATGTTTCAATCATCTTTATCTGAATACACATTCATATTTTTTATTCCTCAAAATGTTTTTCAATGAATTACTTGAGGGCTACTGTTACATGGTATATGTTTGGGAGATGGGTGGAATGTGCAGTAGTGATTAGGAGATGGGTATTTTTTCATAACATTTTAGATAAACTCTCTATATTCCACAAATGAAACAGAAGCAGACAGGTAAACTAATGGGTAAAATGTTAGATTTAAATTAGTCATAGTTTCGATATCATAGGTTCGGTATCCAGGCATAGGCTGAATTCATGTCCAAAATTCTACAGACCAACTCTCGGATTCTTGCTCATTTCAGAAGCGAGTATACTCTAAGTCATAGCTGCTTTTAGTAGCTGACCAACTTCACAAGCAAGAAGTGAGAGCAGACAGTAATATTTAACTAAGGTTATGACTGGGACAGGATTGAACAAACTCATGTTACCAGGTAAGACAGTTATGCATTATGCCTCAGGCAAGGATCGAATACTATCATGTTCAAAAAGTCAACATCCAACCTACTGTAAATATTAGCACAAAATATGAACTTACACTGGCCAGAAGAATGTTCCCGCCTTCACCCCTTGCTTGGTAGCCGTAACCCAAAGCTAAAGAGAAAAAAATAGAATTATGGTAGATTGAAGAGCGTGCTTCAGGGAAGGCAAAAGTACAACATTACTTTTCCAAGAGCAACCAATACACGTCATAAGTTCGACCATACTTTAAGGCAGCCAACCCACTTCCCAAACAAACGCTACCTATTCTGTCTTTGGGAAGGTTTCTATTACCAAGAAACTATTATTATCCTGGTTTCCATCCCATGCCATCATAAAACAAAGAAATTATGGCCTGTACAGTTCCCAACTGGAAACTGTGTTCATATTAACCTAAAACCCTTTAGTTCTCATGAAAGGTTCCCACACAGTCTTGGCTAGGCTCATAAATTTGGAATTAAAAAACCTGTCTGAAATGTTTTTTTTTTTTTTTAAGTCTTAATGTAGCAACACCGTTATTAATGACTCCTTGTTACAAATCGGGCCTCTGACCAGGGCTTTAACAACATGTTATCAGGCTAACCAGGCATGTGTTAACATTTGCTTTCTGTTAAAGATACTACTGTAAACATTGCACATTTGCAGAAAATGGAATAAGCCACTGCTTGTGTGTTTCCAGTTTGGTATTCCATGAAAAAGGTTGTATAATTGTTACAGGAAGTGAAGAACTGTAATTTTCGACTGACAAACCCACAGCCAGAATTTATGATGCAAAAAGGCCACACGCCAAAGAAATACAACTTAACTTTAGCAAAATTACTACATTACCGTTTATTCACTTTCCTTTAAAGTAATATACCTGAAATAAAAGATTTACGCAGCAGTGCAACATAGTATACTGGTCAATTAAGAGCTTTGTTTTCATTAACAATATACAATGTATAGTTTCTTTTTCTCTCATCACTCATTTCCACACCTCGCAGACCCTCGTGTATACCTGCTGGAGGTGCCTCTGTTATATTTTTAATAGATGAAAAACAATTGCAGTTCTTTTTGTGTTTACCTCGAGTAATAAAAGGGCCCATTGTACTGTCCTCAGCGTGGTGAGACTGATCAGAATAAGAGAGGAAATTTAAAGGCCTGTTTATGAGTCAAGTGGAAGGAAACTACTGCATAGAATTTCGCTCCACTTGATACACCATTGCTATGTTTTTACACACCTGGTTTTATCGGCTGTTGGAGAACCCTAACTGGGAAAACTCTCATAAGGCTTTGGCTACAGCAGCAGACAAGCCTCATTTCATGTTTGTTCTTTAACGAGGGGACCATACACCACTTCCTCCTGCTAATAAGCCATACTCTCTTGTAGTCCTCTTTCTCACCTGCTTCTTCACCGACACCTATGTGGTAAATGTATGTGTGGAATAGAAAGGCGAATTCCATATGATTTTACAACCAGAAAAATCAGTCTCACATGGTTATTTACCATTCCATGGGGATTTACTCGTATTTGTATGGTAATGGTGCAAAGAACAAGTAACTTGCCTCCGGTAACGCTCTTTCTGGTGGCTATTCTATCTAGCTGCAGTTTCCACACCTAGGGAATATTCCCCCAAACATCAGACTGAATCAAGAAACTCAAAAGCAGTACTCATGAATGCCAATACTGACACTATTCTGCCCAGTAAGTGAACATCAGGGCACCTGTAAGTGCCACAAATGTGTGCTGACATCAGTTGCTTATAAAGACTTATCCACGACCTCAGACGCGGAGCCCATTGGCAATTTGGCTTGACTCGTCCAGAGAGATGAGCAGGTGCTGAGGAACCTGTTGTTAGATAGAGTATTCAACAGAAATAGCATTACCAAAGATAAGAAACTTGTTCTGCTCATTGATACTTCTAACCACAGATTCCGGATTGATTTAATATGTGCCATAGCAGTATGTCAGAAGGTGGTGGGTCTGTAGAATGGCTCAGACAAAAAGATCCTGCAGGGCTCTACAGGCAAAATTCCCATCTTGACAGATCTATCAAGGCAGTAGACTGTCAAGGCAGTAGTGCTTCATGAACGTGTGCACTGATATGTGTGCAGCTAAAATATATCCAGGAAAAGCACTCCAGAAGGTAGCACATTAACATCAGCCTTGGCTTCAGTGTAACGAGCCCTCAATCCTTCCGGTGACTGCTACTTAGCTACCATGTAGCACATTTTAATGCAGAGGACTATGAACCTAGAGGAGGCTCTTTTTTATGCTGGCTTGCCTTTCTTTGCCCTAGAGAAGTCCACAAAGAATTGATCATCCACCCAATGGCTAAATGTTTCTAGAACAAATATAGTGAACAGGAGCTGAACTAAAAAAGCTCCTTTCGCTCACTCATGTGACAAATGGACATTACTGCAACCACAATGACCATTTTCAGGGTCAAGAGACATAGTGGACAACTGTCCATTGGCTCAAATGGAGTGCACCTCAGAAAAGTGATAACTGAATTAAAGTCTCACTGAAGCTTCACAAAGGACTTTGGTGGAAACTTATGATGAAAGCCGTTAAGAAATCCTACAAAAGGTGATTTAAACAAAGAACGTTGTTCTGCCAACCTTAAGTTGATAGCTCTAAAAGTGTCCAAAGCAAGTACTTGCAGGGCCAACAACAAAATAAACAACTTTTCAAAACGTTTAGCTTGTACCAAGTCAATCTGGTGGGTGGCCATACCAAGTCACAAACTTGTCCCAGTGCCACAGTGAGCTGACTTCATAGATGGGTGATGGTTGCCAAAATAACAAACTACCTTGAAAGAAAGTTCAATGGAACCTAGCTGCCGCTGATCAATATCAGTGAATGGAGGTGCAGATTGAGAAGGCTCAGACACATGACCCTGGCCTGTTGCTGAGAAAGGTGATCTTCCCAAAGCAGCAGCTTGAGCGGAGGATAGGTGTTCAAGCCCTGACATTCTGGGTACCACTCTCACCTGGCCCAGTCCAGAGCCACTAGAATGACTTGGGCCTGGTCGGTCTTGATCTTCTTCAGCACTTGAGCCAGGAAGGGTAGAGATGGGAAGGTGTACAGGAGTCTCAAACTCTGCTCTGGGCAAAACGAGTCTCCCAGACAGAGTCTTCTTGGGAATTTTTATGTGCAAAAAAGCAGACGTTGTGCATTCTTCGAGGTGTCAAATAGATTGAGCCAGCGTTCTAACCATAACTTATTGCAGTACCACATGATGGTGGTGTTGTCTGAATACCTGTAAGAGCCTCCCTATAATGGATGGTAGAAAAGCATGCAAGTCAAATTGGATTGCATGCAACTCCAACAAATTCATGTGGGGTTGGTTTCTGCTGGAGACCAGCGGCCTCAGATATCTAACTTTCTCAGCTGGCCTTCCCAGCCCAACAGTGATGCATCCATCACCACTGGGTCGAGTAAGGAGACGAGTCTGTCACTAACACAATAGAGGACTAGCAGCCATCACTGCGTATCGTTTTCAGTCTCTTTGAAACCTGGATGGAATCTGATTCCTCTGGTTCTGTGTGAACTGGGGCTTCAGATTCCACTGCAGAGCCTGCATTGGTCAACTGGTGTGAGTAACTTGGAGTATGCAGAAGGCCAATAGTATCAAGTAGCCTCAACACCGTCTTCAGTGATTGGCTCCAAGAAAGAGGGTAAAACATCGGGATCATAGCTCAAATGTCCTGGACTCTCCAATCTAGGAGGAAGGCACAAAACTGCACTGTATCCTTGAAAGCTCCAATGAACAGAAGTGTATGGGGAATCAGGTATGACTGGGGCATGCCGATTGTGAACTCAAAAGATGTTAGAAGGTTCCCGTCATCTGGAGGTGGTCTATGACTGCCACCAAAGGACAGTAACCCAGGTAGGAGAAGACAGGCACACACACACAGCAAATTAAAAATGTTCCTGACCTACTGGGAACTGCAGATACCCCCTGTGGGTCTGCAGACTGGAGTGTGGAAATAAGCATCCTGCAGGTACAAGACTACCATCCATTCTCCAGGATTCAGGACAGACAAGACCTGGACTAGCATGAGCATCTTGAATCTGTCCTTCCTCAGGAAGGTGTTAAAAGGTGAGTGAACTAAGATAGGACTATGGCCTCCATCGTTACAAGGAATTAGAACTTAGAGCAGGAAGTGTCGCGCCGCGTGGTGCGGCGCGAGCCGAATGTTCGGCACAAGCCGGGCGTTCGGCTGGGGCCGCACAGCGCGTTTCTAAAACGCGGCGCGCCCCCAGCCTTTCATGCACTTTGAGGCCCCAGGCATTGCATGGGGCCTCGCTCTGTCGTTTTCCACCGCCTTGCTGGGGTCTCCTGACCCCCTTACCTGTTCTTCTTTCTTCCTTCTTGTCCTCTTTCTTTTCTTCTTTCTGGGGTCTTTTTGTTGTACTTTTTTTTATGTCTTCTTCCCTTCCCAGGTTACCTTTCTCTTCCCAGCATTCATTGTTCCCTATTCTCTATGGTTTCTATTCTGTTTTGTTCTATGTACCTCTCCCTGTCTAATATGGTGTCCTTTTACTTCCTGTGGGTCACTTCCTGTCTTTTGGTATATAAGGGCTGTGTTTTCTTCATTTCCTTGCGCTGCAACACTTTCTGCTCAGATAGTGTCTTCGCTCCTGATTTCCTCGCCTTTTTGGTTCTGGATTTCATCGCTCTGTGTTTCCTGAATTTTGCTCTTTTTGATTCCTGCTTTTTGTTCTTGTTTTTCAGGAGTCCTCCTGTTTAGAGGTTTTTTCCCCTTTTGTTCTAATGGTTTTTTTCCCTCTGGCGCTATTTTCTGAAGGCCACGGTCTGTTCTTGGCGTCTCCATCACCTACAGCACCGTGGCTACCAGAAAGAGTCGCCCCTTTTTGGGCCAAAGCCGAACATCGAAGATCCACGCCACTAGATCTGCAAATTCCAGACGCAAGCAGCACGTGAGTCGTGACAGATTGCAGCGCCCAACCATTCCTACGTCCTCAAACACCATGGATAATACAGTGGCGGCTGCTGCAGATTCTGATCAATCTCTTTTGACCACGATTCAGCAACAAGCTCAGGAATTGCAACAACTACGCAATGAAAATGCTGCGTTACGACAGGCTTTGGCTCTCCGCACTAGTGATGTTCCGACTATCTCCGCTTCTACCCCTCGTTTCTCCGGCGAACCAACCAAGCTTCGTGAGTTCCTGGATGCATTAACGGTGTACTTCGCCTTCCGACCAACCCAATTCTCCCACGACAGGACCAAGGTGGGTTATCTCATCAGTGCCTTATCCGGTCCAGCCTTGGCCTGGGCAACCCAGATGGTGTCATCCAATGACCCAGTTTTGTCAGACTATTCCACCTTTGTGAGTCGCTTCAAACAAATGTTCAGTCGACCTGGATTGGAAGCCTCTGCAGAAGAAGCCTTATGCGACATTCACCAAGGCTCACAAGATGTTCTGCAATATATAACCCGTTTTCGTCAGCTAGCAGCAGAGACCACTTGGGTGGAACGTACTCTGGTAACGTTATTTCGCAGAGGACTCAAAGAAGAAATAAAGGATGAACTAGTACATTCTACCAGAGTGGAAGATCTTCGTGGCCTGATGGATCAAGCACTGTCCATCGAATATCGTCTTCAGGAACGGAGATCGGAGAAGAGAAGGAGTAGAGGGTTCTCCCAGCCAAGTACCTCACGAGCTGGTCTGCAGCGTTCTGAGGAACCTCGCCCTCCTGCTAGAGACGTCGAAGGGGAACCCATGCAGGTAGATACTACCCGAGGTCCGCTCTCCGCCAGCGAGCGAGAAGACAGACGCAAGAAAGGGTTGTGCCTGTACGGTGGTTCTGCTGGTCACATAATTCGAAACTGTCCTGTACGTCCGCCCAGGCCATCGGGAAACGCCACTTCCCGTCCTCTGTAAGAAGGGAGGGGACGGGATCTACAGCTATACCTTCCATCAGCTCCTTTAATGACAATACAACCTCCTTGTTCATTGTTCCTGTCTTGTTGCAACTTCCTGACGGTCGTCAAGAAGAGACTATGGCATTACTAGATTGTGGTGCTAGTGGAATATACATGGACCAGACGTGGGCTGCTACTCACCAAGTTCCTACACAATCTAAAGAAGTTCCCGAACAGGTGCACACCGTGGATGGATCCTTATTATCCTCTGGTCCAGTGGACACCACTACCCTGATGTTAAGTTTACAGATCGGAAACCATCAAGAACACATCTCTTTTGATCTTATCACGTCCCCCAACCATACCATTATTCTTGGAATTCCGTGGTTCATCAGACATAATCCATATGTGAACTGGGTAACCCGGACAGTTTCCTTGTCTTCGCAATTTTGTCATGAAAACTGTTTTGCTTCCGACAAGTATTGGTCACCGAAAAGATCTACAGTCACTGAAAGTATTACTGGTTCTTCCATTAATACAGTCCAAGGAGTCCCTGAACACTATTTGGAGTTTCAAGATGTGTTCCAAAAACCATCCAAGCCTGTGTTACCTCCACATCGAGACTACGATTGTGCTATTCCCTTAGAACCTGGCACAATCGTTCCTTTTGGGAGGATGTATTCCCTCACGGAACCTGAAAAAGAAGTTCTAAAAGAATATCTGGATGACAATGTCCAGAGTGGTCTTATAGTTCCCTCATCTTCTCCGGCCGGGGCTCCTCTCTTTTTTGTACCCAAGAAGACAAAGGATCTTCGTCCTTGCCTGGACTTTAGAGGTCTGAATAAGATAACCATTAAAGACCGTTATCCTTTGCCTCTCATCAGGGACATTCTAGAAGCAGTTAGAGGGGCTCAACGTTTTACTAAACTTGATCTGCGAGGAGCCTATCACCTTTTACGCATAAAAGAAGGAGATGAGTGGAAGACAGCTTTCAGGACCCCATTTGGTCACTTTGAATACAGAGTTATGCCGTTTGGTCTCACTAATGCCCCGCAATCTTCCAGAGATTTATGGATTCGGTGTTTTCTGACCTTCTGAACCAGACAGTGGTCATTTACCTAGATGATATTCCGATTTATTCCAGAGATCCTGAAATCCATTCGTCCCATGTGAAACAAGTCCTTCAAAGACTCCGGGCACATCAACTATTTTGCAAACCAGAAAAATTTGAGTTCGACAAGACGGAGGTAAAATACCTGGGTTATCATTTAAGTTCCACCGGCATAGCTATGGACCAAGAAAAAGTACAAGCGATTCTAGACTGGCCTTCTCCTTCTTCTATTAAAGAAGCACAATGATTTTTAGGATTAGCAAACTTTTATCAGCAGTTTATATTGGACTTTGCAAAACAAACTAGCCACATAACACATACCTTAAAGAAGGAGAATTTAACGAAAGGGTTTATCTGGACTGAGGCGGCTGAAACAGCCTTTCAAGGTTTAAAGAAAGCTTTCACACAAGCTCCCATCTTACGGCATCCAGATACCAACAAACAATTTATTGTTGTCACCAACGCTTCTGAAAGAGCCATCGGAGCTGTCTTACTCCAACAACAAGAGGATGATGGTCTTGAACATCCTGTTTTCTATTTGTCTCATATCCTCTCTACAGCAGAACATTACTCTGTACTTGAACGGGAATTATTGGCTTTGAAAACAGCCTGCCTAGAGTGGAGACAGTTTCTGATGGGTTCCAAAGAGCCTTTTGAGGTTAGAACAGACCACCGTAACCTACAATGTTTACGAAATTTTGTGTGCCAGAATAGTCGCCAGGCTCGTTGGGCCTTTTTCTTCAGTCAGTATGATTTTTACGTCACCTATATTCCCGGATCTCAAAACATTCTGGCTGATGCTCTGTCTCGTCGTTATCCAGATTGTACTCCTTCCCCATCTCAGTATCTACTGGAACCTAGTAAGATCATTGGAGTGGCTCAATCTTTTCTGGAGGAAGTACAACTGGAATACACCAAACTATCGGACCACGAAGTAGAGAACCTAAGACCTTTGTTGAATAAGAGACAAGGATTCCATTATTATCAGAACTTGATATTCCTCCCTACTGACAGAGTGAAAGAAAAAGCATTACAAATGTGCCATGATTCACCGGTGGCTGGTCATAGAGGCATCAAGGCCACACAAGAACTTCTCTCATGGTTTTTCTGGTGGCCTACCTGGAAGCAGGATGTTGAAAGATATGTTCAGGCTTGTCCTATTTGTGCTCAAGTCAAGATTCCCCGTACCAGACCTGCAGGATTGCTACAGCCCTTGCCTGTTCCGCCAGCTCCATGGCACACCATCTCTACCGATTTTATGTGTTCGCTCCCACCTTCAGCAGGAAACCGGGTTATCATGGTCACTGTGGATTCCTTTACTAAGATGGCTCATTTCACTGCCCTAAAAAGGCTGCCTACATCTCAAGAACTAAGCCAGATATTTATTGATCATATCTTCCGCCTTCATGGACTTCCACATACCATTATATCTGATAGAGGACCCCAATACATTTCCCGGTTTTGGAGGTATTTCTGTAAGACACTCAATATCAACAGAGCCCTGTCATCGGGGTTCCATCCACAGACCAATGGACAGACCGAGCGTCTGAACCAAGGACTAGAGCAATACCTTCGCTGTTTTTGCAATTCAACCCAAAGCAACTGGAACACTTATCTCCCTATTGCTGAATTTTCCTACAATAATACTGTCCACAGTGCTTCCAAGGTCACTCCTTTTTTCTGCTCTTATGGTTTTCATCCTACCTCCTTTCCTACTTCTCCTCCATCCACCTCTCCTTTGCCCGCTATTACTCACCTCTCCAAACGACTTTTACAGATCCATAGACTAATTCGATCCAATCTGTTACAAACCAAAAGATATATGAAGAAGGCTGCAGACAAGAAACGTGGAACCACTCCAGAATATCACCCGCAAGATAAAGTCTGGCTCTCATCCAAATTCCTACCCTCACGTCTTTCTCTGAACAAGTTCACACCTCGTTACTACGGACCTTTCCGTATTCTTCAGCTGATCAATCCTGTCACTGTCCGTCTTCGCTTACCTCATACTTGGAAGATTCATCCCGTCTTTCATGTTTCCCAGCTCAAACCTTACGTACCTGACCCTTTCTCTCGTCAGTTTCCTTGTCCTCCTCCTGTGTTGGTGAACGATGTTCCTGAATATGAGGTACAAGAAATCTGTGACTCTCGTCTATTTCACAGACGGCTTCAATATCTGATTCATTGGAAGGGTTATCCTCTCAGTGAATGCTCTTGGGAAGATGCATCTTCTGTTCACGCTCCTCTCCTGATTCAACGCTTTCACCGTTTATTTCCTCTCAAACCTGGACCTTCGGGAGGGGGACCTACTGTCGCGCCGCGTGGTGTGGCGCGAGCCGAATGTTCGGCACAAGCCGGGCGTTCGGCTGGGTCCGCACAGCGCGTTTCTAAAACGCGGCACGCCCCCAGCCTTTCATGCACTTTTCGAGGCCCCAGGCATTGCATGGGGCCTCGCTCTGTCGTTTTCCACCACCTTGCTGGGGTCTCCTGACCCCCTTACCTGTTCTTCTTTCTTCCTTCTTGTCCTCTTTCTTTTCTTCTTTCTGGGGTCTTTTTGTTGTACTTTTTTTATGTCTTCTTCCCTTCCCAGGTTACCTTTCTCTTCCCAGCATTCATTGTTCCCTATTCTCTATGGTTTCTATTCTGTTTTGTTCTATGTACCTCTCCCTGTCTAATATGGTGTCCTTTTACTTCCTGTGGGTCACTTCCTGTCTTTTGGTATATAAGGGCTGTGTTTTCTTCATTTCCTTGCGCTGCAACACTTTCTGCTCAGATAGTGTCTTCGCTCCTGATTTCCTCGCCTTTTTGGTTCTGGATTTCATCGCTCTGTGTTTCCTGAATTTTGCTCTTTTTGATTCCTGCTTTTTGTTCTTGTTTTTCAGGAGTCCTCCTGTTTAGAGGTTTTTTCCCCTTTTGTTCTAAGGGTTTTTTTCCCTCTGGCGCTATTTTCTGAAGGCCACGGTCTGTTCTTGGCGTCTCCATCACCTACAGCACCGTGGCTACCAGAAAGAGTCGCCCCTTTTTGGGCCAAAGCCGAACATCGAAGATCCACGCCACTAGATCTGCAAATTCCAGACGCAAGCAGCACGTGAGTCGTGACAGGAAGTGACCATGTTTTTCAAGTTTGTGTTACTCATCATGCTACAATGCACATTAGTGTAAGCATGGCACAAATATACTGTTTTAGGAAACTGAATGAGAAATGAAAAGCCTGATATTGCATTAGAAAAATTATCAATAGAATGTGCAGATCATTTGCCTTCAACACACAAAAGTGCACAAGTAAACTGCATTTGTAATTGTGAAATGGGAAAACATGCAGAGGAAAGGACTTCTGCCAAATACATTGTTCTCCTTCTCTGTGGTTTGTCTCCTCATAAAAGAATAACTGCCCACATTCAGAATAAGAGGAAAGGGCCATTGTGGCCTTTTTTCAGATTTAAAACAGACCTACTGCCAACTGTGTTTCACTTTATTAATGTATTTTGCCACTTTGTTTATGTTTAGCACTTCTAAATGCAATGGAACAACAAAATTACACTTTATGGTCGTCAAACATGGTAACACTACACAAGCCCACAACCATTTTTACCCCTCTTTTTAAGGGGGTATAGAATGAGAAAGAGAACAAGTGATGTATTAACACTACCTTTATTGCATATGTCCTGTTTGCATAGGTGGTTTACACTGCTATAGCCCACACAGTGCAGTACCAGGCATGTTTGCATATGGGTGTGTAACAGAAAGGTGTACTATTGTGTTTCACTGTACCATTTCTGAAAGTCTGAATGTCTTCTATGGAGCTACAAGTGCTGTACTTGTTCTGTATTTGTTGACACAGCATCCCATGACGTCCGTCTTGTTATAACTATCTTGTGCATGTTAGGAGCACATGCAGTGTTGCTTGACATGGGAGAGAAGACTGGCCTGATTCAGTCTGTACTCTACTTGTTATGGGTTTGAGAGATTCTTGCACTGAAGTTGTCCACGATGTACTTGCCCTGTGAGTACAAGGAGTCTTGCACCAATACAGTGTATCTATTCTATGTGAGGGAAGCCTGTGCTGTACCTACTTGCACTGTAACTGTTGTGTATGTTTACCAGTCAGCTACAAGATAGAATGGATACATTGGAACCCTGTATCAGAATCTCACCGAACAAACTGGAAGACTCACTCACTGAAGATATTATGGTGTTGTCAAAATGGCTAAAACAGCTTGCAAAGCCTGTGAAATTTTGGAGGCAACAAATCTGACTGAAGAATAGTTAAATGTTTCACAAGAAACTGCTGGACCTAAAGAGCACAGGCTCAGTGTCATACAGACACCACAAATACACCATTACACTCTACATGCCCAAAATCATGAAAATCTGAGAAAACATCAAAAAGAAACATGAAACCTTCCATTTCCCATAAAAAGTCTCCCAACAGCCATAACCTTCACTCATTTTAATCTGATGAGTTCTACAGTTACAGTGGGCAGCACTGAAACAAACATTGACTAAACTAATACTATCCTGTGTGTCACTACGCATTAGGCAATTCATGTTAACAGTTTATGATCACTTATTCTTTTATCAAAGCGTGGAGTGATTCTCCAACCTTTATGCTACTCACCCTACTCTTAAACTATCCTGATAGACGAGCCTTATACGAGAGAAGGAGGCTGTCATTGGCTGGCCCAGGACACTGCGTAAGAACAAGACACCACTAAGTGATCTTCTGTTCTCTAGTCCCTTTTGCTGTTTACCTGGATTTTGGAGTTCTGTTTTTCAAAAGACCCTCTGCTTTATGTCTATACTTTGCTGCACTGCAGTATATACATTACTTGATACCTCTCTCTCCGTTTCCTCAGAACAGTGGCAATTTTCTTTTTTTTTAAATCAGTGCAGCTCAGGCCTCAAGGATTCTGCTTCAATCTTGTTTACAATGATAGACTGATGATAATCAAATGCCAAATTTTGATTGCTCTTTCTTTCTCTACTGTTCCGCATCACTTCTTGGATTCTTATCTGAAAGCCCCACCTCCAGCCACTTTCGACATGTATAACATTCAAATTTGACACATGGTGCTTCAACGTTGTGCGGGGATTCCCCTCTGATTGATAGAGTTATCACTCTATGCACTGTAAAACAAGGTTTTCCTAAACTAAATTACATTTTTTGTTGAACTTGGTAAGATAATTTCCCCCAGTACACAGCAAGCAAATGAACAATGGGAGTAAGCTACACCCCTCTTAGAGACGGACAGAAATATTAAGTAGCTTGAGTTCAATATACTAAATCTGTAAAAAGGTGGTAAATAATAAAAGTATGATTGCACTCTCAGCAGTTGTAGTGCATTTACCTAAAAATTATCAGGCGTAAAAAAAGTCAGAAATATCTTTCAAGTGCACAGATATCCGTGGGGGCATCTTTAGCTAATCTTGGTGAGGTCACAAAGTCTATGACAACATTTTTACCAGGTCACAAGAAAAGCGTTGCGTTTACATTACTTTATTGGGCAACCAAATTGGGAGATACTGGCTTCTAATACCATAGACCAAGTGTACCATATTTTATTTCTGATACAGAAGGGAAAAGGAGATGGTTATGGGTCCTCAGTATCTGGACTCCAGGATATCAAGGATCATAAATAATATAAAGAAAGCCAACTTTTCAGGGCTCGGAGAACAAGAGGTAGTTTACGAGAAAGAAGGGTGACGGGACTAGGTTCGGAAGCACTACGACATTACAGAAAGCCATCCATGAATGGTCATGTTTCATTTCACATCCCTCAACAGACGGGTTATACAAAGCCACCCATGCACCATCATGTCTCACCTCATTCCCCTTAAAAGAAGGAATATCCATGAGAAACAATCATGTTCATGATAAAACAAAAATCCACCAGAAATGCTGGTACTTTGGTAACTGTGTTTTCATGCCGACTTTAGTAGTGCTCAATCCACCGAATTCTAAAAGACATAATGCTAAGGCCACATGTTCACCAAGCTAGTTGTAAAAACTTTTTTTTTAAAGTGTGTGTCCTGTAACAAAAAGTCTCTTGATACTGAGCCTAAGGGGGAGAAAGAAGGCTCCCACTTGACCAAATATCAATGTATATACATCTAATAACTTGCTTTTTATTTCTTCTTAAAATGTGCTGATATTTCCCAAAAATGTTTTTTCATTCTTTTAAAATGGATTGAATGATTTTGTTTTCAGGTGAATTTGCAACTATTAACCTGTAGTTAGATTATTTCTCAACATCTCTCTCCCACTTATCTGTTGTTTAATCCTCTCTTGAATACCCTTACTGCTTCTTACACTATGCACATGGCACAACATGGGTAACTTTGATTCTTAATATATGTAGACCCAGGATCAAGCAGCTTCCAAACGACAGCTCGTCACACTGTAAATGTAACATAAAACTATTGGGGACAGTGTTCAGCTTCAAACCTACCTATTATTCCTCATGTTTGAAGGCATCAATTCAGTGGTTTATATGCTGTATATGGCACTTAGTGTTCCTGCCCAACTAAAGCAACATCTTAAAGTTCTCATATTAATTTGCTGAAAAAACCCAACCCTGAATGTGATATGCACCAAATGAAACCATGTTTTATAGCACATTGTGTCATTCCTTCTGGAATTTCAGCTCGTGTTTTTTATGACAAATTCCATGGTGAGATTCCAAAGAAGACCGGTTTGCTCAGGCTTCTCAGATGTGCAGTTGTGTTAACATTTACTGCAAATAAACTATGATGACATCACCCACAATGTTTGATTTTACTTTGTTAAGAGAATGATACATAGGCGATGAGTGAGCTGATTGAGGGAAACATAAAGCCCTACTGTTGCAACTAGCTGACAAGAATTCCTTCATGCAACAGAGTGAAGGAGCCCCGCTGCATAGACGCAATTAGCAGCAGGTGTTACTGCACCAGCTCAGAGGAAAACCAAGGATAATGATGACTACTGTGCACTTTGAAACAACAAAATAAAAAAAATATCAAAAAGTAAGTTGTGGCAAAGGAATTGCCACTGCAGTGTTGTTGCGAGATGCAACTACCCAAGTAATCATGCGCTAGGAGAGCCCTCATCAGGGCAAGACTGGAAACCCAAAGGAGCCCTGACAAAATCTGTCAGATAAGCCACCACAGGGAGCATAGTGAGTGACATTAAATTGGGCTTTGGGGGGGATGGGGTTGTGGGGGTTCAAAGCCCCCCACCCAAGCATATTTTAAGGGAACAAATGGCAAAAACAGTGCATTGTAAAACATATTTTTCTTTATATATTCAATTGTTTTTTTGTTTGTTTTTTAAACAGTAGATGATGACCTTACAATGCACCAGGATATTCCAATCTTTATTGGGGCTCTTCAATGATTACCTCACCATCACCCTCTAACAGTGCCTCATCTCTCCATAGCTCCTCTCTCACATGTATTTCATTTGTTTTATAGCACATTTCTTACCACTATTGGAGCACTTAAAATCGCACACACATACAGAAACAATGAATCATACATGTTTAAATTAGTGTATAGAAAATGTTACTCAAAACTGCCACTAGACAAAACTCGGATCTTTCTACAGAAGGTACATTAGTCACTGGCGTTATCTTGGCTCTTATATAGTGGTCTGAAATTGTTAGATATACAAGGAACTCTGCAGTGCTTTTAAAATTGTTGCACTGCTATATAACAGCCCCACCAGTAACAAAAGCAGCTCCCCACCCTTCCAACCTCCTGGGGAAATGCCAGATGCCAGTATGGCAAGTCCAGTCTTTTCACTCATGATACTGACTCGAGTGTGACTTCACACACAGAGCTGAAAAATGTTTATTTAGGGTACTTTGCAGACTTTAATTAATGAGCCACAAAATACTGAATAAACACAAATCCCAACATGATTAACACATTACATTGATAATTCTTTAGTGTAACGGCTTGTTTTAGCAGATTGACCTATTAACACCCCAGTGGTCTGCACACATTTGTGTCCGCCAGGATACAAGTGTAACGGACAGCACTCACTAATAATGAACTGTTATCAATGGAACAATTCAACACTGTAACACTGATGGTACAAGTGTGAAACAGTGAATAATACATGCCTTGATTGCCAATATATTTTGTTGAAAAAGAAGGAATTACTGCACCAATGCCATTGTTACAAAACCCCTGAGAGCCAACAATGCATGGGCACAGTCGAAGGAAGGCTTTGTAACCTATTTAGAAGCAACCACAGCCACATTCATTGATAAACAGAAATTCAGCATCTTAAAACACTGTTTAGGACCAAAAGGGAGGAGAGTACTTAAACATTTACTATCTTTGGTCTTGGAAGAAAATAAAGATAAGGATTTTTACAATACAACAATGAAGCAACTAGATATTTATTACAAGAAAAGAATACATGAAGTAGCTGCTAGGAACATGTTTTTGGAAAGAGATCAACTACCTAATGAATCAACTGTTTTGTGAAAGGATTGAGGGGTTTAGCTGCCAAATGTAATTATGGCACCTTTCATGGCCAAATAATACGCAATTCAAATGGTACATAAAGACTAATGACTGAAAACTATAAGAAAAGTTACTCTGATTTAACATTAGAGATGGCTATCGATTTTGCGCATCAGTTTTAAGAAATTAAACTTGGCAAAAAGCAGCTGGCCCAGAAATGTACAGAAAATGTCCAATTTGTTAAACAAGATGTTCTCAGTAAAGGTTACGGTGGAAGTGACACCAATATACTCTTTAATATCATGCGGGGCAAGACGTATTCTAACACAGAAAAAACTAATTGTGTGTTACAAATGTGGTCTACCTGGACATACAACCAGTGATAAATCATGTCCAGAGATAGGTTAGATAACTAAATATTGGAAAGTAAAAAATATAAAGAAGATAAAAGTACAGGCTCAGTTAAGGGGAGTTCTCCTGGTCATGTAAAGGAAAAGAAACAAGATACAAGAATTGTTTCATAAGAACGTATTTTAGAGATATATGAAGTTAATGAAAAGAAAAAATATGCACTATTTTGTGCGACGGATATTGAAGATAAAAAGATCAAAGTTATGGCAGATTCTGGGGCCTGGCACACATCGATAGGGGATGTTCTTTTACCTTTATTTCCCAATATTACTCTGACACCACCTGATATTAGGTAGGTAGGATATGGTAGCAAACCCATAAATGCCCTAGGAAACTTGGATTTAACACTGGGATACAAGGGAAATTCAACTGAAACATATGTTGCCAATTAAGGATCAAGATTATTGGGATAACCCCAAATCCAAATCATCCTGATCAAGTGCTGGGCTACGATGAGCTAATGCTGAAAATTGCAGGCAAGGTTTTGGAATGTGAAGAGCACTTTACAAAGGTATTTCATTTTTCAACGCTGGATGTGTTAGCACATTTTGTATTCTTAAAGATGAGGCTGTGGCAAAAGTTCACAAAGTTAGAAATGTCCTTGTGTTGATAAGAAAGGCAATGAGAGAAAACTAGACATGTTGTGAAAAAAAGACATAAAAAAGAAAGAGTAATCTGAGTGGTTGTCTCTGGTTGGAAAGTTAAAACTTTGTGTTGATTTAAGAGATTTGAACAACTGTATAAGGTGATCGCCACCCATTACATAATGGTAGCTGACTGGATTCACACCAACTTCCTGATACTCAACTCTAATAAGACAGAAGTACTGGTCTTTAGAAACAAAACCACCCCATGAGACTCCACCTGGTGGCCATCCGTGCTAGGACCAACACCCACAGACCACGCAAGAAATCTAAGAATCATCCTAATTGGAAAGTTAAAGTCAATGCTGTGTGCACCTCCTGCTTCCATATCCCATGCAAGAAGTGACAGATCTTCAAATGGTTGCATCATAACACATGCAATCATTCATCACCAGCAGGCTGGACTACAGCAATACTCTCTATGCAGGAATCACCACCTATATAGACCCCAGACCATGAAGAACTCAGATGGAAGACCCATAATTGACTTCCAACACCGCACCCATATCACACCAAACCTCAGGAAGCTTCACTGGTTCCCCATTCACAAGTGCAGCCAATTCAAACTTCTCACACACATACAAAGCCCTACACCACACAGAACCAGAATACCTGAACAGCCGCATTCACTTTTACCAACCCACCGGACACCTATGCTCTGCCTCACTTACACACACTCCTCTCAGCAGCAAAAGCAAAACTAGAGGTCGTCATTCTCCTACATCATACCCAAGAAATGGAACAACTTCCCTCAACACATTAGAGGCTCTTCCTCACCTCTTCAGTCTACAGAGAGCTGAAGACCTGGCTCTTCAAATAAACTCCTTCGGGATCACACACCTACACACTTGACCAAGCACCTGGATACCCTCTCATGTGACTAGTGTGCTATACAAACCAACATAACATTAGTAAAGAAATGTTGACTTTAATGGTGCCACTATATTTTCTACTCTGGTTTTATCACCAGATTGTACTGTTATCATAATTTTAAACATTAAACTTCGTTCATTACACCAGAAGGAGCTTTTTGCTATAAATGTATGCCATTTGGAAATTCAGTTTAAAGTGTTAACAATTTTGGAAAAGAATGGATTGACATAAACAAACAATAAATGAAAATCCGAAATGGCACCTGCAGATTATTTTGCCCACAACAAAGGGAAAATGGTATAGCTCCAAAACACAGACTTGTTGAGACGACTGGAGAAGCTCCAGACCCAAAGGACAAAGATCAGCTAAGGTTGTTTCTTAGTTTAGCTGGGTGCTATGCCAAATTTATCGATTTGTTCTCTGACGGAACAAAATAAATGAGAAAAATGTTTATGGTCTGATGCATGTTTGTCTGAATTCAACAACATAAAAACAAAGAACTACTGATAATGCTCCAGCACTAAAACTATTGGACACCAAGTGTGCTTCAATCATAATGACTGACGCAAGCAAAACCAGAACGGCAACGGAACAACTATTGCTTATGCATCCAGACCATCAAGAGATGAACAAAACTACTCTACATTAGAAAAGGAGACATTGGAGTGGTGGTGGGATATGCAGTATTTTAATATATTTATGGAACACCGTTCAGTGTAAGGACTGATCACTGTACATTGAGTTGTTCATGAAAAAGAGATGTAGGAAAGCAACATCCAGAGTGGCTAAACACCAATATAAATTACAGGAGTTACACTTTCATGTGGCATGCATAACCTGGCAGATTTTTTTATCACCTATTATTGTCAATGAGACAAATTATGTTAGAATTGAGGATCCAGACTTATAAAGAGGTAGCATATACATTTTTAGTGGATGCATCACAGAGACAGAAAAGAATGAAGCACATACTGAGGACAATAAATCCAGATGGTCTTAGAGTATAGGAGCACAAAATGACCTTACAAAAGATTTTTAGATCAAGACTGGTTAGCAGATTTTCATTTCACAAGGGGGTTATCTGAACAAGATGATGTGTTAATGCCAGGTGGGCAGCTGGTTTTTAAGGGTGGTTTGAGGCAAACTATTGAGCATGGCCCTGGAAGGACATCCAGATACAAGTAGCATGAAAGGAAGTAAGGTTTGACTTCTGGTGGCCTAGTGTAGATAGAAATATTGAAGACAAGGTAAAGTCTTGCATTGGGAATACTAAGAGTGACAAATCACAGAAGACGGTGGATTATATCAAACTGCCAAAGTCCAGACCAGAAAGGATTGAAGGAATCTCATTGGATGTTGCTGGCCCACAGTGCTGCCCTAATAGGTATTTTGAATAGTTTTGATCAACCATCCGTCGCAATTGCCTGAGGTAAAATATTGTGAGTCAGGTTAAATTAAGAAACTTTATTTATTTTATGAAGGAAGTATTTGAATGAGACTGTTTCCCAAAAAAGTATTGTGACTGACAATGGAATGCAATTAATAGCAGTGGCAATTAAAAAGGTATTGTCAGGCCGAGGAACTGAGAATATCTCCACTTCAGCATGCTGTCCCCAGAGTAACGGAACTGTGCAATGGTGGCTAAGAGTACTGAGTGAAGGCATGCGTGAGCCTTGGCTAATGGGAAAGATTATTATCAATCTGTAAGGGTGCTAGCACACAGTTTCCAGGAATGCTGGAGAGAAAACTCCATTTGAAAAGATTAGGGGTAGGGTTGCAGTGTGTATTTTGAAACAGATGTTGATGAAGGATATTGTGGGTAAAACAGATTGTAACGGTGTTAAATTCAGTATAAGTAAATGGTTTCCAGAGCTGCGTCAGTCTGGGCAAGGCAAGTTAGCTCAACTAAGAAAGCCAGCAACAACACAGGAAGATGATTGGGTTCTTGTTAAAATAGAAAGACTTGCAAAAGCTGGATTTCAAGATTTCTGATCCCATGAAAGAAGCGATAGTGGGTAAACAGGTGCTTGAGATAACAGACGGTAATGTGTGGAGCATGAATAAAGGTGCAAAATTACAGCAATGTTTACAGGTTAAAGGAGTTGGGTCTGAGAGCAATGTTGTTGCTTCCGATGCAATTTATTCAAATACAATTGTAAGATGACATCCTCCAAGGCATTCACCTTCTTCAAGTAAAATTATCGAGATACTGCATTTGTTTTGCAGTTCCTACCATGATGATGCATATATGTCAAAACTTTACTCTTGTTCTTTCACTGCATCAGCTGGGACATTTTACTATACGTAGTATTAATTAGTGTTTTTTGGGAAATACATACTGTTGATTAATGTTTTTTGTTATGTCTCTGTTTATGTCAATCTACTTGAAGTTGTTAATGAAGGTGAATACTGGGCACTCCTTCTGAAATCTTAGCAAAAGCTTATCTAGAATTCCACAGTAAGAATTTAAAGGTCACTTGGCCCGGGCTTCTTCGATAAGCAGTTGCTTTAACCTTTTTCCACAAATAAATAACATTACATTTACCCATGATGCCGGATATCTCAGAAAATGCTAAACACAGTCTTATTTTACTCTGTCAATGTTGGTTATGCTAAACAATCTTAGTCTGAACCATGGACACAACTGTATACTTGAAGTGCTATTAATAGACAGATGGCCAGCCAGACACAAATTAACTTGCAAACTGTTCACAGATGCATTTCAGTTGTAGACTTTTTTCTAAAGTTCAAACAAAACTTACTGGTTGACCTCCCCACCATCTGGGATTGAATTTCTCTCTCCCTCGAAGGCTGAAGTTGGCATCAAACACAGGGTCATGCATTGAATTGCCAATAATTCCATGTGACTCAGGATACAACCCCTTTATGAAGAAAGAAATATTTAAATATGCAGTTTCTGCAATGTACATTGTCCCCAATCTCAAAATGTATGGCTATCATGCTCACAGTACCCCCATATTACTTTTGAAATATATAAGAACATATTTGAGAATTCTTACGGTTGACAGGGTATACAAGTTAGGGAAGGTCTTTGTTGGGTACACAGGTCTCATATAAGGTGAATGTGTTCCACATGATCCTAAAAGTGAGAGAGCAAAATACTTTTAGAAACACATTCACATGTAAAAAAAAAGAACTCCTACCACGTTTTAACTGAGAATCAGGAACTTTTTTTAATATGCTTATTTATGAAATGCTTATTACGACCGAGTTAGAACCAACTTTCCTTTAACAGTTAGATGAACAAATAAAACCAATAATTGGCAAGTATCATTTATGTTGGATTACAACTAGGTCCTGGCTAACCCCAAAAAACAACAAAGTAAAAACAGCAGATTGTTCTGGTGAAGATTAACACAGCTAAGTAAAAATGTTGCCAATCATAGATTTGACCAGCCTCACTGTTACATGAACTCATGGATGAATGTTCGAAAGTCAGAGTGGGTTCCCACTAAAAATGTGTGGATTCTGGAATATCTAACTGCCTTTCACATCCACAGTGAAAAATATAAAGCAAGCACTGCTGACCAGCTAAGCTCACTGTCACTCCCTCTGGTGTTCTAATGCATTTATGTTTGTACTGCATTTTCTAAAGGATGGTCTCTATATGTTCACGTTTCATATGTAGTGTCCTATTTAGAGCCCCATGACAGTAAGGAGGCAGGTGGACCTTGCAGTTAAACTTTCATCGAAGGTCTCTTCCTGACCAAGAACCTATTTGGTTTCCCCTTTCCATGCATCTCCAAACAGGTCAGCATGTATGGCATGCATGAGTATGGTAAATGGAAGTTTCACACTTGAATGCACACAAATAAGATACTCATGGGCTCTTTGTGAGGTCCTGACAAAAGCCAAACAGCCTACTGAGGCAATGGAGTGATAGCTGAAACATGCTGACCCAGGGATACAGAGGATACAAATTTCCTTATTGAATACCCACCTGTTTTTAACAACATACGAGTGCTCTTCGAAAATAAAATTAGCACTCAGGACACCCTAGACTACTTTAAATCTAGGATCTCACCCACTAATCAAAGAGCTCCCTTGGCTATCAAGTTTGCGCCCATCCAGATACGATAGGTATCTGGGCGAGGCCTCTATGATGAGGCATGCCACTTGGAATCCCAGTGGGTTAAAGCCCTTTTGACACCATAGGGTGATTCCCCTTGGATGGGTACAGAGATAGGCTAAGCCCAGAAGGGGGTCCCTCCTGTTGTTTTTGAATGATAAAGGTAAATACAGCCATGATCTATGACCAACATTCAAATAGTGGAAGTGCCAGTGCTGTACTGCAAGGGGATTCAAGTGAATCTGTAATGTCTATGACAAGTGCATCTTCATGTCCTGTTTAAAATGGTCTAAGAAGATCTCATTGACAGGTGAAATCTGCTTGGACCTGCAGCCACAAAGGTAACCCCTGGCTTCTTCACTAATGCTAAGTGGTTAACTGTAATGCTTGACATTTGCAAAATTATGGCAAACCACAACCATAGCAGCAACCTATAGTCAAACAACAAATTTGTACTCTCATTTATTTCTTTATTATTATCTGTTCACATCATTAACCAATTCGTCCTTCTAGCCAAAATGTTGCAAAATGACTTGCAAGATAACTACTGATCATAAACTGGCAATGCGGACAATTTCAATGCGTTTCTGTGGGCAAAACAAACTTAGACAAACACCCAACCACACTTACAATAAGCCATTATTTTATAATTGCATCCTGCAATAAGATTATTTAGATAGATAATGAAAGTGCAAATGAGAACACAAATACTGTTAATTACCACTAATGCATACTTAGCTTATCGATGTTTGGGAGAACCTTGCTGCCTTTTTTCATATAGGAGGCACGAAAGCCATCAACGGAGAAGATAATCAAAGGAGGGCGAACAAAGCTACAATCACAGAACAACAATAGGTTAACGCTCAGTGGGGCCAATATGACATACAGATGATTTCTTCTGGGCTGAAAATGTTGGCAAACATCATTGACTATGTCTGAGCGGCAGTGAAGCGTTCCAAGAAAACTCCATAAAACTGCATGGAGAACCCCAGTGAGATGTACTGAAACAATAAATAGCATTACTGCTAGGAAAATTACGTTTTGTTTTCTAATCAGTTAGTGGAGAATCAGAATGTTTTTAATCAATTACTTTATAGTGGTATTGGACTTTGAACACGTCTGCACCCCATCTGTAATGTCTGTGTATGCTACTCATCAATATCAAGGATAATAATATAATAGGGTAAAAGAGTGTCACTTTTTCACTCTTAGGGAACTCTTTGTATTCAGAGTCGACTACACCAATAAGAAGACCCCTGATACATGCACACCACAAACAGCAGACACCTGCACACCAACATACACACAAATCAATGTCTCTAATGTAATCTCCAAGTCATCCTGCACCACAAACTTCCTCAAAAACAAAATATGTATGTATTTTAGAGCCATGAAGCAATGTACATTCCTGCTCTGTGGAAAGACAAATCACACACAAATCACAACACAAAAAAGCCACACTATTGCTGTGTGTCTTCTTCACAGACCTGTGTATTTTAAAAAAACAATATGGGAATTCCGCCACAAGGGAGATTCACATGCAGAATTAAGCTAAAATTGGAGTCACCATGAAGCGCAAAAATTAGAGAACTGAGCTGTCCTTCAACACTTGGGTCAGCCCAGAGACAGAGAGGTGGGCGCTGAAGTACACTGGTCAGACAAAGACTCAAAGGGCCACATACTTACACAAATTATAGAGCTTAGGCCTCCTGTTCAGTAGGGAGGTGTGCAAAGGGAGAAGAGACAAGACTCGAGTAGTAATTAGTTGGTGTAAGTAAGCTTCCAAAACAACATACACAGTGCCAGAGCCATACTGGAGAAAGGGGAGGGGGAGGTTCAGAAGAGGGATTACAAAATGGTGTCCGTGCACTGAAAGAACCCCGTGCTGGAGACATGGCAGACAGACCATGGCTAACTAGCCGATTCCAAGTAAACCACCCTAAACATCAAGCTGTGAGAGCAAGATTCTCAGGGCTTATAAATCATAAGGCAAACTTTTACAATAATGAGATGTGAAGGCTGTCCTCACATGTGGGGTGGAACGGGACCCTTCGGCAGCAAATGGAGAGACTTGGAACTTACTTGGCAATTCTCCTATGCTAAAGGAATGAAACCTCGCAGTAACACAATATGAGCCCTTAGAGGACACTACTAATCAATGAATAGGAGCTCCCTGTAGAAGGCTAGCACCCAAACTCTCAAATGGACATAAGTAGACGTAGATTAAATTGCTTTTGGCAACCATTTCCAAAATGCTGGCAAAAGGTGTTGCCTGTACATATCAGGAGAGGCACGACCAGTCTGAACAATTAGCTTAGCACATGCTGTGCCAGCATAAAAAAATCCCTAAATAGGAGAAACCATAAGACGACTACAAATCATATCGAACAAGTGCCTTGCTTAACAGTTACTTTATTTTCACTAAGATTCTAATTAGTATGCTAGACAGGTTCTGCTGGTATTGGTGGAGCCAGACTAAGTGGGCTTTATTAGAGAGAGGCAGTGCTCTGATAATATTAGAAAGGTGGCTCATTTGGTTGAAACATATAGGCAGAAATTGACCCCAGCTCTCCTTATAGCCCTAGATGATGAAAAAGAAAATAAGTTAATTACCTTTAACTATAGTTCTCTAGTATCAGAATCTTTCATCGATTCACATGCTTGAATCATTCCCAGTTGTCGAGATAGGAGTCTCACGGCACATTATAATAGCGATGCCATGTTAAACCAAGAGAAAGAAGGCCCTAGGCCCTTCAATTTTGTAACATATAGGCACTGTTTAAAAAGAGGCCTAAATTAGGTTTCAGACAATCAGAGTGCTTTGCGCTCTCTAGAACACTCCTGTGAGAAGATCCAGTCCCTTAGATTTTCGAAGCACGAGTATAGGAGATAAACTCATATAGAGAGAGAAAGGTGAGCTTCCCAGGGAAGGAGGGTTGGTTGCATGTGACTCTACGAAAGATTCCAATACTAGAGAACTACAGTTGCAGTAACTCATTTTCTTACTTCAGTAAGGGAACTTTCATAGATTCACATACTTGAATCAGATTTTATAGCAGTAATGAGGCACATTGTACCTAAATGCTAAGCATATGCATCTACACATATATAAACATAAATATTCATATCTCTATAAAAAAAATATATATATATATATAAATATATATATATATACACACACACACACACACACACACACATACACACACACACACACAGAAAAAAACAAAGGTCACAGGGATGTTAGAGTTAGGCTCACATTTCACTCATACAAAACTAGTGAAATTCAGCAGTTATAGTTACCTGAGCTAACTGTAACTTACGCCCCCGCAATACACTGCTTATGACCTCACATATTACATCACTCATGACATGGTCAGTGACATCATTGATGACATTTCAAATGACATTGACAGCGAGTGTGTTTGGATAGAATATTTTTCAGGATGACCGGTTTGTTGAGGTGAAAGTCTGAAAGGACTTTAGGAATGAAGTTTGGGTTTGTGCAAAGAATCACCCTATCATCCATAAATTGTAGGAAGGCTTCCTGTATGGCGAGGGCTTGAATCACGCCACCTCACCTGGCATAGGTGAAAGCTACAAGGAGTGCAACCTCCCAGGAAAGGATGTTTATATCCACTCTGATTTGGTTCAAACAGGTGCTCCCATGAGCTCTGAGAGCACAGTTTTCAGTTGCCAGGGCGGAGGAGGAGGTCTGACTGGTGGGAAAACTCTAAACAAACCCTTAAGGAACTGTTTAACTATTCTAGCGAACCATAACGATGGTGACCTGGGTGAACCCCTGAAACAGGAGATGACTACCAAATGGACTCCGATAGATCCATGAGCCAATCCTGAGCATGCCAACTGTAATAGATACAGAAGGTTATCTTCAGGTGAAGAAGAAAGTGGATGTACTTTAGCATGCTGACACCATATGCAAAATCTTTTCCACTTATGTCAATAGGTTTTGTTTGTGCTGTCCGCACAGGCTCTGGCAAGTATGTCTCTACAATCTGGGGAGATTGTTAAGTGGGCAAGTTCTTTGTGCTCAAGAGCTAAGCTGATAATGTAAGAGGTATCCAGGTGCCACACTTGGCCCTTGTTCAATGTTAGGAGAGAGGGTGTTTTTAACTGGATGGGAGGTTGCTCCAAGAAAAGCAGCTTCGTAAACCAGTGCTGGCGTGGCCATGTTGGGGCTACGAGGATTATCCAGTAAGGTTCGGACTTCCTTTTTGTGAGACCCCTCGGAAGGAGAGGTATGGGAGGAAAGGCATAAGCAAAGATTTTGGGCCATACAATCAAAAGTGCATTACCCCATGATCCCTAATGATGATGCCAGCTCGTGAAGAACCAGCATTTCTGGCTCTTTGTGTGTGTGTGTGTGTTGGGAGGAGGGGTGAGGGACTTGTTTGAGGGTTTTCTGATCTAGGTTCCCTCAAGACCCTCAGTCTGCTGAGATTCTTCTTGTGTTTTGCTTTCCAGGAATGGACCATTCCTAGAAGTCCTGCACCTCCTGAGAGAGGAGTTCTGATCTCATACCACCTTGCTTGTTGATGCAGGGCTTCGTGGTCGTACTGTCTGTTAGGATGTGAAAATACGCATCCTGAGATCAAGGGTTGACATATAATCTCCCTGATTTAGGAGTAGCAGAACATCCTGCAACATTACAATGCAGAATGACTGTTTTTTGAGATAGGTGTTGAGATCTCTGAGGTAGATGATTGGTCACCACTCCTTCCACTTTTTGCAGAGCAAGAAGAATAGAATAAAATCCCTTCCCTTGTTCTAAGGCGGGAACTCTTTCAAGCTACCCTTTCTTGTGGATGGTTTTGACCTCCAATTTGAGAAGTTGTAGATGTTTCAGAGGGGAGGTGTGGTTGGTGGTGGTGTCTGAATGAATTCTAGAGTGTGGACAAATTGGACAAGATCTAGGACACATTAGTCTGACATTATTGTTTGCCAGCGTTGAATATAGTTGGATATTCTTTCTCCTAGCCTGAATGGAGAGGAAAGGGAAGTTGCTGGAGCCTATAAGCGGTTATTGTCATCGACCAGCATCTTTTCCTTGGTGTCCTTCTCTGTCTTTTCATGTGGGTCTGTTGTAGGCTATTTGTGGTGGTTGCTGTTGTATTATGGACGAAATTGCTGAGAGGTAGATGAATAGGAAGAGTAACCATAATGTTGATAACCTCCCCTATATGAGGGAAGTCCTCTTCCTCTGGTACCCCGAAAGGGCAATTTCCTATATGGAAGAGTCCCCAGTGATTTAGCTGTGTCGGTGCCTTTCTTTATGGCCTTCAGGGTGTTGTCAACATGCCTGCGGAAAAGAACTTCCCCGTCAGAGGGTAGATCTAGTATTTTGTTCTGGACCTCCAGCGCTTCAAGAGTTAACTTTGAGCAGACTTGCCTCCCAACTACAGCAGCACCTGCATGGTGTCTAAATGCAGTAGGGGCAATATCCATTGCACATCTACCCCCTCTGAAAATGTGCACTCCCATTCATGTAAAATTTTCTTGGCCATTGCTTTAGCCTCCTCTGGTAGTTGATTCATATATGGAGCAATATCAGGCCACGGTTTGTGAACACATCTTTCAAGAATAGCAACAGAATTAGTTAGTCTTAAAAAACACTGACATTAATAAGAAAGGCTTGCCAATATTATCAAGGCACCTACCCTCTTTGTCCTGATTTCTGTGATTAGGGTTGAGGGGTTCTTAGATCTGCGATAAGTGACCTGAGGGGTCAGTGAGTCAGGCTTGGATGGCCAGTGAGACATGCCGGAGCATACTCTCGAGCCTTGCATTTCTTAACCAAGTGTAGGTGAACCACAGTCACTGTGGCTGGAGTTCTCATTACATATAAGCCCTCTTCCCAAATGTAGTTGACAATGGGCATGGGTCTCACTCTTTTGAAATGGTTCCTAAAAATCATAGAGAAAGCAGTCCCATCTGCATAGTGGGCATGGGTATTTCAAACCGTTTTGCCTTTCCAGCAGGTTATGTAATCCTCCAATGTCTTCAGGAGGGAATCTACTGGAGTGGGTGACTGAGATGATGGTGAAGGTGTAAGATAATCATCCTATTCTGTGTGGGTGTAGCAGAGCTCTCCCTTGTCCCTCTCATCATCCGACGTTGCTGGGTCCTAGAGGAGAGCTATTACTGGAGTGTGCCTTGCTGATGCCGGCAATGACAATAGTCTGTCTTGGAGTGGAAGACTACAAAGATGGGGATTTTGCAGGTGGGGAATCCTGTGGCACAGTAGATACAGCAGGTGGAAAACGCCTTCTGTAATCAGAGCATGAAATGTAGTCCCAAGCTAGAGAGGAAGGTAGACACCATTTCCTCCTAAATGGCTAGTGGTATTGCTCCTGAGGTGCCTAATAACCGTAATCCTCATATTCCCCCTCTTCGTACTCCTCCTGCTGGCACTTTACATGCAGTTCAGATGATCTGGGCACAACCTTAAAGGGCCCTTCTTCCTCCAAGTCTTCCTCATCCAACAAATGGGCTGGTATCAATAGAGACACCTTGGTTGGAGAGGTGTGCGCAGGAGTTAAATATCTGCTTTTCTCCCATTTTTTATTTTTTTTCTCTCGTCTGAGGTCATCAACTAGGATGTGAGCATCAATATCATAAAAGGCGGGTCTTCTGTCGAAGGATGAGTCGTCATCCACAAGGGAGTGGACGACAGAGGAACCATCGTCACTGCTGTTGACGACAAGGTCAGGGTGCAAACGATGCTTGCGAAATCCGGCCACACAGAACCACGCTGTGTGGGGCTTGCTTCATTTTCAGGAACCACAAATGGGTATTGCATCATTTCCCAGCCACGATGCAGGTGATGCTTCGATTTCCCAGACTTGATGCAGGTGGTATGCGATTTCTCAGCCGCAATGCAGGTGGTGTATCAAATTTTCCCCCGCACAGCTCCTGTGCGTGGATTTTTATCTTGGTTCCACCAGCTTCACCTTTCAAGGGCCCAGGGACTGGAGTAGGCACCACTTGGCAGTGTGGGGGTCTAAACAGACAGTCTACGTGCTGGCAGAGGAAGTCTTTGATGGCCCTGAGACTTCAAAACAGGAGGCAAGCTCAGTCCAAGCCCTTGGAGACACTTCACAAGCAGAAATATACCACAAAGTCCAGTCTTTGTCCTTTTTCAGGCAGAAACAGCAACTGCAGGGCCTATCTAGCAAAGCACAATCACAGGCAAAAGCAAAAGGGCAGTACTTCTCCTCCAGCTCTTCTCCTTGGCAGAGGTTCCTCTTGAGTCCAGAGGTAATCTACAAATCTAGAGTTTTGGGTCCACTACTTATACCCCTTTCTGCCTTTGAAGTTGGCAAACGTCAAAGGAAAGTTTTTGTTGTTTACAAGATCCAGCCTTCGCCAGGCCTGGTCCCAGACACACACCAGGTGGGTTGGAGACTGCATTGTGTGAGGGCAGGCTCAGCCCATTCAGGTGTGTCAACTCCTCCCTCCACTCTAGCCCAGATGACCAATCAGGATAAACAGGCTACACCCCAGCTCCCTTTGTGTCACTGTCTAGTGGAGATTCAAAAACAGCCCAACTGTCAGTTTGACCCAGACCGAGAATACACATGCAGGCAGAGTATCAGAATGGTTTAAGCAAGAAAATGGGCACAATATAAAAGTGGCATTTTCAAACTGACAATCAAAAATGGACTTTACCAAAAGATGTATTTTTAAATTGTGAGTTCAGAGGCCCCAAACTCCACATCTCTATCTGCTCCCACAGGGAAACTGCACTTAACAGATATTTAAAAGAAGCCCCCATGTTAACCTAGGAGAGAGATAAGCCTTGTAACAGTGAAAATCAAATTTAGCAGTATTTCACTGTCAGGACATGTGAAACACATCAGTACATCACCTACCTTTACCATATACTGCACCCTGTCCATGGGGCTACCTAGGGCCTACTGTAGGGGTGCCTGACATGTATAAAAAGGAAAGGTTTGGGCCTGGCAATTGGGTACACTTGCCAGGTTGCATTGGCAGTTTAAAACTGAACACAGACACTGCAGTGGCGGGTCTCAGCCATGTTTACAATCAGTGACGCAAGCCCACTAGTAGGATTTGATTTACAGGCCCTGGGCACCTCTAGTGCACTTTACTAGGGACTTACTAGTAAATCAGATATGCCAATCACAGTAAAGCCAATTACACCTACAATTTACACAGGGAGCACTTGCACTTTAGCACTGGTCAGCCGTGGCAAAGTGCCCAGAGTACCAAAACCAGCAAACACAAAGTCCAGCACACAGTCAAGCATGGGAAGCAGAGGCAAAAAAGATAGGGGAGACCACACCAAGAATGCCAGGTCTAACATGAATGTATAAACATTCCAATGCTGGAGTAAGTGTTTGATTGGGTAATCCAGGATTTCCTTAAAGTGGTAATAGATAAGATGGGAATGGGTTCAACTATGACAAAACCGATTCTGACAAATTACTTAGAGCCATAGGCCAGAATCGGAGTCAATGGCATTACCTCTGACAAATTTCAACTTCAAAGGAAACAAGACATGTTTGCCTATTGTCCTTCCTTTCAGTCTTTGCTATTGAGCCAGTGGCAACTCTTATAAGGGACAATTCAGTCATTACATTCATTAGCGGCAGTATCAACTCAAATTGGTACAGCTGATAAACATATGAACGTCATCCGCATCTTGAGCTACACACCTCCTACATATGGAGTCCCTATTCCTTTTAATTTTGGCAAGCTTCAGGGGCATACAATATGCTCTGTGTAGTGAATAAAGGGATTTCTCCTTAGTGCAGCTAACTTAACTACTTAACAAAGCATATCCATTGATACTTGCCATCTCTCCTCCAGCTCTGCATTCGGCAAGTATCTGTCCCAAACTTGGTGTGATGATCTGCTGCTTTCCAGAAATGCTGGTACCACAATGATACTTTCTGGCCTGAGGTTTCTGAAGTTCCATTTCTGCTATACTTGTCTCATGGTACGTACATCCCTGAGTTTTGAGCCATGCAGTCATCTGCTGGTATTCAAATCTCAATAATGTCCCGTTTGTGATCCTCTTCCAAATGTCCCAAGGTAACATTGTCCTCCCTCCACTACCTACCCCCACTTGCTTATACCACTTTCTCTCAGGGAATCGTTAGGCGATTTGTGTTGCACTCTTTAGTCCCAGAGGAATCCCACACTGGCGACAGCTTGCTGAAATATGGAATAGCAGGTGTCATCCTAATCCTTCAACCAAATTTAGTAGCAGACTGTAAATACTTCAAGCACACCTCCTTAAAGCTGTCCCAGTCTGAGGGCATACTGGCTCAGTGTGGGTAAGGCTTTGGCGGTAAGTCTTATTATGATTCTCTCTGGCATGCTGTAAAAGGATGTTGGAGAAGTAAAAACAACTAAAAATCAATGTAAGAATCTTTAATCTAGTTCTCCATGCAAAGATAGAAATATGCAAAAATTGGCATCATCCACAACCCCGACCCAGTGTGAGTGGTGAAACTAAGTAAGATACTTCCATGAATTGGATAAGAAGTGTATGAAAGGGAAGGAGAAAGTACAATTTAGGGACCAGCTGAGTGGTGGATGAGGGCAAAGGAGGAGTCTGATGATTACACTTCTTAAGTCGGTAACAGCTTGGGAGTTTACGCCATGGAACCAGAGCACAGTTTACCAACTGAATCTGGACCAGAGAAAGGGCACAACTGAGAGTCATGCATATAAAGAGTGCTCATGAGAGGTGAAATGAGGACAAAAAAAATTGAATTATTTAAGGGGTATGATTTGGAGCTGAGCAACACAGAATTAGACTTTTCGATGAAGACCAAAATTTGAAGTCTCTGTACCTGACATCACAAGGTGCCTGGGAGATTTTGAAAGGATCTTGACTTCAATACTAAAAGACAGGGGTGCAATAACAAGTCCTCTACCTAATGCAGTGGCCTCCAACTTTTTCTATAGTTAGAGCTCCTTGTGCTCAAGGAAAATCCGCCTGAGCTACCAAAACATTTTATTACTGTAAAATAGAGACCACATGTTAGCATTACTAGTGAAGGATTATCAGTAGTGACCACCCAATTCTTTCAGCTGACCAACAGCTTTAAATGTGTTTTGGAAACAGAACCACCAGCCTTTATCAGATGATCAGTTTCTGAAGATACACTTTTTTTTTTTTTTTTTAGCAAGTTCTACTTTTCATTTTGGCCAAACAAACTCAATTTACAGATTGAAAATCTTTCCTGAAAAATATTATTCAGTTTTAATTTTTAGTAAGTAAGCAACACCCAAAGTTTGGCATATAATGACATGTACAAATCCCTCACCGGGACAGAATATTATTCAAACTCAGAGACGGTGCAATCATAGGCCATGGATGCCTATAACATGCTTATGATGCCCACCATTATACCACAGCCACCAACGTGCCAAGAATATACAACATAATGGCCAGGATGTCCATATTATTATGCAAATGGAGCCACTATTATGTCAGGGAAGGCTATGCTCTTAATAGGCCAGTGATTGCTGCCAGTAGGCCACACCTAGACTACGAATGCCCAAAATACATCAAGGATGACCACTGTTATGCCATTACCATGGTTATTGAATTAACAGATACAGTTGTGCCTGAGATTAACCCCTTATAATAGGTGCAGTATATATTTTTGGTGCTCTTGAACACCAGGCATACCTTCATTGACCAGTACTGTTTTTCAGAAGGGCCACACAGAGACACACACAAAAATATACACATGCACAAACAATAACACATGCACCTGAGGCTCTTAATTATCTCATCTCTGGATCCAGACCCTGCTTTCCCCAGCTCCTGGGCTCAACATGCACCCACCTTTCACATTTTCACTCTGGCTTTTGCAGGCCCAGACTTTGGTGGCTTCACATTGGTTATTCCTTTCACTACTGATGGCACCCTTTTTAACTTGCCTTGTTTATACTCCTCATAGTGTGAGTGATGGAGTAGGGCCTACAACATGGCAAATTTCTTTGTGACTTTGCTAGATTGTGAGTAGATACATACGTTTGCGTGACAGATCCTGTAGGCTAACCGTGTGTTTGGATGTTAACATACGATCCTTCCATTGGCCACTCAAAGGGTCTTGAGATGAGCAGTACTGACTTTGTTTCATAAGCACATATCCTCTGAATGAGGTACTGGGTTTGGTTTCATCTCTGAGAGCTACGTCTAGGGTCCGAGTATCGCTATTGGTAGCACCCAAAGTACTCATTGGAGATCCCTGGCCTAATGAAATGGGCAAAGTCTCCCCTAATACATTACAGCCTCTATGGAGACCTGTCCAAAAGCAAACTGGCCCCGCCTTAGAGCCCAGATATTGTCAGACTTAACCATATGAACTTAGGACTATACATTACAGGCTCAGTCGAGAACTGTCTTAAAGCAAACTGGCCCCGCCTTAGAGCCCAGATATTGTCAGACTTAACCAAGTAGGATGGCCAATATATATCCTGGCTAGGAAGGATCAATGTGGTAAAATAAACATCCTTCCCTAATTAATATTTTTATTGCAAGCATTATCCATGCTGATCCCTCAAACATAAATGTCCTGCCAGATCAAGTTCATATGGGGAGGAGAGCGGATGAGGCACAAAAGTAAAACAAAATACTGATCAACTGCATGAAGGTTTGGCATGCCTGCATATATTTCAGTACTTTGAAACCATACAACACGATCTACTCCCACTGAGATATTTCCGGATTTTAAAAAAAAAAGTGCAATGAAAATTGCCATACATCTCAAAAATAGATAAACCATTTCCAATGACATGCGTCAATGGGGCAAAAGAGCATGGGTTGGCTACTGCTTTAGTCGACTACACTTCCATCCACTCTATCCCCGAATTCTTCCTGGGTCAGACAATACGAGATTGGATGGCTGGAAGAAGGGAGGATATCTAATATTAAGGGAAATGTTTGACAAGAAACGGATAAAGTCTTTTATAGACTGTAAGCAATCAATTTGATTATCTCAAACAGCCTGAATACAATACAATGAGACCAGGCGCTGGATTATGCAACCACAATTCAATGAAACAGGCTTTAATCCATTAACTCCATTTGAAACATTTCTCACAGTTTATGATATGATTAAAGGTCTAAAGATTATATAATCTCCTAATTGGTGACCTTTCAGCTAACAGGTAGTCTTGCCAGTCACACTGGCAATTAGAAGTGGGAAGGGAATTTAGCAAGGCAGAATGCTAGCACACGACGCGATCTATATAAAGGCTTTAGAAATATCCAACAACAGGAGGTAAACAAACTCCTTAAGACTTGGAATCAGACTCCTAACAGATTGAAACAGACTTATTTCATGACTTAAAGTATCTACTGGTGATGTGAAATAGATGTGGTGATGAAATAGATAATTGAATGCACTTTTGGTGGAACTGTGAAGAGATCAAATCATTCTGAAGGGGGTACAATAACTGTAAATGGTATGTAAAGAAATCCATCCACAGGTCTACTAAAAATTGAAAGTGGGCAGGATAACTGGAAAAGGACTTCAAGCAAACTGCTCAGGGTTTTTTTTTTGTTTTTTTTTTTTTATTCGGGGCAGGCAAGAAACTAATTATGTTTTGTGGGAGAAAAAATAAACCCCAACAGACAGGATATGGGTACAGAATCTATAGGATATGAATGTAGTGGAGGAACTAACAACATTTTGAGAGCTGAAAAGATATGTGAAAAAATATGAATCCTCGCAATTGAACACTCCTTACAATTGCCTCATGCACACTTTATTCACCAACGATTCGAGCCCTGGTTGAGACAAATGTCAAAACAAGCATATCACAGTGAACAACAAACTAGGAAGCTACTGGAACAGGGAGTGGAGGTACCTTCAAGATGTCCTTGGTAATGTGAGGTGCTGGGTGGAGGGGAGAGAAGGAGGATTTTATGTTATGTGTTTTACATTGTTAATCCAGAGAAAGTTATACTTCAGTGCATGTACACACTGAGTGAAATATGTCAGCATTGGAAAGAGTTGTCCAACAAAAAAAATTGAAGAAAGTAAAAGAAAGCTATAACTCAATGCCAACTCTGTTTGCCAACATTCATATAAGAAAAAGTATGAATTGAACATTTAGCACATATATTAGTGCAACTGTTCCTATTACTTGTAATGCATGTAATCTATACAGTGAAAATGAATACCTATGCTATATAAAAGCAAAGATACACTTACCCTGCTGGGCAATCCGGTGCTTTAATCTCTTCACAATCATCCTCCACCCAATGAGTTTCCCCTAAAACAAAAATAACAGAAATGTACCAAGAAAACACATTTTTAGCTGGGGTTACAAGGGTAATTGATATGTCATTAAAAACAGTTACTGTAAGCACTTTCGAAAAATTATAGGTAAATATATTGATACTTGCATTTTATTCTGTTTTATTAAGCTCAAAGTTGCAAATGTTAGATTTTCCCTTCCCATTTGAAAATGAATCATGCCTAAAATATCCATTACCAGCTCCTTTTTCACAGGTTGTAATATATAGTAGAGGCCCAATTGTTTTTTAGTGTTATCTGTATTGAATAAAAGCTAACAGCAGAGCACAGCTATGGTATCTTATTAATTTTCCAGATAGTATGTATCTAATTGCTCAGACCTCTTTCTCTTTGAACAGTTGCACCGCATTATATTAATCATATTGTACAATGAGTAGGACAAGATAGATTTCCCAAGAAGATATGCAAAATTCATGGTTCAATTCTCTGTCAATTTTAGATTTAGGTTCTGCTAATTTCAGCAGCTATAACATTAGCAATCCACATTTCTGCTTTGCATTGCCTTTTGAAGCAGCTCATGTGACAGAAGGCGTGTGCAAGGTTTTGTGTTACTCCAACCTGCATCAGAGTACTTGGCTGATCAAGATCCAGTAGAAAGGTCTATCACATTAAAGAGGTCCTTTTATGTCAGGCTGGTGGTCTTCCCTACAGGGATGTGGAATTCCTATCGCCCGACCCAGGACATCTTGTTTGGGGTCAAGGGCAACAAGTTTTTATGTTTACTTAGTCCTTGGGACAAGTAGGCCCAACCCCCTGCAGCACAAACCCTTTGGCTGCCTGTTTACAGAGAGTTGAACTCTCTGCAGTTGAGGTAATGTGTTTCCAAAGGATAATGCTGTTCGAACTTGTATTTATGGTTCATTATTTGAAAGCCTTCATTATTAGGGTGCGTGCTGTAAATAAATGTTTTAAGGTCACACTTCACTACTGACGTTGGTTCCAGTACAAAAAAAAAAACGTGTACACACATGTTTGAAAAGTTTAGGCTAAGAGGCTAAGTATAATGCTCCCAGAATGCTCTCTGATTATATACAAATGAAGTGTCATTTAGTAAAATGTGTTGATGCATGCTAGTATTTCCCAAAAATATTTCTAATGGAAAATCAGTGTAACCATTTTCAACACGATTATGGGAAGCATGAAAATAAACAAACACTGACAAAGCCAACTGATCTGACATATTTTTAGAAGTCTTTTAGTTTCATCAATGCGTGTCTTGTTTTGACATGGCTTTTGTAACACTTTATTGTTGTGGGAGCTACCAGGCCCTCAACATTGTAACAAACATTGGCAAAACCCCCCCAAAAAGTTTTTGAACTCTTAAAGCACACGTTGCCACCAGCGGCATAACAAAGGCCCCGC
This sequence comes from Pleurodeles waltl, assembly GCF_031143425.1. Taxonomy (NCBI): domain Eukaryota; kingdom Metazoa; phylum Chordata; class Amphibia; order Caudata; family Salamandridae; genus Pleurodeles; species Pleurodeles waltl. The sequence continues at coordinate 973,781,045 of NC_090439.1, forward strand.
AGCCGCCCTCCAGGGGGCCCCGTCAGCACAGCACCTGCCCTGAGTGAGTCTGGAGAGGGGGCTCCTCCATGTTCTTTGCAAAGGGGCACCCTCCAGTTTCGTTACGTCACTGATTGCCACTGTAGTTCCTGACACTGAACAAAACTACTTTGTGTGGCAATATGCTCCTTGTGGAAGAGCAGAATGCGATCACTCACAGTAAAGCCAGCCGAAAGAGAGAGACATAGAAGTTTAATAAAAACAAAATGTCTTTGTTAACATCAGACCTAATTAGGGACCAAGACCCACATGTAGGTAGCTTTTTGCATGTCGCAAACAGCGACTTTCGCGGTTTGCGACGTGCAAAAAGCACATTGCGATGCACAAACCCAGTTTTGCGATTCAGTAACCTGGTTACCGAATCACAAAACGGGTTTGCGACTCGCAATTAGTAAGGGGTGTTCCCTTCCTAATTGCAACTCACAGTGCAATGTAGGATTGTTTTGTGACCGCAAACGCAATCGCAGTTTGCACCCATTTCAAATGGGTGCTAACACTTTCGCAAAAGGGAAGGGATCCCATGGGACCCCTTTCCCATTGTGAATGTCACTGTAAACATTTTTTCAGAGCAAGCAGTGGTCCTGTGGACCACTGCCTGCTCTGAAAAAATGAAACGAAAACGTTTCATTTTTCGTTTTTGTTAAGCATCTCTTTTTCCTTTAAGGAAAACGGGCTGCATTACAAAAAAAACTGCTTTATTGAAAAGCAGTCACAGACATGGTGGTCTGCTGTCTCCAGCAGGCCACCATTCGTGAGGGGGTCGCAAATTGCGACCCACCTCATGATTATTCATGATGTGGGCATTTGCGAAGCCCTTGCGAATCACAGATGGTGTCAAGGACACCATCCTACATTCGGATTTGCGACTCGCAATTTGCAGGTCACAAATCTGAACCTACCTACTTGTGGCCCCAAATTCTTAAAGAAAGTCACAAAAGTGCACCCATGGTATATGTCGTACCCCTATAAAATATTTGTGAACTGTATTTTAGCGTGGGTAAATACGATGTGTAGATTTGCTCATGTGAAAATCTATTGAGCATTTGCAAGTTCATTTTCCCTCCAGCCACTTTCTTCCCAACCCTCGAAGAAGTTCTAATTCTGCCATTGTCAGGAGTAAATGTCCAACCTTTCTTATTATGGGAAAATATTAGAGAGAAGCTGGTAAAAATCTTTAAAACATGCAGGTTAGTAGGTTTGCAGACTCAAAGGCATTCCAGCCCTGGAACTATTGCTGACTGCTTCCTCCAGCCCCAGTATGCAGATCTGCAGAAAGGTGCCAAAAAAAGGAAATTGCTACAGTAGGGATTGAAACTGCAAGTATTCAAGCCCTACTATGGTAGTAGCCCTGGCATAATCAGAAAGGCTATTATCAGAGCTCTTATATAATGAGATTGCTGCCATAATTTGGCGCCACACTACATGGCACCAAAGGGACAAGTAGATCTTTTTACAGGACAAGTAGATTTGAGAAGCAATCTGTCCCCTGGACAAGTAGATATTTTAATAAATTCCACACCCCTGATACTAGTCAAATTCTCCTTTTTAAAGGGAATCACCTTAATCACAGTTAAAGTAACTCAACGTGACATACACATCAAATAGCTCAACAAAAGCTAAATAAAAACACATCAGAGCTCAACAATGTCCTTATGCGAGGGTACGTTTGAGGCCAACATCCCAGCACGAACTGTGGTTTGACTCTTGGTTCCACTACCAGCCAACTATGAGGTTCGACCACTTAAAGTAGAAGTTCTAACCACAGGAGGTTCTCATACTACAGCAGTGACAGATTGTAAATACCAGCCACCTTTTGCTGACTAAATTCATATGATCAATCAAATTAAGAATCACCTGCAGAAAATAAATCTATACATGCAGACTCAATCAACTACAGCAGCATGATGGGAAAAGAGTTCTCAATGGATATAAACTTTATGGGAAAGTAGCTGGTGACAAACATCAAGGCCTGAAAAACTAATCCAATGAGCTTCTGATACTCCAGAAAATGGGGAACACGGATGCAATAATAAGCCCCAGGTTTGGAGATGCTCTTAAAATTTATCAACACTTCATATTTGCATACTTTATTGACCCCCTTTCACAGCTATCCCACCTGCCGTTTTACAAGTTTCATAGGATAGGATGGAACTTGTAATACGGCAAACAGAATATCCGTCACATTTCTGACAGAGTATTCCATCTGCCTAGGTCATATAGTCAGGCTCTTTATGTTGAAGTATTAATTCAAACACTCTCCTCTGATCTCTTTCAACAAGAGAGTGAAAAAGGATTGGCCCTCAACCCTCCAGACTAGCTGCACTTTAGTTTACTTCGAGAATACCCCAATGTTGTCTTCTGCCAGGTATGAATTCAGATGATTCAGTAGATAATGCATCCAAAAAGGGGTGCATACAATAATTTAAAACCATGATTTCAGTCTGGCCTTATATGTGATTTCGCGTTATTCAGGAAAGAAACACAAAGTGAATTTAATTATTCAAATGCCACAAATATTGTATTTAGTATTGAACAGACAAACAAAACTATAAAAGTGCGCTATGTCCCAATGTGAAACCACACAGAAATGAGTAAATGACGGCTCTATAAACAGACAAGGACTTTGCAGTATGTTTCCTATTTACAATCTACTGTAATCCTTTTCAAAGGCAACTGATTAAAGCGAAAAACGTTTGTATGTACTAGTGTCAATCAAGTTCCAAACTTGTTTGTAGTGTTGAGTTTGCATCAGGACTTGTTGATGACAGGGACATTTGAAGGATTAAAACAGTCATAGGATCAGATATGTGGTCAGATGCTTTGAATAAGAATGAGGAGCATGGCTTCTGATAATTTAACAGAAAGTTACTTACTCGAGAAGTTCCACATTTTGGATATGAGCCCTAAAGTGTGCTTCAGCACTCATAATTCAGTTTGCTGGACTGTGGTGGATCAAAGGTATCTCACAAGCAGAATTATATTTATGGAACTGGTCTGCTAATCTTGCTCATGCTGAATCATCTAATTACAATGTGCTGCTGCACTTAGCATTTACATAGTGTTATATTACCTATGTAACCATTTTGGATTGAAATCTGGTTTACCACAAGCCAAACTTGTGTATGGTTAGCTGAGTGTATGTTTAAAGCGTGTCCTATTTCGGGTGTTGTGCATGATGGCTAGACAGGTGTTCAAGTTTTGTTCCTGCAGTCCTGGGTCTGCACATATGTATGTTAATAACACAGAAGAGCGTCAGGTTGTTATGGTAAAACCTTATTAATACAGACCAGGGTGGCCCTGGGGTTTAGAATTTTCATGCATTTTCCCCAAGTCTGCTTCATGAAAGGATTTCATTAAGTATGGATACTTTTGTAAAGCCTTCTGTAAGCAAATTGCTTTTTTGCTTAAGATGGGGTCCACAGAGAGACGACAGGATTCTTAGAATTTGGGCTGGTTGGGAGTTCCAAATTTTAGTTATTCTTAAAAGTATGCCCAACCTAAGCAGGTCTTCCTGTACAAAGGGATAGTCACAAAAGGGTAAACAATGAATGAATGAATGAATGGATGGATGATTGAGAGGTAGTTCTGCAGTGCACAGGTACCCAAAAAGAGTGTCCTGGTGCTTTAGCACCTGGAACCCGGAAAGAAACAAGGAACCACAGGGATCACGCAATCACGAACATTTTAATAATAATGTTTTCAGTCCTTTCTTCAATTTTGTTTCCTCCGTAGAGAATCTCAGATGCCCAGACAACTGATTCTGCATGCTGGCTGCATTAACTGCAAAACAAGGACCCTCCTCTGTGTTTTTTTGTTTTTCGTTTTTTTAAATCAGGGAACCACAATTAGACCAGCACTACTAGAATGCAGGGACTTTCCTGGTCTATATTCCATAGTCCTCTCATTTAAGTACCTGGGTCCTTTGTTGTGAAGAGTTTGATGTGTCAATGTCAGTGCCTTGTACATTATGGGTTGCCAGACCGGTAACCAGTGCAGTCTCTCCCGGATTTGGGATACTGATGTGTGCTTAGGCAATTTATAAGGTAGGTGGACAGCCAAGTTCAGAATTACTTGAAGATGCTGGACAAAATACTAAGGGAGACCCAAGTACAGAGCATTGACATAGTTCAACCTAGATAGTGTCAATGCTCTGACCACAGTGTCTCATGCATTATGTGGCACTAAGTTAAGAAACTTCCTCAGCAGAGGTGTGGCAAACAAACATGGCTGCCAGATTTTGGTCAATATAAATGGGAAAAAGCTTTTCGGATGAAACAGTGATTGAAAGATGGGCTAGTGTGTAATGAGAGGCAGAGCTACATCTCAACGTCATATGGGAGACGATGACAAACACTACCCAGTGACAACCATCTTAACCGTAAAATATTTTTTCAATGAAAAACACAAGCAAAGAACAATTACAATGTGGGATTTTGATTTTAATGTGTGGGAGGGTCTCCTGGTAGAGGTAGGATGGTACCAGGGAACACATGGGAGATGGGCACCTCATTGGATGTTCTTGAGACTTCTTGCACAAGCATCAAAATGCTATCTGTCAATGGGACTCCTCGGTAATGGATAAGAAAAAGAGGATGCAGTTCCACCCTGACTGAGGATGTCTCTCGTTTTTTTGGGGGAGATTGGGCAAAGAGCACATTAAGCCTTTGCCATGATTCAAGAGTTTGGATGTTTACTACTTGTACAAGACTGAATGTCATAATAACTTATGTAGCTCTAAAAGCAATGTGAACCACATATAGAGATCTTTATGTAATCAAGATGGACCCAACACAAAGCATAATATTGTAACTCATAGGCTCAGCCTCCTCATTTACTAGAAAATGAAAATATAGAATAGGAAAAAATATATGCATTGCAATGGTAATGTGCAGCATGGATCAAGCTGGCACTTTCCTTTGAACTATTCTTCAAATCTCTTCATCTGTATTAAAACTACTGTGCTTGAAGGAATGCTTGCTAAAACATGTAGCAGTGGTTATGTGCCGCTAGAAAATCGAAAAGCAGTTTCAAGGGGAGGCCTACCATCTTAGCAGCATTTGGACAAGTAAAGGATTTTCCGATGCGTAATGCATTCCATGGAAAGCAATCTACAAAGGATTCTAGATATTACATCACAAAAAGCCTACATTGGAATCAGTTATATTTTGCATTGGAAATTATAACTTAGTGGCTCTACTGAACTCCACATTGACTTGATATCTTCCATGGCTATGGGAACTACATTTTTATGGCCATCAGCTTCGTGATGATGGAGAATTAACTATTCCCACTGGTAGAATATTATTCTCTAGAGGTAAATTCACCATGCTATATATGTCAAAAACCAGACTCTGTACATCTCATATAGGGCCAATCAGTGATATCTAACAAGGACACCTGAACGTAGGTATGATTTACCTTATCACAAGGCGAGAAGAAAAACATATCAATCTTGCAGGAACTTTAAAAAATAAAAATTAAAAAATTAAATTAAAAAAAAAGGTTAGCCTTTTAAGAACATCTACACCTTTCCAATCCAGTGTCCGTCATAATCGCATATTTCTAGAAAGCGTCTCTTCTCAACAATATCCTGTGGAGGAAAGTGCTATCTTGCAAATGCAGGCACTCCGAGCAAAGAATTATCTTTGCAATTGAGGTTTTTACTTCACCATCGTTTGTCAGAATTTTGTGTCTGAATTCTTTTCTCAACAAAACTCTTGGGGGATCTTTTTTGTTGCAAATAAAAACAAGGAGTACAAATTATTTTTGCATTTTAAGTTTCTACTTCACCAGAATTAGCAACATTTTTGTTTCTGTTCATTTATTCCCCACACAATTTTACGGTGTGTGTGTGTAGATGTGTCTTTTGGGTATGTGTGTAAGTGGTTATAAAGTATGTGATGATTGGAGTTACAAGGTGATTAATATATCATGTTTCCTGGTTGTGAATTACCACCTAGATCTCCTCATTTATAGACAAATGGCATTATAGATTGGTTGCACAACCATTAGCAGAACCATTAGGTTAATAATCAATGACTCATTTCAGTATCAATAAAAGGATGGTGTAAACCAGTATGCTAAAGTGGGAAGACAGTCTTCCACTAAGCAAATGCGAAGTGTTTTAAATTATCCCAAATTGTGATACCTCTGTGGAATCCATGTTTAAATTGTGGTGTTTAATGTATTAGAAATTAGGCCTATGCTATGCTAAGATAAGCCAGCTTTAATACTTTGTTCCATTTAAAATGTGACATCGTAATACACCGTGTGATCACTGCTGCTGTTGTTTTCCTTGCTGTAATAAAGAACTGTGAGCTTTACACTGGAAGACCGAATCTTTCCCAGTCACACTGGAAACAATGCACCTAACCAAGGACAACCTGGCTGTATCACATACTATGTGTTAGCTCATGTGAGCCGAATAGAATTTCTAAATCTAATATATAAGTATTATGAGAGAATCTTTGAATTTTTTCTGTAGTAAAATGTTTCTTGTTCCTCGTTCCCTATTGGTGCACATTCTGGGGCCCCTGTTCTTGTGTAGTGAATTTATGAAATCCTTTGTCTTATGTTCTATAAAAGGATCTTTTCACTGTAAGAGAGACCTCTTTCTTCTCACTTTAGAAGGCATATGTAAGCTTGATTTTCTATTGGACTTTACTGAGTTCTTTGTACTTAAGATTTACGTACCATTATGGTAACTGATTGATGGTCCAAGCATATGTATTTCTGTATTATATACAATTAGTAAACTTTTAAACTTTAGCTCGTGTCTGTCATTCTTATTGTGAATGTTACACTTTATCATTATGTGCAAGATCTAACAAAATGAGAGATAGGTCCAGTAGAAGAGTACCAAAGTCCATATAGCAACTACACCGCTCTCAGTCCTAGCTGTCTGCGTGCACTGGGCAACCAAAAGTGGGACAGATTTGCACGCAGAAACCCTCCCTGCCAGTCGATCAGATATTGATGGAAACCATCTTGGACTGGGCACTTTAATAAGATTCCTTCGGGTGTTTTATTCAGTAGAGGAGCAGGCCTTCTTATGCAAGCATGAGTATTACTTTCCAAATGTCCAATGTTCTGCATCTTCAAACGTCTGAGTGGAACTGAAAGGTGGAACATACCTATTTGTGGATAGAGTTTGCTTTCAATGTGCAACATTTCAAAGGAATAGAGCCATATTTAAAGCAGAAAACTAATCACTCTAAACGAATTTGGAGTACATTAATTGGCAATCAACAGTGTCATTTATTACAGTGAAACCAGTAAATAAAGACTTCCATAAAATGGAAAAGGGGCATGAAGTACTTATTTTATTATTTGAGCCAACCCTTCGATTTGCTTACCTCTTGTACCCCTTTTCTACTTGTTTAAGAGTCAAAGTTCAAGTTTACATTAAAATCTCAGACTAAAAACGTTTTAGCAACGGAATAAGGCATCATAAATCACATTTGTATCTCTTTGTTTGGACAGGGGGTGAGAGATGAACTTCTGGGAAGCCTTGGAGTTCTCACATATTAGCCATTTAGTGTTAAAGGATAAGAGAGGTGGGTAAATTGCTCCCAGGATGTTTCATTTCTTGCTTGCTAATACAGCTGCTTTGCTTACCCTGGTAGTGACCTGTATTAAGAGACCATTTGTGCTAAATCTGCTGGAGACGGTTCAAGAACAGCGTAGGTAGTGAAAATAGTTTATTTTATGGGTGCCAAGATTACTCATAAAGTTAGCCTGCTGTGCTAGCATATACTGCACCATTGAACCACTGTCCCTCTGTAACCCTTTGGCTGTTGTAACCAACATTGAACCCAGTGTTTACGCATTGAACATGTTTTTCATTGCTTGGTCTATTTTTCTTTAATTCAACATTTACTGTGGAAAACGTATCCCATCTTGGCAGTACACAGAAAACCTACAGAGCTACCAATGATCAAAGAGCCACTCACATGTTCACCAGCTTCTGATAGTAAATAACATAATGCACACAATAATTTTAATACATAGCTCAGTGTGACTGCACATCAACACGATTCACACTAACCCCTCTTACAATCAAATGAAAAAGCAGCTATAGGACTGACTTCTCAACTCGGGACCCAGGACTCTAACAAACTAACTGGTTAGGTGACTTAGGTGCATCCAGTCAGCACGTTTCCCTGTCTACAGCATCAACAGATCTTGGTGGGTTTGCAGCTTGGCTCTTTATTTTCCCACTAATAGAAGGGTGAAACAAACATAGTTTAAATGCGGCAAGAGCCATGCCACAAACAACTGCAGAGAAGGAGATTATGAAAAAGTAAAACGTCAGATAAAATGCTGAAAGCTTTTAAAGCCCACTGTATTATTATAATACCATGTTTCTATTGACCCGGAGACTTGGTTTCAAGGGAAATAAGCAATATGATTGTTGGTCTACACTAAATATGCAAAGTTCAGTGTGCAATGTTCAGTGCGGTATGTCATTGCACACAGTCAAGTGTGCAAGATAAAATGTGTTAGGTTCAACATGCTATGTTATTAGAAAGGAGATTCACAAAGCACCTTCCATCTAAAGAGAAAAAAATGTGTCTAATGTTGGAGCTTCAGCACACTGAACATACCAGATAACTAAACAGTCACTGAATATGTAAAGGTTTCACATTTAGATTCACTGTGCCTAAATTCATCTCAAGTGGATACCTTATAAATCTGACATGGGCCTGGCTATTTTGGCCAAACGTCTGCCATATTTGGTACGTACACTGCAGATCTGTGTTGCAATTAGGTTCAGACTGGTCTAAAGGGTAATCTGGTAGTCTGACAGGGCAGTGTGTGGACCCTATTTGTAACTGTGGGGGGACGGGTTTTGTGGAGTCATAAAACATCTTGGAGTGTAACTACGCCTGCTGCAAAGCACTATGTACACCCTGTCAGCAAAACATGTTCTAATCCAGATTAAGATGGCAAAACCAGCAACAGCAGAGGTTGAAAAGCGAGACCAGTCGAAAGAAAAGGCCGAGGGACAAAATTGAGAAAATAAGTAAAGTGAATTGTGGATCCTATTATTTCAGGGGTGTGGAATTTATTAAAATATCTACTTGTCCATGGGACAGGTTGCTTCTTACATCTACTTGTCCTGTAAAAAACTCTACTTGTCCTTTGGTACCATGTAGTGTGGCGACAAATTATAGCAGCCAACTCATCATTTAAGAGCTCTGATAATAGCCTCTCTGATTATGCTAGGTCTACTACTATAGTATGCTTGCACACTTACAAGTTCAATCCCTACTATAGCAATTTTGCCACCATTGCACAAACCTACATACTGGGGCTGGAGGAAGCAGTAAGCAGTGTTTCCAGAGCTGGAATGGCCTTGAGTCTGCAAACCTAATCATCTTTTACCATAATGAGAAAGTTTGGAAATTTGCTCCTTACAGTGGTAGAAGTAGAAGTTCTTCCAGGGTTGGGAAAAAAGTGGATGGAGGGAAAGTGAACTTGTAAAAGCTCAATAGATTTTCACATGAGCAAACCTACACCAGAATATTTGCTGGTTTTAAAATACAGTTCACAAATATTTTCAAGGAGTACGGTTTCCTGGTCTACTTCTGTAAATTCTTGTGAATTCATAAAAGCCACTATTTCAAAAACATATACGATGGGTGCACTTTTGTGACTTTCTTTAAGAATTGGGTCCCTAATTAGGTCTGGCATTAACAAAGACATTTTGTTTTAATTAAACTTCTATTTCTCTCTCTATCGGCTTGAGTTACTGCGAGTGATCTCATTCTGCTCTTCTACAAGGAGCATATTGGCACACAAAGTGGTTTTGTTCAGTGCCAGGAACTATTGTGGCGATAAGTGGCGTAACAAAATTGGAGGGGGTCCCTTGCAAACAACATGGAAGCCCTCTCCCCTCCAGACTCACTCAGGGCAGGTGCTGTGCTAAGGGGCAAGTGGGGCCTTTGTTATACCACTGGTGGCAATGTGTACTTTTTTAGACCCACATTTTTTTTTTCTTTTTGCCAGTGTTTGTTACAGTGGTGAGGGCCTGTCAGCTCCCACAACAATAAAGTGTTACGAAAGCCATGTCAAAACAAGACATGCATTGACGAAATCAAGAGACAAAAAAATGTCAGATCAGTTGACTTTGCCAGTGCTTGTTTATATTCATGCTTCCCATAATCGTGTTGAAAATGATTACACTGATTTTCCATTAGTAATATTTTTTGGAAATACTAGCATGCATCAACACATTTTACTAAATGTCGTTTCACAGAAATAGCACCTACAATTTCATGGTAGTGAAACTTTTTTCCCTACTTGCATTTTTTTCTGAACATTTTATTTTGAAAACAAAGAACCATCGCTCTTGCTTACAAGCTTCTGCAAACATTTGCATCTAATCAGAGAGCATCCTGGGAACATGATACTTTTCAAATGTGTGTACACTTTTTTTTTTTTTTACTGGAACTACTGTCAGTAGCGCAGTGTGACCTTAAAACGTTTATTTACAACACTCACACTAATAATGAAGGTTTCTCATTAATGAACCATAAATAAAAGTTCAAACAGCATTAACATACGGGCACATATATTACCTAAACTGCAGACAGTTCCCCTCTCTGTAAACTGACAGCCAAAGGGTTTGTACTGCTGGGGTTGGGCCTACTTGTCCCAAGGACAAAATAAGCATGAAAACATGTTGACCTTGACTGCAAACAATATGTCCTGGGCGTCGGGTGATAGGAATTCCACATCCCTGTATTTTATCAAAGGCAAGGTTGACAGACCAAAAACACTTGTGAGTAAAGCCGAGTGGTTTGTCAACGTTTTGATCTTTATTTTTAGGGAAGGAACATAGTGAACATTGCCACAAACCCTGCCTGTAGAAAGCATAAATGTGCGAAGACCACCACTCCTCACAAACCACCCTGGACCCTAGCAGCTTGTACTAAGAACTTCAGAGTTGCGCAGATTACAAATGTTTGGTGCTCAGGTCTATTTTGTGTCCCATTCTGACCCTGGTTACCTTTGCATATGACGTGATAGTTGGTGCAGCAGTCCCCCTTGGCCATGCAGTCATCAGAGCAGTGGCAAGCACTGTCTTCGCCCCGCACCTCTCCACATCGATCCTTGGTACACTCCCAGCCCCGACCTGCAATTTCAACAACATATAGATCAGTATTTAACAAAATAAGTAACTGTTAACATAGATTGTTCTATACTTCAAGTCATGTTTACTTTAGTCAACTTCCACCATAATCTGGGGACCACCACAATGATCCATGTTTACAGAGCACAGATTTCTCTACTTCAAATAAACTATGCAGAGTGAGCAGAAAAAAAGCTGTTATTTTGGAAAACAGACCCTTACAGTCATATAAATGTTTTTTAAAACTTTTTCATAAAGCAAAGCAAATCACAAATGTTTACAATTGATACAGACGTATATGGAGCTCCTAATATATAAAACCAACAGGTCCCATGGAAGAAATCCCTTTGATTTGTCAGTAGTTTTTATTCTAGCCTCTAAATACGGATGCTGACCATCAAAATGTGTCCATCTCCAAAATGCTAGGCTAGCAATATCAATATTATTCAGCCATTGAACCCAATGATATCACAGAATTGACATTTTGTCCTGTCTTTAGCCCCTCACCTAATGCTAATGAGGGCCTAGGGTATGCCAAGCAGTGGAAACTACCCAAATTAGACAGCTCTATAAAACTTTCTGTTCGTGCCACAGCCTTTCTGACCCTTGAAAGCAGTGGGAGAAACGGCAGTGCCAGTAGCAACTTTTACCAATGGCCATTCCACACAACGTCAATAACGTTAACTGTATAAATAACTATCTCACAGTTTCAGAATTCCTACAGGGACACCACTTGAGTACCCATTTCAATCACTTTCACTTCCAAAGATCTTAGTTTGTGAAACATTGCCAGGGTTCGACAAAAAAGTTTATGGGTTTGAGAAAACATCAGGCAAAGATGAGGCTCGAACAGACAACAAAGTGAGTGGCGTAGCCTGAAGTGCTGGAGAGCATAGAGTACCAGACTATGGAAGGTGGGCTAAGGGGCAAAGGGCTTTCAGAGCATAGGGGAAAATAAAGCCAATCAGTACATCAAACACTCACCTTTTTCACAACAGGAAAAAAAAGACCTTCTTTAGGATAAGGGCAAGCACAATTATGATGCCAAAAAAATGTCTAGGAGTGATGGGCTTTTAATTTCACAATAATATATATCAAAACAATACATCTATTTCATTAAGACCCTATATAGCACATTTTTTAATGTATATTCACTGATTACAATACATTTCAATATATGGTGCACACTAAAACAGTTAAAAACAGTTACAAAAAAGATAAATCACAAAGAAATTTAAATCCTTCAAAGAAGAGAAATGTATACAACCAGATGTTTCTTGTTTCACTGATCTGTTTAGATCATGTAGGATACACAAAATATAAGTACTATGGTCTCAAGTGTCCCACTGTCCATCAGATTTGGTCTGAATGTTTTATGGTCATTGTGTTTCAGTGGAAATATACTGATGACACTACCTTCATCGGGACTAGTTTGCTGAAAACATCTCCCACTACAGACCATTAAAAACATAAAAATATAACCACAATTACAATTCTTCTATATCATTCAAAAACAATTATACACATAATAAACTGCTTGCAAATCCACACAGCCCGAGACAAAATCAGTACCACATCCATACTTTTCTCATCGTATAGTATTTAGCCCTTTACATAACCCACAATAAAATCATGCAATTCTCAATTCTGCACGACCACAAATATTAATTCCCAATCCATACTCATTTTTAATTTTTTAATACCAATTTATGTTCATCACCCACCTTGTCTTTCTCTATGCGTCTATTGCAGATCCATCCTTTCATAGCAGGATACCACTCAACAAAATGGCTCGGGTGTAAAAAATAAATATAACATAAGGATTGCAGTAACTAAAAAAAGAAAAAAAAAAAACAACGAGGGAAGAAAGGCTCTCATAAATCTATTTCTTCATATTCATTCTACTGCTATGTCTCATAACCGCCTCCTTTAATTCTCATACCTGTCTTATAGGATGGCTGCTTTTCTATGTCGCACGATTACCCACATGCAGTGTGATGTTCCACACCTATATGTACTGTTAAGGTATGCTTTATACTTCGGGGAATAGAAAAGGGCCCATCAAGTTCATCAACCAACTCCTAGTAGGTCTGGTTCTACAACCAATGATGTGGCCCCATTTATATTTATGAAGAACAATATAGGGGTATTCTAATCTGTAAAACAAGTCTCTATAGGTACTCACCTTATTTTAAGAAGTACACGTGCACCTTTCTCAGAGACCTTTTTTTTTCTTATATACAGATGGACACCTTATTTTACTCATTGTCACTGTGTCCCCATTTATGTTTATAAAGAACAGTGCAGGGATATTCTTATCTATAAAACAAGCGTCTCTATAGGGTACCTGGCTTACTTATCATTCTAGCCCTATTCATAAAACCACAACGGAACCTAAACAGACCCCGATAGTCCCCGCGTTTTTCTCCGTTATTTGTTTGCAATCTTAAAAGTACCCAATGGTTTAAGAATACCCTCTTACCTATGTTCGGTATCTGCCTCATGCGTTGACGAGCGCATGTTTGCATTCAAACGGTCCGGGAGTCCTTCCTCTACTCTATTACTTCCCGATACGTACTAACATCACTATAACATTTGCGCATTAGTTCCTAGCATTCATTTCATATATTGGGCACCATCATTAAACGGTTTTAATGCCTCAAACCTCCTGGTCTAATATTACTTAAAATCTATTATCATGCCAGTTGTAAACATTACCTCATGTTGAAACCAACTGTCTTTCTCTTTACTTACAAACCCCACTAATTTTAAAACGAAATATTATAAAATTTAATACGAATACCTTATAGGTCATTTTTTGAGTTGGATCTTATTTTGCTTATCCGCATTAATTTCTTATATTGGGTGCCCTGTATAAATGGTTTAACGCCAGAGACCTCTCCGTATCCTTGCCTGAGATATATATATATATATTTATTTATTTATTATGGAGCCAGTTGTAGATATTGCCTCAAATTGAAACCTGCTATGCAAATCTATACGTATCAATGTATTAGTAATAAAAACTAAATATTATACAATTTAACAATTGTGTTGTGTGTCGTTTTTCAATAAGGGCTCTCATTTTACACAGGCTCCTCAAATACAGTTCTGTGTCCTCCTGAATGCATATATATTTTTTGTTATTTATATATATTACCAGGCTCTGTAGGATCCTCCCTATCTCTTCTACTTTACAACTACTACCGCCCCTTCCGTCGGACAAACATCCTTCTCATCACCAAAAGGGACAAGTTTATTTTTGTTCATTAATCTCCAATCCAACAGTATTGGATCTTATTCTTATTAAACCTTCATTCTACCAACATTCTCTCACTTCCTTGTCTCACAAATAACAGTTTATGTAATCCTAACCCTAATCACTGATACACGAATGTTCACATTTTTCAGAGTCTGTACAGTTACATATTACTTGATTATTCTTTCCCAATCCTCCCTCGTGTTCAACCCCTTCCTCAATATATTCAATTAAGATATAAACCACTATCCTTCAATTTCCTTTTTTCATCTACATTTCCTCCCCTTCTGCCACAAGTTATCTTTTCTAAAATAAACCAACAAAAGTCATTATGACTGCTGTTCCTCCATGAAATGCTCCACAAGTGGGGCATTCATTTTTTGATTTTTTTATGGTAGATCTATGCTCCAGAATTCGTATCCTTAGTTCCCTACTTGTCTCCTCTACACTCCCTAGCTTACATGGGCACAGTAGGAGGTAAAGCACATTATTGCTACAGAAGTTATTCAGAGTGTTAGCTGTTATTTTAGTCCCTTGATACTATTTGGATTCCATACAGTGGTCACAAATATTACAGTTACCACATTTATAATTCCCTTTTGCTTTAGTCATATGTAGTTTACTTTACTCAGTTGATTTTTCTTCCCTTTATGTTTTTGTCAATGAATTACACAGATTCTTGTTGCCTTTAAAGGCAAATAGAGGCTTCTGTAACATCACCTTTTCATTATCATTGAGGATTTTCCAACCCCTATTGATGACTTTTTATATGATTGTTAATTCTAGGGAATTGGCTCACAAACCCTATCTTATTCATTTTATTCTCCTTTTTTCCTTCATTAAGCATTCAATCCCGGTTGTAAAACTGAGCCCTTTTGAAAGAATGATTTATCATTTCTTTTCCAGATAACCTGTCTTTTAATGTATTCTTAAGAAACTCTGAGTGTTTATAGAAGTCATCCAAAGACTAACAATTCCTTCGTAACCACAGAATTACCCAAAAGGAATATTATCTTTTTGTGATTTAGGGTGAAAGCTCGAATAATGAAGTAGAGTATTCTTGTCCGCTGGTTTTGTATACAATTCTACCTATAAATGCCCTAATCACTCTATGATGGAAATATCAAGAAAATCAACTCTCTCATTACTTACATGAGCTGTAAATTTAACCTTCAGATCTCCCAAAGTAAGCTAATCCAGGAAAATCTCTAACAGATAGCTGGGACCTTCCCATATAAAAAAATAGGTCATCAATAAACCGATGCCAACAAAGAAAATTTTCAAAGAAGGGGGCCGTCTCGTTATGAATGTGTTTTCACTCAAACTCTCTAACATACAAAACATACTAACAAGCCAAGCTTGGAGTGCAAGTAGCTCCCATACTGGTCCCTTTCAACTGGAGAAAGAACTTATCTTTAAAGAGAAAGATGTTCTTTTTGAGCACCATTGATGCACATTATGATTAAATCTTTAAGTACACCCCTGGTAACAATGTCAGGCAAAACCTTTTTGATTACCTTTATTGTTTTGTTCCGAAGAATATTAGTATATAGTATCTAGAATTACAAGCAGCTGAGTGTCTTTGTTAAAGCTTCTGCCCTCAATGAAAGAGATCATGTCAGCTGAATCCTTCACAAACGATGTTTGCTTGTTAACTAATGTTCTCAAAAAGGAATCAGCGTATTTGCGGAATGGTTCCAATTATAATACAACTGACAATGGGCCTAAGTGGTGGATCTGTTACACTTTTTTGGATCTTTGGTAGCCCATAAAAAGCTGGAATTGTGGTAGTCGCGCGTACATGGCATTTTGGTGCATGGTGCAGTTGCAAATATTTATGAAACTGGGTGTGACATCTTTTATAGCTGTTGCAGTTCCTTGAAGGAAAGCAGATGGTCCCCATCCCACTCATCGGCCAGTACAGTTATGCCAATTGTGTCCCGCCTTGGAAAGCCATCTAACGCGCTCACTTCTCCCAACCATGTCCCCTTCCAGAGCGGAGTAAAGTGTGTTAGCTTTTTCACCACCCTGTGTGCCTCTGCGCCTCCCTCCAACCCATGAACACCATTCTGGTCACTCCGGGAGATTTTGGGACACCGGTTCACCATACATCAACCCCATGATACAGGATAAGTAGAGATTCGGCAGCTCCAGACGATAGGCCTTATCGGCCCAACCCCTTACCCCTTCCCCCCCCCCCCAACCCACCACCCACCCACCCACCTGCGGTGAGCCAGTCCTGAAGCACAAGAACCTGAGAAGCAAGGTGGTAATAATACACACCTTCATACACACTTTGCTGAACAAATGGTCTTGCTCAGGTGCCTCCGTTTATTTTGCTCTAGGAAGGCTGTGGTTAGGGCCTCCATCTCTCTGAACCATTGAGATGATAGCTGTATTTGAAGGTTCTGGAGAGGGTAAAGAAAGCGAGGCAACACCATCATTTTAAATAATGTGATGCGCCCTAAGAGGTTTAAAGGTAGTGCACTCCACCTCTTTAAATCAGCTTTAGCCTTGCGTACTAGGGGTGTGATGTTAAATGCCACAAAAGGGAGGGTTCCAGCGCTATTGTGATTCCTAGGTACGTGAAGCTGAGCCTCCACAGAGGCAGTTCAGATTGCCAGTCTACTGCCTCTCGGGACTCCGTCTATGAAACCAGAAGTAATTTCTTTGGGTTAATCATCAGATCAGACCCCTCAGCCAACAGACACAGGAGGTGGAAGCATCTGAGTCCACTCTCCTTCGGGTTGGACAGATAGAGCAGCACAACGTCTGCATACAACGCTAGGAGGTCTTCCTTCCCTGGAGCCACCATCAGCCAGTCACTAGAGGATCCTCCTGAAGCATATAGGTTAATCGTTCAATAGCCAAGGCAAAAGTAAGGGGGGGGGGGAACAATGGGTATCCCTGCTGTGTCCATCTACAAATGGAAAGCCTCTCTGACACCGTCCGTTGCCCAGTACCCGGACCATGGGGAAGCAATATAACAAGTCTATCATATGCCGGAACCTGCCGCCTAAACCGGCCTTAACCATGACCTGTCTTGGGTGCCCCCATTCAGTGTCAAGCACCTTCTCAAAGTCTATTAATATCAGTGCCAGGGGTCCCCGGAATGCGTGTCTGTGTGCCAAAGCAACATTTAGTCGTCTTATACAGAGTCTAATGTTACGGGCTGGCATGAAGCTGCAATTGTCCGGATGGATCAGAGTCCCTAGAACCCTCCATAGACTGTTCACCAATATTGCTGCGTATATCTTCAGCTCTCCGTTGATCAGTGATATAGGTCTGTAATTCGAGCACAACAAGGATGGTGGCTTAGACTTGGGAAGGACTACCAGAGTGGCCTGGTCCAGGGCATCAGGGAAGGTGTCCACCTCCAGTGCCTCCTCATACAGGGCAAGTAATCGAGGCCCCAAGAGGTCCTTGAACCTGGAATAGAATTCCGTAGGATAGCCATCCAGGCCTGGCGTTTCCCAGTCTTCAGTGCCGAAACTGCCATGGATATCTCTTCCAGCGTGATGGGCTGATCTAATGCCCCCCCTTTCTTGCTTCGGGATACACAGCAGGGACAGCTCTTGTAGCAGAGGCTCCTCGAGCTCCACCCAATGCCTGGGTGCAGCCGCATATAGCGCAGCATAATACTGCGCGAAGGCTGCCGCGATCCCTGTAGGAGTAGTGTGGGACTGACACGCTCTATCACAATCACTTTAGGTATCACTCGACCCTCCATGGGTTTTGGGGCCAGACAATATAATAGTTTACTATTTTTGTCGCCCCACCCGTAGATCCACGCTTGTGATACACGCCATAACTGCTTTGCTGCTTCCAAGGATTGTGTCCTTATTTCCTCCCGCACCAGATCATTCTGAACTAAGCGCCTTGTCCTCTAGTAGGGTAATATTTGCTTGTATCTCCCTTTTTTGCGCCCAGAGAAGGGCCTGGCTCTGCCTCGTATCATGCCTTCCCAGCTTCCCACAGCAGCACGCTCATGCTTATGCTTATCGTCCCCTCATTTACTACAAAATAAGTGACAGTGTCTGTCTGCAGTTTTTCAGCATATTCCCGGTTTTTCAGAAGCCAGGCAATGAGGCGCCACACTGGATGTTGCGTCAGAACAGTTGACCCAATGTGTAGGAGAACTGGGACGTGGTCTGAGATACCCCAGGACAATATATGGACCTGTTTGACTCTGGGCAGATCCGCCACCGGAATAAAGACCATATCAATGCGTGCCTGTGTACGGTGCGCTGCAGATGTATGGGTGTATTGCTTAAATCTTCTGTTCCAAGTCCTGCATACCTCACCTAAGCACAGTTTGGACGCCCCCATGCCTCAGGGACTCTGCGCATCTACTCCTGGCCTCCGAAGCTGCACCAGTAGTGTCCAGCTCTGGGTCCAGAACCGCATTCATGTCATGCCCCCTACCACCGTACATCCAGGAGGCATCTGTGCCACCACTGCTGTTACTTCCCCTAGAAAGCTGCCTAGAGGCGTGGCAGGCGCATAAACACACAGATTCAAAAGGTGACCCCCCCTCCATTCCCGCCAGCACTACATATCTACCCTGCGGGTCATGCCATGTTTGATGTACCACCATTGGAAATCCCATGTGGGTGTGACCCCGCATCAAACTCCTACCTAGCCAGCAAGGGACATGTTCCTCCCAACAGGTGTGTCTCCTGTAAAAAGAAAATGGCTGGATGGAGCCCTTGCATGTGGCAGAGTACCACAGTCTGCTTAATTTTATCTAGCAATCCATTGACATTCCAGGAAACTATTTTAACCATAGCCATTCATGGGGTCTGTCTGATCTACCAACTGGGCCCAAGCCTGTTTCGTCCCCAAGTGAGGCCCCTTTCCGTTTCTTTCATCACCAACTAGTCTGCCTGGGACTTTTAAAGTACCTACACATAGTCATGCCTGTGTGACATCGCAAACAGCAGCATACATGTAACTAAATACTGCCCAACTCCCAACCAGAAGAAGTATCTGTAGCCCCATGTATCTCCCCAACTAGCAACTATACTAACTCAGCATCGAGTGGTTGTCCCCTCCATATGGTAGGATGAGAGTGTCACCTGTTCAATCAGCACAAAGTCTACTGTCTTAGAGCAACTCATTCACACTAGCGGTGCTTGACTCAGTCTCTTGGGTTGTAGATCCTTTGTGGCTCCATCTCCTTCTGTCAGGCCTGGAGACGAGTTTCCCTCCTGCGGTGACTGTAGTGTCAAGTCTTCCATGCTCGGCGAGCGGGAAGCATGACCCACCTCTATTCTCTGCCTATGAGACCGGGATCTCTTAATTCGACTGGGCTTTGGAACCTGGGATCTGTCCAGGCCTACCGCCAGCCTCTCTTGTCGAGAGGCCAGGCGGTCATTCTGCTGCAGTCACCGTTCCTCTGTCACCCATTCCCAGGCAGCCTCGGGAGTCTCAAAGAAGGGTGTTCTGCCACCATACATCACCTTGAGGCAAGCAGGAAAGGTGAGAAAGTAGGATATTTGAAGCACTCTTAGCTTTTGCTTTACCGGTTCGTATGAGCGGCGACGTGACTGCAACTCTCTAGTGTAATCAGCGAAGATCAGTATCTTTGCATTTTGGTGACACAGATCACCATAATTGCGGGCTTCCTGCAGGATACAATCTCCTGTCACGGAAATTGAAGAAACAGGCTATTATGTCTTTGAGTGAGGCTCCTAGGGGGTCAGTGGGCCTGGCTGTCAGGGCCCTGTGCGCCTGCTCCACTGCAAACCACAGAGTCAATTTATCTATTGGCACCCACGTCTTCAGCCAGGCCTCAAGGAAGTCCGATGTCTGCTCCCCTTTTGCTCCTTTGGGAAACCCCTCAAATCTTAGATTAGTGAGCCGTGACTAGTTTTCTGCATCCTCCGCTTGTTGCTGAAGCTCATGTGTTCTGGTAAAGAGACGGTTGACTTTAGTTTTCAGCTCCACCACCTCGTCCTCTAGTGCAGATACTCGGTTCTCTGTTCTCGTGTCCTGGGCGATGGCGCCTTTTAAGTCTTGACGAAGCAGGGTCACATCAACCTGTATTTCACCTATTTTACCTTCAACTGCTGCCTAGGAGGTGTGAATGGCTTGCCGGATTTTGTCTGTGTCCCCAACGCTAGCCGTTGGGCTCCCCATCAGTGTCTCCATGAGCCCCCCCAGAGTGGTATATTTGTCGATACGTGGCTGGGATACCAGTGGTTTCAGATGCTTACCTTTCTCCATTGCAGGCCTACTTCTTGCATCTGTTCTGGCAATCCTTGACCCTCAGGAGGCATCCAGCCCCAGGGGTTAGTTATGGTACTGATCCACCTCTGCCACTGGAAGTCAGTCTGGGCCTTACATCTACAGCTGCGGGCCTTTTCACTGCATGCCCATTGAGCTTTTCACTGTGTGGACAACTGTTTCTCAATGACTTGTGTCCATGGGGCCCCGCCAGGCAGTGTCTTAGTCCCTCGGATGTCTCTCTCCGAGCCGGGTCTCCACACGTTCTTATCTCCCAGGCCAGGGCCTTCTGGGCCGGGAAGTCTGAATGGAGCCTTTTCTACTATTGGATAATTTTCGGGTTCTCTCTGATGCCGATCTTTTACCCCTTATTCATGAGCGTACCTTCAACAGTCCTTCCGTCCATCCTCCGCTCCATACTACTTGTTATGTCTGCTGCGCGAGGGCCTCATGTCTTACGCTACGTCACTTTTTGCTCCATTGGTCTCCTTTCAGCACCCGGCTCTGCACCACACCACCGAGGCACCAGGCACCCCATCTCGTGGTGTGCTGAGGCACACTCACCTCGCAAGCTGTCTTCGCTCCCTGGGTCTCTGCTCGCCGATCTTCACCCCGTTGCCAGCCTCTCTGCCTCACCTCTCCACTCTGCCATCCGGATCTGGCCGGCGGGATCCCAGCGGCCGGGAGCCGCATTGAGTCCTGGCCCACACAATGTTACTGCAGCCTCTTCCACTCATCTTCCAGGACCCCTTCGAAGTGTCCCGGCTTCAGGGCTCCTCCGCGGGTCCGGCCACCATTTTGTGAAGTGCCATTCCGGGCCACAGCTCCAGCCCCCTGTCAGTCCCTCCGGTCGGATTGCTTCTTTCCCAACCCGGTATCGCTGTTGGGAAATGAATTGCCACTTAGCCGATTCTGTTGAAACACCAAACAGGGCTACGGATTGCGGCTGATGATGTAGGGGTCCGGAGCACTCTTAGTGTGCAACTGCCATCTTGACGCCCCAAGCCACACCCGATGCCTGTCCTTTAGCACGATAAGGAGCCAAATATAACATAATTATATACCCACATAAAAATATGAACATTATTCGACAAAAATATACGGAGATATGCACTTATTTAAGGATATCTCAACCTGTTTTTAATTCTGCATGCTTTCAATCTGCTCAGCTGTTTGCCATGTATTCATGAGCAACAGCATCGAGAGTCACTCAAAAAAAAAACCAATTTTATATTTTCCCCGCTTTTAAAAATAAATACACATAGTACACAGATTGTTTTTGGTCTGTGTTTATCAGTCAAAATGAGTAAAACTGTAAAGTAGGGACCCTTAATTATGAACCCTTCAAACTTATGTACGCACAATTGAGGACCAACACTAGTCATATATCCATAAACAGAAATTACATTCAAGTTCAAATGTCAAAGTACTCCATCACCCAGCACATGGAGTAGTTAGATCCTACATGATTTAAAGTATGTTCTTCTTATTTTCAATTATTTTTACAGAATTTTTTTCCACAAACATTACCTTAGGACCAGGACATAGCCACGCAACATAAGCCCTTAATATGAACACCTTAAACAAAAACATCCTAGAAACACACCATTTGGCAAAAATAATCTCTCTAGAAACTGAGTGACCAACAAGTTCATATGGCCTTCTCAAATGCAAGGCAACTAACAAATGTATCATCCCTACAAACCACAGGTTATGTTGTAAAACAGTGAAAATCATTGAACATACCAATCTTTGATGATCACTGTGTAAAAGGTCCTGAAGCAAAAAGCTCTGGACTCCACAACAAACACAGCCATGAGGTGCACCACTTTATGTGAAAATCATAAAGAAAGTGTGCATACCTAAAGCCACCTAGATAGTTCATATTTGAAGAACACACTGCCATTTCAACCTAAAAAGCAATTGTCCTCTCAATTAGAACAATGGAATGTTGAGAGCTCAATTGAAGCAAATAGAGTGGTTCAGGACAAATAAGGGCTGGTATAAGCCTGGCGCTCCAAAATTCCAATGTTAGTATTTCTGTTTCTCCTTTTTTAAATCTTGGCTCTAGACGGCGCTTTCTCAAAAAGAGACCTGTTGTATGTTTTATGGGAGCTTCAGGCCACCCATAGGCTTGCCATTTGCTGGCTCCATCATCGCTCTCCCATTTTTCTCCCCATTTGTCTATGGCATGCATTTGTCATGCCTCTTCATCTATTTACTCCTCCTCGAGAGCAGGGATCAAGTACACAATCCCTCCACTATCCCTCATTTTATAACCAATGTAAGAACTTCTTATTTCTTTACCGTCCCTTTTCAGGAGCACTGGTGGTTTCATTCAGCTTCAAGCCTTTTTTTGTTTTTTTATTATCCCGTCCTGCTTTTCATTTGCACCGTCCATTATTGGCGGCGCATAGGGGGGGTGATGGCGGAGTAAAGGGGGAGAACAGGTCACAGTGGTGGCATGGTTTCACCAAGAGAGTGTGTCACACAATGACAACAACTTTGTACTGGCAGCGACCACACGGCTGCGCTACCATAATGTCCTGTGGGGTGTCGCTTTCCACTCCTAGTTGATTTGCTGCTCTGCATTTTTGCTATTCATTACAGCAATTACTAACTGCGAGGTAATGCAGGAGCTGATTATATCGACAGCAAGGACGCTTTGTTATCACAAAATTACATTTGCATTGCAATACACTATCTGGCCGGCTGCAACTATCACATCTGGGTCAAGCACCGCCTCTTCTCCTCCCGGATACACACGGAAGCATACCACTCCCTCCGGTCTATCATGTACAGCTGATGGCTCCTCCAACTGCTGCTGATGACCTACTGGAACCTCCCTCTCCCTGGAATCACAGTGCACTACACAGCCGAGCTAGGGGCATAAAGGCAGAGCAGCCAAGGGAACTAATGTGCCAACATGACACCACCCACTCACTTCTCAGTCTTCCTTGCACAGAGTCTCCTTCTTGAATAAAGAAGAGTTTCACAACAAACTATAGAGGGTGGTATCTGTGTGCACAGGAACCTTTGTGTGTGGGGGTGAGACAGGTGAGGGGGAATACCAGGATGGGCCCTTTCCTACATCGGGAGAGTCAGCAGACCTGCATTTGACTATGTGTCCCAACCAGGTGCTATCCTCCACAAGTGGGTGGCACATCTGGGTGCATAGGGTTGTGAGTAGAGCTAAAGGGCAAGCTCCAGAGGACGGCTTTTACCTCAGGATGTGAGATTCATGGAGGAGGGGGGAGGAGCAAGGGGGCCCGTTTAACTCCATACCAAACATGGGTTAGGACTGTTTGACAGCACCCGTCTGCCCAGGATGCAGTCAACCCACATTATCATGGTTGCTGAACCTGGAGGAGTGAGCTCGAAAGAGTAGAACTTTCATCTCTGGGGCTGAGATTCATTAGAGGGGTGGTCATCCACCCGTTCTCTTAGCCCACAGTCCATCCACTACAGCTCTTACCCTCGCTGACTACCGGCACTTTGCTTGGTCTCTCTCTCCCTGTCCGTACCCACGCCTTCCTTCTCTTTTAGCAACTCTTCATGTCGGTCTGTTAGCTCGCCAGTAAAGACCCACTCGCCTTTTCTGTTTGTTACTTCTGTCTCAGTTTAATCCAGCCTCTCTCCTCTTCAGTCTCTCTTTCTCAATTGCATTCCCATTCCCTTGTACCACCCTAGCCCCCACTCTTTCCAAACATCTCTCTACCATATTTGCAATCTCTATGCCAGGGCCTCTTTTCTCTTCCCGGTCTCGCTCATCTCTTTTTTGTCATGTCCTTATATATGCCCCCATTCTTCCTATATGCCTCTTCTTCCACTCTGTTCCCAGAGTTCTAGTTAGGGTGACCACCCATTCGTAATTTTCACGGACTGCCTGTAATTTCTCCCTGCCGTCTGTTGTCCGCGAGTAAAGGCTTAACCGACAGCATTTGTCTGTAATTTTAGCCTTTCACCTAAAGGACAAAACGTAATTAGGACAGATCAGTTTTCCCTGCTGGACTGAAAGGCAGGGAGTCTCCTGTGCTCTGAGGGAGGGAGGAGCAGACAGATAAGAAACATGCATGCTTGCCAGGGTATCTCCTTCCCTAAAGAAATGCAAATGTGCACAACTGGTAAATCTGCTAAATCAGTAAATGCAAAGGGGATTAGAAACCTGCAATGACTTTAATCAAAAGTCACTTGAAGCTTTCTGATGACATCTAAAGATATTTTCTTTTAGAGAGGTACTGTAATGGTATTCCAAGATGTGCTGTTTAGTGTGTGGTTTTAATCGACTGATATAAAAAAAATGTTAGTACTTAACTGTATACTATTCAAATCTGTATTTTAGAAGTTCTTTGTTTATTTAACCAAAATACATTTGTGCATTTTGTAGCAGCCTATTTTATGATGTGTGTAATGCATGTTTCAAATAAGGGCTTACACATTCACAGTTCTTTCAGGGACCTCAGTACCTCAAAGTAATAACAAAGATTGGCAAAGTCAATCTGTCTCATTTACGCAAGAGTTTCCGGCTTTACCAATGTGTTTTAGCCATGTTATACACCAGAGTGGCTGCTGTTCAACATGGCTAAATGTTATTGGCATAGTGGTGTAGAGTGGCATAGGAGCAGTGGAGTAGAACACGGTGGTGCAGAGAAGAGTGCAGTGGGGTATAGTGCAGTCCTTTGAAGTGCATTAGCATAGAGTGCAGTGGTATGGAGTGGCGTGAGGCAGAGTAGAGTGGCATACAATAGAGTGGCAGAGAGGGCAGAGTGCTGCAGAGTGAAATGGTGTAGAGTGGTGCAGAGTATAGTGCTGTGGCGTAGAGTGGAGTGATGCAGAGTAGAGTGGCATAGAGTGCAGGGGCATAGAATGCAGAAGTACAGAGTAGAGTGGTGTAGAGTACAGTGGCGGAGAGTGCAATGTTGCACAGAACAGGGTCAGTGCAGTGGTGTAAAGTGGAGTAGAGTGCTACTGAGAGCAGTGGCGTAGAGTACAGTGGTGTAGAGACAGTGGCGTACAGTGCAGTTGTTTAGAGTGCAGTGGCATAGAGCAGCATGGGGCAGAGTAGAGTGGCAGAGTGGAGTAGTGTAGAGTGGTGCAGAGTATAGTGCTGTAAAGTGCAGTGGTGTAGAGTGGAGTTATGCAGAGTAGAATGGTATAGAGTGTATTGGTGCAGGATGCAGTGGTACAGAGTACAGTAGTGTAGAGTATAGTGGTGGCCAGTGCAGTGTTGCAGAGTAGTGTGTCAGAGTTCAGTGGTGTATAGTGCAGTGGTTTAGAATGCATTGGTGTAGAGTGCAGTGGTTTAGAGTGCAGTGGGGCAGAGTGGTGTAGAGTGCAGTGACATAGAATAGATGGTTTCAGAGTAGAGTGCAGTGGCAGAGTGGAGAGGTGCAGGGTAGGGTGCAGTGGCACAGAATGCAGTGGCCCAGAGTGCAGTGGTGTAAAGTGCAGTTGCATAGAGAGGCATAGTGTGTGATGGTATAGAGTGCAGTGGTACAGAGTAGATTAGGGTGACGTACAGTGTATTGATTTAGAGTGCAGGGCATAGAGTTGAGTGTTACAGAGTAAAGTGCACTAGCATAGAGTAGCATAGAGTACAGTGGCGTGCAGTGTTGTAGAGTGGCACAGAGTGGAGTTGTGTGGACTAGATTGGTGTTGCCTAGACTGGAGTGGTATAGCATGCAGAGAGACAGAGCGCAGTGGTGTAGAAAAGCTTAAAGTGCATTGGCATAAAGTATAGTGGTATAGAGCAGAGTAGAGAGGCATAGTGTGAAGTAGCAGAGTGCAGTGGCATGGAGAAGAGTGCAGTGGCATGGAGTGGTGTAAAGTGGAGTGATGCACAGTAGGGTGCAGTAGTGTGGAGTGGTGCAGAGTTGAGTATGCATGGTTTGGTAACACACTGACATTACAGACAACACGTTTTTGTTTGAAGAACAAGTTACTTATTTTCGGTAACAATTTATCTAGTTGAGACATATTCTAGTTGCAGATTCTTTACCTTAAAATTCCCCCGGCATCAGAATGGATCTGGAGAATTTTTCTTCAAGGAGTACCCTTGCGCACCATCAGGTAGCGTCGGTCGGCACCATGTCAGTTGTTGGCATTGTGGTCTCCGTGATGACGTCTGGGTCGAATATAGGCGCCGCCTCGGCGCAATGACGTCAGTTTCTTTTCACGACTTCCCATGCCAAAGCACGGAGACATGAACAACACTGAAATGGTTCACCAGAGCTAAGGCCCTTAAGGGAGAATCCCTGTCCCTAGAAATCAGTTTGCAAGCGGGGAGGATGGGTGGGTCGGGTAAGGAATCTGCAACTAGAATATGTCTCTACCAGATATATCATTACCGAAGGTAAGTAACTTGTTCATCTGATGGACACTTCTAGTTGCAGATTCCTTACCTTAGAATAGATACCCAAGCAATGCCATCCTCTGAGGTGGGCTGCAAACCAAAATCATACTAAAAAGCCTTGCAGGACAGAACGACCAAACTAGCCATCTCTGCGGACCCGATTGTCCAGGCAGTAATGTTTAGTAAACGTGTGCAAAGACGCCCAAGTCACTGCCTGGCAGACGTCCAGGACAGCAACTCCGCGTGCTAACGCTGTGGTAGCAGCAGTTGCTCTAGCTGAATGAGCATGAAATACCTCTGGAGGGTGCTTCTTCGCCAAAGCACAGCACATTTTGATGCAGAAAAGCACCCATCGTGAGATGGTACGCTTCTGCACCACCTTCCCTTTCTTCGCACCCACATACCCAACAAAGAGTTGATTGTCCACCCGGAAATCTTTAGTGCGATTCAGGTAGAACGCCAAAGCTCTTTTTGGATCCAGACGATGGAGTTTCACCTCCTCATGAGAAGGATGTGGTGGTTTATAAAAAAGTAGGCAAAGTGATGGATTGGCCTACATGAAAACGCGTGACAACCGTAGGAAGAAAAGAGGCCCTAGTGCATAGCACTACCTTGCTAGGATGTGCAGACAAGAATGGAAACTTGGAAAAAGAGCCTGAAGTTCACTCACTCCGTGCGCAGCAGTGCTTGCCACCAGGAAGTCAGTCTTGAGGGTAAGGGGCTACAAGGGACAATTGTATAACGGCTCAAAAGGAGCACACATCAAATAAGTGAGAGCAAGATTGAGATCCCACTGAGGCATGATGAATGGAGTGGGAGGATACAAGTGGGTTAGACCTTTAAGAAAATCTACCTACAATAGGAGATTTGAAAAGATAAGGTTGATCTAGCATTCTAAGAAAAGCTGAGATAGCTGATAAGTAGCCTTTAAGTGTTCTCAAAGCAGAAACTTGATGGACTAGTGGAAGAATGATTAAGAGAACCTCAAAAAGAGGCAGAGAGAGGATCAACAGGTTTGTCCATGCACCATGCCACAAATCTGTGCCAACGATGTACCATTTTGGTCGAGGGACGCCTGGCTGCCAAGATAACATCGCAGACTTTGGGCGGAAGGTCAAAAGCAGTCAACTGCCGCTGATCAATCTCCATGCAAGAAGGTGAAGACTGGACCGGTTCGGGTGAAGAACCGTTCTCTGATGCTGCGACAGAAGATCCTCCTGAAGAGGCAGTCTGATTGGAGGATCCGTGGACAAACTCATTGTGCCCAGTCCGGAGCCACAAGAATGACTTGGGTCCGGTCGTTCTTGAGAACTCTGGGCAGAAGTGTTATCAGTGGAAAGGCGTACAGGAGAGCTGAGCTCCACTCAAGACAAAAGGATTCACCAAGCTAGGACTGCCTTGGAAACTCCAACGTGCAAAACTGCAGACATTGCATATCCTCTGCGGAGGCGAACAGATCAAACCAAAGCTCTTCCCACTGTTTAAAGAGACCTTAGACCACATCCGGATGGAGACACCATTCATGATTGACTATGCATCGACAACAGTTTGTCTCCTCTGGCATTCAGAGAAATGCCAGGGAAATGTTGAACCACCAGGGAAATGTCATGATGTTCCAGCCATGTCCAAAGGCGAAGAGCCTCTTGACAAAGGGTCCATGACCCCCACTCCACCCAGTTTGTTGCAGTACCACATGGCAGTGGTGTGGTCGGTGAACACCTGCACCACTTTCCCTTTGAGAGGAGGAAGGAATGCTTTCAATGCAAGTCGAGTTACCCGGAGATCCAAAAGATTGATGTGGAGCCCAGACTCCACAGGAGACCAGAGGCCTTTGAGCACCACCTCTCCCATGTGGCCGCCCCATCCCAGAACTGATGCATCTGTCACAACTGTGAGATCTGGTAGGGAAAGGGAGATGGATCTGCCATTGACCCAATCCCGATTCGAAAGCCACCACTGCAGGTATTTCGCAGTCCCCTCTGAGATCTGGACCATGTCAGTGAGATTCCCCTGGTGCTGTGCTCACAGGAACTTCAGGTCCTACTACAGAGCCTGCATATGCCATCCGGCATTTGGTACTAATAGGATGCAGGTAGCCATGAGGTCCAGCAGCCTCAGAGTCATTCTCACCAAAATCTGAGATAGAGGCTGAAACATCGGAATCATTGCCCGAATATCCCAGACTCGCTAATCAGGAGGGATAGTTCCAAAACTTCGACGTGTCAGATGAAAGGGAGCGTATGAGAGGGAGTCAGGTGTGACTTTGGGATGTTTGTAGTGAAACCCAGCGAATGCAGAAGGTTTGCCGTAGTCTGAAGGAGGGAGACGACTTTCTTGGAGGGTCTGCCTTCAACAGCCAGCCGTCAAGGGAGGGAAAGACTGAAATTCCTGACCAGCACAGATGAGCTGTGACCACCGCCATCAATTTAGTGAACACCCGAGGGGCGCTGGTAAGGCCGAAGGGGTGCCTGGTAAACTGAAAGTGCTTGTGACCTACCACGAATCGTATGAAACGTCTGTGGGCAGGCAAGACGGGGGTTTGAAAATGAGCGTCTTGCAAGTCCAACGCCTCCATCCAGTCTCCTGGGTCCAAGGCAGAAAGGACCTGAGGCCAAGGTAAGCATTTGAACTTCTCTTTCCTGAGGAAGAGATTGAAGGTTCTGAGGTCGAGGATATGACGCAGGTCCTTGTCCTTCTTCGGCACCAGAAAGTAGCAGGAATAGTAACCACAGCCTACTTCTAGCGCAGGAACCCTCTCTATGGCCACCTTGGCCAAAAGAGCCGTAACTTCATCATGGAGAAGCCCCAAATGATCCTCCGTTAGAGGGTCAAATGATGGAGGCATGGCTGGAGGGAAGTCTCGAAGGGGAGGGAGTAGCTCCTTTGGACGATCTGCAAAACCCACCCATCTGTTGTGGTGGATTCAAAGTTGGGCAGGTGATGGCTTATCCTGCCACCAATTGGTCTGAGGTGGGTGAACGGACTAGGAAGGTTTGGAGGCTGCAGCTGAGGAGGGGTGGACTGGGCAGACCTCTGTTTTCCTGTCCCACGAGCCCTTGGGATTCCGCATCCCCGGCCACACAGGGGATGCAAGGCATGCGTGGCACAGTGGCTAGGGAGAGGACGCGACAGGGAGCCCCTTTCGTGGCAACTAAAGGGGCAAAAGGCAGGCTGGTGGGGCCAAGGGGCAATTGAAAGTCCAAGGGACCGAGCCATAGCCCGGGAGTCCTTGAATCTCTCCAGAGCAGAGCCTGCCTTATCTCAGAAGAGATTAGCGCCAAAGTACATGTCCATGGGGGTTTGTTGGACATCCCCCGAAAAAACAGAAGTTCGTAACCAGGTGTGGTGTCGTAATGCCACTGTCGACCAAACCGATCTGCCTAGAGAGTCGGTCATGTCCAGCCCACATTTCATGGTGAACTTGGCCACATCTCTCCCATCAGCAACAGCCTGGGAGACTATTGCACGGGCCTCCTCTGGCATCTGCGGCAGAACTTGCGCAACAGTGTCCCACAAGGAGTGGGTATAACAGCCCAATTGGCATGTGGTGTCCACTGACCGCAATGCCAGACTGGAGGAAGAAACCATCTTTTTCCCAAGATTATACAGCCTTCTTGATTCCCTATCCAGGGCAGTGGAAGGGAATGCACCAGATGATGAGGGTGTCTGAATGCCAAGCTCTCAGGTGTGGGGTGCTGGGTCAGGAAATTAAGGGTTGTTTGGGGCGGGCCAATGGCACTGAGTGATTGTACTATTCACAGGAGCCCCTGTGCTGGGTCTAGATCAGTTACCCAGTAGGACATCAGTGAGGGCTTCATTAAATGGAAGGAGGGGTTGCGAAGCAGCAGCTCCAAGCTGAAGCACCTCCGTCAGGAGATTATTCCTGACCGCAACAGTAGGCAGCTCAAGGCCAAGGACCTCACCCACTCTACTGACCACCATAGAATAAAAAGCTCCCTCTGACATAGCCACGGAAGGAGGAGGCAGCATGCCAGTTTCTGGGGAGGTGTCAAGACCATTGGCATCGCCCAATTCCTGAGCAGAGTCCATATTCTCATCTTCATGGTATTCATAAGGGTTCAGCGAGCCCCCTCCAATCCTTCCTCATATCCATACCCAAAGAAAAAAAAAAAGGGTCTGAATCACACCTGGGGTGGTTAGGCCGAGTCAAAGTCGGAATCAGTGTTGACAGATGCTATTCCGGCTCCAGGTCGTTAGGGATTAGGATTGGGTCGATGTTGATTACAGGCCCAACTGACGTCAGGAGCGTTGCCAACTTCGCCGGTGCTGGGGAAGGTCTCAGTGGTACGACCGGCGCTGATCTGGAGGGATCTTTGGTGGCCGTAGCTTCCAGCGCAAAACCCGAAGGGCCCCCTTCTGAGCCCCTAGGCCTCGAAGGCACCGCAGAGTGGTCATATTGCCCAAATATGAAGCGCAAGGCCTCATAAAATTCTTAGATGGGCAGGAGTCGCTCCGGCTCTCCAAAATTCAGGGAGGCACAGAGCGGACCCGTTATCAGGTTCCGTGGACGGATGCCTAGAGCCTCTACGCTCTTCCCGCGTCATCGGTGCGGCAGGGTGAAGTCGAGGAAAGCCTGGCCTTCTTGGACTTCTTCTTCTTCTTCTTACCCGAATGTTCCAATGATTTGGAGGATGACGAGTGGTGATTACTCCGACCGGGAATGATGTAGAGTCGGGCGCCGGGCAGCCATGAGCTTTACGGACTGCTTCCTCAAAGCCTTCAGGTCCAGGGCCCAACACTCTGAGCACTACTCCGGGTCGTGATTGCGCTCCAGACACCACAAACAGACCGGATCTGTCACTGACATCATTCGGTGACAATCCTCGCAAGGCTTGAACCCGGTGGCATCCATAGACGCACCAAAAGACACTAGAAAATTCAACAAAAATGTCTAGGCCAGTCAAAAAGTGACCAGGGTAGCTCTTCTCCGGATCAGCGGGTGACGCAGAAAGAAAAGAACTGTCACCGCGCCAAGGCGGCTCCTATATTTGAGCCAGGCGTCATCACAGCGACCACGACAAATGCAGAGTCGACCAATGCCACCTGACGGCACTCAAGGGTACTGCTCAAAGACAAAAATCTTGGGATACAGTCGGACACCTGGGGAAATTCTAAGGTAAGAAATCTGCAACTAGAACTTTCTATTAGATATGACCATTACATTTGCACAGACACAGACTATGATGTCTGGAAATTGCATCACCTAATGCAATGATTTGTTTTAATCATATAATGGTATGTGTTTCCAGCACAGTTCAGAATTAACAAAAACGTGCTTCATCTGTACTCCTAATTCTGATATATTCTGAAGGGTATTTAATGTCGTCATGTGATAGAAAAAACTCTTTTCTAACCCCAGTATCCATCAAGACTGTCGCATAAATCCTCTCACTTTGAAGTCAGAGAAAGAAAAGTAAACACTAAGTTCCCACCGAAGACAGAGCCTGACATTTGACCTTGTTCTTTGAATGCACAGCAAATGTGATGAGATATGAACAAGATTTACAGGCATGTTTACAGAAAGGGAGCACTCGGAAGGATACTGTAAATAAAGTTTGGGCAAGGGAGGGGACGAACTCAAGCTGCATAGCCTAAAACAAATAAAGCCAGCAAATTGAAAGCAACTAAATGTGACTTACAAACCACAAAGCCAATGGCAGGAAACGGGCGGAATGCATTCCCAAGGAAGCTCTATGAATGTACTTAAAGTGACAGTTGTGGAATACTTTGTGGGTAAAGTCCAGAATTTTAGTCCAGTCCATATCTTGCAGAGATTTGGCCACATCAATCACCCAGGTACTATGATGAGAAGACCTGGAGTGGTCTCCATGTTCCAGGAAAGGTCTGTACACCCATTCTATCAGTTTGCCACCAGTCCCTATGGTGTAGAGCTTCTGGCACACCTCATGAAGGGTTAGCGCTAGGTGGCAGACATGAAATAGGGCATATAATTATTGTTTAAGGTGGTTTTAAGTAAGGAGTTGACCAGGGTAAAGATGGTAGTCTGCACAAGGGTTTGGAAATTTAGTAGCTCGCCGCCCAGAAACAAATCCCACAATTTTAAGACACCTTCAGCATGCCACTGATGGAGTTGTACTGAGCACAGCCGTCCTGTGCGAGTGGGAAGGCTTAGCAAAGTAGTGCAGGAACACAGGGTTTCTTTGTGTCAGTGAGTTTACAAACTCAAAGGTTCTAGCAAGGCAAGAGAAAGCTGTGCATGATAACCACAGATGGTGATCTAAAGATTGGTCAGTAGGAAACAATGAGCAGTGCAGCAAGCCCTCCTTAAAAGTCTTTACAGATAAACCCCATCTCATGCAGGGGGGTGGGCAGAAAGCCAGCGAGCCACCCATTGGGCCTGTGCAGCTGAATAATTGCGATCCAAGTCCAGAAAGCTTAATCCACCCGCAGTCACGGGTAGCTTTAGAGTGAAAGAGCTACTCAACGGCTCCCCAGCAACAAAATCAGATGTGTGGCATGTCTGAAGAAGGAATGAAGGATGCGGACAGGGGATGGTTTGCAAAATATTACTATCATCGGGGTAGCCCACCATCTTCACTAGTGCCACATGGCCCACTACAGAAAGCAGAAGAGAAGACCAAAAAGCAAACTGGACTCGGAGGGACCGTGACGCTCTGCCAAGACTTCCATCCTGCAAATCAGTGGGAGAATGGTAGAAATTAATCACTAGGTATCGAAGGGTAACTGGTTCCCAGTTCAATCGGAGTTTTAATTGTATATAAAGGGGAAAACAGTGCCACATGTTAAGGAAACACTAATTACATTTTAACGTTTTTACATTTTGTTTGTGAAATTTACATGCCACATATTTTGAAGATTCTATGTGTACTTAACACTTGGGGATAACCAAGTTCACTAGTTTGGCTTTTGCTCAATTTCAAAACCATTTTAAGACATGAACAAATTGGGCAATTGCCTTGCACAACCTTGCAAGGCATCTGGCCTCTGCTCACCCTTCACAAGCATGAACAGCGGACCATTGCACCAGAAGAGTTTGCCAAGGTGGGTGGGTGTTTCTTGTTCAACCACTTGACAGTGCCTCTTCGGTTTCTCTCATGAGTGCACACAACTCCCCAGGAACCCAATACCTTCTGATAGTCTTGGTGGACCCATCTTGTCTGATTTTAGGAATTGTCCCACTTTGTTCTTCTCTTCCTTATTTATCCAGTTCTTAGCAACAACCCTTTGAATCAGTTGCCGTGGATCTCCCATTTGATCTCAATTTCATCCTCCTCTTTTATTATCTTTGATTAATAGTCCTGGCTCCCAGTTCTGAGATAAATGTAGAGTCCCAGACATACACTCTAGTGCTGCAATTCTACAGACAAGTTGTGGGTACCTCACATTGTAACATTAGGTGTGAGACTGTCGCCCACACCATCTGCCCTAATTGTTTTTTAGGTTGAAAGTCAATGGGTGGTTGGGAACAGCCAATTTACTTCTGAACAAGGAAGTAATGTGACACCTGAATGTAGCATACCAGGAGGCAATCACAAAAAGACCACAGTGAATAAATAGTGCTATGTTAAAAAAGAGTAAATAAATGCACTGATAACAGTAAGGCATGGCCTCTCTTGGGTGTGTCTGTAAAACTGACATTTGTTCCTGATTGTTTGTCTGGAATTTTGACCCTTTGTCCTGAATTTGTTACAGTACTGTCTAGAATTTGCCTCAATGCCGGGTGGTCACCCTAGTTCTAGTGCTCACTACCAGCCCCGTCGCCTTCACCCCTGCCACCACCCACCCCCCCCAAGCCTAGCTTCCTCCATCTCTAACTTAGTCTGCCTCTCGTAGGCCTCTTAACAGCCGTCCTTTTCATTCTCTCGGTTACTAGTCGTGCCCCCTCCGTGGACCACCCATTAACAGATGTTACTGGTAGTGAGACTCTCTGTAGGTGAGGTGAGGAACCCTCTCTTCAAACAACACCTGCAACGGAGGAGTGGGGTCAGACAGGAGTTCAAGGGGCTGGTGACAGGCAGCGGCTGTGCTAGTGTCCGGCAGATCTAAGAACAGGCCTCAAGCATCCCAGATGCTCGAGGAGGATGTGTGGAGGAGGCCCAGTATTTAGGCACCAGGAGGATTAGACGTCTCTACAGCTATGTGTGAAGGGGTGGGGGCACTAGTACTGCTCTGAAGGAAATAATCTTGTTTCCGACATTAACAGACCTCGCTGAACAAGAAACCGACGGGGCTTCACATCATTTACAGATCAAGAGCAGTCGCCCTTTTGAATAGACTTCCTCATTTGTATGTGAGAATATGAGACAGCCAGTGCACATGGGGTTGCCTTTTCATGCTGGCATGATACTCGTCCACTCACTAATGTTACACAGGAAGGAAGAATAAGCGCTTAGGTTGTGATTTGGATCCTCTGCCCGAAACACCTATGTTTCTCTGGGTTTAACACGTATTTGGAGTTCCCGTCTAGAGACTGAATTTGTTGGTCACCTCTGATCTGCTATGAACATTCTTGCATATTACAAGAACCTTCAAGATGCAGGCTGCGACTCAGTTTTAAGATGCAGATTGGTTCCTAATTAAAATCACTCAACACAGTAAATACATGACCATTCGTAAATAGTGCTTTCGTAGTCTATTTTCCACTTCAAAGCGCTTTACATAAAATGCGTACAACTGACTAATGTCGTAGTTCAACACGGGAAGGAAGAATGGTCAAACTGACCTTACCGGTTTCACACTTGTGACCTGCATTTGCCGCCATTTATCAGCAGCGCATGCTTAACTCGTGGAGGGAGAAGGCAGCAATTTTTAGGGTCGAGCCTGCGTTGCATGCGCTCACAGCGAGACGCTTTAGTTATTAGAAAAGGGCTCGGAGCCCTGTCAACGTCAGTGTGTTTGATTGGTTCGTGGGCTTGCCTAGTAAAATCTGCTTGCTTTCATTAGTGGAAGGCATGCACACGTCATGCCTTTTCCGGTGGTTAGCCCTCCTCGAGCGCAGCGACCAAGTACAGAAAACATGCGAGGGTCGCTGTTTTCTGTTGGATCGTGGACTACATTTTCTCTATTTCCCTAGTGCGATTTCGCTTGGCAGAAGTCGACCGCTTACACAGTTAATTTCACTTTTTTACGTACATAAAAGCACTTTTGCCGATAGATGAAAAGTCGGGTTAGGAGTTTACAACGCGATCAGCTCTAACATGAGCAAACGCGAGACCCGTTGCATTGCAAATGCTTGTTTTGTGAGTTGCCGGACCCAGACTGTAAATACTGAAACAATGAAATTCCAGAGTAATAAAAAAAAATAAAAAAAAACTCCTTCCTCACTGTGCTTTTGTTGTTCATGAGCGGAGCTGGTTGATAGAGGGCATTATTTTAACAGGAAGGAGTTTTGCAAGGATTAAACCCCCAGCTTATCCCTGCTATGATCTTCTTATCACCAACAGCATCTCCTTGTGACCTCAAACAAACTTGGTCTCTGTGCCAAGTGACAAAATGACACTCAAAGGATCTCTTTCAGTAATCTCACAGACAGCTTTCACTTTCTTTATCTAACCCTGTTAGACGAGACAGATTCACTTGTCACTGCATCAGGTCAGTGAAATATGCCCTGCGGTAAACTTAAAGCATGCAATCAACTTCTGCCTTAACATATATTAGAATAGAATATGGATTGCAAAATTGACAAAGACAATTTGTCTTGCCTATAAAAACTATTGGCTTTGGCAAACTTTTGTAGCCATGCTGTAAAGCACTGCGGTTGTTCTGCAGTGTGGTTAGGACTAATTTTTAAAAAATGCTATGATGCAGCCAGGGCTAATGGACCTCTTTTGAGGGGTTATTATTGTAGATGCATCATAGTCCTTTTATTATTATTTTTAGATATGCTGCACAGCAGCCACAATGCTAGATAGAATGGCTACAAATCATTGCCAAAGTAGGCAATGCCTATGCTGTACAGCAGGAAAAGAATACAATGGCAGAGCAAATGGCAAAACCTATGGGCTTTGCCACTGCTTGTTTATTTTTGAGCCTCAGTGCAGGGGAAGGGCTTGCCCGAGGCATTTTTGTTTATGTCACTGTAATAACGATCGGCATACATGGCTCGCTGATGTCATTACAGTGAAAGTGAAATTAGTTGATCTGCTCATTTCACTTTCAGTGCTCGGGGTGGGGCTATCTCAGCCCCCCAAGAACCAAACCACACAGGAGAGGTATTGCTAGAAAGGGGAAAATCTCCCCTTTCCAACAATACCTTTCCCAAGTGGATCCCTGCTTAGGGATTGCTCAATGACGGTGATCCCAAAAGCAGGGATCCACCCGACTAGACACCGGGGATTTCTTTTAGTGAAAGAGAGCCGGCCCTTAGGTAAGGGAAGCTCCTCATAATGGGGTTATTATTTAGGCTGATTTCTGCAGACTAGCCTTATGTTTGGCCCGATCTGGCCCCTCGGGGGGGGGGGAGAAAATTACTTGACACCAGGGATTTTTATAAATGTATCTCAGGGAGCATCCTTTGGGCAAGGGTTGCTTCCAAATACAGGGGCATTATTTGCCATTTTCACCCCCAATCCCTCCTGGCACTTTGGCCCTATCATTTTGGCCCTACCAATCTGCCCCAATTGTGTTACTCACTAATTTCTTTTTTTAAGTTGCAGCAGTGGGGGTTCCCCTCCCTCCCCCTCCCCCCCCAAAAAAGGAAACACTCTCTCTGCGCCCACCCAGGGGGCACATGGATGCAATTATCCCATCTGCTCTCCCCGGGGGCTGGGATCAAAAGCCCACTAGACACCAAGGATTACTTCTGTTTGTAGGGGTGGGGGCTGCCCAGGATGGGTATGCCCCTCCCCTACAAAAATGGTGAAACTGTGCTTCTGATCCCCTGTGGACTTTAGTATCTCATCCCAATGGTAAGCAAAATGATATTTGATTTTTTGGGTGCTTTTACAGATTAGGCCAGGATAGTTTGGCTAACTTCCAGTATAATCCCACTTGTAATGGTGAACTGTTGCATGTTTCAGGCTTGAGTAAGCTGCCACCTTGAAAAACCCACCAGACCCAGACAGTTCTGAAAACTAGACATCTGGAGGAATCCAGGGTGGCGTGCTTTGCATCATCCCACGCCATTTTCTTAATCACAACGCCCTGCAAACCTCAAATGTTGACAAAAAATACACATTTTATATCAGATCTCTGTGATGGAAACTTCCAGAACCCGTAGGAATCCACAAAATTCATACCACAAGGCATTGCCCCACTTCTGCTGATAACAAAAAGCTCTACTGGCACTAGGACCAGCCACTTTAGTGGCACAGCATTTTTACTGGCACAAGTGGAGAAATACTGGGTGGTAAGAGGTTTGTGGATTACTGCAGATTCCGGAAGTTTCCATCACAGAAATTTAAGGGAAATGTGTGAGTTCAGGCAAAGTTTGAGGTTGTCAGGTATTGTGGGTGAAAGAAAAAGCTCTTGGGATCCATGCAACTCACCCCTCCTTGGATTGCCCTAGGTGTCTAGTTCTCAACATGTACTGGTTTGCAAGGTTTCCCTAGGTACCGTCTGAAATAGGGCCCAAAAACCACATCTACCCACTTTGCAAAAAAAAGGGTGTCAGTTTTGGGTGGAAAAATGTGATGCATCTATGTTGCATTTTGGACCGTTTCCTGTCACATATTCTATGCCTACCCACACAAGTGAGGTACCATTTTCATCAGAAGACTTAGGAGAATGATGGGAGGGAGGAAGTATGTGGCTCTGTGCAGACTCCAGAACTTTCAATCACAGAAATATGAAGAAAATGTGTTTTGTTAGTCAAAGTTTAAGGTTTGCAAGGGATTCTGGGTAAAACAACCTGGTGCGAACCATGTAAGTCACCCCTACCTGGACTCCCCTAGGTGTCTAGGTAACAGAAATGTACAGGTTTGCAAGGTTACCCTGGGTGCCGGATGAGGTATATCCCAAAAACCACAGCAACCCACTTTGCAAAAAACAGGTTAGTTTTGATTAGAAACATTTGATGTATCCATGTTGCGTTTTTCTGGGTTTTTTGTCAGGAGCACTTGGCCTATCCACACAAGTGAGGTACCATTTTTCTTGGGAGACATGGGGAACAAAGAACAGCAGAACACGTGTTATTACCAACTGCATTTCTCTGCATTGCACTTTCCAAATGTAAGACAATGTGTAAGAAAGATGCCGTTACTAGAAATACACTATAATTCACATGCTAGGATGGGGACCCACAAATTCAGAGATGTGCAAATAACGCTGGCTTCTATACTCCATGTGCCCATTTTGGAAATACATAGCTTTCCTGGTTACTTACTTTTCACTACTTACCTTTTACCATATGATTTGCTCTACACCTGATCGTCAATAAAAAAAAAACTGCAAGGTGCAGCTCAGTTACTGGCTCTGGGTACCTCAAGTGCTTGGAAAACCCACAACCCCTATATATCCCCACCACCAGAAGGGTCTAGCAGATGTCATAGTATTTAGCTCTTCTGAATCGGTCACAGTGATGAGAAGTTACAAATGAAAATGTTGTCACTAATGCCTGTTCTTTCCTACTAATTTTCAATATTTTTCTATTACAACAATGTGTTTCTTTGAGAAGACCTTGAAGGATCTACGCAAATGACCCATTACTGAATTCAGACTTTTGTCTAGTTTTCAGAAATGTATAGCTCTCAAGGATCCACCAAGGGTTTCACACCCATTTCCACCACAAACTGAAAGGATACCGAAAGCACAACAAATAGGGAAAATGGCCTTTCTCAGTAAAATGACAAAACTTTGTTAGGAAGTTTGGTTTTCTGAATCAAGTCTGCCTGTCCCAGAAAGCTGGGAAGATGGTAATTTTAGCACCATAAACCTTCTGTTGATGCCATTTGAGGGGAAAAAAAGAATAATTTCTTCTGCTGCACTTTTTCACATTTTCCCCCAAAAACAAAATTTAGCTATATTTTGGTTAATTTCTTGGTTCTCTCCAGGGGAATCCACAAACCCTGGGTACCTTTAGAATCCCTACGATGTTTGGGAAAAAAAAAGGAAGCAAATTTGTGTGGATAGCTTATGTGAGCAAAATGATAATGGGGGCCTAAGGGCGTACTAAGCCTTATCTGGGAGGGGTGGAGGTGGGACGGGACCCGGGGGCTAGCAGCGAAGGGGTTAAACTATTGTCCAGTTTGTGCATCTGATGGATGTAGAATTAAGATGGACAATAATAAAACATTGACTCCATGACAGAGCCAATTGCCTTTAAAAGTGAGGTTTCTGCATTCAGTGTGCACCGAGATTGATGCCAGCTTTTCCGTATTTTCTGGAGAGGCGATTACAGTACACATACACTAATATTAAATTTTAAATTATAAGATGGCCACGTGCAATTTTTATATTTATAGTTTGTGTCAGAGTGGTGTACATTATTTACTTTTCATCACACAACTGAGTTTTCAACTTTGCTGTACAACATTACATTTCTTTGTTTTGTTTGATAAGTAGCTACAGAAGTAAAAGAGGGTACATTGAGGATAAATTTGAAATAATGGTATTTGGGGGCTTCTCCGAGTCCAGTGAATGTAGATTTTTCATGTGAAAAATGACCATGCTTCTTGGTGTACAATGTTTCGTGTACAATAGTGTTTTGTGGAGTACTCTCTGTGCACTAATGCAGTTGGGATAGTTGACAGTTGAATCCCTATCCTATGTTTAAAAAACATGCAGCGTTAACACTGAGCATAAAAAAAAAAAGTTAATGCCAGTGGTATACTGCATTGTCTTGGGGTTCTCAATACCAGTGCTCTTGTTTTCACTCCTATAGCGCAAACACCACCCAAAGGTATTATTGGAGTGCTTTACATGAGCACCAGTTACTTTGCACAAGGACGCATTTGTTTTTGTAGATATAGAGAGATTAAGTAATTTGCCCTGGATCACAGGATGTTGAGCCAATGCTGAGACTTGAACCAAGTTCCAAAGTCAGCAGCTCTGGCAGTTAGGCCATATCTTCTCCCCGAAGTTCACTTTACTATGGGGCCTAGGTATTACTATCTTCTTCTCATGGTAGTCCCTACCCCTCCTCTTTTGTCTCCGTTTGCTTCTGAGCTTCCCATAGATTGACCACCACTGTAGCACTTTCTTAACCTGAAAGAGAGGCTACTGCTATCAAGCTGTTAAGTGCCCCCGGGGCAGCATTACAAACACAGAATGATCAAATCAATCAGAGCGTTCTTTGCTAAGCTACCATCCAATCAGAGCCTTCCTCCCCAATCAAAAGTCTCCAATGGGAGCAGAGGAAGTGTTGGCCAATCAGAGCTTGACTATCCCGCGAGCTCGAGTGAAGACAAAACATTAGTAATGCATACACTATGGGTGAGTGCATGTGTCACCCACTTACAGAATTTAACTACTGTAAAGCAAAATACTGTTAGAAGGTTTCTCTCTGGCTCCTCCCCGTGTCAGTGAATGAGCAACTGGCCTGACACACTGGAAGAGTGCGGTGAGTCTCAACTAAAGAACAGATTTAAGACAGGTTGCACGCACCACAGGACTGATCGGAATGACGATGACCAATCATGCTCCAGTTCTTCCAGCAACAGAGCGCCAAAGTACTGCATCATGTGGTCACAACACTGGGCTTGTGGTAGCGCCATCACTCCACTTAGCTGGGAAAGCACAACCACTGTGCATCAGGACAAGCAGTAGCATTATTCTGCCAATCAGCGCCAAAGTTATAGGAAATCCACCAAACACACTCTAAAAAAATGAATGGATAGCCAAAGGAATGACTCAAAAGTCAGTCTGAAAGGTGGAAACAAATCAAGAACAGACAGCCTTAAAAAAGTGTATAATCCCTGCAGTGCTCAAGGGCTCAAAAATCCTGCAGACCAGCTCTCCAAAGTGCTTAGGGAAGTTGTTATTTAGTAAATATTTTAGCTCGACTGATGATCTCACTATCTGGAGTTTGTACGTCTCCTTGGCCTTCAGAAAGCATGCAAAGTTTGTGACCTCTGCTTGCAAATCTTTGAATGACTAACAGTAGTCTCACATTTGCTTCCGCTCCGAAAAACCTTCGCCAATCATACACTTGAACTTGAAAGGTAACTCGCACTGTTCCTTAATATAGCTATCTCCTAGCTGCACGTATCAGCCCACAGCAAAATGTTTCCCTCCACCCGTCTTGGCAGATTATTTAGTGCTCGTTGGACCCTATATGCGTGATGAAGCCAACTGAGGCCTGAACCTAATACTCCTGCTGGTATGGACTGATTTAGGTCACGATTCCTCATCTCCACAACAGAATTACCCTCAGGATGATATGGGGAAGACTAATGGAGTTCAGCACTCATCATCCTCATGGTGTCCTTTAATGCCCTAGAGGCAAAAGCAGGGCCCTGGTCCAAGTGGAATGCTGTAATTGTATATGTAAAGATAAAGACCTGCGTCTTTAATAACAGTTTGAGCATCAGCTGACCTCTGTCTCATTATCCACAGGAATCTAGAAAAAGAATAAACAGTGACTAAGATGTATTTGTATGCACCATCAAGTTGTAAGGGACCACAATAGTCCAGGTACACACACTGAAGCGGCCTACTGGACACTAAAAGGGATTTCTGCAGTGGGTGTTTGATGTTGGAGCCCTTCAAAAGTGTTTCTGTAAAAGTGATATTGTGGCTGCCACGCCAGCATGAGGAGATGCAACACCCTCATGCCCTGTTCTGATGAGATCTAATCTCTGGTCTTTATTGAGGGATCAATCACTCTTCCAACCCGGGAATTGTCGCAAAGGAAATATTCTGTGCACTGATATGGTAGGAATATTTTGTAGGGTATGCTTTTGGATGAGGCTCGCCCTCAGCCGAAGCTTTCACTGCAGCCTGAATCTCATTATCAAATCTTGTATGAGACCGAGTCACTGCAACAACAGACACTGTAGCTACTGCGGTTTTGGCAGCTTCATAAGCCAACATATTTCCTACAACTTATACTCCTACACGTTGATGGCCCAATGTATGTACTACACGAGCATCTGGTAGCTTATCCTTTCAATCAGCTACCCTCCCCCATAGAGTTCTGTGTTTTATGGGGTTCCCCTTTGAGTCTTTGAAACAGTTCAACCACCACTGACTGAGATAATCATTGTAGGACTAAACACAGTAGTAGGAATCACACACAATCAGTGTGAGCTGTTCTGGAACTGTATTTTCCAGTGCCAAGATAAGAGCTTTACGCTCAGCCAACTGTGCTGTGCAGCCCCAGAGGGTCTGCGTGTAGGTATTTTGTGGGTGGAATACACCTTTCCTCATCAATGTTCACAGCGGCGCAAGCGGCTGCGTATTGATGTTTTGTACCTACAGCTGGTTGTGCTGAACCATCAATGTAATTGACAGTTTGGCATCTGTCAAGTGGCAAGATATTAGTAGGTACTCCTGTTCGTATAGGAGAAATTCTTGAGCTTCAAGTTTTGGGTCAAAGATGTCTTCAACATAAGAGGTAGTCAGGGAGGTTGCCTACTGAATCCAACGTGGATGCAATGCTTTAGCATTAGGAACGCTTGCTTTGGTGACAGCCTCTAAGGCCAGCACCGGGGTAACAGCAATAATGTGTTTCCCTTGGGCAAGTGGCCTCTCCTTAATGACAGCCATCTGCACGTCAGTCACAGTTTCTTCTGCGAGTGCAAAAAATGTTCTGCGTTTGAGGACAAATGAGATTTGTATGCTATGGGCACTGTGTCTCCCTCGTTAAAAATTACATAGGTGTACCCGATGACACCAGCAATTATTCTGATGATCAAATTTGTCTTGTCACGTGTATGAAAGTGTTTTGCTTCTAGCATATCATGCTGTATTTCTCTAAAAA
Source organism: Pleurodeles waltl (assembly GCF_031143425.1). Lineage (NCBI taxonomy): Eukaryota > Metazoa > Chordata > Amphibia > Caudata > Salamandridae > Pleurodeles > Pleurodeles waltl. The sequence goes on from NC_090439.1 coordinate 973,824,921, forward strand.
TGCGTGTGTGTTCTCATGTCCAGTGTTTGCTTGAAAAATCTGGGCAAATTAAATCATAGAATGATTTAATGTGTTGTGCATAACGTGGAATGTAAATTCTGCCAAATTTAAAGAAACCAAGTAATGGCTGCAGTTTCTTGATGGTATTGGGTAGTAGAAGCTGAGCACATTTCTCTAGAAAGTGTGGGGCCAGGCTCTTGCCTTCATCTTATAGCTCATATCTGAGAAACAATACACTGAAAAAGGCTATTTTAGTTTTCTTAAAATTGAGCTTGTAGCCTAAGACGGGGAATTCTATAGATGTGACACGGGCAGAAAACAACCCTGGGCTGTCGTTATAGCCGTATGGAAAATGGCAAAAGTGTTTTTGTGAGCAAAATGAGAATGCACTGAGGTCCCGACTTTCATGCGCTAAGTTTTGGCAGAAAAAAAACATTGGAAATATCCAAAGTTGTTTTATATTTCTTATGGACTATGTTGTTAATTAGTGCGGTGCTGTGTGCATTTTGTATCACGTATGTGCGTGTGCAGTTGTTTAAGTGTTTATAATCTAAGACCATTCTATATGAATACTCTGGTTTGGAATGGGGAATAATGGGTTATTCATTACAGAGACACAGGGCCCTAATACTTCCTGGCACTTGAGGCCGAGGTGTAAACCCAATGTTACATGGAATGGGGAATCCTTATCCCACCCTACATGGTTGCGGTACAGCACGGGTGTCTGAGCCAAAGCCCAGTCAAATACATAGGCTTCCTTTACCGCATCTGGAACAAGATCTGAGAAAGAAGGCAAAATGACAACTTCCTCATGTGGGAGCTTGCAGATGTACTCGGGTGGCCAGTCTTTTTCTGCCAGTAGAATATCACAATTAAGTTCTTCCCAAAAAGATTACACTAATAGTGCACTCTATGTTTCCCTCAACTTGGATATATAAATAATATACCCTGTTGGGTAGGAGGGCGTGCCCGTCCACAGTCTTGACTAGCTATTAGTTGCTGTCACATCCAGATGATCTTTCAGACACTGGTAACAAATCGTGACCTCTGCTGCACTGTCTAGCAGAGTCTCTGCCCACGTCTTGTTCCTCAACAGCGTCTTCAACGTTGCTGGCATGTTTAACTGTTATTGCAGCCACTTTTTTCTTTTTAAATTGGGGCTTCTGTTGGGGAGATTGTCCTTTTTCTTGTCTGAGAAATGCTGCAAGTCTTTTCTCTGCTTCATGTAGTCAGCTCATTGCTCTGACCAGCCCACTCTCTCACTCCATTTATCCGGCGTGTCCTGGGAGGACAGGGACATGTATCAATGTATCTGTCAGGAGTCTTTAAAGTTTATCTACTGAGATTATATCTGCTTTCAGAGATCTCTGGATGCGGGGAGTCAGTTCTCTGACTTCTATCTTTATTTTGTTTTTGTTTATCCCACCGTATTTTAGAACCCTCTTGTGCTTGTTTAATACCATCCTTAGGGGTGGTACTGTGAATTTCCTGTTTTTTTTTGGCTAGACTCCCAAAGTGTCCCATCCTATACTAGTATAGGTTTCAGAAATAATTTTCAGTAGTTGACGATCCTGTTCCAACTGTGTAATCTCCTGGAGCCACTGGCGTATAGCCAACGCTAACACTTCCTCTTTAATGTTACTAAGTATTATTGAGGAGACTGTTTTGAAGTTGCACATCAGTTTCGTCCCCAGATCCAGGGCTGGAGCAGCCCCATGTTCATTTTGAATTTGTTTTAACACTTCCGGTAAGTTGGGAAGATTCAGGGCACCATGCGTGGTAGTGTATATTGCAACCAAGACTGTTCCCCATGTGGTACAGTCGTCCACTGAGGGAACCATTCCAAATGGCAAGCACATTGTAAGAATTCTATGTTTCTCTTTGGGTCCAGTATGGGGAAAAACTGCTTCCAGCTGGTCAGTTTTTTGTGCATTCCAAGGGCACCTTGCTCAAGACAGAATGTAGTTTGTGGGTTAATTCAAGTAATAGTCAATTGGTGTCCAGCTGGTGATGCCCGCACTGGGGTAGTGTTCAGAGTTTGCATTACGAACTGAATGAGTTGTCTGTATGGTGCTTCTAGTTCATTGTAAAAGTTGCGCAGATCAGCTACCTGCATGGTAAATACACCAGGATATAGTGGCACATGGCAAAAATAGGCAATGTTGGCCCATCATTACTTAAGGGACCTAATCTCACGGGTGGTATTACATGTGGTAGGGCACCATTGAAACAGTTTTCATGTTCTTGATAAGAAAGTGGTATCACTAGATACTGTAAGCTTGGTACCATTGTGGTATGTTCACTATTTCATATATGTGAAATGTATATGTTGTAGTGGCTTCTTCAGGAAAGGTGACCCAGGAATAAAATGTTTGTTTGGTAAGCTTCATGAGCTTACATAATAAACGTGACATTCCGGCCCTCATCGGCTACTAGAGATTGTGTTAATACATGTCTGACATTTGCTGGAATGTCTATGGCGTTAGCCAGGTTGAGTAATGGGTACAGAGAAGGAACGCCAGATAAGGAAAATCCTTTTTAAAGATCAAGCCTGAACAACTTACAGCCTATATAGGTGCTCTCTATTCAGCTTAGGAGGATTACCCCGAACTCCACGGACATCTACATATAATGGTACTTAGGGTACCTGCTCAAGACAGAGACATAGACAGAGTTCCTGTGTGAGACAGAGATACTCGGGATATCCGTAAATTAGTGCCAAACACCATTGTTGGTGGTATCATGTCGTAGTTGGACTCTTGCTCCTTAGCGAGACTGCTCGTTTAGGGATGACAGCACTTTTGCTTGTAGGCGACTGTGTCACTCCTACAACAAGTCGCAAATGCTGGCCCAGCCCTCCTGGCTCACAAGCAGCACCTCACTGAAACTCGGACCTTAAAGGTGAGGTACGGGCAGCCTTGCACATGGACTCTAGGTGCAACTTCTCAGGGGAGTTGTGGTGAAATGGAAGTTACCCTTCTCTCTCATTAGCAAGACGTCTCTTACACACAATCAATGAAGGAGATGCAGAAACGTTTTCAATATATTTATTTAAAAGAATGCAATCTACGGCAATAATTAGGATAATGAGAGTTAATAAAAGCAAAACCGTGAAGATGAGAGTTGTGAACATTAAAACCCCTACCATCTTGCAAAAAAAATAAGATATGAAATTCCTAACAAAGAAAGCCTAATCTCTACCCTGAGAGCTAACTTGCCAGTACCATGTCCATGAGAAGCACCCGCCAGCCCTCATTAACTTGGAATGAGGTGCTAGGTCAGACTCCATGCAGTCACAAAGACTGAGTTCTGTAGCAAGGTGACTTGTAGCATAGATGGCATCTCGAAGGAACCCCTCTAATGACCTAGTCTGTGTGAGATGTATTTATACTGATCATGTAGGACCTCTGATGCAGGTATGTACATAAGGAACTGATTATGTACGCAAACATGTGTCAGCAATTACATAAACAATGTCTAACAAGTGTGCATTATGTTGCTGTCAAGCGTAAGAGAAAAGGACATGATGACAATACCTATGTACATTACTGATAATGACGCTGATAAGGACGCCTTCTCAGAATGGCTCTGATAATGAAAAGCAAAGTATTTCTTATAAAATGTAAACAACTGCCAAAAGCTAAAAGAAATAATGAAATAAATAAGATAAAACGGAGCATGCTAAGTAGGTAAAAGGTTACTAGGTAAAAAGAGCAACAAGTCTGCAAGCCGATGGCTAAGCTGTCTCCAGTGCTCAGTAGTGAACTTAAATGGATCTACCGCACCAGTGCGTAGATCTTCGAAGCACCAAAAGTTTGAATAACAATCCGTAGCCTGTGTGTAGAGCAACCCGGTGCTTGTTTTTTCTTGTTACCTATCTCGCTTCTTGTCATGCCACACCTCTTACTCTCCCTCCCAGACCTCTACCGAGATTGGTCTATACGTCTGTCTTCTTTAATTTTCTTTTGTCATTTCTCATCCCTCTCCTCCCCTTGACCCCACCCACTTTTCATCTGGCATTATCCACCCCTCTGGACTCTCATAGGGAGTCTTTATAGTAGTCAACTTTTTTTGTACAATCGCAGTTCAGTGGGTAGTGCCAAGCGGCTCTTTCGAAGCAGATAGATCAATCAATAAATGTGTTGAAGTAACATAACATTCTTTCTCTGTTTTTAGCACTCTGCCAGGGGCGTTGCTTTGCATCCAAAACTAAATCACGAGCTAAAGCCCGGCAGCTTCAAAGGGTCTATCTATTGGCACCTATAGATAGACCCTTTGATGCTGCTGTGCTTTGACCAGTGATTTGGTTTCGGCCGCAAAGGGACACCTTAGGCAAAGTGCTAAAAATCTTTAACATTGACAAAGCCAATAGCTCTCGCATTGCCAAGACCAATTGGCTTTGCCAATGCTTGTAATTCAGAACATTCTACCCTCAGTGGGTGGAATTTTCTAACAGCCTTACTGTCCATTTGCCACAGACTATACGGATTGTTAAAGGCCATCACACAGGTTCAGGGCGTTTAACAACCAGTATAGCCCATGGCAGAGGGATATAAGGCTATTTTATGTTTTCAAAGTCAGCAACATTAGAATACATGTAACAGATACACAATTCGGTTGGTCAAAGATGTTCATATTCCTGCACTTTATTCGCTACCAAGCTTACAAATTTGGGAAGCTGATAAAATCCATAAGAGGGAGTTATAACCGCCTCTGTTGAGGCTAGGCCTTCTCGTGGCCTACCTCTCTTCTACTTTATATTGGGTGGGTAAATGCGGAAGGTCCGCATTATGGGTAAGGTTGGAGGGTGGGTTATTTCTAGGGGTTTTGATTTGTTCTAATTTTATTTTTTTATTTTTTCTCTGTCTGTCTGTCTGTCTGTCTCGTCCGTCGTCCCAAACGAATTCTCTGTACATCTATCCAGGGTACTTAAGTGTCAGTCACTAATATCCATGTACATACCTCGTCTCGGTGCTACCCATACATCCTACACTATTCCATTTATATCGCAAAAATGCCTCGTCACTGCATCACCCAAGCATTTCTCTTTACACATCTTACCCTACTGTTATACTTGAGACATAAGGCAAAATATTGCATACTCTCCGTATCATAACAGAAGTCCAATCCTCTCATGGGTATATAGCTCTCATTACTTTGCTCGCCTACACTGTCCCATCTAGAAATGTACCACTACACTACTAACAGATGGCTGATCTTTAACCTATCTCACTATATATGAAGGGACTATCACACCCAGTAAAGGGAAAAGAACACTGACTTTTGCAATAAACTGAAGGGGGACATAATCCTGCTTCACGAACCTCATATAGAGTCTACTAAAGATGCCAGCCTCCACTGCCCTTAAGTCACTCCTTACTTTCCCCAGCTGCAGGTGTAAAAAAAAAAAAAAAATGGGGTTATCAACTTTTTCTCCAGACACTCCGAAATTAAGGTTCTAACAGACACACAAGACCACCAGGGACGCTGGCTGATTACCAGGATCTCAAGAAAAAGCAGAGTACTGGCCATCGTAAATACCTATGCACTGAACAATAACTTGGGCGACTTCTGGAAGGAATTAGACAAACCTATCTCCGAAATCCCAGAGAGTTTAGGCATCATTGTAAGGGAGACTTTAATCTGCCAACAGATGGTGTCCTAGAGAGACTTTCTTCACCCAAATTCCGCAGCAGTAGACCTCATAATCAAATGCAACTTTTTTACAAAAACAACAACTTGGTTAACATCTGGACACTATTCAACCCCTCCGGTAGCGACTATGCATTTTTCTCCTCACCCCATCACACCTTCATTGGAATTGACTACATTTTAGTAGACAAATCGCTTGCTCCCTCCTCTCAAAATACCAAAATCAAACTCAGAATATTCAGCGACCATGCATGCCTAACACTAGATGTCACTCTCACTGAGGTCCAGCCCGCCCTCCCCCAAAAATTTGGCGACTCAATGGTATGCTCCTGGAGGATGAGACCTCCAAATCAAAGATCAGTACAGCAATACGCCAATTCCTGGAACAAAACAAAGCACCGGATACCTTGGACACAATCAGATGGGATGCCTTGAAAGCCTGTCTTAGAGGCAGCTTGATGAATCTGTCAGCAGCCAGAAATAAATCCCTGAACAAAAGCCTTAACTTAATCGAATCAGAGATTAAAGCCTTAAATTAATTAAGCAGACACTTTGCTGGTTCTCAGGACGTCCCTAAATTGCGCAAACCACTATACGAATATAATCAAAAACAAGTAAACAAGAACAGAAATGGGTAGGGATATCCAATGCGAAGAAGCTGACCAATGGAAATAGAGCTGAAAAGACTTAGCAAACTACCTGAAATACTCCAAAAATAGATCCATCACCTCAACCATCAAAAACAAAGCTGGCGTAACTCTCACATACCCACAAGAGATCCTAGAGTTTTTTCATCGACTCTGCTCCGCTCTATGCACTTCAGGTGCAACAATCAACCTGGAGGAATGTGTGTCGCACCTGAACTCTGGTACGCTTCCACCAGCCTCTTCAGAAGACAGATCCCTCCTCAATGCCCAAATCACCGCTATTAAGTCCCTCACATTAGGAAAGGCTCCAGACCTGGATGGGTATTCTGTGAAGCTCTACAATAAACTTTCCCTTATCTCTTATCTGACCCACTCCTACCACTCTTTCAATCATACGCCTCCATGGGCCAGGTCACTGACACAGGCTCTGAAGCCACCACAGTTGTTATCCTGAAAGAGGACAAAGATGCTCTGGATGTCAAAAACTATAGAGTAATATCATTAATCAAGTGCAAGTTATATGCCAAAGTCCTGGCACAAAGAAGGTAATCTCAAAACGTATTGCCCCGTCCCAAACTGGATTCCTGAAAGGCAGACTGGCTGAGGATAACATCCGGGTCTTCTGCCATGCACTTGAAAGCCTTTGATAAAGTTTCCTTGTTTTTTTAAAGTGAGGTGCTAGACAAATTACATCTAGGTGAGGGTTTCATCCATATGGTCATGTCGCACCAGTAGCGAAGGTCAGAATAAATGGTGGTCTGTCAGACTCATTTCCACTGGAACAGGGCACCAGACAGGGATCCCCACTCTCCCCACTACTATTCATTCTCGTAATCCAACCCATTTCTCTCTTCCCTTAAACAATAACATTAACGGTTTACAATTCCAATGAGTAATTCAATGTTTTGTAGGAAGCACAAAACCACAAGTTCTTATGTTTAGCAATACATTTTTGCAAAAATGCTACATTTCCAATCCAATCTAATCAGATCTAGTTTTTTCAAAAATCTGATTACTCAAATCACTGTCATGAACGACATTTGTCTTTACACATCAAACTAGTTACATGTACAGAGAATTAAAAGGCGAGGGAAATGTATGCACTCTGAAATCACGAAACCTATAGAGAATAGTTACACTATATAAACCCCATGTCTTAGTTAACACATGAAATTAAAATCATAGAAATTTCACTATAGGGCTGCCCCATTACCAATGAGTGACAGTCATTCCTGCACACCCCTCATTACTTCTAATTGTCCCAATAAAATACCTTATATTTCTCTCTCTTCCTCAAGTCACCACATCGCGCCATTCACAGAATGTTCACGTCGGCAGCTATCCCCCAATACATGTTCTATATTTTAGTATCATAAATTATATCCCATTTCTTCTCTAACATACGAATGCACTGTTAAGCCACGGTGAATATATAAAGCAATTGCACCATATCCTGTCCCATATCTTTTCCGACTCCAAATCCCACTCGGGAAGCAGAGTAAACGCAAGTAACCAAGCTACCAGAGCCCAGATACTTTCTAACTAATCTGCATTCCGACCTACCGATTTCTATAGCGTTGCCGCTCACTTGTGTTCAGATCCCACTTTCACCAATGTGGCGATGCGGGTCCTGTTTAAATACATCAGTTATTGCCGTTTTTAATTAATTCTAATCAGTTTCACGCTATACTGCTTTCCCAGAAGAATCCGAAACGGATTCTACAATCATTCAACCTCCCGAGTCACTACATTCCAGGAAGCTACTACAATATATTTCCACCACTAACACTACACTGGTCTCAATACTTGAAGCTCAAAAACGTTTGAAAAATGTTTCTATTCACCACATCTTGCAATCAAAACATGTAAGCGATATAAAGCACTTACCACTATCGATTACACCAGCAGTACATACAGAGCTGTAGCAGGAATCGAACCCCCACCAGTGCTGAATCCTATTCTTGCAGACCGTAACCACTTAACTATCCGTGTTCTTTCTTGCCACTGTCAAGCTTCGACATTCTATCCTTTTTATCCCCGAGCCAGCGTACTAGTACCCACAAACATTAGTTCAGGGCATCGTATATTCATGAAGCACCCTCATTAATTCCCAAGTCCTACTCAAGCTTTCACAAGCATAATCCACCACGGAAAGTCACTGCATCAAAGAACTTTAATAAAGATAATGGGACTGGGGGCATGCATTTTGGCCCACATGAAAAGCGGGATCACTAGTAGTGTAGATTCTTTGAAAAATTATGGGGGATATTTTGGATTTCAACAATGACTTCAGTGTGGGTCACCACCACAGTAGTACTCCTCGACCGTGGAAGTCAATAAAAGGGCTTTAAAAGTGATATGCGTAATAGTGTGTTTTTATTAGCTTGTGCCCAGGTGGGCGCTTAATCATGATGAGGCAGACAGGAACTAGAAGTACCATACTAGTGGGTTCTTCCACAACGACATCAAAGAAATATACGTGGGGGGAAACTTTGGGTGTGACAGAATGTAGCACATAATAACTAGTGGTATGTGATTTTGGAAAAGGTATTCTTCTAGAGCCTTTTTTGGTGTGATTATATACATGATTGCAATATTTTGTTTTCATGATTTCAGCCCTGAAGAAGCGGCATGTATCACCATAAAACATGTGTCAGCTGAAGTTTTTTTTTTTTTTATGCAACTGAGCAATTGTAAATGCAATGGACTAATGTTTGGCTGAAGTTTTTTTTAATTGTAATTTATCTAGTGTAACTGTAATGTATTGATATTTTTAGGAATGTTGTCTACTCTTAAGAATGTCTCACTATTTAATTCTCTGTACATGTAACTGGTTCGATGTATAAAGAAGAATATGTCGTTTATGATAGTGATTTGGGGAATATGATTTTTTTTTAAACTAGATCGGATTAGATTTGATTGGAAATGTAGCATTTTTGCAACAAATGTATTGATAAACATAAGAACTTGTGGTTTGTGCTCCCATCTAAACATTGGATTACTCATATGTATCCACTGGTTGGGCACCAGTCCAGTAGGCGAGCTTGCGTAGAGCTGCAATTATCCTTGCCCACTATTTAGCATTACAATTCCATTCAGGCAGGCAACGAGTTGCGGCCTACACTAACGACGTACTAATCTTTACTGAAGACGCAGACACAGCAATCTCACACATTAGGTCTGAATCTGGAAAATACTCGAGTCCCTGGCTATACACTTAATCACTCCAAAATACCCCCTCATTTCTTCACAACTCCGGCCTGAAATGACAACCTGTTGCATTCAAATACCTTGGCATCTGGTTTGGGAAGGATCTACAATCCTCCTTCACGATCAACAAAAACAAAGACACAAACCAAAATCAAAGATCTGCTAAATTCATGGTTCCATCAAACACATAACGTGGTGGGGTACAACAGACACCTCGAAAATGATGATTGCATCACTAATCAATTTTCTCTCATGCATGCTCACCATAAACCTCTCCAAATCCTTCTTTAATGCTGTGGACAAACATATTCTGGATTTCCTCTGGAAAGGGAAAAGAGCTAGGATCGCCGGTCCAACCCTTAAACTGAACTGAATATGCCCGATTTTAACAGATACCAACTAGCTTTTTTAGCAGCTAAGGGAAACTGATGGTTCAAAGATGCAGATGACCACTCCCCACTGCAGCTCAAAATTGAATCCCACTTACAATCTCCCCTCCCTCTGAGCTCCACCCTTACCATCAGAGGACGCCAGAAACTACCCCCGGCGCTCTCACTCCCCAAATTCGCTGACACAGCCTCCGCCCTCCTGCGAGTCAACAGAATTCTGGAGAACCATCTCACGGACTCCACTTTAGACTCCCTATGGCACAACCACAAAATCAAGTCAGACGGAAGAACTGTGTTCTGGAAACAGTGGTCCAAAAGGGCTATCAATTCAGTGTGAGACTTAAGCACATTCCTGAACCCCATTCAGTTTGCTGACTTGAGCACATTGTACGACACATCTATAATTTTCTAAAACTTAAAAGAGCCACTAGACCGCTACCAAAACCACATACGCCTGATCTATTTGGCCTACTTTGGAATCTTAAAAACCTCGGTCACTCCACATTACATATCTATAAATTACTCAACCACACCCTACAGTACACCTCATCAACAATTTACAAAATAAATGGTCCCCACACATCTCAGAGGATCTCGCATCACATTTTTCGGACACAACGTGGGACTGAATCTGGCACTCCCCTTTCTGGCAAAAATTACACCTGCAGTCACAGTGTCTAGATTTTTGGCGATACACAAAACACTGGACTCCATCCAGAATACACAAATAGGACTCCTGCAATCAGATAATTGCTGCTGCTGTGAGGAATGTCCGGCTCACTTGAACATATGTTTTTCAAATGTAAAATGGTCCAACCTCTCTGGACCAAAACCCACCAGATGATTTATGACATCTTTAATATTCAGCTCACACCATCCTTCTTAACTTCGACTTTAGGCCTTGCAGCACACACCTGTCTAACACGGATCTTCCTACACAGGACTCACTGCTCTTAGATCTAATGCCTGCCGTGGGCCCCAAAACAGTCCTCTCAGAGTGGAAATTTACCACAGTAATCCCCTCCAATAAATGGTGGAACACTATGCGCCACCAGGAGTGCGGTCAATATACTGTACAAGAAACTACATAAAATATCACACATGTGCTACCTATGGAACACACTTGATTTACACCTACAAAAAGTGGATCCCCCGTAGCACCAACATCCTTCTTGCTCGCACAATTCCACTCACCCAGCAAGACAGAACTAAATCACCAGTATATGCTTAGTAGACCTGCCCTCACTGCAGACCCCTGCAGACTCAGTTCCCCTGCTCCCCTCTTTCTTTCTACCTCGCCCATCATCTTTTCTCTCGCCTTGCTTTCTCTTTCCTCTAACATCTCTTTCTGCTCATTCATCTTGAGCACACTCAGGGACCTCTATTCTCATCTTATAAGGAGCGCCCACTCTCCGCTCCCTACTACCTTCAAATATGCTCTCAATGCACCACCATGCTTGACAATGATTTGCCTATAGCCGTTATTGCATCACTGTAGTTTTCTACGCTATGGCTCACGTTTACATATGAGGTCGTACAAGGTTACACAATGTACCCTGTAGTGTGTCTTCACTTTCTATTCTGTAACTGTTTATTTTCTCAATAAAATGGTTTGAGCAAAAAAAAAAAAAAAAAAAAAAAAAAAAAAAGGAATGCAGAAAAATAGTCGGAGGTGTGTTTTAGGAAAATTTATATGGAAGACCCATCACAAAACAAAACACCAAGGGCCGGCACTGCTCGTGGGCAAACAGCTGTCAACATACCTGTCTTTAAGCAGTGGTCATCAAAGTCGGAACAGCAGCTGTTGTAGCTCTTGCACAGGTTGTCGCAGCGGCAGAAAGGGGGTTCGGCCTCCTGGAGTTCAAAGCATCTGCCTTTGCAAGTCCCGGTAGTGCTGATCCAGGGAGAATCGGACAGGACTGTGCGAGAAAAAAAGAATGAACATCTGTCAGACCAGTGCTAGTCAGTGATTGCCCAAAGGGAAGGAGGCTACTGCTGAGGCTAATAATTACACACCTGGAGCAGCCTGCAAAGTGTGTGGGGGGGGGGGCAAGTTTAATTTAGAACGAAAACTATTTTAATGAAATCACATGCTGCGAATCATCACGCCGAGAGCAACACCTGCATTTCACTTTCTTGTTCTCATTACAGTAGATTTATTCCCACTAAGTCCCAATCGGAATTGGAGGTAAAAATGCCATTCTTTGCAAGATGCCTTATGCCCTGGTAAAAGAGCACTGTCAAAATCTCCATTTCACAGAACACAATCTGCAGCACAATTATTGATTCTGATTTTCGAAATACTGTTTGCACCATATTGGGGTTACCAATTTTAATAAGAAAAGTTAAACAGCGGCCTGAACGAATGGAGGTGGTGATTTAATGCTACCTCTGTGAGGTGGTTTCTGCAGGGAATACAGAGATGGCGCAGCAAAGTGAACCAGGCACGAAAGTTCCCTGGAGCGCTGGAGGTGACAGTCAAGAAAGTAACTGAGGGGTGATATTAGGGAGATGAGTGCTAATAGTCCCATGATCTACACCTGCTCATTGCTATACATTCATTATTTGTGCTTCACTTCAGGCCATAATTGCGGGCTGGGCAATTAACGTCAGCTGGCTGGACAATTAAGTTAAGTTAATATCCTCTAAACAATATGGTCACATTACCCCTGTGCAATTCTTTTCCACACATCATGTAATTATTAGATCTAATAATCAGGCATTGTTAGACTGTTCAGAGCATTAGGAACTGTTAAATCCCAGGTTGTTACACGCTGCAAACAATAAGGCTTAGTTATTAAACATTAATTATGCTATTTCCATAAATAAACTACACTTGGACGAAGTGTCTATGGGCCAGCTATTTATGAATGCCCAGAGAAGCACATACTTTTCTCCTCTGTCACTTGTAATGCATGTATTGAGTACCAGTCGCCACTTATTAAGAGGGACAATTACACTGCAGAAGGTTTAGGGCAGCATGTAGCAGGCGGACATTACTATAATGCGGTTATTGAAAAGGGTGCATTTGTGTCTGTTCATGCTACCATCTGTATTAGTTGTCCTTCCCTTTTTTGATTTTGCTCTTTTAGTGTAATCGTATAGCGCAGTGGGCTATCTTTGTATCTTGGTGTGCACTATGCAAGTAAACCAAGCAGGAGACAGACACTCGCCATCATAAAACCACATACATTACCATGCACACATCCAACAGTATGCATACACACAATGCAATACCTACATACAACACATCACTGATATGCCCTATAGCAGGCTATCACATTGCTTCCATCAGCACTTACAGCTAGACACACCAAACACAAGCATTAAAGTAGTCAATCCCAGGACCAGAATATCCCTAATTCTTGGCCAAACAGCATGTTACCGGACTAGAAGATTTATAAGCAACTTGCCAATGTTTTCCAGGTGGCCTCTCAAACACCAAAACGCCACATCTTTATATCACTTAAGATGGTACAACTACCCAACCGAAGAAAGACCATAACACCACCCAAAACACTTCCTTCCAGAATCTCTCCGAACTCCGGAATTACGCCCAGAAACATCCCACAGCTCTACAAGGCTATATTAAGAGGCAGATCATGCGCTATACCAGTGCCAACTACACTACATAGCTATGGTGACAGATTCACTAACATGATTAAGTTGACAGTGGATTACAGCAGACATAATGAATTTTGTTTAGTCACTTTACAACTTCTCACCAGTTTGACTTTGAAGCAATATATTGGACAAATCCTTTGCTCAACCTTTCCACATAAATTCATTTTTAGTGCACCAATGCCTTTTGTTAAGAATGCCACACAGAGAGGCTTTTGATTAGCCCCCTTCGGCTATTTGTTAATTTTATTCACTCCTCTTCTGGTTGTGAGAAGAGTCATTCATGTGTAATGTATTTAACAGATGTTTACATTTTTTTAAAGTGGTAACTAGAAAATTAATCTGTCTCAAGAATGAAAGAGCAGCTCACCACATGACTGATTTGGAAGTGCTGGTCACATGCCCCAGACTCCACCAGTCGATTGCTGTGGATGGTAGAGGAATGCCTTTTTCTTTTTAATGTAAGAGTCAGTACTTGAGTGTTAATTTGACATAGAAATAGCTATTGCATTGTCCTCTCTTTGCACATAGGGTCAGCTACATCTAGCAAAGGCCACTCAACAAGAGCAAATATTTTGCAAGGTTCTGGGACATGTCTCCTGGGCTCAGCCCAAACCACCTGAAGTCCTGCAAGATCAACAACAACAGCCATGATCGTCTAGGACTTTAGCGCAGTCTTCCTTACTCAGTGATGGTCCAGAGCAGGCATCTCCAACTAATAGCTTGCAAGCTAATGGTAGCTCTTCAGTTACTTGTAAGTAGCTCACCTATCAGCAGTCCAACCTAATAAATTGGAGGCGTTTGCTTGGCTGAATTTTCATATGTATACCAAAACTGAAAAGAAAGTGTGCATTTAAGAGGAGCATGTGTATTTTTAGAACTCAAACTAATGTTTGAAGGAAAATAGTTGAAGTTATAAAATATATTTAAAGCTGATTTTTTGTTGTTGTGATAAACCATGTGCCAATTGGGAGACTTATTACTGACAGTATTACCTTGGTGCCAGGGGCATTCAAGCTATGGCTGATATGTATAACCTAAGTAAGGTCATTCCAAACTGACAAAGCCTTTTACACATTACTGCTGGCTACCCTGCCTGATGCACTGTGGTCATCACAGCTAGTAATCTTGCATGGCATGGTTACTAATGTAATCTTGTCCGATGTGGTCACTATTACAACACTAATAATATTAGTCGCTGGGACGATTTTCTTTTTATTGATCATAAGTAGCGATTATTAAAGAAAAGGTTAAAGGCCCCTGGTCTAGCGTGATATAACATTAAGTGTCAACTGTAACTTAAGTACAAGGAATTTCATGGCAGCCTGGTTAACTTTGGGTCTGCTGAAACCCTTAGAGTATTTTCTAATTTCTGAGAAAAATTATGTTCTCATTTGATCTACAAATACCCGCATACATAATTACAGTTTGATATCAAAATACACAGAGTATTTTTTAGAGACACAGTTTAGTCTCAATCTTTTTTGTGAAACCCTATCTTTTAAAAATAAAGTTGCTATATTAGTTCATAGACAAATGTTGCATTTAGGTTTTAGGCCAGTGCTTTAGTTTATACATCAGAGTACTATGCAAGTTGTAATCTTTGTTAAGTGCTGTTGATCCAACTGAAATGACTTTCAGGATGGCAAGACTTCAGGTCTTTGCCGAGCAAAAGGTGACCACGTGATGCTGTGCAGAAGACCATTTCAACAGCAAGGGATATGGGGACCTGTGGATTGGTGTGCATGTTGACCAACTCAACAATGGCTTCTGGGCGCATGGTCACGCAGCAGGCTTTCTCCATGGAAATTGCAGCTTGAAGCCCAATCCAAGCTGGCCTCTGCAAATATTCATCACGCAATATCATTACTGCGCTTCAAATCCAGGATGAATGCTAGGATATGGTTACTGCGCTGCTTTTCAGAAATGGGAAGCAGTGTTAGCATAAATCTCAGATCCATCTGCATTACCCATCCTATTGTGAGTTCATCACCCCTTTTTCTTCCACAAGTTCCTTTGTTTTTGACCATGGAAAGTTTCAAGAGTGACACAGATCTGATTCCAGTAATGATAGAATTGTCAGGAATCTTGGGACCTATTCAAGAGGTGCTGAACTGCAAATGAAGAAGGGAGTGTGGAATATCAGCAGGCTCGCAGTACTTAATTATTAAACCCATGTGTGATACAATCAAGGGTCGGACAGATGAGGGCATGGGGATAACTACTGTTGTAACATTTCTTCAAACTTCTATTTGACACAGTTACATAACCTGCCCACCAAAAGCACAAGCCCAACTTTGAGCCCATAGAATTTAGCCGATTAATTTGAAAAAAAATAGCCGAAACAGCTATTACTTTAAAGCAAATGGGAAGGAAATCTGTAACTGCTATATAAATGACAGGTCCAAATCGCTAATTTCGACAAGGTCAAACAAATATATACATACAGCATTAATTTAAACGATGGCTTAAATTAAAAACAGTGTTAAACCCCATCAAATAGAATATGATAGGAGTGTGGTGCATATGGCCATGTGCACCACACTTGGGGCGTCAGTGTAGACCGTGGCTGCCTACCTTGTATACCACTTTTCACGTTGCACCGTTTCGCTGAACCTGTTTAGCACAACTATAGGTCCATGGTAAAGGAGTCCAATGTAAAGTGAAAAGCTAGGATTTGTATCATCGCAGTTGTGGTTTCTCATACCTCCACAGGCACTTTGATGAAATTTCTCTGAACGCTAGCTGTGAGCACCAGGCATCCAT
The DNA here is from genome assembly GCF_031143425.1 of Pleurodeles waltl. Taxonomy (NCBI): domain Eukaryota; kingdom Metazoa; phylum Chordata; class Amphibia; order Caudata; family Salamandridae; genus Pleurodeles; species Pleurodeles waltl. The sequence continues at coordinate 973,841,206 of NC_090439.1, forward strand.
ACATGGTCCAAGTGTGTGCTAACAAATGTTCTAAATGGGCACAGCACAAAAAGGATTTCGCAGAATGTACAGCATCACTCGACATTTCTACATGGTCACCAGTTAAAGTAGTCCACTCATGTGTCTTGAAAGTAGCACTGAATGTATTAAGCTGGTCCATCAATCTACTGAGTGTATGACAGACAGGCAGGCAGGCAGGCAATGACCATGTCCACTTCCTCACTGTAGCACACAGCTACTTAATAAACTGGCATTACGTATCATTGGTTTTTTTTTGCCCCTTGCCCTAAGTTTCCTCCTGAGTACATAGCACGTTTGCAGAATTGATCTATGTCACATTGGAAACCATTTAAATGAAAAGTGAGATTTTGCTATACTTTCCATTGGCATGGGCATTTCTTTGGAAAATGGAATGTATCAACGACCTTTCAGCTGTATCATTTTTAATACTACTTCCATGTCCCCTGCTATTGTTTTGTATATTAGACTCAATATTTTTTTGAAATACTTTGAAATCCTCCTAGGCCCCTAACCTTTAATCCTAGCCCTAACAGTTACTTTAACAAAACACTGTTTACCGTAGTCTCGATCCTAATTGTTACCCTGACTCTCACTTGGTCTAAATGAGATCCCATACCTTGATCCTAACTTGCACAGTAGCTCTGAATTGGTACTTGCCCATGCCCTACACCGAAATTCTGATTTAAAGCTACACTTTATTATTTTAATCTTCTTTTTTACGTTTCAGTAAAATATGGTTTCAATGGAACACATTCTTTGCAACATATCTTCATTGTAACATTCTTCAGTGTGTCTTGGATCAAGTGACTCCGAAGACTGGAGGTGGGGAGAATCGGCACATCCGAGGGGGTGGCTCCTCCCCATCCCCTCTCCCCTTGCATGCCGTAGCAAGAAGCGACAGAACTATTCAAAGGAGAAGAGAAGTAAGTAGGAGGACTTAGGAGGGCGTGAGGGCCTGGCCGTGTGTTCAATCCCTGAGACTGGTGAGAGCATGGGCCACCTCCAATAGCCTGCCTTGAGAATGCACGGGGTGACCCTAAATTTAACAGGGTGATCTGCAGCACTGGTGGGACCCCTGGCTAAAGACTGCCTGCGCGTACTGGATAGAAGACCTGTGGATAAGGCCAGAAACGCATGTGGGGCCCACAAGGACAAAAGGAAAGAAAGGAAAAATGCTTGGCAGGCAGGAAGTAGAGGCCACGCTGTCACAATTGGTCAATAGGTGCTGCTAGCTGAGAGCGTCTGAAGAGGGCAGAGGGGTACTCCATTCCTCGCACACTGGCCATCTCTGAACTCCATAGCAATGGGGAAGGCTACCAAAAAACTAGAAATAACAATGCACGATTGGATCAGTGGCTTCCAGGGAGCTGATTTAGAGCTGCGGAGGGGCAACTGTATCTGGAGAACATGCACCCCACTCCCACACTTCAAGATGTGATGCAGGCAATTGCGACATCTCGGGAAGCTTTGGAGCAGAAGATAGAAGCCATGAGCACAGATCTGGGACTTCTACGCGATGATCACAGACGCCTGGCGGAACGAGTGGCCGTGACAGAAAGGGAGCTATCAGAGACGACTCCTGCTGTAACTGAGGCCAGCAATAGACTGAACGAAGCAGAAAGATGGCTGAAGGTACTGGAGGCTAGAGCAGAAGATGCTGAAAATAGAGCCTGCTGCAACATCCGAATAGTGGGCCTCCTGGAGAAAATAAAGAAAAATGATCTGACGGGCTACTTGGAGGCATGGATCACTCAGGAATTAGTCCCAGAGGGGCTTTCCCTATTCTTTGCTTTTGAAAGAGCGCATTGGGTTCCAACTAAAGCGCCCCTCCGGGAGCACCACCACGCATGATAGTGGCAAAACTACTACATTTTAGGGATCCTGATCTTATCCTGCGGCGCGCCTGCCAAGACGACAATCTGGTAACTGAAAACCACAAAGTGCACATATTCCTTGACTTTTCAAAAGATGTACAACAGCAACGGGTGGCCTTCAGCACAGTGAAAAAGAAGTTGCGAGACCAAGGAGTGGAATATTCTATGCAGTTTCCAGCCCGGCTACGAGTGATCATCCCAACAGGAGTACAGTTCTTCTGCACTCCACAGTAGGCGTGGCCCTGGTCAGCATGCTGGTGAGAGGAAACGCTGAGCATGATCTAGGAGGAGAGAAGGACACGCAGTGAGGGGATCCCCCACAGCAGAGGAGGTGCAGCAAGAAAAGCAAAGCGGTTAAAGAAGTGGCCTCTATCAGCGGGAAGAAACCTGGAGGGCATGCACTGCCACCGCCAAGCATCAACATAAGTTCAGACTCAGAAAATTACTTGAATATATACCTACTCTCTAGCGAAGGCCTATATGTGGTGACCCCCGCTCAGCTGATGATCTCTTATAACAAGATGTATTCATTATGAGAGTGGTAATGAAATACCTTCTAGGGGAGCGTACATTCGTCAGGTATTTTCCCAAAGAGCTGAGCGCAGGGTTTTTTTAAAATTCTATACATGTCCCCGGCATGGAGGGCTACAAGATATTGCAAGCAAAATGATGACAGCAGTCGGGCTGAATTCCTTGAGAGTCAACCGCTGCTTGGATGCCTCCCCGAAAAGTTTTCTACTGAGATAGAACTGTTGCTTAATTTGACGTTTGGATGGGGGGGGGGGAATGTTTCATTCTGTCCTGGGGGAATGGGAGTTGGGTTTGTTCAGTATTTAGATTTAGTTGGGGAATGCTGGGATTTACTGCATGTGTGGAAAAGGTCGACAATACCTGTTGGGCTGAGTGGAGGGTTTGTGCACCCTACTATGGAAGGTGGAGGAGAATATCCACTGCCTGATCCAAATGAGATACCCCTAATGGAATGACAAAAAAAGTTATCAGATAATCTCCTGGAATGTCTGGGGCATACATACATTGGCTAAACAATATAAGGTGTTTACATACCTACAGAGACGGGGTGGACATTGCATTCCTGCAATAAACGCACATGATTGCCAAAGAGGGCGTGGCCCTGCAGAAGCACTGGCAAGGGCAACTGTACTACACTACATTCTCAGCTTTTCGTGGAGAGTTCTAATATGGATCCGGGCAAGCATGCCTTTTTCACTGGTGTGCACAGAAGTGGACCCGGAGGAGAGATATGTTGCATTGATGGGCAGACTGGATGGACAGGACATCTCACTGATTAATATTAACAGCCCCAATATAGACCGGTCCCTCTTCTTTGACCAACTGTCTACACATTTACCTCATATGATAATGAGCAGGGTAGTTTTGGGGGGAGATTTTAATTGCGTACTGGATCCTGAGATGGATTGGTCTCATCCTCCCTTGCTGGACTCACCCGCGCTCAGAGCAGTGAAGGCGCTGACAGAATGGCAGGAACACTGGGGACTCCGGGCTAGCTGGCACACACTTCACCCCCTGGAAAGGGACTATGCCGTTTTTTCCAGCATGCATGAGCTCCATGTCCGCTTAGATTTTTTCCTATGCCACCCAGAAATCCACATCGCAATACTGGGGGGCGAATATCTTGCCCACACATATCAGATCATAACCCAGTGCTGCTTAGATTGTCCTGGCGGAAAACACTCTCACCGATACCAAGCTGGCGACTGAACCCAGAGATGCTGGATGATTCCCCCCCTTTCGGGAAAAGACAAGACAGCAAATAGTGAATTGTTTAGATGAAAATGAGGGCACGGCCTCTGACTCTCAAACAGACTGGGAAACGTTCAAGGTGGTGAATAGAAGACACTGCATTTCAGAGAGGGTTAGGGTTCGCTCCACTTTGCTAAAGGACATTAGGGATGCAGAAATTGAACTACAATCTTTAGAGTCGGATAGACCGGGCCATCCAGAATTGGAACTGCGACTGCAGGAAGTCAGGGAGCAACTAGCGGAGCACACAGAATGGCTCTGCTCCTTCATTTACAAGGCTTTTATTGCACGGAAATGTAATGAAGGGGATCGGGCGGGTAAACCTTTGCCTTGGCTTGCGAACGCAGTGCAAATGGGCTCCCCAATAGTGAAAATAAACTCAAGCTCTGGGACCCCCCTGGAAACCCAAGAAGAAATAAATTACTACTTTGCTCCTTTTTACTGCACCTTATGCCATAGCAGACCCTTAGCTCACCCCACCCTACAAACAACATTTTTGCTAGACGTCTCTGTTCCCTGCCTGGGCCGTGATGAGGCAGTTACACTGGGGGAAGAGATATCTGTGCCCGAAGTACTGGGAACCATTAAGAAAATGGCTTGAGGCAAAGTTCCAGGATTGGATGGATTACCGATTGAATATTATAGTACTTACTCAACAGAATTGGCTCAGAGACTCGTGACTATGTTTAACGAGGCATATGCCCTAGGCCACCTGCCGCCGACTAGCAGAGAAGCAGTGATTATCCCATTACTTAAGCCAAGAAAAGAGGCCTCAGAAGTGGGAGCGTACTAGCTGCTTTCCATGCTGAATGTTGACTATAAGATCCTGAGTAGTATTTTTAGCCTCCCGACATCTCCCCTTTATGCCCCAGTTAATCCATACCTATCAAGCAGGTTGTATTCCCAAATGCAACCCAGCAGCTAACATTAGACGCCTCACGGCTATCGTAGCAGATACCACATATGACCGAACAACTCCTGCTATATTATCAACAGACATTGAAAAATAATTAGATAGCCTCGAGTGGAACTACCTCTTTGAAGTCATAACTCATATGGGACTCTGGCAGAGATTTGTGGCCTGGATGAAGCTCTTATATACTGGGTCCACAGCCAGGGTGCGGACGGGGCAGACTATCTCAGAGGGCTTTGGGGTAGAGCGAGGTACAAGACAGGGGTGCCCACTACCCCCTTGCTCTTCGCTATCTCCATGGAGCCAATGGCAGTGTTAGCCAGGTCAGGAGCTCACTTTGAGGGAACTCTGGCAGGGGAAGTCAGACAGCATTTTGCATTTTATGCTGACAATCTGCAATTGTTCCTACGGGACCCCGGGAGAGCTCTACGGAGGGCGCAATCCCTGTCCGACTGCTTTGCAGCGGTCTCTGGACTTATGGTAAATTGTTTCAAAACAAAATTGTTTCTTATTGAGGAAAATGAGACCCCGGTTGGCCTGCCCAGGAATTTAGATGTGGAGCCGCAGTGTTTATTGTACCTGGGGGTCAAAATATATTGAACTGCTCAGGACATGTTTGAGGGTAATTACGTGCTAGGCCTTTGTACACTGAAGACTTCTATAGCAGTTTGGCAGAAGCTGCCCATTTTAGCGATGGGCAGAATTGCTCTCTTGAAAATGGTGGTGCTGCCGCTCTTGTTGTACCTCTTTGGCACACTCCCTCTATGGGTGCCCCAATACAATTTTAAAGAGCTAACCTCACTTAGCACAGCATTTATATGGGACGGGGGCGGCGGCGAGTGGCATACTACGCTCCGTCGACCAGTATGGCAGGGAGGACTGGCAGCTCCGGACTTTGAATTGTAATATTGGGCAGCTCAGCTGTAGTGGCTGGCCAGATGGGTAACAAGAAGACAGCAACAAGATGGGCCCACAGTTGGGTTTACTCCGACATATCGGGTGCTTCTAGGGCTGATCCTAAGAAATGAGGCCCCTTCTGGAATAGACCTGCAGGCCTTTAAGACAAAGCAGAAGTGCTGGAGAGCACTAATAAAAAAACAAAAAAAAATGGATATTAAAATGCCATACTCCCCAGAACTCCCCCTCTCGGTCTTGCCGTTACTGAGGGGAGGACCGAATTGGTATGGTTTGGGGCATGGACGGCGGCAGGTGTAACTAAATTATGTGACTTGTTCCGAGACGGGGTCCTAACCACATTCGAGACATTCAGTGCAGAATTTAATGTTCCAGGAGGTCAATTTTTGAGTCACGGGGCAGCAATGACAATCATATGTAGGCACTGGAGAACAGGAGATACAGAACCGCACACGTATGCATGCTGCTCTTATGTCCTACTTGCAACCGGGACAGTGAAAGCAGTTACTTGCCTATATCGGCATATACAAGTGGAGACTCTCTGACCCATAGATGGGATATTGGCCATGTGGGAGGCAGACTTGGGTACCTCTATATCAGAGACCGATTGGGAGGGCATTCTGGATAGAATGCCCACAACCTCCATGAATGCCAGATTTAGGTTCATCAATTTCTATATTTTGCACAGAGTATATTTGCACCCAGAAAGGATCAATAGATATTTTGACACACAAGAAGCAGCTTACTACCACTGTATAGAGGTGGGGGGCGTCCTTTATTCAGATATTGTTTTCCAAGATGGCCGCCGCGACGGACGCTCCTCGAGGAGCTCCTGAGGGACGGGATCACTCTTTTGTGTAAATCCCGATCTTCCCCTTGACCGACGTCCATTCTCAACCTCAGTGCTCCCGACGGAGATCCAGGTCCCATAAGACGAGGAGAGCAGCGCTCACGAAGGTGAGCCTGGTCTCCCCCGACGAGGGAATCAGTGCTCCCGACGGTAGAGCCCAGTCCAGCAGCGCTCCCGAAGGTGAGCCTGGTCTCCCGCGACGAGGGAATCAGCGCTCCCGACGGTAGAGCCCAGTCCCCCGCGGCGAGAGGAGCAGCGCTCCCGACGGAGAGCCCGGTCTCCCGCGACGAGGGGAGCAGCGCTCCCGACAGAGAGCCCGGTCCCCGCGGCGAGGGGAGCAGCACTCCCGACAGAGAGCCCGGTCTCCTGCGGCGAGGGGAGCAGCACTCCCGACAGAGAGCCCGGTCTCCTGCGGCGAGGGGAGCAGCACTCCCGACAGAGAGCCCGGTCTCCTGCGGCGAGGGGAGCAGCACTCCCGACAGAGAGCCCGGTCCCCGCGGCGAGGGGAGCAGCACTCCCGACAGAGAGCCCGGTCTCCTGCGACGAGGGGAGCAGCACTCCCGACAGAGAGCCCGGTCTCCTGCTACGAGGGGAGCAGCACTCCCGACAGAGAGCCCGGTCTCCTGCGACGAGGGGAGCAGCACTCCCGACAGAGAGCCCGGTCTCCTGCGACGAGGGGAGCAGCACTCCCGACAGAGAGCCCGGTCTCCTGCGACGAGGGGAGCAGCACTCCCAACGGAGAGCCTGGTCTCCTGCAACGAGGGGAGCAGCGCTCCCAACGGAGAGCCTGGTCTCCTGCAACGAGGGGAGCAGCGCCCCCGACGGTGAGCCCGGTCTCCTGCAGCGAGGGGAGCAGCGCTCCCGACGGTGAGCCCGGTCCTCGTGCGCCGTTCCGCAGCTTCGGATTGCTTCAGAGGAAGCGTGCGGAAGCGTCCTCTCCTGGAGCAGTCGGACATCCGGGATTCTGCCGGGATCCGACATTCGCACGCAGCCTCCATCCATCTGGCCGAGGAAGGCACCAGACGCAGCTGAGCATCGGGGAGCGATCAGGTACAGTCCTTTGTCCCTGATACGGCCAGAGGGAGGGCTGGGTTTCAGGGATAGCCTCTCCGGATCTCCAGTCCTTTCAGTCCTGGGGTGGCAGCAAGGGCTGCCCAGGATTTCTCCCCTTTGCTTAGGGCCGTAGGTCCCTGGTTCCAGCAGGGCACTAGAGCTGTTGCTGGCCCCGAGTCCTGGTGGAGTGGAGGACCCGCCGCGGGTCTCCGTGAGCTGACGATCAGGGGAAGGTTTGAGGACTGCTCTGCATCTTCTCCTGGCAGCCATAGAGGAAGGCTGCTCCTTCGGGCTTGAGATCTCGATACCGCCTTGGCGCTGCTTCCTTTCAACTACGAGCTGCCTCTCCTTCCGGCCCTCTGTCAGCCCCTTGCCCACTGGGGTGCCCCCCCTGGATGTACGGTTTTTACCGCTGATCCTGGCAGCTTTAACAAGATGGCTGCCGTGACGGACGCACCGCGAGAAGCTCCTGAGGGTTGGGATCATTTTTTTATGTAAGTCCTGATTCTCCTCCTTCCCTCTTGGTGCCCCTCCCCCCCCTACTACTGACCGCCCTTGAACCTCCTAACTCGGTCAGGGTCTTTTGGGGGTTGTTGACACCTTTGAGCCCTGCACGTGAGAACTGAGTATTGATTGACGTCCAGGTCCCCCTGGGCCTCGCCCGTCCCTGCAGTTGGGCTGCCTTTGCACTGATGCAGCCGTGAGCATTTTTCAGCATCTTTGGTCCCACCGGATGAGACTGACGCTGGACCTGGTCTCCGCTCTCCCAGAGCCTTGCCTGCCCCCGCAGTCGGGCTGTCTTTGCACTGAGGCAGCTGAGGGCATCTTCTTCAGTGTCTTTGGTCCCGCCGGGTGAGTCAGACTGGTCTAAGTCTCCGCTCTTGCCCCGACCTCTGAGGAGTTGTTTTCGCCCTGCGTCCCTGATCCCGCTGCCGGGCCACGGGCGTTCTGCCTGCCCTGATCAGTCCGGGTCTAAGACAGGACCGGACTCACTCCTCCCGGAGTCTCATCTCTAGCTCCAACGGTTAAGGAATCTCCTCCCCCGACTCTGACCCGCGAGGAGCCGCCTGACTACACCGTCCCTTGAGGCCCCCAACCTGGGTTGGTCTACTAGAGCCCCTTCTCTGGCCCAGCCTTGGAGGTGCCCCCATCTCCGGCTTTCACCTATGAGGAGCTGCCCGTCAACCATCTTTGCCGACGCTGAAGACCCCTAACCAGGGGTAGTCCTCCTATTGTCCTCGTCCTCCGGATGTCGCCCCCACAGGATACACCTCCTCTCCCTTTTCCCCCTTCCTCAAACCCCATGGGCTCAACTCCTTCTCCATTTCTCCCCCTAATCACCTCTCCCCCTCTGCGCTGAAAAACTTCAAACGCAAACTTTCCAGGCAACATCCGGAGCTTCTTCTTGTGGACACCTATTTCACTGCTCATAATGGCCCGAAAAAGACTGATCTCACCTTCTTCACTAGACGCCCGGCTAAATGGAACACCCTCCTCACTACTCACCTCCACCCCTTTAAGACTACTAATATCCCTTACGGTTGCAAACTCTCTATCTCCAGCTCTCCGGCTCCCCGAACCCCCCTTCGACTCCCCCCCCTCCATCGCCCCTCATTCCCCCCCTCTCTCCCGGATCTCCTCTAGACCCAACTTGTTGACCTGTAGTGACTTTCTTACCAAGCCTGCCCCCCCTTTCTCCCCTAACCCGTACTCTGACTCTAGCCCCTCCCACCCCTCGACAGCCTCCCTTAACCTTCTGCCCAATGATCCTATATCCCATCGCAATCAATCCCACCAGCCCCTTCCTAAGAAGAACTTTTCCTCCCACTCCTTCACCCCTAATTTCTCTCCCTCCACTAATATTAATTCACGGCTCTCCAACCTTGAGTCCCAAATAAAACTCATCATTCAAGGCATTAACAAACTAGCGAGAAGCCTCGATTCACTGTTTCCCCCAGTGCCGACCCAGACACTCACGCTTCTGTCGGCCAACAACTCTTCCCAGAGCATCCACTGGCCCTCTATACCCCTTCCTCGTAACACCCCGAGACCTAGAAGAACCAGCCCTCCTTTATCCCATAAGGAAGCCACTATCCTTGCTCTCTCCTATAACACCCCCCTCCCCACCCCACCCCCCCCCCTCTAACATACCAGTCATCACTGGTTTCAGGAGACAACGTATACAACCTCCCTCTCCCAGACCCCCTGCCCAACTTGTTAATATCCCCCCTCTCCTTTCCAATCCTGAGCCTAAGATCCATCCTCGCACCAACTGCATGCTCATAAACTGTAGATCAGCAGTCAAACACGCTACGGATCTCGCTGACGCTATCCTCAGTCATAACATTGACATTGCCTTCATCACAGAGACCTGGCTTACCGAACTCTCTCAACCAATCTTGGACACCCTTGTCCCTCCCGGCTACTCTATCTACAACAAAGAGAGAAAGAACCGACGGGGGGGGGGGGGAGGTATTGCCATCATCCACAAAAATACCATAGAAATTGATTTCAAAGAAGCTCTCATTTTCAATTCCTGTGAACACTTGAACGCCTCCTTGAAGACCAGCGCCAACTCTAAGGTGTCCTTCCACCTTCTCTACCACCCCCGGGTAATACCCAACCTTTTGCGGATCACCTAGCTGACCTAATAACTCACTGCTCCCTCTCTGACCCCAACTTTATCATCTTGGGCGATCTCAACCTTCGCTGGAATGATGAGAACAATGCACTCATTCAATCCCTTCATGACCTCCTTCACAGCAACAACCTTTCTCAACACTGCAAGGGCCAAACCCACAGCAAAGGTGCTATACTAGATGCGATCATAGCACATAAAGATTCCCTCAAGGTCGTTGACATCCTTCCTGTCGACTGGTCAGATCATCATATCATCCTTTTCCATCTCAACTTTATCCCCCAATCCACTCCCCATCCCCAAAAATCCTTTAGTTGGAAAAGAAATGTCCGTCAAATCCCCTTATCTACCTTTGAAGAAAAAATCACCTCTCTTCTTCCCCCCCCCCCCCCCTCGACCATCCTCTCCACGACGGACTTAACCACCCACTACAACTCAACTATAACTACCATATTGGATCAGCTTGCCCCTTTAAAACTGAAAAAAACTGCGAAACATCCCATCTAGAGCTTGGTTCAACAATGACCTCAACTCTGAGAGAAGACAACTCAGAGCCATGGAAAGACTTTGGAGATCTGACCCCTCCTCCACCCACTTAGATCAGCTCAGAAGTGCACGGAGAAAAAACACATATATAATGAAAAAAGATCCTTCTTCCAGAATACACTTCACAGAGCCAAAAACCGCCCGAAAGAGCTCTTTAACATCATTAAACAACAAACGACCAAACCTACTCCCAACCCCTTATCCACCACTGAGGCCACCTGCGTTAACTTTGCCAACTTCTTCAACGATAAAATCACTGAGATTGAACGTTCTTTAGCAAGGGACTCTCCCCCAAACATTGCACCCCCCCTCCCATCCACTGTCAATCTTACCCCCACCCTATACCTCTCCGACAACTCTTCCCCCCTAACCGAAATCACTCTCCCCACCCAGATGCTTCGGCCGGCCCCTGCCAACTGGAGTTCTTTCCAACCCCTCCTGGTATTGGACATCTCCAAACTCATGTCCTCCTCCAAAACCTCCTCCCACCTAGCTGACCCCCTCCCTTCCTCCTTGGCAAAAAAACTCCACCAGTCCCTCTCCCCTACTTGGACAATGATCATCAATAGCTCCCTTCAGACTGGCGTGTTCCCTGACTGCCTAAAACTAGGCCAAATCACGCCAATTTTGAAGAAACCAGGAGTAGACCCGAACAACCTCCACAACTACAGACCTGTCTCCAACCTTCCCTTCCTGGCCAAAATTCTCGAAAAATGTGCTCTCCAACAATTAACCCAACATATTGACTCCAACAGCCTCCTAAACCCTCTTCAATCTGGATTCAGGAAAGGCTGCAGCACTGAATCCGCCATCCTCAACATTGTAGATGACCTCCTCATCTCTCTTGACTCTGACTGACCCTGCCTACTTATTCTCCTTGACCTTACAGCAGCCTTTGACACTGTCGACCATAAACTCCTTCTTGACTCCCTCCAAAAGAGAGTAGGCATTGAAGGCACTGTCCTCCGCTGGTTTTCCTCCTTCCTACAAAACCGTACACAACTAGTAAAACTTCTAAACTCGACCTCGCCCACCTCCCCCATCACCAGAGGAGTCCCCCAGGGTTCTGTCCTCTCTCCAACCCTCTTCAACATCTACGTGGACCCTTTTACCACTATCCTCACCCGAGCTCATATCCCCTTCCACCTCTATGCTGATGACACGCAACTCTATATTGAACTATCTTCCTTAGATGACATCCACCACCTGAACAATCCCCTTAAAGAAGCCCTTTGCTGGCTCTCACATAACCACCTCAAACTCAATCATGACAAGACGGAAATACTCCTCCTCTCGAAATCTAACCAGCTTCCTCAACTGCAAGAATGGCTAAAATCTATTGACGCCCTCAAATGTACTCTCTCCCCATCTACCATGGTCAAATCCCTGGGAATCTCTCTGGACTCCAACCTGACCTTGCAGGACCATATTAAGTCAAACGCTAATAATGCCTTCCGCAGCCTTAAACTTCTTCACAAAATCAAATCCTTCTTACCCCACGATGACCTCAAACAGGCCACTCAAGCACTGGCACTCTCAAGACTATACTATGGGATCTCTATCCTCACTGGCACGGCCAAATCCCGACTCGCCCCTATGAGGTCCACTCTTCATGCAGCAGCTAGACTAGTGACAGGAACTAATAAATTTGACCACATCTCCCCAGCCCTGAAGAACCTGAAATGGCTCTCGATTGAGGCCCGCTGCCTGTTCCGCACTGCCTGCCTGACACACAAAGCCCTTCACACTGGGAAACCTGAATACCTCGCTAACAAGCTAGTGAAAGCTGGTCAAACTAGATCTCTGAGAAGCACAAGCTCTCTCCTCCTCCTCCTTCCGAAACCCAACAAGCAAAAAACTCGATCATGCTCCTTCTCTAACAACGCTCCGAGAATATGGAACTCCTTACCCATCCACATCAGATCTAACACCTCCCACCTGACCTTTAAGAAACTACTGAAAGAATTCCTCCTAAACCACCCCTCTCATTAATAAGGGTCTCTCCCTCTCCACCCCCCCCTTCCCCGAACTGCCACCCTTCTATTCTTGAGAACCCACTTGCACCCCCATTGTACAAAATTACTCTTGACTTGTGTGTCTCTTATGTTTATTCTTATGTTTATTTCCTGTTCTGCTGTAAAGCGCTCGGTTACCCTCTCGGTCTTGCTAGCGCTATAGAAAACTCTTATAAATAAATGATGTGGGCATGTCCCCTTCTAAACCAGTACTAGACACAAGTTGTAAAACGACTTGCCGATATTATCGAAAAAACGAACTTGCTCACACCGCCCATTGCTTGTTACACTGGTACCCACACACTGCTAAGAACAAAACCACCAGCAGATTTCAAGACCTGGGGCTGTCATTAGCTAAGAGGGAAATCACAAGAAAATGGAAAAACCCTACAGGCACTTTCTTGCTGTCCTGGTTAAAGGAACTGGGGAAATGAGAAGAATGTGAGGGGACCCTACTGCGTAGAGAGGCACACAAGGGGAAAGGAACACCAGAAAATGTAAGAGCTTGTGAACTACTGGTCATGGCCCTGACCGGACCCTCAGGTAGCATAGGAGGATATGAAAAACCTGTGGGGCATACCTAAAAGGTCGCATGAAAACAACAGATACATAAGGGCTATGCTGCTCACCCACATGGGCTCCATAGTCACACTAGGCCTACTGTTGCACCACACCAGCGGGGCATAAAGGGAAGTGAGAGGGAGCCCCTTAGTCTACCCCAAGAATAGTCATATAAAGATGCAAAGCACTGATACTGACGCTAGATGCAGATATTGCAAATTTGTAGAAATGCTATTGAAATATTGTGCTTGGATGGAAGAATATGGACATAACTTGTGTCATCAAGATCGAGGGGGGACTTGTTGACCATTTGAAAGTTATTATGCAAAATTCAATAAAGTCTGTTTAAAAAAAAAAAAAAAAAAAAAAAAGATGCATGTCTCCGTATCTGTCTCACTTCTTTTACGTGTCCCACCCATTCACAAAGCTAACTGCCTGAACATGTAACTCTTCTTCTTTACCCTGTAAATACCATTTGCAATTGCAGGTTTGTTCACATATACCCAAACAAAAGGGAAACAGTTTAATATATAACTTGCTCACTCGAATCTCAACTCATATTTGGCACTTTAGTACTTATGAATCAAAGCAACATTTCTTTCTAGTTCACCATTCCATTGACAACAGAGATTGTTTTGTACAATGAAAAGAGATATAGAAATCTACTGACTAATTAGCTTGCAAACTGATGAACCATCCTTCAACTGGTGGATGCAGTGGCCGCACCTTCTTCTCTTACTGAAGAAATTACGCAATTGCTTCCTGGAGCCAATGTGTTGCTTAACTCTTGATTATCATTTGGAAACTCTGGAGGGCCAATAATACAGGAAAAATCCAAGTGGAATAAAAATCCTCTGGTTAGGCAAAATAAATCTAAAACTGAAAATAATAGAGGGACCTGGCACTCACAAACCCCTAAACCAGAGTAAATGAAGACAGACTCCCACAGGAGCAGAAATCTAGGATACAAAGTTGAAGGAATTTACTTTCAGCTTTGTACCTAGAGCCAAATGGAATAAACAATAGAAACGAGGAGCAAAAATAACCAGAAGGAAAAAAATGTAGCACAAAAGCTACCAGGACATTTGAGAAGCGGATGCTTCTAGGCCCTTAAAAAGGAGAAACGGGAAAGTAACACAGAAGTGACATACAGGAGGCTGTTCACCATGATGGATTGGAAAGCTCACAGATAAGTTATTACCAGAGGAGTTTATATTTAATTGGGAAAGGCTTATTGTGTCACTTCTTGTTTCATAGACTGAGTTAATTGAGCCATATTGTGTACTAGCATGAAACCAGAGTCACCAAAAGACATTTCCAAGTTAAGGATGCAAGTGGTAGAAGAGAGCTGCCCCAACACAGCTTTTTAAAGAAGCTAATCTGTCAGAGGGACCAATAGCATTACAGAACCTGCCACCACACAGGAACAAAAATAGGCACTGGGATATCACACATCTGCACAGCCCATGGACCAGCTGGAAAGATCAAGCCCAGTGAATGAACTTCCCTAAGGAGAAAAGCAACAGCTAGAGGTGGACACATCTTAGGCCTCTCCGACCACGAGATTCAACGCCATCAGGTTTAGTTGCGAATTCATTTCAGCTATCACTATTATCTTTAATATACTTCCACTTGTGGCCAATTCTTAGCCATGATTCTCAATCCTCACTCACTGGTAATGACATGTTTCTTCCTACTGGGTTATAATCCCAACAGCTTTCTAAATTCCTCAATTTAAATACAGTTTCGAATCATGTGCTGCCAATGTAAACCCCTACCTTGATTACATTCACATTGTATTGCGAATAGGGTGTGTGAAAGATCCCTTCAAACTTGCCTTTATTTTCTAGGCTCTCTTTTAGTGAGGCCATACACCCACCAGTTCTTTAGATAGAATTTTCTTTAACATTTTTGGTAACCCTATATCAGAAATCATACCAGAAAGGAGTTGGATGTTTTCTTGGGGTAGCTCCATGGACAGTTAACATTGTGGTCAATTGTCCACAACCCGATAAAAATTAGAAGACACTTGTTATTAACAGGCTAACACCATCTACTTAAGTTTGAACTTGGATGCAACTTGAGAGCTAAAAACATTACCACATTTCTTTTTCAGAAACACTGTAAAATCTGAAAGCATTGCTCCATTTCAAGATTCTATGTCATGACCGGAGGTGAGGATTATGCTTTCCTTCTTCGCTTGAATCACATATTAACAAACACATCAACAATTAAAGCAATACCAAAATACTACTTTTCCCATGAACAGTAAGGAACATAAACCACAAGAGTTTGATGGTCCTTCTTTAATGTTCATAACTAGGCCCCAACAAAGTCCTCTGTCACTGCCTTCTCTCCCTCTTTCTTCGTTGCTCAAGCTGACAGTTCAGTGGTGTTTCTTTTTTCTTCCCGTTTCTGCTAAAGTTTATGAGATATTTTTATACAGTTGCTGTATTTGTGTCTAACATCACGCTGCAGCGCACCTTATGCCCACTTCAGATTCTCTGTTGCTGGATCGCTCTGTGCTCCTTACGCGACTTGGCTCGTTTGTTCTTACTGCAGTGGGGTCATCCGCCATTTAGAGGGCGTGACATTCTAGCTCCATGGCACACGTCTCCCACATCAGGAATCAGACCCGCGCCCCGTTGGAGCATGAAACAGATTACGCCTTGTCCCAGCTGCTCAGGGTGATGGTCATTAATACAGGTAGGTCGTTTTTTCCTCTTTTAATAAAGCACTGACAACCCGCTGGGGTCAATGCTGTGCACATCTGAACACCCTGTGGGTTTGTATTACTTCAAGGCCTTGGAGGGCAATTGTTAGGACAGAGTTCCCAAGCAGTTAATAACCCTCCAGAATTACTAGGAGAGTGTTGTGTTCTCAGGGGCTTGAGCCCGTGAAAACAGTGTGCCTCTGGTCACTCATATGTGCCTGGGCTCCCTCCCAGCCCCATAATCTGGACACGCCTGTGTGCGTATAATTATTCACAGGGTATTTTAAATTCAACATTTAGGCATGGACCTTATTTTCGGTCCCATAGATTATGTTTACATTGGTTTCAGCCGCAGTGCTCCTCTTGTTACTGCAACAGGATGTCACACAGGATAATTATGAGGAAGAGGACTATCTGTCCTACCTCTACTGGGACGAGAAGTTTTATGAGGCAGCTGATAGCTCCATTTATAGGGCTGTTAATGAGCTTATGGGCCCTATGGAGCAGTGTGCATCAGAGAAAATTGCGCAGGAGTGCTCTGAAATTGAATAACGTAGGCATGTATGTCATTAACCTGTAGGAGAAAGTTAGCATTATTGTGATGCTCCACATATAAATCTAACAATGTATGGAAATCAAGAAGTAGTGGGTCTTAGGGCACATGTTTGACCCCAAACCCTACCAGTTCCTTCGGATCCTGAACGTACTTGCACATTCTTAGATTTCCAATAACAGCAATTGAAGTCTTCACAAAGAGTAAGCAGGAAACTAATGTTTGTGCATTTTTTTCACACATCATCATGTCTGAATATGACGTGGCTGACCTCTTACGAAGTATTACTCTAGCAAGTTTCAACCAGATAAAGCAATTAAAGATGGTGCTTTGACCCACAGGAAATCCTGTCTGAGTTAGAAGGATATGAATTTTTTCAGCACAGTCTTGTACATCTGACACTAATACTTTGACCATAACATCGCCCTGTGGCCTTGGTATGGATAGCAACTGGCAGAATGGGAACAAATACTTTTTTCTACATTACCATGAGCCTGAAATCGCACCGCAAGTTAAGAACGGGTCCTACCAGGTAAAATGTCTCAATACCAGGCGATGGTATTGAAGCCAACCTTCCAGAAACGTGTTTAACAGAAACTGCAGTCCAACCCACGAGCAGACTTTTAGGATCTGAATATAAATATCTGGCCAAAGGGAAACATGCAGCGGATACCCACAGGTTTCACAAGAGTCTCATTTGCATGAGAACCAAACCAGGTTTTCAGGCATGCTGCCTGTGTGTACTTATCAATAAAAATTGGCCTAGGGCAGTGGTTTCCAACCTTTTGACTTCTGTGGACCCCCACTTCATCATCATTGGATCCCGGGGACCCCCACTGAATTTTCTATTGGATTCTGGGGACCCCCCACTTAGTCATTACTGAAAGCTGGGGACCTAATCTATTAATATTACTTAATTTTCTAAGCAGTCATGGACCTACTGAGGAGGATTTGCGGACCCCCAGGGATCCCCAGACCACAGGCTGGGAACCACTGGCTAGGGCATATCTTGGCAATGTAAGAGATGCAGCACAAGCTAACGCTCTCTGAAAAAGAAATTCATTCACCTCAGACAGTCCCTGATCAATATTATGTCACACATGGAATACCCATGCTTTTGGTCCCCTATGTTCCAAGCCCTCCATCTGTTTGACTAATGGCCTCCCTTGACAACATGGAGGATCCCTAAACACTGTTAGGCCACAGCACAGATGGGAGCTTCTCCAACCACCTTAGTGGGCCCTCCTCCCCCAGATGGTCCCTTCCCTTGCAGATTTTGTTGTCCACCGTGTAGATGGAGGAGCCCTCTCCCCTTCCTTTAGGTTACAGGTTCTCCTTTTTCTTTTTGGGTGAGCCAACCGGACCTCTGGCCCCATGTCTGGCTATAGCCAGGTGGGCCTACTTGATCTTCTTGGGTCACTCCCATGCAACCTCTAACCACTGGTCTCCTTGGAAAGGAATATATTGCCTAGTAGGTTGCCCCGGGTACCCATCTCCTGACCAACACTGACATGGGACTCTCCAATTCATTTATTGCTTGGCAACCCTTGGCATTTCCCCCTGTTGAATCGCGCCTCCATTTGGCTCCCCTAGCAGACACCGGTTTAGTCTAGAGCATCCATGCCCAGGGATGCAACATAAGTTATTGTACTGCAAATTAATAACTTAAGCCTGTCCCTGCACTGATGTTCATATTGAACAACTTACAGTCTTGTTTGTGTACTGTATTGTTTGTTGAAAAACTAATAAACAGATTCTGAATAAAAATAAATAAATGAAGAATGGGCATATGTAGAAAGCTGGCTCTGTATATACTATATCAAAATGATAGATAGTGTGCCCAGAGTCCAGGAGTTCCCCAAGAGGCTTGACAGAGGCAATAATCGATAATACTGATGCTCTATTTGTGGTAGTGTGGTCGAGTAGTTGGGCTTATCAGAGGGTAGTGTTAAGCATTTGTTGACACACACAAGCAGTAGAAGAAACACACACTCAATGACTTAACTCAAGACCAATAGAATTTTATATAGAAAAAAATATTTTAATTACTTTATTACTAGAACCACAAGACTCAGTTCAGAAGTAAATACTGTTGCAGGTACGTACTTATCACAGACATCGATGTAACTTTGTTTCACTTCAGTCAACTAAACAGTTTTTAAAAAACAGAGAATATCGATTTTAAAAGTGGACACAGTGCATTTTCAGAACAGTTTCGGTGGGGGGGCGAAAATAAAGTACAGTTTTAGAGGTAAGTACATGACCTACAGTTCCAGTCTCCAGGTTATAGGTAGTCCACTGTTGGAGGTTCAAGTCAACCCCAAACACCCACCACCATCAACACGGGGCTGGCCGGGTGCAGAAGTCAACGTTGAGCATTTTAACGTGGGCTACCATGGAGACAGGGGGCACTCGGAATTCAGTCTGCCAGCAGGTAAGTACCCACAGCTCGGAGAGCAGACCAGGGGGGATTAGAGGAGCACTGGATGGGCCCCAAGTAGGCAACAATCCCACACCCTCAGCGGCACTGGGGTGGCCAGATGCAGGGTGCAAACAGGGAGTCCAGTTTCCAATGAAACTCTATGAGGGGGACCCTGGGGTCACTCAGGTGCTGCAGGTGAGGTCCAGGGCGGTGGCTCGGGTTGCTGCACTGGGTGTCGATTTTTCCAAGGCCTGGGGCTGTGAGTGCAGTGGGTCCTTTGGCGTCGCTTATCTTCGTCCAGGTCAGTCGCGGTCAGGGGGTCCTCGAGATTCCCTCTGCAGAAGTCGTCGTGGAGGGGTGGAGAGGTCAACCCAGGGTGGGCACTTGGTTGCTGTTGCCTGGGGGTCTTCTCTGGTCGGTTGGGCCACCTGGACTCGGGCCATGGGCATCGGGTGCAGAGTGGTTAGGACTCACGCTTCTGGAGTGAGGTGGGGGTCCTTTAGAAGAAGTTTCTTCATTTCTTTTTTGGACAGGGCTGCTGTCCACGGGAGTTCTTGATCCTCTGTGATGCAGGCAGTCCTCTTGAGGTTTTTTTTTTTTTTTAAGAGGTCTCTGTCCCTGCAGGATGTGTCGCCTTTCTTCAGCAGGTTCTTTAAAGCAGGAGACAGGCCGGTAGGGCTGGAGCAAAGTCAGTTGTCGTCTCCTTTACTTCTCTGCTGGGGTTTCCGCTAAGCAGTCCTTCTTCTTGTGAGGTCATCAGGAATCTGACTAGCTTGGTTCAGGGAGCCTTTATATACAAGATTTAGGAGCATTTTTAGAGGTCAGAGGGCAGTAGCCAATGGCTACTGTCCCTGAGGGGGACTACACCCTTCCTGTGCCCAATCTCTTTGGGGAGGGGGCACATTCCTAACTCTATTGGTCCCTGTCCTCTAAACCAAGATGCAGGATTCTGCAAGGAGGGGGTAACTTCAGCTCTGGACACCATAGGGGTGGTCCTCGCTGAGGTGGTGACTCCTCCTTGTTTTTCCTAACTATCCCTCTGGACCTGCTGCCAAAAGTGGGGCTTTGTCCGGGGGCTGCGCATCTCCACTAGCTGGAGTGCCCTGGGGCATTGTAACACAAAGGCTGAGCCTTTGAGTCTCACCGCTAGGTGTTACAATTCCTGCAGGGGGGAGGTGTGAAGCACCTCCACCCAGTGCATGCTTTATTTCTGGCCCCAGAGGGCACAAAGGCTCTCACACCAGGGTGTCAGAAACTCGTCTCTCAGCTGCAGGCTGGCACAGACCAGTCAGTCCTGCACTGAAAGATTGGGTAAAATACGGGGGCATCTCTAAGATGCCCTCTGTGTGCATTTTGTAATAGATCCAGCACTGGCATCAGAGTGGGTTTCTTATTCTGAGAAGTTTGATACCAAACTTCCCAGTAGTCAGTGTAGCCATTATGGAACTGCAGAGTTTGTTTTGACAAACTCCCAGACCATATACTTAATATGGCTACACTGTACTTACAATGTCTAAGAATGGATTTAGACATTGTAGGGGCATATTGCTCATGCAGCTATGCCCTCACCTGTGGTATAGTGCACCCTGCCTTAGGGCTTTAAGACATGCTAGAGGCGAGACTTACCTATGCCACAGGCAGTGTTTTGTGTGTATGGCACCCTGAGGGGGATGCCATGTTGACTTTGCTTTTTTCTCCTCATCAGCACACACAATCTGCAATGGCAGAGCTCATGTGTTAAGTGAGGGGTTCCTTAGGGTGCCACAACACGTGCTGCAGACCTTCCCTGGTCACAGGGCCCTTGGTACCACTGGTACCTTTTACAAGGGACTTATCTGTGTACCAGGAGTGTGCCAATTGTGGAAACAATGGTACATTTTAAGTGAAAGAACACTGGTGCTGGGGCCTGGTTACAGGGTCCCAGCACACACTCAGTCAAGTAAGCATCAATATCAGGCAAACAAAGGAGGGGGAGTAACTGCACCAAGGGCCATTTTCCTACAGCATATTTTACCACTGTCCTGACTTGTGTGTTTGGAATAAAGCCCTCGTTTCCCTGTTTATGTGTCACCCTTGTGGTGACAAAGACCTCCCAGATAAGACATTTCATATCTTTTATGAATGCCAGGATAGAGAGAGACATATTCGGAGTCAAAGATACCATAAAAATATGCCTACAAAGAGTACAAGGGAAAAAATCCTAATGTGTAAGAGCATACGATGTTTAATAAGAGAGACAGAATTGTGATGATCAACCAAATAAATTAGGATTAAACACAAAGTAGCTCTAACATTTAAATTATGATATCGTAGATACACAAAGGGCTCTCAATAAGAAGCAAAGGTGGCTGATTAACCGCTCGCGCAAGGTAGGAATACTATGAAGAACAGAGGACAATCATTGAGAAGCACGAGGAACTAATCAGCTCCATGCACAGACACTGATGAGCATAAAGCTTTGCAACAGAAACACGAAGCACTGTGGCACAGCAGTAATAATAACAGAGCTCAGGAGCATGAAACGTGAAGGCAAAGTAACACAGCATGAATGGTGGGGCAAGTGTATGAAAGCCACAGTTTAGGTAAGGAATTGGAGTGGACAAGAACACAGAGTACAAGAATCCTTGCACATGCTGAGCTGAGTTATGATCGAAAACTACAGTGCAATGTGACTGGAACCTGGAATGTGAGTTTCCCCCAGGTTCCAGCTCAGAGGCAAGCGTTCCAGTGATGCCAGATGGAGAATGACTGGACAGTCGCATCAAGTTGTAGGAGAACAAGCTCAATCAATCTTTGGACAGTCTAACCGCCTTTGGTGTCCTGTTATGCTGAGGAGTGCGGCACAAGAGGAGTCTACGTAACTGTAATTACAGAGACCAAGTGACATGAAGCACAGTGCCAAGGACTTCCTGTCAGCAAGACTCAATCTCATACAAGTGATGGTTCAGCATGTTCTGGGACTCCATAGATTAAAGCCAGTGCTACTCACAGGTAAAAGCCTTTCCAAAACATCAGTGCTTCATGTTATGATTTCAGTAGCAACCTCAGAACAAATTACTCAGTTCGGCAGATGTTTCAAATAACTTTAGAAAGCTTGAAAAGAGTGTGGCCAGTGGAGGGTGTCAAATACTCATGTGCTCTGTCACATAGTAGAGATTGTTAATTCATCCTCGTCACTGTTCAGAAAATCATAATTTATTATGCAGGGAAGCACATTTGGATTCTGTCAGGCTAGTTTTAGAGGGATAAACATAAGCAAAATCTAAGGTAGCAGTGATCTTTCGGGACAGGCCTTCCCGACACGTCTTTGAAATGAGTGAGATGGTTAACTCCTGGTTGAAACCTTCAGCTGGGCCTCCTATGCTCTGAAATCCTCAATCCTCTGGAGAAACCGGAGGCTTCTGCATGAAACCCAGCAGGCAGGTAGGCAGCGTACTCAAAGATTTTCAGACTAGAACACATGCTGGCACAGACCATTTCAATTGTGTGGCAGGGGCAGCACAGGGTTTGAGCAGGCATATAGAGAAGAGAAGGGTTGTGAGCTACCAGTGACCTGCATTTGTAAAAACGGCTAGCATTTCTGCCACACTCACTGCTGGCTTGGCGTTTAATAACTCCCCTCCCCCCACTCTCCAAAAGTGATAGGATCTTGAGGACAGAGGCAAAGGGACCTCCTGAAAAAGGGAGGGGATTCCACTGGCCAAGTGTGATCATAATCTGTGGACCTCCTCCTATAAAACTCGATGGTCCATCTGGTTGTAGGCAATTCCATGGAGGAGGGGCCTAACAGAGTACCAGGTCTAGATACTTCTGACACTGCCACTGAACAGGGCCTTCCAAATCCAACCACCGGGCAGCCATGATATAAGTAGTGAACGGCAGTCTAACGTTACTTAATGATACATGACAAAATAACTTACAATGTGCATTAAATGAATCCGTACCTCCGACCAAGTCAGGGGGAGAAATGTGTGAAACTCAGAAAATAATCACTCCATGTCATATTTACGGTCTTGAAGTCTGCCTTTCATAACATTATTCAATAATGTTTCTGGAAGGTCCTGGGTACTCTTGGGATGCATCGAGACTTCCTTAATGTTAGGATCAAGTTACACAAGAATCTCTTTATGAGAGGTATGTGGGAGCCAATAAGGAAACAACAAAGTCTTAAGCAAGGTGTACGCCAGGGATACGTACTAGTCCCGACTCTCTTCTCCCTGTTTATTAACAATTGGTGAATAAGCTCAACAACGGTATTAACCATGCACCTACCTTGGGGCCAGTAGAGGGGGGCATTTAAGAACGCAAACCTCTTGTTTGCAGATGACATCTTATTAGTCTACTGCACTACCCTCAGTTGCAGAGTTTGTTAACATGTTACTAAGGTTATTGCTACCTACATAGGCTATCAACCATCAAATATAAAGCATCCAACCCCAATATGTCCTTTTGTTGTAATCTGTGTAATCTGAATTTAAACAACATTGGCTTAGAAAGCTCACAGGCATTGATTACCTTGATGGTAGATTTAATGATGATTGTAAATGGGGTAACCAAGTACAGAATAGTAGCGTTTTATCACAGAGGGCTAGAGATGTAGTGTAGACATTAAGAGCCCTGACCGTGTCCAAGTGCCAGTCCGATGCAGCATCCAGTTGTGGTGGTGAAATATGGGGGCCAGAATAGTTTCAGGTTCACCCAACTTAATTTTGAGGAATGGTGCATCTCACATGGCCTTTAATTTGCAAAAGCACCTACCCACATGGTTTCACTTGACTTCTTTTCATTTCCCACCCTGCCTCGTACAAATAAATTCCTAATCATATGATAACCAAGTCCCAAATGTTATTGAATGACACAGCAGTGCCATTTTTCAGATTACAGATATCTTAGAGGTTTGGATAGCAGACAGGTTACACTAACCTTCCAGAAAAGGTTTTCGGACTGCTTTAATGATTATGATTTAAATATCTTTAAATGTACGTATAGAAATCGTGTCTCTTTGTGAAAACATACACATTTTGCTATAAAATACACACTTTTCACTCTGGAAAAATAAACTCAATTCCCCTGGAAAAATGCTTATTTTCATAAAAAAAGACAGACCTAAAATGACAACTTTTCATTTCGGGGAAAATGTTTGTTACCCTTACATCAATTTATCACTCTCACCAAATGTTCACGTGTTACAGAAGGGTTTTCATCCCGAAGTTGTCCGCAATACAGTATAGTGCGGGCTTATTGTGCCTGGGTACTAAAATAACAAAGGGTATAAGAGGGCATGTACAGACCTTGCGGACAAATTATTTGCTTGAATAAAGCAGCTAATGCTCTTCTAAATTCTGGCCCATGGCCAATTTCTTTAAAAAAATGGCTAATTGCCTTTCACCCTCCATTTGATATAACCAATAACCACCACCTATTCTTCCAAGGAAACTGTGATAAACTGGTGAATATTAGTGCCTCAAAAGTAGGACAAACATGATGGTTATGTTTAGAAAGCGGAGTAGGAACAGAAAAAGAAAGTCGAAGAAAATAAGATGGAGAAAGAGGAGGGAGCAAAAACGGAGCAGGAATGGTTTTGAGGAAGTGGTGGCAATGTGTGTGGAAACAGGACTAAACGATGAGAGGAAAAGTAGACAGTAGTAAAGAAGGAAGCAGAGAGAAAAGAAGGAGCAAAGAGGAGAGGGAAGGAGAAATAAGAAGATATATGGAATGAGGAGTTAAGTGAGACATGTGTGGGAAACTAAGAATATAGAAAGGAGGGGTGGAAGAGGAAGACTGACAGAAAATCAGGTGCAGGAAGGAGGGAAGAAAATTAAGGGAGTCTGGGAATCACAAGTGTGTTGAAAAAGAAACTGGAAAAAGAGAAAGGATAAAAAGGTACAAGAAATAAAGGAAAGAAAAAGAATACAGAACAAGGGAGGATGACGATAAATAAAAGGAGGAGGATTGCAATGTGTGGGAAAAGAAAAATGGGCAAGATAGAGTGGAGAAATATGAAGAAGAGATACGGAGGAAAGCTGCCAAAGAAAAATGATGACAGAAGGGAATAATATGGAAGGAGGAAGAAAATAAAAAGGAGAGAAAATACCGGCTTATGAAAAGGGAGTAGTCAGGTGAGAAGAGGAGAAATGTGTAAACGTGGAAGAAAGGGAGAAGAGAGGTGGAAACTGGTGAGAGATAAGAGAACGGAAAATAAATGGGTGAAAGACCAGCAAACATAAGTAGAAATAAAAAGGAAGAAATTACGTCAGTTTGTCTCTTTAGCTATTTCTCAAATGTTCTTCCCACGCATGTATATTTCTCTTTTCAGGCCCTTTCCTTGGTACAAGGTGGTGCACGTCCCCTATTTATGTTGTGTTCGTTCTCACTCTCTCTAAGCACATTATCATTTTTAGGTCCTACATATCAGACAGAGCAAGCGGTCTGATTGAGAAAGCCCTGTTGTGAACTTATTGCGGGTTCATTAAAGCCCACCCATTGCTTTCCATTTGTTGGCTTTTTTCTCAATTTCAATTGCTTGCATCTGATTTGATAGCTTGCTTTCCCCTTCTTGTGTTTGTCGATCCCCTGCAGCATACCTGCATTGCGATCCTTTTGACTCGCCGACTTGAGTCTTTCAATTGCTCTCATTGCTGCCCACCCATCCAGCTAGTCTGCAAAAACACAGCAACAGGAATATTTATGCTGCAGTATAGCTGAAGAGCAGATTTAAGGGCTGATTTTTTTTCGCTCTTGCATTCCACATTTTGCACGAAAGCACAGGTTTTTGCATAGAAAGGCTTTTTGGGGGAGGAGGGAGAGGCGAAGATGGCCACAGGCTAAGGGAGCTCAGAGACCGCCTTTGAGCAATACTCCAACATCCATCCATCATCAACTGGGCTGTTGAGCCTGACCATCACTAAATACCCCTCCACCCAATCGCCAAAAGAGTGATTGCTGCTGAGCAGGGCGGCCTACTCGGGAGGAATTGAATGATATCCACACTTGCAGGGCGACTGAGAAAAATGGCAGGTGACGCCGGAGCGGCCTGGTGAGATGGTGTAGGAGACACACTGACAATGGCAAGAGGGAAAAGAAGTTCTGTTCCTCCTCCCTCCGTGTGGCTGCGGCACTGACATCGCACAGAGAAGGGGCCAGGACACCCTTCTGAACGACTTCAAGTGAGGAGGGCAGGAGACTGGAATGTGGCGGCCCATACCGAGACAGACAGCGGGAACCCTGGGATGGCCAAGCGAAATTGAGACGGGGCTGCAGACCGGGAGGAGTCAACGTGGAGCGGCCCTGATAGAACAGTGCCGGCTGGGAGTCTGGGTGAGCTGTGATTCTGGAACAGCTGGTACTCCCCCCTCCTCCCTCACTGTTCGATATCAATGAGCCAGGAGCGCTCTGCTGTCCATTTGCGTGGGCCCAGTCCAGCGGTTTCAGGGCCTCCACATCGACACGCTGAGCCCTGTCGAGCCCAGCGTGGCTGATCGCCAGAAGGTCCCAATGAGGGTGAAAGCAACGACCAGACATTTGAAGAGATCTGTGAAGGTAGCAGACAGTGGATCCCCCACCCCTCCACTCAAACTTGGTTGCTTTATAACTGGGCCGGCCCACTGGGGGAAGGGGGGCTGAGGTTGGACTGTAGGAGTCACTGGGCCCCAGATGAGGGACAGACATGGGCAGCATGCCCTGGCCAGACTGCAGCGTGCTTCTGAACCACATCCAGGGGTAAAATAACTGACTTGCACAGCGGCCACGCACCCCCGCGGAGTGGAGACTTTGTATAGCGGCTGCATCTGCCTCCCAAGTACTGTATACTTGCTGGGGGTGTTTGTTGCGACTGGGTGCGACACGGAATACAGGCTCAGGACGTGGTAAGGGGCTGTGCGCAAAGAAACGGGCAGCTCAATAACCTAGACAAATACACCGTGAAAGTCCATTCTGGATGGGCAGCCGCAGGGGTTGGGGGTCAAGGTGAAGAAAATCAGACAGTGGAAGCTCCATAATGACCTCCAGGGTTCTCTTGTACCAATATCGTGCAAGATAGACGGGGTAATGGTGGAGGTCAACCTCCTCAGGGTGGATTTCAGTAAGAACCAGAGAAGGTGGCAGTGACTGAGATGCACATCAATGGCTGCTTTCCACAACGAAACTCCTGGAGGGACAAGTGCAGACCCTAACAAAACAAATTGCAGTCATGGCGGCTAGGCTTGAGGACCAGGAGGGTACGGCTCGGAGAACAAAAAAAATATAACAGTGGTTGGAGTTCCAGTGGGCATGGGCATTCTCCCCCACCAAAGTATGGACCTTTTTATGGAGGACCTCATACTCAACAAGCTCAAGCCAAAGAGAAAAGAGACTAATATTTTCTCAGTTGAAAGGGCACATAGGGCCTTGGGTCCTCCTCCGAAGCCGGTGGCCCCTACATGCACAATAATTGGATCCTGAAGTACAGGGATCAGGACACTATCTTACAAGCGGCCAGGTCTCATGGTGACTTGGGTCTGGAAAAAGCAGTGAACCGCTTCTTCCTGGATTTCACCTTACAAGTGCAGTGCCAACGGAAAAACTTTAAAAAAGCACTGAGGGCCACGGAGATCAAATATATGATGCTATTCCTGGCCAAGCTACAAGTTATCGCTGACAGCAAAACGTGGCACTTTATCACAACTAAGAGGCGTGGGACTCAATGGATGGCTTGATAGTGGTAGGCAAAAAGGACAAATGGAGAACATAGATCGACTCAGCCAATGGTGGACTTAGAAGTGAGAACTTCCCCTTTGATGGAGAAACTGCGATCACAGCCTTCCTTGCCGGACAGGTGAGTCGAGTCATCAGAGGATTTCTCTTATGCGTTCTTTAGTTATGTCCAAAGGAAAGTGTTGTCAAGCTAGACTCAATGCATGCAACCGTGCGTGTGTGTATGTGGGGGCTGGGCGGGAGGGAAACTGGCGACTCGATGCTTAGGGTACTGTTAACACAGAATTTTCATAACACGTAAACTTTTTAAGTGTGGGGAACAGTATGCTTCTATGACTATGCATAACTGATTTATACCAAACAGGTGGTGTTAGCCTACCCTCATTGTTAGATGTTAGTCTTGGAGGAACAGGCGCTCTGCAAGTTGGGGAGGTGGGTAGTTCAAAACTCACAACACTGGGTTGCTAGGCTGGGGGGAGGGGCAGTTCAAGAGGATTGTTTTATGGTTTCTGCTTACAGCGACTGACTTCATACAGCACTTATCCCCTTGCAGGGAGGGTTGGGAGTCAGGGTTCTCCATACAGGATGAAACACAAAAAGGGGTCAAGGGGGAGAGCCAGTTGGCAGACTGCACCGCTTCTTGATCACTATTATATAAATGACACATGACGCAACTCATGATTTGACCATTGGTCATGGAACATTAATAGTCTGGGTAATAAAATAAAACGCACACTGGTCATACAACACTTGCGACGCCATGTCCCAGATGTAGTAACATTACAAGAGATTCCTCCGGGGTAACCACTATAAAGCCGTAGACACGTTCGGGTACATGCTTAGGGCCAATGCTGGTTATACCACCTACTCTACATGAGTGGGGATCCTCTCAAAAAGTCGATACTCCTCACCCCCCACCAGGTGTGGCACAATCCTTACAGCTGCTAGTTTCCACTGACTGGGACATGTAAGAGCACAACACTGAACTTGTGCTCATAGTACGTCGCACCACAACTTCATGGGACGCCTTTACCAGAGCGGGGTGGACCGGCTGCTAGGGAAGCTACCAGGAATCCTGAAAATGGGACGAAACATGAATGCAGTCACGGACCCAGGGGGTCGATGGGACGGGTGGCGCGGATAGGAGTGGACCCCTGCCTAAATTCACGACTGCACTGGGGCTGGACAATTTATGGAGATAAAACAATCCCCAGCAATGACAATACACATATTTCTCACCAGCACACAGGAGCGTCTCCCGTATAGATTCATTATTCACACAACAAGCACACTCATCCAAATTCAGGACTGCTGTCCACCATGCGAGTGGTATATCTGACCACTCATTGACTGCGGTCCTATTGAAGGACTTGACCCAAGACTTCACACTGCATACCAGAATAGATACCTGGTACCTGCAAGACAGGTCGACACAAGATAAATTGAAGGAAGGGGCAGATCTATACTTTAAAGATAATTTGGGGTCTGTTGCATTAGCGCTCACCCTGTGGAAGGCATTCAAGACAGTGATGCGGGGTCAGGCCCAGGCTCTGATGGGGGGTGGGGGGAAGAAAGACATAAGACTGGAATGCATTGCTATTGAACAAGACATAGTTGAATTATAGGAGAAAGCCCGGACCAATAACAGCAGAAAGTTGCTATAGATTCCAGCTTCACCAGCAAGACCTCAGAGCCCTAGCAGAAAATCGTGAACAAGAGTATGCACTGGCAACGCAGTACCAGCTGTATGTTGTGGGGGAGAAAGCCAGTAAAGCTGCTGGAATTGTTAGAGAACTGGGATAAAGAACGATCCTGGGTAGTCCAAAAAGGGGAAGTGTGTACTACAGACAACAAATGCTGCCGTAGCAACATTGTGGTCAAACCTATGTTGGTTATGTTCCAGGAGGCACGCAAGATGGGCTTCCTGCAAGAGGACCAGAGAAATGCAACAACTCTGGTCATACATAAAGAAGGCAAGCCTTCGACAGACTATAGTTCCTATAGGTCAATAACCCTATTAAACGTTGAGGCTAAGGTACTGGTGAAAGCCCAGGTGACCAGACTTTAGCGGGGTGAGGATGGGTGCCATCACCTCAATTGTTGACCCGGACCAATCGGGCTTTATACACAATAGGAGTACCCAACTTAATCTCTGATGCTTCTATGAAGCATTTCACTTGACGGAAGGCTCTGAAACAGGCCAGGCAGTCCTGATGCCCCTGGACGCCAAGATAGCATTTGATTCCATTGAATGTAATTATATATTTGCCACTTTGACGAGACTGGGGTTTGGGCCATCGTTTTATACCTGGATTACATTGCTCAATGGCTCCCCCTTGGCCAGGGTACGAGTTAATTGAGTGATGTCCCACAGCTTTACTTTGCAGAGGGGCACTTGTCTGGGAAGCCCACTCTCCCTTATGATCTTTGCTTTGGTGCTTGCGGCGTGGATTCTTCAGTAGGCTGGGAGGAGAGGATTTCCCTCTTCGCTGATGGCATCACTTTTTTGTGTCACACAAGCCCACTCTCTCCACAAGTAGGATAACGCAGATATTTGGCAATTTCAGGGACCATTCTAGTTACATGATCAATGGGTCCAAGTTGGTAGTATATCCCCTCTGGGGGGAGAGTCCTCGAATACCCAGGGATTGCAGGGCACCGGTTTTCCCTGAAGGTTTCCGGGACTTGGGTATTTAGATTACTTGCAATCCCTCAGGCACTCCTACATAGAAACATATCCCCTCAGCTGGAGAGGATTCGGGGAGATGTGACACACTGGTGCAGCCTTCCGTTGACAATGACGGGCAGAGCGGCCCTTTATAAGATGATGAATTTACCATGAATTCTATACGTCTTACAAAATACACCCTACAGGATCTCTCCCAAGGTTTTAAAGAAAATATATCAAGAGGTCCGCCAAATTACAGAAAAGTATGTATGGCAGGGGCATAGCGATCCCAGATATCCTGAAGTAATATTGGGCCTTGCAGCTCCTAATAATTAACAATTGGGACTTTGTGGACCATCAGGACCCGGTCTATCGGGTTGATACAGACATTATGGGATAGAGGGGACATGAGGCTCTCCTGTATGATGCGAGAAGAGAGAAAGACCTGCTGTACCCCCCCCCCCCCCGGGCGGTGGCCCAAGCCTGGAAGGAGGCCACCACCTACTTAGGCTGGAAGGGGAAGCTTACTGCCTTAACTCTGTTTTGGCACAGTGATCTGTTGACCGAGGTGAGGGGACTGAATGAGTTCCTGACATGGGAGCAGATAGGCATAGAGCACTTGAGTGATATCTGGGGAGACCAAGCAATAACCTGATTTGAAGATCTTTGTTGGGAGTAGGACTTAGCTAAAACTGAACGCTTTAGGTACCTGCAGTTAGGAAATGTCCTCAGAAAGCATGTACAACAGGTGTAGCAGCTGCTCAAGGCATTCCCTTTGGAGGACCGAGTACTTACTAAACCTATACCCGAAAAAGGGGTGTTGGTGCTCTGCAGAAAACTGGTTAACAACTCACATGACCAGATGGGACAGTTGCGGGCTAAATGGGAGGGAGATCTTGAGGGCCTTAATGATGAGGACTAAGAGGAGGCCCTCCAGTGCCCGTGGGACATAGCCATACTTGTCTGGTTTAGGCTGGTGCAGGTCACAATATTACACAGGTCCAACTATTCGCAGACACTGATGCACATGACAGGCAGAGCGGCTACGCCATTGTGCCTGAGGGGATGTGCAGGGGAGGGCACATTCTTCCATATCCTCTGGGAGTGTCCACTCATAACAATATTGGTCGAGAATGATGCAGATAAAGTCTCATCACTGACAATTCCCCCTGGACGCCAAGTGGCTGCTCTCTGGGAATTTCTGGTAAAACTCAGTGTCCCAAATATATGGGCATCTGGCTAACTCTGGCCACAGGAGTAACTGAACGCAACTGAGCAAGGGCCTGGAGCTAGACAACCCCCCTCCCAGATAGAACAGATTGAGAATTGGCGACTTTGGAGTCTTACATTTATGCTGTATGAAACCTATATTTTCAATTAAAAGTTTTTTTTTTTTTTTGTTTTTTTTTAAAGAAAGGCTTATTTGGCACTAGATAGGGTCCACTGGCTAAACTCGCTTGCTTCTGAGAAAGGAGGTGTACTGAGCATGACAATTTTTCCTGGAGGCCCATAGATTTGCTTCCTGGGCTACTACAGATAACCAAATGGATCAATCTTGTGGAAAGTACACTGGGCCTTGGCGAGAGTTCACTTTACTTTCTGTCGCAACTTGTTCTTTTTAGGTTTTGTTTTTTTCTGAGCAAAATGTATTTGAAAAATACCCATCTCCTTCATAAAGATTGAAAACATTGAATTAAATGTTCAGTTTTGAGATACATTAAGCAATGTGCTATGCTAGCTTTTCCTCCAGTGTTTTGTGTACACCGCATGCCAGCGTCATCAGAGCAGGCCAGAGGTTCTGAAAGCCATTTGCACTCACCTTCACGGAGGGTTTGGAGTTTCAAAGAGCCACTGGTAGGAAAGGAAATAGTTTTTTCCTGTGTCCCAGTATCCCTTTAGAATGTATACCTTCAGCACGATTGAACCTGGGTGACAGCTGAGCTAGGGTCCACAATCTAGAGTAACCCACATTGGGGAAAAAGGATCAGCACTTTTTCCCATTTTTTCCACAAAACCCAAAATGTAGCTGTATTTTGGCTGATTTCTCTGTGCTCTCCAGGGGAATTCACAAACCCTGGGTACCTTTAAAATCCCTAGAATGTTGGGAAAAGACGCAAAATTGCTGTGTTTACCTTATGTGGACAAAAAGGTGTGTGTGTGATTTTGGGGTAGGAGGGTAGCAGTGAAAGGGTTAATTAAATTGCATATATTGAACCATGACCCACCCTCGTGCCAAATCCAACCAGTATGTGTGAGTACTTCATTAATAGATGGTTGTGCAGTAATATTTGTCTTTCTCTGACAGGGTGCACATTGTAGGGAAAATCTAGCAACTCTAGATATTTTTTAAATTAGACACCTAGGGTAGTACAGGGTGGTGTACCTCTCATGGACCCCAACACATTTTTGTTAAACAAAATGCCATGCAAACCTCAAAACGGGACTAAAAATCACACATTTACCTTGCGTTTCTGTGGCATATCCTTCCAGAATCAGAAGGAAATCACAAAATTCCCATCA
Organism: Pleurodeles waltl; assembly: GCF_031143425.1. Classification (NCBI taxonomy): domain Eukaryota; kingdom Metazoa; phylum Chordata; class Amphibia; order Caudata; family Salamandridae; genus Pleurodeles; species Pleurodeles waltl. The sequence continues at coordinate 973,873,941 of NC_090439.1, forward strand.
CCCAGCTTTTCCCCACCTTCCTTGATAAAAATGCTGCCCCCACTTGTGTGTCTGAGTCTAGTACCCACAACATGAGCTGATCAAACTAACATCAATGGGAGCCCACACAAAAGGATCCTCCTTAACCTTGGTTTAATTTGTTCTGGTGCTGGCACTAGGCCCGGCCACACAAGGTACCATTTTTATCACAAGACTTTGGGGAATGTCGGATGGAAGGATTTTGTGGCTTCCCATGGATTCTAAAACATCCCATCACAGAAATGTGAACTAAAATTGATGTTTTTTTTTCAAAGTGTTAGGTCTGCACGGGATTCTGGGTAACAAAACGTGGCGAGAGCCACGCAAGACAGCCCACCCTGAATCCCCCTCTGTGTCTAGATTTCAAAAACTGTACAGGTTGGCTAGGTTTCCCTGTCTGACAGCTAAGCTAGGGTCCAAAATCTAGAGCTACCCACACATCGGAAAAAGAAGGTCAATTTTGGGTGAATAAATGTGCAGTGTCCATGTTGCGTTTTGGGCCGTTTCATGTTGCAGGCACTAGGTCTACTTACACAAATGAGATACCATTTTTATTGGGAGACTTGTGGGAGAGCAGAATAGCAGAACCATTTGTTATTACAGATTAGATTTACCTGCATTTGTGCCTTTCAAATCTAAACCAGTATAAGAAAGATGACATTTTGAAAAATTCCCTCTAAATCACTTGCTAGCATGGGTACCCTCGAATTCAGAAATGTAGAAATAACCACTGCTCCTAAACTCTATTTCTTGTGCCCATTGCAGAAATAAATATGTTCCCTTGATACCCATTTTTTCACTCTGCCTATTTCAGTATAAGAACTGGTCTATTCTCGGTACCCATTATGTGGTGCAGCTCAGTTGTTTGCTCCGGGTACCTTGGGTTCTTGGAGAACCTAACAACCTCACATATCCCCGCAACCCGACGGGTCTAGCGGATGTAATGGTATATTTCTTTAATCTGCCATAGTGACAAATAGTTAGATGAAAATGTCAGAAATGCCCCTTTTTTCATACTAATTTTCAATATTTCTTAACTTCAACAGGTATTTTACTTGGGAAGACCTTGAGGAATCTACACATATGAACCCTTTCTGAATTTGGAATTTTGTCTAGTTTTCAGAAATGTACAGCTCTTCTGAATAACCCATGTGTTTCACACTAGTTTCCACCACAAACTGGAAGTAGGTTGAAAGCAGACAAATAGGGACTATAGGCTACCTCTTAGAAAATTGCCAAAACTGTGGTACAAATATTAGTTTTTTTGATTCAGCTCTGAACGTTCCTGAAAGCTAAGAAGATGGGGACTTCAGTACACTAAACCGTTTGTGGATGCCATTTTTAGGAAAAATACAGACACTTATCTGGAGCACTTTTTCCCTATTTTTTCTCAAAAAAACGAATTTTTGCTATAATTTGCCTGTTTTCTTAGTCCCTTCCAGGAGAATACACAAACTGCGAATTTTTTGATTCCCGAGGATGTTAGGGGAAAAGGACACAAATCTGGCATGGGCCCCTTATGTAGAAAAAAAAAAGTTATTGAGCCTTAAGCGCGAACTACCCCATAATAGCCAAAAAAGGGCAATGAGGGGGAGGGGATAGAGTCCTGGTAGCAAAGGTGTTAAACAATACTTTACAGCCAGCTACTGGCAAAGTCAATAGCTCAGCACTTTATAAAGGGGAGGCCTACTGGTTCTGCCAAAGCTTGTTCCCAATTCTCATGCAAACTCTATTGCTGTTTATATCTACCTCATCCCTTTCCATTGGCTCGAATCCTGTGACCCTCAGCTGCCTTACCTGTTTCTGCCTGTCCCTCTCTCGGCCTGCTTCAGTCCCAGTCTGTCCCTTTTCCCTTTCCTTCACCTACCACAGCCTTGTTCTCTCCAACCTTTCCCTTCCTTTGTCCCTCTTTCTGCCCTGGCCCATCTTCTACTCTCATTTTCACCATTAATCTCCCAGTTAACTCTGCCCTTTCCTTCGCTCCCTCCCAAGTGCCCTTAGCCTATGCTGGAGGTGTCCAACATGGATCCAAGAGAGCGGGGTCCATGCCAGATTTATATGAACTTCTGTCTATGAAAAGGAGTCCCCACTGAAATGAAGTGTATGTAACTTAGGTTTACATGGAATTCCATGACGCTTGGCATGGGTCTGGCCCTCTTATAAAGCACATGGTTGTATCGCCAATCTCTAAATTAGAAATGAGTATTGTTAGATAGCGACTTGCTCGAGACGACACGATTAGTCAGTCACCAGAGCAGGGACCTTGGACCCCAAGGCAGTGCTTAATTTGTAAATAAAAACGTGCGGGTGCCCAAAGCTTTCCTTTGAAACACATGACTGCTGAATTTAAATGTGCGAGCAAGGAAAACTGTTCAGCGTAATCCTGAAGCCATCTCGGGCCTCTTTAATCCATTTACAGCCACTCCCTGCCTCTTCAACTCACTCTTGCAGCTTTCTCCCTTTGTGACGCTTTTTCGTTTTTCTCTTCCTCCGTCTTTCCATATGATTCTTTTGCTCGCAGTAACTGCTTAAAGCAAAAAAATAAGTGCCGCCGAACAAAAATAAGTGCTGGTGCCCAGTAAAGAAAAGCACCGGCTCAAATTAAGCACTGACCCTAGAACACAAAGAGATAAATTCGGAACAAGTAGGCGCATCTGAATAGGGTTTGTAAACTGCACAGACCCTGAGCAGTCATGCATGATATGATTCAAGCACACGCATGGAGCTACAACTAAAGCAGTGGATTCACAAACCGAGGGTGGAGAGGAGCTCGAATTCGGGTTATTGTCCCAAGTCTTAGACCTTCCCTAGAACAAGAAATAAAGACCAGAATACCAAACATTTGAAGTTGGTCATTAATTCGAAGTTTAATAAAGATATACGAACGCCGGCCAATAAATTGATTTACGTAAAAAGCAAGGGAGCTGGAGTAGGAGCGCAGGGTGAGATAACCTTAAACGGGTTAAAATGAGCAATGAGGAGGCCATTAAATTTTGTTTTTAACGTGGTTATTTGCTGACAATTTAAGTAGGCATACATGAAAGAATCAAATATATCAGCAGCTAAGAAAGTACAAATGGGGTACGATGTTTCTATTATATTTCAGAAATGCAAAAACAAAGATTTGAATAGGGTCAAGAACAAACCAGTACACTTTACTCATTTGATATGCAAATGATAAATATACTCACATTACTGTTCGTGTGCCACACAGTTTTTAGCAGTAAAGTGTCTGATGGTAATGCAGAGAACATTTCTAGAGGTCATTTAGGGAAAATGTGCTCTCAGTAAATAGCAGTCCCTACCACACCATGACTGAGTCTTCTATTTGAGACAACGTTTTTCCAAATGTCACTGGGCGCACACGGCTCCTACACCGAGGCCCATTTCCTACAAATGTTCTTTGTGTAATGGTTGGATTGTTTTTTTTTTTTAAACATCCTTGCAACTTCACAGTCATATATTGATGGCAGTTCCAGTCTTAAAACTGCTACAGCACGAGTGCTGAAAAGAAAGGGGGAGGCAGCGCGATCACTTAATCCCAGCCCGACTAAATGCTGCCACTTCTTTACAGGTCATTTCTGCCGCCAGCGGGAGGTGTACTTTGTAACAGTTCTGAATTTCATCTCCGTGCACGATCTCAAAGTCGATGAAATGTGTTTTTGGGTTCATTCTGAAACATCTTCTTCATTAGGACAGGGCGGGCTGCTCAGCTGGCCTGCCAAGGGCATTTTTCATTAATCCGAGGCTGGAATTGAAAGAGTCCTCTACCCGGATTAACCACCGTGTATCTCAAACATGCAATTACCACCAACAATGTCACAGCCAGCAATACCAACATTAATACAAATACCACCAATACAATACAATCACCTACAGCAACACCCACGCCCTCCACCACTACCGAAACCAACAACAGCAGCAATACTACCATCAGCAAAACCACGTCCACCAATGTAATTTGCAACAAGTCCTCACAGCCACCACCAGAACCTCCAGCCCAATACTACCAACAATAACACATTCCCAATACCACACCACCGCCAGTATCACAACTATCAATACCACCACCAGTATCACACTACCACATCACTACCGAACCCACAACTACCAGTATCAGTTCCATCACCAACAGTACTAATACCACGAACGCCAGTAACACCATCAATATCAACACCAAATACCAATTCCACCACCAAAAACGCCACCAATGCAAATATCATAAATACCACACCACCACTGATACTACTGCCACAAACATTTCAGTATGCTAGTGTTTGCATACATTCTCATGCGAATTTTATATATTTGCTTTGTCAACGGTTATTGCGACTGTAGAATTCTAAAATAATCCAAATAAAGGAACAATGCAGCACTCCACTACCCTACTGGATTACGAAGTATTACAAACCACCACTTCAAGGCAATCCTTGCTGAGACAAGTATGGCAGCTTCACTGTCAGCATGGAGCACAGAGACACCTTGTCTTTCTCTAGACAGTTACTTACATTGTGCATTAGCAGGGACACTTTACTAGCCAGGTCAGGAAAAGTGGTAAATAACAGAAATTGCATTTCTTCCTTGCAAAAAGATTTCATGATCAAATGGTAGAGAGAACCAAAAGGAATTAAGGGCATATGTCACCTGCCTCAAATTGGATTACTGTCTAAATCGCTTCGATTATTAGAGCCTGATCTAATGAAACTTGCTGGCAGATCTAATGAAATCTGCCGGCAAAGTTGTTGGAAAACTCCATTAAGCGTTCGAAAACCGACTCAACACCACTGTAGCACAGCCTGGTTTTACTGTGCTGCTTACCATAAAAAAAATACCATTAAAAAGTCGACTGCAGGGTCATGTCATGAAACAAGGAGTTCTCTCAGCGGGTACTGATAATTAACCAATAAAGCCACGTTTGCATCGCACTTTTGACATTCAAGGAAGCAAATTTAGCCACATTCATTTCGCACCGCAAAACTTGCAGCTACCCAATATCCCTTGGGTAACTGCACATATTTGGGAAACACACTGGCCTCAAGACCACTTCAGGTAGTCTGGGGTTTCTTTTCTTTTTGAAGCAGCCACATTGCTATACTGTACAATATTCTGAGCTTTGTCACTTCACACTGCAGATGGCTGGTTTATTATTTTTCTAGCATTATGCAGTGGATAGCGCATGCCCAGTGTTTCCGATCATTCTCCTTTATGTTTAAGAAGACTCCAAGACCAGAGCTCAAAGTTAAACTAGCAGCACTCACTTCCTAATCACTTGCTGACAGGATATTAGGCAACACTTGCTCGTCTCAGATGACTTTGATCAATTATCCACGCTTTTTATTTGACTGGAAAATCTGAAGCCTGTGTGTCACATAACAGATTCATGTTTTGTGGCTCGAAAGTGTCCTTTTAAACGTGTGTACAAGCTACAATGCAGTGGCCAATCGAGATTTTGTTAAAAGCTTTACATAAAACCAAGCAAACCAACCGCTAATGACCCTACCTACTCATAGTACAATTCTAATTGCATAGTCCCAGTACAAACAACAGAATACAATATGTATGCAATACCAAATTGGTTGAATTGTCTAGGTAAATGGAACAGAATAAATGTCTCAAACACAACTTTAAATCCGGGTTTTAAAACAATCAATATACTCTGGATATTCGCCCAAGAGTACATTTCTAGTACTACCCACTGTTCACACATTTAAAGTGGCAACAAACCTAGGGAAGTCAGTAACTTTTCAAAATGTAACTACATTTTAAGTTCACTAATGTGTCATACTGAGACAAGGAAATAAGATTCCACAGAACAATAAAGGTTCATATAGAATTTTGCTTCAGTTTTGTTTTCATAACCGGTTAAGTGGAGTCTTATTCGTCATCTATAAAAGCACCTCAACAGATTGAGGCATCAGTCTTAAAAGCAGAAGAACCTCAGAATATTGCCGAATCCCTATAATAACATGGAGTACCAGCTACATCCTGTAGTGCTGTCTTGTAACTTACACCTATAAATCTTGATGGGATCAGATGCACTCTTTCCAGACCACCGATTATTAGACTACTCCAATAAACGTTTTGGAACCATTGACGAAAGAGCTTCAACATCTGGAAACAGTTCCGAAAATGGACTGCTGTCCTGTAGCTGACTTGAAACTGAATAATCTATTGCATCAACTGCGAAATTCCTGTACTTGTGGTCAATAAAAGCCAAGATGTTCTGTAAGAGTCTATTTTAATTTTACAACTATTACTTGTCAATGAAGACAATAAAACTCCAGGTAATCTTTGCGCAGTAACGAAACCCAGTTTTAATAGTTTCAGAAATTATTTTATTGTCAAGTCTTGGTAATGGCTCTTAACTATGAAACATCTTGCCCTTAGAGTCTTGATCTAAAAGCAATCTTTAGCACGTACAAGGAATAAAAGGATTGTACAGCTGATAACGTCTTGTAACATTTGTTTAGTTCTTCTTTCTTCTGAAGAGTTTCTGTTCGTTTTGTTCCAAATGGTAGAGTTCAAACACAGACATAATATTTCATTAGGTGTGCATACCAGAAGCATCCTTGTGCACCAATACACAAATTACCTTACACTTCCCATAAACAAGTTACAAGCTTTGGTCTACTGAATTTAGCCTAACTTTCTCCAGAAAAACATCAATGATTTCGGCAAATCTTTCTTACCACGCATGCAAAACATGAACAGGTTTCACATCCAAGGTACTATTATGATCATTTTACTGGATTGAATTAGTAAGGACACCAAACAAACCAAAGATGATTAAGCCTAGGGTGCAAACATGTCAAATGAGCAGTAGCAATCAGCTCCTCAAATACTTGTCAACATTGGATTCATCAATTTAATACTCCAACGTAGAGAAGAAAAACACAGTATTTCAAGTGTAGCTTTCTAAATCATTGTTCACCTATAATCAAGAGTCAAGGTGGCCTCAACGTGGGAGCAGCACAACTGGTTAGGGTCGAGCCTGCGTATCGCTTGCGAGATGCTGTAGTAGTTAGAAAAGGGCTCAGAGCCCCGTCCATGTCACATCAGTGTCTTTCATTGGTTCGTGGGCTTGCCTTTTAAAATCTGCGTGCTTTAATTAGTGGAATGCATGAATACGTCATGCCTTTTCAGGTGGATAGCCCTCCTTGAGCGCGGCGACCAAGTACTGAAAACAAACAGCGAGCTTCGTGCCATCCGGTTTGTGGACTACTTTTTCTCTTTCTTTTCGCAGTGCAATCTCGCTTGTTCAGCTGCGTGATCGCACTCGTTTTTTCCATTTAATGAGGCAAGAAAAGTCTGGTTGAGAGTTTACAACTGCTAATAGTTCTAACTCGGAGAAAGGCCAGACCCGTTGCATTGCAAGTGCTTGTTTTTTTTAATGGTATTGCTTCCTATTCTGGCAAAACACACATTCAAAGGCTTCTTACTAGCTAAATACATAACACAAAATCAAAGGACTCTATTTAGTGCCATGTTTAGCACATTTGTGGGACAACTGGAGCTCCTCTCCGGTATGGGTTTATTTGCTCTGTAAGGCCCATGACACTTAATAATTGAGGCACTTAATTTTCAAAAGCCTGTATTTTATCCCTTCATTAATTGATAACGCACATGGTATTTTGCTGAAAAGACTCACTTATCACGTAAACCCTCTCATACGGTATGCTTCATTTCCTCTGAATTCCTCTCTTCCTTGAGCAGTTTAGACACGACATGAATCATTGACATTAATCACTGTAGTCTTAAAAGCCTCCATTTTAGTTTCAAATGACATCAAATGCCACCCTCTCTTTTAAAATGAAGTCATTTTTTTATTTAGTATTTTTCATGCCGTGAAACAGCACCTGTTTTTTTTGTCTACATGGGGGCTCCATATATGGCCTGCTAAGACTGCATGGGTATTCCAGTTGGTTTTCTGTCCCTTTTCTGCTGTAGTTTCTTTCTTCCACTTAATTCAGGGCTACCATCCATTCGGACTCCCCTACAGCAAGTGTTTACCCGTTTGTTGTCACAGACTTATTGTGAACAATACCAATACTTACAGTAGTGGGCTTTGGGACAGCCATTGTTGACCACTGGTTGGCTTTTTTGCTAATCAATGGCTTTCCTTACTCTGGTGTTTTTTCCTCACCTGGATCACAGCTTACTTATCATCCTTTTGACAGGACGACTTGTATCGTTCCACTCCCTACTCCAGGAACAACTTTGTTCTTTATCTTTCAGCACTGCATGCAGATGCACGTGTTTCCTTGCTCTCTGATGTGCACTGCTTCTCAGCTGAAATCCTGTCCTTCAATTCATGTTGCTACCCTCTAAGAGACAGTTCGTCCATCACTCCTTTCCATCCCCATTCCACTCTGTTTTGTCTTTGTTGTTTTTAATTTTTACACCTCTGCTGCTCCTGTGCCGCTCTTTAACACTTACTCCACCTGCTGTGGTTATTTCCACAGATCTTCCCCTCTCATAATCTTGATCTTTTTAAAAACAAATATTCTTTTTTGGCATCCTTGACAGCTGTAATTTCTGCCAGTACACTCCTTACTTCAAATTAGACATTCGCCATCTTGGAATAGTACTTTACAAAAATGGCTGTTGCACGACTCAGTGGCCGCTGCAGCATTGTGATGTATTTATGAGCATGTGCAATGAAACATGCTCGCTTACACATCACCATGTTTCTATTCAGCATAACAATAACTTTTTGTGCTCTGAAGAAATTCTTATTTTGCACAGAGAAATTCGTCACCTAGCACGGTTTGGTCACCTAGCCGGGTACCAGTGTTTGTCACTTAGTAGTGGGCTGCAGGTGCCCTTTTTTATTCTGGACATAAATTCACCATTTGTTCGCTGATAGGTAAGACAGAGAGAGAGTTAACTGCTGGCCTAGTGATTCTGAGAGGTGCCCTTACATTTGGTTTCCCTATCTGAGTGGTTAAGTTTTACCCTGGCTTTCTGAATGGGCACTTCCTTTGTATCGAGATAAATATGCTCATGTGTTTGTGAGGGAGAAACTACTTCCTACTGTTTGTGTGTTGATAATTTATTCTCTAAACTGTATGTCCGGGATCTCAGGAATGATCTGGAATTCATCTACATGGATGTGCAGTTCATGTGATATTTGACTCCTCATAAGGATGTGTAACTTCTCATTACACGATTAGAAGAGTTTGCATCTGCTTGTGGAGGATTGTGTGCCTCAGATCAGATTGAGAGAACACCTGTGTTGGTGTTGTGTGTGGACTGTTTCAAACGTGGGTTGGAAAGATACTCATTGCATAAAGGAAGGTACTTGGTTTCAAGATTACAAAGGACAGCAATGCTTATGCAGCTTGCTGAAGCATGTGGTTCTTGCAGGGGGTTAGGTTTTCTGTAATTGGTCGTTGTGTTTTTGCAAGTGATATTTCAGGTTCTTACGCCTTTCCGGGTACTTTGGGTAGGCTGTTAAATGCTTTATGCATTGTTGTTGTCTTCAAGGTCTCACACCCTCTGCACCTTCTTGTGCAAGTATGTATCTACAAGAGGGAAGACGTGTTGTATCGTGCTCCGTGTCTATGAGATCCTAACAGAGTGTGATCTGAATGCATGGAAGGTTGGCTCTAAGTGTTTGACGGCTGGCGATGGAGGATGAGGGCAGGAAGTGGTTGTCCTGCTGTTGATAGGGCATGAAAATACATATACATAAGAGTAACGATATAAAAGGAGCCATTCAGAAAAGAGAAAACCATAGCTATCTTTACCCAGTTCTGTATTTCTAACAATCAATAATAGGCATACCAGAATGTTGCTTTGCTTGATGACGGTTTTGAAAAGTATTACATCATTCACCAGATGCCCCCTGAAAAATGCCTGCAATCTCTTGGTCTAGTGGTCATTACAAAAAACCCGAGAACAAAAAAAAAAAAGAAATCAACATATACCACCGTGGAAGCACGGCATGCATATGTTGGGTACGACAAATCATTCTCACTGAAAATCAAGCAGCATTCTCCTAATTCGCCTTTTCACTCTCTCAATGCTTTTTGGCAATGGTGCACAGCATCGTGAACAAACACATGTATTTGCCGATGCTTTGCAGCATTGTGGAAAAAACAAGCTTAAAAAAGTAACTAAAAGCTCAATGATGTAGCCACTGCTCCACTGCCTAAAGTTGCATCATTATGATAGTGTGCACATGCGATCAACATCTTTATTTTTTATTTACCGATTGAATATGACGAACGCCATAATGATCAGAAAAAAAAAAAGAAAGAAAAAAATTCTAACATGAAAGCACTGCAGAGCGGTCCAGAAACAAATATCAGCCGCTGGGTCCTTAAATAAAAAAAAGTGTAAGGTCTTCGAGGCATATGGGGTGCCATGGAGGGTGGATAAATAAAACTAAAAGGTGGCTGGCAGGAGAGAGGAACATGGAGCATGGGGTAGAAGTATACGAAGAAGAGCACAACACCGGGCTCTTGTATTGAATTCTTAGCCTTATTAGAAAGCTTATGCTCAAAACAGCAGGACTCAGTTGTTTATGGTGATAAGCCACTGAGCAGGTATCCAGGCCTGATCTATTTATTATGAAAAGTCACAACAAAGGCAATAGGTTCGAATTATTTATTTATTGTGAAGGGCAAAAGTAACAACCAATAGACCTTTAAGGGTGGTTTGAGATTACACGGTGTTAAAGCTTGTATACCAGTATTTTGTTACAGGGAATTACACAGATTACAGTAGTAGGTAAGGGTTTGGATGTTAGTTACCCCTTGTGACATTCTCTAAGGGTAGAGGGCTTGCATTTTGTGAATCTTTGTTATCTATTTTAGCAAGGGTTTTATACTGTGTTGCCAACTGTACTATTGTACATATTTGTAATTTTATGACAGTATAGTGATGGTTACTTTGCAGCAAAGCTTGTGCTCAATAGGATAGGCCTGAGCTTTTTATAGTAACCATTCAAAGATAAAAGCTGTAGGCCTGATTGGCCTAATATGAATAGATATGACAGGTCCCACAGTTCCATCAGTTTATTTCTAATCGTTACGACAAAAATGGTGGGCTTAGCATTTTATTTTTAAAAGCATATGAAAAACCCAAAAGGCCTTCAATGGGGGGTTATTATTACAGATTCAGATTTGTTTATGGTTTCAGCTTTACAATAAAGCCATACATTAATTGATCATAAAATTTAAACATTGCAAATTTCCTAAGTAGATGCCATACAAAACTACATATGGTACAAAATATTAAGATGTTTCCATCATTATACATGTTACCTTATTAATAACATACCTTCTTCCTACACATCCTTAGATGTAAATTACAGCCTAAAAAATTGTACACCTCAGTAGGCTTACAGTTAGTCTAAATAACTTTACTAACTAGCACAAAGAACTTATTCAAGAATTTATTATGGCTATCGTCCTCCATATCAATGGCTAACAAAGTGTATTATTGCTTGGCAAGAGACACACAATAACAACTAGCAGCAAAGTTAAATTTGTCTCAATAATGTACGCCTGCGAAGCAAAAGAGCCAGATAGATATAATCTGTCTGCTAAAATGAAAAAGGCAATTAACTTATTGTACAAAAATTGCAAAGGATAAAGACAATCATTGGTATCATGGACTGTACAAAAAACAAATATATATAATAGTCATATAAGGCAAATCTAATCTTGATTTAAAAGGAATAGTTTCTTACCTGTAACTCCAGTTCTCTCGTAGGGGAAACTCTGTTAATGTCATAAGCATTTAAATAGTTCTGCCCACATGCAGCATCCCGGACCACTTCTTTACATAGTCTCTTCTTAAGGGTAGACATTTGCCTTACTTCAGGAAGAGACACTTAAGAAAGAACCTAATGTGCAGCCTAGGTAAACAGGCTACAGAGGTGTAATTCTTCAGATTGTATTTAGGAAACCGGGTTAAAATACCCTTTAAAAATGTAATTTGAGGTCAATGCTTTACACTGAAGTTCGAATCTCCTTCACAAACCCTTTTTCCTGACAAAGTAGAGATGAAGAATAGGAAAGCAGTGTAGCCCCATAGGCTGCTATTATGTGAGTGGAACATAATGACTGTGCCTTTAAGATTGCAGAGACCACCAGTATTCCATCATGCTCAGCAGATGGCAGTTGCTTCAGTTCTTTTTGACAATAAGCACTAGAGATGGGTCTGTCTAATACTATTCTCTGTTCTGTCCACCGGGGAGGAAAATTGCTTATGACTTTAATGGAGATTCCCCTACAAGAGAACTGGAGTTGCAGGTAAGAGACTATTCCTTCTCTTGTAGGGGATCTCTGTTGATAGTCATAAGCATTTGAATAGAATAGCAAGCTCATCGCCAATAACACGGTGGAAAGTACAGAGGAGCAATTAAAATAGACTAGGCAAATAAATTCCTGAAGGAGGCTTGCCCTATTGGAACATCCGCTCTAGCATCGGAGTCTACACAGTAATGTCTAGTGAATGTGTGAACCGATCTCCATGTAGCTGCCTTACAAATTTCAAAAATATGGATATTCCTCATCAAAGTGGTTGTACGTGCTTTGCCTCTTGTAGCCTTAGGTTTTGCAGACAAAGGCTTGGGGGCTTTTCGGTAACAGAAAAGCACGCAGGATACTATCCACCGTGAGATGGACTTTTTGGAAGTGGCTAACGGACTGGCTCACAGTTCATAAAAAGCTGGTCCAATTTGCGCAAGTCGCGCATCTTGTCTAGGTAAAATCTCAAGACCCTCCGTGCTTCCAGAAAGTGAAGGGATCACTGTGCTGGAGTAGAAGGATTGTGAAAGAAAGTGGGTAGTGAAATGGTATGATTTACGTGAAAATCTGAAACCACTTTGGGAAGAAATTTCAGATGGATTCTAAAAACCACTTTGTTAGAATGAAACACTGTATAGGGTGCATTAGCACACAATGACTGGATTTCACTAACCGTACGAGCTGATGTATTAGCTACAAGGAAAGCTGTTTTCCAACAGAGATGTTGTAGGGAAGACTTAGGAATAGGTTCAAAAAGTTCTTGTGTTAGTCGTGAAAGGACTATGTTAAGTTCCCAGGTAGGGGAAGGGCGTCCCCTTAAGGAAATCCTTAATTACTGGGGTCTTGAAAAAAGAGACTTGTGAAGGACATTTGCAGTAGGCAGTAAGAGCTGCCAAATGTACTTTTATTGATGCAAATTGTAAGCCAGATTTTGCCAGACCAAGAAGATAAGGAAAGATGGCTTCCTCCTGGCAAGAAGTAGGGTCTATGTTTTTGAAAGAGCACCAAATGAAGAAATTTTTCCTCTTAAAGGCGTAAGCTGCACTGGTTGATGGCCCTTTAGCTTCCTTAAGAATATTCATGCAGTCTTGTGGGAGGTTTAGCTGACCGTATTGCACTAGCTCAGGAGCCATGCTGCCAAATTCAAAGAGGAGAGATTGGGATGGACAATTTGACCTCTGAACTTTGTTAGTAGGTCCAGGCGGCATGGCATACTGAGATGTGGACTCCATGACCGGTGAAGAAGGTCCGTGAACCACAACTGACGTGGCCACTCTGGGGCTATCAGGATGAGTCTGGCTCTCAAGTGGGACAGCTTGAGGGTGCCGGGATCAGAGGGATTGGAGGAAAGGCATAGAGCAATGTGTCTGACCAGCCCATCCATAGGCGCATTCCCTAGCGTCCCTGGTTGAAAGTACCTTGAGGCGAAGTCTTGCCATTTTTTGTTTTCTGGGGTGGCGAACAGGGCTATGTGCTGAGAGCCCCATACTTTGAAGATGTAGTTGTGAAGGACCCATTCGTGGTTTTCTTGCAAGGCCCTGCTTAGAGCATCTGCCTGACATTTTGCACACCTGGAAGGTGTGCTACTGTAATCCGCAGGTTTCGGACTCTGAGCCTTTTCCAAATTGTTTGGGCTTCGTGGGACAAAGGTCTGGACCTCGTCCCTCCCTGCTTGTTGAGGTAATACACGGTGGTTGTGTTGTCCGTCTGAGCAAGCAGGAATTGTGTCCTGAAGGATGATAAAACGTTTTGAGCACTAAGTGGACTGCTCTATGCATGAGGAGATTGCATTTCCCTCACAGACAGTTTGCCTTGTATTTGGAGTTGGTCCATGTGTGCCCCCCATCCACTAGCGATGCAGCCATTGCTATGGTTTAGGAAGGAGGCTACTGATAAAACAGTACTCCATTAAAAAGATTGGTAGCAGAGGTCCACCAAGTGAGAGACTGTTTTCCGAAGTGGGGTGGGGATGAGCGATCTTGTCCTCCACGCTTCCTGTCACTTGATCCCATTGATCCTTGAGATACTCCCACAGGGGACACATGTGAAGGCATGCATTCAGAGTGAGTAAAATACATGAGGCCATAGAGCTGGAGAAGAAACTGATCTCATAGTGGGATAAGAGGCTTTCATCAGAGTGTGACATTTCCGATGACTCGATGCAAGTCTTACCTCCAAAGGAGACACTTTTGCCTCTACGGTGCAGAGAACGGCTCCTAAGTATTGCAGAGTCTGCACTAGTTCAGAAATGGACTTGCTGTGGCTGATCTGTAAACCCAGCTGCTGAAGTACTTCCAAGTCCATTTGTATTGATGTTGAGCTTGATTGTGAGGTCGAAGCTTTGATCAGCCAATCAAGATAGGGAAAGACCAAAACTCCGTACCTCCAGAGATGCGCAGCCACTACTGCCATGCATCTGGAAAATGTTCTGGGGCTGATTTGAGGCCAAATAGAAGGGCATGGTACTGGTAGTAGTCCTGACCCACTACAAGACTCAGGAACTTGTGGTGTTTGTTTGCAATGGGGATATGAAAATACACATCCATCAAGCAGAGCCAATCTCCGTGACGTAGTGGAGGGTCCATTTGATGTAATGCCAGTATCCAAAACGTTTCCCTCCAAATCTATTTGTTGAATATTTTTAAGTCTGAAATGGGCCTCTACTCATTCTTGCCTTTTTTCTACATCAGGAAATCTCTGGAGTAGATTCCTGTGCCTCGTTGTTTGTGGGACACAATCTTCACTGCCTTTTTCTGAAGGAAGATGTTGATTTCCTTCCAAAGCATGGACAAATGATGGTTGGATGGCTTCAGTAGTAAGGTAGGAGGAGGACTAGTAAATCTTATAGAATCGCCATTCTGAATAATATTGAGTACCCAAGAATCATTTGTGATCTTTTGCCTCTCTGCCATATAGCGTGAGATGCTTCCCCCTGCTGGAGTGGGTAATGGAAGAGGGGGAAGAGGGAAATTCATTGTTATGCCTCCGTTGTTGTCTCTCCTCCGTAGGTGGGTTGCTGGGAAGCTCGACCTCTAGACTGCCTTCGCTGTTGTTGGTACAGACGTTGCTATTGTGTTTGGTAGCGACCCTGGTACCAGTTAGGGGTTTGAACCCTCAGAGAGAAACAAAGGCATTGGTAAAGCCTCAGCGGACGTCATTGGTCTTTAGGTCTTTCAAGACCAACAGCTTTTAGTGTTTCCATCTCTGCCCTCATGCGAGCCATTTCTTCATCCATATGGCTGTCGAATAAGGTTGAACCTGAGAATGGAAGGTTTAAGATCCGCTGTTGGGATTCACATTTTAATGAAGTTAGTCTCAGCCAAGAGAGACATCTAAGACAATCCCATGACAGTATTCATGAGCCACCAACAAAAAGCAATCTGCTGCTGCACTGATTATCTGGTTGGACACCATGAGACCTTCGCTGACTTTTTCTAGAAAGTCCTCTCTCCCATCCCTTGGGAGGTCATCTGCAAATTATTGAATAGAGTCCCAGAGTGCTCTATCATACCTACCGAGAAGAGTGGTGGCACTAGCGGCTTTCAAGTTTGTCACTCCCGTATTACACACCTTGCGTCCAACCAAATACAATTTCCTGCTCTCCTTATCAGGAGGGACAGATGAAGCAGGAGCCGTGGCATGAAATTTCTTTTCAGCCAGGATAACTACTGAGTCAGGAGGTGGGTCTGCTCTTAAGAACAGAGGATCTTGTTGTGGAGGCCTATATTTCTTTTGTAGTCTCTAAGGACCCAGTTTAGTAGTTGCTGGTGTGAGAAAGAGCTCCTTTGCAGGTTCCAGCAGTACTGGCACTAGTGGAAGCAGTGGCCTTGACACCGTTCTTTGGTGGAGTGTCTTAAATATGATGGATGTCGTAGGTGGGGGAACTGTCATTTGTATATTTAGTTCCGCTGCTCCCCTCACCAATACCTCCTGAAAAGTGGATATGTCATCCACTAGAGAGACACAAGGATTTGGCGAGTCAGTGACTAGCAATCTGTTGACGAAGCTGAGGACGTGGTATATCTTTATCCATGCCCTGAAGTCGTCCTTCTACAAGAACGATGACTGCAGTATCGAGATCTGGAAGAAGGGGAGAGCTAGGAGCAATGTCCATGTCGATGTGACCTATGGTGAGACATGGAGGTGATTTAGGCTGTGCTGAAGTCACAGGCGCAGGAGGAGCGGGAGTCACCAGAGGTGGTGGAGGCAAAGGTTGTTCTTGAGGAGGCGGCGAATCCGGCAGCACTATTGGTGAGGCCGGGGAGTAAGGCATTGAGTACTCTGAATCAGATGATGAATATAGGCCTCCTTTTACTCCTCAATGTCGAGATGGAAATAGACTTAGATGGTAAACAGTGTCTGCGACGCCTCAATGTTGTAAGGCTGACTGGCGACAACAGGTCTGGTCGCGTCGACATCGATATGCTTCTCGACGTCAACCTCCCCGTATGCGTCGACGCTGTGTATGTTCTACCTTGTTTCAACGTCGATCAACGTCGCCTCTGGGGCATTCTTTGTGGATCTTCCACGTCCATCAGAGGCCGATGAAAAAGCACTGGTAGAAGAACGAACCTCTCCTCGCTCCGAGGACCCACCTTGAGCTTCACTGCTCTTCCTTGCCATGGAAGCGAATTTTCTCCTTCCCAAAGTACGACGTGAAAACTTCTTGCATTGGGGACACTGATCTGGATAATGACTTGATGGGAAACACAGGATACAGACACTGGGGATCTGTAGCGGAGGAGCTGTTATGAATACTATAGACCTTTTAACTGGCAATATGTTTGTCTCTCCATGGAGACCACGAAACAAGCAAGCTGGCAGATCTGGACGAATAATGATCTGACCAGAGGCCATGACAGCTCCCTCCCTCTTGTGCCACTAATATGCTGGTAGCGCTAACCACCTCAACTTAACAATTCACTATTGACTGGTTCAACGTTTCATGTTATAGCATTTTAGTGTTGCTGGCCGGATACCCATTGGTGTGCTGAGCTGGGATGTGGGGTTATAGATTCAACATAAGCTGAAGTAATTTTTTATGCCTAATTTGTTTCGGTTTGTAGGCTTAGCACATGGTAAAAATGGCATGTGGGTCATAAGATGGGGATGGGGCGAGAGGGGCGGGACAGATATGGGGTTGCCATTCATTACTGTATGCAGGACTCAATATAAGCATGCATCGCAGTAGCCTAGGGGCAACAAAATTCTACTGACTGGGAATGTGCAGAGGTTGGGCAGTTATACGAAACGATATAAGTTACATAGATACCTGCGCAAACGCAAAATCCACATCACGATGCTGGAGACTCATCTTACGGCCCCAGACCTAGTAGGTATGCATACAGCCTGGTGTATTACACTGGTGGGGACCACATACTTCCGGGTCGCTAGGGGTGCACTTTTTTGGGTGGCATTGGGAACACCACTGCAGGTAGTGCACACCCGGAAGGTAGATTTGTAATCCTGGAAGGGGTCCTAGATCGTCTCCCCATATCCATTGTTTCCCTTTACGTCCCCAATGTAAATCAGGTGCATTTCTTTCAATCCCTTACCCCAGCATTGTTCCAAAACATAAAGACACCCTGTTACTGGGAGGTGGAGGGGGTTGACTATCTGTTTCCCATATCTTAGCTGTTTCCGCTACTGCTCGCCAGTTCCAGGAGCACATTCAGTGGCCCTCACTCAACACCTCTAGTGATAGGCTTCCAAACCTCAAATGGCAGAAGCATGGCACAGCCCCTCTAATCAATAAGTATTCTTTTTAATATGAGGATTTGTTGTGTTGTTATGTATGTAATTATTCTAGATACTATTATTCTAGATACTGAGTTGTTATTTGAAATATGTTGTTGAATTGTGCGCGTGTCTCCATCGCGTGTCGGAGTTCGGATTCGAGAATGGATGGGGAGTTGTTGGAGATCGAGGAGAGGATTGGAGAGGAGACACGGAGACACGCAGTGCAGTGTATTCGGCAAGCCTTAGCTCTTGTGAATACTTAATAAATATTTCATACCAAATATAAGGACTCCGACTTTACAGATTTGGCGACGAGGGAAATCGGAAGAGGTTGTAACTACGTTAGAAACCCGCGCGGCATAGAAGAAAGGGTATGCATTACCGGTAAGGCTTGCCGGGATATCTAGAGAATTAACTCGGTTTTACTGTACTTGGATTTCGTCTACGGATTCGTTCTATCATCCTTTATTTTTTTCTAATGAGGATGTGTTGGTAAAAGAAGTGTTAAAGAAGCGTTACCGTTAATCTTTGGTGACAGTTGAAACGACGCTCACCATTCTTCTTCACGAGATATATTGGAAAGGATCCAACTACGCTGCACGCGCTCTTACGCATGCGTGTTAACTGATTAAAGGAAAGGTTTTGGCAACGCTACCTGTTAACGCTTGCTGAAGCGTTTTTGCTATATTGGAGGACGAGGAGACAAGGAAACGAAATACAAAGAGTTTTATTTTTTTTAAATATTTTGGACATGCGTTTAACAAGAGGAAATGTGTAATAAGAACTTTATCTATACAAGTACATTTTATGGAACGATTTCTAGTGAAATTTTTTTATTTATTATTTTTTTTCTTCTCATTCCAGTTATTGTATATTAAAAAAAAAAAAAATTAATATATAATTTTGGTCGTTAACAGATTCAATATGGCTACACAGCAATTTTCCCTTCAACCTCCACAGACATTTTGGCCAGCGGGTGGGAGTCCATGTATGAAATGGACAGAATGGAAGTCGTATTTTCTGAATTTTCTAGAGACTATAGACGAGGAAGGAAGAAAAAGATTTTTCTACATTCGGTGGGCCCTGAAGGACTAAAAATATATGAATCCATGACAAAGATTAGTGGCAGTGGGGACACTAATGTATTTGAGAATGTGTTAAAGGAGTTTGATAATTACTTTGCATCTAAAGTATGTTTAGGTATCCTAAGATACAAATTTTTTCAGAGGAAACAAGAATGTGGTGAGACGGTGGATGAGTATGTTACTGCGCTCAGAGTTTTAGCGAATGATTGCAAATTTGACCATTTGCAGGGGCAGTTAATTAGAGATCAAGTAGTAATGCAAACCCGTGATCCAGCAATTCAGGAAAGACTGTGGATTCATGGAGATGCTGAGTTGGATGATATTTTAGCTATTGTAAGGAAAGCTGAATTATCAAGTCATAGTGAAAAAGGCAGTTAAAATGGAAAATAAGGAGTTTATGGAAGACACAGTTAACAAAATAAAATATAGGGATGTGAGTAAATTAAAGAAAGAAAGTGGAAAGAGTCAAGAGACATCAAATTTTGATGGTCAAAGGTGTTATCGCTGTAATAGTAGCTCACATTTGGCTTCTTATAAATATTGTCCAGCATTGAAGCAGAAGTGTGTGGCTTGTGGAGTTATAGGACATTTTGCTAGGGTTTGTAAGAAAAAGAAAAAGAATAACACTGTGAAGTATGTGGATGAAGTAGGTGATAATTCAAGTGAAGATGAGGATAAGATCAATAGAGTCATGCAGAGTAGTAAATTAGTAGATGCCATTTTGAATTCTCCACATCCTATGTGTAAAGATGATGTCAGGTCATTTTTAGGAATGATCGAGTTCTATGCGAAATTTGTGAAAGGTTTCTCTAGCAGAGTGTACAATATCAGACAGCTGTTGAAAAACCATGTTAAATTCAATTGGTCACATGAGTGTGAAGTGGAGTTTGAGGATGTTAAAAATGCAATTGTGCAAGCTCCTATTTTGGGTAGTTTTGATCCTGATTGTACAAGTGTAGTAACCGTGGATGCCAGCAACAAAGGATTGGGAGGTGTACTGACACAAATTGATGCTTCAGGAAAAGAGGTCATAATTGCTTTTGCTTCTCGTGCATTATCACCGAATGAAGATAATTTTTCGGTAATTGAGAAGGAAACACTTGCATGTATATGGGCACTGGAGCATTAGAGATCTTTTGTGTGGGGTAAGGAATGTATTTTACGAACAGATCACAAACCGCTAGTGAAATTACTGACCACAGAAGGAATGTATAAGGCATCAGCAAGAATTGCAAGAATGTCAATGCGTTTGCAGGATTTTGTATATAATATTGAGTATGTTCCTGGAAGAAATAATGTACTGGCAGACTATTTATCCCGTATGCCCACAGAGATTTTGGAATGGAATGAAGAAGAAGTGCAGGAGTTACAAGTTGCTTTGATTCATGATGACGGAAATTTGAGCATAAGGGAAGAGGTGTGGAAGGAAGAATATTCCAAGGATTGTGATTTACAAAACCTGTTAAAATGTGTTATGAATGGTTGGCCTAACAAATCTAAAATGCCTAATATACTTAAACAGTATTGGGAGGTGAGGAGTGAGCTTTCAGTTGTTAAGGGAACTGTTTTTAGAGGTGATAGAGCTATTCCACCAATGACACTTAGGTACAGGATTTTGAAGTTATGTCACGAAACGCATTGTGGAATAGTGAAAACTAAACAGAGGGTAAAAAGATGGTATTGGTGGCCAGGAATTGATATTCAGGCAGAAAGGGTTGTGAGAGAGTGTATCGTGTGTGCAAATTCTGATAAAACCTTAAATACTTTAAGGCCTAATATGTGTGAACCAATTGTTCCAAGTAAACCTTGGCATACTATTGCCATTGATATTATGGGTCCCATTGGTAATCCTGGGAAGTACATTATTGCCATGATTGATGTTTTCTCCAGGTGGCCAGTGGTGAAAGTGGTGGATAAAGTGGATTCGTGGGAGGTTCTATCATTTATGGACTCTACGTTTGTTGAGGAAGGTTTACCAGTACAAATCATTAGTGATAATGGGGTACAATTTACATCTGGTTTAACGAAGAAATATTTTGAAAGAGTTGGTATTAAACATAGAACGACATCTTTATATAATCCTAGTGGAAATTGTATGATTGAGAGGTTTAATAGAGTTATGAAGGGTGCGATTCAGATTGCGTGTAAGAATGGAAGTGATTGGATGGTCCAGGTTAATAAAACATTATGGTCGTATAGAACTTGTTATCATGAAGCACTTGGGTTATCTCCTTTTGAGCTAATGAGGGGTAGGGTACCAAGGACGAAATGTAATCCGGAATGGTTATTGGAGGCTTCTGAATGCAAAGTACCATTTGAAGAAGTAAGAGATCAAATTGTAAGAAAACATAGGAAATATAAGCAGACATTTGACAAGAGTAGAGGTTCAAGGAAGGATGTGGAAGTTCGGGTAGGTAGTTGGGTTAAAGTGAAGAAACCATGGAAAGTGAAGAAGGGTGAGAGTCAATTTTCGGAACCTATTCAAGTGAGTAAAGTTCTGCGCAACGCAGTTCTTTTGAGTGATGGGAAGGTATGGAACCTTAAGAGGATTGCAGTATTTAAAGGACAACCTATTAATAGGCGGAACGTAGATGATTTTTTAGAAGATATTAGGATGGAAGAGAATATGGTGAGTGACAATCTCATGAATGACAGGGTTGAGGATGGTGTGTCAGATTTGCAGGATGAGGAGGTTCCGGGATGTGTGACTAGTGACGTTGGGGGAAGTGAAATAGGGCAAAATATTAGATCTATGGAAAAGCAATTAGCTTTTGGAAATGCTGATAACAAGGAAAGTTCAAGTTTAATGGGTAAAAGGATTTCTTGTAAACCTAAATGGTTAAATGATTATATTTTGTGATTTATTTTTAATATGTATGTATTGTTTTATTTACTCTTTTGTAATTGTTTAAGGGGAAGATGTGTTGTGTTGTTATGTATGTAATTATTCTAGATACTATTATTCTAGATACTGAGTTGTTATTTGAAATATGTTGTTGAATTGTGCGCGTGTCTCCATCGCGTGTCGGAGTTCGGATTCGAGAATGGATGGGGAGTTGTTGGAGCTCGAGGAGAGGATTGGAGAGGAGACACGGAGACACGCAGTGCAGTGTATTCGGCAAGCCTTATCTCTTGTGGATACTTAATAAATATTTCATACCAAATATAAGGACTCCGACTTTACAGGATTGATCTAGTTTACTGTAGCTCAGCAGACCTCACAAATGTTAACCGGGCTGAATACTTAGGTCGCACCACATCAAACCACTGCCCATTACAATTACAATTAACCTGAGGCCATGGACGCCTGCATACCTACCTGGCGTCTCCCCTCTGATGCTTTATCTGATGCACTTTTTCGAGACACTAAGTAATTTATTCACCTCTTACTTCACGGCATCTAGTGCTGGTATTGAATAGGACGCATTCAAAGTGGTACTGTGTAGACATGCAATCAAAACAATCTATAGCTCCCGTATGACCCTGCGTAGGGAACTACACATGTTGGAAACTGAAATTTGCTGACTTAAACGCTTCACTCAGACTAACCCAACGGTAGTACCCATCAAGGCCATCCAAGTACAGACAGGCTCAGTATTTGACACCGAAGAGGCCATCAATGGGGCTTTCCACACATACTACACTACACTACACTATACACATCCCACGTCACACAGATGTAACTCAAACCTCGACATTCCTTGATGCAGTGCATTTACTACAACTCCACACATCACAAAGAGAGGCCCCGAAAGCCATTAAACAAATGGCACATGGTAAAACTTCAGGAGCAGATGTCTGGCCCGTGGAGTTATACGCAGCCTTTCAGTCCAAACTCGCCCAACGCCTATTAAAGGTCTATGTCGATGCCTTTAAGGCAGGCATACTCCCACCCTCCCTTTTGGAGGCAGTACTGATAATACTGCCAAAACCTGACAGGGACTCCCTATTAATAGGGTCTTACCGAGCACTCTCACTACTGAATACTGCTTAAAACATTTTAGCATTGCTGCTGATTCGAACAATGTGTTTCGTACTTTATATGTTAAAACCAATAAACAGATTTGATCCATAAAACATTTTAGCAAAGATATTATCAAACAGTCTGGTCCCTATAGCCCAGTCCCTGGTACACCTGGAACAAAACAGGTTTATTCCATGCAGAAACACATTCCTGAATTTACGTTGTTTATTCACGTGGATGGACTAGGAGCAGTTAACAGACTCCAATCCACGGGTGGCATCGCTTGACATAGAAAAAGCGTTTGACACCCTGGTTTGGGATTATCTAAGGGAAGTATTACAAAGATTCAGTACGGGACCTAGGTTTCTTAGGTCATAAACCTGCTTTACAACAGGCCTCTAACGCAGGTAACAACTATACGACATGGCTCCCGTCAGGGATGCCCCTTATCTCCGATAATACTTGTGCTAGCAATGGAGCCCCATAACCTGAGCAATCCGGGCCTCTGACTTGTACACAGATGATGCCTTAATCTACCTGCGTAACAATGCTACAATACTCCCTCTGCTGAGGTCATTGCTGTCACGGTTTGGTTTCGCTTCTTGCCTGAAATGAAATTGTGATAAATCACAGTTGTTCCCACTGACGGCCCTAACGATCTATCCCCCTCCCCCCAAGCAAAATAGCTTTCCAATCACCCTGCTCCCTTGGTCGTTTGACTATTAAATACTTAGAAGCCTGGATAGATCATTCGAATAAGGACTTAGAGGGCAATATAGGCAAAGCTCTCACCAATGCTAGGTCCTCTCTACCGTTTTGGCTGTCACTAACACTTTCGCCACTAGGCAGGATGGCCATCTCAAAAAATGTCATCCTGCCCAGATGGTTATACTTCTTTTCTGCCCTTCCACTGCAGTTGCCCACTAAGATGTTTGCGGATATGCAATCACTCTTATCGACACTAATATGAGGCAAGGGCAGGCGTTGAGTGGTGCTTGCTAAACTATATGCCCCCTTAGATGGGGAGGGGTGGGTGCCCTTAGTTATGAATACTACTACGCGGAAGCCCAGTTACAATGGTATATGCGTTGGCTTGCCGGACTAAAGTTTGAAAATGGGCGGTGGACCGAGAGTGTGCCACAGCTTTCGCTACAAAGTTGGCTGCTGGGCTCAGATCCCGTGGCACCATTTAGGAAGAGCAAAGCACTTATGCGCATAGCTAGGACGTGTTGGGTCACATACGTGATAAAAAAAAATAATTATATAGTGTATGTGCTTGAGTTGTTTCTGTGAGCGTTACCTGGATGCCAAGAGCTACAGATGGGACCGGATGTGGCAGCTTGGAATGCGGCCGGCCTGTTGGAATGGGGTGTCTTGTTGACAGATAAGATACTTAATACATTTGAATCGCTGACGGACAAAGTTATCCCACAGGGGTCATTCCTCAAATATGCCACCTTTAGCCTCTACGTGTATGTAACATGGCGGAAAACACCTGATGAACCTGTGACTTCCCTATTGGTACAAACTTTGTTGACATCCACCGCTACAACTCCATATACTTGGCTAATGAAACACCCCTAGGAGCTCTTCGTTTGTACTGGGTCACTGCTCTTACTGTCACGCTCACAGATAAACAATGGGCCCAGTGCCTTGAGACATCAAAATTGATCTCGCCGAACACTAGACTGAAATACACACATACTTGCATCACACATTTCTTACACAAGAATGACTCTTGCGACTGTACCCAAGTGCCTCAGCTGCTTGCCCTCGCTGTCACACGAGTCCAGCAGATTTTATACACAGGGTGTGGCACGGCCACCAGATTACCTCCTACTGGGACGAGGTTGTGGTGGTGATCTCAGATGTCATGGGTGTCACCTTGGGAAAAGAAGGCACTCAATACCTTCTGGGAATTACCTCTTGCACGTCCATGTGCAAATCAATCAATACATTTGCAGATCTCGCTTGGGTACTAGCAAAAAGATGTCTAGCCAAGTGCTCAAAGTCCTCTATGCCACCTCCCGTATGGTTATGGCTCTCTGAACTGCACACAGCTATTCTAGCAGAACATACCTAGTCCGTCTGCATTCTAGGCAGAACGGGGTCTCCTACACCTCCGGATTGGCACACATATCTAAAGAAGGCGGAAGTCAAGTCCGACACCAGTCCTCTGTAGACCACTGTTCCACAACCCAGACGTCCAACATTGCCTCTGCACAACTAGGTATGTCCTTTTAATGTTCACAACCAACCGGATACATCAGGGCGTACTCCAAGCTGCACCCTCATTCCCCCCCACCCCTCCCCAAACAACACAATCGTATTTTTCAGAACTTCCATCCCAATACACACAACCTCAGCAAAATTGTACTGCGACTCCATGCTAATGTTTGTAATATTATCTCTAAATCTTGAGAATTATGTTAACGGTTAGATCCATGATCTCATATGTAAGGCAGACAATTGTGAACCACCTCTGTTGGTGTTACATGATCCTCGATAAACAGCAGGAGGTGTAACCCGCTATAATCTGTGCCACCAATATTATACTCCGTTTGATAAGTACTCCCAATGATGTCTGTCTTGTTTTTTCTATGTTTGTTAAAACAATGCAAAGAAACATTTAAAAAAGAAAAAAAACTTTGCAAAGGCCTAGTAGTACCCCAAACACTGCCACTTGGCACTCGCCGATATCTGCAGCGCACCACATCCTGTGGATGCAAAACACAAGCTGCTACGTTTGACTATTTCTGTGAAAGTTTA
The DNA here is from genome assembly GCF_031143425.1 of Pleurodeles waltl. Taxonomy (NCBI): domain Eukaryota; kingdom Metazoa; phylum Chordata; class Amphibia; order Caudata; family Salamandridae; genus Pleurodeles; species Pleurodeles waltl. The sequence continues at coordinate 973,899,776 of NC_090439.1, forward strand.
TTACAGAAACATTTAAAGACACCCACCTCCGTTTGTGCATGCATGGGCAGCCGCTTTTGAATGTTACTGTAGCAGAGATTTACAAAAGCAATTTAACAAGAAATGGCAAAGCCAAGAGGTCTTGTCTTTTGGCTGCCAATGCAGATCTATTGCTTTTGCCATCGGTATTTGCTGATGTTGCTCAGCATCGGGAAAAACAGACCAAAATGTTTTACTGATGCTGTGCCAAGTAGATGGAGCTATCTGAGATCTCAAGCCACACACTAAAGAGGGCTAGAACATACTTGTACTCCGTTGAACTGCTCAAAGAGAATTAGAAAAATACATTTACTGCACTTGATCCAATCAGAATTATGGTAATTACGCCTTGCTACAGGGTAGGGACAAACACAGGGAAGGGAAGCCACTGAATAAGCCGGACATGAAAGCAATCCACTGTTAAGCAAAGGCTGGCCTAAAGATCACTGTAAGTATTAGTATTGTCCACAACAAGTCTTCAAGCAAACAGCTAAAAGATGCCTGTAGGTGAGACCTAAACAACGAGCCCTGGCAAAGCCAGTATGCTGGTAGTCAATGCCAGACTACTGGCTTTGCCAGCAACTGTTTGACTTGTTTCCTTAGCTGGAGTGGCAGAGATGCTCTGTTTTCGCCTGCATCTACATCAGTTACACTTCTCTGCCACAAAAGAAGAGTCTACACACCTTCTATTCACAGAATTTCAGCGCAAAACTGGAGAAGATCTGCCATGCAGAAGGAGAATCTCCAGAGTGAGCAATAACTCCTTTGCGAAGAAAAAAAAAAAAAAAAGATTCCTACTAAATATGTAAAGCTTAACTATGTACTTTAGAATTTAAGAAAATAAAAAAAGGAATCAAGATTTACAAAAAAATAATGAACTAATTAAAGAAAATACACGTAGTTTACTTAAAATGTATAACAACTATTTGTGTTATTTAGGTATGTTTAAAGAGCATGCCTGCCAAATATTTTGTCAAAATAGCTAAAGTTTCAAAATCAGAAGCAAGGCCCATGGTTCTATGATGAATAGACCTTTCTTCATGGTGTTGCATTTCCGCCCAGCTCTTTGTTGCAATGATGTGGTCAATGCTTTATCTCTTGAATTATGTATTCTATTGCCATTTAGCATTTTCATGGGTTTTCTTATCTCTTGCCGAGGTCCCAATCTGCTTTTCCTGTTTCTTAAGTAAGTACCTCCTCCACTGTATAGTTCATAAATGCACAAACGTTATAGGCTGAAATATTAATATTGTGATTTGGTGTCAAGTAAGCGCTAGACTTGAAAAGGCACAGTAAGGAGTATCCTACGTGTGCAGTAGAGAGAAAAGCAAGTGCGAAAGATGGAGTTTCACGTGGTGCAAAAAACAAATAAGACAGCAGAGTGAGGATCACTTTGGTTCGGTTTAAGGGACGAGCCATGTCTTTACTGTTTTTCTGAAGAACTACAGGTGGCTGGCTGTTCAAACCCCCTAGTCTGCTTGGTCGCATTTTACAATGCATGTCTGTACTGAGAAAAAGAAAGGCCAATAAAGATTTATTTTTTTAAGGTGAAATTATTAGAAGTGGAGCCATTCTTGGTCTCAGGTTTCTTCTTCGGCTGCACAGTCGGAGTTCTGATCATATAGGAAGGGTGGTCCTCTCTCATGGTCTGCATTATGTGAATGAAGAGGGCTTAACAAAATAAATTTAAAAAAAGTGTGTGATTTGTATACAACATATAGTTCTGAGAGCAGGAGCAATGTGATCCCATCGGATTATTTTTAGGACTACTCTGGATTCAGTGTTAGCTTTCTGATTACTTGGCGGGAGGGCCTAATTGAGAGCCAACAGGTTTATTCATTATCTTGGTTAATGATGCTTGCATCCTGTAAGAGGCTTAAGTAATGGAAGGCAGTAGTATGCTCACTGTGTAGAATGAACCTCTAGTCACGTTGACAATTTAAGACTGAAGTGAGAGGCGGAGTCCATAATCACACAAAGGTTTTGATCCCTGCTAATGTGGATACTGGTCATCAGTAGAGGCCTGGAGGATAGATGGCTATGGTTTTGCCAATACTCATGGATGAGTATTTCTGTTTTTAAGGAGTTACATTTGAGATAATATTTTACCATCCCATACCCCTAAGCCAGTACGCATTTTCTGTGTCCTGATATCTTGGACTCCAATAGTCTCCCCAGCTTTAAAATAATGTTGGTGTTGTCCACATAGTTTTAACAGGTAAGGCTTAAGGAGCTCACAAGATGGTGCAAAGGAGATAGGTACCCCTTGAACAGTACAGTGTGCTTGTTGACCAATTATGGGATAACAACACAAAGCATGAAAGGTTTTAAGAAGATAGTGTGACAATTGTTGCTCCATTATTAAAGGAGGATGTTATCCAGTTGAACAGTGTGCCCTGGATGTTTGCGTCAGCTAATCCTAAGGCTAGTACTTCATGCACTACAGTGTTAATAACTAAGGGCAAATTAATTACTTCAACTCTGTTTGTGTTAATAGATTTCTTTAGGTGATCCTAAGAGGAGATTGGTGTTGACAGTGCTTTGAGGACTTGATTATGGCTCTGCAGGTATGGCAGAAGAACATTCCATTGAAAGAATATTTACAGAAACAAATAACAGAAATCCATTTCTCAGAACCAACGTAACTAAAAACCCAATTAGTGGAAAAATAATTGACTAGCGATAAAACGTGGTTGAAAATAATAATATCAAAAACAAAAATAAATACAGGTCAAAATAATATTCATTAACTAAAAGGAAAATAATTGAAACCCAAAGCCAATTGCGTCTCAGGAACAGTTATAAAATTAAGGCAGAAAAAGGTTAGGAGACAAGATAGAGGCAGGTTAGGGAAACGGTTAAAAGAAGGAAGGAGGAGCGGGGGGACATGGCCGAACGCATAGCAGCAAGCCGTGGATTCCTGCGCTTCCACCCGGCAATCCCCCACCCGCCACCATCCTTTAACTATGCATGACCTGGGTGCTCCCTGCTGATGCCTAGGGCCCCCCCAGGACTGCTGCAATGGTGACCTGTGCTGAGTACCCATGTCTGTCATGAGAGCCAGGCGATTTTGGCTAAATGACGAGCAAAGGGTGCTGGTGCCAGGCGTAGCATGGCGAGTCGCCTGAACATCGCAACACAGCAGCTCTGGTTCTGCTGATGTCCTGTGGGGCAAATGCTGACACTGGTTCTCCCACGCAGACTGAGGAGCGCAGCACCCCTGGATGATCGCATATTGTACCCAGAAAGACGACGGAGCGCCTGGACTGAGCAGATGTAAAAGGGTGCACCCAGTGAGTGTTGAGCAGTTACTAGACTTGCAGTGATTGTCCTGGGCAATATCTGTGGACCTGAGGCCAAAATCCTTATCTGCGGGTGATCAGAGCCCTTTAGAGACCTACTGGGAGATTTTCTTGCAAAGACATTACCTTTCCTGCAGTGAACGCTTGGTGGTGCAGGGAGAGAGTCCAGAGCCCATTTTACCCTGGGCAGCTCAAAAACACTCCAGAAGGCAGTTGACTGCAGCGGACGAAGGCTCTGATCTTGTTCTGCGTTGATGAAGGAGAGGCCCTAGGGCCCCCTTTAAGTGACGAGAGAGTAAGGGTCCTGCTGGTTCCAGACCACTTAGAGTGTGGAAGGGAGCAGTCTGGCCCAGTGGGTCCCATAGGCAAAGAAACGCAGTGTCCATACTGCCACCCGGCGGACTTTTGTTTGGGGGCAGGGGGCTGTCTATTCCTCAAATGGTCCTCCTGGCCTCCACAGCCTTATACGACAGTGCTAAGCCCTAACACATCATCCTGCAAGTAGCGAGGGGCCCGTAAACAGACGCTGCTTGTTAACCCAAGAAGGTGACTGCCTCGTACCTATCACCGCTAACAGCCCACCATTATACTGCGATAGGCACATCTGTCACCTGCTGGTGTTGTTGGTCACCCAATAAGAAAGCCTGGTTAGTCTTCTATTGCTTGTATCGTAGCAACCCGACAGTAGTACAGACATTGGCGGAACAGAACTGTGTTCCGAGAATTCCTGTGACACAGGATTGCAGGCATGGGCAAGGCTACCAGGAAAAAGAAAGACTAGGACTCAGAGTCGGACCCCAAATGTGATGGCCAAAGGTGAACTGGGGGGCATCTAGTCAGTGAGGCCACTCGCAACACTGACAAGCCCCACTATCCAGGACATTCTGCAGGCTATTACTGCCTCTCGGGAGGCGTTAGATACTAAAATAGATTCTCTTCAGGCAGACCAGAGTATCCAAAAGGACGACCATTGGTGTCTCAAAGAGAGAGTTATGATATCATAAAGGTTGCTTCAAGACATCACTTCATACATGGCGACGCTGCGTGAACAACTCACTGTTATGGAAGATAAAGTTCAAACATTAGAGACCAGAGGGGAAGACAGTGAAAACAGGTCACACAGGAACAATATCTGTATTATAGGACTTCCAGTGTGCACTGAAAGATGCAATATGCGGGAGTTCCTTGAGAGATGGCTGCGAGAAGAGGACACTGGAGGGCATCTCTTTCTTTTATTCCCTAGAACGGGCACAGAGTCCCATCTCGACCACATGTACTGGAATCATTGCCGTGACCAGTGGTGGTCCGCATACTAAATTATAGAAACCATGTTGGGTCCAAAAGTAAGTTCTATGTTCATCGAAACTAAGCAACTGCTCCGCACACTGGGTCTACAGTACGCAATGCTGCTCCCAGCCCGACTGCGGGTGGTGAACCCAGAGGGGGTGCAGTTCTTCCACAACCCCTGGGAGGTGTGGCTCTAGTTGGAGATGTACTCGCAAGGCAGATCTAGTCAAGGTCCTCCAGGACGTGCACCTAAATGACGGAAACTGAAGCAACATAATAGAGGTGCCCAGCCTAGAGCTCTGTCAGATGAGGAGGTCCAAAGGGAGCAAGAAAGAGTGGTGGAGGTGGTTGCTTCGATGAGCAGGGATGAACTAAGCCCAACTCTCTCGCTGGATGTAGGAGAGGCTGAGGTGTCTGATTTGTCACAAGTTGCCAGCTCAGAGGACTCCGATGCTCCTCTACCAGTCGTTATGCCAGAGACAGCCGATGAACTTATCTATTGAAGACAACAAACTGTGAGCTTTCTGTTGTGACTGGGAGTGGGGTCTCGTATCCAACTATTGGTTGTTTATCAATGAAGACTTGGGGGCCCTAACGGTCTCAATATGGTTGTCTCCCATTGGTTGGGTGGGGAGGGAACCGGAGTGGAGCTATATCCCGGCCATAACCTTACACTAAGTTTTTTATGGGTGCACCCATAAATGTTTGTTTGCTGGATGGATGTTTAGATGGGTGGAGTTGAACTGCTGGCCCTGGGGAATAAGAGTTGGAAAGTTTGTTGTTTGGTTCAGAAGGGTAAACAACTGCAGTGTGCCTCGACCAGGAGTTCCTAGTTACTCTGGGTAGCGATGGCCCCAGGTGCCTGGATAATAGAACCCTGGCAAAGTTATCAGTACTGTTGTCACATCACAGTAATGTTGTCACTACACACAATAGAAACCCACGTGAACTACAAAATCCTCTCTTGGTTATCAGGGGGATGCATTCTATGGCTAAGAGACACAAGGTTTTCTTAAATCTTAACAGACGGGGGCCCAGATTCCTCCAGGAAAAATACCTCAGTGCCAAAGAGAACAAGGCGCTGCAGGCAGGTGGAGGGGACAGGCATATTGCACTGCATATTCAGCTTATGTGAGTGGTGTTATGGTGTGGGTCCAATCTGGGGTCCCTTCCCAACATACTGGGCACTTAATAGGCGCTATGGGTAGATATGTGGTGGCTACCGGGCAGTTAGATGGGCAGGACGTCACTACAGGGAGTATGCAAGGACCCAGCACAGACCAGATAAACGTTTTTGCTGACTTCTCATGAGTATTCACCCCTCACCTAGTGGGTTACGACCAACCTTATTAAAGGAAATCTCTTCAGCAGAAAGAGAGCCGATAGGCCTTGAGCAGCAAAGGCTGGACCACCCAGAATTGCAGACTGAGCTCTTTGACTCCAAAGAGAAGGCAGCTGAGAGGGTAGAGTGCCTAAGATGCTTTGATTATAAAAATTATATTGTCCAGGTGCATGCGGAGAGAAACTGCACTGATCACTACTGGCATGGTTGGTAAACCTAGTGAAACGGGGTTCGGTGACTGTGGAACTCAAACTCAATCCTGGTTGTGGCTCTAAACTGTATCGACAAGAAGGCATCAATACGCAATTCTTCAAATATTAATTCAACTTCTATAGGAATACTGTTGTGTGCACAGTGGAGGATGTTAAAACATCCCTGACACCAGTGATGCACCCTACCATCTTGCCTCAAGAGGCAGAGGATTTGGAGAAAGATATCACACTTCCAGAAATTTGAGTAGAAATAAAGAATATGGCCCAGAATAAGACGCTGGGCACAGACAGCCTCCTGGTCGAGACCTAGCCGCAAAGCTGGCCGACCTTTACAGGTGGCTTTTGAGACCAGATAGTTGCCCCAGTAAATATGGGAGGCACTGTGCCTATGCTGAAACCAGGGAAGCTGGCTCATGATGTGAAGGCTTACATTCCTCTACTGGTGCTTAACATTGACTATAAAATACTTATCATGGTTGTAGCCACTCAACTTCTTCACCACATGCCAACCCTTATCCACCAGGCAGGGTTCATACCAGGTCACAATACTGCACTTGATATTCAGAGGCTTCTTACGCCTCTGAAGAGACTACTTATGATAAGGAGCGAACACTGATATTTGCTTTTGATAGCCTGGAAAGGGCATAGCGTTATGGCGTGTTAACGCGTTTCGAGCTTGGAGAGAACTTTGTGTCCTGGAACAGACGGTTGCATGCAGACCCCTCAGCCAGAGTCCGAACATGTCGCATCATATATAAGGGGTATAGCGTGGAGTGAGGCAGGGCTGCCCATTGTTGCCCCTCCTTTTTGCTCTAGCCCTGGAGCCACTAGCATGCCACGCTCAAAAGGTAGATGCATAAATAGGTATAGGGGTGGGGGCTCAGATGTACCATACTGCGTTGTACGCAGATGACCTCTTGCTCTTTCGGCGGATGTGTAGGGGCCTTAGAATGGGCATGTTATCTTCTGGGGCGGTTTGGCTCCCTCTCAGGCTTACAAGTCTTGCTTATTCCCAGCAATGGCTTCCAGGGTGATGCCGGAGAATCTGGGGAGGGATTGCTGTGTGATCCTAGAGGTCTGCCACACCTGGAGTACAGAGCTACCATGATCCGGCGGATTTACTAGAAAGGAACATGGGAAAGACGTTGAGAGTGCTTAGGTCTAGCATGGAGTTTAGGAAAACACTCCCCCTTTCAGTGGTGGGTCGTGGAGCCCTGTTGAAACTAGTGGCTCTTCCGATAGCTGAATCTTTTTGTAGTACTGCCGGTGTGGATCCCACAAGTGCTTTTTAAGGAGCTATATATGCTCTTTATGGGATTTTTGTGAGGTTCAAGCTGTCAGGGGTGGCAATGACCACACTTCAAAGGCCGGTTATAGAGAGTGGATTAGCTTCAGTGGCTAACACAATGGATAGTGGGCCGGTTATCATCTGGAAAAGAAGTATGTCCTTTCATCCCGGACATACATTTACTAGCCAAAATACTTCTTTGTCTGCGCTGTCTCAGTAGCAAAGCTACTACTGAGTTTAAAGTGCTATGTCCTTGTTGGCTCAGAAGCCTGCACAGGGCCAGAGTGAAGATACCCTATTCCTTCCACACCCTGATGCAATTCCTAGCAGAGTTTCTGCATAGAGGTGATTGGTGGGGAATATCAGATTGGATAGCGGTGGGGCAGAAACGTTGGCAGCTCTTTACAGTGCAGAGATGCTTCTGCCATTTAAACAGTTCCGCTTGACGAACGATCTTTCTCAAGGCCACTTCCTCCTTCATTGCAGCAGTGACTATGGGCATCCGTAAGCACTGGAGACAGGGTCTAGTGGAACCACCGCAGTCCAAAAGATGCCAATATTTGGCTACCTCTTTGGGAACCTGCAAGGCGGTTACTTGGTTGTACAAGAGCCTAAGGGGGGGAGCGGGGGGGCATTCTGCTGCCTCTAGATGCCCTCAAGACGCACTTGGAAGATGATGACTTGGGGATCCCTACTCCGGAAGCGAATTGGGAACATATCCTAGCACGCATAGCGAAGGTGTCTAGAAATGTCAGATTTAAACTCATTAATTTTTACATCTTACATAGAGCCTACCTTACCCATGGAAGGCTTAACCGGCATTTTGCGAATGAAAGTGGCAAGTGCCCAAGGTGTGGGGAGATAGGCGCAGAGTTTACCCACATGTTTTGGAGTTGCGGTTATTTAATAGACTATTGGGGAGACATCACAAGGTCATTGGCCAAGGTCAATGAGCGAGACATACCATGCACTCCTGGGCATAATCTATTAAGCTGGTTCCCGTACTCTGCAAAAACAAAAGTCACAAGCCAGTTTCAACAGCTGGTGTTTATCAGAGAGAGCAAAAAGACAAATAACTATAAACTGGAAGGACCCAAGGTGTGGAGGCGGGAGGTATTACGGTGGGCGGGTTATTAGAGCGAGGTAAAACCTTGAGAAGCCAAGAGTGGGAAGGACTCCCGAGATGGGGCAAGGGCCTTGGAGGAATTGGTGAACACATAAGAGAAACTGGACCCCTTCCCCCTCCCCCGAAGAAAGAACGCATACCCCCTGAGATACAACAAACACAGTGTGGGACAGATACCCAGTGTGAGAGTCGTACCTAAGCATGTTGCAGAGGTGGGAATCCACAACAGATGAGATGATACACAATATTGCCCGGGACAACTCCCCCATACTGTTGCATTTATTGCTTATGAAGGTCGGATTGATCAAGGCACAAAAGTGGGTGGGAGGGAGAAATGGGTGGGGAACTATGTCACTAGTTTGGTATGTTATGATGTTAACAGGGTGCCCTGAATATGAGAGGGTTAACAAGCCGATGTTCTCGGATATCTTCCAGCCTCTCTTGTATGTTTTACTATGCTATCACCAGTTTTGTAGCCCTAGTTTGGCCTTGTATCTGCTCACCTGATGGCATAGTGAGCAAGGGGTCAGCTGACCACTCTGCTCATGTTGTCATGGGGGATAGCTTGGAAGCCAGGTTCATGTTGGATGAAGGTCCTGAATGGGAGATTAAGAATAATGAAGTAGTACTGGAGAAGGAGTTGCTATTTCTTCTAGCTTAGATTTCCAAGAATTAGTTGAATATATCTCAGATGTGTGTTCTGTCCAGTGTGACAGCAGAGGTGATGAGCAACCTCTATTGACAGCTTTTGTAGAGTTGCTCTGCTAAGCAAAGTAGTGACTGCACTAGGTATGGTTGCGTGTGAGAGGCATGTACACTACGAGTCCACAGAAGTAGGAAGAACAATATCATACCTTCTGGTATGGGCTTTTTATTCTGTGTACAGGGCACTACACATCTGCCTGTATATCTGTACAGCTTGCAATGAACTGCATTTGATGTCACTAATCGGCCTCCAGCATTTACTGTCAGCCTCCAGCTTTGCTACAATACAGTTAAAGGCTCAAATGTAAGGGTATAGCCCATGGTAAAGAAGATCCTAGGAAAAGCATGCTAGATGTATTTATATGCTTATCTTTTGATACAGCACGTCAAAACCCTGACAGTAGTTTTATGAGTGCCTTACAAAGCAGATCCATCTGCTAGGTAATAGTGTATTGCTTGTATAGAGGCATATCATTTAAGATGAGTGTACATGAGAAATTAACAGATTTACAGTTCCAATGAGAAATATACATTTCAATTCAGTGTACATATAAAAAGTAAGTCTGGGTAGGACACAGTATCTTAAAACGAACTGGATATTGGTAGTGAGTAGCAGCGGTCAGAGGAATTAAAAAGATTGTGTCAGCACTTATTAAATGCTGTGTTTCAATACAACACATGTGGGTAAATTTTGGCTCTATCGCAATAACATTTCCCTTATTATTTACCGTGCCACAAGAACCCCCACAATGAGGTATAGCCTTACAAGTGACTGACTTTATTCCTCAGCATATGAAAAGTAAAATATACTATCAGAAGTTGACACAGAGCAGCTCATTCACAAAAGAACTGAATGTGCTGCTCATTTATAAATGTTCACAAACACAGTTTCCACTGTCACTTCTGGGGCAGAGCAATGAGGAGATGTAGTAAGCCGGCATGCGAGAGAGCAGGAATTTAAATTAAGGGACATCTGAGTCCCAGACTTTGTGGTCAAACCGCCAGGCCACACTGCATCCCATTAACCACATGGCTTCCTTGCAAAGCAGAAGGGAATACTGTCAAGAATGGTACATTTTAATCCCCATGTTACCACATTAGAACATCACCTCTGGGCTTGTCAGTTTTCATCATCATTTTGCTTGGACTTCACAACTCATCCAGGAATCCTCAAGAACACTACCTGGGTATGAGCTATTTAGGGTCACGTGGCAATACCCTTTCAATTCTGAAGTGAAAGAGTGGGTATTAAAATGTAGACGGAAGGGGTAAAAACTATGAAGAAATCTGGGTGTTTGGAAGCTATTTGACTCCACACTCACAAACGATTCCATTCTACATACTTATTGTCACACAAATTATAAAGATGAAACATGGATATATAAAGTCCCTTGTTAATGGCAACTATTTAATAGACCTACACGTACAAAACAGTTTATTCTCAGTTTATGTGGGGCTGTCAATATCTACAACATATCTTGTGCCTATATAACAGTTACTTTGCCTACTGAGAGGGCTACCCATCTATTGTTGGTTAGAGGTATGATGCAACCTTTTACAATACATTTCTAAAACACACAGCTATCTAAAAAAAGGTGTCCCGGTGCTAGCAGAAGAGAATGTCACCTTGCAGGGATCATGGGAATGAGTTAACGCTTCCATGAAACCGGATCAAAAAGAAACCTTTTTAAACCTTTTATAAAGGCCATTTCTGAAGAACAACTTCAACGAAGGAGCGACCTCTGGACTTATATATCCTAGAAATTTGAAACTATTTGAGATCACTGGAACGCAAGGAGGTGGTCTACAAAGACAACTTAAACCTTCACATAAGATAAAAGGGACCCTTTTGGTTAAAAATTCTGAAAGCAAAGATAAGGGCCTTAAATTGGATTCTACTGTTAACCGGTAGCCAATGAAGCTGTTGAAGATGGCTAGATATTGAGACCCAGGTAGGAATTTTAGGTATCAAGTGGGCTGCCACATTTTAAATGATTTGCAGATGCTGGGTCAAAAACGTGGAAGGCCCAAGTACATACTGTTGGAACAATCAAGTTTAGAAGTAATCAAAACATGTGCAATAGATTTTTGTTGTTCTTCAGGAATCTGGTAAAGCACATGACACAAGGATCTCAGAGTCAAAAAACAGGATCTAGACAGTGCTCTAATCTGTAACTCAAAAGTGGGCCCAGAGTCAAATTTGACTCCGAGATTCCTTGCTACCTAGAAGGGGAATGGAGGGGGTCCCATCTCAAATGGCGACCAAAGGCCGGGATCACGGCTGGAATTCGTACCAAAAAAAAAAATATATATCAATTTTGTTGGGGTTCAGTTTTAAGAAACTGGTATTGATCCAGCCCATAACAGTTTTAAGACAAAACTTAAAGGAGCTCAAAGCAGAAGGGGCGTTTTCCTGAAAGGCCAGGAAAAGTTATGTATCGCCCTCATACAAGACTAGCTTCACTCCCAGGGGCTCAACAACACTGGCTAGAGGTGACATATGTTAAAAAGGGTAGGGCTAAGGGCCCAGTTCTGCCTAATGCAACAAACTAAAGGTTTAGCAGCAGAGGTAAAAGGACGGGGGAAAAACTTCCAGAGTTTGACAGCAGATGAAAGACTTAAACCATAGCAAGGCACGGTCAGTAATACCAATCCTTTCCAGCCTTTCAAGTACAACAGCATGCAAAACCATATCTTAGGCCGCAGTAAGGTCGAAAAGCACCACCAGAACCTGAATTAATTGATTCAGAGATCTGGATGGCAGCCTGACTGGGAGCTATGCAATACATGATTTTCCTCCAAAAAAAGATGAGCTACCTATTAACATTTTTCCACCAGCTTAGCCATATTAGGGAGCAGTGAGATGGGCCTTGAATTACTCAGAATCTTAGGATCAACCATTAAGGTTAGTCTTCCGTAAGTTGCACATAGCTTGCAAGTACAGAGGAGAAGCTGAACACAGAAACCACAAAACTAACTCCTCCTTCACAATATTCATGTAATTTTTCATCAAAGTTTAAACATAGAGAAGTTATTAATAATAACTTGACAGTTAGATGCCACTGAAGGCATCTTTCAACTGTGATTAAAAAGGTGTGTAATTGACAGCAAGAGCCACAGTAACATGACAGTGGGGGGGCAAAGTTAAAAATGTGTTACTGTTGTGTAATTCTGAAGTATTGTTTTTGATTATACTTAATGCATTTTTGATTTTACAAGAGGCAACAAATAGGAATGACCTGGGCAAATTGTACATCAGAAGAAGAAAAGTATGCTCCATAAAGAAGAATACTGCAGAAATATTAAACAAATAATCAGGGATATACAGCAATAACATGGATGCCATTTTATTGAAAGGTTGATAAGTTGCTAATTAAAACAAACCTCACATTATTAATGTGCAGTAGATCTAGTGACAAATTAAAAGAATGAACTTAAAAATAAATTATACACAGTACCAACCTACCATGAAAAGTCACTTGTTTTTGGTAAACAAAATTTATCATGGTCAATGACTCTACACACCAAGTAGCTGCTTAGGATTATTTTTAATCAATCACCTCAAGAGAAGAATTTGGTAGCATGAGAACAATAAGTCACTTACACATCTATCATGAGTTGAGTCAAATCTAAAACTCTCACTGAGATGTAGCCAGACTCTGAAAACAAAGTTTAATTAAATATCACCACAATAATATACACTGTGGTCATTTTCAACCAAGTGGGAAAGTGGTGCAACACTGGAACTCACTTTGTGAAATATTGGGAGAAGACTGTATACTCACAAAGACACTCTCTCCTGTGCTTTCCAACTGCTATATTTGTTACCTTTTGAGGTCAGAAAGATAGATCAAAGCCTGCAGAAGGTTGAGACAGGGCCCCCCATTAACTTAAGAGGGAAAGCAGTGCATGTGCACCATTTATGTGCTCTGCAGAAATAATTTAATGGGGCTAAGGCATGTGGATAACAGAAGGAAATCTTAACAGAGCAAAGGGTTTTCCTACATTGAGACATCGTGGTGCAAGAACAGGAGTAGTGCAGATTCAAGAACATATATGTAGTTAGAATCAGAGTGTGAAGGAAGACCTTAATTGTTCAGAAGAGGAGTGTGATTATGACACTTATCAGTTTATTAAATGCACCATTAATAGGTCTCGCTTTCAAATTTCCTGAATCACAGGAGAGATGAAGTAAGTTTAAAGTGAGGGATAACATTGTCCTATATTCTGGTCACATCAATGAAGATATCATTAGGACCCTTAGAGCAAACAGGGGCTAGTTAGCATCAGATGTGAGGGTTGGGAACTTCTGACTGATGACTTGGGATTCTCTGTACTATGGTCTATAGAACTGGGCCAATTACAACCACATCAGCACTTGACCTTCTGTGCTAACAAAGGTGCGCAGTCACAAGCGTCTCAGGAAGTTAGTGTAAGGGGTATGTAAATCCAGAATTAAACTCAGAACCCAACAGCACAAAAATAACTGACTGTCCAAGCCAGTACTTTCCTTTCATAAAAGGAAAGTACTAAAATATACACATACAACTTAATACTACACACAACAGGCTGCAAACACAATTACGTTATTGGGCTTGGGCTATTGGGTCTACAGTCCTGTTCTCCTCCCCCCATCTGTTGGGTGTCCTGCCCTATTGATGCTAAGCAGCCCCCAATGTGTGGAGGTCCAGGGGCAAATATCAAAGCTCAGATGCAGATTAACCATTGTTCTTGTTTATGTGCTCATTTGTGTCAAATTAGTCCCCGTTTCTTAGCTCTCACCACAGCAACAGTACTTCAGTCTTTTCCGAGTGGTCAGAGCCGACCTACAACACGTGTCCTTCTTGCTCCCTCTTCCAGGAGGAGACACACCAGATGGAGGTTCCTCCCACATTTGGCAGGCACAGTAGATGCCATTGCCCTGAGTCCTTTCAAACATTCATTGCTCCTGTAATGATGTAGTTGTCCAGTTGGTAACTAACCGGCTTATGGCCTTTAGTAGGACAGGGATGAGCTGCATATGTCTATAGTCATAGCCTCGCTACAGTCCTTTAGGCAGTGTAACCACACCATGGGTACCGTCTAGTGAGGCACACTTCTCTAGTGTAGCGGCTCAGGCCACTCAGTCATGCTTCTCTAATGTAGCGATACCATCTGCTCAGCAGAATTCTTGGTGCAGTTTTCACCTGAAACGCTTCAGGTGGAGAGACTTAGCTCCATGCCTCTCTGGACCCACAGATTGCTATCTTCAATCTTCTTTTAGCAGGTAGACCTAGCCCAACGGTGGGTCAACCTGCTCTGGCAGATCAAATCTTTTATGCTTCCACAGGGTTGGTTCAATACCGCTCTCAGGAGCGGCTTGGCTTCAATGTGCTTCAGGTCAAAAAAATATTCCCTTCCAACAAGGCAGGACTCCAGGAGATGGCCCCTCACCTCTTGGGAGCTGGCGGTTAGTCAGACACTAACTCTTGTTGGGCAGCAATTCTCTGAGTACTCTGTGGAGCATTCCCTTCCTTGGCCAAAGATAACTTGGAACTAAAACAGCAAGAGGGTTAGTACCTCCCATGTTATAAAGTCATAACAAGCAAGAGGTGTGGATTCTCTTTCTGCACTTACAGAACTAGTTTAGGAGGTGGTTATCCCTTCAACTGCCCTTTCTGGTCCAGTGATGTTCCTCAGAGCAGTGTAGTCTCCAGGCTGGAGTACCCACAACAAAGGCACAAAGAGGTGCATGGACATTGAGGCACCGAGGGTCGGTTTCTCTAAGGCCTGGGGGCTGCGGGTGCAGTGTGTTCTTAGGTGTCGGATATCTTGGTCAGAAGCTTTGCGGTCAGGGGGGTCCTCGGGATTCCCTCTGCAGGCATAGTCGTGGTGGGGTGGAGATGTCAACCCAGGCAGGGCACTTGCTAGCAATCGCTTGAGGACCCTCTCTTGCTGGATGGACCACCTGGCACGGGCAATGGGTGCACAGGGGTCAAGACTCTCACATCCGGAGTGAGGTGCAAGTCCTTAGTTGTACGTTTTCCTTAGACAGAGCCACTGTCCTTGGGAGTCCTTTGGGCTGCAGTGCAGTCCTCTGGAGTTGGCAGAGGTCGCTAGGCCCACTGGATGCGTCGCTGGTCTTTTTGCAGTTCTTTAAAGCAGGAGACAGGTCAGTAGAGCTGGGACCAAAGCAGTCTTCCTTCTCTGTTGGGGGTTTCAGCTTAGCAGTCCTCCTTCTTTTAAGTCACCAGGAATCTGGTGAGCTGGGTTCGGGGAGGCCCTTAAATCCTAGATTTAGGAGCGTTTTAGGGGTCAGAGGGCAGTAGCCAATGGCTACTGTCCCTGAGGGTGGCTACACCCTCCTTGTGTCCACTCCCTTTGGGGAGGGGCTCACAATCCTATCCCTATTGCTCCCCGTCCTCCAAACCAAGATGGAGGATTCTTTCACCTCAGCTCTGGACACCTTAGGGGTAGTCCTGGCTGGGGTGGTCACTCTTCCCTGTTTTTCCTAATTTACCCGCCGGACTTGCCACCAAAAGTGGGGCTTTGCCCCGGGGGTGGGCATCTCCACTAGCTGAGTGCCCGAGGTCACTGTAACCAGAGGCTTGAGCCTTTGAGGTTCACCACCAGGTGTTACAGTTCCTGTAAGGGGGGGGGGGGTGGAGGTGAAGCAGCTCCACCCAGGACAGGCTTTGTTTCAGACCGCAGAGTGCACAAAGGCACTCACCCCATGGGGCCTGAAAGTGGCAGGCTGGCACAGACCGGTCAATCCTAAGCTAGCAGTTTGGCTAACATACAGGGAGCATGTCTAAGATGCCCTCTGTGTGCATTTTTCAATAAATCCCACACTGACATTAGTGTGGGTTTATTGTGCTGAGAGGTTTGATACCAAACTTCCCAGTTTTCAGTGAAGCCATTATGATGCTGTTGAGTTCGTAATGACAAACTTCCAGACCATATACTCAATATGGCTACACTGCACTAACAGTATCTAAGAATGTACTTAGACACTGTAGGCACATATTGCTCATGCCTTAGGGCTGTAAGGCATGCTAGAGGAGTGACTTACCTATGCCACCGGCAGTGTTTTGTAGGCTTGGCACCCTAAGAGGGGTGCCATGTCAACTTTGTCTTTTTCTCCTCATCAGCACACACAAGCTGCAAGGCAGTGTGTATGTGCTTGGTGAGGGGTCCCTAGTGTGGCATAATACATGCTACAGCCCTTAGAGACCTTCCCTGGCCGCAGGGCCCTTGGTACCGTTGGTACTTTTACAAGGGGCTTATCTGTGTGCCAGGGTTGTGCTAATTGTGGATACAAAGGTACAGTTTCAGGGAGAGAAGACTTGGCCTGGGGCCTGGTTAGCAGGGTCCCAGCCCATTTTCAATCAAAGTTGGCATCAACACTAGGCAAAAAGTGGGGGGTAACCATGCCAACAGTGGCACTTTCCTACAGACATGTTAATGGCATTTGACTAAGTTCCTGGATGATTACCACATCTTGGATATCTCCCAAAACTGTTTCCGGCCAAGGCGTGGCACGGAATCCCCACTCCTTGCGGTTACTCCTAGTGCCCTGGACAGAGGACAATCAACAGCCCTGATTTCACTTGATTTGAGCACTGCATTTGATACAGTGTCTCATAACATTTTACTGCAGTGCTTACAAGGCATTGGCAAGACAGCACTGCACTGGTTTGCGTCTTTTCTACCTGTACGCTCTTTCCAGGTCATTCCCCCCCCCTACAGTTCCCAACCTCACATATTACATCACAGTGTTCACTAGGGCTCTTCAATGAGCCCCACCCTGTTCAATGTGGATATTCAAACTTTGGCAGAGATTATCAAATTTACCGAAATTGCGCGGATATCCTATGCTAATGACACTCAGCTTGTGCCCTCTTTTACAGATCATCTCTCACCCAACTGGGCTAACTTCCAAAAAGGACTAGCTGTCATGGATTTGATGAATGCCAACTGCCTTGGTCTGAATGTGACTAAAACTGAAGTACTTTTAATGGGTAAAGATACCCATTCTTGGGGTGACCACTAGTAGCCCTTCTCTCTCGGGCCCCCTCATATACCCAGGCCACCTCTGAGTTCATGGAATGGGTACAAACCGCTTTGGGGTTGGAAGGTTGGACTGGAAACGTCTGGATAATGAAAAGACCAAGATGCTGAGTGAGTAGAACAATGGCGGAATAGGTGGAACATTGTAACTGCAGACCCAAAGAGGGGACTATCCGATGACTGGACCGTGTCTAAGGGTACATGTTGGCCAGACCCCTATCCATGCCAAGGTCTGACCCCCACCAGGCTGACGGTTACCAGCTTCTCACGATGAAGGAGGACCACAAAATACATTTAAAATAAAAAAAAAAAAAATACAAGGCATTTGGAAGGGTCTTCAACAAGATATTTAAAATGGACTGCAAACATGGCTCTTAAATGATAATCAGGTCTGATAACTTGTTGAAATGCACATCAACATTATCTCCACCATGCTCTCAGCCAGTCAACTCCTGTTTACCACCAATTACAGACTCACATGGAGAGCAAGACAATTTAAAACAATGAAGCAGTTTTAGGGATGACTGCAGTGTACATTTGTAAATGCTGCTCAAACTTCTATTTATGGTTCCTTAATGAAAAGCCTTCTTTATTAGGGTGAGTGCTGTAAAACGTTTTAAGGTCACACTGCACTACTGGCAGTGATTTCAGTGAAGAAAAAAAATAAAAATAAGTGTACACAATGCTTGAAAAATTTAACAATATGAGGCCAAGTATAATGCTCCCAGAATGCTTTCGGATTAGATGCAAATGTTTGCAGAAACTTCTAAGCAAGTGTTAGGATTTTTTGCTTTCAAAATAAAATGTTCAGAAAAAATGCAAGTAGGTAATTTTAGGTTCTGTTTCTTTGAAGCGTCATTTAGTTAAAACGTGTTGATGCATGCTAGTATTTCCTAAAAATATTCCTAATGGAAAAATCAGTGTAACCATTTGCAACAAGATTATAGGAAGCATGAAAATAAACAAGCACTGGCAAAGCCAACCGATCCAACATTTTGTTGCAAGTCTTTTGGTTTTGTCAATGCGTGTCGTGTTTGGGCATGGGTTTTGTAACACTTCATTCTTGTGAGAGCTGCCAGGCCCTCACCATTGTAAAAAACACTGGCAAAAAGAAAAAAGAAGTTTTTGGTCTTAAAAAACACATTGCCATCAGTGGCATAACAAAGGCCCTGCAGCGTCCCTCAAAGGGCCCCCACAGCACAGCACCTGTCCTGAGGCTGGAGGTGGGGCCAGTGTTCTTTTCAGGGAGGCCCCTCCAGTTTCATTATTCCACTGATTGCCACAGTGGTTTCTGGCCCTGAACAAAACTACTTTGTGTGCCAATATGCTCCTTGTGGAAGAGCGAACACGATCACACAGTAAAGCCAGACGATAGAGAAACAGAAGTTTAATAAAAACAATTTGTCTTTTTGAATGCCTGATTAGGGACCCTATTGGTGAAGAAAGTCACAAAAGTGCACCCATGGTATATGTCTTTGAATTAGAGGCTTTCATGAATTCACAAGAACTTACAGGAGTAGACCAGGGAATCAGACGCCTAGAAAATATTTGTGAACTGTATTTTAGCACCAGCAAGTATCCATGTGTAGATTTGCTCATGTGAAAATCTATTAAGCGTTTACAAGTTCACTTTCCCTCCAACCATCTGCAGCCCGTCCTTTAGGGCGGGGGGCCACGCCACCCGCCACCTTTTGCCCCTCATGAAGAGTGCCTGTCAGGCTGAGCAAAGGTCAGCCTGACAGACAATCTTCGTGTTCAGCTCAAGCAGCCAGGAGCGAGGCATGCGCGATTTGCGCAGACTCCTGGCTGCCTGAGCTGAACTTTGCTGGGCTGAAGAGCTCATAGCTCCTATGGGCGTGACCGCCTCAGCTCAGCAAAGGTGCCTCAAGGCCCTCCCCTTCGGTGACGAGGGGAAGCATCGCCCATTGACTCCAACCTGGGCACTTCAGGTTTAAGCGCCGAAGCGCCCAGGGCGAGTGTCAATCAGTGACACCTTGTCACAGAGTGGGGTGGGGTCAGAAGTCTCACTGACCCCATCCAACTCTGTGACGAAGTTGAGTCTGCTGCCTTACCTCACTGGTTAACCTAAGGTCAGCCAATGAGAGAAGGCAGCAGTCCCAACCCTCCTGGGACCTCCGAGGCTGAAGTTAAGTGTGTGTTTTTTGTAAATGAATGTTTGGTGCGTGCGTGTATGTTAGAATGTTGATGAGTGATGTGAATGGATGTGCGTGCGTCTGTGTGTGAATGAGTGAGTGCGAGTGTGCTTCCCGCCTGCCCGCCTCCCGCCCTCCTAAAATTACCGGCCACCACTGCCTTCAACTACTTTTTTCCCCAACCCTGAAAGAACTTCTACTTTTGCCATTGTCAGGAGTAAATATCTAACCGTTCTTATTATGGGAAAAGATTAGAGAAGAGCTGATGAAAATCCTTAAAACATCCAAGTTAGTAGGTTCGCAGACTTAAAGGCATTCCGGCCCTGGAACTATTGATTACTGCTTCCTCCAGCCCTAGTATGTAGATCTGTGGAAAGGTGGCAAAATAAGAAAATTGCTATAGTAGGGATTGAAATTGCAAGCATTCAAGCCCTACTATAGTAGCAGCCCTGGCATAATCAGATAGGCTATTATTAGAGCTCTTACATAAAGAGATAGCGGTTATAATTTGTCGCTGCAATATGTGGCACCAAAGTGAAAGGTAGGTTTTTGTACAGGACAAGCAGATTGAAGAAGCAACCTGTCCCATCAACTAGTAGATATTTTATTAAATTCCACACCCCTGTCAAAGCAGTGGGTAGGCAAAGTGATGGTGGGTGAAGAAATGACAGACATACCAATACCAATGGGAATGTAAACATTTATCTATCCTTAAATCAAACAATAGGTGAACGTTAGTCACTTACAGTGATTGCGTCTTTTGTGCTGCTTTAACCTGGAACTTTCCTTATAATGGAACCCTAAAGTTGTTGCCTTGCTGCAGACTCTTGGTAGTGGTTCGTAGAATGCATTTAAGATCCTTGTGTTGTTCATCTAACACAATTAAGTGCTGATGTTAAACAGCAGACAATCAATGGAAGTGAATGCAATCCAAGGGGCGTGAAGGGATATAGGAGTTCATGATTGGCTGCTGTTATCAAGCACACTAGCTCTCAACAAGCAAAACCAACACAGCTAGTACCACAAACAAAGGAAGAGTGCATAGACAATGTGTGTCTTCTATGAAGGAGTACGGTCTTCAGTATAGGCACCAGATTTTGATGTTAAAAGGAAAAGTATCCTTGTTTACTTTAACATCAATCGACCTGTGCTGGACTAAGGATCTAGCTGCAGCGTGTGGCTCGCACTTGGTTTTTGAATGGTCACAAGCTGCCACTTCTTAGCCAGGCTGCTGGATTTTAAAGAGGCTGCACATGCAAAAGGTGCTTCAGTGAAACTCAGATGCCACCAAGGGAAGGGTCTACAGAAAAGTTGGTCTATTACAAAGCACCCCGTGTATCTACATACACCAGCATGCTCGGGTAAACATTCCAGGTTTAGATACAGCACTCGGAGAAATCCAATCTATTAAAGCAATGAATTTATTCTGTGCCTAAGGTCATGCCTTGTGTAGTAGTGGTACTTGACCGTACAGTAGCCGAGTGCATGTGCTGCAAGTTAATATCATGTTTTCTACACTCACTAGTTAATTGCATGCCCTGTGCAATCATGTCACGTGCATAACTAACCCTGACAGGGTCTTGGTTTGCCTGTGTTCCCATCTGGAGGGGAAAAGCCTGGCAGTTCTCACAAGACTGTTCCTACTAGAGCAGTACCATGAATGGTTTGCATTTGGCAGGTCTCCGTCCAGAGTGATCACTGGGTGACAAACGATGGATGGCAAAGCAACCTTTAGTGATTGACATTTGTTGAGATTAAGTCAGTCATTCCACCCACCACTTTGTTGTTTTTTAGTGGACACCCCAGTTGTGCTGGTATGCCTAAACAGGGTTTCTATACTCACAATACCACAGCACTTAAGCTGTACCTCACTGAAGAGGCCTAAATGTATAGGCCGAAACTGATGAAGGGTTGCATGGGTTCTCCTCTATAGGGAACCTACCTGGCAGTTGGCACAGGACTATTCCTGTTGGAGCAGGACCAAGACTAAGTTTCACATGGCAAGGCTTGGTCTAGAGTGGATAATACGTGAAAAACAGTGGATTGGAATACTGCACCAAGTAATGACCAGTGACTGAAATTATTTCAAGTTTACCATACATCATTTTGTTGCTTTTACAACTAACACTGGGAGCATGCCTCTGGGCACTTTGCCATGACTATACACAATACCAAATACGCGCACAGAACATAATGCTACATCTATACACACTGCCTAAAAGAACGCCATATGCCACAGTGTCAATGTATACAGTGCCTGTCTGTACTATGTGCTAATGTGCGGTCTAAATGTACTAGTTTACAGCGTGCTCACTGCGATAACACCAGATTTAGAGACCGCATCCGGTTATATACCTGGTAACAATGCAGTACCTAGAGAAATACTGTGTGTGATATTTCCGTGCATATGTACAGTCCCCGACTACATAGATTGTGTGTTTACACCACGTCTAAATACAGCTACCAACCATACCCTTCATGTTAATACCATTTCTACATACTGCAATAACGCCTGTGCAATAATATAATCTGCATCAGTAATTCTGAGGACATGACTCGACAAATAATGGACATGCATATATACACAGCAACAAACCCATGCACTGAGTATAATCTGAAGTCTGTACACAGCGCCTAAAGACTTGCCACGTGTGATAAAGCCACCCTATACTTGCATACGTAACCATTGTCATCAAGGGGTTCGGTAACATCATAAACCACAAAACGGTTGGCAGTGAGGTTTGTAAATGTCACCAGAACCGTAACAGAGCAAAATATGAAAATATGCAACATGTCTGTTATCCATTTTTATTTTTGAAATTTATTTTTTGGGATGTGACCCAGATAAATACGTTTCTTTCAAACATGAAAACGTATATTGAAAATTGTATTGGGAATCTTTAACTATTGACTTTGATTCTCTGCAGTAAAAAGAAAGCTTATGTAGGGGGAAAAAACACCCTTTATTTTGTGGTCAAAAAAAGAAAAACCTTCTTTCTGTAGGAGAGAGAGGTTATTGGAATTGTTCATTTTAAGGTGCAGCTAACAATAGGTACAGATTGGCATTAGAACGTTTAGGTTCTGTTTACCTTTCATGATTGGATTGTTGATAAAATAATGCACAATGGTCAAGCTAGTCGAATTAGGTCTAGACTGACTGCAGCATTTACCACTTACTTATAGATTTAATGCACGTGCCATATAATTTGCAAATTTCAACAAAAAGTGTAGTTTCTAACTCAAATGGATCAAAATAATACCACCAGAGAATGTACTGCATAATTTAACTTATCTTTCCACATAATTTAGATAACCCTCCTGCATACTTTGGCCCACCACTGTCCAGCAGTGGCTCCTCCGCTATGGCAGAGGAGCGTTGTCCCCCTACCAGCAGCAGCTGCTGCAAACCTTTCACAAGAAAGCGATAATACACCATGTTTATTATTGTTTCATTCAGTGCTTTAAATGGGCCGGTACTGTCCGGTACCGAGTACCGGCACTTTTTTATTTTGAGAGGGAGAGTACCGGCACATTTCAAGAAAAACGTAATACTTTTAATAGGAGAGTACCGGCACTTCTAAGGAACAAGCAGGTACTCTGGCACAGAGTACCGGCACTTTAATTTTTCCATTTCAAGCACTGGTTTCATTGTTAAAGGGGCAGGGCATTGGGGATGACGAGAGAGAGTGCACTCCCCTCAGTGCGCATGTGCGTTTGGCCAGCCATCTCGGGCCGACCAAACACACTGAGAGAGCAGGCACAGGCTCCCAGTCTGCCTGGGAGCACCCTGGCTGGGTGCTCCAGCCAATCCCAACGCTGCCCTGAGCAGCATCAGGATTGGCCGCAGGGCAAGCTGAGCGCCTGTGCCTCCTGTCAGGAAGAAGGAGTGGCGGGGGCGAAGAAGCAAGGCAGGTAAGTTTTTTCTTTACTGTAATGTGTATACCTGTGCACCGCCCTTCACCGAGCCGCGATTGCCACTGTTGCATTATCCTAGTAACCCGGACGAAGGAAAATCTCTACAGAGTGCTGTGTGGCTCTTCATTACAATGAAAGCAACATTCCACAAGAACCTGTGTAATATTTTCCTGTGAAATAAGTGGCTTTTATGGTTTTTTGCAATAAAAGTTCCTCTTCTCTCTCTCTCTCTCTCTCTCTCTCTCTCTCTCTCTCTCTCTCTCTCTCTCTCTCTCTCTCTCTCTCTCTCTCTCTCTCTCTCTCTCTCTCTCTCTCTCTCTCTCTCTCTCTCTCTCTCTCTCTCTCTCTCTCTCTCTCATCCAATACAACACAGTGGACGAAACTTCTAATATACACACAGCACATTTTAGAATCACACTTCGGTTGTTCCTTAATCAAGCAGAGCACCAGACACATGCCCCCCGACTTCCTCATGGGCACAAGATGGCACTAAAAGCTGAAAGTTGGTAAAGCACTGAAAACTCAACTTCAGTCGCCTGCAGAACATCAACATACAGCTTAAAACCATTAGTATGAATGTAGCTTTAACACAGCACACCCTTCACGTGGCACCACACCTATATACTTGGCAATCAATGCTGTCTAGAAAACAATCAGCACCCCCCCCCCCCCCAAAAAAAAAGCACCCCAGCGCCCCCCCCACCCCCCCCCCCCCCCACCGATGGACAACCAACGACCCAGCGCAGGAGAAATGACAGTCCATCAGGCACACATGAAACACTACAAATATCGTCAGATCTAACGAGTTTTACTTTCACTTTAACAAATGTGAATCATTACAGAACTGGACACCTACCAAATCTCTGCTAGCTACGACATGCAACCGCTGCAGTGTGGGATTTCAACCTGTTACTATAAAAGCAAAACCGATTCCTGTTGTCTGATGAACCACCAGACCCGACATTTGTTACCCTGCAGTGTTGAATAAACAATTTCATGTGAAATGCAGATGTTATATATGGCATACGTAGACAAACAGTAGTCAGACGTATGCCTTGGGCATACATCAAATCGTGCAAGACATTTTCAGTCACTGACTGGCAGCAAGAGAGCGAGCACCCGGTAATGGAAACACGGATTCACCGAGACGGGCAACATATATCAATAAAAGCCCTTACCAGAGGGTATGCCTTCGTCCCAATCTTCCGACCTTTTATAGCGATTGACTGTGAACCCCAGACAGATGTTCACTCCGATGGCAAAGGTGACCAGAGATATCACCTGTGAAATTTAGAAAGCAAGATGTCAAATTAAGCAGCAGAAAGGGCAGACTTATGCATTCAGGGAAAAAGACTTGACCAGACACCTCAAAAGATCTCACAGTACCCACATCCACACAAACATTCACATAAAAAACACTCTGAAAAGTATGAACGTTTAACATGGGGGAGGGGGTCTCGTCTTCCTCGTTGCCAGGGATTGGAAAAGTCGAACAATAAAAGTGTGGAACAATAGAAGGTTTTATTATCATAATTTACGAAATAGCTATTGTGTTTTTGTTTTTTTTTAGTGGAGCGGGGACAATGCCATGCGTGGTCACGTGCACATATAGCGCTTCCTGCCATACCTGGTGTAAGTAGAGCCGGCTTCTGGGGGCCATGTCAGAGGCTCCCTTTCTAAGCCTGCGGGCCGGTCCCCTCTCTCTCTCCCTTCGGGCGTGAGGCTTGTGCTCACTGGCTCTGCTCTGCTGCGCTCGAGGTTCTATCAACCCAAGTAATCCCACCTGGGCCGGCTGACAGGCGCGCGCCTGATTCGTCCAATGGGCGATGTCATCATGTTCCCCTCACAAATCACAGTCCCGGCTGCGGGGCTGGTCTTGGCAGCGCCCCCTCCCCCTCAGACAAACACACTCCCTTTCATGTGGCGGCCTCTGGCAACGGGGCGCTGCTTATGTTACAGCAAAAACCAACAGCAGTTTGTTTGCGACTACTCCCCGACACAAGAGCAGCTTTGGAGGGGCGGCATGCCTTTCATGGGAGGAGAAAGCAGCAGCAGAAGAAAAGATTATTTTCAAACTCTGCTCCAAAAGGCCAAACAACCTCGTAAAGTAAGCATCCAGTGTGCTGTCATTCTTCAGCTGCACAGGCATGGGCAACCCTCGTATGCACAGGTACAGGGAGGGTCTGTTACTTTGTAACTAGTCAGGGGTTCAGACTTTTGAGGAGGAGACCACACGCGGTACGTTACTTTTCTACTTCTACCTTAAACATTTAAAATAAAGGCGTCTACCCCGAAACAGAAGCCAGCAATAAATCGTGAGAGAAGAGACATATTCGCCACAAGACGACTATAAGCGTTTCAACATTCGCCCGGTGTATTTCTTGTTTCTAGGCGCATCCTTATTAATGATGCACACAAAATGCACAAACTACTTCCAGCGGCTGTTGCCAGAGTAAAGATATGGAAACTAGAAAATAAAGCGACGAGGGTAGGGTTACTCGTTTTTGTCAAGCAGGGACGCCGGGTTCAGAATTTAAATCTCCGCGTTTTTGGTCAGCAACTAGCTGAAATCGCGGCTGAATCTTGTGGCCCTGACCCCGCGATGTCCTTCAGTGCTCGGAAAGAAACCTCAATGCGCCTTGGGTGGTGCGCTACGGGCTCTGTAGAGCTGTATTTTCGTGCCCACAAATTTTTCTGCCAGTGACATCGTTCCAAAACAGCTCCTGGCTCAATCGACACCAAAATAAAAAATTTGCATCTCTGTATTTTTACTCTCCTCCTAATCTACTATTTAGTGGAAATAGCTGTCTGTGTTGTTAAAAACTTTTTAAATAACTGTTCACTTTTTTATCCTGTGCGTCATAAATCAAGCTGCAGAAAAATGGGACGTTATTTAGAGGTTATCAGATGATAGCGTTATGCCTGAATTTTGCTTCTGTAAGGCAAGTGTTCTTTAAATACGAACCGGAGAAAGAGCTGTTCCGTTCTGGGGGTGCCTGGTTTCTCTCCTACCACCAACGGTTCAGAGTGCTAATCCCCCATTCACCGGTACTCCTTTTTATCAAAACAGGTGGGATAAAAAGGCCTTAGAACTAGGGTGACCAGATTTTGAAGAGCAAAAACCGGGACAGGTCAGACATAAAAGAAGGACTAAATAATTTACCCTCACTTTTACATCTGGCCTGTCCCGTTTTTTTTTTTTTTTGCGTAGCTTTGTGAATGTGTGCCTATACCTAAGTGTGTGTTTATATATATATATATATATATATATATTCATATATACACATGCACACACGCACAAATTTACAAGACTCTATATATATATATATATATATATATATATATATATATATATATATATATATATAAAATTAGCTATGGCTTGACCTCCCACCCTGCACCCCCAACCCGCCCCCACCCACCTCTCTCTGCTCCCCACTCCATCTCTCTGCTGGTAGCAGACAGGGGACCGTGTTGCCTGACAGTAACAGATAAATTACTTTAACTATTTCATACATTGCTTATGCTTCCCTACATGATCTCACCTTTGTCCCAAAAACCGGGACATTTATTTAATTATCTGACCTTTGTCCCCAAAGCCGGTACATTTGTTAAAAATTAAGAGAAGCGTCGGTACACCGGGACAGTCCTGTAAAAACCGGGACAGTCCTGTAAAAACCGGGACTGTCCGGGGAAATCCGGGACGTTTGGTCACCCTACTTAGAACTGATGACGTACAAGTTCCGTAACACAAAATGGCCCGTCCCAAACAACCCCTCCCCAAAAGGGCCCTCTGAGATTACTATTGTTTTTACAAAAAAACGGCTACGATCGTGGACAGTTTTCAACTCGGGAATATTTTTGAGGGTTCACTTTGAACCGAGTCCACTTCTGTCAGCACTTACTACTCCCGTGTAATGAAAGCTGGTGTCAAAGGTTAAGTGGCATAGGAAGTGCTGAGGCAACATTTCCTCCCCAGAGTCTTTGCACATTTTGCAGAAAGGAAGTTGGTAGTCGGCCTGTTTGATGCTAGTCAAGCACTCCTGGGTTCTCCTAAGGCTGGCACCCAACCACTCGGTAGCTTTAGTTTCGGCCATGTGACCATCTCGAAGGCATAATCTTATCACTTGGGCCTTGATAGCTGAAGGCTGTCTTGAGAAAGTCCATTGTTCCTGAGCCCAGCCTGATAGGATTCTCTGATTTAAACACACAGCATGCAGTTAAGGGGGGAAACACGCGAAGAACCAGCGCCATGTGTTATCTTGGTAGAATCCACCGAAGGTCTATTATGAATGGTTTGTGGTTGTGCTGCTGGCTGTAATCTGGCCAGCTGCAAGTCTTCTACCGCTACATAAAAATACACGATTTCCTCTGAGATTTGACTCATTTGGAAGCCCAGAAGCACTGAACCCCATGCAAACTAGCTGAGTGCAAATGAAACACAGAAGGGCAGAAACTGCCTCCATGTCACGCGGGCGACTTCCAGCCAGCTCTCTTTTTCACCCAATACCTTTAAGCATGCTAGGACTTGTAGGCAAAGATTTATAGTAGGAAGCGTTTCACTACAAGTCCCAGCATGCTAAATGTTGTCAGCTCAAAAGCAGGAATACTGTCATTTTGACAAATTTCCAACACAAGGAAAGGCAACTTGAGAATGACCAATCTGCACGTTAGAGAAATGCCAAACTGCATTTTCTACAAAAATAGTGTTATTTCGTTGAAACGGCATATGTCATGGAAGGAAAGGTAAGCCTGGAGGATGTACAGGATTGGGGCAGTAATACAACTAACATTTTAAAAAAGGAGTAAAGCTGAAGGTTAGACGATGTATGGGTATTATAATGGGAAGAGAAGGTAGCAGAAGGGAGTGAATGGGGTAAGGGGATGGGGGAAATGTAACTGGGCTAAGGGCAATAAATAGTTTTGGGCAAGTAATAAAAGAGTAAAATGGGAGGATACAAACAGGTATTACAGAAAAGTGAAGGGCAGGTGGAAAAGTAGCAGGGTGAGAGGGTATATGATGGGTAAACATAGATGTGGAAGTAGTAAAAGTAAACTTAAAATAAGATTAAAGCAGGAGAGTAGAAGGCGTTTTAGTTTTAAGGAAAGGTAAGAAGAGAATAGGATGGAGTAAAGGGGGATTTTAACAGGAAGGGTGTATTAAATGGAGAGGGTGAAATAGGGTTCGTCGGGTAGGGTGAAATAGTTGGTTTTTTTATGTATGTTTATTTAAACTAAAGCGAGAGGGTACAATACATATGGGTAATAAAAAGGGAAGAGGACGTGAAAGAGGACCGCCGTAAAAAAGAAGATGCGGGGGTGGTGGTGAAACCCATTCTAAACAATGAAAAATAACCGAAGAAACAAATATTTCTTCAAAAATGCTTTTCTCCATCTCTAGGTTTAGTCAACCTGAAGAAAAAAAAATAGTATTGTCAAAAAATGTTCATTGACAAAGTCAGAACAACTTTTCTTAAATATGTGTTTCATCGAATCGGAACACATACATCCGAAAAACAAGGCTGTCTGAAAGTCACTATCTAGACATGAAGCGAGTTAACAGCTTTGTGAATGTCAAAGGCACAGGCGTTTAATGTATATGCTGTATGTGTCGTGTGCACCAGCCACAGTCACTCACTCTACTTACCGGGTGGGAATGGGGTATAAGAGAAGTGGCTACTTGGAGGGTTGACGTGACGTTCAACAGCCCTCTGCGCGCACTAGTCCCCACTGTATCCCTAATCCGAGACTACCTGAATTTGAGAGGGGTGGAGCCTGGTGCAGCAGACGTCTGTTAGCACCTTGGTAGCTGGTGGCAGGCTGTCCGTGTGAGTGATGCTCTCAGGCCAACCAGTCATAAGGGAAAGGTATTTCCCCTTTACCTGCCCTTCCAACATGAAGAGGAAATACCCCGTGAGCGAATTAGAGAGACACAGCTGCCAAGCGGCCACATATCAGGCAACACCTTCAACTGGGCAAGGTTTTTAGACAAAAGCTTTGTGTATGCTGGGATTTGTACTTGTGTTTTTTTTAATCACTGTAACCATAGTTTGAAAAATCGCACGATCCAAAGAGCTGTTGGTTAAAAACTCGGTACCTACCACCCACCTCCCCGCCCCGAAGATTCCACACATGACAAAAAGTAACCTGGCCCACTTAAGGATGTCCCTGTTTGAGATGCTCCGTGGCGAACCGAGTGTGACAGGTGATCTACAGCAAGAACTGGAATGCTCACCAGGCAGCAGTTGGGCAGTAAAAGCACCCACTGTTTGGCTGTATTGTGCTCTGACGTCCCAGCCCTCGGTGCCACTGGACCTGCTGCACTATTGATAGCGGCGCCTCTGGGGGTGTTGAGGGACACGTTTTATCTTCCCCACTCTGTGAGATATGATAGTTGCAATCTTGTTTAAACACTGACTTTTAGGAGAGCTGCAAGCTAATCACAGCGCCCCACTGCCTTTGTAACGATAATCCTTATCTGTTGTGTCAAATTTCCGAAATAAAAGGAGGGCAGTCGGCGGGTGGTTTGTCTCCAGACTTGAGCATGCTCTCTTCTTATTGCTCACTCACTAAGGGACTAGCCATAAAGTTGCCAATACGAAAAATGTGCGTCTATTTTCAAAAGCCCTCTGTTAATTTGACATAGAAATTAGGGAGGAATTAACTGGAAAGGGCCTTACACATGCGGACGGCAGAGTTCAACGGCGCAGCCCTGCAGCTCCCCAGTATTAAAGTCCGACGGAAACAACGTGTAAGTCCCTTGGCGTGGTTCAAAGCTTGAAACCACAAATCATCACAACTCTGCCGATAACAAATGAATCTGTTAATCATACTTGCCCCCACTGGAGACATTTCACGGATGCGAGCTTTTCTTCAATTGTGCAGCTATCTCACTTGCCTGTGTATATAGTAAATAACCCATGAGTTCAATAGGTCAGTGAGACTACAGGTCTAATTATCAGGTTGGCTTGCGGACTCTCCGTGTACCAAAGCAAGGAATTTACCACCTTGTACCAAAGTACTGTTGAAAAATCCACCACATGTCTAGTCTGACTAGGTGTGTGGATGTTTCTCCATCAAAGTGAATGCATTTGCAATAGGAGGAAGATCTGCTTTGGGGAGAAAAGCATTCGAGGACAACCCCCGAATGCCCATAATTTCTGCCTTAATGACCACCACCAAATGAGGGCACTGCACAGACAGGCCTAGCCATTTTGCGTCGCGGTTACGCCACTTTGTTGGAGTAGCCACTGTGCAAAATGCTGGCCCAGCTTTACAAAGCCACACGGGCCATTTACATAGACTTGCATTGCTTAAAAAAAATAATCAAAAAACGATTTGTTGCATGACACTGCATCAGGTAGGCGTTACATTGGTGGAGCAACGACGTTTGATGCATCCACTCGTATTTAGACGCAAACCCAGATTTGCTAAAGCCAGTAAACCTGGGTTAGGGACTAAATGGTGCACCTAGACGATGCTGGCGTAACAAGGAGAAATGTCTTCATTCCTCCTCATTACTTCCTTTTTCCAGGTGTGCTGCGTTCTGCCCCAAAGGCCGCCCCAGCCACCAGCATGAGATGGAGGAAAGAGCAACAGTGTTCAGAGGTAAGAACAGTGGTAGAGTCAGTGAAAGAAAAGGGGACAGCGACGGGCACCTGGCAAAAGGCGTTTGCCTAACTACTATCAAGGATACAGCACAAGGATCTGCAGGAGCCCTAATTCATCCACAGACAGTGCATGGGGGAGACAAAGGGCAGCACTGGAATCCCCAGCAGTCACAAAGAGGGAGGATTACAGAGGAGGCACCCCTGGCCTCAAGAAGAATAGATTGTGATGGATAGAGAGGGGAACACATGGGGAGTTGGGGCATGATAGAAGAAGCCTGGGAAGACACAAGTATATGGCGGTGGCTGAGATCTACAAAGTAGGCAATGGCCCAGATCAAGGGGCCTTGTAGCCACATTGCATGGCTGGACTACGAGGCAGAAAAGAGGTTGTGTATCTGAAGGACTGAGGAGATAGGGTACTTATCGTCAGAATAGGTGAGCAGGTCTGATGAGGAAGAAGAAAGTGCAGTCCATTGGGTTACTTGTAAGGGGATTGGCAAGAAGGTGGCATCGCTGGTGGCAGTGCCCAAGAGATCCTGTGGGAGATGGAACAGCTAATGAAAAGCAGGAGAGCTAATTAGGGACCAAGGGTTAAGAGAGACAGCCCGTGCCAGAGCAAAGGAGAGCCAGGAAGAGAAAAGCACTGGCTGTTGCAAGAAAGGGTTCCAGAGGGAGGGGTGCTAACTACAAGAGGCTGACTTGTGCAAGACAACACAAACAGTACCTGCAAGCTCTAGAGGCAGGGCAGGAATATGAGTATGAGAGGAACAGGAGGGGTCCTGGGGCACAGGAGCATAAAGGGGAACAAAAAGAGCAGGGATAGAGACATGCATGTATCAGCAGAGGACATTGATGGGAGGGAAGTCCCTTGTGGCCTGTTTCAGAAGACCTAGTGGGGATCATGAGATAAGTTCCTAGACAGGAGAGCAGATGGAGAGAGATAAGATTATTCAGATGGAGAGTGTGATGTTAGACCTGACAGCCTTAGGGTGGTCATCCCCCAACATTTTGCCTGCGTCCCTCCACTCTTCTCACACTATTTTTGTGGGTTTTAGGACTCTGCACGTTTTACCACTGCAAACCAGTGCTAAAGTGCATATGCTTTCTCCTTTAAATACGGTAATACTGGTTCATACCCAATTGGCATATTTTATTTACCTGTACGTTCCTCGTAAAGTGCACTACGTGTGCCCAGGGCCTGTAACTTAAATGCTACCAGTAGGCCTGCAGCACTGATTGTGCCACCCACATAATTAGCCCCTTAGCCATGTCCCAGGCCTGCCATTGCAAGGCCTGTGTGTGAAGTTTCACTGCCACTTCGATTTGGTATTTAAAAGTACTTGCCAAGCCTTAAACTCCCCTTTTCCAACATATAAGTCACCCCTAAGGTAGGCCCTAGGTAACCCATATGGTAGGATGCTATGTAGGTTAAAGGCAGGACTTGTACATATGTGTTTTATATGTCCTGGTAGGGAAAGACTCCTAAATTTGTTTTCCACTACTGTGAGGCCTGCTCCTTTCATAGGCTCACATTAGGACTACCCTTATATACTTTTTGAGTGGTAGATTCTCATCTGAAAGTGCTAACCAAGTCATATTTAGTATGGCCAGAATGGTAATATAAAATCCAACCTCACCAATAAGCAGGATTTTCCATTATTACTATTTGAGAAATACCACTTTTAGAAAGTGAGCATTTCTCTGCACTTAAAACCCATCTGTACCTTACAGCCTGTCTCCAATCAATGCCTGGGCTGGGCTGGTTGACAGCTCCCTTGTGCATTTCACCCAGACAACCACAAACACAGGACACTCAGTGACACCTGCACTCATCTGCATACTGAATGGGTGGGGGGCCTGATACTTACATTTCAAAGGCCAGTGGCCTGCATTCACGCAATGGACTGACAAACCCCCTAGTGGGACCCTGGGAAACAGGAGTGAACTGAAAGGGGAACTTGTGCACTCCAAAACTAATCTTTGAAGTCTCCCTCACTTTAAAGGCATTCCTGGGTATATAACCTAGGTTTCTGACCCCACCAACTCAGAAACCTTTGGACCTACACCTGCATCCTGTCAAGAGGAGCTGCCTGGATGCCCAAAGGACTCATCTGGACTGCTTTGCTGAGAAAGACTGCTGCCGGTGCTGTTGCCCTGCTGGCCTCTGAGTTTGCTGAGAAGGAGTCTGCCTTCCCCCAAAAGTGCTCTCCAAGGGCTTCGATTGAGCTTGCCTCCTGTTTTCTGAAGTCTCCGGTCTAAAAAGACTTCATCTCTTTAGGAAACTCCTTGTGCGTCAAAAATCAACGCGCTGCCTGCCGAAATCGATGCGAAGCCTGCATTGCAACAGAGGAATTGCTGCACAGCCAACCAAAACGACGCAGACTGACTTCCCAAGTGGAAATTCAACGCAGTGCCTGCCTTGCGACAGAAAAGTCCATGCATCGCCTACTGGATCAACACTGCGCCCATGCCTTCTTCCAGCGTGTCAAGGATGTTTCCCTGCATTGTCCCTGGGTGTCAAAATACCCCGCATTGCAGTGAGGAACCAAGGCTGCGCACCGAAAAACAATATAAACC
This sequence comes from Pleurodeles waltl, assembly GCF_031143425.1. NCBI lineage: Eukaryota > Metazoa > Chordata > Amphibia > Caudata > Salamandridae > Pleurodeles > Pleurodeles waltl. The sequence goes on from NC_090439.1 coordinate 973,933,360, forward strand.
CCTTGCAGTGTGGAAAATTATTTTTTCACGCATCTCCTCCTCTGCGCTCACCATGCGTAGTTATTTTTGATACATACCAGGTACTGTGTGTAACCAAGAGACAACTGATTATTTCAAAGGGTTAAGACTATTTCAAGTCTTGCAGAAGTGATATTTCAACTTGAGCTTATTGGATCTTTCTTTATTTTGACCTTATTTTATTCAGATAAATATCTATTTTTCTAAACCTGTGTGGTGTATTTTTGTGGTGTTTTCACTGTGTTACTGAATGATTTATTGCAGAAATACTTTAAACATTGCCTTCTAAGTTAAGCCTGACTGCTCCGTGCCAAGCTACCAGTGGGTGGGCACGGGATAATTTGGATTGTGTGCGTCCTACCCTGACTAGGATTGTAGTTCCTACTCGGACAAGGGTGTATACCTCTGCCAACTAGAGACCCCATTTCTAACGAGGACGTAGCACAACAAGGAGGAGGAATGGAAATGGTGAAGACTTGAGTCAAACAGGTACTTGTCGGCAGAACAGGGAGTACAATGCTGGAGATAGAGGGCTTGGAACAATGGCCACAGCCGGCAAAGGCAAGAATACGACTAAGAACAAAAACGGTAAGGAGAAGGAACTGGGATTGACAAGGAAATTGGCCTATATGGGTAGAGCTGTGCCCCTAGCCAGACATCGACTGGAAAGTACAAAGGAGAACATCTTTGCTAGTGAGCAAGTCGACATCTTTAAGATGCTGCACAGACAAATGTTTTGCAATGAAAGTTAAAAATCACAAGAGAGGAAACTGGCAAAGAGGTCAAGGGTGCCAACCAATATAGATTCATGGATGGTGTCATTTACTGAATACACCAGTGGATTTTGTGAGATAAGTCCACAGAGCAGCATTGTGCTGTTAACGTATCTGGATGTAATTAGGATGGCCCATATAAGCTTTGGAGTGCTTGCATGGCTGAGGTATGACAAGGAGTTACAGACTAAGAGAGTGCTGGATCGGTCCAAATCATGGGTTGAAGTAGACAACAAATTATAGTTGCAGTGGATGACCCGACTAGGCCAGTGTCAGCCGTGCACACAACAAGTGGGTTACAGTTACCCCACATTCCCAGTCAGGGCCAACCCACCTCGGAGGCAGAGTGGGCCTTGGGAAGAGGTAAAACTCCAGGGGGCAGATTTAAGAGCCCCTAGCGCCTCCCTGCGCCACATTAGTGTCACTTTTTTACGCTAATGTGGCTCAACAAGGCCAAAATTGCTGCGCCAAATTTACAAAGTGGCGCAATGCATGCATTGCGCCACTTTGTAACTCTTTGTGCTACATTATACATTATGCATTCCCTCTCTCAAAGGGAAAGTGGTGCAGGTGTTCACCGACAACACCACCGCCATGTGGTACTGCAACAAGCAGGGCAGAGAGGGGTCGTGGACTATCAGACTATCCCATCCGCCAAGGTCATAATCAGGCCCTTGGAGTACTACAGAATTTTCAAAATGTTGCCTCACCAGCCATCGAGGGTCCATCGCATGATTTTTTTGTGTTCTGTATGAACTGATTAGATATGCTCAATCTGATTTTGCCACACTCTAATGCCTTTACTGCTAAAACGAAATCTAAAATAATGTCTTGGAACCACCAAACAATGTGGAGGCAGGGGCAAGGATTGTACTGGGTGTATGGACAATTAAACAATCCAGGGATTATTATTGTTATCTCAATTATTGATGGGTAATTTTAAACAATAAAAACTTTTAAAATGGCCTAGGAATTTTTTTCAATTTATGAACAGCAAATTTGAATAATCTTTTTGTTTTGGAAATAGTGAGTGCCTGATTTTGAGTGCCACCTCGGGCTCAGCTGTGTCAGTCTAAGAATGCTATAAGGTAGGGAAGGAATGCCTTAAATGCAAGTCAGAATGCCCGGAGCCCCAAAAGGTTGTTGTGGAGCCCAGACTCCGCCAGAGACCGGGGCCTCTGAATATGTGATGGAACAACTAGGTCCGAAACAACGATAGTCTAAACAACTACTACTAAACAACTAAAAAGTCTCTACAATGAAGTACTGAACAACTACTGTCTAAACAACGATTTTGCCTGAATAACGATTGCCTGAACAACACATTTTACTTCGCTGCCAGGCCTTTTCCCACTCAGGTGCCAAGCCATTTTTTTGGTGGCTATTTGGGGCAGTTCGTGCTTAGGCCCTCATAACTTTTTGTCCACATAAGCTACACATGCCAAATGTGCGTCCTTTATTCCGACATAGGGATTTTAGAGGTACCCAGAGTTTGTGGGTTCCCCAGAAGGAAACCAAGAAATTAGCCAAAATACAGCGAAAATTTCGTTTTTTTTGTTTTTTTTTAAATGGGATAAAGGGCCAGCAGAAGAAGGCTTGTGTTTTTTCCTCTGCTAAAATCACCATCTTCCCAGCTTTCAGGAACAGGCAGACTTGAATCAGAAAAACCCAATTTTTAACACAGTTTTGGCATTTTACTGGGACATACCCCATTTTTACTACTTTGTGTGCTTTCAGCCTCCTTCCACTTAGTGACAGAAATGGGTGTAAAACCAATGCTGGATCCCACAAAGCTAAACATTTCCGAAAAGTAGACAAAATTCTGAATTCAGCAAGGGGTAATTTGTGTAGATCCTACAAGTATTTCCTACAGAAAATAACAGCTGAAGTAAAAAAAATATTGAATTTGAGGTAAAAAAAACAGCAATTCTTCTCCACGTTTTACTCTGTAACTTTTTCCCTGCGATGTCAGATTTTTTAAAGCAATCTACTGTTACATCTGCTGGACGCTTATGGTTGCTATATAGGGCTTGTAGGTTCATCAAGAACCTAGGTACCCAGAGCCAATAAATGAGCTGCACCTTGCAATGGGTTTTCATTCTATACTGGGTATACAGCAATTAATTTGCTGAAATGTAATAAGTGAAAAATAGTTAGCAAGAAAACCTTTGTATTTCCAAAATGGGCACAAGATAAGGTGATGAGAAGTAGTGGTTATTTGCACATCTCTGTATTCCGGGGTGCCCATACTAGCATGTGAATTACAGGGCATTTCTCAAATAGACGTCTTTTTTTACACACTTTCTTACATTTGGAAGGAAAAAATGTAGAGAAAGACTAGGGGCAATAACAGTTGTTTTGCTATTCTGAGTTCCCCCAAGTCTCCCGATACAAATGGTACCTCACTTGCGTGGGTAGGCCTAATGCTCGCGACAGGAAACGCAACATGGACACTTCACCTTTTTACATTGACATCTGACATGTTTTTTGCAAAGTGCCTAGCTGTAGATTTTGGCCTCTACCTCAGCCGGCACGTAGGGAAACCTACCAAACCTGCGAATTTTTGAAAACTAGACAGCTAGGGGAATCCAAGATGTGGTGACTTGTAGGGCTCTCACCAGGTTCTGTTACCCAGAATCGTTTGCAAACCTAAAAATTTGGCCAAAAAACACTTTCCTCTCATTTCGGTGACAGAAAGTTCTGGAATCTGAGAGGAGCCACAATTTTCCTTCCACCCAGCGTTCCCCCAAGTCTCCTGATAAAAATGGTACCTCACTTGTGTGGTTAGGCCTAGCGCTCGTGAAAGGAAATGCCCCAAAACACTATCTGAACACATCAAAATTATCAAATACAAAACTACCTTTTTTAAGGGGGGGTGGGCAGATGGGGGGGCTCCACATCCATCTAGGGAAACCTACCAAATCCAGACATTTCTGAAAACTAGACACCCGAGGGAGTCCAGGGAGGTGTGACTTGCGTGGATCCCCCAATGATTTCTTACCCAAAATGCTTAGCAAACATCAAATTTAGCTAAAAAAAGCACCTTTTTCCCATATTTCCGTGTGGGATCACTGCACCAGGACAAATTTCCTACCACCCAACGTTCCTCTCAGTCTCCCCGTAGGTGGGCCAAGTGCCTGTGACGGGGAAGAGCCAAAAACATGTCAAAATTGAGGGGGAACCAATGCGGGTCCAAAAGAGCAGTTTGAAAAAAAACATTTTTAGGCTGACAAGTGCAGCAGAATTTTTATCGGTATAGATGAGACAATGTTGGGTGGTAGGAATTTTGTGGATTCCAGCAGATGTGTCTGGGTCTTGTGGATTTTTCTACATGGCAGCGTTCCAAAGTCCAAAAAGTGCAGCCCTCACCATTCCAAGTGGGATGATTTTGAGAGTTACCAAGCTCTCAAGGCCCAAATGTAAAACCAAAACCCAAAATAATCAAATGTTTTCTTGCTTGCCATGGGATCAGATGTTTTAGTGTGTGGGGGGAGAGGTGAAAGACTGTCACCCCCCTTCAGTTGGGGTGGGGGCATAACCAGGCCCATACTGGCTGATAGCCACCACCCCACAATTTTTTTTTAATTCCATGCCATCTAGTAGACTTTCTGCCCCCCCCCCCCCCCCGGGGTGTGGATCAGGGGTAATTGCCCCATCTGCCCACTGGTGGGCAGAACAACTTTTGCCCCATTTATTTGGGGATGGGGGTATGCCATACCCCGCCCTCTTATTTAAAAAAAATCTTCTCTGGTGGGGTTTCTGCCCCCCTTGGGGGCAGATGGGCCTTCCAAAAATAGGCAGATCTGCCCCCAAGGGGGGCACATATGGCCAACAGTAATGTGCCCCAATGGGAAGCAACCCTTGCCCAAGGGGCAGCCCCCCCCGAACAAAACACACACCAATCCCTAGAGTCTAGTAGTTTCTGCCCCCTTTGGGGGTAGATTGGCCTAACAAAAATAGGCTGATCTGAAATGGCCTAAATACAATTTCCCCCCCAGGGGAGCGACCCTTGCCTAGGGGGTCGCTCCCCATACATAAAAACATAAAGTAAATAAAAATATATACATATCTCTGGTGTCTAGAGGTTTCTGCCCCCCCGTAGGCAGATCGGCCTAATTGTATTAGGCCGATCTGCCTCTAGGGTGGGGGGGGGGGGCGGCAGAAAAGGCCTAAGGTATAGTTTCTTACCTGTAACTCCAGTTCTCTCGTAGGGGTATTACCATGATAGTCATAAGCGTTGAATATTCCCCGCCCGCCTGCGGGGACCCGGAGCACTGTTTCCAATATAACTTCTTAAGTGTCCATGTTCGCCTTACTTCAGAAAGGCCTGCCAAGTCACTTAAGAATGTTCCTATGCAGCCTATAGGAAAGGCTACAGTGTTCAAACTTCTTCATCCAGCTTTTTTTTTAGATAAATGCATTTAAATGCCTGAACAAATGAATATTTTTCCAGACAAATTCCTTCACAAACCTTTTTTATATTAGAAAACCCCTATGAAGGAGTGCAGAGCAGTGTAGCCCATAGGCTGCCATTAATAATGAAGAAAAAGGAGACTATGGGGGTCATTCTGACCCTGGCGGTAAAATCCGCCAGGGCCAACGACCGCGGGAGCACCGCCAACAGGCTGGCGGTGCTCCCTTGGGCATTCTGACCGCCGCGGTCAGAAACTGAAAACCGGCGGTGTACCGCCGGTTTTCCGCTGCCCTGGGGACGCCGCCATGGGGATTCCGACCCCCATACCGCCATCCTGTTCCTGGCGGTTTTGGCCGCCAGGCAGAGGATGGCGGTATGGGGTGTCGTGGGGCCCCTGGGGGCCCCTGCAGTGCCCATGCCAATGGCATGGGCACTGCAGGGGCCCCCGTAACAGATGCGCCATGCAGACACTGAAAATCGCGACGGGTGCAACTGCACCCGTCGCACCCCTTCCACTCCGCCAGCTCCATTCGGAGCCGGCATCCTCATGGAAGGGTGTTTCCCGCTGGGCTGGCGGGCGGCCTTCTGGCAGTCGCCCGCCAGCCCAGCGGGAAACCCAGAATACCCGCGGCGGTCTTTTGACCGCGCAGCGGTCAACTGGCGGTCCCAGCCAGGCCGCCGGCTTCCGCCGCCGGCCGGGGTCAGAATGACCCCCTATGTCTTTGAGAACAGCCAGCCCTCCAGTATCCCATCATGCCTAGAGAGACGCAGTTACCTCAGTTCTTTTTGTAGGCAGTTGTTAGCTGATAATAATGATTTAACTAATTAAGCAATCTGTCTGCTCCCCTGGGGAGGTGGGAGGGTTGCTTATGACTATCATGGAAATACCCCTACGAGAGAATTGGAGTTACAGGTAAGAAACTATACCTTCTCTCGTAGGGGATTTCCATGTATAGTCATAAGCGTTGAATAGAATAGCAAGCCCATCCCATAAAACGCGGAGGAGTAGACAGAGCACTCATAAAATACTCTATCAAGCAAAGAGGTTCCTAAGAGAAGCCTGTCCCACTTGAGCATCTGCCCTAGCATCGGAGTCATAGCAATAATGCTTGGTAAAGGTGTGAAAAAATCTCGGAGGCGCAGCTCTACAAATGTCTGCTAATGGAACATTCCTCAATAAAGCAGTTGTTGCCGACTTGCCTCTGGTAGAATGCGCTTTTGGTTTGCCCTGTAGAGTTTTCTTAGCTAGTTGGTAGCAAAATAAAATACAGGAGACAATCCATCTCGATATTGACTGTTTTGGAGGTGGCTAAACCGGTACGGACCGTACCATAATTAACGAACAGTTGTGAAGTTCTCCGAAGAGAATTAGCCTTATCTAGATAAAATGTTAACAACCTTTTTACATCTAGAGAATGGAGAGCTTTCTATCCTGGAGTAGATGGGGTTTGAAAGAAAGTAGGTAAGGAAATCGACTGGTTGATGTGAAAGTCGGATATAACCTTGGGCAGGAATTTAGGATGTGTTCACAGTACTACTTTGGAGGAGTGAAATACTGTGTAAGGCTCGTGGGTACAGAGGGCCTGAATCTCGCTAACCCTCCGTGTTGATGTGATTGCCACTAGAAAGGCTGTTTTCCAAGTCAGGTGTTGGAGACATGCCTTGTGTATGGGTTCAAATGGATGTAGCATGAGTTGTGAAAGGACCACATTAAGTTCCCATGGTGGGGAAGGGCGCCTAACTGGAGGAAAGACCTCCTTTAACCCCTCTAAGAAATCTTTGATGACTGGAATCCTAAAGAAAGAGGTTTGCGAAGGAGTTTTCCTATAAGTAGTCAAAGCTGCCAAATTAACTTTTATTGAAGAAAGTTGCAGGCCAGATCGAGCCAAATGTAACAAGTATGGAAGAATGACATCTTCCTTGCAAGATGTAGGGTCTATCCCCTTAGAAGAACACCAGATGCAGTGTAGTGTGGTCAGTTTTACGTATATTTTGCGCATTAGCTTCAGGCCTTAGGCCTCTGTGCACTTTGCCCTAAATATATTTTATTCATTTGCTAACAGCTTAGAGCCTCTGTGCACTTTACTCTAAATGCTTTCTATTAGGCTTCGTACTGTTATTTTACAGAATAGCCAGTTCTACCGTGTTGTTTTTTATTCATATCACACTGTTTTGCCTACTTCAGCACTGGAGTTCTTCATAACATATTCACTCTGTGCTTTAGTCAAGGATACAGTCTGGTACATTGCCGATAGACGTGGTAGGAGTCTAGACTTGCCATTCCTGCGCAGGAACATTTTGTGATCACGATGACATGTTAGTTATAAAATCACTTCCTTGTCCCAATATATCAAGAGGGAGATTCCGACCAGAGAACCACAACTAGACGCTGACTGCCTCGTTGCAGATGCTGAACCAGATCATAGGCCTTTGCTCAGGTATGAGTGTGTCCGTCTCCCTAGTGATACAGAAAGGCAAGCTGAAAGCTTAACATGCTGTGCTCTAAATAGAACAAGCAGAGGGAGAGTAGAAACGGTTAGGAATTATGATAGCTTTATTTCTATGTTTTACTCTCCTGGTTACTATATCAATCCTACTATGTTGTATTGTTCTGGTTATTGCGGCTCACGCCTTAATATCTAAAATACAGTCGTTTTATTAAAACATTATATAAAACTTATACTGTCTTTGTCATTTGTATATGAGACCATATTGTCAATGAGAGAGTTGGTTTGGATCTGAGTGACCACGACTTCCCTGAGAAGTTCCTAAGATGTCATGCGCTCGGCTGCCCAATCATTTCTTCCCCGTGGGAGAAATGAGGCACTGCTAGTTAGCCGGAGCAACAACCGGATTTAGGGTGACAGAGTTCCTTACACGTGGGTCAGACTCAGTCCCCCACACCGTTATCGATCCTGCTGCCTAGAAATCCAGTAGTCTCATTTAGGATAATGAGAGCCCACGCGACATGGCGCCCAACGTGGGGCCAAAGGAAATTGTTTTGTTTCCATTGATAATGTCAAGTTACAACATGTGGCCGATTCTGCACAGCAGACCAAGAGGGACACCCAGTAGTTCCGGCATCCCTCTCACTACTGGGGAAGAAGTCCCGCTGCAGGTGATTAGCACCGACCATGTTTCCTCTCCGAGCTTGGGGAGGGTGGAAGATGATCTTGCGATTGTTCCACAGTCAACGATTGATATCGATTCTTTTTCTCAAGTTGCTGTACGTTATACTGATGTTTCTGAACATGTGATTTATAGCGTGCCTAGGAGAGAACCTCCATCAGCTTCCATGTTCACTGTTGCACCTTTTGCAAGAACTGCCTCTGGCTGCTTCAACGACGCGGATGCGGCTGTATCCAGCTCTTCGTCTTCGCTGTCTTCAATCCAAGGTCCACGTAAGCTACTAAGTTGGCTTAAACGTACATATTTTGTTGTTCCTTGGAACTATGTGTGGCTTTTTATGGCTGTACTGACTATTTTTTTATGGTTGGGATTTGTGGTTACCTTTTTTCTGGTAATACATGGTCATTTTCTTCCGGATCGATCAGACATTGAGCACGTGGAGACTGTGTTGAGACCACATTTTTCGTCTCATATGGTTCGAAGAGACTTATCCAATGTGAACATTTCTGCAATACCAATTCCTGATGGAATTGTGTGGGATAAATTAATGTTTGAAATATATGGTCCCACTGAATTGATTCAAATACTGTATGTTCTTAAGTTATCAATGAATGATATTGTTATTCCAGGCATTGTTTCTGATGATTGGGATGTGAAGACAGTAGATGCTATTCTAAAAGATTTGCAATATTATACTGTCTATGACGATGAAGATGCTTACCAATTTAAAGATAATCATGGTGATATGTTTTGCTACACCTATTATGGACACCACTTTATTCACAAAGCGAGTAGCCCTAAGTCCATCTTTAATTATGTACAATGGGAACATTGCTCGACTCCTCCATAAGGGAGTTCGAAAACGTATAATGATAAATTTGCATATTTTTCTGGGCATGATCAGCGAAGCGCTAAGTCTTACTATTTTAAAGTGACACCGTATTCTAATAAGCAGATTTTGTTGACCAATACTAAATTACTGTATTCTAATTCGTTTGTATCTAAACTTTCGGTCGAAGGATATGAATACTGGTTGAAGACTGTTGACTTGAAAAGTGTTTGGGGTATGAAAAATTGGCAGATGCAAGGCACAGATACATTATTTCGAGCATGCATTATCCCTGTGCAAATGATTTTCCTCAATGACACAGTACAACAGACTAGTTGTTTGGGCTTGGCGTCGATTAGAGAATTGACTTTGCCTAGCATACCTGTCCCTTCTAAATTAAATAACTGGCAGCACTATGTGAATGCTACTTTTAGTGAATTTACGCATTGGGTCCAGAATGGTACGCTTAACGCTTCATCGTTACATCCGGGCGGGTGGTTATTGTGGCCTGTAGACACTAATCAGTGTCATCAACGTTTTGTTACCTCTTCTGGGGGGTTCAGGACTAGTAGGGCAGACCCTCGTTACATTTCACCAGAACATGCAGATATAATAACTACATACAGTGTGGGGAAACTTTGTCAACAATGGTTGAAGTACTCCACGCTGGGTGCAGTTAAGTCACACCTCAAGTTACTGTCTAATGGTACTGATTTACAAGATTTCTTATCAGGTCCCAAGGTGCCCCGGAGAAAAAGGTTCTTATACGAAGTGTATAATGAGTTTTGGAAACTTTCCCAGCAGGAGGCTGCAGCCAGGTTAAGACAGATTGATCGAGAAAATCTGCTGCAGACTTTGTCTGTTGTTGATAATGGCATGCATACCCTTTCTGACCGTGTTTACACGATTGACAGCATTGTCTCTTCTGCTATTGACATTATAAAATCAGACATGTCTTCTTTATATCATGGGCAGAGTCAGACACGATCTATCATGCAGCTGGGTTGGACTCTTCAGACCTTGAAGGCGGGTCGCGTTCCATTGCAGCACATTCGTGCCAGAGAGATCTTTATCTCCTTTAATTTAACTCGTCAACAACAATTGATGGCTAAGAAGGAAGCGACGTATGTTATGTTAAATATTGAAAAATTGGAGAAACTGCCTTTTACGGTGGCTGAGATTCCGTCAGCTGAGTGGTTGATTCATGGGGTTATTAATTTGCCTATCTCCACTCTGCAATTTACTTCTTGTTTGAAGCACATTCCGGTGGGAAGATATGAACTATTGGGTGACAGTTACATACACGAGGTGTGGGAGCTTCCTTTTCAGTACAGATGTGTTAATGGTTTGCGGGAAGTTTTTCTTAGCGGTAGCAACTGCGAAACTTCTGTTAGCCATTCCATGGTTTGTAAACAGCTGTCCTTGCACGGAGCGTGTAATGCTTCGATTGCTAACTTAGCTTGTTATCTGAAGGGAGTTCCGGTCCCGGTAATTAAAAACACTTTCCAGGTGCTTTCTAACGGCAGTTACATTGTTCTTAACAGCGAACGCTGCTGTGGCATGCGTGCCAGAATAGTTTACATCGTCGTTGTCAACAAGGCCGTTACGTGCTGCGGGAATGTGTTGTTTCCCCCTACTGAATTTAGGGAGGTAGCGGACATCTGGCCTCATATTGCTACTTCCAAGGTTGATTTCGACAAGTTGAGTCGGCTGAAAGCTTTATTGTTTCAAAAGCATGTGGCCCTTACATCTGCTAGCGAGACCTACGCACTTCAAGTGGCAAGGTCATCGGCGGAGATACAGTCCCTTTTGAATACTAACTTTCCGAGTCACTTCGGTGAACTTGTGGGACGTATATTTAATGCATCCAGCACTGCTGGTATTGCTCATTTTTTCAAAGCCGTTGGTGTTGGTTTCGTTCACACCTTCTCTTCCATATTCGGTTTGATACCTTCGGCTATACACTCTATTTTCGGAAGCATTTTTTGGGGTTTCCCAATTACTTTGGCTTTATTGGCTGGAGTTTTGCTATTGTTGCTATTTTTTCGCAATGGCTGTCCCGCCGCAACGAGATCCTGTATTGCTGCTCCCGTCAGCGCAGCTGTGTCGTGAACGCATGATGCAGTGTTTTGGAGCAACACTCCTGGCTCATTTGGAGTGTGACTGGTCTTTGTCGTTCCGACCGGTTTTGGATTGTGTGCAACCCGTGTTTCGATGCCTTTGGTACTCGTGTGAACATGCACTGGCTTTCTGTCTCTCACTGCAGCGCTCTCCAGTGGTTGATCTTGATCTGTTGATGTTCCCGATTAGGGCTCATTCCCAGACTTGTGCACTACGGTTGCGTTTGCTTCGTGAAGCGGATTATGAGATTCCCTTCCTGGAGGAAGATGGTTTTGTCTCTTTCCTTGGCACTACACGGGGTGCCGCCCTGAATGGTTTTGGGGCTTTGGAACACACCTGCTCCATGGTACTTTGTGGCGTGGATCTTCCGATATTGACATATCTCGAAGTGGAGGAGCTTCTACGTTCTATTGCTTCTGTCTGACAATTGGATTTTTTTTCTCTCTCTCCCGACTAAATTGACACTATATTGCAATTCGCTCGCTCGTCACGTTTCCTAAATTTATGACTTTGCTGTCTTCTCATCTTGTTGAAATGTTGGGTTTAAATTTAGGTCATGTTTTTTTTTTATGTTGTTAGAACCACTTGCTACCGACAAGGGGAGGGTGTAGTGTGGTCAGTTTTACGTATATTTTGCGCATTAGCTTCAGGCCTTAGGCCTCTGTGCACTTTGCCCTAAATATATTTTATTCATTTGCTAACAGCTTAGAGCCTCTGTGCACTTTACTCTAAATGCTTTCTATTAGGCTTCGTACTGTTATTTTACAGAATAGCCAGTTCTACGGTGTTGTTTTTTATTCATATCACACTGTTTTGCCTACTTCAGCACTGGAGTTCTTCATGACATATTCACTCTGTGCTTTAGTCAAGGATACAGTCTGGTACATTGCCGATAGACGTGATAGGAGTCTAGACTTGCCATTCCTGCGCAGGAACATTTTGTGATCACGATGACATGTTAGTTATAAAATCACTTCCTTGTCCCAATACATCAAGAGGGAGATTCCGACCAGGGAACCACAACTAGACGCTGACTGCCTCGTTGCAGATGCTGAACCAGATCACAGGCCTTTGCTCCGGTATGAGTGTGTCCGTCTCCCTAGTGATACAGAAAGGCAAGCTGAAAGCTTAACATGCTGTGCTCTAAATAGAACAAGCAGAGGAAGAGTAGAAACGGTTAGGAATTATGATAGCTTTATTTCTATGTTTTACTCTCCTGGTTACTATATCAATCCTACTATGTTGTATTGTTCTGGTTATTGCGGCTCACGCCTTAATATCTAAAATACAGTCGTTTTATTAAAACATTATATAAAACTTATACTGTCTTTGTCATTTGTATATGAGACCATATTGTGAATGAGAGAGTTGGTTTGGATCTGAGTGACCACGACTTCCCTGAGAAGTTCCTAAGATGTCATGCGCTCGGCTGCCCAATCATTTCTTCCCCGTGGGAGAAATGAGGCACTGCTAGTTAGCCGGAGCAACAACCAGATTTAGGGTGACAGAGTTCTTTACACGTGGGTCAGACTCAGTCCCCCACACCGTTATCGATCCTGCTGCCTAGAAATCCAGTAGTCTCATTTAGGATAATGAGAGCCCACGCGACAGCAGAACCTCTTCCACTTGAAGGAATATGCAGAACGGGTAGATGGACGCTTCGCCTCCTTTAGGATTTCCATACAATCCTGTGGAAGGTTTACATGTCCGTACTGGACTAACTCAGGAGCCATGCTGCCAAATTCAAGGAGGAGATATTGGGGTGTCTCATTTGCCCTCTGCACTTCGTCAGGAGGTCCGGTCTGCAGGGTAGCCTGAGATGTGGACGGAGTGATAGGCGAAGGAGATCCGGGAACCACCACTGTCTCAGCCACTCTGGTGCAATGAGGATCATTGTGGCTGACGTCATCAAGAGTTTGAGGAGGACTGCTGGGATCAGTGGAATTGGTGGAAAGGCGTACAGAAATTTGTTGGACCAGTCTATCCACAGAGCATTCCCCAGCGTTTCTGGGTGGTAAAACCTGGCGGCAAAGGCGCAGCATTTCCTGTTTCCTTCTGTGGCGAAGAGGTTGATAGAAGGTGTACCCCACAAACGGAAGATGTCTCGAGTAACGTCTTTGTTGAGCACCCACTCGTGGTTCTCTTCTAGAACTCTGCTGAGGGCATCCGCTTGCACATTCTGAACACCTGGAAGGTGGGTTGCCACTATGTTCAACTTCCTGGCTAGGAGCCAGTGCCATATTGTCTGGGACTCTTGAGACAAGACTCTGGATCTGGTGTCCCCATGCTTATTCAGATAGTACAAGGTGGTGGTATTGTCTGTCTATATCAGCAAGTTGTCGGTGGTGATTGAGGGGAGAAAGGCCTTGAGAGATAGGTGCACCGCACGCAGCTCGAGGAGATTGATGTGGTATAATGATTCCTTGGGAGACCATAGACCTTGTATTTGCAGATGATCCATATGAGCTCCCCATCCGAGGAGAGAGAGGCATCTGTCACAATAGTCTGTGCTGGAGACTGTGGACGGAAAGGCATCCCCTTTAGGAGATTGGCTGGAGAACACCACCAAGTTAGATATCTGATTGCATGGGTGGACAGACAAATTCGGTCTTCCCAGTTCCCCGACAGTTGGTTCCATTGGTCCTCCGGGCATTCCTGAAGCGGTCGCATGTGGAGGCGAGCGTTGGGTGTCAGAAAGATGCAGGAGGCCATGGAGCTGAGAAGTGAGGAGACTGTCTGCACTGTTGGGTGATGCATTGATCGGAGAGCCCGACACTTCCGGAGAATGGATAAGCGTTGTTCCTCCGAAGGACACACTTTTGCCTGCAGTGTGTCTATGGTAGCTCCTAAATAGTGTAACTTCAGGACAGGAACTGTTGTTGACTTGTGAAAGTTGACATGAACACCTAGCAGATACAGGAGATCGCAGGTCACCTGGAAATGCAGCTTGGCTTCTGCACTGGTGGATGCTTTGATTAGCCAGTCGTCCAGGTATGGATATATGAAAATCGAATTTTTTATGAGATTTGCTGCACCACAGCCATGCATTTGGAAAAGGTTCTGGGTGCTGACCTGAGACCGAATGGTAGGACAGTGTATTGGCAGTGATCCTGACCTACAACAAACCTCAGGAACTTCCGATGCTTCTTCCCGATGGGGATGTGAAAATATGCATCGTGTAGATCCACTGAGCAAAGCCAGTCCCCTTGCTGAATCTGAGGGTATATCTGGTGTAAGGATAGCATCCTGAATTTTTCTTTTCGGACCCATTTGTTGGCAATTTTGAGGTCTAGAATGGGTCTGAACTCTCTCTTGTCCTTCTTTGGGATGAGAAAGTATTTGGAGTAAATGCCCTTCCCCCGTTGGTTGAGGGGGACAGATTCCACTGCTTTCTTTTCTAGGAGGATGGAAACTTCCGCTTTTAAGAGGTCGAGGTGCACAGTGGAGTATTTTGGCAGAATAGTTGGAGGCGGTGTGGAAAACCTGAGCAATATCCATTCTGTACAATGTTTAAGACCCAAGCGTCTGTTGTAATTCTTTGCCACTCTACCAGGCAATTGGTGATGCTTCCCCCCACCGGAGTGGTTAACGAAGTTGGGGGAAGGAAATTCTCAGGGTTTTGAAGCTGCAGGTTGTCAGGAACCCTGATTGGACTGATGGGTTGATCGTCCTCTCTGTGCTTTACACTGAGGTTGATAAGATCGTTGGTACTGTTGGTGAGATCTTGTAGAGGCCCATTGAGGGGTTTGAACCCTCTGTGTGGTGTAGCGGCGTTGGAAAGGTCAGAAGGGCATTCGTTGTTCCTTAGGTTTGTCAAGAGCCACTGCTTTTAATGTGTCCACCTCAGCCTTCATCCTTGCCATTTCATCATCTGCATGGGAGCCGAATAGACTGGAGCATGAAAATGGCAGATTTATAATGCGTTGCGGAGCATCCGGCTTCAGTGAAGTAAGTCGCAGCCATGAGTGTCTCCTTAGTGTCACCCCATGGCAGTATGTATGCGCTGAGAGGAAGACGAATCCGCCGCTGCACTGATGTTTTGATTTGAGACCATAGCAGCCTCCTTGGCTATCTCCAAGAAATCCTCCCTATGATCTCTCGGGAGATGCTCTGCAAACTGTAATATGGAATCCCATAAGGACCCATCGTATCTGCCCAAAAGGGCGGTTGCGCTTGCAGTTTTCATGGAGGATGTGGCCGAACTGCAGACTTAACGGCCTGTTGAATCTAGTTGTCTACTCTCTTTATCCGGGGGAGAGGTGGAAGACGGAGAGGTAGCGTGAGCTTTGCGAGCAGCCAATATCACCACTGAATCAGGTGGGGGATCGGAACGCAAAAACACAGGATCTTGTTCAGGAGGAAGATACTTTTTCTGCAGCCTAGAGAGTGCAGGTCTTGTTGTAGCCGGCGTGAGGAAGACTTCCATAGCAGGCTCTAAAAGGCCAGGTACCAGAGGTAGCAAAGGTCTGGCTGCTATACGTTGTTGGAGAGTCTCAAATATGACCGACATAGATGGTGTAGGTGCAACCATCGGAATGTTAAGTTTTGACGCACCTCGGACCAGCACTTCATAAAAGGTGCTAATATCATCAACCAGCGAGGATCAAGGTGGGGGTGAATCTGATAAAGCAGGGGAGTAGTCTCTGGTGGAAGACGAAGAATCTCTCTGACGCCCCCTTGAGCTTAATCTATGTCTAGATCTGCAGTGAGATCTTGAGCGTGATGAGTGATGGCCATGTCGCGAACGGTGGCGTGATGTAGAGCGCGGTCTTGCTGGGACACTGATAGGCACTTGAGGCACTGGAAGTGGTGCAGGTGCCGGTAAACCCGGATCCGTTGGTCGCACTTTCTGTGACTGAGGAGAAGCTGATGGTAAATCTGGTGGAGGAGAGGCATGAGGAGATGCGCGAGGAGAAGGCGACGAGGGAAGCAGCACTACAGAAGTAGAATGCTCTGAGGAAGAATAAATTTATCTCAGTTTATGTCTCCTCAACGTCGATGCCCTCCTCAACGTCTTGTCGTCGACGTTGTGCGGGACCTCGACGTCGAAACATGACGTCTACGTTTTCTTCTCTACATCGATTCCAACAACGGCGATCTGCTCCTCGACGTCGTGTGTCGTGGAGTCTTTGACATCCTGCAGTGCCTTGATGTCGAACGGAAACGCTTGTACAACGTCGAGCCAGACGACTGGGATCGAAAGCGTTTTCTACCTGAAGAATGCCTCTCAGACCTTCCACATCCACTGGAGGCTGAGGTATGAGCTCTGGTGGAAGACTGACCTTCCCCTCACACAGAAGTCCCACTGGTTTCCTGGCGTCTTCTCTCTGCTCTCCCTTGAAGGCGAATCTTCTCTTTGTCACACAGGGTGCGCCTAGAAAATGTCTTGCAGATATTACAGGAGGCAGGTATGTGTGAAGACGGCAGACAAATGATGCAGACCTCGTGAGGGCGTGTTTTGGCTTTTTTTCTGCCACACTTTGGACATTTGTCAAATAAAGAAGGAATTTTTGTGTAAAAATTGCCTCAATTCTAGACAGAAAAATTCAAAATCCAAGACAGAAAGTCAAAAGACGTCGAATAAAGTTGTTTTTTCTCAAAGTTTTTCTCTATTTTTGAAGAAAATAACCTAAATAGGTCGAGCTCAATGCTCCAGGGTCCTGTCAGCAGGAGCCGGAAAAAAGAACTGCGGAAACTGCCTCTCTCTAGGCATGATGGGATACTGGAGGACTGGCTGTTCTTAAAGTCTCCTTTTTCTTCATTACTAATGGCAGCCTATGGGCTACACTGCTCTGCACTCCTTCATATGGGTTTTCTAATATAAAAAAGGTTTGTGAAGGAATTTTTCTGGAAAAATATTTATTTGTTCAAGCATGTAAATGCATTTATCTCAAAAACAAGCTGGATGAAGAACTTTGAACACTGTAGCCTTTCCTATAAGCTGCATAGGAACATTCTTAAGTGACTTGGCAGGCCTTTCTGAAGTAAGGCGAACATGGACACTTAAGAAGTTATATTGGAAAAAGTGCTCCGGGATCCCCGCAGGTGGGCGGGGAATATTCAACGCTTATGACTATACATGGAAATCCCCTACGAGAGAAAACTATTTTGCCCCCCCCCCTCAGGGAGCTGCCCTTGCCCAAAGGGCCGCTCCCCTTATGCGTTAGTAAAAAAAACAAAAAAAACGTGCTGTCTACTGGTTTCTGCCCCCGGGGGGGGGGGCAGAAATGGTCTAAAAACAATTTGGCCCCCCAGGGTGCAACCCTCACCTAAGGGGTCGCTCACCACACATAAATAAAAAAAAACATCCCTGGTGTCTAGGGGTTTTCTGCCCCCCCCCGAGGGCAGATCAGCTTACTTATATTAGGCTGATCTGCCCCCAGGGGGTGCAGAAACTCCCTAAAAATTATTTTGGCACCTTGGGAGCGGTCCTTGCCCAAGGAGCTGCTCCCCTTATACGTAAGTATAATATAAAAAAGAAATCCCTGGTGTCTAGTGGTTTCTGCCCCGGGGGGGGGGGGGCGGGGCAGAAATAGCCTAGAAACAATTTGGCCCCCCAGGGAGCGACCCTTGCCAAAGGGGTCGCTCCCTACACATAAAAGAAAAAAAAAGAAAAAAAAAAATGATCCCTGGTGTCTAGGGGTTTTCTGCCCCCCCCCCCGGGGCAGATCGGCCTAATTATATTAGGCTGAGCTGCCCCCCAGGAGGGGACGGAGGGGCAAAAATTGACTAAAAATTATTTGGCCCCCTGTGGAGTGGCCCTTGCCCAAGGGGACGTAACCCTCATGTTCATTTCAAAGAAAAAATAAATCCCTGGTGTCTAGTGGGCATTTCTGCTGCCCGAAATGCTTGCAGAGACATGAAAGGAAAGGAAAGGCCTTTCCTTTCCTTTCATGCCGCTGCTGGCCCCCTCCTCCCGAGCGGAAGAGAAATGATGAGCATTTCTCTTCCGCAATCGCGCTGGAAGCATGCTTCCAGGGCAATGGGAAGTGACCTCTGATGAGGACAGCACGCTCTTGCGTGCTGACGTCATCAGGCGTCACTAGGGGGGGTGGAGGGGTGTCCGGGGTGGAAGGGGAAGCGATTCCCCTTCCAGCCCTGACCTGTGGGGGCGGTCCTCGGGGCGAGCGGTAGCGCTTCCCCAGAGGGCCGTTAATCGAACGTAATGGTTAAGAAAAACTTACCTTAAAATTCGTTGTTCAGGCAATCGTTATTCAGCCAAAATCATTGTTTGGACAGTAGTTGTTCAGTACTTCGTTGTAGAGACTTTTTTGTTGATTAGCAGTAGTGGTTCAGGCAAGTAATGGTTTAGACCTCGCCGTTCAGGATGTTTCCCTTGGCCGCCCCATCCCAGAAGTGACGCATCTGTCACTACTGTCAGATCTGGTTGGGGGAGGGAGGGGTATTTGCCGTTGACCCAATCTGGATTTGACAACCACCACTGCAGGTCTTTCGTAGTTCCCTCCGAGACCTAAACCATGTCGGAAAGATTTCCCTGATGCTGCGCCCACTGGTACTTCAGGCCCCACTGCAGAGACTGCATATGCCATCTGGCATGTTGGACCAGCAGGATGCAGGAGGCCATGAGGCCCAGCAGCCTCAGAGTCATTCTCACCAAAATCCAGGCTAGAGGCTGAAACATCGGTATCATAGCCTGAATATCCTGGACTCGCTTTTCGGGAGGGTAAGCCCGACACTGCAGTGTGTCCAGGACACCTCAAATAAAAAGGGAGCATCTCCGAGGGAGTCAGGTGTGACTCTCGCATGTTTATAGTGAACCCTAGCGAATGCAGGAGGTTTACCGTAGTCGGGAGATGACTTTCTGGGGCGTGTCTGCCTTCAACAGCCAGTTGTCGAGGTAGGGGATAACTGGAACCCCTAACCTGCGCAGATGAGCTGCAACCACTACCATCACCCTTGTGAACACCCGAGGGCACTGGTAAGGCCAAATGGGAGCACGGTGAACTGAAAGTGCTCGTAACCTACCATGAATCACCAGTAATGTCTGTGGGCCGGCAGGACTGGAATATGAAAATAGGGGTACTGCAAGTCCAATGATACCATCCAGTCTCAAGGGTCCAGGGCACAAAGGGCCTGAGCTAGGGTTAGGATCTTGAACTTCTCCTTCTTGCTGAAGAGCTTGAGGGACTAGAGATCTAGGATAGGGTGAAGGCCCTTGTCTTTTTTGGGCACCAAAAAGTAACGGGAATAACAACCACAACCTACTTCTGGTGCAGGGACCCTCTCAATGGCTCTCTTGGCCAAGAGGGCCTTGATCTCCTCGCGGAGAAGTGCCATAAGATCCTCAGATAGATGATCAAATGATGGTGGCATGGCTGGAGGAGAAGTCTCGAAGGGGAGGGAGTAGCCCCTTTGAATGGTTTTTAAGAGACACCTGTCTGTGGTAATGGATTCCCAGTGGGGCAGGTGATGGCGAATCCTGCAGCCAACTGGTCCAGAATATTCCAACAGACTAGGAACGTTTGGAGGCAGAAAAGGGGGGGACGGTACTGGACGGCCCACTGACTCAGTGATCCACAAGCTTGTGTGATCCCGTGTTCGATGCTGTGCAGGGGCTCTACAGCATGCGCGGGTGGGTGGCCAGGTGGAAAAGAATGTGGTTGGGTGCCCCTTCTGTGCCATGAAAGGGGCGAAAGGCGAACTGTTGGGGGCGAGGAGTAGCTGCGAGGCCAAGGGACCAAGCCATAGCCCGGGAATCCTTGAAGCGTTCGAGCGCTGAGTCCGCCTTGTCTCCAAAGAGAAGGGTACCATCAAAGGGCATATCCATCAAGGATTGCTGGATACGTCCCAAGAGAAGCTAGACATCCTCAACCAGGTGTGGTGTCTCAATGCCACCTTCGATGCAACCAATCTGCCCAATGAGTCGGTCGTATCCAGCCCATAACAAATCATGAACTTCCCTATATCTCTCCCTTCTGTAACTGCTTGGGAGAGAATGGTCCGGGGCTCCTCCAGAACTCGAGGCAACACTTGCACAACCCTATCCCAGAGAGTACGGGAATAGCAGCTCAAAAGGCATGTGGTGCTCACAGACCGCAGCGCTAGACTGGAGGAAATAAACATCTTCTTCCCCAAGTTGTCCATTCTTTTTGATTCCCTTTCTGGGGGAAGGGCAGGGAATGGCCAGAGGCTGACAAAGCCTGGATGACAAGGCTCTCGGGTGTTGTCAGGAATTTTGGGTCAGTCAGCCAATGGCGGCGGGCAACTATCCTATTCACAGGAGCCCCTGTGCTGGGTCTGAACCAGGTACCCAGAAGGACATCCAACAGTGCTTCATTGAAGGGAAGGAGGGGTTCCGAATTGGAGGCCCCATGCTGAAGCACTTCGGTCAGGAGGTTAGTCGTGACCTCCACAGAAGGGAGCTTGTCCAAAACCTCAGCATTTCTTCTCACCACCATTGAGTAAGTAGCTCCCTCCTCTGTAGCCACGGTAGGGGGAGAAGGCATGCCAGCGTCAGGTGTCCAATCCACTGGCATCACCTAGATCTTGAACCCAGTCCATTTCAGGGTCAAGTTGGTATTCTAAAGGGTCCAGTGACACTTCTACACCATCCCCATATCCAAACCCGTAGCGGTAGGTGTTAGGATCAACCCTAGGCCTAGGAGAGCCCATGGAAAACTGAATCGGCGTCCACGTCGGTTGCATTTACGTCTGGCCCGACGTCTGAGAAGCTTGCATTGGCACGACCGGCGTCAGGACGGATACAGTGTAGGAAAGTAGCCTCTTTCTGCCATGTTTATCCCCACTTTTTGCCTGTTGTCAGTGTGTTTGACTGTGTTCACTGGGATCCTGCTAACTAGGAGACCAGTGACTGTGCTCTCTCCCTTTAAATTTGGTTGCTTGGACCCCACACACCCTACATTTGACTCACTGGTGCCTCCTTGCAAGTCCCTAGTATATTGTACCAAGGGCATTGGGGCACGAGGGGTTCCCCATGGCTGCAGCATATATTATGCCACCCATTGGGAGCCCATGCAAAGAGTACCTGCAGGCCTGCTATTGCAGACTGCATGAAAGAGTGCATGCACCCTTATCACTACAGGTCACTGCACCAGGTCACTGTAAGTCACCTCTATGGTAGGCCCTCCTAGCCCAAAGGTGAGGGTGGAGGTACCTGTGTTTGAGGGCACCCCTGCATGAGCACAGGTGCCCCCATGAACTCCAGGCTCCATTTTCATGGACTTTGTGAGTGCGGGGTGCCATTTTACGCATGTACTGGACATAGGCCACTACCTATGTCGAGCTACATTATGGTAACTCCGAACCTAGGCATGTTTGGTATCAAACATGTCGGAAGCATACCCTAATACTGTTGCCAATTTTGGAAGTATGGTTCCATCCACTCTGGGGGCTCCTTAGAGGACCCCCAGCATTGCTCCTACCAGCTTTCTGGAGTTTTCCGGGCAGCCCAAGCTGATGCTAACACTCAGACAGGTTTCTGACATTCTGCTGCTTGATCAGCTCAAGCCCAGGAAGGCAGAACAACGGATTTTCTTTGGGAGAGGGGGTAACACCCTCTCCCTTTGGAAATAGGTGTTACATGGCTTGGGAGGGGTAGCCTCCCCCAAGCCACTGGTATGCTTTGATGGGAAGTCCCTGCTCTTGCACGAAATTGGACAATAGAAAGGGGAGTGACCACTTCCCTGTCCATCACCACCCCAGGGGTGGTGCCCAGAGCTCCTCCAAGGGGCCCCTTGATTCTGCCATCTTGCATCCAAGGCGGGCTGAGGCCTCTGGGAGCATCTGAGTGGACAGGTCAGGCAGGTGACGTCAGAGCCCCCTCCTGAGAGGTGGTCACCTGGCTAGGTGACCAATCCCCCTTTCAGGGCTATTTAATGTCTCCCTCTTGGGTGGGGTCCTCCAATTCGGCTTACATGATTTCACTAAGGACTCCTGTGCAAGCTCTACTTCGACTTCTGGCCAGTGGAACTGCGACTGGACCCTCCAGGAACCGGAAATTTACATCCACGACAAAGCCTCTGCTTGCAATATTGTTTCCACTGCACCTTCCAGCTTCTGCAACATTTCCCCAGCTGTGCATCCTTGCAGGGCGGCAAGTCTTCAGCCTGCACAAGAAGGAAAAAGGAATCTCCCTTGGAGTGAAGGAGTCACTCTCCTGCATCGACTGCAACAATGACCGATTGAGTGGATCTCCTCTCAGCCTGAGCTGCGTGGATCCTGCATTACGGGTGGTGGTCTGGAGTGGTCCCCTTGGTAGTCTCTACCAGCTGTCCAACTTTGGTGAAGGTATGCTCTTGCCTTCCCAGCAGGACAGTACCCCTGTGCACCGCATCTTTTGCAGCTACCAAGCTTTGTTGGCATCTCCTCCAAGGGATCTTCAGGCTCTGTGTAGCCCCAGCCCTCAGCACTCTTCCCTGTAATGCACAGCCCTCTACGTGCTTCCACTGCAGAGTGGGACCCTTCTTCAGTGTGCTGTGTGGGCTCCTCTGTGACTCCTGGGTTCCCTTCCAGTGGGTCTCCTGTGGGGGGCTGCCTTTTCTTCTGTGGGTTCTCTGCCTTGCTGAGGGTACCCTCAGGACTCCCTCTGTGGGTTGAGTCCTCCTGGACCTTGCTGGTCCCTGGCAGCTCCACTTTTCATCCACTGTGACTTCTGCCTTTGCCAAGGCTGGTTGGTGGCTTTTCTACGCCACAGACAGACTGCAATCTTCCATCTGGCATGGGACGTCAACTGCATCCTCCAGAAACTCTTCACCGAATTCAGGGCTGCATTGCTGACCATCTTTGTTCTACCGTCGACCAACTCCTGCCACCACAGAGGGGTGGGTAGTGGCTCCTGCCACCACCGACACTCCAGCGACTTCTGGACTTGGTCCCTTTCTTTTTCAGGTCTTCCTCTTCAGGAATCCACAGCTGGTTTCTTGCAGTCTTGTCTGTGTGTAGCAATATCTTTAGTTTCCTTCCTTTTGGTGGTCAGGGAAAAATCCAGTAACTTACCCCTTTCTTCCTGGTAGCTGGGGGGCACTGTGGTACTTACCTTTGGGGTTTCCTAATTCCCCAAGCTCCCCTCTACACATTCCACTTACCTGGGTGGGGGTCCTGCCTTCCCATTCGATTTTTGTAGTATATGGTTTGGGCTCCCCATAGGGTCCCTATTGTCTATTGCTATTTGCACTGTTTTCTATCACTTGTTATGCCTATTACTGATTATTAGTGCACATATTTGGTGTATTTACTTACCGCCTATTGTAGTATTGCCTATCTAGTGTTTTGGTACTGTGTTATTGTAATAAAGAACCTTTGTTTTCGTAACACTGAGTGTTTTCTCTCTTGTGTGTGAGTGCTGTGTGTCTACAGTGGTATTGCATGAGCGTTGCATGTCTCCTAGATAAGCCTTGGCAGCTACCTCTAGACAGCCTGGCTTCTAAACACTGCCTACATTTCACTGATAGGGGAACCCTTTACCTGGTATAAGGCATATGTACTGTAGGTACCAATCACACCAGGCCAACTTCCTACATCTGGAAGCGGATTTAGAGGTACTCTCCAGAGTCAGGGGCGAAGCCGACAACTCGGAACCCCAGGGGGGCCTCACCGACTCCCCTGGGTCAAAGGGCGCTGAGGGTGGGTTGGTCTGCCCAAATATAAGGCGCATGGCCTCATAAAATTCCTTGAGTTGGGCCAGGGAAGCACCGGCTCCCGGAAAGTCTGGGACGCGTGGAGCGGACCCTGGCAGAGGCTCCGAAGATGGAGGCCTATAGTGTTGATGCTCTTCCCATGTCACGCAGTCCGAGCGATGGGGTGAAGTCTTCGGGCTGTGGTCGCGCTCCAGACGCCAGAGGCACATGAGGTGCAGATACATCACCGACATTAGTCTGATGCCTGGGGGAAATTCTAAAGTAAGGAATAGGCAACTAGAAGTCTTTATCAGATTAGCTGAATACCAGCAACTGGCTCTTTTTTTGTTAATTTTCAGCAAACTTTACTGAGCATAATTGGACAAGTAAAAAACATACATTGAAGTCCAGCTGCTGTATAACTGCACAATAATAGCTCAACAAGGTAATATAATAATTTGAGCCATGCATGAGAGTAGGAAACATCTGAAGCATGGACAGGCCTACGTTAAGGTCACAAAGATAGATGTTAAATAATGCCTATATTAAAACACATCCCTGTTAGACGTTAACGGGACAGAAAATTCTAGGTGGTTTACTTTCAGGGACTGAGTTTGGCAGTTATGTAGAAGTATGGAAATGTAAATTCACCAAATCTTGAATTAATTCAGCTGACAGTCCAAATAAAGCTAACTTGTTCCATAATAACTCTTGCTCTATTCAATTCAAATCCTAAGAAAAATCAATGAAAACACACTGAAGTGGATGGTGCTCTTGGATTAATGCTTGTTTCCAATTAGCATGGATAATCATTCAACCATGCACAGTGGATAATACTTTGCAAGACCCCATACGAGTGATCTGCAAAATAATATTACTAATAATCTAGGCTTGTAACTCATTTAAGAGATTTTTCGCAACAAGTTTGACCAGGGGTACTCTGGGTCATCTTTTTAAATATTACTACTGTAGCCACCCTTTTACAGAACTTAGGAATGGCAAAGCTATAAGTATTCCACTGAACAGTTGCACTGGGATCCCACCAACTCATTATAAAAGAGGCATCCATTTTAGAGCTGTAAATAAAAATAAAGTATGTCAAATACAACTCCAAGATGCCCATCATGTTTAAAATCAGTTGGTAAACGGAACGCCTATATACCAATGGAGATAGAAGAGCACAATCAAACAGCCCATAGAAAAACATTAAGACAAAAATACTCCTGTAGCCTGACCAAAAATGTGATGAACAAAGTCTAAAGCCTATGGCTGAAGGTTATGGATGCCAACTCAAAGGCCCTAAAGTAAGTACATAAACTATACGTTTGTCATGAATGGTCAAGCACTCCACACAACAAACCTAAAAATGCAGCACTATTCTACTGTATTTCAGAATCTGCTCATTGTAGTACTCCCATTGTTGGGTCCTTCCTCCCCAATAAAGGGTAAGAGCAGTGCATATTTTGAGCCGGTGGTTGCAGGTGGGGCCCACTGGTACTCATTGTTCCTCATCAGACTTTGAGCCAGAGCAAGAGAAAGACAAATACACAAGGAGGAGAGAAGAAGGAAGAGAACGATAGAAAAAGAGTGAAAAGGGACAAATCAGGGATTTAAAATAACCTGCAAGAATGAGATAAAATGGCAGAGAGTGTTTGATAATGGTTGAAAGAGGCATGCGTTTGAATCAAGACTACCTTGCTTTTGTAGTTGACATCAGGACATTATTTTTGTATTGCTAGTCACCGGCTTTCCTGTAAAACCTTAGGCCTTGGCACTTATTCTTTTCCAAATTAAGCACTGGGTGAAACTAACATGCAGTGCTTGCTCGGTACAATATGAAGCTGGTACTACAGTCATTTCAAGAAATGCGTTCGGTTCACAGTCAGGATCTATTTACAAATCTTAAGTCCCAGGGCATTATAATGGAAAGTTGAAACCTTTTCTTATTGTTATACATACTGCCTAATCAAAAATTATTCTCTTTTAATTTTTCTGTTGTTGTAGGATATTGGTCAGATCAGAAGGGGAAAGAAAGAATCAGGAATGAAAGAAGACGCAAGATCAGAATGCAAAAGAGAGAAATGAACAGGGAAGATAGAAGGGAACACCGTATTTTTGCACCCACATGTGATACTTATAAAGAGACACTATGTTTCAGGCAGCAGAGGCCAACTCTCTACACTTATTGCTCTGAAAGCCTCTCTCCTCATGTTCCCTGTTAAAGCACCATTGTATCCTGGCTATTTGGACAAGTGTTGGCAAAGACTGTACGTCTGGCTCAAAATGTGATTTACAAGCCATACCTCTGGTTTTGACAATGTTTACATGCACGTGGTGTGGGCAGCATCACAGCAGCAGGGTACAAAACCACTGGGCATGCACACTTGGTAACCAACCTTCCAGCAGCAGGGGACAAAAGCCTCCGAGCATGCGCACTATGTGAGCAGAGCTCCAGTGGAGAGGTGCAGGCAGGTATGAATTAAAGCAAAGATGTTGGGCGCAAAGAAATCCAGCAGCGGTCCAGCTACAGGCGAGAGTAGTGTTAAAATTGATAAGCGACTGTGCTTCAGAAAAACTATTGACTGTGAGATGATAGCTAGTACTTTTCAGATGTAAAATAGTCCTTTATGGATCCCAGTGGAAGCAGAAGGATACAAATAGCAAATGGAAAAACGGTAAGACTAAAATCCTATAGGCTGATCGCAGAGGTGATTGTAGGGTGACCACCAGTCTCTAATTTTCACGGACTGCCCGTAATTTCCCCCTGCCGTCTGTTGTCCGTGTTGACAGGCTTAGGAGGACGGCATTTGTCTGTAATGTTAGCCTTTCACCGAAAGGACAAAATGCAATTAGGACATATAAGTTTTGCCAGGTGGAAGGAAAGACATGGAGTCTGCTGTGCTCTGAGGGAGGGGCAGACAGATAAGAAAATGCCTTCTTGCCAGGGTGTCTCCTTCCCCAAAGAAATGACAATGTGCACAACTGGTAAATCTGCAAATGTAAAGGGGCTTGGAAACCTGCACTGACTTTAATCAAAGGAGTCACTTGAAGCTTAATAAAGATATTTTTTTTTAGAGAGGTACTGTAAGGGTGTTCCAAGGAGAGCTGTGGAGTGTGTGGCTTTATTGGACTGATAGTACTAGGTATGAACTGTATATTATTCAAATCTGTATTTTAGAAGGACTTTTTTTAATTTAACTAAAATGTGTTTGCGCATTTTGTAGCAGCCTATATTATATGCGTGTAATGCATGTTTGAAATGAGGACGTACACATTCACAGTTCTTTCAGGGACCTCGATACCTCATAGTACTAACAAACATTGGCAACGCCAATAGGTCTTGTCTACGCACAAGTTATTAGCTTTGCCAATGTGTTTTAGCCTTGTTATACACCAGAGTGGTTGCTGTTCAGCATGGCTAAAAGTTAGTGGTATAGTGGTGTGGAGTAGAGTAGAGTGACATAGAAGCAGCAGCATAGAGCACAGTGGTGCAGAGTGGGGTACAGTGCAGTTGTTAGTAGTGCATTGGCGTAGAGTGCAGTGGTTTAGAGTGCAGTGCATTGAGTAGCGTGGAACAGAGTATAGTGGCATAGAGTGAAGTGGAGAAGAGTGGCATACACCAGAGTGGAAGAGAGTGTAGAGTGGTGCAGTGGCATGGAGTGCAGAGTAGGCCCGTGTGGAATAGAGTGCAGTGGTGTAGAGTGGTGAAGAGTGGAGTAGTGTAGAGTGGTGCAGTACAGAGTAGAGTATAGTGCTGTAGAATGCAGTGGCATAGAGGGAAGTGATGCGCAGTAGAGTGGCATAGAGTGCAGTGGCACAGAATTCAGTAGTACAGAGTAGAATGGTGTAGAGTACAGTGGCAGAGAGTGCAGTGTTGCAGAGTAGAGTGTCAGTGTAGTGGTGTAGAGTGGCACAGAGAGCAGTGGCCTAGAATAGATTGTTTCAGAGTAGAGTGCAGTGGCATAGAGTGGAGAGGTGTAAGGTAGAGTTTAGTGGCATAGAATGCAGTGGCAAAGAGTGCAGTGGCGTAAAGTAGATTGTTTCACACTAGAGTGAAGTTGCGTGGAGTGAAGAGGTGTATGGTAGAGTGGAGGTGCGTAGAGTAGCATAGAGTGTGATGGCATAGAGTAAAGTTGTGTAGAGTGCCGTGGCATACAGTAAGTTAGAGTGATGGCAGTGTATAGATGTAGAGTGTTGGGGCATAGAGTTGAGTGTTACAGAGTAAAGAGCACTAGCATAGAGTGCAGGTGCGTACAGTGCAGTGTTGCAGAGTGGCATAGAGTGGAGTTGTGCAGGCTAGATTGGTGTTGCCTAGACTGTAGTGGTATAGCGTGCAGAGGCGCGGAGCACAGTGGTATACAGCGGTGCAAAGTGCATTGGCATAGAGTAGAGTGGTACAGAGTAGAGTAGAGAGGTGAAGCCTGAAGTAGCATAGAGTGCAGTGGCATAGGGTGGAGTGGTTCAGAGTAGAGAAGAGTGCAATGTCCCACAGTGCAGTGGCATGGAGTGGTGTAAATTGGAGTGATGCAGAGTAGTGCGCAGTGGTGTGGAGTGGTGCAGAGCAGAGTGGAATATGCAAGGTGTGGTAACACACTGCCATTACATACAACACGTTTTTGATTGAAATGACCATTACATTGTACAGATATGCAGTTTTTCAAATAAAACTATACAGTACACAGACGATGATGTGTGGAAATTGCATCACCTAATGCAATGATTTGTTTCAATCATATAAACGTATTTGTTTCCAGCACATTTCAGAATTAACAAAAATGGGCTTCATTTGTACTCCTGATTTTGATATGTTCTGAAGTTTATTTAAATGTTGTCATGTGATAGAAAAACCCCAGTATCCAGCAAGCTTGTCGCATAAATCCTCTCTCTTTGAAGTCAGAGAAAGAAAAGTAAACACTAAGGGCGAGATGTACAAACCTTTTTGCATGTCGCAAACAGCACATCGCGATGCCCAATCCCCGTTTTGCGAGTCTGTAACCTGGTTACCGACTCGCAAAACGGGACTGCGAGTCGCAATTAGGAAGGGGTGTTACCCTTCCTAATTGCAAGTCGCAGCGCAATGCTGTATTGTTTTGTGAACGCGGTCGCAAAGCAATCGCAGTTACCATCAGTGTCACACTGGTGGTAACCCATTCGCAAAAGGGAAGGGATCCCTATGGGACCCCTTCCCCTTTGTGAATGGCATGAAAACATTTTTTCAGAGCAGGCACTGGTCCTTTGGGCCGCTGCCTGCTCTGAAAAAATGAAATGAAAACGTTTCATTTTTTAATTTTGTAATGCATCTCGTTTTCCTTTAAGGAAAACAGGCTGCATTACAAAAAAAAAAATGCTTTATTTAAAAGCAGTCACAGACATGGTGGTCTGCTCTCTCCAGCAGGCCACCATCCCTGTGAGTGCCGCCACTCGCAATGGGGTCACAAATTGCGACCCACCTCATTTATATTAATGAGGTGGGCTTTGCGACCGCCTTGCGAGTCGCAGATGGTGTCAGGGATACCATCCTACATTCTAGATTGCGACTTGCAAATTGTGAGTCGGTCTGACTCACAATTTGCGAGTCGCAAACCAGATTTTTGCTACATCTGGCCCTTAGTGCCTACCAAAAACAAAGCCTGACATTTACCTTGTTGTTTAAATGCACAGCAAATGTGCTCAGATAAGAACAAGATTTAGAGGCCGGTTTACAGAGAGGGAGCACTCAGAAGGATATTGTAAATAAGGTTTGGGCAAGTGAAGGGACGAACTCAAGCTGCATGGCCTAAAACAAATAAAGACAGTATACTAAAAACAACAAAACGTGAGTTACAAACCACAAAGCCAATGGCAAGCAACAGGTGGAATCCCCAAGGAAGCTCTATGAATGTAGTTAAAGTGACGGCCGTGGGATACTTTGTGGGAAAAGTCTGGACTTTTAGTCCAGTTTGTATCTTGCAGAGGTTTGGCCACATCAATAACCCAGGTAGTATGACAAGAAGACCTGGAGTGGTCTCACTGTTGCAGGAAAGGTCTGTATACCCATTCCATCAATTTGCCACCAGTCCCTACGGTGTAGAGCTTCTGGCACATGTCATGTATGGTTAGTGCTAATTGGCATACATGAAATAGGGCATTTAGTGATTGTTTAAGGTGGTTGTAAGTAAGGACATGACCGTGGTGAAGATGGTAGTCTGCCACAAGGGTTTGGAAATTTAGTAGCTCGTCATCCTGAAACAAATCCCCCAATTTTAAGACACCTGCAGCATGCCACTGATGGAGTTGCGCTGAGCACAGCCAGCCTGTGCCAGTGGGAAGGCTTAGCAAAGTTAGTGCAGGAGCACAGGGTTTCTTCTTGTGAGTGAGTTTACAGGTTCTAGCAAGGCAAGAGAAAGCTGTGCATGATAACCCCGGATGGTGGTCCATAGAATGGTCAGTAGGAAACAATGAGCAGTGCAGTAAGCCCTCCTTAAAAGTCTTTACAGATAAACCCCATCTCATGCAGGGGGGCGGGCAGAAAGCCAGGGTGCCACCCATTGGAACTGTGCAGCCGAATAATAGCATTTTAAGTCCAGAATGCCTAATCCACCTGCATTTACAGGGAGCTTTAGAGTGGGAAAAGCTATCCGACGGTGCCCCAGCGATCAAATCAGATGTGTGGCATGACTGAAGAAGGAAAGAAGGTCGAGCAGGAGAAGGTTTGCAAAATAATACTATCATAGGGGTAGCACACCATCTTCACTAGTGCCATGTGGACCACTACAGAAAGCAGAAGGGAAAACCAAAAAGCAAACTGGACTCGGAGGGACCGTGATGCTCTGCTGAGATTTCCATCCTGCAAATCAGTGGGAGAATGGTAGATATTAATCACTAGGTATCGAAAGGTAACTGGTTCCCAGTTCAATCTGCGGTCTAATTGTATTTAAAAGGGGAAAACAGTGCCATATGTTAAAGAAACACTAATTACATTTTAAAATGTTTACATTTTGTTTGTGCAATTTACTTCACAAATATTTTTAAGATTCTATGTGTACTTGACACTTAGAGATAACCTAGATCACTAGTTTTGCTTTTGCCCAATTTCAAAACCATTTTAAGACGTAGACAAAGTGAACAATTGCCTTGCACAACCTTGCAAGGGGTCTGGCCCCTGCTCACCCTTCACAAGCACGAACAGTGGACCATTGCACCAGAAGAGTTTAGTGGGTGGGTGCTGCTTGTTCAAACACTTGACAGTGCCTCTACTGTTTCTCTCCTGTCTGCAGAAACAATTCCCCAGGTACCCAATACCTTCCAAAAGTCTTGGTGGTCCCATCTTGTCTGATTTTAGGAACTGTCCCACCTTGTACTTCTCTTCCTTATTAATCTGGTTCTTAGCAACAACCTCCTATTTGATCTTGATTTCATCCTCCTCTTTTATTCTCTTTGATTGGTAATCCAGGCTCCCAGTTCTGAGATAAATGTTGAGTCTCTGACATACACTCTAGTGCTGTGAGACTACCGACAAGTTGTGGTACATCACATCCTGAACTTAGGTGTGAGACTGTCACCCACACCATCTGCCCTGACTCATTTTTGTTATTTAAGGTTGAAAGTACATTTCGCGGGTGGGATGTGTCAGATGTTTTTGTTCAATTTGTGTAAACTAGCATAAGGTTAATTACCTTAATGTTTCCCAAACTGTTGGCCAGGGGTTTTAAAATGTTCAGAAACATAATCAAAATGTTGTTACTTTCTCTTTAAGAAAGATTGGGTAGATTTGAGTAGTGTTGATGGCTTTGACACAGTGCTGAAGGGCATTAATTTACTACTGAACAAGTCACCTGTAATGTGACACCTGAATGTAGCACACTAGGAGGCAATCACAAAAAGACCACAGTGAATAAATAGTGCTATGCTAAAAAAAAAGCAGTAAATAAATGCACTGATAACATAATGGGGTATGACCTCTCTTGGGTGTGTCCGTAAAACTGACATTTGTTCTTGAATGTTTGTCCTGATTTTTGACCCTTCGTCCTGAATTTTTGTCCTGAATTTTGACCCTTTGTCCTGAATTTTTACAGTCCTGTCCAGTATTTGCCTCAATGCCTGGTGGTCACCGCAGGCCCCTCTCAGCTTCTCAGACCACTTTGACCAGCTGACAAACCTCATAAAGTCGACTACCCATGATGCGCGATGGCCCAGTCCAGTGAGATGAATGCACGTTGGGACCAACACTCTTCTTGTCCTTCTTTTCTTTCCATCTCTGCAGTGGCGTAGAACAGGTACATTGGGCGCTTATGCATACAAGAGAAATAAACTCCTGTGCCCCCT
Organism: Pleurodeles waltl; assembly: GCF_031143425.1. Classification (NCBI taxonomy): domain Eukaryota; kingdom Metazoa; phylum Chordata; class Amphibia; order Caudata; family Salamandridae; genus Pleurodeles; species Pleurodeles waltl. Next base: position 973,965,544 of record NC_090439.1, read on the forward strand.
ATGGGGAAGTAACAGATTGACATAATTAGGGTGCAGTTGGTCTCTCACACCCCTTGTGCTTGCTGCCACTGCACCGGCTGCACGCATGATAATCACTTCTCATCACGCGCAGCGCTTCGTGTAGGCCTCAGTGAATTAACAGAAGGGCAATGTGGTTGAGGATGGCAATTAGAGTAGTCAGTTTTTTGTTATAATGTCTCTACATGAATCATTTCAATGCGCATAGATCTGAATTAATCATTTATTTTTTTTAAAAGAGGAGTATGGCAAATTAAGTTATTCTGGGGCGCAGAGATAACGCTTTTTGTAAATGCTATTCACACATTTTGCTTCAGAACAGGACGTTCGGCATCCCTTCCATAGGTGTACCACCCAAAACATGTTTACACACGAGAAGGACCTGTCGGCACGGTTTAAGGGGAAAGGATCAAACTGCTCGCCTTCTTTCCAGCACCACCACCAATTATCCTTATCACGGGATCTGTAACATCTTTTGACTGTTGTTATGGACGACGGAAAATAGAAAGAATTCAGCTCTATCTCCATACCACAGGTAAACATGCGTTGCCAAGGATAGCTAAAAACATATTCTGGGAGATAGACCAAAGACGCCTTTCAGAGCAATTATATGTACATCATGCGGGCGGATTTCCAGCGTGTCTCATGCTTTTTTATCCAAGAGACTAATCCTTCAGAGGTGATGTTGACCTCAGTGCCAAATCCAGACGTAAAACACAGAGTAAAAGTTCCAATTAGTACAGAGCTTTAATAATTTTCTGAAGTTATATGATACTCTTGTTGTGTGACAATTTTTTATATAGCCTATGTTCGCCAGTTCCTTGGCCTTTTGGCGCTGAAGTGTAGTGACTGTTTGCAGTTGAGCTTGCTCACGGGCGTAGCCCCAATGGAGGACGCCTGGAATGAGTATAGAGTTTTCCCTCCGGATGGGTCCAGAGAGGTGGCAGATCTTGCGACCTGTCGTTGAAACCCCAGTACTGTTGGTATATGTTTTAGTTGTCTCTACAGGTTGCATTCCAGTGTGGGTGCAATGCAACCTTCAGGTGACATAACCCCAGTCAACTCTGAAAATGTGGCCCAATGCCTGGGGTCACACGGGCCCCCCTACTGCATAGCAGTGCCAGTGGCATCACAAAGGCCCCCGCGGTGAAGAGGGGCCTCGAACTCCAGGGGGCCCCCTCAGCACAGCACCCTGGCCTTAGAGTTCCTGAGTGAGTCGAGAGGGGGGCACTCCATGGACTTTGCAGGGGGGAGGAGAGGGACGGGGGCTCAAGTTTCTGTTACGCCACCGGGCTATGCATGCCTTTCCTAAATGTTGGTGGTGGACCACTGGCGGGGTCGGTTCAAGATTGCTACTAGCTCTTGTGTATTGTTTCTTCAGATGAACCTTGCGTTGGCATATTAGTAGAGTGGCCTGATTTCTTTTGGTAAGAGTTTGGTCATGTTTTTTAGCTCTGTTAGTGTACTCTCATTATTTCCGGGGCCCTGAGCAGTATTCTACGGGTTCCGTGTTCGCTTAGTGATTTCCAGGGGACCAATTCTCTTTCTGGCATCTCTGCTGCAATGTGTTTGGTTTCATGTGGCAAATTTGCTCAAGGTGTTACTATTCACATCTTCCGAGTCCTGTAGACCAAAGTGCTGTAAAAAAAAAAAAGGCACAGTATAAAATGTAAGAGAACTAACAGGAATGCCATAATCAACAGAAAGAGACAGAAGTGAGAAGACACGTCTTTAGACCCGAATGGGAAGAGTGAATGCAATGAAGGAGCAAAAAGAGAGAAGAGAATTCTAATGCTGAGGGTCAAGTAGGACAAATGATCGAAAGTAAGATTGGCTCATGGTGGTTGAAGAGGTGTGTGACTACTGTGAACGCTGATGTATTTTTTACTAATAAATATTCATGTATTGAATTCTGAATCTGCATAGAATTTGACCTAATATAGAAAATAATGTGCGACTTGGAAAATGTGCCCACTCGAGTGGCCATCAGTAATCACAGTGTCCTTTTTAAATGCTTATTAATATAAAATGATGTGCTCATGTTTAAATGAATGTAGCAGTGTGTTATATTAATGATTATTTATTATGATTTGCTTTATTAATTGTAGGCCTTAAGTTAGCGAGGTCTTGGGCCTAGTTGCACAGCCTCATGTTAAACTGCACTGTTAAGATTACGTTGTGAGAAATGTTCGCTTGAAGAAATTAACATGTGAATTGTTCTTTTCCAGTGAGTTGACCAAATGCTAGCAGATATTTTTCTTTTACCATGAGAACTGCTTGCTATAATGTGCTGTAATAGTTATTGATACTTTGTATAGATTAGTGTGTGAGAAAGCGATGTTCCCAGGAGCTAACAATGGATGTACTGACTGGAGAACGGAGTGATACAAAATTGATACCTGACAAGCCTGACGATGGGAACAGGAGAAGAGGAGCCAATCATCGACATGTGAAAGACAGTTTAGTTATATCTCAGATTTGAAGTTCTACCTTCATTGGACTAAATGTAAAAGTTTGATTCTTTGACCAATGGCAATGTGGGAAGAGTTTTAGATGATTTTAACTTAGCTTGACTGCATAGAGAGAGGTGCTCTTTTTTTTCCTAATCCTTTGCTGAGGAGTGCGTCCATTTTGATCATTCTCATCTTTGTGCTCATTTCTATGGTGTCTGAGGAGCTGAACAGTTCCTGATGACTTTATTTCTGTCTTTAACTTTTTTGCTTAAACTTCTGATGCTGAATGCTGATCTCGTAGACATTGCTTTCCAAATGGTTCAGATAGCTTAGAGTCCCTGTTTCTGAACCATCCCCTTTTACGGTATGTTGCTGATGCTGACCGAACAGATGTTCAATTGACGAAGATAATCGCAGCTTGCTGATCCTTACTGAGGAAAGGTATAACAAAATGTTATTGTTTTTGTTGTAATTTGTCTTTTGTTTCTAGGTACCGACCGGTATTTTTATAGAGCCATAGTCAGATGTTTTCCAAATTTATGTTGACTAAATTGTTTTGCATGAAGTCCAAACATGCTATTCTAATCAGAGAGTTAGTGAGGGAAGATACTGAAATGTTATTAGGCAATAAATAATTGATGTTACTCAGTTTCTGAATCTAAATGTATGCTATTTCTATTGCACAGTTGTTCTTGCTATTGATTTTTACTGTAACTCTAGAGTGAGTAGTAATTCATGCTTTAGTTAAATTGAGATTCTTTAGAAGGTTTGGTCAACCAGTGTTGTTTTTGTGTGTATAACATTTAATTTTTAGACTAAGCCCTCATTATGATCTTGGCGGTGGAGAAACACCACGCCGGCGGTGGCGGTATGACTGCTGACGGCATGGCGGTGCTTGACCACCATATAATGATGTAAGTAGTGAACTGGTTGCAAAACAGCCAGTTCACCACCACCCACCGCTAGGGCTGAGTCGACCGCCGGGCGAAGGTAGCCACCGTCAACCATAGACCGCCGTTGGGATAATGATCCCATTTCCACCAGGGATTTCCTGGCGGGATACCTCACCAGGTAATCCCTGGCTGAAAGCATACTGGTGACAGGAATTCTCATTCCTGTCAACAATATGTGACACGCCAGCCCCCGACACATCACCCCCCAAGCCCCTAGACTCACCAACCCCAAAATTTGAACCTCCACTCCTACCCCCGATCTCCCTGTAGGCCCTCCCCACCCCCCTCACCATCCCCCACCTCCATTCAGGACCCCACCTTCCCTCTCAGACAGCACTTACCTTTTCCGTGGTGGTGCTCCAGGAAACGGGCTCCCTGGATGCTGCTCGCTGGCAGCACTTCGTCTCCATACACCGCCACGCCTATTATTGCATCATAATAGGCATGGTGGTGAGGGTGGAGCAGCATCCACCTCCGCCACCGACCGCCAGTATGGCGTTTGGTGGTTCACACCGCCATCAGTGGCGGTGTGCCACCAGCGGTCATTATATGGCGGTCCTGCCGCGGCTGTGATCTTGGCGGTCCACTGTTTGGATCGCTGAGATCCTAATGAGGGTCTAAGTTACGTGATGTTAGCTTTGTTAATATAGGGAAATAAACTTTCTAACCTTTACATAAAGGTGTGGTTATTCATGGCCAAAGGGGTCATGGTGCGTGAGATTGTTGTCTCCAAAGAGTATTAATGTTGCTGATTGATACTGTTTGATGGTTTGTATTGAATTCATAACTTGTGGTGGGATTTACTCTAAGCATAGTGAAAAGGTCCATCGAACCTCTAACACGTCCCTTTATAAATTAAAGATAAGAAACCAAATAAGATCAGACGCGCTAACAGAGATAGTAGCAGAGTAGAATGGTTAGCCTCCTTAAGAGCCCATCATAAGGTCTTTTGCATGGTGTACTCCTTAAGAGGTCATCATAAAGTTTAGAGCTAGGTAGAAGAGCATGATGGTTTGTCTCCTTAAGAGCCCATCATAAGGTCTGGTACATGGTTTGTCTCCTTAAAAGCCCATCATCATAAGGTTATTTGCATTTGTCCTCTAGAAAAGTAGTAGGATTGTTATGTGTCCTTAAGAGGCCACAATAAAAGTTTCCCCTTGAGAAATAGCTGGTCTTCCCAGAGATGGTAATGGTTAGTCCCCTAAAGAGAGCAAAATAGTTGGTAGATTTGGTGATTCAAATCTTTCAATTATACAAAGTAGAGAAAAAATGTGTCTCTAAGAACGGAGAATGACTTTCCCAGAACCCTGGAGCTTGCCAATGATTGTTTGAGAATGTTCACAGCATTCTAGTGACAGAATGAATGGAATAGGTTTTGCACTTGCACAGCTTAAGCAAATTGCAGGTGAATTGTGATGTTTGGGAGGGTTTAGGGAGTCCGCGTACTCCAAATGAAGTTGTTGAAGGAGTTTGCGTACTCCAAATGAAGTTTTTGAAGGAGTTGGCGTACTCCGAAGTGTGAGAGTAGGGAAGTTGTCGACCTTCACATGTGTGTGGCACTTTGTGCTGAAAAATTGTCCACATGCATGTTGGTATATGGACCCTGCATGGTCTAAGACTCCAGAGTATATCGAAAAGTGTATGAGATACTTGGTTTATTGTTGTAATTTGCCTGGTTTAATAGGCCAATCGGGCATGGTTGACAAACTCAAGAGTGCATGCTAAAGTGAGTGAAAGTTTTTTTCAACTGAGATTTGATGAGTCCTATGTGCACCAGGACAGACCCACTGATCAGTTGACAGTAAAATTTGCGGGTCAAATTTTGCCTGCGAGTCAGGGAAACTGAGAAAGAAAGAGTAGCTGCTAGAGCAAGAGGCCATCCATGAAAAATCCGTAAGGTTTCTGAAGCAATTGTGTTACCCCACCTGTAATAAATAGACAAATTGGGTTTTCGGTTTTGTGTGAATCGAGTTGAGGAGGACAAGCCGAAAGACTTTGTCAGCTGCTGTACATGAGTGTGACATCATTAGAGCCACGCTGGGATAGCTCAGTTAGTGAGAAGGGTCGCCCATGGATTGGCAGAAACCGTGAAGCGTCAGTGGTTAAAAAGGTCAGCAAAAAGGATTTGGGTATTGAACATCACTTCCTGATTTGATTAAAAGTAGCGTAAAATTACAAAGATTACATATTTCAAGGCTTTAAAGAGTGCCCTAAGGGGAGATACGTATATTCCAATGGGAATAGGAGAAATCATACCACCAGAAGGTATACCCGCCTATATTGTATTCGAAGACCAGGGTGCTGCGCCATGTCTTTGGCTGAAACAGTGGTGCAAAGTGACAGAGAAAGATATGAGCTTAGCGTTTCCTGCCCATGGAACATTTAATCTGAGGAGTTTAGAGAATCTGAAGAGAGTACTGTATGATCTGAAACCTCCTCCGAGACCAGTACAGTTCAAAGCTTTAGCAATTTGGGAACCAGTAGCTAGACCACAACATCAATTAAAATTCGAGAGAATACTGCGAAAAGCTGAGAAGACAGTAGCAGAGGCTAGATGGGATAGTGATATAAAATTCTGGGGAACTGAGACTTTACAGGGAATTAGGCTGTTTCTTGCAATTACACAAGAAAATGAGAACGAAGTTAGAAAGAGCACAGAAAGAGGGAATTGTATACTTCTAATGACAAAGAGCAGAAATCCACAGAATCTAGGAAGTCTTTGACACACAAAGAAGAGTCAGATGATGACGATTTCATTTTACAGATACTGAGAAATTGTCCCCCGCCATATGTAGCACATGAGAGAAGCTCAAACACCAGTGTAGATCCGACAGCTCCGATATCAGTTGAATTGATCCAGAGCCAGATTCAGATTAGCCATAGTGTTCCAGTTACTTCAGAAATTCAAAGGCCTATGCCGCAAACGGACATACCAAGATTTTACCCAGATGTACCTATCATAGAGACTGTAACAAACTTGATGGTGCCGACAAGACAAGTTTACAAAAAGCCAACATTGGTCCAGATAGAGTCAACCCCAAACTTGATGTCCCCGATACAGACACAAGTTGATCCAGAGATACACCTACCCAACAGGATCACAGACAGAAATGCCCACTTTGACAAGTAAAAATACAGGAATAACGCACACATGAGATCCAAAAATCAGACCCAGTCCAGATGCAGTGTCAGTACCAGATACCAGAGGTCCAGTCATACCGCTGTTTGCCCAGAGAAATAACGAGAACAGTGAGCTGAAAACTCTGAACCCGAGTGTAGAAAGGGAGAGATACAACACAAGTGCAAGAACGATAGCTCCCATGAGACCAACATTTGATGCCTGGTCCATTCATTAATTTAAGTCCTTTCAGGACTCCTCCAAATAATGAGGTTAGATCATACATATGTCCAAATCCAAGCATGGTGACACCAGAAACCCCGAACCTAACGTTACAGCGAGTGCCAGGTGTAAGTCGCAACAATGCTACATTACAAGGTTTGACAGCTCAGCAGTTAACTGAATGGTTAGAGAGGTTGAGTAGCACACAAGGAAATCCTAGCGTAGGAAGTGCCCTGAATTTGACCAGGCTTAGACTAGAGGCAGAAGACCTAATTGAGGGAACAATGGGATTAAACAGGATTGACACGTTCAAAGAAGATAAGTTGCGTTACTTGTGCAAGCTGATTACTAACAAAGCAGGGATTGTACATCAGAAATTAGCAGACCTAGCAGAGAAATATGACATAGAGGTTGAGAAAACAAAACACTTAAAGAGGAGTTAGAGATTAGATTTTGATTTAAAGGATTTTGAAAACCTGAGAATCCCAGGAATGAAAATTCACCTTAGAGAATTAACTCAGAGCGTTCAAAATGGGGAGCATCAGACAAATGGGAAGGAAGATGGGTGAAGAAAAGAGACAAAAAGAAAAGGGATTCCACAAATCTTTCTGTAAATGTGCAGCAGGTTGAGGACCCAGTGAAAACTCTACCAATGAGAGAGATTCCAGGAGGGAATTTTGTCCATGTCCCTTGGAGCAGAAGTGACTTTCTGTCATTTACAAATGATTATCCTAGACTAAGAGAGAAGCCAGTAGAATGGTACCAGCAAACAGACAGGTTTGTGAAGCTCGCGAAATGCCTGTGAGAGGATTTGAATACCTTGTTAGAGTTAGTAGTTCCAGCAGACTTATGGGTTGAATGCAGGAGGAGGGTAGATTGGCTGACAAGAGAACCTCAAAGAGATCCAGCAACAGGTGCACCATCTCCTGGTGTCATGAAATATTACTTACAGGTTGATTTTATTTTTGAAAACGAGAATTTCACCCAAGAATACTGACTGGCAGAGAATAGACAGGACAGCCCAGGAAGCAAAAGAGGCAATACATGCCTATTACAAGAGATTATTGCAGGCATTCAAGCATTACAATGGCACACAAACTATTGAGCCGAAAGATGTGATTCATTTTTGTTCAGATTTGTTGAAGGATTGAGACCTGAAATTAGCAAGATGATTAAGAGTCATTTGATTTTCGATTGATGAGGTATTGCAGTATGCAAACTACTGTAATGACGAGATTGGTATGAAACAGAGAAAGTTGAAAGAGAAGGCTATGGTGATGCAGATTAAAGCAGCACAAACAGGAATGCAGGGAAGTTTTCCGTAACAATAGAAACAGGGAAACGTGGTGTTTCATAATCAAGCAAGAGGTAGTGGTCATGGTGGAATTGGAAATGTGAACCGTAGTCCTGATTTGAATGCTGTAGTGGTTCAGAATGATGTGCAAGGAATGAAGAGATTGTTGCCATGTCACGCTTGCAGAGGGCTCGGATATTGGAAACGGGAGAGTCCGACCTTTGTAAAGGAAGGTGTTGTTCAGCAAACAAGCGATATAAATTATTTTCAAAACATGAGAGGACCGAGAATGAGAGGTCACAATCCCTGGTCAGACACGCTAACACTACTTACATCTAGATGAAGAGTAGAGTGTGTAGGAGTGGGCACTGGGCATGACAGTGGAGGAAGAGAGCGCGGTGCATGTCTGTTGATGCACTTAAAGATGATGCACAGAAAAAGAAAGAGGATTCAGGAGTGGAGCTGTAGATGTTCAAGGAAAGAAAGTGGCAGAGGCAAGAAGGCAGACTAGGAGTCGAGCTAATGGTAGAGTGGAAGGGGGCAAGAGCCTAGGCTAGGAGACTTACTGGTCTACCTACAGCTACACTCCCTTCAGGTGGGAGTCTCAGGCTGGAGGCCATCTATCACCACACCACCCTACATGTCCAGCACATGCTGCCCAGCATCTTCAGCCCTCTCGGTGCTGCTGCTACCCAAGACTATATATACTTGCCTTTTTTCCCCATTTGTGCAAGCCATCCACCCTTGGGGACTCGATGGGGAGGATCAGCCATGAAGAGGGGTCCCCGATCCAAGAGTCTTTGCAAACTGTTGTTTATTACGGAACCCCAGTTTCTCATTCGTGCCTTTCCTATCCAGAGCTCTGATTCCTCGCCACCATCAGGGGTCTTGCAGGTTGTCACATTGCAGAGATTCCTTATGGTTAACAGGCAGCAGGCCAATAGGGCAATGCACTGGAAAAACAGATGGACAACATCTTAGCTCCGACCCCCCTTTTTGCTCACAGTAGGTAACAAGGCCTATAGCCTTGCCTGCCATCATCACAGGCAACACATGGCCATATGCCATTTACGTGTCTCAAAAGCCTAACTTTAAGGACAGAAATGCACTCCTGGTAGTATATTATAAACACCCTCATTGAGAATGCCTGGCACATACTGGGAACTGGTACAGTTCTGGACTAGATTTCTAATTACAAAAAAAAGGCATTGCTAATAGTTCTTGCCTTTCAATGACGTTACCAAATCTTTTCTCTTTACCAATGCTTCTTGCCAAAGTAGTCCCACATTGGCAAAAACAAAAAGCAAATACGGGCAAAGCTGGTAGGCCTGGCTTATGCAAGGTATTGGCTTTGTCAATGTTATAATGTTATTTTAGCCAAATCCTACAGCAGCGCGGATGCGTTCAGCATGGCTGACAGCAAAGGAAAACAAAAAGAAAAGCATTTCCAATGCAATAGGTCTTGCATTTTCTTGAGTTAGAGGTATTGGCATTGTAAATTCATGCCTGGACTTTTCTTGCCACATAAGAAAATAAGTTACTTACCTATAGTTCTCCAGTATTGGAATCTTTAATAGATTCACATGTTTGAATCATTCCCTGCCGTCAAGATGTCAGTCGCCTGTACCTTTTATAAAGTAGTACTGAGATAGGCTTAAATCTAAAGGCCCTGGGCCTCTCAGTTTAGCATTCTATCAGAGTAATTTTGAGAAAAAGGACCACACTTGAGAATCCATCAATCAGGTGACACCACCCTCTAGAAACCTCCTGAGAGAAGCTCCAGTCCTTCAGATTTTCTAAGCACAAGTGCATAGTGATAATAACAGTGAATAAGAGGGGTCATGGTGAGCTTCTCCGGGGAGGTGGGTGGGTCGCATGTGAATCTGTGAAAGACTCCATTACTGGAGAACTATCCAGGATTGGAACTTTTATAGATTCACATGCTTGAATCAGAGTAGTGAGTAGTAGTGATGCAAATTGTAGAGTAACTATCACAGTTTCCCATACATAAGAATAAATTGTCTAAGTAAACATATGTACATATTAAAGCTCTAATTCTTAGACATTTACATTTGTTACTTGAAACCATACTGTGTATCAGTCTTTTTTTTTTAGATAGATTTAAAATAAACAATGTTCATGTGTGACCTTAGGATGGCGGGATGAGACAGATAGGTCACCTTTACTGGACAAGATGTCTTAGGACCGCCTGGCCCACATCTACTTCTCCTTGAGACACTGTATCTAGGCAGTAATGTCTGGTGAATGTGTGGCAGCTCTTCCATGTTGCTGCTCTATGAATGTCATGGAGCAGCACTCCTGCAAACAGTGCCGTGGATGATGATACTGCCTGTGTAGAGTGAGCACGAGCAGGAGCTTGTAGAGGTTTGCCTGCTGCTTGATGGTAAAACTGGATTGCTCAAGAAATCCATCTTGCGATGCTCTGTTTCCTCGGCACACTGTAAGCCACGAACAGTTGGCTAGATTTGAGAAAGGATTTGGTCCTGTCCAGATGGAACTTTATGCATCTTTATATATCTAATGAGTGCAAAGCCCTTTCCACTGCAGTGGCTGGATTTGGGAAGAATGTTTTCATGACCAGCGGTTCGTTTATATGAAAGTCCGAGGGAACCTTTGGTATGAATCAAGAGTTTGTGCATAGGATTACTTTATCCTGCCTAATCTGTAAAAAAAAAAAAAAGGATCTTGGATAGACAGTGTTTGGATCTCACTGATTCGCCTGGCTGACGTGAGAGCTATTAGAAGGAATACATTCCATGAAAGAAACTTTATAGAAGCTCCATGGATTGGCTCAAATGGTTGCTTCATGAGCTGTGCAAAGACAGTGTTGAGATTCCAGAAAGGAGGAGGAGGCTTCAAAGACGGAAAAGCTCTAAGTAGGTCCTTCAGAAATCATTTAATTATTGTAGATGACCACAAGGAAGGTGAACTGATTGACCGTCTAAAAGATGAAAAGGAGCCAGGTGAATTCTAATAGAGAAGTGAGCAAGGCCGGAGTGTGCTATATGCAACAAATAAGGCAGTATTTGTTCCGGTGACGAGGATATGAGATGTATCTGTTGCTGTTGGCACCATAAACAGAATCTCTTCCACTTACATGAGTAAGTTTTATAAGTGCTAACTGCTCCGGCCCTGGATAGTATATATCTGCACTCCGAAGTGATATCTAGATGTGCAAACTCATTGTGCTCAGGAGCCATGCTGATAAGTGCAGAGATTGAGGATTTGAGTGCATGACCTGTCCCTTGTTCATTGACAGCAGATGCAGAGATATTTTCAGTGGGATGTGAGATCTCACTGAGAGCAGGAGAAGCTCCGTGAGCAAATGCTGTTGAGGCCAGGTTGGAGCTATTAATATCAGCCTGCAGGTCATTTTGGTTAGAACTATAGGAACCAGTGGAATGGGAGGAAAAGCTTGAGCAAAGATTCTGCACCATGCCATGGAAAACGCATTCCCTTATGATCCCCGCTGGTGACGACAACTTGCGTAGTATTGGCATTTGATGTTCGACTGGCCGGCAAAGAGGTTGGGTGTCTCCCACTGGGAGAATATGACGTTGACCGTGCACTGATCTAGTTCCCATTTGTGGCAGACTGATTTTAGTCTGATGAGAGTTTTCTATACTGTTCTGATTCCCTGGGACATGTTCTGCTCAAAGTAGCACTCCATGTTGTATGGCCCAGTCCCAGATCTCCCGTGCCTCTTTTGAGAGGGGAAGGGATTTTTTTACCTCCTTGTTTGTTGAGGTAATGCATTGTAGTGGTTTTGTCTGTTCTTATTAGTACCGCTGAATTGGCTATTTTCGGAAGGAACACCTGCAGGGCTAGATGGACTGTCTTAAGTTTTAGTATTTTGATGTGCAGTTTTCAAAGAGGTGGTGGGCATTTGCCACTGATCTGCAGGTCCTGCAAAAATGCTCCCCAAACTTCTAATGTGGTATCTGTGGTGATAACCCATGGAGATGGCCGATGATGGAATGAGAGGCCGATGAAAAATTATGCTTTTGAGACCACCACCCCAGAGCTTTGATCATGGCCGGAGGGATCTTGATGTGGTCGCCAAAGCTCCCTGTGGCTTGAATCCATTGCAGGCTCAGTTGTTCCTGGAGGGAGCACATTTTCAGTCTGCAAAATGGTACTAGTGGGATGCATGAAGACATCATCCCCAATAATGACTTGTAAAGGCATACTGAAATACATTTTCTTTTTTTAACTGACTTTGCCAGAGATATTAGCCTTTGCTGTCTTTCCATAGTGGGGTAGGCTATGCTGGATTGTGTGTTCATGTTCGCCCCTAAGAAAGTGATCATACTGAGGTTAGGAATTCTACCAATTTATGGTTAGATTCAGGCTGCTGAGTAAGGCAATGCACTTTTTTGTTGACTTGCATGCTGCGGAGCAGGTGTTTGCTTTTATTAGCCAATCGTCTAAGTATGGAAATACTTGGTGCCTTTGTCTCCTCAGGAAAACGGATACTTTGTGAATATTCTGGGGGCTGATTTTAGGCCGAAAGGAATGACTCGAAATTGGAAATGGCTGCTGGCTACCAGGAATCCTAGATACTATCTGTGGGCAGAATGGATTGGGGTGTGGAAATATGCGTCTTTCAGGTCTAGGGTGGACAGATAGTCTCCCTGGTTCATCCAGAGGAGGATGTCCTGGAGAGTTATCACACAGAAAGATTGTTTTTTCAGATTTAATTCTCTGAGATCGAGGATCGGTCTCCAGTCTTTGCATTTCTTGTGAATGAGGAAGAATCTGGAGTAAAATCCTTTCCCCCCTTGCGACGGTGGAACCTTCTCTATGGCGCCTTTGAGAAGCATTTTATTGACCTCCAGTTTGAGTTGGTGTAGATACTTGGGAGAAGATTTGCGAGGAGGATTGGGAGGAGATATTTAGACAAACTCCAGCGTGTGTCAGTTACACTAGTTGTAAGTCCCACTGGCCTGATGTTATGGATTGCCACTGCTGAAGAAATGAGGAGATTTGGCCCCTAGTTTGAAAGGCGTATGTTTGGGGTAGCCGGAGCCTTGAATGGATCATTGTCAGAGTGAGTCTTTTGGTTGATGAGCCTGTCGCTCTCTAGAGGAAATTCTGTTGTAAGCTGTGGAGGTTGTCTCTGGGAATATTGCTGGCAAAATTGTGAAGAGGTAGAAGCGTATGATGGATATCTGTACTGTTGATAGCCTCCCAAATATGAAGGCATCCCGCGTCCTCTCGAGCCACAAAATTAAGACTTCCAAAACTGTAGCGTTCCCAATGATTTAGCCGTCTCTGTGTCTGATTTTTATTGACTAAGGAGCTTCGTCAATATGCTTTCCAAACAGGGCTTGTTCATAAAACGTAAGATCTAGTATTTTATTTTGAACTTCTGGGTGAAACGATGTGGCCTTCAGCCAACCTTGTCTCCTGAGCACAGCAGCTCCTGCCAGTTGACGGAATGCAGTGGTGGCTATGTCCATAGCACAGTCAATAATTTCTATAGATGTGCGTCCAGTAATATTTTCTTCGCTTCTGTTTTAGCGTCTTCCTGCAGTTGTTCACTATACGGGCGATGTCTGCCCATAATTGTCTGTTGTATCTCACTAGAACCGCTAGAGAGTTGGCAGCTCTTACTGTTAGACTTGACATTGAAGAGAATCTTTTGCCAATATTGCCTAACCTTTTTCCTTCTTTACCCAGAGGCACAGAAATTGGTGTGGAGGGATTTTTGGACCTCCTCTGGGCTGCTTGTGTTATCACCGAGTCTGGATGAGGGTGAACAGTTAAGCATACAGGGGCATTTTCAGGTGCTTTATATTTTTTGTCCAGATGCAGATGCACTGCTGTGACTGTCGCTGGGTTTTGCATGGCCTTTAAACGCTGTTCCCATATCTGACTGACCATAGGTATGAAGCGTACAAACTTTTGGAATGGCTCCTTGAAGTCAAAGAGGAAGCAATCCATTTGCTTGGATGGCATGGAAGTGCAAATCATTTGGTGGCTATTTCCATGAGATTATGGAAACCTCCAATGCCCTCAGGAGGTGTGTCTAACTTTGAAGGTGAAGGAGATAGTGGAGTTGGAATTCTATATTCATCCCATTCCAATTGGTTGTCGAGGAGCTCACCTTTCTCTTGTTCTCCTTCAGAGATGTCCGTGTCCTGTGGAAGGATCATATTAAGTGTGGGGGACATTAGGCAATGGTCGAGTCTTGGGCCTCTGATGCGGGGTGGCTACCTGAGGAGCTGGCAACATGATACTGAGTGAGGTGGTACTTCATCTGTGGGTGCTAACCGCTTTTTATAGAGCACCAACATGGTCTGCAGGTCCATTATTTATGTACTTGGCATATAGAATCCCTCCTGGTATGGTTGATCCTGAGGTGCATAATACTGTGGATCATATGCTTCACACTACTATCGTCATCGTCCTGGTATTTTACATTTAATTGTGAGGGACTATGAGCTGTTCCAAATCATAATCAGAATTGTCATCTCCTCAAGCAGATGGGCTGGTATCAAAGGGGTTACCTTACTTGGAGAAGTATGCGCCAGGGTAATTCTTTGAGTTTCCTGTCTTTCATGCAATTTTTCGCTCGTCAATGGGATCGTCAACAAGCTCATCCACGAAACTGTAGATGGCTTCTTTGACGGTGTAACAGGTGCACTCATCGTTGTTGTCTTCGTCGTTGATGATATAGACAATATTTTTACAGTCAACAGCTTAATGGATGAGACTACCTTCGACGATGTCGTTGTTGAAGATGTCTGCGATGAAAAAACTATGATTACCGTCTTTGATGACGTCGTAGTGTACGTCTTCATCGATGATGATGTCGTCGACGATGGATAACTCGCCACCAGCGCGGTAGGGTCGTCGCTGGAATCGACGATGAGGCTCTCGTCGACGATGGAGAAGAGCTCACCGTTACCGTCGTCGACAAGGTTGTCGTTGATGGTGGGGATCTAATAGATGGTTTGTCGACTGGTGGAGCAGAGGAAGGCTTCTTAAAAGTATGAGACACCTTAATAGGAGGTGTAGGAGGCTTAGATATCGATTTTCTAGCCCTTTCAGAACTGCTAGTATGTCCCCTTTTATGTTTAGCATAGAGTTTATGAGGAGATGAAGAAGGGCTGTGAACTTTGTAAGACTCTGAAGCGGTCTTTCAGTAGGCCTTTCTTGGATGCTCTGAGGAGGACCTTGACTGAGGTGACCTTGCTCTTTTTTTTATATCTTTTAGAAGAGGCAGAAGAGGCATCACTATCAGATTCAGAGACTGGATTATCCCTTGACTTAAGTTTTTGCAGTCATATCAATAATCTGCCTTCCCTGTCCCTTAAGATTTTGGAGGAAAAGGTACAACATACCTTTGCTGAATGCTCCGGATAAAAGCAGAAAATACAGTTCTGGTGTGGGTCTTCAGAATGCAACCTTTTCTTACAACAGGTTTGCAGGATCTGAATAAACCCTTTCTTTCTTTGTCAGACATGGTGATAGCCTTTGAAGGTAGAAGTAGTAATAAGCTGAGAAGAGTTCAATTATTTTGGATATCCAAAAAGCAGTGAAAAGCAGATCAGAGCTCTGTGAAGACTCCCTACACAACATGTGGTAGAAAATCTGAGGGACTGGAGCTTCTCTTAGTACGGATCTAGAGGGTGGTGTCACCTGATTGGTAGGTTCTCAAGTTTGGTCCTTTTTCTCAAAATGACTCTGATAGAATGCTAAACTGAGAGGCCTAGGGCCTTTAGATTTAAGCCTATCACAATACTACTTTATAAAAGGTACCGGGGAATCCCATCTCGACAACAGGGAATGATTCAAGCATGTGAATCTATAAAGGTTCCAATACTGGAGTAAATTGGTCAACCCTGCCTCATAATTCGTCTTTTCCTGCCACATAATTCCAGTGGCCCTGCATATAACTAGAGCACTTCCATTTATCTTCTTCCTCTCCCTGCAGTAAAAAATGAAAATGTTGCCATTTAGCATCCTAATTTAAATCTGCCATGCTAATTCCAATAGAATACCACTTTCACCCCTCTACCATTAGAGTTGATGGCTGCCTAACAAAATTCCCCCCAAAAATGACACAAGACACTTAAGTACTGGCTGCCTATTCATTGGGGCTGTCGGTGGTTTTGCCCATCACAACCCTACCACCTACCTGCCTCCCTTTACCCAAGGGAGGTAGATTTCTAAGACAATTTGTACTATGCTTGTAACGGCTACAGACTTCTATTTACATATCTGCCCAGAAGTCCAGAGTTATCATATCCAACGCCGTTATGTCTTTCCTACTATTCTACCTACAAATCATACTGCACCTGGAGACAGGAAGACCTATAACGGCAGAGAATACAAGCAGACTATGGGGGTGATTCCAACCCTGGCGGTCGGTGATAAAGCGGCGGCCAACCCGCCAACAGGCAGGCGGTTAAAAAAAAGGAATTCTGACCCTGCCGGGAACCGCCAACACAGCCCGCCACTTTATGATAAAACTACAGGCACCTCAGGGAGAAGGGAAGGGGGGGCACCTCAGCCAGTTGAGTCCACGATGCCAGATCCACGAGGGGCCTCCATGCCCACTGTACCATCCTGGGGGGTGCAAAGCCACAGTCTCACAAGTCTCTACAGTGGGTGGATTGCCCACTGTGCCATCCTGGGGAGTGCAAAGCCACAGTCTCTCAAGTCTCTACAGTGGGTGGGTTGCCCACTGTTACATCCTGGGGAGTGCAAAGCCACAGTCTCTCAAGTCTCTACAGTGGGTGGGTTGCCCACTGTGCCATCCTGGGGAGTGCAAATCCACAGTCTCTCAAGTCTCTACAGTGGGTGGGTTGCCCACTGTTACATCCTGGGGAGTGCAAAGCCACAGTCTCTCAAGTCTCTACAGTGGGTGGGTTGCCCACTGTGCCATCCTGGGGAGTTCCAAGCCACAGTCCATCAGATGGATAACCGACTCCACTGGTATTGGAGGAGGCAGGGTGCTCAGAGTGCAGCGTGAACACCAGCTCGACACAGAACCGGCACTGTCAATGGGCCAGCGGTGCTTGACCGGAAGGGCCCAGCGGAGCGGTGCTTGACAGGAAGGGCCCAGCGGAGCGGTGCTTGACAGGAAGGGCCCAGCGGAGCGGTGCTTGACAGGAAGGGTCCAGCGGAGCGGTGCTTGAGACGGCGGGGCCCAGCGGAGCGGTGCTTGACAGGAAGGGCCCAGCGGAGCGGTACTTGAGACAGCGGGGCCCAGCGGAGCGGTGCTTGACAGGAAGGGCCCAGCGGAGCGGTGCTTGAGACGGCGGGGCCCAGCGGAGCGGTGCTTGAGACGGCGGTGCCCAGCGGAGCGGTGCTTGACAGGAAGGGCCCAGCGGAGCGGTGCTTGAGACGGCGGGGCCCAGCGGAGCGGTGCTTGACAGGAAGGGCCCAGCGGAGCGGTACTTGAGACGGCGGGGCCCAGCGGAGCGGTGCTTGACAGGAAGGGCCCAGCGGAGCGGTGCTTGACAGGAAGGGCCCAGCGGAGCGGTGCTTGAGACGGCGGGGCCCAGCGGAGCGGTGCTTGACAGGAAGGGCCCAGCGGAGCGGTGCTTGAGACGGCGGGGCCATGTTCAGCGGTGCTCTTCACGGCGGGGCCCTCTTCAGCGGTGCCTGTCTTGGCGGGGCCCTCTTCAGCGGTGCCTGTCTTGGTGGGGCCCTCTTCAGCGGTGCCTGTCTTGACGGGGCACTGTTCAGCGGTGCCTGTCTTGGCGGGGCCCTGTTCAGCGGTGCTCTTCACGGCGGGGCCCTCTTCAGTGGTGCCTGTCTTGGCGGGGCCCTGTTCAGAGGTGCTCTTCACGGCGGGGCCCTCTTCAGCGGTGCCTGTCTTGGCGGGGCCCTCTTCAGCGGTGCCTGTCTTGGCGGGGCCCTGTTCAGCGGTGCCTGTCTTGGCGGGCCCTCTTCATTGGTGCTTGTCCTGTCTTTCAAGGGAGCCAGACCTGGCCAGGACTCCCCGCTTAGTCGCCCTCTGTGATGGAGTGCTGGGCCCGTGGGTGTCCTCCGTCACACCCGGTATGGGGCTGGTGGGGCCCTCCTGGTCCGCGCGCCTGCTGGCTGACTTCTCCGCCCTGCTGCCCTTGCCCTCCTTCGATGAAGCACTCTGGCCCTTGCCTCCCCTTGATGTTGTGGCAGGTGACGGGCCACGAGTACGCTCCTTGGTGGCAGCCGTCTCAGCCTTCTCGCGCCGGCCCTTTGTTTTTCGGGTTCTCTTCCCAGGGGGTGGGCTGGCTGTCCCCTTGCTGCTGGCCGATGTATCTGCACTCGGAAAAGGTGGACTCCAAAACCCGTGCACAATGGTCGCCCTCGATGCAGGGCTGGTGGTGGCTGAGGTGCTCTTAGGACTCTTACCAGATGGAGGGAGTGGGTCAGGTGATGCAAAGAGGTTAACTTTGTAGAGGAAAAGTTTTTTAGGAGCAATGGGAAGGGTAGGTGCAGTGGGTATGGGAGTGGAGGAAGAGGATGTGGTTGTAGGAGAGTCAAGTGTGCTGTCTTTGGGTGCAGGTGCTTGTGACGTAGGCTGTCGTGAGGTGGATGGCTGTTGGGTGGGTGGCTGCCTGCGTTTGTGTGTTTTGGAAGAGGGGGTGACAGACACACTGGGAGAGGACACAGGGGACGTGTAAATGGCAGTGGGGGTGGTGACTGCACGTGTGCGGACTGTACTGGAGGGTGTGCTGGTGATGGAAGTACCGGCTGATGGTGGTGTGCATGCAGGTGTGAGTGGAGACGTCACAGGGAGGGAGGAGGGAGACGAGGAGGAGGGGGACACAGAGGTGGTAGTGACTGTTGGCATGTCTGCATCTGGATGTTGTTTGTGTGAATGCTTGTGGGATCTGTGGTGCTTATGTATGGATGAGCTGCCCTTGGGTGTTGAGGTGTGTGCAGGCTGGTCTGATGGTGTGGATGGGATAGGCAGAGGAACAGGAGACTGGGACTGGGTGGAGGCAGTTAGAAGAGGGAGGCTGGAAACAGGGACAATGGCTGCCGTCAGTGCTGAGGCCAGAGCATTGAACTATCGTTGATGGGCAGCCTGACCCGAATGAATGCCCTCCAGGTATGCATTGCTCCGATGCACCTCCCTTTCTACACCCTGGATGGCATTCAAGAGGGTAGACTGCCCAACAATGAGTGTCCTGAGGAGGTCAATGACCTCCTCACTGAGGGCAGCAGGGGTAACTGGGGCAGGGCCTGAGGTGCCTGGGACGAAGGAGATGCCCGCCTTCCTGGGCGAGTGGGCACGGAGCGAAGGCCGAGGGGCTGCTGGGAGGGCTGGGCTGGTGCGCTGGGTGGCAGCTGTACCTGTTGTGGCGGTGGGCACGGATGTTGCCGCCACCGCAAGGGAGCTCCCTTCCGAGGACGTGTCGGTGTCGCTGACGTCTCCACGGGTCCCCGTTGTGGAGCTCCCCTCGCCCTCCGTCTCACTGGTGAACTCGGTGTCTGTAGCATGGCCCTCCGGGGCCATGTGAGTTGCAGCTCCCTCGTGCTCCGATGCCAATTCTCCTCCGCCTGATGATGCTAATGCACACATGCACAGGAAGATAAAGAAAATGGGTGGGGGGAGAAATAAAGACAGGTTGAGTGCATGCATTGGCAACACCGTTGGCGGAGAGGACAGACACAGAAGCCCCCTGCACTACGCCGCGCAATCGGGGTACACTACTCAGTACTTGTGACTAGGCCTACAGGTCTATGGACAACAAATGCACACATGGGTGATGCAGGACCATGGATAGCTCGACTTGGCACCCTACAGAGGTGGGGGGCGGGGGCACAGGGCCATGCCTAAAGTAGGGGACTAGCCTACAGAAAGCGCCCTGGCCTAAAGTCACCCACAGCCCTCCTCCCCAACCCAGACACCTCCACTGCGCGCAAAGATAGCAGAATGTGCTGATACTCACCCCCTTGTGTCTGCTGTGATGTCCCCACGCGCCCATCCAAATCGGGGTAGGCCACCGCCAGGATCCGGGAAATCAGGGGGGTCAATTGGCGGCTGGCACCCCTCCTACGTTGGGAGGCCATCCCCAGCAGGTACTCGGCGGTCTTCCTGGTCCCGCGGCGGATGTCCTCCCACCTCTTTCGGCAGTGGGTGCCCCGTCTGTTGTGGACCCCCAGGGCCCGGACGTCCTTGGCGATGGCACGCCAAATCTCAATCTTCTGATGGGCGCTGACCTATGTGACATGTACAGGGTGGGAAAGGAAATATCATCACTTTTCTGCATGGTAGATGTGAGTGGCCCCCCCTCCCCAACCTTGGCATGTGGCACATGCTCTCATCTGTCGTGCGTTGCACTCCTCATTCGCTCCCCTCCCCACCATCTTACATACACCCCACTCAACACAGGCATAGCCCATTCAACGTGCACCCAATGTACTCACCTGTTGGTCTGGAGGACCGTAGAGTAGCGCATACTGGGGGAGGACCCCATCAACAAGTTTCTCCAACTCTTCTGAAGTGAAGGCAGGGGCCCTTTCCCCAGTCGCAGCAGCCATAGTATCTCCCAGACCGAGGTCACAGCAGCACTTGCAGTATAGGTCCTCTCCTGTGGAAGATCAGGTCTCGAGTGATTAAGCAGCTAGAAAATGGCGATCACGCCCGCGGCGGTGCGTACCGCCGCGGTGCGTACCGCGACCGCCGGCGCACATCGTCATTGGCTCCTGAGACCCATAGGGTTCAATGTTAACCAATGCGGCTTCGCACCGCGGTCTTCGACCGCCTACCGCCACGGTGTGCCACGCCAGCGCATTGACCTCACATCCCATTGTCACACTTCACAGGTCAGGCAGCCGCCATTTCAAAGGCCCACATGGCTTAATTTCTACTGCGTCACACAGGCCTAGGCCGTGCATTGCCACTCATACACGCCTTTCACTGCATTGCGATTCATTTACTGTGCAAGCTGT
This sequence comes from Pleurodeles waltl, assembly GCF_031143425.1. Lineage (NCBI taxonomy): Eukaryota > Metazoa > Chordata > Amphibia > Caudata > Salamandridae > Pleurodeles > Pleurodeles waltl. The sequence goes on from NC_090439.1 coordinate 973,986,526, forward strand.
GTGAACGAACCTGTGGCTTGCTTCACTCTGTACTCCATGTTGTCCTTCCTAGGCACCGTCCGCTGGGACTTGCGAGGAGAAGGATGAATCCTCCCGTGTACCGACCGCTGGTGGACCTGTCGACAATGGAAGAACGACATATTATACTTCGTTACAGACTTGACAGAGCCACTATTCATGAACTGTGTGCCCAGCTGGAGCCAGACCTGATGTCCCCCATCCGCCAACCCACAGGGATTCCCCCTCTGGTGCAGGTTCTCTCAGTACTCCATTTTTTGGCAAGTGGGTCTTTTCAGACAACAGTGGCCATGTCATCAGGGATGTCTCAGGCTATGTTTTCTAAGGTTTTGTCCAGAGTGTTGTCTGCCCTGATGAAATACATGCGGAGCTACATTGTTTTCCCTGAGGAGGATGATTTGGCTACAGTGAAGGGTGATTTCTATGCCCTTGGACATATCCCCAACATCATTGGTGCCATTGATGGGACCCATGTGGCTTTGGTTCCCCCCAAAGGCAGTGAGCAGGTGTACAGAAATAGAAAGAGTTATCATTCTATGAATGTCCAGGTGGTCTGTTTGGCAGACCAGTACATCTCCCATGTGAATGCCAAGTTCCCTGGGTCAGTGCATGACGGTATGTTATGCGAAATAGCAGCGTCCCCTATGTGATGGAACAGCTACAGAGACACCGTGTGTGGTTATTAGGTGACTCTGGTTACCCCAACCTCTCCTGGCTATTGACCCCAGTGAGGAATCCCAGGACAAGGGCAGAGGAACGGTACAATGAGGCCCATGGGCGAACTAGGAGGATAATAGAAAGGACCTTCGGGGTCCTGAAGGCCAGGTTTAGGTGCCTGCATATGACAGGTGGATCCCTAATGTACTCACCAAAGAAGGTGTGCCATATCATTGTGGCCTGCTGTATGCTTCACAATCTTGCATTGCGATGCCAGGTGCCTTTCCTGCAGGAGGATGGTCCAGATGGTGGTGTTGTAGCAGCTGTGGAGCCTGTGGAGAGTGAAGAGGAGGAAGACGACGGGGACGACACGGACAACAGGGATACAGTTATACAACAGTATTTTCAGTAGCACACAGGTAAGATTCACCCACGCCATTTTACATTTACTTGAGGCCTCCTGCGTCTCTACTTTCTGTGTTTCCCACCATTTCCTTTTAACTGAATTGTGACTTTCCCTTCACTTTTCAGAGCTGTTTGACCAACTGCGTGACTTCTGCTTTGTTTGCCCATGGACTACAGCTTGTTGTCATTGGTATGTTGTCATTACAATGTAACAGAACATAATTGCACCGTTATGTGTGGTATATAATAGTGAAATAAAAGCAGACTCCTGTAATTGTAAGTGCAATAAGTGATTTATTATAAGTGCTACATATAGGTACATGATAGTAAAACGGTGATGGGTGGGGGTGGAGAAATGTCCATGGCAGAGTCCAGTTCTCAGTTTCACAGGTGCATTGTCCATATGCCTGTGGAAGGATGGAGCAGGGGCAGTTCAAAGTTGGACAGGGTGACACTGTGGGACAGTGGGATGACATGAGGGGGTATCTTATGCTGGCGGGGGTCTTGCAATCCTACTCTGTCTTCTTGTGTGATCTCAGGTTCCGCTTGCGGGGTGGTTCTTCTTCAGCAGGAGGTGGGGTTCTGGTGGCCTGACGTTGTGTGGGGGCCCCTGTCCACTAGCGCCGGCGGAGGTGGTAGGCTGTTCCTGGCCTTGGCTAGTGACAGGGGCCCTTTGGGGTGCCACATGGTCCCGCAATGTGGTGACTATCTGGTTAAGGGCCAGGACGATGGTCCCCATTGCGGAACCGATGTTCCTCAGTTCCTCTCTGAACCCCATGTACCGTTCCTCCTGCTGTGCCTGGATCTCCTGGAACCTGGCCAGTACCGTCGCCATCGTCTCCTGGGAGTGGTGGTATGCTCCCATGATGGTGGTGAGGGCCTCTTGGAGAGTCGGTTCCCTGGGCCTGTCCCCCCCCTGTCGCACAGCAGCCCTCCCAGTTCCACTGTTTCCCTGGGCCTCTGTCCCCTGGGCGGTGTGCCCACTACCACTGCCCCCAGGTCCCTGTTGTTGTTGGGGTGGTGGGTCAACCTGGGTGCCCTGTAGTGGCGGACACACCGCTGATTGACGTGTCCTGGAGACAGAGGCATGGGCCCGCTGGGTGGGAGCTGTGCTGGTGTTCCCAGAGGGGGTTAGGTCTGGTGTAGCCTGTGGCTGTCTGTGGGGAACCGACTGTTCAGAGGTCCCCGATGGGCCGGGCTGGTCATCTGGGTCCAGGTCGACAGAGCTGCTTTCATCGCTGGGGGCCTCTTCTGGGGGTGGGATGGACATCTCTGGACCCTCCGTGGCGGTGTGGTGGCGTTCGGGTCCTGCAGGGGTATAAGGGTATGGTTATTGGTTCTGTGTGTGGCTTTTCGTGGGATGGATGGGTGTCCGGGTACCCAAGTGCAGGCATTCCCGTGTGGTGGCTTTTGTGAGGGTGGCTTGTGGGGGAGATGGTTATGTGCAGTGGGCATGCTTTGGTGATGGGTGTCCATGCTTTGTGGTCGCATGCAGGTCTAGGTGTTGGGATGGGTGGGTTGTGATGGTGGTACATTTGGAAGGAGTTGGTGTGATGGGGGTGGGGGTGAGGGTGGGGCTATGTGCTGGCATGCAGATGGGGTGGGGGTGGGAAGTAGTAGTTAAGATTTGACTTACCAGAGTCCATTCCTCCAGATACTCCTGCGAGGCCCTCAGGATGCAGGATGTGCAAGACTTCCTCCTCCCATGCTGTGAATTCTGGGGGAGTAGGTGGGGGTCCGCCGCCAGTCTTCTGCACCGCAATGTTGTGCCTTGATACCATGGAACGCACCTTCCCCCGTAGGTCGTTCCATCTCTTCCTGATGTCCTCCCGATTGCGTGGATGCTGTCCCACCGCGTTGACCCTGTCGACTATCCTTTGCCATAGCTCCATCTTCCTAGCAATTGTTGTATGCTGCACCTGTGCCCCGAAGAGCTGGGGCTCTACACGTACTATTTCCTCCACCATGACCCTGAGTTCTGCGTCAGAGAACCTGGGGTGTCTTTGGGGTGCCATGGGGTGGTGTGGATGAGGTGAGGGATGTTGTGTGTGTGGTGGTGTATGGTGTTTTGTGCGTTTTAATTGTGTGGGTGATGTTGTGATTAGCCTCTGTGTGATGGTCTACTCTAAGCAGTGCTGTCTCTCTCTGTCCTTGATTCGCAATTGTGGAAGTAAGGGTTTGTGGGTAATGTGGGTGTGTGTTATATATTGTATTGGGTGTGTGGGAGTGGTGTGTGTATGTGTACCGCCAATGGAATACCGCGTTTGAAAGACCGCCGGGTGGATTCGTGGGTCGTAATGGTATGGGCGTATTTCTGTTGGCGTGACGGTGGAGGTTTGGTCATCGCCATTTTTTTGCTGACCTTTGGTGTGGCGGACTTTTGTGGATGTCCGGTTTTTGGCACTTTGCCAGTTGCGGGTCAGAATGACCGTGGCGGTTTACCGCGGCCGCGGCAGTGTTATGGCGGTCTTCTGACCGGCGGTAAGCGCCTTTTACCGCCGAGGTCAGAATGACCCCCTATATGTACCAAGGTTAAGCCAAAGTACGCTTGCTAGGATCTGTATCTATTTCCCAAACTTTAGTTTATAAGGGTGTTACAAGCAGGACTGGTATTTGAAGTGCAAAAAATTCAGCTTGGTAACGGGTATCACTGCATCAGGACTAGGCAATTTTGCAGACCTTGAATATCACAGCAATTAAACGCCATCTCTGTTCCGCATCTTGCTTCCGCAGCTAGAACTTCTACTACCCCTAGTGTCAAAGTCTGCATTTCCTGCACCATACCCTGCCTAAACAGATGTGGCAGGTGATCTACAAAGTCAGAGACAACGTGATATTCTGGACATACTGAGCCATGGCAGGAGCGAAGGGGTCTGCTCAGGTAAACCTCTTCCACGATCAAAACTCCTGCGATCAAGCCGTCGCCCCCTTCTTTCTGGAAGAACGTGCAATAGAATTCACACTCCTCCTATCTAAACTAAGGGAACATCTTAAACTGGATGACTCGGGAGGCGGAGTTATGTCATGACGATGGCCATTTTAACATCAGGCAAGATATGTGTTAGGACTAAGCTGAAGAGTTGAAAATACCATACCAAGACCTATTGCACTGTGAGAATGAGTTGTCTGTCTGACCTTAATGTGGCTCCAGCCCATGGCTGTCGTGTATAGTATCTGAAACACTTATTTTGTAACTGTATTGGGAGCAGAAGAGAAGTACAGTGAGTCGGCGAGGTCGGACCGATTCGCAGCTTCTTGAAACTCCATTTTATTTGTCTCTGTATATTAAACTCAATACTATTGTAAGGAGCACGATGTACTTCTGGGTAACGGTAGAATTTAGAAAAGAAAAGGGCAGCCCATCATTTCCTGTATTAATTCAGAGTAAAAATAACACACATACTCCCTGTCGTTACATTTTTGATTTCCCCTCAGGTGAGCTCTGTCACCTCATCTTCGGGCACCAGGCGGTGCTGCATCCTCCTGTTGCCATCTCCCTTGTGCACCGCTGGGGCCGTCCAAATGACCAGCGGGACTGCTCCAACAGGGAGAGACCACATTGAGATAGCCGGGGTGAGAGGCTGGTGGAGAAAAAACATAAATCTTATCAGTAAACACAGCTGGGCCGAGCGTGTCCTTTAGTTTCCTTTAGTTTCACAAAATTAATATATTATGTTCTAGAGTTGCCGGTGCTCTGCGGGAGTCAGCAGCTTTTGCCGGGTTTTATCGATGCGTTCCTAGCTGCGAAGGAGGAACAAGTAATTAAATAAACACACTGGTCAGGCACACTCGGTAAATAAACAGAATCCAAGCCAAGGAAGGGTGGGAGCCAGCAGCAAAAGAGGGAGTAGAGAGTCATCGAAAAGCAAATGTTACCAAGATAATAGCCTGATTTACAGCCTTGTTTACAGCAAAGCTAGGCTGAGAGTAAGAATGCTCTGCCAATGAAAACGAAAGCTTGGCTGAACACAAGCAGGAAATCAAGAGATAGAAGTCCCCTAAAGAACAGATAAACAGAACAAAGCGTAATTATACAGTAATTGGTCCCTGCTCCTAAAGAGAAAAAGGCAGGACAAACAGGCATGACTGACCACTAGGAAGGAACGATTTTTAAATGACACTGAAACGAACAAATGAAATGGCTTTAAGCCCACTGAAGTATACTTAAAAAGTATACAAAAGGCCGTACACTTATGTTCAACCTAAAAAGGCACTATGACATGGCCAGTGCTGGCACTGTCACAGCGCTTCTTTATTGATGGCAGGAGGGAGGGCTTTGTGATGGGAGGCAATATTGAGGGGGGAGGCAGCAAAAAGAGAAGGGGATATGGTGGAAAAAAAGTGCTGTGACGCAGCCCGCTTTATCCAGGCAGGAAAACCTTTATTTTAAGATGGAAAGGTTCTTTTTTAGCTGACTGAGATTCTGGGAATGTGGCTTTACCCACAATGTATTGTGATCGTGGCATGCTTAATCGTAGGCGACCTATCCATATTAAAGTAAGTAATTACCACTCTGGTGGACTATACCTATGACGGGTGTTCTTAGATAAGTATTTCCTGGAATAAAGCAGGGGTCTAGTAAGTAAATATCTCAAAGTTTTATACAAAGAAATTTCCTTTATTTGTTGGGAATCCTAGATATCGTTAAATCAAAGGAGGTAGAGCTGCAGTGATTCAACTACCAATATAGATTAGCCAACATGTTTTAGCTCAATTCAAAGCCCATTCAGGTCAACAGCCTTCTTCAGGGGTCCTAGCCCCCTGCTTTATTAAACGTGCTGTGCACACAAATGAGGCCTAACACTCTTATAACTGTAGTATTTCTCCTTTTTAGGAGCACCCTAACGCAGGGTGGATTCAGGCTTGTCTCTTCAGTGTGGGGGGCACTGCCCCCTTCTCCGCTTGACGGTCACCAAATCAAGCCAACATGGACAGAAAAAACAGAGCGAGAGGGAGGTTCACGGCAAGCCAACTCGAGCAATGATGGGAGGGTGGCGAGTAAGGTAGGTGCAAGGTGGAGGGCAGGCAGAGACTGACAACAAATGGAAGAAGGCAGGGAGGGAGAGATTAAGCCAACACAGATGGGTAGAGAGTGAAGGTGGGGGCAAGCCAACACAGACAAACAGACGAAAGAATTATCGGGGTAAGCAGGACAGGGTAGGAATACAGAAGCGGGAGAAGAACACGAGGGAGCTAGCTGAAAAAGACACACTCTAGTATCCAAATCCAAAGAAAAAGTAGAACCTTAAAAAAATGAGGAATGGTTTGATACCCCAGGCAAGGAACAAACGCATGAAGAGGAATGAAGCCTAAGATAGGTGAACAAGATGAAGTAAGCGAATGGGAGTGACATTGAAGCCCAACCAATGGTAAGTAATTGTTGGTCTCTAAGTGCACTGGTTGAAAATGAAAAGTCTGGAAGACACAGTGAATGCGATGTCTAGGCAACACCTGGAAAATGCTTGTTTGTTGATGCAGAACAGCATAGTAAAAAAACTGCAATTATGAACATGCACATGTCATGATGACACTATGGCGACCACCACTGTGAAGACCTGTGTTCATGCATGCTTCATGATGCAGAATCCATTTACCGTTTGTATTAATTTACTGCTCCAGGGTGGTGGATATCCATCATGGAGCAGTCCATTTAAAAAATATAACAAAATACACAATTGCATTTTTTTTATGGACAGTCCTTCCAAAAAGAGATTTTTTTTTTTTTTATAAAAATGAGACCAGGATTTGGAGCAATGGTGTAACAGGTAGCATGAGAGCGGAGCAGGGGAGGTGCAAAAGAGGATCTGGGTTAAGGTTGTTTAAACGAAGAGGAAAAAAAGATGAGCAGGATGGGGAGGGTCAAGAAAAACACTGGAAGAGCATGAGGTTGGGTTATGTGAGGGTGGAAACAGCAAACAGGGAAGAGAGCAAGAAAACAAATGCAGTCATAGAGTCCTGTAAGTAAAAGAAAAACATAATTCACTGATGTGGAAGGACGCAAGTCATCCAGGTAAAAGGATGGTAAAGAAGCTCTGCTGCAGAGGAGAGACAAATATAAGAAGAGGAAGGAAAGCCATTAAGATGATACAAGTAAATGAGAATGACACAAAAACTAACCAAAGGTAAATGTGGGCTGACCCAAAGCCCACTGTAAGTATAAGATTGTCCACAATAGGCCTTCGACAACAACAGTTTTTGATACCTAATAATGATGTTGGTGCAGTACAAGGAACCCTCTGAATTTGGGCTTGTATGGTCCTACCAGCTGATATGGTGTTGTGTAGTTCCCGGGAGACCTCAACACAGAGTTGGTTTACCTTTATGCGTAGTGGTAGGGTGTCATCAATAGAGACTGGAGCAGGGATGGTTTCTAGTGGAATCACAACATCAGCATCGGGCCCCAGTCCTAGATGGTAAAGGCAAACAGCAAAGTAGATGCTGGTGATGGTGGATTGGGGACCTTGAGTAATAATAGGCTAGACATAGTTTAAGTAGCAGGTGCTAGAACACCAATGTTTAGTTGAGGTTGCCTCAGGGAACTGAGCTCTAGTTAGGAAATGTTCTTCAGGTTTGCTGCTGATTCCATTCAGGGGATCAGATTGAAAATGGGGAGACAAAGTTAAAGAATTGTTTAGTATTTATCAGGGGTGGGCTGAGCAGAGCAGAAAGCTACTGCAAATTTGGAAGGTTTAGTTTCTGAGTTACGGATACAGTTATTAGGCAACATGAGGCTCTTTAATATTGGGAGGTATGGCCCGAAGTGCCATCAGGGATTCTGTATGACTTGAAAACAGCTATTCGCTATTCAAGAGACAACATTGTTGTCACAATGCAATGATTTATCGGCACATCAATTAACCTAATTGCATGGGAAATGAAGGTGATAAACAATTTTGTTAAAAGACAACAAGTACTTTTATGCCTCAAAACTGGTGTAGCCCACTACAGTTTTCCATTCTACACATATTCCACAAGCGGTCCCCAAATGTTGGAGCACAGTTTCCCATTATGCTCTTACCAAAGGGCAGTACTAAGAGAGATGTATGAAGAATGCAGTACTTGCCAGGCAGCGGAGGCAGCTTGTCAACCTGAAATGGTCAATCTTATGGAATAAGACCGGGGTAATGTATGTGCGATGTAAATATTTCAAATGAGCCAACTTAAATCTGGAATTACAAGACACCGTGCGCAGAAGCGAACATATCCTGTTCCACCCCTCCTTTTCAAGCTGAGCCCCTCAAGTCTGTTTCCCATGCTGCCTTGGCTGGAAATTGCATTCTCAGTTTATCAAGAATTGCAGCTTTGTGTTTTACACCGGCCGCGTAGGAGCTCGAGTCATGCTACGGGTCTAAGTCATAGATGCTGAGCAGCTATATCCTTTGTTTAGTGTTGGGGCTGGTAGGGTGCCAAAAGATGTTCGTCCTGGGCTGATGAATGACTCCATCCCCACCCCCCTGGCAGACAGCTCCCTCTCAGCCATGCATTGTGATTTAACCTGTATTTCTGGGCGAGACACTACAACGGGGTCCCTTGCGAATGTCATCGTAAATGGGACCCCCCAGCCGGCACAAGATCAGGTGAGACTACAACCAGACCCTCCGCTTCAGGAGCATAGAGACAAAGCTGGTGCTGGCAGCCCCTCAGAAACTTTGCTCCTCCAGATGTTAAGTGAACTGAAAACCTTGAAAATCTTGCAAGAAGAAGCAAATCAGAGAACGGAATCACAGTTAAATTTAATTTGTAGCAATATACAGCAACTCAACTCTTGCATTAAGGAGAGAGAGCAGCGAGTTTCTGATCTGGAGGATGTTCGCTCTTCCCTAGAGCCATCAGTTGTAAAATGTCAAGCAGATCTTTTGGACTTGCAGATCCAGTTAGACGATGCTGAGAACCGTTCACACAGAATTAATCTGAGATTTACGGGGGTCCCTGAGGACGTGAAAATGGGCAGACCGTTACAGACTTAGGGGGTCATTCTGACCCTGGCGGTCTATGACCGCCAGGGTCGCGGATGACTGAAGCACCGCCAACAGGCTGGCGGTGCTTCAAAGCCCATTCCGACCGCGGCGGTAAAGCCGCGGTCGGAAAACCGGGTCTGGCGGTTTCCCGCCGGATTTCCCCCGGCTGGGCTAATCCTCCATGGCGGCGTGCAAGCAGCGCCGCCATGGGGATTCCAACCCCCTTCCCGCCAGCCTGTTTCTGGCGGTTTTCACCGCCAGGAAGAGGATGGCAGGAATGGGTGTCCTGGGGCCCCTGGGGGCCCCTGCACTGCCCACGCCAGTGGCATGGGCAGTGCAGGGGCCCCGTAACAGGGCCCCAGCATGCTTTTCACTGTCTGCTTAGCAGACAGTGAAAAGCGCAACAGGTGCAACTGCACCCGTCGCACACCTGCAACACCGCCGGCGAGCGCTAACTATGGGGGTCATTCCGACCCTGGCGGTCCATGACCGCCATGGCGGAGGGCGGCGGAAGCACCGCCAACAGGCTGGCGGTGCTTCCTGGGCTATTCTGACCGCGGCGGTAAAGCTGCAATCAGAAAAGGGGAACCGGCGGTTTCCTGCCGGTTTTCCCCTGGCCCAGGGAATCCGCCATGGCGGCGCTGCTTGCAGCACCGCCATGGGGATTCCGACCCCCTTCCCGCCAGCCTGTTTCTGGCGGTGTCCACCGACAGAACCAGGTTGGCGGGAATGAGTGCCGTGGGGCCCCTGGGGGCCCCTGCACTGCCCATGTCACTGGCATGGGCAGTGCAGGGGCCCCCTAACAGGGCCCCAGCATGCTTTTCACTGTCTGCTCAGCAGACAGTGAAAAGCGCAACAGGTGCAACTGCACCCGTCGCACACCTGCAACACCGCCGGCGAGCGCTAACTATGGGGGTCATTCCGACCCTGGCGGTCCATGACCGCCATGGCGGAGGGCGGCGGAAGCACCGCCAACAGGCTGGCGGTGCTTCCTGGGCTATTCTGACCGCGGCGGTAAAGCCGCGATCAGAAAAGGGGAACCGGCGGTTTCCCGCCGGTTTTCCCCTGGCCCAGGGAATCCTCCATGGCGGCGCTGCTTGCAGCACCGCCATGGGGATTCCGACCCCCTTCCCGCCAGCCTGTTTCTGGCGGTGTCCACCGACAGAACCAGGATGGCGGGAATGGGTGCCGTGGGGCCCCTGGGGGCCCCTGCACTGCCCATGTCACTGGCATGGGCAGTGCAGGGGCCCCCTAACAGGGCCCCACAAAGATTTTCACTGCCACTGCACCCGTCGCACCCCTGCAACTCCGCCCGCTCCATTCGGAGCCGGCTTCCTCGTTGCAGGGGCTTTCCCGCTGGGCCGGCGGACGGCCTTTTGGCGGTCGCCCGCCGGCCCAGCGGGAAAGTTAGAATGACCGCCGCGGTCTTTTGACCGCGGTGCGGTCATTCGGCGGTAACCGCATGGCGGGCGGCGACCGCCGCCCGCCGCGGTCAGAATGACCGCCTATGTTAGCGCCCGCCGGCCCAGCGGGAAGGTCAGAATGCCCCCAGCGGTCTTTCGACCGCGGAGCGGCCATATGGCGGTTCCCGCCTGGCGGGCGGCGACCGCCGCCCGCCAGAGTAGGAATGAGGGCCTTAGTCACCAATCTTATCACACGGCATGTTCTCTCAGAGCGAACTGATAAACATCTAGATCTTTCTATTATGCGGGCTCATCGGGTCCCTGCAGTATAGTCTCCTAATGCAAAATACCCTCAAACTAATCTAGTAAACTTCGGTGACTTTCGCATCAAGGAACACATCCTGCAGCAGGTGATCAAGAGTAAAATGCATCAGATCCCTGGTGACTTTGCTTTTAAAATTTTCTCAGATATGTCTGCTGCTGCTGCTCGTCGGAGGAGAGAATTGAAGGGGATGATCCCTGCATTAAAAAAGGCTGGTGCTCCGGCAGGACTTGAGCAACAATCTAAACTCAAAGTTTTTTTTTCAGGGACACTCACATACAGTTCATACAGTTGATGCTGCTAAGACTCTTCTGAGCTCAATTCAAAATGTAGATCGGTCAGGGTGAAAAAAAAAAAAAAAAGGGTGAGGCACCCAGTGTACCCAGATGGGTGACTTCTATAGGAATGGTTCTTTGTTCTAGGTATAACAAGGTATAACTTAATGCACCACTTTGACACTAATATCCCAATCTCTTTGTTGTCTATGGTGACTAGGGGCCATGTCAAGGCGCCCAATTAGGGAAGAGGGGTGTGGTGGGGTGGGTGGTGGTCCCGCACTGCCCAGATGGGAGAGCCCTTGGTGTCGGCCACCAAAGGGGGGGGGAGGCCGGTTTAGGGGGCAGGGTGGTGGGGGCACTAAGGGGTACAAGATCCTTTTATACCACACTAGAATTTAGTTATGTACAATCAGGGGTGACTAAGCTTATAATGCAGACAAAAGCACCTAATGCTGGCCAAGGCCAAAGCTCTTTGGCTGGTCTAGTCCGTCTATTTTTCAGGCAATCTATAACAAGAATCCAATGGCAGGGTTGAACCCTTCACTAAGAATCATCTCTTGGAATGTCAATGGGTTAAATAACTGGAGGAAGAAGGGTGCAATCGAAGAGCGGATAAATGCAGTAAACCCCTCTGTAATTCTATTACAAGAAACCCATATTCCGGCTAAAAAAAACATGGGGTTTATTATGTTTAAAAGATCTGTAGATTTTAAGGTGGTTGCCGCAGCCCCAGCCGCTCACAGAGGTGCTGCAGTTTTTCTAGCCAGAGATCTCGGGGCTCACGTTCTTGATTTTTTTAGTGATCCTGATGGATGGTGGTAGTGGGCTCACTGTCAAGTTTCTAAGGAAAGATTTAACTTTGTGAGCTTTTATGCCGCTTTGACAGATGATCCTGGTCCGTATGTGGAACTGTTTCAATCCCTTTTACAGCTTCCACACAAAATTATAATCGGTAGGGATTTTAACTTTCTCCAGGATCCATGTATGAATACTTGTGTTAAGGGTAAAAAACAACATAAACCTAAAGTTGCAAAAAGCTTTAAAGATTACGTCAAAGTTCTGTTGCTATGTTACCCTTGGAGAGTAAATGCCCAAAATAAGAGAGAGTATACGTGTGTCTCTAGCCCATTTAAAATCGCCTCCCGAATTGATTTCTTTTTGATCTCTAAAACAATGCGCTTTAAGAACCAATCTGTATTGCATTCAGGTCCGACCATGCTACCCTTATTTTGGAAATGTTTTCTTCACCGGAACGTTGCACTTTTCAACCTAGGAGGTGGGTGTTCAATCAGCAACTTCTCCAAGAGGAGGGGTGGGTCCAGGTCTCTAGAGTAGAAATTAGGGAATTTTTCAAATGTAATCGGGGTTCTTCAACTCCATCTATGGTTTGGGAAGAGTTTAAGGCCTATTTTAGGGGCATGGTAATCGCCAAGGGGCGGCAGATAAACTCTGTGAGAAACAACAAGGTCGGCCTCTGGAAGAAGCAGTTCAGAGGAGTTTAGATACTTAGCTCCGATCTCCTACGGATAATAATAGATAATCCTTCAAGCTCGCTAAACGGGCACTGTCGGATGGTTTTGTGAAGAATGTCGATATAGGACACCAGACCCATAGACAGAAGGTATATGTGGAAAGCAACTTTACAGGCAGATTCCTGGCCTGGCAAATTCAAGACCACATTGCAAGTAACATGATACATGCGATGAGGTGCCCTATCATGGGGGAAAGATATACTGAGCCTAACGCAGTGGGTGAAGTCATGTTAGAACATTATAGGAATATTTATAGCCAAACCCAGGATATTGATCTTAAGACCATTAGGGAGTTTTGGGGGAAGTTAGATATCCCTACTCTCTCAAAAGAAGACGTGATGCTCTTTCGCAGCCATTTACGAAGTCAGAACTTCTCGAGGTTGTCAAAAACCTCCCCATTGGGAAAGCGTGCGGCCCAACGGTTTCCCAGCTGAATTTTATGAAATCTTTATTAATGTATTTGTAGACAATTTTTTGTCTCTAACTAACGGTTTGCTAAAGGGAGGGCAGATCCCTAATTCTTGGCATTTGGGGAATGTTGTCAGCTTTCCCCAAAAAAATTAAGGATAAAGAAGACCCTAATGCATATCACCCAATTTCACTTCTAAATATGGACTATAAAATCATTATGAAATCCTGGCCAATCGGCTTAATGGGGCTGTCGCTAATCTGGTGCACCCGATCAAAAATGGGTTTATTGCCGGGCGACAACTCGCAACTAACACACATTATCTAGCCGAAGCTGTGGACTATTTCGCTTCTAATAAAATCCCCACCATCATTCTCTTATTAGATGCGGAAAAAGCTTTTGATCTAGTTGTTTGGGATACACTGTTCGAAATACTATCTCTATTCAGGGTGCACCCCCCAGGTCTCTGCATTAATTCAAAGGTTCTATGAAAACTCTGACGCTAACATTATAAATAATTCTGTTAGCGTCAGTCAGCTCCAAGTTCCGCGTGGGACCCGTCAAGGGTGCCCCCTCCCCCTATTCTCTTTGCTCTTTTTATTGAACCGTTAGCTATTACAATTAGACAGAACAACTGGATTCATCCCCTCTTGAAGTCCATGGGGAAGATTAAACTCTACGCAGATGATATTATCATGTTTTTGGATGATGAGCGGGGCTCCCAGGAGGAGGTTTTTTTATTTTTTTCAGAATTCGAGTAACTCAGCGGCTATAAGGTTAACAGGAGTAAAACCGATATCATTCTCTGTGGCACTACTTCCAATAGATTTCTTCCGGAATTATTACTCTGCTTGAATACTAGGCCTAAGAGATACCTTGGCATCAATTTTTCATCCGATATAGGAGATCTGTATGATCTCAACTACGCTCCCTTGCTCTTGAAAACCCAGGCGTTGCTTGCACGCTGCGGATCATTCCCCCTTCTCTATTCTTGATAGAATCACTCTGATCAAAATGTCTATATTAACATTATTTAATTTTTTGTTCTCTGCCACCCCTTGTGTATTAACGTCTGTATTTTTAAGGAAACTAGATTCTTTGTTTGGCTCATTTATTTGGCACAACCAGAAGGCGCATATTGCATTAAGTACTCTATACGTTGATAGAGAAAAGGGTGGGTTTACACTATCGAACTTGAAAGATTATTACTTTGCTTTTTTTGTGTATTACTTGACCAGTTTCAAAGCCAATAGACTGCCTATTTACTCAGGATTTCCGTGAATTAATTTGCAGGGAGCATGATATAAAGAATCCTGCACTTATGATGAAATCTCCCAAAAAAGTTTGGTATAAGATCCTTAAATGGCTTTTCAGTCTGATCTCTATAGAAGATATTCAATCCCATACTTGAATCTTCTTACCCCTCTTACACAACTGACGCTACGGTCTGGTTCCCAGCTTAACTCAGAGATAACGAGGAAACGGGAATATGCAGGATTCAGGAAAATTGGTGACTTTCGTTTCAATGCCTGCTGGGAAACGCTCTCAAACATTCGGACTGAAGTGCAAAATTATTTTTTGTTGGTGGGATCATATAGTATCATGCTACGTAGTCTCAGTGACGTGGACACCGTTCTAATATATGATACACAGACACTAATTACAGGTCTTGCAGACCCTTCTGGGGTAATGCAAGCTGGTGCGAGGAGGTCACTCATGGAGGGGAAAAAAATTGACCTCTGGGTAAAAGCGGTGAGAAAATGGGATCGGCAAGAGGGTCTGGAATTTAAAAGGGAGTGCTGGGAGACAGTTAAGCAACTAAATTTCAGAGTACTCAGAGGCGTAAATTGGCATTGTATGATATTTCTCAGTAAATGGTTTATATATCGCACCCCGCAAGCCTTATCCCAGATTATTTCCAGTTGCCCGATGTCTGTTTTCGCTGTCAAGCAGCAGGTACGGCAAACTGGACGCATGTGATTGGCACATGACGGCTCAAACTGGACGCATGTGATTGGACCATGCCGGCTTATCCAGGATTACTGGGATAGGGTGTTTAAGTTATTAACAATCACCATCCAGATTTTTATAACTCCCAGTATTTGGCTTAAGGTCTTGGGCTATGATCCCACGGCAAGGCTTTCACCTAGGTGGGAAAAACTAGTTTTCACTGCCACTGTAATCGCTAGATGTCTTTTACTGAAAAACTGGCACTCTGCCCAAATTCCCACTTCTGTAGAATGGTTGAATAAAAAGGTGTTGGTCAGAAATCAGGAAATGAGGTATGCAAGGAGAGTGGGTGGTGTTAAGAAATTTTCTCAAGTCTGGGGCAAATTATTTCAAGACAACCGCGCGTAACTATATTAAGGTCTAATAATAAAGTTCAGGTTGTTACCCAGATTGATTGCATTAAAAGGGTGCTATCTCTTTGGAAATGTTGTATATGATAAACTATGTACTTGAAATTGGCTTTGTTATTCTGCTGGATCTTGGTAAAACTAATAAAAGAAAAAAAAGATTTAAAAAAAGGAATTGCAGCTTTGTATAGATGCTAAATTAAATGTTGTGCTCCACCAAGCTCCAGTAGTGCCCAAAACAACAGGGAGGGGGAAGAGGCAGTTGGGTAGGATGGCCATATCTCCCTAGCTTTGTTGGCTATACGAGCATACATCAAAAACTGTCCTTCAGGAGAGAAATTTGTCTGCAGGGTAAAGGTCCCCTAATGTTACACACCATCTGTCCCTCCAGGCAGTTGTTTGCACTGTGCTGATCAGAGTGCGGAAGGCTGGTAAATCCCAATCTCTGGCAAATTGGGCTCTTCCTAGTGTCACATTTACTGCCTGCTCCCATAAGGTCGTCGTATGCGTGATAAGGTACAGGACCCTCTCTGTGGTCTGACCGCGCAAATGTAAGAGGAGTGTAACTCCGTGGTTCTCTCCCCATCTGATAATAGTGCCTTCTCCTAGTTTACCTCATCTGTGAGCCAGTGCACAGCATGTTGGTTTTAGGAAACAAGATAATACATCTTCATATATGGAACCGCCAGTCCCCCCCTCCAGAGTCGGTAAGTGCAGATGTTTCCGGGCCACTTTACATCCCAACGCTTCCAGAGTAGTGTTGTGAGCAAGGAGTGCAGTCGTCGAAATACTGCCCGAAACAAAGTATCAAAGGAGTGCTGTAGTGTGTAGAGACAGCGGGGCAGGAACACTATCTTGGCAACTGCCACTCATCCTATCAAGGAAAGCGGGAGTGTGTTCCAGAAGTGCACTGAGGCCCGAAGGCCATCAGTCATTTTATCTACATTGTATTGTGTTCGCTGCTGAGGGGTAGATGCTATATTAACACCCAGGTATTGGAACCTATCAGTCTCCCACCGTGATGGGAGGCGCAGTACAGTTATGGGATCCGCCCTCACCAGTGTTGCCAACGGAAACACCAAGGATTATGTATGGTTAATTCGGAGTCCCGTGATGTCCCCAAAGTTATTTCAATAATGGAGCAAAGCAGGCAACGACCCTCCGGGCGATCGCAGATAAAAAAGGGTGTTGTTTGCATGATGAGACACCAGATGGGTGGTGTCTCCCATCACAGTACACCATTTCCCCATCAGCTGTCTAAGCTGTATCGCCAGAGGTTCCATCAGCAATGCAAAGAGCAACGGTGACAATGAGCAGCCCTGCCTTGTCCCGCTGCCCACCACCAATGGAGTCAAACACAATCGGCCAAGCCTGACCCTAAATGTAGGTTTGGTATACAGTAGCTGGATCCAAGATCGTAACCAGGGCCAAAATGCTATTGCCTCCAAGACGCTCTGGAGATTCTGCCAACAACCGTATCAAATGCCTTAGCTGTATCTACAGACACAACTATTAGATCGTCCTGTGACTCTGCTGTCTCATGCATCACATGTATGAGCCGCCGTAGGTTCATGGTTGTATTTCTTCCGAAAAATAAACCCACATTGATCCATGTGCACCAATTCGCTATCAAAGGCTGGAGACGAATCACCAGCAGTTTACAAAGGATCTTAATATCTGTATTGATCATTGTGAGTGGTCAGTACGAGGATGGATCTGAGGAATCTGCACCCGGCTTTGGTAACATAGTTATGCATCCCTCTCTCATGGAATGGGGCAGGATCCCACACTCTCCCGCCTCTAAGTAAACCTCCAGCAAGCGCTGGGTAATGTCAGCTGCAGTGCTGCAGTGGTGCGGTAAAATTCTGCTAGGAAAGAGGCCGTCGCCTACCCCATTTGTGGGATGGTGATACTTGTGAGAAATTCAGTTGCCAGCAATGTATGTTGTTCGGGTGGCCTAGTATGGACTTGCTGCAAGTGGCTCCTGAATGCAGTCAGTATTGCAGATTGTGTATATGCATCGTCTCCCAGATGCGTCCTAAGGTGCATGATGGTAAGGCATGGTAATTCTCTTAGCAAGCAGGCGCCCGAGCCCTCCTGTAATAATTGGTGCTAGGATTTTAGTGTACAATGTTCTAACCTGTCTCTCAACTCTAGTACCTGTTCCATCTGGAGGGTCTTGCGAACCCCACATGTGAGGCCCATACACCGACCTTTACGAACAGCCTTCATTGCCCCCCACTCCTTGGTGCGACTGTGTGCACCCTGCCAGTCATCTATAAAGTACTGCAATAGGGCTTCAGACAGAATTTTTCATCTGTGTGCGTCTTGTAATGTCAGTGGGAAAACGCCATGTATGAGGTGACCTTATGCTAACTCCTCATTCAAACAATGTGACTACCAGTGTGTGGTCCGAGAGGTAGCATGAGAGATACTCCACCTCAATTATTCACCTCAAGTATCCTTGGGACCAATCCATCAGTATTCTATCCAATCTACTAAATGTACCATGTTTTGGCGTGTGGCATGTATATTCTCTTCGCTCCGGATATGTTTCCCTCCACACATCTCAAAGCGATAATTGTGTCATGATCTCTCATAATTTTGCAGTCATATCTGGTTTAGTGTTCTGTCTAGGAAGATGCCGGTCTAGCTCCCCATTTAATATGCAATTGAAGTATCCTGCCCAGAATTATTTTATATCTACCACTGGGGCGACTACATTCAATACCATGCCTTAGAATTGTCCATCACCAACGTTTAGTCCATATGAGTTCAGAAAGGCGACATCTATTCCATCCAGTCTGCCCTGTAGGAACAATTCCATGTCCGCCTCCACGTAGGTCAATCCCAACGGTACTTCTGGGGCAAACCAATCTCCACCCCCCAGGAATAAGAGGAGAAGTTAGCATAATGTACCTGACCTCTCCATTTCTTAGCTAATTTGGTAGCTTCCTGGTCAGTGAGACGGGTCTTTTGTAAACATGCTATACCCATTCCTCGCCTCTTAAGCAGGTTTAGCACTCTGTAACGTTTTTGGTAGGATCACAACCCCCGCACATTCCACGTGAGGAGTTTCAATTTACATGTTGTAACCATATGTTAACAATTGCAGTGGAGCTCCATAGAGGGATCTCCCATTGGTGTTTCTGCGTTGTCCCCGAAACAATACCCTAAAAAACATTTCAACATCAAACCCCTCCTGCCCTCCCACCCCTGACAAGTAACAAATAAATGTCACCTTGTTTTCATCCACCATTCCTGACGTGCCAGGACGTACATCATCATCCCTTCCTTCAGTGAACTCGTAGGTATTTTAACCTATTCAACCTACGGAAAACAACACCCCCACTCTGTTTCTCCGACTCTCCTATTGTTGACTCATCAAACAGTACAATGTTAATGTAGCATGTGGGTTATACCCTGGGAGGGCAAGTAGGTCCCATCAGGAAATATGACCCCTATACACCTTCAGGGCCACCCCTAACTCAGGGGAACAACAACAGAACTTACATTTATGAATGATTATCCTACATTTAGGTTACCCAGTGACTTCCTAGGATTCTAGGCACTGCCATAATTGGGTATTCAACTTTATGCATTGCCTTACTATATTCATACAGTAAATCGTCCACACTCAAAATCCCTCTCGAGCAGATGAACTCTGGTTACTCATATTATTTCATTTTAGGCCTCACAATTACTTCTCTCTCTGCAGTCATCCTCCCATAACACTCGTCCTCATTCAAACGTGTTGTCACTGCCAGGCATGAGCAGATCCACCCTTTCTTCCTATAAAACTTAGCTCTCCGGTATAGTATTTCATCCACTGCAAGTCATTACATATCATCACTTACACCCATGCCAAGGGCTATGTGGTGACCCCCGAAACCGGGCCCAGGCGTCGGGCAGAGTTCCAGTTTCGGTGTCTGGATCCACATCCTCCTGTTCAGAAGGTGGTGCTGAGAGTTTAATCTCCTCCGTGTAAGCCTTTCCAGGAGCTTCCATTGCGTTGCATACATTTTCAGCAGTAGTGATTATTGTACCATCCTGACGGATCACGATCCGGCAAGAGCCCCCTTCAACTGCAACTCCTTCTGTACTCATGGGTGCCCTCGAGGGACATCAGCCATGTCGAGCCACATCCACACCTCCTCTGGTTGTTCAAAAAAGTGCGATTTGCTGTCACATATGACCCTCAACTTGGCTGTGTAGAGGAGCATGTATCTAATATGCATAGCCCTGAGACGGTTTTTAACTTCAAAGAAAGTTTTGCGGCGCTCTTGTTCTCTGCGGATATAGGGGGTCATTATGATCCCCGGTGGTTCAGCCCGCCATGCCGGCGGCGGGTAAAAAGACTGCCACCGGCATGGCGGACTGAACTGCTATATAATGTACACATGGAGGGCCGCCATAGGCAGCGTTGCTGCCCCTCAGATAATGATCCCTACAGCCACAAGCCTTTCCCTGGTGGGTTCCCCCGGCAGGGAAAGGCTGGCGGAAGGGGTGCTCCGGGTCCCAGGAGGGCTGGCGGTCATTCAAATGACCGCCAGCCTGAACACAGCTGTAAACACCGCCGTGTTTATAAAGAGGGCCATAGTCTGGATAAATTGTGACATTCCTTCCTTCATATTGCGTATGAGTGTGTTCTCTTGCCGCTCCCAGTATAGCATCCCTCTGTCTATAGTTTAAAAACTGGTCTATGAGAGCCTGCAGAGTGACACCCAGGGGAGGTTTCGGGGGCCAATGCCCGGTGAGCTCTTTCTATCAGAAAGTATTGTTACAACCCCACTGGTTTCAGCTCCTCCCGTACCCACTGTTCAAGGAACCGTTTCGTAGATTGGCCCTCTGTCCCCTCCAGGAGCCCCTGGAGATGGATATTATTCCTCCTTGAGCGTCCCTCAGAATCCTCCGCTCGCTCCTCAAGGGCAGAGGCGAGTGTGATCATGCACGTCGTTTGTTGTTTGAGTTGATGCCCTTCCGTTTGTAAAGTAGAGATATTGACATCCACATCAGACACCTTGCCCAAGTAGGTTGACTTCCCCTATACCCTGGCAATCTGTCCTTCGAATGCCACTCGTGAGCCCTGTATAGCTTCCAGCAGTGCAGCCCTCCAGGGTTCCTCCTGATCTTCAGGGGACCACTACAGGGAATCCCGAGCCTGCCTGGTAAGGCACTGCGTCACCTGCCTCGGGGTAGTATATTGGGTGTTGCCCTATGCCTGCCACTGTTCCCGATCTTTCCCCATAGTGCAATCTAATGTGCTGGTGTGTTAGGAAGGTCCAGGTTAGTTAGGGCAAGCATTTCCAGTATTACTTATTCCTGGGTCAGACAGGCACCTCTACAGAACTTTTGCAACGTGGATCACAGTCTTGGCACATTCAGTGTCGTCCTCAGCCAACAGCTGTGCATTGCATGGTGGGCTCAATATTGGGGTGTCCGGGTCAGAGGTAATGCACACTATGAGGTTTCTGAGTCTCTTAAGGGCTGCAGAGGTGGTCCTGGTCACCTCTGATTGTACCTTTGTCCTTTGCTGGTCTTGTTTTATCCCCTTTCCTTGTCAGTTTGTGTGTGGTCTCACAACACTGCTGCCAATCATGTAACCTTCCAGTACCCATCACTAGGGCACTGTCATGCCACCTGATTCCCGGTCTCTCCGCTGCATGCGCCAGGGTCTAATATCCCCGGGGGATCCCCCGACACTGCACACACCAGCCTACCCTGTCCTTTATTCAATAATCAGCCAGTAAAGCATTATGGCTAGGATCTATGGATGCCAAGGGCCCCCTGGGCATCCACCTTACCAGTATCTTTTCAAATGTTCTCTATTTTTTACTTAGAGGCTCGTTTATAAGAGCTCTCCTATCATGCTCAGCTTGGTTTGTCATTCCAGCGTCTGTTAGCTCTAGGGAGAGCGCACTCAGTCCACTCCCACAGTCCGGGGCCTGCCACACCTCTGCTGTGGTGCAATCAGTCAGAGCTCACTTGACTGCGTGTCTCGCAGCTGCTCCAGCACGCTTAGGGACTCTGCCTTTCCTAAGCCACCAGAGGCCTCTCCACACCAGGCCAATTGTTTTATAGCGCTCCAGCACTGCAGCAGTGATCACAAGAGCGGAACAAGGCCACGTCAGGCCTGTAGTGCCCAGGTCCACAACGGGCGTAGTCCCGGTCAGCAGCCAAGCAACAAGCACCAACCTGAAGTGGGGTCCCAGGGTACCCGCCCACTCAGCGGTCTCCGGCGGGCTTGCCTCCCTGGCTCCGCTGTGCACCGTCCACTCCTCCAGTGCTCCCCTCTACGCAGCTCGGGCAACAGAAACCCACAGCACAGCTTCTCCCATTAGGCCACACTCCAGGCCACCACCCATATGTAAAGCTTCACTTGCTGCTAAACTGGGCTTGAGTACATTTAAGCCTGTTTAGACACTGCTAGGTCTGTAGTAACTTTAGTAGTGTACCTTGTGAATTAAAATTACTTTTTTGTGGGTATGTGTTTTGTACTACCATGTCCCTTCAAAAATCCTCCTTAGATTTCCCCAAACCCCAGCCATTTTGGAGTAATCATCCCACATTTTTGCTCCACTCTCCCTGATTCCACCCAATCTGACAAAGGAGGAGGTGAAGATTAAAAGCCCTCTGTGATCTGTGAAGAACAGGAATTTACTACTTTTGGAGAGACCCAGTCTGACAGATGGTGTCTTCCAACTATACTCCCCCTGTAGCCCTTGGTGGGGCACTCTACAGCTGTTCTGATAGAAATAGGGAGGGAGAGAGAATCCTCGTACTCACTCTAGTGACGTAGGTAGTGTATCTGGGCATATGGAGAAAGAGGATGTGGAAGAAAAACTGCATGTTTCCTTCCTCAGCCTCTTAGATCCCAGCAGAGCTTATTAGGAGCCAAGTATTGTAGAAACAATAGGCCTAACTTAGATGATGGCAGACAACCGCAATCCATCACGGTGTCAGGGTAAGTGTGTCCACTGTTCTGGCAAGACTGTTGCCCACCATATTTAGAGGTCTCCTGGCCCTGTGAAGAGCTCTGTGCTTTTAAAGGAGCCACCTCAAGGATGACTCCCCCAAAGGAACTGAATGTTTACTGAGCAGCCAACATGTTTCAGGTGGCTACTCAGCAGACCTTTTTGTTTTTCAAAAACAAACTGGACACAAGCTCCAAATGTGGAAGTTTGTTTTTGCAAAAACAAAACAACTAATGACCCTGACACCCTGGAAGTTTTCTCCAAGGAATAAACAATTGATGAGTGTGGGGATAGGTTTAGGCGCAAACTATACATTGAAATAGTGTATTCTGATAAAAAGTGAGGCACTGGGGAGGGGACGAGGAGACAGGTACTTCTTGGATTACTTACTAGTAGTTTCATTGTGTAGATTCCTATTTCTCATCCTAGTGTTAACATATTGAAGTGTTTAATGTCTTATGACAGCCATACCATTTCTTAAATATAATAAATCCTAAAAATTGCCTCCCTGTTGGGCCATCCTGCCAGACCCACACCTAAGATAACTATCCTAGTCCATCACAAAGCTAGATTACAACTAGGTGAGTGGGGTGATAGGAAGTACTAGCACGTGGAACAGGAAGGAGAGTAGTCACTGATAAAAAGTAAAAGTGGGAGGAGTCTTGATTTGCACATGTCTGGATGACTGACAAAGTAGCCTCCATAACTCTGCGCAGTAAGCAGCTATGCCCATCACAGAATGACTGTGAATTCCATCACAGGCTTCTCCTCCTATCTGAGAACAGCCCATGGCACTGAAGCTCTCAAACACCAGCTCTTGTTGATTTTGATAAAGACGCTATCTGCCAAAATGCCTGCATCCTCTCCAGGTAACACAAAAATCCAGAACATTCAGGAACTTCCACTCTAGAGACGAAGGCCTTGGAAAAAACATAGACAGCTCAAAGTCTTTTCCCCTATGGAAGTAAGACACCAACTTAGGCAAACCCAAGATCTAAACATAACACAATGCAATTAGGCAGGTAAGCAAATAGGTACGGTAACTTGACTACCCCTAACCATCGATCTGACATTGTAGGCCCTAAAACAAACAGGTCTTGCAGGTCAAATCTGTAGGAGGTCTACCCCAATGACTCAACTGCAGCCCCTTGCAGAGATAATAACTCTAACTGCAGAAAAGCTTCCAGACTAGTGCTCTAGGGCTTCAGGAAGACAGTAGTGGCCATACACTGTGCCCACAATGGAGACGTAGAACTATGGTGGAACCATTTTGTAAGCACTGGAAGACAGACTCACCTCACAGTGCATGGAAAGCACAATGCTGGAGGTGTGCTTCTCTAGTGGAATGATGCAGCCTGCAGAGTAGAGGCCAACTCATGAGGGAGACCCTGAGTTTTCAAATCGAACCTTTCAACTGCCACTGAATATAGATATGTATATGTGTTTGTTGTACAAATGTATATAAAGTACACAATTGCCAAAGGAGAGTGTGATTCACTCATCTTTTTGGGCAATAATAATGATACACATTATTCAAGCCAGCAGACGAGGTGGTGCTATAGTGGTTCAGAGTATGGCAGACCACAAGGAAGAGCTTGTACAGCAAAAAGTATGTGTACACCTCCACTGCATTAACCTAAGATCAGATCCTACACTGGAAACCAGCAATCAGAAAAAGGTAGTGGCTGAGGGTGCAAGGGCTTTCTCAGTGAGAATGAATTTGAATACCTCAACAAAAAGTTCCCAAGGATACCTATACTATACCTGCTTTCCAAAATAGACACAAAATTGGTGACTCCACCAGGGAAACCAATAGTGTCTGGCTGTAAATCCATTCTTGACCAACTAGGTGGATACACTGAATATTTTATCAAGTCATTCTTTCTGCTCACCAAGGCATATACTAGAGACATTTTGGATGTCATTAAAAGCATTGAGGATTTTTCATTTGAGCCATCTAATCAATTATTTAAGGCAATGGAAATCAATAACCTATATACTAACATCCCTTAACAGGATGCCTCTGCTATCATTAAAACAACTTTGGAGAAAAGGACCGCCCCACATAGTGCCCACTGATTCTTTTATGTCCTAACCCGGGATTGCTTTAACACAAAACCTTTTTCCAATTTCAAGGTGTCTACTACAAGCAAGTAAAGGAAGTCTATATGGACACACATTTTGCACCAGGTCTGGCAAACCTGTACATTTCACTTTGAAAATATCCATCTGTACAGTGCTAAACACTCTAATTGACAAAATTTGGCATATTGTGCAGGTACATAAATGATGGATTCTTGGTTTGGTAATGTGATCTTTCAGTTTACATGATATTTTGCAGCTGGCTCAACACAAGAAGTCCAAACAAACAATTCACAATGGCCCATAGCACTTCACAGATTAATGTTCTAGATTTTATGATTAAGATTGAGGAAGATTGACTGTAAAGTACGTTTTACCATAAACCTACAGAATGCAATATTCTCTTACACTATACGAGTTATCGTCCACACAATCTAAGGGACAGTTTGCCCAATGGACAATTCTTTTAAATTCGAATAAATGTTGCACACAGAGCAAACTACTTTAGTAAATTACTAATTCTGGTAACCAAATTATTATCAAGGCTTCTTACGAGGTCAGGAAAAGAGGATGGTGTACCCCATGGTAATATTTATGGGTCCCTAAAGATATAAAAAGAGAACAACAAGAGGTTGGTCTGCATAACCACATTCTGTGCTAAGAGTAGCCGAATAAAAAGTATTATCATCCAACATTGGAATCCCGTAAGAGATGATATAGGTGGTCTATACAAGCCTTGGTTTACACCTTTAAAAGATAGGCTACTATTTACTAACATTGGAACCAGGAGTAGTGGGTCACTTCAAATGTGGAAAGTGCAGGGCCTGTGGCTTATCCATTGAGACTAAATCATTTGACCATGGGGAAAGATAATTGTTCAGAAAGGTTTGTTTCACTGTAATACCATGAATGAAATTTACTTGTTCTCTTGCCCATGTAACTTACTACATATTTGGACAGACAAGACAGAAAGGGAAGACGTGCCTTCTACAACACTGCAGGAGAATCAGATGTAAAACACCAGCAGCAACACTAATAGAACATGTGATAGTGCTGAATCACACCTCTGAAGATGTGAAATGGAGGGTCATTGTGAAGATAACACCCAATCCCAGATGAGGAGAAATTTCTCTGAAAACCAAAGAATGTAATGGATTGATACTATGGACTCTATTTTGTATGGGCTCAGTGAGTACGAGGAATGGGGTATAATGCTAAACTGTTTTCCTAATGGCTATGGTCTCTCATTGCATGAATATCAGTTTTTTATCTGTTTACTCAAGAATGACTCATCCAAAATAATTGTATTATACATAGATTAATCTTTGAAAGCTACTATCTGTGCTCAGTAAGCATTGCTTAATCTTTGATTGTATCAGTGATTTGGTATGTGGCTCTTCAGTATTCAAATTGAAACGTAAATAACCCACCATTTGTTTCCTTTTGAAAACTTATTTGAGTCTTTTACATTCAGATCATTGCTGTGTGACGCCGCGAGGACCTGCGGTGCCCCACTTGCGGACCGCGGTCAGATCGCCGGTCCGAGTCCTGGACAGCCGTTTCTGCCGCAGGCTGCGCTTTGAGCCGCGTTTTGGGCCGCTGCCTATTTTTCGATCCACAGCGTGACCAGTCAATCTTTCTTTGGGTGCCGCTTAGCAGTGCGCCCGCTTTTCACCCTTATAATCTCTCTTACCTATTCTTTCTGCCTTTTTTATTTTTTCTTGTTTTCTCTTTATTTATGGTTTTCCTCTTAGCCATCTTTTCTTCGTCCCAGGAGTCTGTGTTTCCTTCCCTGCATGCTTTGCTTCCTCTTTTACACCATGGCTGTTTTTCCATTCACTCAAATGTGCCTTTTCCCAATTCAAGATAGTGTCTTTGGAACTTCCTGCGTGTCACTTCCTGTTTTCCAGTATATATGCACAGTTGGTCTTCTGTTCCTTGCGTTGCAAACACTTCCGTTCGGGTGGTGCTCCTCGCTCCTGTTTCCGGTGATTTTTGGACTTCTCCTGTTTTTTCTTGGCTGCAGTATTGCTGTTTCCAGTTGATATTACGCTTCTCTTTTTTCTTACCTCCTTTCCAGGAGTTCCTTGCTTCTGAGGACTGTTTTTTTCCCTCTGGGACTCCTTCTGGAGGTCACTGTCTGCTTGGTGTTACTCTAACAGCAGCACCATGGCTACTGGAAAGGGTCGCCCTTACCTTGGTCAGTCCAGAACCAGCAAGAGACCAGGTGGTGCCTCGAGATTGACAATCGTGGTAAGAAGCATTCAGATCGTGACAGGCTGCCCTCTTTATAACTTTTTTAAGACTCTTTTCTTTCAGTAGTCTTCCTTCTGGTAATTAATAAACTCATTGAGCACAAGGCATGGGCTGGAAGAATGCCACTATATTTCTCTAATGTCTAGTGTCTCTCTTGTATGTATATCAGTTTTATCTATTTACTGAAGAATAACTTGCACCAAATGATTGTATTGTACATAGGTGATCCTTCCAATTTCTGTGCTCAATAATAATTGCTTTAAGGCTTGCCTGTATTTATGATTCACTTTTTTCTATTTGTACCTAAAATAAGTCCCTCCCTTTTTTCCTTTTTGGAATCCTGTTTGAGTCTTTTAACTTCAGCACATTCGTGCCCTCTTGAAAACTTTTTAAAGTCTATTTTCTTTCAATAGCTTTTATTCCAAGTCTATTTATATAAGGGACAAGGTACCCCCTGCTGCACAGTATAAGGATATTGCAAGTCACCGAGGAGTTTTAAAACCATATAGAGGAATGAGGCTCTAGGTCGAGTTCCTTTATAAGGATATGGAATTCCGAGGTGACTTGCAATATCCTTACCATGTACGCTAGGGGGTACTTTATCCCATATAATACATGGTCACACCATCACCTTTCTCACAGACCACTTAAAACTATGGTGCATAGCTCTTGCATATGAAAGATTGAGCATGTTTGCAAACATGAAGAATAAAAATAAAACCTCTTGTGCAAAATTAAACACATCAAAAGCCTGTGAGATATTTGTTGCACACAGATATTAGACCCAGTTCAATACGAGTCAGTGTTTTTTTTTTGTTTTTTTTTAAACAAGCTGCAGTGGCTCAGAATTTGAGGAAACATGGCGAAAGATTTCTCTATCTAAGGAGTGCAAAAATAAACATATTCTCTCTGCTTGCCATTGTAACCTATTAACATAGAGCAGAAGAAAGAAAAGCAACAGCCTGTTTGCACTGCTTTAAACAGCTGCTTCAATTATTTTCCACGATCTGACCTGCCTTTCATCTCGGCTGCTGGCTCTGGCAGCAGGCATTGCAACATCAGAACTTGACTTTAATAAATTATAATAGTAGACTTCTGACATCTGTTCTTTATAATCGGCAACTGTGTGCATCACAACTCACTGATTAGAGACTGCAGTTTATACAGGGATTACAGAATCCCATTTATTATATATTGCATTTGATCAATCGATTTTTATGAGTTATACTGAAGACCTATAAACTTCATACTCACTTTCTGCACACATGTGTTATTTTTAGAGATGTGCATAGTGAACCATATTAAACACCATATTAAATCTGGTAAGGCAAGTTTAGTACAATTTTTTACCTGTCATGACTAGAATTTGAGTTCCTCTATGACCTCACTCAAGGTATTCCTTTTCTTTTTTCTTAAGTTTAGTTCACCTTATTTTCATCCATGTTGAAGGTACATCATTTTACCCAGTCCTAAGAGCATCTGTGAAATTAATAGATACCTTGGATTTGAAACATAAACATTATTGATCTTGGTCTGAGATATATATGTTGTTTTTTAAAACAGGTGGTAAATATTACAGAGGTATATCAGAATTAAGTTGCCAAATGCAGTCATAATTTGAGTAAAAAGCAACATGTTTTTTAGAGTTAACTATGACTGTATATTTTCCCACTCTACACTTGCACCACACCGCCTTACCTATCATCTTATGGAGCACCTATTATGTTCATATTTATATCCACATAAAATACAAAACATGTTTTATGGTGCACTAAAAAGAAGTACACCGTGCAGAAAGTCCAATCGATCCCCAATTAGTTTGCAGAGGTAAAAGTATGTAGGACTCATGCTCTATTTTTGTGGTAGTGTGGGCGAGCAGTTAGGCTTATCAGAGGGTAGTGCTATGCATTTGTTGTACTCACAGAGGCAATAAATGAGACACACACTCAAAGAATAAATCTAAGACCAAATCAGAAAAAAAACATTTCTTTTTGCATATATGTTTCAAACCCAAGATCTTCGTAATCAGGTAGGTAGTCGTCAGACCTGACAGTCTTAGGGTGGTCAACCCCCAACTTTTTGCCTGCTTCCCTCTATTTTTTCTGACCCTGTTTTTTGCTGGTTTTAGGACTCTGCACACTGCACACTTTATCACTGCTGTCCAGTGGTAAAGTAAATATGCACTCTCCCCTAAACATGGTAACATTGGTTCCTACCCAATTGCCATATTTAATTTACCTGTAAGTCCCAAGTACAGTGCAAAACATGTGCCCAGTGCCTGTAAATTAAATGCTACTAGTGGGTCTGCAGCACTGATTGTGCCACCCACATAAGTAGCCCCTTTACCATGTCTCAGGCCTGCCATTGAAAGGCATGTGTGTGCACTTCACTGACACTTCGACTTGGCATTTAAGACTACTTGCCAAGGCGTAAACTACCCTTTTGCCACATATAATTCACCCCTTAGGTAGGACCTAGTTAACATATAGGGCAGGGTGCTATATAAGTAAAAGGCAGGACATGTACCTATGTGTTTTACATGTCCTGGTAGCGAAATACTCATAAATTCGTTTTCCGCTACTGTGAGGCCTGCTCCTCTAATAATCTAGCATTAGAATTGCCCTCATATACATTTGAGTGGTAGATTCTGATCTGGAAGGAGTAGCCCCGTCATGTTTGGTATTGCCAGAACGGTAATGTGAAAATCCTACTTACTGGTGAAGTTGTATATTTAATATTATTATTTTAGAAGTGCCACTTTTAGAAAGTGGGCATTTCTCTGCACTTATTGCCATCTGTGCCTTGCAGCCTATCTCCAATTCATGTCTGGTCTGTGCTGGGTGACAGCTCCCCTTGTGCATTTCACCCAAACAACCATAAACTCAGGACACTCAGTCACACCTGCATTAATCTGCATATTGAATGGGTCTCCCTGGGCAGGAAGGATGGAGGGGCTGTCTCTTACACTTCAAAAGCCAGTGGCTTGCCCTCACACAAAGGACTGATAACCCCCCACAGGGATCCTGGCAGAGAGGACTGGGCTGAAAGGGGAACATGTGCACTTCAAAACCACTCTTTGAAGTTTCCCCCACTTCAAAGGCATTTTGGGGTATATAAACTGGGTCTCTTCTGGACCTACACCTGGACTCTGTCAGAGAAGCTGCCTGGCTGCCCAAAGGACTCATCTGGACTACTTTGCTGAAGGACTGCTTTCCTGATTGTTGCCCTGCTGCCTGGTACTCCTGACTCTGCCTTCCTCCGAGAGTGCTCTCCAAGGGCTTGGATTGAGCTTGCCTCCTGTTCCTGAAGTATCTGGACCAATAAAGACTTCAACTCTTCAAGATATCCGCGTGCATCATAAAATAGATGCAACACATATAGAAATCGCGCAGCACCTGCACGTAGCTGGAAAATCACCTCACCGCTGACCGGACCAGCGCAGGACTGGCTCCGCAACCAGAAAGCCTGCCTCGTGGCTGAAATTTCACCACATCACCTACCAGATCGACGCAACACCTGCTCCTTCTCCCAGAGTATCAGGGATTTTCAACGCATCATCCCTGGGCATCAAAATATCCCCGCATCTCAGTAAGGAACCAAAGCTGCGATCCTGTAAATCAATGCATCACCTTGTAGTGTGGAAAGAAACAACGCATCATCTGTGCTGTGCCGAAAAATTGGATGCAACACTTTATTCTTCCACGCATCTCCTCTTCTGCGGTCCCCATGCGTTGTTATTTTTGGTGCAACCCAGGTACTGAGTATTACAAAGAAACAACAACTGATTCTTAAGGCTTGAGACTTTTTTAAACCTTTTAAAAGTAATACTTCAATTTATGCTTATTGGATTATTGTCGTTTTGACCTTATTTTATTCAGATAAATATTATACTGTGTGGTGCATTTTTGTGGTGTTTTCACTGTGTTACTGTATGACCTATTGCACAAATACTTTACACATTGCCTTCTAAGTTAAACCTGCCTGCTCTGTGCCAAGCTACCAGTGGGTGAGCACAGGATAATTTAGGTTGTTTTGTGACTTACCCTGACTAGGACTGTGGTCCCTACTTGGACGAGGATGTATATCTCTGCCAACCATTTCTAACAGTAGTCTTTCAAGCATAAATACTTTTTAGTTTGAGAAAATCAACACTTGCAATTCTCAGAGTTCTTCAATGTTAACCTATGGAGGAAAACAATGTTCAGCAAACACACGGTTAACGACGACTTACAAAGCCAATCTCAGGGAGTTAAGGTAAGTATTGGACACTGATCAGATCCACACCAGTAGGTCACTCCAGGTAGCACTAGTGCAGCTGGGGGCAGGGGTGCAGTAAGGGGTCGGGTGCACTATGATTTTCGATGGGAGTTTGGTCCTCGTGAAGACAGGCTGCAGGCTCTGGCCAGAAAGCAAGTCGGGGACAACAAACAGGTAGGTTGTAGACTTGAAATGCTCTGGGACGAAGGTGAATTTTTGGTCCTTTTCTCCAGGGCCCAGGGGCACAGATGCAGGGGTGTCCTTAGGTGTCGAGTTTATGCGCCCCTGAGCCCTTGCGGTCAGAGGGTCCTGTGTGTTGAGGCTGCAGGCGTCATCGGGGTGTCCAGCATGGGTGAAACCAGGGTGGACTCAAGCTCAGAAGAGCTGGGGGACATTATTGGCACCAGCTACCCACCTCAGATGGGGTCAGGGGCGACGGGTGCACACTGGTTGCTGGAGGTGTCGGGTTTTCTCTCTCACCATAAGGCTCAGGAGAGGGAGGCCTACGTGCAGCTGCTGCAGGCAACTTGGGGGAGTGCAAGAGGGGTGAAACATGAGTGGACTCGGACACTAGAAAGCTGGGGAACTGGGCTAGCACCATTGGTTGGCTTCACCACGGGTCGTAGTCGTCGGGTGCAGAGGTCACTTTGGGTGTTGGGTCCTTGCTGTTCCAGGGTCTGCAGAGTCCTTTCTTGAAACTGTTGCAGAGCAATTCCGCTGCTCACAGGAGTCCGAGTATTTGTAGTAGGCAGGCAGTCCTCCTGTGTTTGTTGGAGGCTCAGCTGCAGGATGAGTCGTCTGTTGGGCAGAGTCTGTTGAGGTCAGCAGGTAGGCCGGAGGGCCTGGTTCCAAGTCAGGTACTTCTTCTTTTCCTTTTCTGCAGGTGCAACTCTTTTTCGTCTTTTCTCTTCGTAGATAGTCAGGATCTGAGCTGTAGGGTTCAGGGGTACCATCTAAATACTCAATATAGGGGCATTACAGGGAGTGTCAGGTGGTAGCCAATGGGCTGCCCACCTTTAGGGTGACTACACTCTCCTTATGACCACTTCTTTTGGGAAGTGGGGATAACCCTAAACTAGTGGCCTAATTCCTTCCAGAGAAGATGGAGGAATTTAAAAAATAGTGTCCACTTCAGCTCGTCCACCTTTGGGGTGGGACTGACATGAAGTGGGCACACCTCCTAATCTGGCACATTGTCCTGTCTGTGCAGTCATCAAAAGTGGGGTCAGGACTGGGAGGATGGTCATCTCCTCCATCTGGAGAGAACTGGGTCTCATTACAAAAGCAGTGAGACCTTTGAAGCTCCCCACCCTGAAATGTCCATCCTGCCTGGGTGAGTGAAAACACCCTTGCCCAGTGCAGGCTTTTGCCTCTTGCCCTCAAGAGTGCTGGCTCTCACCCTGGAGGGCCTGAAACACGTCTGTGGTGGCTGAACTGGTCAGGACCAGTCAGTCAATCCACTGGTAGCTGGTAGGTTTTCAGAGGGCACCTCTAAGGTGCCCTCGGGAGGCAGTTATTAATAAATCCCTCACTGGCGTCAGTGAGGGCTATAAATCTGAGATGTTTGATACAAAATATTCCTATATATTCAGAGAAGCCATCATGTAGCTGGGAAACCCGTAATGACCAGTGTCAAGCACTTGTATTTAAAATGGCTTCCTTGGTCTTAGAATTGACAAAGACATAGCAGGGGCATATCTGCTTATGCATATATGCCCTCACATGTAATATGATTCACCCTGTCTTAGGGCTGTAAGGCTGCTAGAGGGGTGACTTACATATATTGCATGCAGTGTTTAGGGGACATGGCAGATAGGCTATGTGCAAGGTCATGATTTCAATTTTGGGAGCACCTTGTCACGCAGCCTGCAATGGCAGTCTGCATAAGTTTGGTCCTGGGACCCTTAGAGTGGCACAAGTTGTGCTGCAGCTCTGAGGGGCCCTCTTGAGTACCCAAGCCCTAGGTACCAGGGGTACCATTTGCTAGAGACTTACAGGGGAGGTGAAGGGCCTGGTCACTTGGGGGATCAAGTGACCAGGTGTCTTGTTTTAGGGAAGGGACACCTGCACTGGGGTGGCGGTTAGCAGGAACACAGTGCACTTCAGTCAAAGTTGCATCTAAAAACTAGGCAAAAAGTGTGTGTGTGTGCGGGGCTACCACAACCAGAACCCAGCTCCCTACATTGTTTAAGGAGAATCCTCTGTTGTAGAGTGAGAGTTTGTTTTTGTTATTAAATCGGCAGAAGAGTTCTCTGTCCTCCCAAAATGTATCTAATGAATGATATGAATTAATCTGTAGGACCCATTGTGCCCTGCACTATGTATTATTCATCAGGTTCTGTGGAATACATGATGACCTTATCAGTTATCACTGGCCGAATTAGGCTGGTCAAAGAAAGCCAGTGTGTGAATGGGGCAGACCAAGAACCTACTACAAGTTTATTGCAGCTGCATTGTCAAACGCCAGACCTAAATAATGAGTGACAACACTACCTAAGTTCTGACTGATGGGTAGCAAGAGCAAAATACTTTAAGAAGTGCATCTCCTGGAGAGACTAAGAGGTTTATCTTAGAAGCACCTAAACTCAGAAAAACATCCATCACATTTTGTATTCCTTGCCACGCTATTTTGGGAGCCTGACAGCATAAGTATTTCATTTGTTTAAGTTTTCACTAGTTCTTACCAGGTACCAACCCTTTGATCTGTAGGTATAAATATCAACCACCTATCAAATGTATAATTTATTTGGGGAATTTGTAAAACACTGCCTTAATTGAAGCAGGTTCCAGGCACCATTAGGAAAAAGGAATTCTGAAACCCTCTTATGTTACAAGTTCAGCATGTGATGTATTTTGGGGAGAGGCAGGTTTTAGGTTATAAGAGCCTACCTAAAAGCTAATTGTTTTTCCTAGCTTCTTCTGAGGGAAGAGTCTTGTGTACTTTAGGAAACACTAGCAAATTCAGTTCTGCAGATCTCAGGTTCCAGTCGATACAATTTGTCTGAAATCATTGTGGAAGAAATAACAGGCCTTATTTATAAAGTTTCCAATCCAGCACGAAGAGAAACCTAAAGTTAACACACTCTTCCTCTGTTGATCAGTGAAGTGAGCAGGAATAATATGGATTTTCTAGCTGTGCCCCGGTACTGGGGAGGCCACAGCGTGCATTTTGCAATCTGTACAGTTCATTTAAACAATATTTTGGAGAGCTCAAATATGAGCTGTTGCATAATCTATGCATGTAAGTAAGATAACCAGAGCAAAACATTTTTATGCTTTAGGTTCTAGTAAAGCAAATATTTACATCAGGATGCACTAGTGAAGAAAGCCACTTTCACACCAGAATTGTAAGCTTTAATGGACACTTCATCATCAATGATTGTGCCCAAGTTCCTGACTTTGAAGACAGTTGTAGGGACATATCATAGTTGTGGAGGCCAGATTTATTTAAGAAGGCCTCAAATCTGTGTACCTGGGAAAACAAAAAAGTAGTGCTTGATTGTCTATACTAATCTCAGCCCCTTCTAATTACCCCGGGCCGCAATCCAGTCCATCATTTCTGCCCACCAAGCCACCTCAGAAGGAATCAGCCTAAAGAAATCATCCTTGATTCTGCTCCAATATTACCAGTCCAGCCCGCACTGCCTAGCCTAGTCCCTTCTGAATAGGAGCACAAGTAACTCCAGGCCTATTTTACCCTGCTTAGGCCTTGTTAGTACTGTGCTGCTTGGGTCCTACAGCACTATATGTTGGCATACACAAAAAGGAATGGGTGAATTGCTGTAATGATCTCAGCCACTAGTAATACCCAGGGCCACAATCCAGTCTACCCTCCAGCAATATCTGGTGGATGGTCACAATATCACGGTTGAAATATCAACCTGTGACAATGTCGACTCTACAATATTGACTATCACTATATTGTCAATTAAGTAGTTATGGAGTTAAGAACAGTAAATCTTTATTTTCCTATAAACCCACCTTACCAATATAGAGTATCCCTCTGAGATACTGACTGAAAAATACTGCATCAGCATAATGTCTTGATCAAACTATCATAACTAAAAACATTTTGTGGACCAAAACACTGAAGGTATGTATACATTTGTTTCTGTTATGCTTTGATATCGAAGCTTAAAATATTGTTAACGTTGATATCATTCTAATTAAGCTGTTTTGTTATATTGTATTTTATAATTGTATTTGTTATTGTAAATTGTATTTTCATAGTTTTGTTTTGGTAAAACAATGTATATTTTTATTCAGGCTGGTGGGTTTATTTAGAGATTGGGTGGATAGTGTACTATTCTAACTACACCCTAATCTTAGTTGATGAATATGTCAATTATTTTATAAATATGAATCATTTATATTTATAACTTTTAAAAATTATTTTAATTGTATTAATTGTGAGTCAATGTTTAATAATGGGATTGGTGTGTTATACATTATCATACATATAAATTGATATCAATTCATTAATGTAATAATTCTGCAAATTTGTAGTTGGAAATTGCTTGATAGTATACTTCATTAATATTAGAGGTTTAACAATATTTGTGTATATGGAATTTTAGTAATTTATGATGGGTTGTTGATGTTTAAAAAATAATACCTTATTAGTAATTAAACATTTAAATATGTACACTATAAAACAATGTTATTTGTGTGATTTATGTGTGTGTTTGGGCTATCTTTTTATTTAAAAATACTTTTAATCATTTTAATTTCTGAACAATTTTGCTAAATATTTACATTTTCGAAAATTATTTTAGTTTTTTCCTGATTTAAGATATTTTAAAGATTTTTAGTGTTTTACGTTTTTATTATAATTTCTTAAATATGTTTAGTGGGTACTTACATTATTTGAGTGTAGTGAATCTAGATCCCCAAATATGTGTGTTTCCCCAGTGTTTGTTTGACTGGAGTAAGAATAGTAAACTAGAGCCTCTTCAATGTATGCACTTTACCCAATGCTTGTTGGACTGGAGTTAGATCAGTAAATCTTTCCCCTCCCAATGTATGCATTTTCCCTAATGTTTGTCAGACTGGAGTTAGAATAGTAAATCATTCTCCCACAATGTATGCACTTTCCCTCCGTTTGGTGGATTGAAGTTAGAATCCTGACCTCTCCAACATATACACTTTTCCCAAAGTCTGTTACACTGGAGTTAGAATAGTAAATCTGAAATTGCCGCCCCATCGAAAGTATATATTGTTTCTAGTGTTTAGAATTCAGGATAGAAAATCTGACCTCTTCTAATCAGTGCTTAATTGGAGCCAATAGTTGGCAGTGGGGCCCATGGGCACTCATTTTCGTAGATTGGCACTTATTTGTCCTCATCAAACATTTTCCGAGACAAGAGAGAGAAAAAACACAAAGGGGAAAGAATAAGGAACAGAAAGAAACAAAAGCTGTCACAAATGGAGGAAGCAGTAACCTGGGAGATAGAGCTATAGAAGCAGGGAGTGTCTGGGAATGGATTAAAGAAAAGTGAGGTGGATTCAAGACTATGCTACCTTGGTATTCGGCTTGCCAACATTTAATAGCACTTGCCACGATCTTCTGAGCAGAGCTTTGGGCATCGGCACTCATTATCTTCGAAATTTAGCATTGCCTCAAATGATTACACTTTACCCAACGTTTGTTAAACTGCAGTTAGAAAATAAATGTATGAATACACTTTTTTTAGAGTTTCCTAAACCAGAGTTAGAACTCTGCCACCCCAATCTAGGCACTTTCCCCATTGTTTCTTAGACTGGATAAAGAATAGTAAATTTGATCTCCCCAATGTGTTCACTTTCCCCAACGTTTATTAAGACACAAGGAGTTAGAATAGTAGAACTTACTTCTCCATCCCCAATGTGTGCATTTTCCGCAAAGTTTGTTGGATTGCAATTAGAATGGCAAATCTTACACCTCCCAAAATTTTACGCCTCCCAAAATGTATGTATTTTCCCCAATATTTCTAGCATTGTAGTTAAAGTAGTACATTTAAAATTTTCTTGTTTTAAAAAAAATATTTTTAGATTGGAGTTAAGTTACAATTTTTTATTTCATTTTGGATTTTCTTAAAGATATTTTTAAGATTTGTTTAATTTGTTTATTAAAACGTATATTTTTTACGTACAGGGAGTGCAGAATTATTAGGCAAATGAGTATTTTGACCACATCATCCTCTTTATGCATGTTGTCTTACTCCAAGCTGTATAGGCTCGAAAGCCTACTACCAATTAAGCATATTAGGTGATGTGCATCTCTGTAATGAGAAGGGGTGTGGTCTAATGACATCAACACCCTATATCAGGTGTGCATAATTATTAGGCAACTTCCTTTCCTTTGGCAAAATGGGTCAAAAGAAGGACTTGACAGGCTCAGAAAAGTCAAAAATAGTGAGATATCTTGCAGAGGGATGCAGCACTCTTAAAATTGCAAAGCTTCTGAAGCGTGATCATCGAACAATCAAGCGTTTCATTCAAAATAGTCAACAGGGTCGCAAGAAGCGTGTGGAAAAACCAAGGTGCAAAATAACTGCCCATGAACTGAGAAAAGTCAAGCGTGCAGCTGCCACGATGCATCTTGCCACCAGTTTGGCCATATTTCAGAGCTGCAACATCACTGGAGTGCCCAAAAGCACAAGGTGTGCAATACTCAGAGACATGGCCAAGGTAAGAAAGGCTGAAAGACGACCACCACTGAACAAGACACACAAGCTGAAACGTCAAGACTGGGCCAAGAAATATCTCAAGACTGATTTTTCTAAGGTTTTATGGACTGATGAAATGAGAGTGAGACTTGATGGGCCAGGTGGATGGGCCCGTGGCTGGATTGGTAAAGGGCAGAGAGCTCCAGTCCGACTCAGACGCCAGCAAGGTGGAGGTGGAGTACTGGTTTGGGCTGGTATCATCAAAGATGAGCTTGTGGGGCCTTTTCGGGTTGAGGATGGAGTCAAGCTCAACTCCCAGTCCTACTGCCAGTTCCTGAAAGACACCTTCTTCAAGCAGTGGTACAGGAAGAAGTCTGCATCCTTCAAGAAAAACATGATTTTCATGCAGGACAATGCTCCATCACACGCGTCCAAGTACTCCACAGCGTGGCTGGCAAGAAAGGGTATAAAAGAAGGAAATCTAATGACATGGCCTCCTTGTTCACCTGATCTGAACCCCATTGAGAACCTGTGGTCCATCATCAAATGTGAGATTTACAAGGAGTGAAAACAGTACACCTCTCTGAACAGTGTCTGGGAGGCTGTGGTTGCTGCTGCACGCAATGTTGATGGTGAACAGATCAAAACACTGACAGAATCCATGGATGGCAGGCTTTTGAGTGTCCTTGCAAAGAAAGGTGGCTATATTGGTCACTGATTTGTTTTTGTTTTGTTTTTGAATGTCAGAAATGTATATTTGTGAATGTTGAGATGTTATATTGGTTTCACTGGTAATGAAAAATAATTGAAATGGGTATATATATTTTTTTGTTAAGTTGCCTAATAATTATGCACAGTGATAGTCACCTGCACACACAGATATCCCCCTAACATAGCTAAAACTAAAAACAAACTAAAAACTACTTCCAAAAATATTCAGTTTTGATATTAATGAGTTTTTTGGGTTCATTGAGAACATGGTTGTTGTTCAATAATAAAATTAATCCTCAAAAATACAACTTGCCTAATAATTCTGCACTCCCTGTATTTATTGTTTGGTTATGTGGTTTAGGGGTTGATTTACATTTTGGCAGACCACTGTAGAAGGTCTACCAAACTCAAAGTCCGTCCACATCATTGCGAGATGGGTGGACCATCAGCTCCATAGGCTCCCTTACGGAAAGCTACCTCTGACGGCCCAAAAGCGTAGGGACCGTCAGAGTAAAGCCATCACACCACCCACTTTACTTAGAGTGGATGTTTTTTTTTCTGTCCGTCACAGCCAGGAAAAAAATGGCAGTGAGGGACAGAAAAAAATAATGACCACGACATCCAGGGAGAAAAGTTAAATATGTTTATATTTATAAACAAGCATTTGCAATGCAACGGGTCTCGCATTTGCACAAGTTAGAGCTATTAACGTTGTAAATTCCTAACCGGACATTTCTTGCCACACAAATTAAAAGAAAAAAACAAAGCGCTACGTAAAATGCTGTGTGATCGTGCTGAAATTGAAAATGAAAAAACAGAGCGTGATCGCGCTATATAAACCCCAGCGTGATCGCGCTGCTTGGAAAATAAAAGGATAAAGTAGTCCGGAAACCATGCTGAAAACATGGAGCCTCATATGTTTTCAGTAGTTTACCGGTGCTGTGTAGGTGGACTAAACACCGGAAAAGGCATGATTTATGCATGCCTTTCACGAATGAAAGCAAGCAGATTTTAAAAGGCAAGCCTACGAACCAATGAAAGTGGCTGACGTGACAAGGGAGTGGTTAGAAGCCCAAAGAGAGATTACTGCAAGGGACGGAGCGCTTTGCGCTCGCCCCTAAAAGAGTATTAAAATTATGAATATTTACTTTGTGCATTTTTTTCAACATCAATTAGTGTTATATTTTTCTACTTACAAATAATTGCTTGTAAAATAAATGTATTTTAACTTATAAATAATATTTCTATATCAATCACTACATTAGTTTAAAGTTATTTTAAAGTTACATGACCCTGGAATTCTCAAACAAGCGTTCGAAAGCAATGTTTAAAATAGGTAACACAAATGAACTAAAAACGAGATACAATACTTCGCTTTGTCGACCCACTTGAGAAGATAATAAGAACTTTATACTTATTTCATGTTGACGCTAACCACTGCACTTTAGCTGCATGATATGGTTCTTGTGTTTTTAGTATTAATCGTCATCAAAGTAAGGCTGCATGGTCCTGAATTTTTGGCAAGAACTGAAAAATTTCCCAGCCTCCGTCACTAATGACGCATTATTCAAATATAGATCTTGCCATTAAATAAATGCAAAGCAAGTCGCCTTTTCAGTCAGTTCCTGGCAGGATGTCTGATGTCTAGTTTATTTTATGGGCTTGGAAGAACAGGGACCAAAGCCTTCCCGGTTTTAGCAAGGGCAGGGGGCGGTGACCTCTGTCCCGGTTCGGATCACTTAAACACATATACAGAAAACAGTGTAGGTGTTCCTGTCTTGTAAAGAAGTACTAGCCCCTGCAGAGAGGGTAAATACCTCTAGTAAATCACTGCGGCTTCAGAATAATTTTTCAGCCAAATGTTTCAGGCTGACACATATTTAGTGATCGAAGAATAATAACAGTGTACTTTAGTTTTTTTTTGGGTTTGTTCTTTTAGGTATCTTTCCATATCTCACGTGATCAAATCACTATGATCAGTGAAATTGCCCTCAATCGTGCAAAAATGCAAAGAAACTTAAGGAATTAAATACTAGTGTTGCCTTGTGCATCTGCTTTGGAAAGCTCTTGCACATGATTCCCGTAAAAAGGAAAACAGACTGTGAATGAAGGAGACAATGTGGGGTAAGTAGTTATCTGTGTCTACACAATCTGCAGTATTGTAGTCATCACAATGGTTTTGTTCTATTTAAAATGTATTTATTTTTCTGAACTGTCAGCATTGTTTTCTAAAGTGCTTTGAGGAAATACATTGGAGAACAACAAATGAATAAATATTAAGGTGTTGAAAACGTTATGTAATACAGAAATCCAGACAGTATAACAAGAACAGTACAATGGCTTATATATGTGAGTGTGAGGATATATAACAATGTGCACCAAACAAGAAGTACTCCGTGATAGTGAGTATGTGGACCTTTATTTCTAATTTCCAGCACGGGCTCCATTGGTAAGTGTGAAACTGAAGGCCCTCATGAGGCTGGTGTTCTCCCCCCTTAGGTGTGCATTCCTGTTGGGCAGGTATCTGGGGAGGACCTCTCCTCAAGTGCAGGGGACAGAACCAAGGATTGCCCAGGAGTAAGACATGCAGCATCGGGTCTGTCTTGAACCACCATGGCATGTTCCCCTGGGGACCCAGTTCGCTTTTTACCGTTCAGAAATACAGATTGGCCTGCATCTATCAGGGACACAGTGGACTCTAAGAGAAGTACAGAAGGAGACAGCCACGCTGGAACGGCATGACAGTGTGTTTGCACACATTGAGTAGTTCTCTACCAAGTTCTGGGAGGGTGCTGACTGAAAGTTCTGGTCACAAGCCAGACAGGAGGCCTGGAAGTTCTAGGATTTGGAGATGCCGAGGCTCAGCTTTGCCCTGCCCTTGAGAATGTTGTTCATTTCCATTGTGGGTTAAATGTGCCCCTTAGTATGAGAAACCAGAGGAACAGGACGTAGGGTAGACATTTCGAAGATGTGCAGAAGAAAGTACTGTCAGAATGAATGAACTCATCAAACGAAGGCTATGTGGCGTGCCCCTTTCCAGAAGGTCTGGGTGATGCCACTCTCTCCACTGAAGTGGATGTGGCACATTTTTCTCTTGTGGAAGTATGCACGTTTTAAATACAGGAGATCAGCACATTGATGTTGGTGCCTGTGCTCATTCAGAGGGACACTTACAATTCCTGGAATGCTGAAACACCATATGGAGACATAATGGGAAACTGTTAATGAGGCATTGCAGACCGCCGTCCCTCGAGCACTGCAATTTCATAACATACTGTTTTTTTCATTTTTTTCCTACGATGGAGGGGGAACTACGCCCAACCCTCTGGCATTCAATCCACTGAGGGGATAAGGAGTTTGACTACTGTAGAGGTGGTGCACAGTTTGGTTGTTGATGAGGTGGTGGACTTCTGTTTGGCATCAATGAGAGTTCCTGATGTGTAATATAAGTATGGTGATGATTGGTATTGACTTGGGCAGAGTTATAAAAAGGTTGGTGGAGAGGTAGTAATCCAGAGGAACATTCCTGTAAATTTGTGGGTTGGTGATTATTCGTTTATTTTTTTCGAAAGCGCATGTTCTTAACTGGCCATCATGGCGCTAGGTCTAGGAGTTTTAAAAGTGATCAGGCTGGAGAAGACAAGGATACAACTAAAGTTTTCAGACATCTATGAATTTGCCCAAACTTTCGAGTATGGCATAGCCTCATGGTAATGAATTCCAGAGCTGGGTGGGCACAGATCTGAACAACCTGCTGCTTCACTAGGCCTGCTTGAAAAGAGGGACCCTAAGCTATCACCGCAGCCTCCAGGGCTATAAGTCCTGCATGACCAGGACCAAAAGCCTCGCCGCTTTGGGGTAATTAGATAGTGTTCTCTGTGAAGGTTTCAGAGGCAAAGATTATGCTTGGTAAGGTAGCTTGGCAAGCCTTCAGTGGGAGTAGACATCACATTTCTCCTTTGGAGCAACACTTTCATGGCCTTTGAGAGATAGGTGGTATACCTTCAGCAGACACAGAGTCCTGAAGCTCAGACTGCCAGGTGAGCTGCCAGGTGAGCACCTCCTCTAGACAGTCGGTGGCTCTTGTAAAGGAAGCTCTTAATTCACTACGGTGAAGAGGAGTAGTGATGCAGGAATTCACCGACACTGGTTTTGGAGGAATGGTAATATCAGGAAGAGTTAGTTGTGTTTAATGCTAGCCTCTTTAATTATATTGGTCCCAATACCCCCTGAAGGACACCTTTGATTCAGCATTTCATCACAAACTGTGTGGCCAGGTAACCTGCTTTGAGTCTAAGTTGTAGGTGGAAAGCAGTCTCTATCAGTCCTCTTCTGCAGGGTATAGGACGAAAAGTCTTCATGAAATATTTACCATAGTGAGACAATGTATTTTAAATAAAGGCATGAACTTACACTGTATAGTTACAAATGTAAAGTGTACAAATCAATACAAACTAAAGGGCAGATTGTTTTAATCAATCAAATGTGGAGCACCCGCATCTTCTAAGTTTCAAGTTATTTTGAATATGAAGTCCTACATATTTATAAAAAGCGAAAACCCAGCATACCTCTGCACTGTGGCTGCCTGCGTCTCACGCAGGGCGACAAATTGGGCAGGCAGCAGCTTAATGCAGCACTCCCCTGCCAGGCTATATACTCTTCCACTCACATCACCTTTACCGTGGGATGGTTGGAGCTGCTGGGAGGAGTGGTTACATTTGGAAAGGAAGGCCAAAATCCCTTCCGTGAGGTCACTTAAGGGGTGGGAGCGACTAGGGTTATTTGCAGTGGTTATTGTGGGCATTGTATTTGGGTCTTGCGGGGGATAGCCTCTACAGGGTATATTAGGAACTTCAAATGCAC
The DNA here is from genome assembly GCF_031143425.1 of Pleurodeles waltl. NCBI lineage: Eukaryota > Metazoa > Chordata > Amphibia > Caudata > Salamandridae > Pleurodeles > Pleurodeles waltl. Next base: position 974,029,655 of record NC_090439.1, read on the forward strand.
TGCATCTCACCCTTTTTGCTTTCACTGATTTTCACTGGCCTGCTACTGTACTTATTCCAAACCTTGGTAGCAATCCTATCCCCTAGTTAGGCCAGCCATTTATATCATAAGGGCATTAGTCTAGTTCATACTGTGGGGAACTGTTACAAGCTGAGGGAAGCTAACACTGGATTATTAACTTGTGTTCATGTTCATTGAGTTAAGACTGACATGCAAGTTTCCATTTTAGGAAAACATTATGCCAGTTTCTTAACTTCACAAGTCAACCCTCTACCATAGGATGGTTGGGTAGGCAGATGTTCCAGGAGAGGGTGTTCGTCATGAAGAAATGCAGTTTTTTGGGCTGCCTTTGACAATATGCTGACTTAAATCGCACAAGTCGAGCCAGACCAGTATTAGATAGAGTTTTGCCACTAATTATGCTTGTCATAGGAGGTTGACCTGACTAAGATATTTTATTCTGAGGGACCAGAGTCTGCTAGTTTACAGATATTAAGGTGAGCAAATGTATTCAGAACAAAGTGCAGGTGTGGAGAAGGCATGGGCAAAATGGTTGGCCTTACCTAGAGAAGTTATGTTACACAAATTTATAACACATATGGCTGCCCTAGAAAGGGCCTCCCAGCTCATCTACCGCAGATAGCAAGGAAGAGACAGGTAGTCCTAAAACAGGTATTAAGCTGTTTCCTGAAAGTAGAGTAATTGGGATTACCACTCAGGCTTATCAGGAGTTTATTCCACAAACTTGGACCCAGAACGCGGAAAGAGCTTCTTTTCTGACACACTAACTTAAATTATGGTATCACAAGCAAGTTGAGCCCAACATTTAGCTGCACTAAAGGCAAAAGTTCAGGATGCTTCCCATTCCGCTAATGTTGGCTGCAACTAAACTACAGGGCCCCTCATCAGAGATTCTTGAAGAGCCTCAGTAGACTTCCCTGGGCAACTGCACTTGACCAACTGGCAGTTGAATATTACCCAGTTAAACTCATCACTGATATAACCTCTCCAATCCCCCACTGCTGCAACATTCATAAGTAAGATGACAGCAAGCAGACTACTTCACTGAAATCAGCATGTACTGATGTCATAGGTACAAGTTTGGTCCCAGTGGACTTACTCTGCCCTCCACATCCTTGCAAGAACTAAAAGGGCGCACTTTGAGCAGTGAGAACGACTGCCTTTTGGTAAGATCAACATATTTGCATGTCTGATGGCAAGAAAACAAAAACAATAAGCACAATTTACCAAACCAAACTGAGTAACAGGTTTTTGGCTATACAAAGGCACTTCCAGGCCAAGTTCTGTCTGACACCATACCTTGGGAATATTCAGCTGGTGACAGGATTTCAAAAAGGAAGCCCCACAGTGGTGGTTGGTGGTATTAAAAACTGGTGGCGCGCTACATATGTTTACATTACATGCATTACAAAAAACACATTACAATAAACAATTAAAAAAGAGAAAAATGAACTTTCACTTACCTTATCCTGCAGCACGACCTCGATGCTCTCCAGTCCTGGGCTCCAGACTCCTCTGAGCGCGACGTGACATCATAAAGCCAACTACCTTTTCCAATCCAGATATTCCACTCATGCTGTTAGGCAACATAAGTGAAGCGTCTGGATTGGCTGGAGCAGGCTGGCCCAGCGCTCCTAAAGGCACTGGAGCCCTGTGCCTGCTCTCCAACTCAGCTGTCAGAGACAGCTGGGTTGAGAAGTTTCAATTGCACATGCCGGTTGGCCGTAGCAAGGTAGCTGGCTAAACATACATGCGCACTTCAAACAAAGGAGCTACTCCTCATTACTCCCAATCAGCAGCAATGACGCACTGGCCCGCCCCCACACTGTTTAGCAGAGAGTACAAAATAAAACGGTAATAAAATCATGTGTTTACCATTTTATTTTCAGTCTTTCTGCAGCAGTGTCAGGGGGCAATGCTCCTCCGCTCCTATGGAGGAACCGCTACTGCCTACACATCCATGCCACAGTCCACTTCTCTCATAGGCAATTACATTCAACAGATTTTGGCGGCTATTTGATGAAGGTAAACCTACAAAAGGTAGGAAAATTTTGACAATCCACTCACTACTAAGCTAACTGTTTGGAAGCACTAAAGCTCTGGGCATTGTCTAAGCCTATGGGCCATATGGATTAGGAAGTTAGCACCATCACTGGTAGCAGTAAAGCCCAGAGTTGTAAGACTTTGGTACCCAGAAGTGCTTCTGTTCAACAATAAAAATGCCAAGATAACTCTGACGATTAAAATTCCTGCTGGAGAGAGATCTGAGTTTTTTCTAGGGGCAGTTTTGACTCATTCAAAAGTAGCGCAGAGGGTTAATGTGCCTACTGCAAAAAAACGTGTACCATGCAGATCACAGAACTGAGTGAGTTATGAGTAGCGGGCTATGGAGAGATGAGAGGCACTGTTGGAGGGTGGTAGTAAGGGAATCCGTGGAGGAGGTAACTGGGAGCAGGGCAAAAAATTTCACACCGGGCATCACCAGCACCAAAGCTGGCCCAAATTGAAACCATGCCAAGGATGCACTGTCAATGAAATAAAACATTACAACTAGTGCTGACCTGGCCTATAGGGCAATAAGGCAGTGCCTGATGGGCTGATCTGAGAGGTCAGTGTGTGGGTCAGTTTTCTTGCTGCTTGTGGGCCTGTTTTATGGGTTGGCAGGCTGTTTTTTACTGTTGATTTCCCTGATATTGCCACACACATTGCCTGGAGTAAGCACAAATCAAATCATAAACATTTATAAAGCGCGCTACTCACCCGTGCGGGTCTCAAGGCGCTAGGGGGAGGGGGTTACTGCTGCTCGAAGAGCCAGGTCTTGAGTAGTCTCCGGAAAGCGGAGTGGTCCTGGGTGGTCCTGAGGATGGTGGGGAGGGAGTTCCATGTCTTGGCCGCCAGGTAGGAGAAGGACCTCCCACCCGCCGTGGTGCGGCGGATGCGAGGGACGGCGGCGAGAGCGAGGTTGGCGGAGCAAAGAGGACGGGTGGGTGTGTAGAAGCTGAGGCGGCGGTTGAGGTATTCGGGTCCCTTGTTGTGGAGGGCTTAGTGTGCGTGGGTGAGGAGTCGGAAGGTGATCCTTTTGTTGACGGGAAGCCAGTGCAGGTGTCTCAGGTGGGCGGAGATGTGGCTGTTGCGGGGTATGTTGAGGATGAGGCGGGCGGAGGCGTTTTGAATTTGTTGCAGACGTTTCTGGAGTTTAGCGGTGGTTCCTGCGTATAGGGTGTTGCCGTAGTCCAGGCGGCTCGTGACGAGGGTGTGGGTCATGGTCTTTCTGGTGTCGCAGGGGATCCAACGGAAGATCTTTCTGAGCATGCGGAGGGTGAGGAAGCAGGAGGATTATACGGCGTTGACTTGTTTGGTCATGGTGAGAAGTGGGTCCAGGATGAAACCGAGGTTGCGTGCGTGGTCTGAGGGGGTCGGTGCGGTGCCAAGGGCCGTGGGCCACCAGGAGACGTCCCAGGCGGTCGGGGTGTTTCCGAGGATGAGGACTTCCGTTTTGTCTGAGTTCAGTTTCAGACGGCTGAGTTTCATCCAATCTGCGACGTCTTTCATTCCATCTTGCAGGTTGGTCTTGGCGCTGGTGGGGTCCTTGGTGAGGGAAAGTATCAGTTGAGTGTCGTCGGCGTAGGAGGTGATGATGATGCTGTGTTTGCATACGATGTCGGTGAGGGGGCTCATGTAGACATTGAAGAGAGTCGGGCTGAGCGAGGAGCCTTGTGGGACGCCGCAGATGATCTCGGTGGGGTCTGAGCGGAAAGGTGGGAGGTAGACTCTTTGGGAGCGGTTGGAGAGGAAGGAGGTGATCCAGTCCAGGGCCTGTCCTTGGATCCTGGTGGAGCGGAGGCGGGTTATTAGGGTGCGGTGACAGACGTGTCGAAGGCAGCCGAGAGGTCGAGGAGGATGAGTGCGACTGTTTCTCGGTTGTCCATCAGGGTTCTGATGTCTGAGATGAGGGCGGTTTCTGTGCTGTGATTGGCTCGGAATCCGGACTGAGAGGGGTCGAGTAGGCTGTTGTCTTCAAGGAAGTTGGTAAGTTGCTTGTTGACGGTCTTCTCTATGACTTTGGCAGGGAAGGGGAGGAGCGAGATGGGGCGGAAGTTCTTCAGGTCGCTTGGGTGCGCCGTAGGTTTTTTCAGTAGGGCGTTGACTTCAGCGTGTTTCCAGCTCTCTGGGAAGGTAGCAGACGAAAACGAGCTGTTGATGATGGTCTGGAGGTGCGGGGCGATGATGTAGTCGGCTTTGTTGAAGATGAAGTGTGGGCAGGGGTCAGAGGGGGCACCGGAGTGGATGGAGTTCATGGTGGCTTTGGTCTCTTCCGTGTTGATGTGAGTCCAGGCGTTGAGAGTGATGGCTGGGGTTGTAGGTTCTGTGGTGGTTGGCTGGGTCTGGTGTCCGAAGCTGTCGTGTAGGTCGGTGATCTTACGATGGAAGAAGGTGGCGAGGGAGTTGCAGAGGTCTTGTGAGGGCGTGATGGCGTTGGAGTTGGCGTTAGGGTTGGAGAGCTCTTTTACTACGTTGAAGAGTTCTCTGCTGTTGTGGCTGTTTTTGTCCAGTCTGTCTGTGAAGAAATTTCTTTTGGCGGCACGGATCAGTTGGTGGTGTCCGCGGGTAGCGTTCTTGAGGGCAGTCATGTTCTCTGCGGTGTGGTCCTTGCGGCAGGCTTTCTCGAGGGTGCGGCAGGTTTTCTTTGATTCCTTAAGGGTGTCGGTGAACCAGAGAGGTTTTTTGGTGTTGGTCTGTCTTGGGAGGCGTCTGAGGGGAGCGAGGTTGTCTGCGCAGTTGGTGATCCAATTCGTGAGGCTGAGGGCTGCGTCGTTGGGGTCGGAGGGGAAGGTGGGTTGGTTGTCGTTGAGAGTGGAGAGAAGCTGTTCCTCGGGGATTTTGTTCCGCTGTCGATGTGGGATGGGTTGTGTGCGGAGGTGGCGAGTCTCGCGTCGGAAGGTGAAGTGGACACATCTGTGGTCGGTCCAGTGTATAGCGGAGGAGTGGCTGAAGGATACGTGGTTGCTGGCGGAGAAGATGGGGTCGAGCGTGTGTCCGGCGATGTGGGTGGGGGTGTTCACCAGTTGCTTGAGGCCGAGGTTGGCGAGGTTGTCGAGCAGGGCGGTGGTGTTGGGGTCGTTGTTCTGTTCCAGGTGGAAGTTGAGGTCCCCGAGGAGAATGTAGTCCGGCGAGGCAAGGGCGTGCGGGGAGATGAAGTCGGAGATAGAGTCGCTGAAGAGGGCGCGGGTTCCAGGGGGTCGGTAGATGAGAGTTCCTCTGAGGGTGGTCCTGGGGTCTGTGTGGATCTGGAAGTGCAGGTGTTCGGCGGCGAGGGGGGTGTCTTCAGTGGAGGTGGTGACGTTGATGGAGTCCTTGAAGACGATGGCGATTCCTCCTCCTACTTGGTTGGTGTGGTCTTTCCTGGAAATCTTGTAGCCTTCGGGGATGGCTATGGCGATGTCGGGGCCGAGGAGGCAATCATCCAGGTCTCAGTGATGAAGGCGATGTCCGGTGCGGTGGAGTCCAGGAGGTCCCAAAATTCAACGGCGTGCTTGTGGACCGAGCGTGCGTTGATCAGGATGCATTTGAGGTGGTTGTTAGCGCATGGGCTGGCGGGCGTGGTGTTTTCGTGGTGGAAGGTGAGTTTGCAGGTGTGACATACGAAGGGTCCGTGGGTAAGTTTCGGGTTGGCTTGGAAGCAGGTACTGGAGCGCCCCGGGTTGAGGGCGTGGAGGGTGGCGGGGTCATAGCGGTGCTGCAGGGTTTGGGAGTGCTGGTGGCCAGGGGTCGTGGCGCTGGGCGCGGTCCAGGCGCGGACGGGCGCAGACGGGCTTGCCTTTGGCGTGCCAGCGGCATGGCCGCACAGCGGTCGCCAGAAGAGGAAGGAGGGGGGGGAGGGGTCAGCTGGGGGCGGGGGGCAGGAGTGGGCCGACGAATGGGAGCAGGGGGGGCGGGGGCGAGCAGGAGGTGGCGGCGGGAAAGCGGAGGGTGGGGGGTCAGGTAGAGGGGAGAAAAGATAGGGGAGGGGGGGTTAAAGGTGGCAGGGAGTTAGGAAGAAAAGATAGGAAGATAGGGGAGGGGGGGTTACAGAGGTGGAGGGGAGTGAGGAAGGTCAGAGAGAAGAGTCAGGAGCAGAAGAGAGAAGAGAGAAGAGAGAAGAGAGAAGAGCCCAGAAGAGGGTAAAGAAGAAGAGGAGCGAGGAGCAGAAGAACAGAAGAGAGAAGAGCCAAGAAGAAGGTAAAGAAGAAGAGGAGCAGAAGATCAGAAGAGAGAAGAGCCCAGAAGAAGGTAAAGAAGAAGAGGAGCAGAAGAGAGAAGAGCCAGGGAGAAGGTAAAGAAGAAGAGGAGCGAGGAGTCCAGAGCAGAAGAACAGAGGAGAGAAGATCCAAGAGGAAGGGTAAAGAAGAGGAGGAGAGAAGAGTCAAGGAAGAGGAGTCCGGCAGAAGAGGAGAGCCCTGAGAAGCAGAGGATACAAAGTACACAGAAGAAGAACACAGATGAAGTACCAAGAAGAAGAGTACAGATGAAGAACACAGAAGAAGGACAAAGAAGAAGAAAGCACTCGCAGGTCGCGGTGCAGAAGAGAAGGAAGAAACACAGATGAAGTACAAAGAAGAAGAGTACAGATGAAGAACACAGAAGAAGGACAAAGAAGAAGAAAGCACACGCAGGTCGCGGTGCAGAAGAGAAGGAAGAAACACTGATGAAGTATACAGAAGAAGAACACAGATGAAGACAGAAGAAAGAACATGCAGGACGGGGTGCAGGGAAGAAAAGAAGAACACAGATGAAGAATACAGATGAAGAGCACAGAAGAAGATCAAAGATGAAGAAAGAAGCAGGAGAGGAGGTGAGTAGCGCGGGGCAGGGCGAGGGGCTGGGTGGGGTACTTACTGTATTTTCACAGGACTTGCTTGGAGGTTTCAGGAGCCTGGGCTGGTGGAGCTGCAGCGGCAGAGGGAGCGACCTACCCTCGGGTCAAGGGTCGCTAACTCTGTCGCGCAGCGGCCGCCATAAGAGGGAGGAGGGAGGGAGGAGGGGTCAGCTGGGGGTGGGGGGCGGGAGTGGGGCGACGAATTGGAGCAGGGGGGGGCGGGGGCGAGCAGGAGGTGGCGGCGGGAAATCGGAGGGTGGGGGGGTCAGGTAGAGGGGAGAAAAGATAGGGGAGGGGGGTTAAAGGTGGCGGGGAGTTAGGAAGAAAAGATAGGAAGATAGGGGAGGGGGGGTTACTGAGGTGGAGGGGAGTGAGGAAGGTCAGAGAGAAGAGTCAGGAGCAGAAGAGAGAAGAGCCCAGAAGAGGGTAAAGAAGAAGAGGAGCGAGGAGCAGAAGAACAGAAGAGAGAAGAGCCAAGAAGAAGGTAAAGAAGAAGAGGAGCAGAAGAACAGAAGAGAGAAGAGCCCAGAAGAAGATAAAGAAGAAGAGGAGCAGAAGAGAGAAGAGAGAAGAGCCAGGGAGAAGGTAAAGAAGAAGAGGAGCGAGGAGTCCAGAGCAGAAGAACAGAGGTGAGAAGATCCAAGAGGAAGGGTAAAGAAGTGGAGGAGAGAAGAGTCAAGGAAGAGGAGTCCGGCAGAAGAGGAGAGCCCTGAGAAGCAGAGGATACAAAGTACACAGAAGAAGAACACAGATGAAGTACCAAGAAGAAGAGTACAGATGAAGAACACAGAAGAAGGACAAACAAGAAGAAAGCACACGCAGGTCGCGGTGCAGAAGAGAAGGAAGAAACACAGATGAAGTATACAGAAAAAGAACACAGTTGAAGACAGAAGAAAGAACACGCAGGACGGGGTGCAGGGAAGAAAAGAAGAACACAGATGAAGAATACAGATGAAGAGCACAGAAGAAGATCAAAGATGAAGAAAGAAGCAGGAGAGGAGGTGAGTAGCGTGGGGCAGGGCGAGGGGCTGGGCGGGGGGGGGGGGTACTTACTGTATTTTCGCAGGACTTGCTTGGAGGTTTCAGGAGCCTGGGCTGGTGGAGCTGCAGCGGCAGGGGGAGCGACCTACCCTCGGGTCAAATGCATGCGACATACCCTACAAATGCATGCAGCCTCCGCTGCCTTATAGAACACCTATGCAATGTGCCTTCACAAGCTCAAAAACTGCCCCGATTTGCAGATGTGGGTCACTTTTTTTTTTACTGTTTGATTCACTAATGTGGGCCACTTTTATTATGGTGCCCAAGCCTATTGTCTGTCCCAGTCCGATCACTATCCTGTTCAGGGTCCAAACAATTTTTTTTTATTAAGTAGAAGATAAGACCCCATCCTCTTGCTACGCTCTATGGTCTGAAACAACACATCCCCAACTCCCCACCCCAGCTTCTTAATCCAGAAGTTTCCTCACTCCTCAACTTCTGGAAGGAACAGTGCAGCCATGTGCCACCCTTCAGATGACAGGCCCTCATACTGTCTGTCATCCCTCTCCTCTGTACATCTACAGTCTACACTCACAATTTACGGTGCACTGGTGATTTGTAGCTACTGTTCTTCCATCTATACCCCTTGCCCACAAACATCATTATATATGGAGGATTGCATTACCCTATCCAATGAAATGAGCTCTGGGAAGCACACACTGTCTCACTTTCATGGAACACACATTCCCTTGCATTGTTTAACATCTGCAAGTCAATGCAAATGGTCGACATATGTAAGTCCCAAAAGTTTTCCATCTCTCCATCGGACTCACATAGGAATGCAATAGCCTGATACAGCCTATCAGAGCAGTAATACAGTCAAATCCCGCCTCTATTTACCCTTTGTTGTTCATCCAAAGACCTGCAGACTGTGACCTCGTGGACTTGCTGAATTAGCAAAGAGCTCTTTTTCACGATGACTAAAGATCACATCATCCAGCATGGGTGAAAAAACGCCAAGAACACCTGCAGTCGGTACAGCTGTTTAGTTCCACAACTCATTCTGGGGCACAAGCCCGGAGTACCACCAAGTGCAACTACACACACAGGCTTGGCTTACCTTATAAGGCTGCACTCTCGTTGATCCTAGGAATTTGTAAACATGTTGGATCATATAAGGTGATTTTCACCCATAAATGTTTCAAAATGGGGCTAGAGAATCTTATAAAATGTTTTTATAAGTCCTTCTATTGGTCCAGCAATGAGTACAATGGGAGTACTCTCCCTGGGCTGCAGTATTACCTGCTGTTTAATCAGCATCCAAAACAAAAATGATTGAAAACCCTAAGCAAGATTTTCACCCACAGAAGCCACTGGTGCAGTGCAGGATCTTCTGTGTACTGGTGTTCAAAATCAGGGGTGACTGGTAGCCAGTCACCGGTGAGGATACAGTTTAAAAACAGTTGAGGACCAAACATTTCTATATGCTTTTATGTGTACTAGTGGGCTAGCATCTCCTTTAGCACCCGTAGGAGCTACCTTTAAATTGGGAGCCCGTATCTCAAAATCTTACAGTCGCAGTATAGATTTTCTGGCGTTGGCTGCAGTTACAGCACCAGGGCATCCATTGAGCACAATGGCTTCACCAGTTCCCTATCAGATCTGAAATTTAGGGCAAAGGCCTCAACCGCAAGGGTGATAAAGATGGTTGAGACAGCTGCAGGGTAAAGATGCTGTTCTCCAGTCAAGGGAACCAGACCCCATGCTGGGATTCAGAAGACAGATTTGCTGCTGGTTCTCCTGGGATCCAGCAGGGGAGAGATACGGGCACTTTACCTTTACGTGACAGGTTAGTGAGTGTGCAGGGTCACAGGTCAACAAAGACAGCAGGCATTGCTGCCACATGACCCAAATGATGTTTCTCTCAGATTTTTGTCTTTTGACCAGCTGTTTTGAGGGGATCTCGTGGCTCATGGGTGATATTTGTCTATTGAGGCATTTTGTACATAGATTCTCCAGCCAGACTGCCATTTTGAGGTCTTCCTAGGACTAGAGTGCCCCTCTTTCTATCAGCTGCAGACCAGCTCCTCATGCAGAATGTTGCTTTGCATATCCTTTATTGAAGAGCTGCTGAGATGAGCAAACCCTTCCATGCCAGTCAAGTGGAAACTGAATACCAAGGAATGTTCCCTTATTTAAAACAAACACATGGAATCTGACGCCCATCATATTCCATAACACAAGTCTACGTGAAGCGCAGGAGCAATATAACAGAACAATAAGCTCTCCTCGGGTCACAGTAGCAAAGCTTCACACAGGAATCCAGGCTTGGGCCCAATCTGGAGGATGACCTAATCAGACCTGCAGTTTGTTTGTTTAACACTGATGCACACAAAGTGTCCCAGTAGTGCAACAAGTACACCCTACTGGCTGAGGAGGGCCAGTGTTTAACTTTCTGCAGCAGCCAAAGCAGATTAGTGACTTTTTCAATGTTCAAAAACTAGAATGGGTGTAATAATCTGGGGAGGGTGGGAGGATTTATCAGACTCACACACAGCAGGTTTTAAAGTGGGAGGAGTGGGGAGAGGCAAGCTAGATATTAATGCTTTGATTTTTTTGGCCAGAAAAACAAAGTTCAGGATCTGGCCAATGCACTGCACTGTGAGGCTCCATGCAGCTCAAAAGTGCCCCAAGGCAGACAGAGATGCTGTGACCAGTCCTGCTTGTGTCCCGCAGTTGCAGTGGCACAGTAAAGTAAAGCTTTCCTAATTAGTATTAAGTTAGCATTTAGTTGCAATATATTGGTTCTTATATTTGACAAACAACAAAACTCCCAATATTCAGTCTGATTGAATAAAACAACAATTTTGTCAAGCCGAGTCTTGTGCCTTTCCTTCTACTAAATTGGATAGATGTTCCTCTTCTTTTCAATGAATAAACTGAAATAAAATGCTGGAGTTGTAGGAAGTAGATGTTTTCCACTTTGCTCAGTTGGTAGCATGCCAAGTATGTATGGTCCAAGTGTAATAAGCAATGGCAAAGTCAATACTGAAAGAGCAATGTAACTCGATTTTCCAATGCAAACTGATAATGTCAAACGTATAGAACACAGTTATCTATACTTTCAAGATGACCATCATTTGGAAATTGGGTTACTGGTTGACTGGGGTGTGAGCCCTGGTCAAGCAACAACCACAATCCTAGCCGGGGTAAGGCATAAGCAACCTCAAATTAACCTGTGCTCAAACCACTGGTAGACTGGCACAAAGCAGTCAGGCTTAACTTAGAGGTAATGTATAAAGGGTGCTACACTTCAATCAGTAGCACAGTGAAAACACCACACAAAAAGATCCCCGCCAGATTAAAAAAATAGAGCAAAATGAAATAAATAAAACAAGACCAAAATGACAAAAATTCAATTAATAGAACTAGAGTTATGAATTTTTAAAGACTCAAGTGCAATGTAGCACCTAAAAGTATCTGTTCGTGCTGGACTCGGCCGAAGTCAAAAGTTCAAGCTGACCGCAATGGAGCGCAGGTCGGATACAGTCCCAGATAAGTCCCGCTAAAGTTTTAGCTTCTCAAGTTTGGTGCCAAGAATCCCGTTCACGGGAAAGAAGTTTGCCGAGAGCATCACTGGCAATGGTGGGTGAGGTGCGAGGAGCAGGCTAGATGTCATGGATGGACGGGTTCTTGCTTTAAGTTTGCGATCCACACGAGTGGGCGATGCCTGCTGTGCGAAAAGACGGACATGCAGCAGCTCACACTGATTTTTCTGTGCAAGCAGCACAGTTCTGGTGCAAACGGGCCAGTTCTCTGTCACGAAGAGTCCAAAAGCTTGTTTTTAAGACCTAGAGCCCATGACCTGAGAGGCACCTCTTGGGAGTCAGGAACTCAATGAAGATGGGTCCAGGAGCTATAGGGAGACTATTAGTTCCCTGAGGCTCAGATCAGGAGGGCAGCAGATTAGCCCTTTGAGTTACTCTGGGGTCCTGAGTTCAAGATGGAGATGCAGGTCCAGTTCTTCTTCCCCAGGCAAGACGGCAGCAGGCAGCACGTCAGCACAGCAAGCAGTAGCTTCTTCAAAGTAGCAGTCCAGGCCTTTCAGCAGCACAGCAGTCCTTCTTCCCGGCAGAGTATCCACAGGTCCAGAAGTGTACTGAAGTGGTGGTGTCTGAGGTCCTACTTTTATATAAAGTTGTGCCTTTGAAGTGGGGAGAAGCTTCTAGAGACATGCTTCTGAAGTGCACAGATGTTCTGCCTTCCCTGCCCTGGCTCTGAGCTGGCTGAAGTGACAATGCAGGGTCGTTAGGCCTCTTTGTGTGGTGACAGGACACAGCCTATTCAGGTGTAAGTGAGGCTGGGTCCAGCTCCTCCATCCCTTCTTTCCGGTCGTGGCCCATTCAGTCACAACTAAACTCCCATTGTGTGTGGCTGTCTAGGAGAAATACACAAAGCCCAACTGCCAACTGCACCCAGTCATGCGACACAGGCAGGCATCAAACAGCTAAGGCAAGAAAATTCCAACTTTCTAAAAGTTGTGAAAGAAAAGGGATCAGGCCCATCAGTCAGCAAGGCTGGGCCAATATAAATCAAACAAGAAAATTATGCCAATGCTGACACTACTTAAACGACAGTTTAATTTAAGAATGTGTGGACGCGCCAATGAATTAACCCTACCACAATTTAATTATGAAATGTCATACACAAGAAGACAGACAAGCAATGTTTTTATACAAAACCCCAATTAGATCAATTGGCACTACAAAAAAATGTTTTGTTACAAAATAGTCACATATATACAAAAACACACATTATTTACATAAAAATGGTACCCAGGTTTGTTCTGAAAAAAGTCTATATTGAAAACAGCTCGAATAATTCTCTCCCACTGTGATATGCCCTTATTGCGAACTGACGTGTTGTTCATGTTTTGTTACAGAAACCTGAGAGAGTACATTTTTTACCCAAAAGGTTTTTTTATGTTCTTTGAGAAAGCAGGGGTGTGGTATCACATTTTGGTGCAAAATCACATTTTGGTTCAAATTCCAGTGAGAGAAAAATCTAAATTGGTGTAACATCAGGAGTACAAATCAGATGTAGGGAAAAAAAAACAACATTTAGTTGTAGAATCACTCCTAGTTAAACTTCACTGGGGTGTGAAAATATTACAGTGCAAACAAAGAATTAGGAACAATAATTACATTTTTGTGTGCATCATACTTTGGTGCACAACTATTCTATGTGCAAGGTCGGCATGAGTGTGGTATCACATTTAAGTGAACAATTTCAGAGGTGCTATTAATGCATCCTGGTGTCTGATTTGATTTGAAGCTCTCTCTGCTCTAGATTTGGTGGCAATAATATCACCTGAAAAATGTGTAGTTATTGACCTTGAGAAGTATATTCAGGGCATGATTTATATGTTGGCAGAAAGGATACTCCTTCGTAACTGAGATGAAGCACTTTTTCCACCAACCCACCAAGTCCTTCCTTCTCATTTAGAGTTCTACGGACCGTCAATATGTAGACATAGGAGATTACTCTGTCTCTGCCACCTGCACACATCTGAAGGCCTGCTGACACAGGGCTGGCAGACATTTGGTCATATGTTCACCTGCCCTTTTGGGAGTGTGCAGACACATGTCCAGTGTTCACTGCTAGTCACCACCATGAGAATCATGGCAAAAAGGAGCAGTGCAAACTTTTAAATGATCCCCTCTCCTCCACACAATAGGAATATTTTTATGTTTCTGCTTTGGGATTTTTGTTTTGAAAATAAAAAAAATTTAAGTTTAATGTTCGGCTCCGTCTGCGACTACGCATGGAGAAGCACCCTTAGGTAGGCGGACTAACACCTAATGACCAACAGATAATGATGAGATTGAAATACACTTTTGGCCAGTTCAAAATGGTGAATGACAGTTTAATCAAGCAATAGTTTGAGGGGGTGGCCCAAATGGACTCCTGGCTGAAGGGGGTAAACAAACCCAAAGCCCCTCTGGGATCTCTGGTATAGAGCAAACACTGTTGCCAGACCTAAAGAGAAACGTCAGTTCATTACTTTAGAATACACCTTTTGTTTACGATTAAACCCTCTATTATTTTCTCTAGGATTTACTGTGTCAGTCCTCATTTTAGCACTAGGTTACCCACAAAGTATTTCTATAATTAAATGTGAACAGTTCGGGAACATCCACAAAACATGTGGCACATCATAGCACATTGTGTTTCTGAAACCATCTCATTGAACCTCTCAAGTCAGAAACTGCTGCTGTGTGCTAAACAGATTCAACCACTGAAATTAATGTTAAGAGTAGATGTTTTGAAACACCCCCCTCGCTCATGTGCTGTAAAAGTTCAGTGTTGAAATAGTTCCCTGGAAGTGGACCTGGATGGACAGGCCGGTAAGCGGTGACCTTGAGCTAGAGAACAATGGGCCCTTGGGAAACCGCAGCTGTGCTCCCGCCAAAAACGGAGAGCTGGTTAGCGCTGAACAACTGCCCCCCAGCGCCGGGTGCGGAAAGATACGAAGGTCGAACCCTGAGTCGTGACTTTAACCGGGGAAACTAAATGGCTGTCGGTAAATATTTTAGTAATTTAGGGCCAGATGTAGCAAAAAATTGCGAGTCGCAAATGTGCCGATTCGCTATTTGCGACAATGCAAAATCAGAAATGGGATTCAAAAAAACCATTTCCGACTTGCAAAAAGCGATGGGAGCAGTTTGCGAGTCGCAACAGTTGCGACCCCATTTTGCGACCCGCAAATAGCAAGTCGCAATTTGCGAGTCGCAAAGCTTATGCAATTGCAACTCGCAAATTGCGACTAGTCGCAAAAAGCCCAGTTTGCATGTCCCATTTACCACTAACTCAGAGCAGGTGGTAACCATAACCAAAGCATAAAAGGAGACCCAGAAAGCATCTGGGTTACTCAAGATGGCAGACATATACCTGATAGCAGTGAGGAGGAGAGTCCACGCCGCACAGCAGAGGAGGAGGAGGGGCTACAGACAAGAGAAGATATATAGAACAAGGCAGACTCTTTTCCAGCATACTGAGGATGAGATATACGATAAATACCGCCTTAGCGGCGCAGCCATACTAGAATTAATTGATTTACTGAAACCACAGCTAGAACACCAGACTCTGCGTGGCTGCGCCATCCCTACGCATGTGC
Organism: Pleurodeles waltl; assembly: GCF_031143425.1. Classification (NCBI taxonomy): domain Eukaryota; kingdom Metazoa; phylum Chordata; class Amphibia; order Caudata; family Salamandridae; genus Pleurodeles; species Pleurodeles waltl. The sequence goes on from NC_090439.1 coordinate 974,044,690, forward strand.
AAGTGCTATGCTCACTGCACCTCTTGGCCTCAGGGAGCTATCAGGGGGTCATTGCTGTGGCAGGTGGGGTATCCCAAAGTGCAGTGTCAAGGTTCCTCAGGGCCTTCCTAGATGCCTTAGTCACACACATGTCTCACTTCATATACCTACCCAGGAATGAGGCAGAAATTAACAGCACCAAGCTGGACTTTTACCGTATTGCCAACTTTCCCCATGTCATAGGATGTGTAGATGCGACACACATTCAAATATGCCCCCCTGCAAACCTGGAACATATTTTCCGCAACAGAAAGTGTACCCACTCACTCAATATTCAGGTTGTTTGTGACGCCCATTATGTCATCACTGACATTGTAGCTAAGTTTCCAGGCAGTACCCATGACTCATACATTTTTAGGCATAGTGGGATACATCAACGCCTGGAACGTGGGGAATATGGAGACGGATACCTTCTAGGTAGAGCTACATACACCATGCAGACATACACACAGGTCACTGTGCACAACAATCAGGACTTCCTAACAGTGTACATTTTGTGCCCAACAGGTGACAGTGCATATGCTCTAAGGCCATGGATTCTGACTCAGTTTTTAACACCCAGCAATGAATGTGAGAGGCGATACAACAATGCACATAAGAGGACCAGGAACATGATAGAGCGCACCTTCGGACTCCTGAAAGCAAGATTCAGATGCCTCCACCGCAGTGGAGGTGCCCTCCAGTATACCCCCATTACAGCATTCAAAGCTGTGGTCGCATGCGCCATCCTCCACAACAATGCCACCCGACGTGGGCTACCTCTCACCCCTGCAGACCCAGATCCTGATGATGAAGAGCAAGAACAACCACATCGCCATCATGGGGATCGGAGTATAGCTAATCAAGGCAGACTGAGACGGGAACACATCGCAAACCAATACTTTGGAAGGTACGTGTAAACTCCAACCATACTCACCTATTGACCAAAAACACCATTCGTTAAGTGGAACAAAAATAACTATTTTATTAGTGCAGAAATTGAACTATATACAAGTAATGAATGTCCATGGGCATGAAAATGCAAACCAGGCATGTGGCACATTGACGTCATGTGCCACTTCTACAGGACCAGGGTAATCTCTATGACCTTCTGCCCCTCCTGCCAGCCTGGCTGGTCCCTGGTGCTTCTGCTGTGCTCTGCCTGGTACTCCTGAGCACCCTACTGTCAGTGGCCGAGACACTGCTCACTGTCGAGCCCTCCTCACTGTCCTGGGGTGTTTCCCCTGTGCCCCTAGACAGATGCTGTGCCTCCATCAAGTCAATGATGTGGGTGAGACGTCCCAGGCCCCTAGCCACATCCCCAGCGAAATGGCCCATTTCCACCTGCAGCCCAACTGTCCTCCTCGACAGGCCTGTGGTGTTCATGGCGAGCCTGCCGATGGATGTGGCCATCCTGTCTAGTGGCCCACCTTTTTTTGATGTCATCAATGCTCCTGTGGCTCACCCCCAGGGAATTTATTTTGTCCTGGATGTCCTGCCACAGCTGTTTCTTGGTGGCTTCAGGCACATTTAGGGCTGATTTACCAAACAATTCATCATAGTGCTGACAGCATTCATCTGTCAGCACCTCCAGCTCCCTCTCAGAGAACTTCAGCTTTCTCTTCCTTGGAGTTCCTTCCATGGCAGCTGCTGTTTCTCCTGTGTGCAGTTCAGCAGTGATAAAAGGGTGTGGTCCTCCCTCCTCCCAGGTGTATTAGTAAACTTCCTGGCTGTGATGTCATCATCATATGCCAGGAAGTGTTTCCAGAGTGTTCTGGAGTGGTTTCTGGAGTGTTCTGCAGCACCTGTAAGCAATTAACAAGCTAATCGCAATTTGCGACAGCCACTCGCTAATTGCGAGTTCGTTTTTTGCACAGTCGCAAAAAGCGACCTCGCAATCGGCGGACTCGCACACTGCGTTGCGAGTCCGGGTGCGAGTCGCAATTTCAGCACTGTTGTTTTGCCTGCATTTCGATTTGCGACTCGCATTTTGCGAGTCGCACAAACTCGCAAATTGCGAGTCGCAATTTTTTTGTTTGCTACATCTGGCCCCTAGTGCTTGACAATCAGTGTTCATCACATAATGTTCAGCACGGAGCAAGGCGACAAGAAATACATTTGTGAAGTGAGATGAACTGTACCTTGTCGGAACGGTAAACCGGGATTAGACGTTATTTTGCTGCAGGATGAAAGGCTGAGTTAGACCATTCCTGGATTTATACTAGTGGTCTTCAAACTTTTTATTACCACCCATGTGTAATAAAAAAAAAAATGCATCGGGAACCTCCAAAATGAAGAAAAAAAATCACAATTATTCCATAAAATTGGCAGCTCTAAACATATTTAACCTTTCAGATACTCCAGGTATGTTCCGTTATCTCTCTAAAAACGCAATCGAATACATGATTATCACTATCCTATGGCCAACGTGGTCTTCCTATAGTGTAAAAGGGTTCATAGTGTGATTTATCAGAAATAGGGATGGAGACTTTGAGGAATATTTGGAGTCCCTCCGCTTTTTAAATACCTACTCAGTGACAAATATGTTACGGACGGCTTATTACAGAATGGCTCACTATCACTCTGTTTTATTCATTAAAACAAAGCACTGTTTTCAGCATGATGTGTAATGTGTACGTCACACTAGATGTCAAGTGCTAGCATTTAACTCACTGAGACTTATTGCCAGTAAGAAAAAGCAATAGCCCGTACAAAAATCCAAGACCATAAGCTATAAGTACATGTTCATTCACTTCTCTTCGCTTGTAGTTGCCTCTGTTTGATGTGTCATGTGGCATGCATGGAGACCGAGTGTTAACTGACTGCAAAGGCATTTATTAATGGTCAGTGTCACTGTGCCCTTCATTCTCTTTCATATAGCTCAGGGGACATCTGTTAATATCCAGCAGAGCCAGAGTATGTTTTTTTCCTCTGTGTAATCAGTGTGACTACACCTGGTAACTTTTAGTGGAAATCCTGAGTGTCCTAAGTATTTAATTTGCAGCTAATACCTTTAAGAACAATTAAGTTATTTCTTAGGCTTGTGTGGCATTACCAGTAAACTCAATGATGTGGTGTTATGTTGCGTTAGGTTATTGGCATTTGTATAACTCTTACTACCATTATTAAGGCAGTGAGATACATTCTCAATCGGAAGCCATTTGTGCAAATCTGGGAGTTCCATATTTCGATTATGCCTCTTGTTTATTGGAGTTTAGTTGTAGGAGGTTAGTGTTAGCTAAGGAGTGGTTTGTGTAGGTTTGCACGACAAGAACATTAGTTTGATCTTAGAACATTGTGTTGTGTCCTTGGTGTATTGATGGGTAGGTCAAAAGATTTTTCAGTTTGGATTGGGTGATCAGTTACCCATTGCTCAGCATAAATTAATGCTTTCGATGCATGCCTCAAAATCCAGGGTCTGTGACATCATAAACAAGCATTGGCAAGGCCTATACAAGGCAATGAGTTTTGCTATGCTGTACACCAGTGTGGCTGATGTTCAGCATTGCTAAACGTTAGTGGCGTGGAGTGTCAGAGTGGAGTGGGAGAGTAGAGTGTCATAGTGGATTTGCTGAAATTCCGTAAAGTGGATTAGGAGGAGTAGAGTGTCTTAGAGTTGAGTAGAGGGGAGTAGAGTTTAGTGGTTTAGTGACAAAGAGTGTTGTAGAGTGGGGTAGGGTGGAATAGGTAGGAGTGGATTGAGGTAGTGGGGTGAATTGGATCAGAGTAAAGTTGGGTGGATTGAATTGGAGTAAAGTGGGATGGGTTGGATTGGGGTAGAGTGGGATGGATTGAATGGAGTCAGGTGGTTTGGTGTGGGGTGGATTGGAGTGGGATGAATTGAAATGGGGTGAGGTGGATGGGATTGGGGTGTATTAGACTAGATCGGGTTGGGTTGTTTGGATTTGAGTGATAGGGCTGGGTTGGGTGGATTGGATTGATCGGGGTGCATTAGACTGTACTGGAAGGGGTTGGATTACACTGGAGTGGAGTGTGGCTGATCGGAGTGGAGTGGATTGGATAGCAAGTGGGGTGGGTGGATTGGGGTGAGGTGTGCATGAATTGGAGTGGGGAGGGGCAGGCTGGATGGATTGGAGTGGGGTGGACTGAACTGGGATGGGGTGGGTAGACTAGATTGGGATAGAGTGGGTGGACTGGAGTAAAGTGTGTTGGGTTGGATTGGGGTGGGGTGGGGTGGAGTGATTGGAATGGAGTGGGGTGGACTGAAATGTGGTGGGGTGGATTGATTGGGGTGTAATGGGCTGCAGTGGGATGGATTGGATTGGATTGGGGTGGGTTGGATTGGATTGGTGTGTGGTGGCTTGGATTGGTGTGAGGTGTATTGATTGGATTTGGGTGTGCTGGATTGAAGTGGGGTAGATTAAGTTGGTCGGAAGTGGGGTGGACTATTGGGGACTGGAGTGGGGTGGATTAAAGTGGACTTTATTGGAGTGAGGTGGATTGCATTGTGGTTGGTTGGATTGCAGTAGTGTGGTTTGGATTGGAGTTGGGTGGGTTGGATTGCAGTGGATTGGACTGGAGTGGGGTGGACTGGACTGGAGTGGGGTGGATTGGACTTGAGTGGGATAGTTTGGAATGGAGTGGGTTGGGGTGGATTGGATTGGGGTGAGGTGTATTGGACCAGATTGGGTTAAATTGGACTGGACTGGATTGAGGTGTACTGGATTGGTGTGGGTTGGATTGGATTGATGTGAGGTGGACTGGATTGTAGTGGGGTAAATTGTGTTGGATTGGAGTGGAGTGAATTAGGATGGATTGGATTGGATTAGGGTGCAGTGGATTGGATTTGAGTGGGGCAGATTGTTTTAGATTGGAGTCGGTTGTTTGTGATTGGAGAGGGTGGCAGGTGGAAGTGGGGTGTACTGCACGATTATGTGTTAAAGCATCATTTCAGAAATTACACATAATAATGAAACAATGCTGCTTTGCAATATTTCAAACAAGTTAATTGTCATCTTTTGAGAAAAGCGCCCACGAGCAAAAACAAAAGAAAACATGAGTGAAAAGTGCGAAAAGGTGACATCCTAAAATAAAAGAAAGTTAGCTTTAAAGAAATAAAACTTTGCAATCTTGTTTGTCCTGCTAGGCACATTTTTGCCAGCCAAAAGCCTTCTGTTTGCAGGGCACTAGAAGTTAAAAAGAACAAAATAGTACCTCTATCACGTCAGGAGCAGTGAACGGACACTAATTAAGTTGAATCAATCAGTGCGCTTGGTCGCTTCTCCACACAGAAGAATGGAAATTACGCTAGACTTGTCTTGATGAAAAACAAGGCTGTAAAGGAGAGTGCCATGCAAACCAACAAATGGTGAGCTACAGACGGGCTACCAAGCCCTTTAATGTACACAACAGAGTCTTGCAAGCGAGATACAATCAATAGCACATGCCCTCACAGACTCAACCCTAAAAACAAGCAAAAATTGGTTTGTGCGACTGTCAGTACACACGCAACCAAGTTTCTGAGATTTCTAACCCTTATCATCACTTAATGCACATTCCCTCTTCTGTGATTAGTGCAGATGCACACATTACAGTTTTCATCGGCTGCTGACATTTTATGAGGTTCTTTCAATCTAGGACTATGACAAAAAACAGTCACGCTGTGAAATAATGCAAACCATGTTTGTTGATATAAAATGGCAAATGGGGCACAGAGAAAATGATGATGCATTGGATGCTGGTGTGTGTTCTGGGGAATCCTAAGATTTATTCAAAATTTGTGGAACGATGGAGCCATTGGCATGCTCTCTCTGCTGGTCAGGATGGAGCAATGACAAAAGCGGTTTGACTTGGATAACTTTGAACTGCAAGCCAGTACTTCTTCCAGTCCCCCAGGCTTATTCCTCATACCAGTGTTATTCACTTTTTAGATGGAGCCCTTGGGATCCTTCTGGCTAAACCTGCCACCTCCTTTCATGATACATTGACAAATACAACAGTGCCTTAAGATTTCAATCAGCACCTGATCCCATAGCAGCTCCGTCTCTGCAGACTGAAACAGACAGAGGCGGTCATTACAACATTGGCAGTAAAAGCCGCATACCGCCGTGCAGAAGACCGCCAACACACCGCCGCGGCTGAGGAAAACCGCCACAGCCATTATGACCCACAGCACGGAATCCGCCAAAATTCAGACACCCACACAAGTCCGCCACACCAAAGGTCAGTGATAAACTGGCGAAAACAAAACCTCCACCGTCACGCCAACAGAAATACACCCACACTATCACGACACACGAATCCATGCGGCAGTCTTTCAACCGCGGTATTCCATTGGCGGTACACACCGCCGTGCTCAAAAGACACACACATTTACAAAACACAGCCACATTGGACAATTCGAAATACACACACCTGATACACACACCACTCCCACACACCCAATACAATATATAACACACACCCACAAACCCCTACTACCAAAAATAACGAACGAAGGCCAGGGAGAGACACCACCATCAACAATACTAGCATTCACAAGCACATAACACCATCACCCACATAACTTCCACGCACCTCACACTACACACCACTACATATCAGCACACTTATCACCCCACACACCACCCCACACATCACCTACACCACCCCATGGCACGGCAAAGACACCCCAGGTTCTCAGAGGAGGAGCTCAGGGTCATGGTGGAGGAAATCGTCCGGGTAGAGCCACAGCTATTCGGATCACAGGTGCAGCACACCTCAATTGCAAGGAAGATGGAGCTATGGCGAAGAATACTGGACATGGTAAACGCAGTGGGACAGCACCCAAGAAATCGGGAGGACATCAGGAAGAGGTGGAACGACCTACGGGGGAAGGTGCGTTCCGTGGTCTCAAGACACCACCTGGCGGTTCAGCGGACTGGCGGCCGACCCCCACCTCCTCCCCCACAACTAACAACATGGGAGGAGCAGGTCTTGGCGATTCTGCATCCTGAGGTCCTCGCAGGAGTAGGTGGAGGAATGGACCATGGTAAGTCAAATCTTAACTATTACATTCCTCACCCTACCTGCATGCCAGCACACACACCCACCCTCACCCCCATCACTCTAACTCCTCACAAATGTCCCAACATCACAAACCACACATCCTAACCCCAAGCCCTGCATGCAACAACAAAGCATGGACACTCATCACTGAAGCATGCCCACTGCACATACCCATACACCCCCTAAACCATCATCACACAAGGTCCCACACAGGAATGCAAGCACTGGGGTACACGGTCACCCACCCATTGCACACCATGCCACACACAGATGTAATAAACATCCTTTTATACCCCTGCAGGACCCCTACCCAACGTCACCGGACAGGAGGGTCCACACATGTCCACACCACCAACCGAAGAGGCCCACAGTGATGACAGCACCTCTGTCCAACTGGATCTAGATGACCAGCCCGGCCCATCGGGGACCTCGGGACAGTCGGTTCCCCACACCCAGTCACAGGCCACCACAGAGCTTCCCCCCTCTGGAAACACCAGCACAGCACCCACCCAGCGAGCCCATTCCTCCGTCCACAGGACACGTCAATCAGCAGTGTTTCCACCACTACAGGGAACCCAGGCTAACCCACCACCCCAACAACAACAGGGACCTGGGGGCAGTGGTAGTGGGCACACGGTCCAGGGGACGGAGGCCCAGGAACACAGGAGAACTGGGAGGGCTGCTGTGCGACAGGGGGCGGACAGGCCCAGGGAACCCACTCTCCACGAGGCCCTCTCCTCCATCATGGGAGCCTACCACCACTCCCAGGAGACTATGGCAACGGTACTGGCCAAGTTTCAGGAGACCCAGCGCCTGCAGGAGGAACAGTATATGGGATTCAGGGAGGAACTCAGAACCATCAATTCCACTCTGGGCACCATCGTAGGGGTGCTGAAGGAAATACTCAACACCAGGAGGGACACTGTGGCACTACAAGGGGCCCCTGACACTAGCCTGGACGATGAACTGCCCACCACCTCCGCCTTCGCTAGTGGACAGGAGGCACCGCCACAGGACCACCACACCAGCACCCCACCCCCTGCAGATGGAGAACCACCTCGCAAACGGTCCCTGAGATCCAGGAACAAGACAGAGATCGTTGCCAAGACCCCGCCAAGAAATGAGACCACTCTAATTGTCATCCTACTGTCCCACTTTGTCACCCTGTCCATCCTTAAACTGCCCCAGCTCCACTTTCTATGCCCATTTCGGCAATGCACCTGTGAGACTAATAGACTGGACTCTGCCATGGACATTCCTCCGCCATCACTACTCACCATTTTGCTACCCCCCTCCAATTTTCAGCACTAAGATAAACACCCTTAAAGCAAAAAACAATCTGGATTCCGTCTGTGATTTCGGAATACTGTATTAGTAATTACTGTGGCAAAAAGCTCTTTCATTTGTAATGTCAAAATACCTATGTCACACAGCTCTAGTCCATGAGGAATCATAGCAGATGTCACACTGTGGGACCCAGATCTGTGAAATCGTAAGGGAAAGTGACAACTCAGTGACCATACATTGGGTGAAAATGACAGACAGTAGAGAGGTAGTAGTGTTTAAGTACATGTAGTAGGCAGGTTTGTATTCTTACCTCTGTTTCACTGGAAATATTGCTGGATCACTGAGTCCCTGTTGTCCATGTCTTCTTCCTCTGCTTCCTCGTCTTCACTGTCCACAGGCTCCACAGCTGCAACAACACCGCCATCTGGACCATCCTCCTGCAGAAAAGGCACCTGTCGTCGCAAAGCCAAGTTGTGAAGCATACAGCAGGCCACGATGATCTGGCACACCTTCTTTGGTGAGTAGAATAGGGAACCACCTGTCATATGGAGGCACCTGAACCTGGCCTTCAGGAGGCCGAAGGTCCGCTCGATCACCCTCCTAGTTCGCCCATGGGTCTCATTGTAGCGTTCCTCTGCCCTTGTCCTGGGATTCCTCACTGGGGTCAGTAGCCATGACAGGTTGGGGTAACCAGAGTCACCTGCAAATGGCGAGGGACAACTGTTAGACACACACTAACCTGGAGGGATATCCCCAGACCCAGACAACCATTCCCACTGACTAGCTTCCAGGTGCTCACCTAATAGCCACACACTGTGCCTCTGGAGTTGACCCATCACATAAGGGATGCTGCTATTCCACAGGATGTAGGCGTCATGCACTGAGCCAGGGAACTTGGCATTCACATGGGAGATGTACTGGTCGGCCAAACATACCATCTGTACATTCATGGAATGATAACTCTTCCGGTTTCTGTACACCTGTTCACTCCTGTGGGGGGTACCAAAGCCACATGTGTCCCATCAATGGCGCCTATGATGTTGGGGATATGTCCCAGGGCATAGAAATCACCTTTCACTGTAGGCAAATCCTCCACCTGAGGGAAAATGATGTAGCTCCGCATGTGTTTCAGCAGGGCAGACAACACTCTGGACAACACGTTGGAAAACATGGGCTGGGACATCCCTGATGCTATGGCCACTGTTGTTTGAAAAAACCCACTTGCAAGGAAATGGAGCACTGACAGCACCTGCACTTGAGGGGGGATTCCTGTGGGATGGCGGATAGCTGACATCAGGTCTGGCTCCAACTGGGTACACAGTTCCTGGATTGTGGCACGGTCAAGCCTGTATGTGATTATCACATGTCTTTCCTCCATTGTCGACAGGTCCACCAACGGTCGGTACACCGGAGGATGCCACCATCTCCTCACATGTCCCAGCGGACGGTGCCTATGAAGGACAACAGCGAGCACAGAGTCAAACAACTCAGAGGTACGTACCCACAGCTTACACAGAACACCAATCATAATCTACAAAGTGGCCTGTATGTGTGTTGAGTCTAGGCCTAGGTATGTGTGACGCAGTTGAAAATGAAGCCATGTGAGCCCCTGAAATGGGCGGCCTGACCTGTAAAGTGGGACAATGGGATGTGTTGTAACTGCGCTGGCGTTGTACACCGTCGCGGTGGGCGGTCGAAGACCGCGGCGCAATGCTGCATTGCTTAACATTGGACCCTATGGGTCTCAGGAGCCAATAATGATGTACGCCGGCGGTGACGGTACACACCGCCGCAGACGTGACCAGCATTTTCTATCTGTTCAATCACTCGATACCTGATCTTCGACAGGAGAGGACCTACACTGCAAGCGCTGCTATGACCTCGGTCTGGAAGAGACAATGGCTCGAGTGTCTGGGGAAAGGGCCCCTGCTTTCACATCGGAGGAGTTGGAGAAACTCATGGATGGGGTCCTCCCCCAGTACACGCTACTCTACGGTCCTCCAGACAAACAGGTAAGTACACTGGGAGCATGCTGTATGGGCTATGCCTGTGTGGAGAGGGGTGGATGTAAGAAGGAAGGGGGGAGAGTGCGGCGTGCATGAAACGACGGTGAGTGCATGTGCCACATGGCAAGGGTAGGGATGGGGGCCAATCACTTTGACGGTGCAGTTGGTAATACGTTTCTCTTCCCCCTGTACAACTCATGTAGGTCAGCGCCCACCAGAAAAAATATATTTGGCGTGCCCTCGCCAAGGACGTCCGGACCCTGGGGGTCTACCACAGACGGAGCAACCACTGCCGGAAAAGATGGGAGGACATTTGCCGCTGGAGTAAGAAGACGGCAGAGGCTCAGCTGGGGATGGCCTCCCAACGTGGGAGGGGTGTCCGTAGCACCATGACCCCCCTGATGTTCAGGATCCTGGCGGTGGCGTACCCGGAGTTGGATGGGCGCTTGAGGGAATCACAGCAGCCACAAGGGGGTGAGTACACTCTCATTCTGCTGATTTTGCGCGTAGTGGAGGGGTCTGGGTGGGGGAGGTGGGCTGTGGGTTTCCCTAGGCCAGGGCGAGTTCCGTAGGCAAGGTCCCTCCGTAAGGCAGGCCATGTGGCACCCCACCGCACCTCTGTAGAGTGCCAACTACACCTAGTCATGCCCCTGTGTCATCCATGTGTGCAGTAGGCCATTTCCCAGGAATTGAACAGTGGAGCCCAAGAGCGCGGCGTAGTGCAGGGGGCTTCTGTGTCTGTCGTGTCCGCCAACGGTAGCGGTAATGCATGCACTCAACATGTCTTTCTTCTGCCCCCCCCCCCCTTTTTGTGGTCTCCCTGTTCTTGTGTGCATTAGCATCATCAGGCAGAGGAGCAGTGGCACCAGAGCACGAGGGGCTGCATCCCACATGGCCATAGAGGGCCACACTACGGAATCAGACTTCACCAGTGGGACGGAGGGCGAGGGGAGCTCTAGGGCGGGGACAGGAGCTGAGACCAGTGACACAGACTCGTCCTCTGATGGGAGCTCCCTTGTGGTGGCGGCAACATCTGTGCCATCCCCATCTACAGGTACAGCCGCCACCCCCACTTCCAGCACCGCCCTCCCAGCAGCCCCTCAGCCTTTGCCCCGTGCCCGCTCACCCGGGAGGGTGGGCATCACCTTTGCCCCAGGCACCTCAGGCCCTACCCCAGTCACCCCTGCTGCCCTCAGTGAGAAGGCCATTGACCTCCTCAGGTCCCTCACTGTTGGGCAGTCTACCATTTTGAATGCCAGCCAGGGTGTAGAAAGGCAGTTGCAACACACAAATGCATTCCTGGAGGGCATCATTCTGGTCAGGCGGCCCTTCAGCGAGCTTTTCAGACTCTGGTCTCAGCACTGATGGCAGCCATTGTCCCTGTCTCTAGCCTCCCCCCTCCAACTTCCTCCACCCAGACCCAATCCCCTGTACCCCAGCCTATCCCAAGCACACCTCTAGACCAGCATGCACACACGTCAACACACAAGGGAAGCTCAGGCAAACATAAGCACCACACATCCCACAGGCACTCACGCAAGCATCATACCCATGCAGACACACCAACATCCACTACCTCCACTGTGTCCCCCTCCTCCTCGTCTCCCTCCTCCCTCCCAGTCTCGTCTACACTCACACCTGCATGCACTACCTCTACAGCCACTACTACCATCACCAGCACACCCACCACCACACCCAGCTCATGTGCAGTCACCACCCCCACTACCATTCACACGTCCCCTGTGTCCTCTCCCAGTGTGTCGGTGACGCCCCCTCCCAAGATACACAAACGGAGGCACACACCCACCCAACAGCCATCCACCTCACGACAGCCTCCAGCGCATGCACCTTCACCCAAAGTCAGCAAACGAACACCTCCTACAACCACAACCTCTTCCTCCACTCCCAAACCCCCTCCAGTTACCCGTCCCAGTGTCTCCAAAAAACGTTTCCTGTCCAACCTTGACCACTTTCCCACACCTCCCCCACCCCATCCGTCTCCTAGGTCCCGAACTAGCATCTCAGCCACAACATCTCCGGGACCAGTGGTGCCTGTAGTCACAGGAATCTGGAGTGCACCGGCTGCCAGGGCAGCTAGTGTGGCACGGTGCCACAGCACAGGCAGTCCCCCACCTGTCAAGCATCAGAAGTTGGCCAGTGCCCGGCGGGAGAGGGGGAAGACTCCAGCCACCAAAGCCGCTCCCAGGGGTACAGGTGGGAGTGTGGAGTCAGCTGCAACACCTTCCAAGGTGGGGAAGGGCCATATGAAACTCAGCAAGTCTGGGAATAGAAGCACGGCGGAGAAGACCGCCATCATCCCCACTGCCCAGGAGGCCACCGCCACCAGCCCTGCTGCCCAGGAGGCCACCGCCAGCACCAGCCCAGCTGCCCAGGAGGCCACCGCCAGCACCAGCCCTGCTGCCCAGGAGGCCACCTCCACCAGCCCTGCTGCCCAGGAGGCCACCGCCAGCACCAGCCCAGCTGCCCAGGAGGCCACCGCCAGCACCAGCCCTGCTGCCCAGGAGGCCACCGCCACCAGCCCTGCTGCCCAGGAGGCCACCGCTGGCACCAGCCCAGCTGCCCAGGAGGCCACTGCCAGCATCAGCCCTGCTACCCAGGAGGCCACAACCGTCATCCCTGCTGGGACAGAGAGGACCGCCAGCACAAGCCCCGCTGGGCCATGAAGGACCACCAGCACAAGCCCCGCTGGGACAGAGAGGACCACCAGCATAAGCCCCGCTGGGCTAGAGAGGACCACCAGCAGAAGCCCCGCTGGGCTAGAGAGGACCGCCAGCACAAGCCCCGCTGGGACAGAGAGGACCGCCAGCACAAGCCCCGCTGGGCTAGAGAGGACCGCCAGCACAAGCCCCGCTGGGACAGAGAGGACCGTCAGCACAAGCCCCGCTGGGCTAGAGAGGACCGCCAGCACAAGCCCCGCTGGGCCATGAAGGACTGCCAGCAGCTGAGTCACTGCAAAGGAGCCCGCCGCTCCAAGCACCGCTGAACAGGGCACCGCCGTCTCAAGCACCGCTGAACAGGGCACCGCCGTCTCAAGCACCGCTGAACAGGGCAGCGCCGTCTCAAGCACCACTGAACAGGGCACTGCCGCCTCAAGTACCGCTGAATAGGGCACCGCCGTCTCAAGCACTGCTGAACAGGGCACCGCCAACTCAAGCACCGCTGGCCCATGAGCCCCAAGGGCACTGACCCTACTGAGTCCGTCACAGGCAGAATGAAGCACTCTGGGCACCATGCCCCCTCCAGAACCAGTGGAGAGATCCATCCACTACCTCTGTCCTTAGCAGGATGAAGCACTCTGGGCACAATGCCCCCTCCAGAACCAGTGGAGAGATACATCCACTACCTCTGTCCTTAGCAGGATGAAGCACTCTGGGCACCATGCCCCATCCAGAACCAGTGGAGGGATACATCCACTACTTCTGTCCTTAGCTGGATGAAGCACTCTGGGCACCATGCCCCCTCCAGAACCAGTGGAGAGATCCATCCACTACCTCTGTCCTTAGCAGGATGAAGCACTCTGGGCACCATGCCCCCTCCAGAACCATTGTAGAGATCCATCCACTACCTCTGTCCTTAGCAGGATGAAGCACTCTGGGCACCATGCCCCCTCCAGAACCAGTGGAGAGATCCATCCACTACCTCTGTCCTTAGCAGGATGAAGCACTCTGGGCACAAGGCCCCCTCCAGAACCAGTGGAGACTGTTATCCACTTGAGAGACTGTGGCTTTGCACTCCCCAGGATGGAACTGTGGCCAACCCACCCACTGTAGACATTTGAGAGACTGTGGCTTTGCACTCTCCAGGATGGAACAGTGGGCAACCCACCCACTGGAAAGACTTGAGAGACTGTGGCTTTGCACTCCCCAGGATATGGCAGTGGGCAACCCACCCACTGTAGAGACTTGAGAGACTGTGGCTTTGCACTCCCCAGGATATGGCAGTGGGCAACCTACCCACTGGAAAGACTTGAGAGACTGTGGCTTTGCACTCCCCAGGATAAAGCAGTGAGCAACCCACCCACTGTAGAGACTTGAGAGACTGTGGCTTTGCACTCCCCAGGACATGGCAGTGGGCAGACCACCCACTTGTGAGACTTGAGAGACTGTGGCTTTGCAAACCCCAGGATTGAACAGTGGGCATGTGGCCCTCTCGTGGATTTGGCGTCGTGCACTCAAACGGCTGAGGTGCTCCCCCTTTCCCTCCCCCTGAGGTGCCTGTTTTCTTGCTCTCTGATGCCCCTGCAGTGTTCTCTCCGTCATGGTCGGGGATCTTGTGTGGGCCTCGCCCATACCGTGTGGGCCCAGTGTTCCACGGACTTAATTGGAGCACTACCTGGACTACTATGCTTGATGTATATTTTGTTAATGGTGTATATATATATTTTTTTGCCTACTTGATTTTAAGATATTACAATGGTTACACACATTTTCTATTGTCTTTGCATTCTTCCGGGGAGGTTTGGGGGTGTAACTGTGATGCATCAATATGTATTAGTGTGTGTGTTGTCGTGGGTGAGGGTGGGGGTGGGGGTGTTGCGTGTGTCCCTGTTTTTTCCCTCCCCCCTCCCGTGTCGTAGGTGCAGTACTCACCGTGGTCTTCGCCGCCAGCGTTCGTGCTCCTGGTAGAGGAGCAGGAAGACTATCGCAGGGAGAATTTGGAGTTCCGGGTCCATGGTGTCCTAGTTCCTCGTGGGGTGTGTAGAGGTGAGCGTTTTCCCTTCGGAATCCTGTTTCTGCTGTGTTTTTATCCGCGGTGAATCCGCCCCGGAAAAGGTGGCGGATTGGTAGGTTGTGATACTGTGGGCGGTACATTGTCCTCCGCCTGTCTGTTGGCGGTGACCGCCACGCTGTTTGTTTGTACCGCCGTGGCGGTCGGAGTGTTAAAGTGGCTGTCTTTGTTGGCGGTTTCCGCCACGGTCGTAATTGCAAAATTCTTACCGCCGGCCTGTTGGCTTCAACACCGACCGCCAGGGTTGTAATGACCACCATAGTGCCTCACTCTCCATTTTCTCCCATTTCACATAGCTTTACTGCAAATATGCTGCATCTGAAAGAGACCTCTAGCCGCAGATTCTTTATCTTACAGTTATCCACAGGTGTCAGACTAGATCCGTAATTTTTTGCGTAAGCAGTATCCCTGCACCCCAGTAGTTGGTGTAGGTCAGCTCTGCGTAGCAGTGTCAGTGTTGTCTGCGCCGGAAGTGAAGAGCGCGGTGCTTATATAGGTGCCTCCCCAGCAAGCTGACGTCAGTTCTTTTCTTTCTGTGTCAGTCAGTGCAGTTCAGAAAAAAGGTATCCCCCAGTCATTTTCAACTGCTCTTTTTCAACATTTTGTCAAAGTTTTTTGAGGCTTGTCTCCTGGTGTGGCTGGGATGTCTGCAAGGAAAGCCATATTCAAGCCCTGCAGCGACTGTCACCGACAAATGTCAGTGACAAAACCGCACATCGTCTGCCTCTGGTGGCTTGAGCACGGCCACAACGCCAAGACCTGTATCAATTGTCACTCCATGCACCCCAATGCCTTAAGGGAGTGATTCCTCAAGCTCCTTGCTACTCGATGTGCAATGGTCTCAATCCCGATCAAGACGAAGTCCCAGGATTGGCTGCAGAGCCATCAACCTTTGTCGCAGTCAAAGTTGTCCCACTCTGCTAAATCCTGCAAAAAGAAGAAGAACAAAAAATCGAAGAGGTGTTCGACTTCACAGAGTCTGTCAAAGTCATCCAACAAGACAAGGGAGGATCATCACTCGGGGCCTGTCTCTGCGGTTGAGCCTGGGCCGTCTCCACAACTTCCAGAATTTACAGGAGCTGCAGTAACCCCGCCGAGCTCTGATGATTTTATAAAGCCATGCATCTCATGCCGATCACATTCTCATCCCCGACACTGAGCTGGAGGGGCATTGTTCAACACGGACTGGAGCCACACCCTCCAGACTGGAGCCTGAGCCCTGTACCTATGGGCTAGGACTTGGTGAAGATTGGGAAAGGCCACTGTACTCTGAAGAATACCAGCCCCTGGACCCCAATATGGACTATTGTAAGGAATTGCAGACACCAGTGGACTGGACACCTTCCCAGATACTGGCTTGGTCTTGCCTCCTACCGTGGCTATGGAGGAGAGAGCCTCTTTTGCTATGGTGGTGAGGAGGGCGACTGAGGTTCTGGACCTTAGCCTGCCCTCAGTGGCAGTCAAGGTTAAAGTCTTCACACTTCACCTATATTTGTAGTGTCTCTACCAGATAAGGCATTACCAGAGGTAAATAACTTGTTCTTCCATAACTCCACAATACATATGCCTCTTCTCACACCTAAGGTCCAGAGCAAAGGCTGAGGTAGAATGCCTAAGGCCAACTTAAAGGGAGAATGTTCTGATTTGGGAGAAAGGTAGAGGGATTCCCAGATCTGGACAGCACTCTCTGCAAGAGAGCCTTCTGGTTGTCCATGGGAGCCCTGGGTCTCCCTGAGCTGCTGCTCACTGGCCCTAAGGAAAAAGAGCTGACACCATACTCAAATGGAGTGAAATGTCCTACCTTAGGGCCAGATGTAGCAAACGATTGCGACTCGCAAACGGGCCGGATCGCAATTTGTGACAGTGCAAAATCGGAAATGGGATGCAAAAAGCCCATTTCCGACTTGCAAAAAGCGATGGGACCCGTTTGCGAGTCGCATCCGGTGCGACCCCATTTTGCGACCCGCAAATTGCAAGTCGCAACCCATATGCAATTGCAACTCGCAAATTGCGACTAGTCGCAAAAAGCCCAGTTTGCATGTCCCATTTACCACTAACTCAGAGCGGGTGGTAACCATTACCAAAGTATAAAAGGGGACCCAGATGGCTTCTGGGTTTCTCAAGATGGCGGAGATACTCCTGATAGCAGTGAGGAGGAGAGTCTACGCAGCCCAGCAGAGGAGGAGGAGGGGCCACAGACAGGAGAAGATATATAGAACCAGGCAGACTCTTTTTCAGCAAACTGAAGAGGAGATCTATGACAAATACCGCCTTAGCAGCGCAGCCATTCTAGAATTAATAGATTTACTGAAACCACAGCTAGAACACAAGACTCTGCGTGGCTGCGCCATCCCTATGCATGTGCAAGTACTATGCGCACTGCACCTCTTGGCCTCAGGGAGCTATCAGGGGGTCATTGCCGTGGCAGGTGGGGTATCCCAAAGTGCAGTGTCAAGGTTCCTCAGGGCATTCCTAGATGCCTTAGTCACGCACATGTCTCACTTCATATACTTACCAAGGAATGAGGCAGAAATTAACAGCACCAAGCTGGACTTTTACCGCATTGCCCACTTTCCTCATGTCATAGGGTGTGTAGATGGGACACACATTCAAATATGCCCCCCTGCTAATCTGGAACACATTTTCCGCAACAGGAAGTGTACCCACTCACTCAACATACAGGTTGTTTGTGATGCCCATTATGTCATCACGGACATCGTAGCTAAGTTTCCTGGCAGTACCCATGACTCATACATTTTTAGGCATAGTGGGATACATCAACGCCTGGAACGTGGGGAATTTGGAGACGGTTACCTCCTAGGTAGAGCCACAGACACTTGCAGACATACACACAGGTCACTGTGCACGACAATCTGGACTTCCTAACCGTGTACTTTTGTGCCCAACAGGTGACAGTGCATATGCTCTCAGGCCTTGGATCATGACTCCGTTTTTAACACCCAGAACTGAATCAGAGAGGCAATACAACAGTGCGCATAAGAGGACTAGGAACCTGATCGAGCGCACCTTCGGACTGCTGAAGGCAAGATTCAGATGCCTCCACCGCAGTGGAGGCGCCCTCCAATACACCCCCATTACCGCTTTCAAAATTGTGGTCGCATGCGCCATCCTCCACAACATAGCCACCCGACGTGGGCTACCTCTCACCCCTGCAGACCCAGATCCTGATGATGAAGAGCAAGAACAACCACATCGCCATCATGGGGATAGGAGTCTAGCTAATCAAGGCAGACTGAGACGGGACCACATTGCAACGCAATATTTTGGACGGTACGTGTCAACTCCCACCATACTCACCTATTAACCATTTGTTAAGTGGAACATAAATAACTGTTTTATTAATGTCGTGAAGAAACTATATACAAGTTGAAATTGTCCATGGGCAGGAAAATGCCAACCAGTCATGTGGCACATTAACGCCATGTGCCACATTAATCTGTCCTGGCTGTTATCTATGATCTCCTGCCTCCTCCCAGGTGTATTTGTTAACTTCCTGGCTGTGATGTCATCATCATGTGCCAGGAAGTGTTTCCAGAGTGTTCTGGTATGCTTTCTGGAGTGTTCTGCTGCACCTGCAAGCAATTTTGAAGGTAATCGCAATTTGCGACACCCACTCGCTAATTGCGAGTTCGTTTGTTGCACACTCGCAAACAGTGACCTCGCAAACTGCGGACTCGCACACAGCGTTGCGAGTCCGGCTGCGAGTCGCAAAATCGGATCGCTTTTTTTTCTGACATTCCAATTTGCGAGTCGCATCAACTCGCAAATTGCGAGTCGCAATTTTTATTTTTGCTACATCTGGCCCTAAGTCCATGACAGGTCTAGCGCCCTGCAAAATGTAGGATGCAAAACTAAGGGAGTCATTTAAAGTTTGGCTGATGTGGAGCGCCTCCAAAAAAATGGTGGCTGTCCACCAACCAACCTTGAAGTTCCCTAGCCTGACTTAGGGTGGGGTGCAGCTGGATTTTTTCATGAAGAGCCTCAGATAGAACCCCTGTTGGAAACCAGTGAGCTGATCGCCACAGAGCCACCAGTCACACTGACAGATGTGAAAACACTTTGACCTAAATACAATTTCCACCTTTTATCTACTTAATACCTGTATGCCAAATAATTAGGAATACCATGTACAAATCGGCCATCCCCTTGCAAATAGTTTTGAAAAGACAATAGATATGCACCTACACAAGCACAAGCATGAACATGAGCATGATTTGTGTCCATCTTAATAGGCTCTATGTTATAACAGATAGAAAAACATACTGCACCCTTTTATGCACTAGCCTATGTGGCCAGATAATGGAGAATCTATGGCAGTGAATGATGCTGGGTGAAAGGTAACTGAAAGCACAGTGTCATTTCTGGAAAGGAAAACAGCAGTAGGAAACACCCTCACTTCATTCTTTGCAGTCATGGCACACGTTTATTTTAACTGTTGTGAATGTGAACGCACAAACTGCAATTTTTTTTTTTTTTTTTGTGACTTGCTGTACCTGATTCACAAACCGCATTTGTAGTACTGCAATATTACCACAATAGTACTACAAATGTACTATAAAATACTATTCACAAACTGCACTTCTAAACTTGTACTCCAGAACAGGAGAAAGTCCAGCACTACATATGTTCAACACATGTACTACCACCCATAGAAAATAATGGAGATAGAGACTTTAAATAAAAACCCATAGGAAATAATGTTAAATTAAGTTATTCAAAATAGTTACATTTAAAACTAAATTCAATTTACTTTTAAGAAAAAAACTAAAAGTAATACATAATCATTAAATTATAAAATATTTTAACAACTTTTTCAATTTAAACATGAATGTAGCTTTTTATTAAATTAAAATATATCTAAATTACCTGTAATTCATTTTGTAAATTTATTTTAATAATTATTCAAGGATAATAAAAAATATATTTTTCTTTTGGTGAGAATGTATTATTTAATTTAAACTTCAGAAAAATAATTTAGATTTAATATTTAATATATTTAAACTAATTAAAGAATACATTTCAAATATTAATGGTATTTTAGCATTCATTATTCGACATTTAAAATAATTTAAAGTAAATATATAACATTATTTTACATTAATATTTGATTCTTCAGCACACGTAGAAAGAGGAAAATGCCTCTGAGGATTGTTTTAGGGCAAGAAGGTGTCCTGCACAAAAATAATCCTGCCTGTAACACAGGCATCCTTGCACCATCGTGCAAAGTTGCCTGCGTTGGTGTTAGGCATCACTCAGTGCGCTAGCGCAGAGAGAGCATGGGTGCAACGTATCTTAGTAGATCTGGTGCATTTCTGCTCTCTCCATTTGACGCTACACAGCAAATTGTCTTGCTGCACTGCGCCAAAGGTTAGTAAATCTGGGTCTTCTGCGTTCAGAAGAGTATTATGAGACACAAGGGGGGGTCATTAAGAGTTTGGAGGACGGAAAAGGCCATCGCCAAACTCCTGCAGTCAGGTTACCGCTAGTGTGGTCCCCTTCCCGCGGGCCCCATTACCAGTTTCCTGCTGGGTCAGAAGGAAACAGCCCACAACATTGACGCCGGCTCATAATTGAGCCGGCAGCAATGTTGCGGTGTGTAGGGTGCACCAGCACCCATCACGCTTTTCACTGTCTGCAAAGCCCCCAAGGGGCCCATTGCACCCCTTCTCCACCAGCCTTTACATGGGCGTGCTACTGCCATGTAATCACCGGTGGAGAGGGGAGTTGTAATCCCCAGGGCAGCGTTGTTTGCAGCGTTGCCCTGGCAGATTAGGACCACCAGCACCGCCTGCCCCTCCAGTGGAGGAGAAATGGCAGTGCTGGTGGTACGACTGTGGCGGTGGCTGTCGGACCACCACATTGGTGATGGTATGACCGCCAGGGTCATAATGAGGGGCACGGTCTTTACCAGGGAATAGCTATAAGAGAAACTATTGATTTACATTTTGAAACTTTAAAGGTTTTGCAGCCTCTTGTCGGTTTCCAGCATTTAAGAACGGCTGGCTAATGATCATTTAGTAGTTAGATGTTTCAACAAAAAGAGATTCAAGAATGTTTATTAGCTTGTAAGAATCCCACACTGAAGGTGCCAAGGGCAGTGCTTACAATCCCGAAACATCACAAGAGGTAGCTACGATTCTTGTCAAACTTAAATTAAAGTGTTGAGGGAGTCAGGAATAATGTGACACCTGAGTTTGGTTCTATGAAAGAAGTGGAGAACATTGTGAATAAACAAGAAGAAGCATTGATAAAAGAAACGAGAGATCATGAGAGTAAACTTAAGCAATGGTCTCAGCCAGAGAAAAACAAAATAGGAGGATTTCCCTGACTGCAAGCAACGAGTTTAAAGAAATTTAGATGCATCACGTGAAATGAAAGTTTTTATTACCTACATTAGTGGCCCTAAAAAAAAAAAACAAGGAACTGTGAGTATGAATAGATTTACACAGATCATATCATACAATCTGGGTTGGTTAACATTGTGAGAACTCCAGGTCGAGGGTCCATGGGTAGTCAGAAGGTACTGGGCCCCAAATGTAACAAATGGTCGACTTCACCTCTGGTGTTTTGGGGTCTCTTTATGAACATACTGTACTTTATGGAGATGTAGCCACCTAGAGACTCAGAACTCAGCGATGCAAAAAACAGCACTTAATAAACTCTGGTCCAGTCAGTGCTTTCACTTATGAAAAGAAAAGGTTACTCTATCACACACAAATTAACAAATACATACAAACTGTCATATGGAAATACCTGTGGGAACACCATCTAAAGGACCCCACCAACTACAGGGGCCATAAAAGAAAGAAAGGTTACACAGATCAAGTAACTTGCTGAATGCACACTGGACCTCGTATGCCTAATCCCTTGAAACACAATACCCCAGCCCCCATTAGCCTAACAAATCCACAAGAGATGCATTTATAAAAAGTCAGGGCTACTGGTTTTGATAGATTGTCAACAACACCACAGAATAAACGCCGCCCCTCAATCACAATTGAACATTTCATCACTAGAAAACATTTCGGGTATTAGAAATCTGCACTAATTTTAACGTTCATAAATAGTATGACATTCTTGCAGTAATAAAACCTTGAACATTTTGTCTTATTTCAACATTCAACAAGGCTTTCTAGCAACCAAAAGGGAACTAGTTACTGAGGGAAATGCACTGCCTTAGCCTCTGGGCGAAAGCCCTATTTTCATGGGTGTTTAAAAAGCAGTCCAACCTCTACCAGGGTCACTCTCTCAGAAAACATGGAAACTTAGGGTGCCAACATGAAATGAAGGGTGCCTCCTCTGGGCCTTGCAGTGGTGCTCAGCACACCCCAGTGCAATTTTGCTTGTCCTGTAGTGCCAAGCCCTCCTGAGCCACACCACATCAAATAGGCTAACTGTCAAAAACCCACAGGGGGCTTATGAGTTGAGCTTCTGAGCCCTTTAATGTGGCCACAGCCACTCAGCTTTCATGTTTCTTTTTTAACCTGTATTACATGGGATTCACATGAACTAAACTTTATAGGCTGCCACTCCCGGATAGATTCCTGCCCGCCCAGCACTCGCCTTCCCTACAGCCTTCTGACTCTACAGGTGCACCTAGTGAGTGCAGTGGGCAAGGCAGGAGGGGACCGCCCGACACTCCCACACCTCTTGAGGCACCTCAGTTATGCCCTGAGGCTTCCGGGACATTGTTGATAGTGGTTCGGAGCCACCTTGGACACATTTTGAAATCTTGACTGTGGAAACTTTGGCTCGCTGGTCCCAGGAGTGACCCAACAGGCTCTACTGGAGTACATATAAGTCAAGATTTCTCCAGCCCTGTGGCACGGGGACCTGCTGGACAAGCCACATACGCGGAATGTAAGCAAATGTGAATATCTCAGACACTACTGGGCCTTTTTACAATGAGTTTCTGCTTTCAAAATTTCACTGATTTCTCCTTGGTGATTTTTCTTGCAATGAGTTTTGCTTTAGTTTGCCTTTTCTCCACTGAGGAGAACCTTGGGGACCTACCAACCAGGCCCCAGTTCCTGGTAATCTGCTGGCCCAGGATATCTTAAAACCAGCACCCATAGCTCTGAAGACAGACTACACTGCCTGTCTGCTTTCCCCAGCTCCCAAGATCCACTGGCCACTTACAGTGCACCTGTGTGTCTTGCATGAGCTTGAGTCCCATTTCCCAGGGCACCTCCAGCCAGAAATGGTCCACAGACGTCCAAAGGGACCTCCTTCCTTAATAAATGGACTTCAACGAGAACATCTGGTGTGACTGGTGCCATAGCTAAAACTGTTTCCCTTTGTCTCTGTGAGAAGAGAAGAATGTTAATCCCCACAATATGAGTTTACTGTCCAGGGGAGGCTTTGAACTGCTCACTGGTCGGCAGAGTAACTAATGTGGCCCAACAGGGTAGTTCAAGACCCAAATATCATGAAGTCTGGGAGATAGTATAGGCAAATAAATATTTTATGTGCACGTGAGAACCTTTAAACATAGAAAGTCATGTCAATCACTTTTCTATATTGAGGGAATCCAAAACTGTATTTTACCAAAAGTGTAAATACAGTTAAGCACTACTGGCTTACACTTTGGTCAGAAAGAAAGGTTGAATTATAAGGCCTACATAAGCCCTGCCCAATTTATTTAGGGTCCTATATGAGACAGGACTTCCTAAAAGCAAATACCAGGTTAAGTCTGTAAACAATCATTCAAGCTCAGCCTACTCACGTGTGTGTTCATGTGTAACCAGTTCCGAGCCTCTTTTGCCATTAGCAAAATAGATGACATGATAGCTATGTAATATTTCACCATGCTATTTTACAGATCCACCTATCACCACATGGGTTTGGCATCTGAGTCATGTTAGCTAATATCATTTGTTACTCCAGATGATGTCTTTCAATTTAAGAGGATGTAGTGAGTTTGGCATCTACTGTGTTCCAGCAGGTTCTGAGTTGATCGTTTATGGGGCAAGCAGAAGCACTGACATTCCAGGATGATATTGTATTTTTTAATGAGAACGTGAGAGTGTGTAATAAGAGATTAGAAGGAGTGTGGAGAATTCTAAAAGAAAGTGGTTTAAGCATGCCATTAATCAAGTGAGATTTCTGCAACACTGAAGGAGTATATTTAGAACACGTCATAGTTGCAGAAAGGATAAGACACTGTCCAAGATTACTTAGTATACGTGGTAAATGGTAGCATCAGCCAGGAGGGGACACAGATCAGATACAGTCGTGTTGGGTTTTTTTCAGATTGCATTCCACATTTGTCCACTATATTGGGTATGTGGCAGAATTTCTCATGCGAATGCTTAATAAGAAAGCAGTATAACCAGAATTCTCCCCAGTACTAGATGTGGCATTTTAAAAAATAAAGTGGTTGTTTGAGGAGTCTAAAAGAGTATTTAAGGTCCCCGAAATGAATACTTAAATAATTATCAAATTAGATAGTGGGTTAGTCAATATCTATTATACTGAAAGCAGCTACACTACTACAAAACCCATTTAAGACACTTGTGACAGTGGCCACTGGTACAAGGGGGCTGCTGTCAGAGCTCAATAAACTAATAATCACACCACTGAAGAAGACTAGATGAAACTATATGAGGAAAGGGGACACTGAACTAGAGTCAACAATTTTAGGGAAGGGGTGGGAAGACCTTTGGAGAGACATTTATAAATTCAATGTGACACTTTTACATAGGACATTCTCAGTGTACATAATCACAGGGTGGTACCTAACACCAAATAGGGTGGCAAAAATGTTCCCATTACAAGTGCTGGAAGAACATGAGGCAAAAGGCAGGCCAGTCCACACTTGGTGACCATGACACACTATATCGATATACTGGAAGAGGTTTTAGTGGTGATTAAAAATATAATAAAAACAGATTAAAAACAAAGCAATCTTAGGAAGAAGAACAAAGGTTAGGTATTCAAATGATCAAACAACGTTTGTTGTGGGCTATTATTTTGCTACAGTTCATTCCAGGAGTATTATGTATATAACTATTGATGAAAATGATCATGTGTTAGAGGCAGAGAAAAATGCAAATGAGGAAATCACTGTTACTTTGCTGCACAATCAGTGAGAAAAAGAAACAAACTTAACTGACAGAAAAGGAAATATTTGCATGTGCCAGGGCAGTGCACACTTTTAAGTTATACATATGGGAAAACAGATTTATTTTAAGAAGAGACCTAAAACCCCTCTCGTACACACTTTATGGGGGCAAATGTGCATTTGAATAACTACTGCTCATTTAGCTAGTTTGAAAAATAAACATCTGTAATGTGACTTCTCATTTGGACATACTGCTTATACTACAACCTGAAAAGCTGATTGTTCTTCAAGATAACCTTTCAGTAGATGAAAGCAGACTGAGAAAATTACCAAGATAAGGAAGTGGAGTGCTTTGTTCCCATCGGTGATGCGGATGACCAACAAAGCATGACTTTGAACAAGACAAAACTATGAGACTTACTGGTTGCCACCCATGAATAAGGATATACAATATAAAATTGAGATTTGTATTGTGTGTAGAGTGGTGGGTATAGGTTTGGTGACTAGCAAGACCCCCATTATAGGCACACATTCGCCTGAAACTCTATGTGAAAAAGTAGATATTAACTTTTTGAGGCCATGCTTTGCCCAAGATTCAAATTTTGATGTAGTATAAATACATGCCAAGTACAATCGACTATGTGTCACACCAGATACCAAAGTAATGACAGAGTTTGAATGGCATGTTAGTAACAGATAATGGTGTTTGATTTTTAACATGCGACATGCAGGACTTTCTAAGCAGGTATGGAAATTTAACGTGTATCATCCTCAGAGCAATGACTAATTGATTGTGCAAACGGAATGGCAGGGGAATGTGTGGCAAGCAGGTTATCTACTATGGAGGTACTGAGGGAGTTATTTTAGAAGTAAAGGTGCACTTGCCGCTCATAGAATAATTCATTTTGAGGCCATGAGAAAGTGGAAGGCCGTTACATGGTTGGAGCCTGGATGATAGGCTAACAAAAAGAAGACATCTATGGCAAGTGTAGTTGAGATTAAGTGAGAATGCAGGCAAGACCCAAAACACTGAGCAAGTTTCAGTATTTAATTAGGCCCATATTTATACTTTTTGACGCAAAACGGTAGTTTTGCGCCAAATTTTTTACCGCCGGCTAACGCCATTTTGGTGCGCCGTGCAGGCGTCATATTTATACTTTGACGCATGGCGGCGCAAACCACAGACGGGAGTCATTATTTTTGATGCACACCGCAGCGTCAAGTCGTAAAGCAAAGCGACGTTAACGCGGCAGAAATTACTGTGGGTCGATTTACGACCCCGCAAACCGGATATGCACAGTTTTTTGACGCAATGGCATAAAAAAAAAACGCGAACACCGCCATTACACCAGAGGAGAGCCAAAATGGATCCCAGATGCCACTACAGACCCCAGGAAGATGACAGCAGACCAGAAACCAGCCAGGAGGACCCACACAAGAACCGGGACACTTTTAAGAAGAAAATAAAGTGTCGCTTTAGTGCAGAGGAGCAGGAAATTCTGGTTAAAGAGGTGACGGAACACCAGCACCAACTGTTTGTCACATCAAAGTTGCCAATCAGTAGGAGAGAGGCAATATGGCAACAAATTGTCGACAAGATTAACAGTGTGGCTGAAGTACGCAGAACTGTCATCGAGTGCAAGAAACGCTGGCATGACTGCAAGCGCAGGACCAAGGAAAAGATGGCCAGGAACAGGAAGGCAGCACTGCAGACTGGAGGGGGGAGTCCAGCACACAAGGAGGCCCTGGACCACATGGAGGAGATGGTCGCAGTCGTCATCCCTGAGGAGATCGTCACAGGGATTCAAGGACAGGACAGCGCAGACTACCAGGAGACAACGCACATGCAGGGTAAGTCGCATGGGGAATTATAATGCAATAATGTCAACTGTGAGCAGGGGGGGATACCGACCACTAAATGCATGGAAGTCATCTAATACGTGGGGTGACATGGGTGAAGGGGCACGGCATGGGCCATGGCCCGTTCTGAGAAGACCTGGGGCACACCATTACACAACACCAACAACAGTCCCATGGGGGCATGCTGTCATGCCAACGATGGAGCAAAGGGAAAGCCACGCCAGGAGGGAAGGCCACAACGTCAAACTGACATCCCGGCACACGTCAGCCACCATACCCCTTACATTAACTAGGGCCCTCTTAACAACCTCTAGCCATACCAACAACTGGAATGTAACTGCGACAACAGTTGCCACTACCACCTCTGCTCTGTGTGCAGCTCAAGTAGCCAATGGCAGTAACCTACCCATGGATCATACACACCTAAATTAGGGGGTGAGGATGACAACTTCAACAATCCCCAGAAACAAGACAAAGGCCCCAGTACTCTCAAATGTCAATGCCCATAGTTGTCGCAAACATCAGCCAATGTAAACAACAATAGGAGCTACACAGCACTAAGGACACACCCATGCTGCATAAGTCTGGGTCCATCCTGTGCCTGGGTAACAATGCAACATCCCAAATGTCATACTGCTAATGTCAAAAGCATTGAGGGGGGGGACATGTAACTGGTCACTGAAATACACCTGCACAGTCAGAGGAGGAAATAGGACACTGATACGATTATCAGGGCAATCCAATGTAACACACATTCCCCAACATCAGCAGTACACATTACCAATGTCAACATCCATATCAGATCATAACATTGCCATGCATAGGATATGCCACATGTCAATTACATTTAAGTGGATGTGAAAGATCAGAGATTGGGGCAGGTCCAGATTGTTAAGTGTGCTGCCAGGGCCATCAGTACACCCACAGCCAGTGAAAGGTCTCACCATGATAATGGATGTACACGGAGGCTTGAGTAGGAAAAGAAGGTGGCAATTCTCTATTTGGCATAAATCAACACCTAGAAGCGATGAGGCTGACAAGTCTGATAACTCAGTAACATACATGTGACATACAGGTGGGCCATAGGCCTGGAAGAATGCCCATCTGAAGGACTGGAGAAATTAACACAAAACAAGATCACAAAGTGAATTCATCAAAAGGCAGGCACGTCCCATCAAAATTGTCACAACACAGACACACTAATTGTACCCTGTTTCATTGCAGAGGAAGATGGATCTCCTGCGGATATGCCTGTCCCAGATTTCCCAGATGACATGGATGACGAGCCGATAAACATTCCCCAGGAGACTATCCAAAAGGTCCTTGACACCCTCCAGACCCCACCTTCAGTCCCAAGGAGGAGCACAGAACAAGCAGCCATCGCAGAGGATCCAACCACCACCCCAATTGTAAGACCTGCCAGCTCCAATACAGCTGAGGACTCAGACGACACTGGCACCAGCTTTGAGAGAACAGTAGTTGGAGTACAGCGGGAGCTGGCCAAGGAGGTGCGGGTGGGGATGCAAAATATGGCAGCCAGCCTTGAGGGGATGCGTTCGTGCATGATGTCATCTGCAGATCAGGCAGCAGCTATGCAAGCCCTAACATCCATACTGCAAGGACTACAAGAAACTGTCAAGGAATTCACCACTGCAGTAAGGGAGTTGCCACAACACCTCGCACCCCAAACCTTCCACTGCATGCACAAATGCAAACATGACCCCCTCAGGGCCGACCTGGCTGCCTACCATCATGATGTGGCTGCTATTCTCAAGAACCAGCAGACCCTCCTTGCTGCAGTACTGCCCTTAAGACCTTCACAGGGAGCAGCGACCGGGATGTCTGACTCCACGTCTTCTAACACTGAGGTGTGTGTTGCCCCTTCACAACCAACAACAACAAGGACAGAGGAGGCAACACACACATCAGAAGAAGAAGACATGGAACAGATCACATTCACAAGGAAAATTACCCGGAAGCACTAGTCCCTGCCACATGGCCCACATTTGCCAAGGTCCTGCGCTTTGTAACTTGCCAGTCTTGCAACAACTTTACTCAAGCACTGTTCTGCAAACCACTGTATATCTTGTCACCCAGCCCAGTGATTGTCTCTCTCCTACTCATTGGCAAATCCTGTCCCTCTGCACTGTCTGAAACATCAACCCCAGCATGTCAAAAGCATTTCCGTAACCCCTTGTGTAGGATCACAATGTAAGATGTCACTATAATGGACTCACAATCATGGACAATGTACAGATAGCACTACAGCACTTTTCAATAAATAGCACTTACACAACAAATCTGTCTCTGGGTAATGTGACATATCAACTGTGCAGTAGATAACTGAAATGTGCCTACTGTCAAATTACGTAGCTTGTCAGTACAACCGTCCTGATAATATGTAGTCAGAGAATTCTGCACAGTGCCCATGATTGCATCATACTCTGCCCATCCTGAGGGACAAATCTGATGAAGTGAGAAACCATACACCATCATGCTGTGTTGGACAGAAGAATGCTTCCTCAGGGGATAACTAAATCATCAAATAGTGGCCGCAAAATGTTGTCAACATGCAAAAATAACACAAATAACATGCCACACTAATCTAAGTAAACACTACAAAAACTGCATAAATGAAGGTGTCTAAGTTAACATACAAATAGGTAATCATGCCGAACTGTGTCACAAATGATGTATGAGGGTCATGAAGACAAGAATACAAGATTGCCAATGAGAACTCATCTTATAAGCGTGTGTATGATTATCACACTGCAGTCAGACCTAAAACTGTTACCCCAATACCAAGTCTGGAAGCACTGTTTGTGACTTTGAAAACACACTTATCAACAGAAACACATTGTCATCCATATTAACTGTGATTGGTGGTTGCAACGAAGGGTCGACACTTTGCAAGGTAGCTCTGGGCTAGCTGCCAATCGTACAGCTCAGTTGGGATTTGTTTGTAGCATAGGACACAGATGTTATAGTACAAAATTGATGTACACTGAATCCAAACCCACGATCAAGTACCATTCAACACATACTATCAAGGGTTAACCAAATATTTATTAAATGCTAATCACAGATGAGGAAACTGAGGGAAAAATCTTACCTACCCTAATCTACCCTGACTACTCATTACCCAAAACTGTCCCTAACTAACCTAAGCTACACTTACTTATCACATGTAACGAAAGGTTCTAAACATCTACCCCCACACCCCCCTTATGAGACGGGACACATGGAGGACAACACATACTAACCTAAACACATACTATACTATCCTATACAAATATATAAAAGGGGGGAAGTAGGGGTACAAAGACAGATGAAAAGTAAACTTAACCACTAAAAGAGCCCAACTATCCCCAAACTAACACTACCCACAACAGACTCCCACAAACAACAAAAACACAAGATAAATGGACAAATGTAGACAAAACACAGTAGTACAGTATACAGCAACAATATTTATTTCACAAATTGACAATACAGATAGCACACAGGACAAAAAAGCACAAAATCTCAGGACAACACTCGCTACAAAGCCACACAGTCTAGAAGGATCATAGACTGCAAAGTGAAAGTGAAAGGACACCCACTGTACATGATCTGTAAACAGGATATCCTATTACATCACTTCCTGTATGAAAAGTGCCGCCTCTTTTGCGTTATGAGTCATTTTTTGTTTACCAAAACTGTATTTGCGTCATTTTTTTTGACACACAGAAGTGAAAATTAGCCCGCATCCACATAATAGTACATGACCTGTACAAATATCTGGATGCGGGCTAAATTTCACTCCTGTGCGTAAAAAAAAATGACGCAAATACAGTTTTGGTAGACAAAAAATTACGCATAATGCTAGGGACATCAAAATTACAGTGCATTAACTGGTTTTGGGCAATTTTTCTTGTTTTTTGGTTATGTTACATTTGGGACACATCAGAGATAGGCTGATTGAAGACAGTATGGTGTTGATGGTGTATGTTCACATGTGTGACATCATACTGCAGCGGACCATGATCCGCTACTCCCTTCACAGTATTTTTACGGTTGGCTGACGCAATAGTTGGTCATAAGTGTGGCCTACATATATGTGTTGCAGAAATTGTGCATGTTTGGCATAAGGAGAGGATAGCAATGTGACGCACATATGTACAATACCTAAATGCCTTTGGCTTAAAGTGTGTGCTTTGGCAACTAATGTATTTGTTGACCAAGTGTGTGTGTATCACATGAAGCATATTTGTACATATGCTTGTATGAATGTGACGTCCATGTGTCCAATCCTTAGATGCAAGTCATTGTGTAAATGAGCGAGGGCATGTGTTAGTCATACATGTAACAACACCCGTAAAGTGGACTTCCAAGATTTAGGGTCACGTAGACACCACATGTGACATAGCATGCACCAGATGGATGGCAGACGCTTGTTCATGTCAATGGTCCACATTTTCTACATCCTATGTCCTAGAGTATTGGTAAGAGCTTCCTAGGCACTAGTTGGTGAATCCCACAGTGAGTCGTACACATGCATTGAGGAAGTGGGTACCATGTTGTTTGCACAGACAGACAAGGGTGAATCTCAAATGTATGATGACACCACAGTTGAGGCCATAGGAGTGAGCCCCAACTATCAAGTGGCTGTGGTGGACCTGCATACAAGACAGCACCTGTCCACATATTTCCAGGGATCAATTGCACATAGGTGTCTTGTTCATGTGTGTGGTCCAATGATGATCCTGTATATTGTTTGGGATGTAATTTGTCACAGTTCGGTCCAGGACTCATCATAAGTCAGTGGCAGCTATTCCTGTATCTACTGAGTATCCTTGGTTGATCAATGTGAGTAAAGTGGATGTGGACATGTGAACCAACATTTGGATGGTCCCACCCTGTCACTAAAGATGTGTAATGAGACAGTCAACAGGGCAACCTTGGTGTGCTGAGTGAGATAATGTCTCAGGTGTCATGTTCCGGCAGGTGTCATTACAACATTTATACACATGTTGCACTTCCTCTGCACTTCCTACTGCATCTGGGAACATCATAACCTCTGTGCTGATTATTCTCGCAGCTATTCACCACACACGGCCCATCACTATGTTGTGAGCACTGTGATTCTGTTTGTGAACTGTCATGGTCCTGACATTTGTGTATTTTTCATGGACATTATCAGAGGTTGCTGGTTGTGCTGAAAGCCCCATACCCAATCCCTGCCTACGGCCCTGGGACACTGTCACACTTTGTCATTCATGCATAAATGCAACCCAGACAAGGGATGGGCCATGAATTTTGCTTTTCCAAGAGTGGTAAACTCAAATGGTACAGGGGCAGATGATGCTATACAATGTATTTGTGTATGCATTGAAGAAGCCCATGCCCAATACCCCCTGATGAATGAGAGGTTTGCTAACGCAAGTGTGGTACATATGTAGACACAGGGATACTTTAGTGTGACGCACAGACAGTTGCCAGTCAGGCTGACAGAATGGAAGGTGATTCAGGATCCAGCTACTTGACAAGTTACATAATCAGTGGTCTGTCTAAGACTGTTTAGAGAACAAACTAGAGAGCTGACATGTCAAACTGTGTATGTCCTGTGTTTTTGAAGGTGACAAATGAACCCAGTGGCTGTGTTACACAGCTTAATTAGTATCAATGCTTAACGGTGTATTTGACATAATGGCAACTCCTATGCTGTTCCAGGCATCAGCAGGGGCAGTGCTTTTTGAAATGGGTGGTGTGCATGGAGGTGATCACAGGTGTGGGCTGCATCTGTTTCTAACCAGTCCTGTAGGTGAGACTTGCATTCTAAGGGCCAACAGACATTTTCACAGGGGAAGCAATCTACATGTGCTAACAGTGCTTTGAAACTAGAAGACAGTGTATAAATTAACCTGACGTCCATGCAGTCAGATGTTCTATGACAATGGCATACTATGGGAAAGGGTGTAGCACACTGGTTTGCTAATGTTGGTCTGTGTGTGTAGAGGAGGGAATATCAGGGTACACATCTTAGTATTCCAGGGACCTCTTCCGACAGGTGGGTTGTGACCAGGGGCATGGGTGTGTCAGGAGTTAGGAAATGGGCTGACATGTACATGGAATGTCATGTGTGCAATGCTGCTCAAATGTGGGGCACTTGTGCTGTCTATGTTCTGCTTCTATGGGACTCTGGTCACAGATATTCCTTGCAAATATTGGATGCAGTTGGACTTACTGCTGTCAAGGGTCTGGTCAGGCATTCCTGTTACTAATGCCAAAGCACTTTGACTGCCTCATGTATGAGGCTTGTTTTCCCCTTATTGAGTGATGGTGTCTTAGTTGTGTGCCATATGCTGCGTTGGACCTTGATTTCAACATGTATGTGTGAAATAGTTGTGGTCCTCTGCTATTGGCCTTCAAAGGAGAAATGTACATGATATATGTCATCAAGAGTGTGTGTGTATGTGACCATTGTATGTTAGGCATCACATTAGCTCTGGGATGTTCTGTGTCCTACCCAGTATATCAGCAATGCTCCATGAGGCAACACTCTTATTCTCATAAGTAGAGAGGAAGGTGTGCAAAAAGGAATAGCCAGACCATTATATGGTGATTATAATAGGTGTTTATTTAAATTTGTTAACTAAAGTGGTGAAGGTGATCATATTCAGAAGAAATTATTTACAATCTGTTGCTGCCTGCGTATACCAGCAGCTGTGTTCTGTAGTTCCCCCTCCTGTTGCAGGCCAGCATCCTCCTCTTCCTCCTATTCAGGCATGTGTGGCTCTGGTTCCAGGAGGGGAATGTTCCTTTTGATGCAAATGTTGTGCAATATTGCACGTTAGGATGATCCTACAGACCATCTCCGGGGAATATAGGAGGCTACCACCAGTGATGTCGAGGCACCGGAACCTTGACTTGAGGATGCCAAAGGTCCCCTCGACAATGCTGCGTGTCCTCCTATGTGTGTCGTTGTAGGCACGCTCTGCAGCAGTACTTGGGTTGCCAAATGGTGTCATAATCCATGGTTGGATGCCATACCCCTGATCAGCTGCAAGAGAAAATGATTGGGATCATGTTAATGTATCTGGCACTATTGAAATGACCTTTCATGGCAGTAGTTGTCTTGTGTTGTCTGTGACTCTTTTGTGTAATAATGTAGCATCCTAGGCTTGTAGGATGTACCATCTGCATTGTGTTGTTTCCCTGGCTGAACGAGTGTTTGTCTGCTAACCGTTTTTCAGCAGTATGTTTTGGGATTTGCAGTACAGTGTGCCCTCCCTAGCATTGTGACTTGTGATACAGGTGTCCTTGTGTCTTCACTGGGGGTGAGATGATAGTTCCATACACAGTTAAAATTGACAGTGCTGTTAACACGTTCATATCAATGTACCCTGGACATCCCATACCTTTAGACTTATGCAATGGATTTATGTAAACGTCATTGGGACACTTACATTTTGCAAGGTGACATTTAGGCAACTCACTCCACACGTTGTGATCTTTGACGTCTTAACATTAGGCTGTACAGTAATTTCCGAGGTGTGACAGGTTCAATGGTGACCTAAGAAACATGGCTAGCGATGTCACGACCTCAGTATGTTCCTGTTCACATGTTGCTGTAGTGGTGTATGTGTTGTGTGTCCTAGAGGGTTGCTGTGCAGTGTGTATATATGTAGGTTTTTGTACTTACCAACAAGTAGTCCATTGCCATACCGTCCATCCTGGAAGTGTTCATTGATGGTGCAGTGACGGAAGATGTATGAGTCATGGACACTTCCAGGATATTTTGCCACGATGTTGGTGATCAATCCCTGGTGATCGACTATGGCCTGCACGTTGATGGAATGTGTGTGCTTCCTGTTGCGGTAGAGGTGTTCAGTTGCAGCAGGTGGCACAAGGCGTACATGTGTGCAGTCGATTGCACCAAGGACATGTGGGAAGCCACTGATGAGGTAGAACCCCTGTCTTGTTTCCTGCTTCTTCTGCAGTGTGTTAGGGAAGCAGATGTGGTGGGGTGTCAGTCCAATGATGGCATCCAGTACTTTGGGCAAAAAGGCGGAGAATGATGGTTGTGATATTCTGCCAACCAGGGCACCAGCTGTTTGGGAAGAGCCACTTGCCAGCATATGAAGTACGGCAAGCAGCTTGGTTTCTGTTGGGATGGTGCAAAGTGGGGGCCAACTGCGGTTCAATGTTGCGCAGCAGTTGCTGAATGGCCTGCCAGTTCAACCAGCACCTCTGGATGATGTCGTGTTCCCTGAGGCCCTGAAGGGTGTTCTGGGGCGGAATATCCTCTCCTGCCTTCTGCGCTGCATTTGGGGTCCCTGCTGGTGTTGTTGTAGCTGCTGTTGTTGCTCCTGGGCTCTGCGTCTGCGTGCACGCTGGAATAGAATCACCTCCATGGCTCCCTGTTGCTGCTCTGCTGTTTGTTCTGTGTGTTCTGATTAAATACAGGTGTGTTTGCCCCATTTTAATGCCTGCCCTGACCCAGGCATTAAACTTTGACGCAAATCGGGCTGTGCGTCATTTTCTGGCTCCGCATCCCGGCCGTGCGTCATTTTTGCCCGAAAACATAAATACGATGCACAGCCGTTTAAGCCATTTTTTGGATGGGAACGCCTACCTTGCATATAATTAATGCAAGGCGGGTTGCTGCATCCAAAAAATGACACACACGGCGGAATTTTGGCATCCACGGGCTCGGCCGTCAAAGTTTAAATACGGGGCAACGTTTGCGCTGACTGTGCGTCAAAATCTTTGACGCACAATCAGCGCAGACGGAGTATAAATATGCCCCTTAATTTTTTAACGTTATTATACCACCAAAGGGGATTAGAATACTTTACATGAGCATCAGATTACATTACACAAGATCAGATGCATTTTTTTACGCACACGGAGAGTAAGTGATTTGCCCAAAATCACAGGATGTTGAGCCTATTCAAACGTGGTTCCCATGTTGCAAAGTGGGATACTCTGGCCATTAGGCCACATTTTCTCAATTTAAAAGTCCTGGCGTTAAATTTAGGAATGAAGTCAGAACTAAAGATCTGATTTAGGTTTAGCAAATGGGTTACTCCTTCACAAACATGACAGATATCCCATCCGCCATATTACGATCTCCATTGGCTATTATGGGATTGTAATACAGCGGACGGGATATCTGTCACATTTGCTACGGAGTAACCCCCTCTGCCAAACTCTAAATCAGGCCAGAAATTACTAGGTAGTGTGGAATGTGAGCCAAAAGATGAGGTTAAGCAGGCATTGAAGTCTGCTGTATAGACAGAGCCTAGGAAGCTGCAGAAGTGTGTAGCCATGTTGGAGTGAGAGGTGTGTGCTTTCTCCTGATTGAAGCAACATGGTCATAGGCATACAAGGTAGAACTCAGGATGTTATAAGTGGTTACCCTCAGTATGAGAAACACCGGCGGATGTATCCGAAGAGGAAACCTATATGGAAGAACAATTATGTTTACAGGTGTATCTACTAGATTCGGGCAAAATTGTTGTTTTACCAATGTTACCTTGCAGAATTTCCAGCATGTTGTCATATGCTCATTACCAAACAATCCGGAAATCATTCCATTATGCCACATTGTGTGATTTTAAGTCCATTCAGAAAAAAATTCTACTGCAGGAGCACGGGAACAGTGCAAACTGAAAGAAAGAGAAGCAGCTACTGTTCATGGCAGATGATATTTTACGCTATTTTTTAGTGGGGAATGCATTCTTCAATCCTAAATGGATGCAAGGACTCATTCCATGGTAAAATATAGCTCTAAATAGCTGATTTGCATTTTGTGTAACTTTGTGTACTTTTATATAATTTTTCAAAAATAATCAAATAAAATTACACAAATTTCGCACACCTGCTGTTTAAGTGCAGATTTCCTTTGTTTGTATATGTCTCTCTAGGGCTTTTTTAAGCAGTGTGGCTCAGCTTTGAATAGATTTTAAGTGTTTTTTTAATGAAAGATTCTGATTACATGGTAGTCTACAAAATTTGCCACCATACAAACAACCTATCCTACAGCTACTGGTCCTTCCGTCATTCAATGCAGTCCCACCACTGCAGCTTAGCAGCAGCACCATCAGGAGACCATGTGGAAAGGCAAAGCTCAATTACCTCTAGACAGTATCCATATTAAGACACTCTCCATTTAAAAATGTGCTTCCCACAATAAATACTATTGAGGCATAGAGAGACTGTGCATTTTTGTCAATTGGGGAAGCTGTAAAATTTATTCTCGACAGACAATGCTGCTCTCACACCTCTCACATACATTATAGGGCATCCCATTGCTCAGACCTCTACAATAATTAACACAGTTTCTCTCGTAGGGGATCTCCATTGATAGTCATAAGCACTGAACAGTCCTGCCCACATGCGGGGACCCCAGAGCTTTTCACAATATATCTACTTGCCTTTCACAAACCCTTTTTGTGAAGGAGTAGAGAGATGAAATAAAACAGGACAGTGTAGCCCCATAGGCTGCGAGTATATGAGTTAAAATTAGAGACTGAGCCTTTAAGGACCCAGAGACCACCAGTATCACATCATGCTCAGCAGGTGGCAGTTGCTTCAGTTCTTTTTTCCGTCTCCTGCTGACAGGATTCTGGAGCACTAAGTGTGGCTTTTTCGGCTTTTTCTCATCCAAATTTTCCAGTAGAATTGGTGACAATAAAATTATTCAACGGTTTTCATCCCTACTCGTCTTTTTCTGTTTTTTCCTGACAGAAAAGTGAGGTATTTTGTCTAATAAAATGCCTTCTTTATTTGATAAGTGCCCAGCTTGTGGGAGAGAGAAGTCCAAAACAGACCCTCATAAAGTCTGCAACATCTGCCTTCCAGTACCTCATGGTATAACTGCAGAAACGTTTTGCAACGCATCTTAGACGAAAGAGAAAAGATTCACCTCCATGGGACTGAGAAGAGACAACGGCAACAAGAACAGGCTGGAGGTGGGACCTTAAAGGGAGTGGAAGTTCGGTCTTCCACCAGGGCTCTTCCAGCAACCTTTGACAGACGTGAGAGGTCCAAAAAGAGGTTTTCTGTGCAAAAACGTAGGTCGACATTGAGGCAACACCAGTCGACATTGAAGACCCATACACCATTGACACGCAGGCTACAGTCGACGTCGAGGAGTAGCTCATCAGACAGTCTCAAGACCACTATTACCACTAGTCCCTGACCTCCTAAAGCCTACCATGGAGTTGTTTTTGACACTGGCAACCGAGCCAAGCCCTAAGTCCTTTCCTCTCCCTCTTCCATTGGCCACTCCGGTAGGGGGAAGTATTTCTCATTATCTGACAGAGTGGCAAAACATCACGCAAGATGCCTGGGATCTGAATATTGTGCAACAAGGGTATTGTCTCAGGTTCACCAGCCCACCACTGTGCATACCTAAAAAAACATCTAATTTCCATCTCCCATTGCTACTGTCGGAAGTCAATATCCTATTACAGAAGAAGGCAGTGGGAAACGTTCCTCATAAACAATGGGGGGGCAGGAATATACTTCATGTACTTCCTGGTGAGAAAGAAAGACAAAGTTGAATTCAGACCCATACTTAACCTCAACAAGCGGATTCAGCTATAAAAGTTCAGGATGCTGGGATTACAACAAATCTATCCCTAATTACACCAGGGAGATTGGCTTTGCTCCATCAACCTTCAAGATGCAGACTTTCATATTGCAATCGCCAGAAAACATTGAAAGTTCTTGAGGTCCGATATTGGGCCTTATCATTACCAGTACACAGTACTTACATTTGGCCTAAAGTCCGAACCAGAACATTCTCAAAGTGCATTGCAGTTCACAGTTCAACTAGTGCTCAAGGCCTTTTGCGTGCCATTCACAACTCAGACCCTACTTTCTCAGATGGATAATACAACCACCACGTACTACCTTGGTTCATAAACTTTATTCGGCTTATTCAAGATAGCCATAGAAGTACATAAAAACAATAAAATCAGTTAAAACACAGACACAAAAAGCCTTCATAAAAGAAAAAACACATCATAGCCGTATAACCCTCACTAAATTCTAAGCTCAGAATATCAACTAATACATGACACTTTTCCACACATTAACAGCCTTTAAAATATAAAGTGCAGCATTAAAATATAAGGAAGGATCATTTCCGGCTTTATAAGATCAGATATTCTGGACAACAAAGATGGGTTTATGATAAAAGCACCTAGAGTGCAAGCAACATTAGCAAAACAAAAAAGTGTGACGTGCTTTGTTTAGTCAGGCCATCACACAGGCATGGGATCATGTCCGGTGGGCAAGACTTCATGTTGGAAAAAGCCACCAAGTAATGCACAGTACCAAGTCTGAATCGTATCGAGACAAAACGATGCTGCAAATTAGTGATGCAAAATAGGTAACTTTTGCAGCCCTCCTCAAGAGAAGGAGACATATAAAAGGCAACTGTTTGTTTCATCATTTTAACAGCCTTTCTCCGTTCCATCCTATGACACAGGAAAGATTCTTTAATAGACTTCTTGGTAAGTGATAACACTTGAAGGGGATCAGACCATACTGATAATTTAAGTGCTAAAATAGGAATTCATATAGGTTAGCCAAGGAATCCGTAATGCATTATCCAATTTTAGGCAATCTAAAATAATCAGTTCAGTAAAATTAGTTTCCTTTTTTCCCATATGGTGAACCATAATAACAAAGGTCTTACCAGGAACACATCCTCCAGATGCTGTAAGCCTACCTCCTGCTGTATAATCGTAGTCAATGCTGAGGTAGCTAAGCAGGGAAGAAGTTTTAAAAAACTATTTTCCTCTACTTGGAAGGGTGTGCTTACTGTGTAGCCCCAAATATCAGCCTTAGAAGTGTCAGTAGCCACAACTCTAACCTTATATAGTTCCACCATAACTAACATTTTCTTGAAAACCTAACGATCGTATGTGAGTTTCTGCTCATTTTACCTTTAACGGTTGAGATCTGGTGTGCCCAGGACTCATTGCATGTAAATGAGGCCCTCAAATAGCAAAAAGAGTTTACATTGACAATCAGAGTGTTACTAATACAAAACATTTGGCATTTTTATGATTTATGTCCACAAATCATTGTAAAAGTTTTCAATTTGTTAATCACCATTCCCTTGGAGGTCATGAAGTCCCCAAAGGCACTCATCAGTTTCTGTAAACTCACTGGAGTCCTAGATAACAGGACGGCGTTGTCAGCATATAAAAGCACCGGTATATGGCATCCTGCAGCACTGGTGGCATCTGCCTGCAAAGATTGCAAAAAGTTGTCCACCCCATTGATAAATATTGAAAACAATAGAGGGGCTGGAATGCAGCTTTGTCTAATGCCCCTCCTAACTTTAAAAGGGGGATGAACACTCACACAAAGGGCCAAAGCGAACTTTGCAGGATGAATTATCATATAAGCGAGCCAGAAAGCCAATAATTTCCCTAAGAGCACCAAGAGTATACAGCGTGAACCAGAGCATAGCATGGTCAACAAGGTCAAGGGCGCTACTTAAATCTACAAAACAGAGATACAGAGCACCAGATTTGACTCTGGTGTATTTGCCAATAAATAAGTCCAGATGTGCACATTGCCTGATGCTACCAAGGCCCTTTCTAAAGCCATTTTGAACTGGTGATAAAATAGAGTACTTTTGTACCCACTCCTCCAACCTTTTCAACAGGATCCTACTTAACGCCTTCACAGAGGAGCCCAAAAGCGTGCTGCGGCTGTAGTTTTTATGGTCAGACTTGTCTCCTTTTTTGTAAATAGCTACAATTATGGAAGAATGCCAAGTAGATGGGATCTCACAGACAGCTACTGTATTAAACACCCTGGTAAGGATATGTAGGAAAGTACCATCTTGCCTGGCATGTTACCCCTATTTTTACTTGTGTGTCAGTTTGTTTTTGCCTGTCTCACTGGGACCCTGATAGCCATGACCCCAGTGCTCAAAGTTTGTGGCCTGAATGTGTTCCCTGTGTGGTGCCTAACTGTGTCACTGAGGCTCTGCTAACCAGGACCTCATTGCTTATGCTCTCTCTGCTTTTAAAATTGTCACTGCAGGCTAGTGACCATTTGTACCAATTCTGATTGGCACACTGGAACACCCTTATAATTCCCTAGTATATGGTACCTAGGTACCCAGGGTATTGGGGTTCCAGGAGATCCCTATGGGCTGCAGCATTTCTTTTGCCACCCATAGGGAGCTCAGACAATTTTTACACAGGACTGCAAATGCAGCCTGAGTGAAATAACGTCCACGTTATTTCACAGCCATTTTACACTGCACTTAAGTAACTTATAAGTCACCTACATGTCTAACCCTCACTTAGTGAAGGTTAGGTGCAATGTTACTAAGTGTAAGGGCACCCTGGCACTAGCTAAGGTGCTCCCACATAGTTCAGGGGAATTTCCCCGGACTTTGTGAGTGCGGGGACACCATTACACGCGTGCACTACATATAGGTCAATACCTATATGTAGCTTCACAATGGTAACTCCGAATATGGCCATGTAACATGTCTAAGATCATGGAATTGTCCCCCCATGCCAAATCTGGAATTGGGGTGCCAATCCCATGCATCCCCGGGGCTCCAGCATGGACCCGAGTCCTGCCAAACTAGCTCTCTGGGGTTTTCACTGCAGCTACTGCTGCTGCCACCCCACAGACAGGCTTCTGCCCTCCTGGGGTCTGGGCAGCCCAGTCCCAGGAAGGCAGAACA
Organism: Pleurodeles waltl; assembly: GCF_031143425.1. Classification (NCBI taxonomy): domain Eukaryota; kingdom Metazoa; phylum Chordata; class Amphibia; order Caudata; family Salamandridae; genus Pleurodeles; species Pleurodeles waltl. The sequence continues at coordinate 974,086,418 of NC_090439.1, forward strand.
AAGGATTTCCTCTGGAAATAGGTGTTAAGGGCCTGAGAGAAGTAGCCTCTCCTGGCCTCTGGGAATGCTTTGAAGGGCACAGATGGTGCCCTCCTTGCATAAACCAGTCTACACCGGTTCAGGGATCCCACAGCCCCTGCTCTGGCGCGAAACTGGACAAAGGAAAGGGGAGTGACCACTCCCCTGCCCATCACCACTCCAGGGGTGGTGGCCAGAGCTCCTCCAGTGTGTCCCAGACCTCTGCCATCTTGAATGCAGAGGTGTGAGGGTACACTGGAGGCCTCTGAGTGGCCAGTGCCAGCAGGTGACATCAGAGACACCTCCTGATAGGTGCTTACCTGGTTAGGTGGCCAATCCTCCTCTGAAGGCTATTTAGGGTTTCTCATCAGATAACGAATGCAAGAGCTCACCAGAGTTCCTCTGCATCTCCCTCTTCGACTTCTGCCTAAGATCGACCGCTGACTGCTCCAGGACACCTGCAAAACCGCAACAAAGTAGCAAGACGACTACCAGCAACATTGTAGCGCCTAATCCTGCCGGCTTTCTCGACTGTTTCCTGGTGGTGCATGCTCTAAGGGCTGTCTGCCTTCACCCTGCACTGGAAGCCAAGAAGAAATCTCCAGTGGGTTGACGGAATCTTACCCCTGCTAATGCAGGCACCAAACTTCTGCATCACCAGTCCTCTGGGTCCCCTCTCATCTTGACAAGTGTGGTCCCTGGAACACAGGAGCTGGATCCAAGTGACCCCAACAGACCAGTGGTCCATCTGTCCAAATTTGGTGGAGGCAAGTCCTTGCCTCCCTACGCCAGACAGTAATCCTGTGTACTGCGAGAACTGAAGCTGCTAGGGCTTCTGTGCACTTTTGCAAGGAATCCTTTGTGCACAGCATAGCCCAGGTCTCCAGCCCTCTGCCCTGCATTGCTCAACTCGCTGAGTTGACCACCGGCTTCGTGGGACCCTCCTTTGTAGTGTTGAGACGACCGCCGTGTTCAGTTTTCTTGAACCCCTGTTTGAGTGCTTCTGCGGGTGCTGCCTGCTTCTGCGACGGCTCTCTGTGCTGCTGATCGGCCCCTCTGTCTCATCCTCCAAGGGGCGACCTCCTGGCCCTTCCTGGGCCCGGGCAGCACCCATTTTCTTCAACCGCAACCTTTGCAGCTAGCAAGGGTTGTTTGCGGTCTTTCTGCGTGGAACCCTGCATCCTCCAGCACGCCCTGGGACATGTTCTGTGCAAAGAAGAAGTTCCTGGCATCTTCCGTTGCTGCAGAATCTTCAGCTTCTTCCACCCGGAGGCAGCCATTTTGCACCTTCATCTGGGGTTTAGTGGGCTCCTGCCCCCCCTGGACACTTGCGTGACTCTTGGACTTGGTCCCCTTCCTTTGCAGGTCACAGGTCCAGTAATCAAGTTTAACCTGACAAAATCTTAAAGAACAGAGGTATAAGCCCAGCACAGCAAAACCCCAGCAGAGTTGCAGCAGTGCCGTGGCAAGGCTGATATATTAGATAGCCTGGGCAAGCGCAGCTCACTTACTTCATTAGCTGACAAGAGTTTACCAGGATGCTAGAAACTGGTAATTGTCAACTTGAGCCAGGGAAAAAACACGTCCAAAAAAACAAAAGGACCAGAAGGGACAAAAGAGCAGGCCCAGCTAAGCCACATACTGCTGCGGACGGCACAGATGAGCACGCTCTTTGCCAGGGCAGGTCCTACGCAGCGGGTCCTGAATGTTGTAGATACGCGTCTCCTGGAGTGAAATGCAGGTGGGCGGCCTCCCTCCGCCGCAGGTGTTGCTGGGGATTGAAGTCCAGGCCCCACCGGCCACAAAAAAACAGCATCCTGCGCAGCGGGTCCTGAGTGTTGCAGATAAGCGCCTTCTGGCATGAAATATGGCGGGCAGTCTCCCCCTGCGGCAAGTGTTGCCGGGGTTTGAAGTCCAGTTACTTCCAACCAGGGACAATAGGGAATGCCCAATGGATCGACTGATCCAGTAAATTTATTTCTGCCTTTTCGTCGATTCCCCTGATACCGGCAGTCCTCATCAAGCTGATCCTCATAGCTTCGGAGTGGCCACGTCAATGGTGGGTCACAAACCTGCTTCACTGGTCAGTACATCCACATTTCAAGCTGCCATGCAGACTGGATCTTCTAATGAAATTCAGAGGCCAGATGGTTCACCCGAATCTCTCCTCATTGAATTTGGCTTCATGGCTCCTGAGCTAGTGCAATATGGACATTTGAACCTGCCACAAGACTGCAAAGTGATCCTCAAGGAGGCTAAGCAGCCATCCACTCATTCCGTATATGTCTTTAAGTGGAAGAGATTTAGCACTTGGTGTTCCTCCAAGAAAGGGACCCTACAACTTGCCAAGAAGATGTCATTCTTCCATACCTGCAACATTTGGTTAAATCTGGCCTTCAATTCTCTTCCATAAAGGATCAACTAGCAGCTCTTGCTGTTTACAGAAAATGGCCTTCACAAACCTCTTTTTTCAAAGTTTCTGTAATAAACAATTTTTTAGACGGTGTTCCCTCCCATTAGGCATCCTTCACCTCCCTGGGAACTTAACATAGTCCCTTTCAGAACTTATGCAGGAATCTTTTGAGCCAATTCACAAGGCTTCCCTGCAGAATCCCTGCATCATTTGTCTTAGAAAACAGCTTTCGTCATAGCTAGACATCAGCCTGCAAGGTTAGTGAGATCCAAGCACCATGCTCTCACAAACTATACATAGTCTGCTACTGTAACAAAGTGGTCATACCTCCCTAAGGTTATTTCGGATTTCCATGTCAACCAGACCATCTTGTTACAAATATTCTTTCAGAATTTCTCTATTCCAGCTGAATGAACTTTTCATTCCCTGGATTTGAGGAGAGTTTTTATTTTTATTTTATCTCGATAAAACATGCGATATTCGTAGATCGAACCAACTGTTAATCAAGTATGGGCCAGTCCGTACAGGGTTACCCTCATCTAAACCGTCCATCCCCCAATAAATAGTATCCTAAATCCTATTGTGAAATCAAAAAGCTAACAAGACACAAACAGCTCACTCCACTAGAGATAAAGTGGATACTGCAGTTTTAACGAGGAATATCCCTATTGCGGATATCTGCAAAGAATCAGATGGAGATCTGTTCACACATTCACCATGCACTAATGCCTAGACTCGATGCCAGAGGAGATGCTCAAGTAGGACAAGCCTCACTCAGAAATTTGTTTGCTTAAATTGGGCTACCTTACTAATTCCTCTGCCTTCTCCAATGCTTTTAGTAGGGATGTGCTTGCTACTGTATTCAGTGCTTATGATTATCAATGGAGATCCCCTACGAGAGAAGGAACAGATTCTTATCTGTAACTCTAGTTCTAGAAGGGGAATGTCCACTACTGAAGTCATAAGCAACCCTTCCTCCCCTCCTGTGAAGCTGACAGAGGTACATACATCCGATACATACATTCTGCCATTGCCTCAAAAAAAACTGAAGCAACTGCCACATGCTGAGCATGATGGGATACTGGTAGTCTCTAGGCCCTTAAAGACACAGGCCCTCATTACGACCTTGGCGGTTTTCGTGTAAGACTGCCATACGAAATGCTGCCACCATACCTCCATATTACGAGACACAAAGAACAAACCGCCTAAATATAGCCACAAAACCAACACCGTCAGGCTGTCTGATGGTGAAAAGCCAAATGATCAACCGCCGGCCCGCCACGCCAAGCCCATTCCGGCCGCCCTATTACGAGTCATTTTCCAGCACAGCGGTACAAGCACGGCGGTAAACCAACAGCGGTCCACACCGCTGTGGTACAGAAACGCACAGGCAATAGTAGCCAACACCCCATTGAACATTTTGAATACCCCACACCTGAAAAACATACACACACCTGCTTCTGGCACCATATAACACCCCCCAACACCAACAATCCGGTGCAATTACCACGACCAGCCAGAGAGACACGAGCCACAAAGGACACCCCATACACAACAAACACCTGCACATTACACACTTTGCATATACCGCTACCACAACCCAACAACACCCACAACCAAACACCCCCACATGACCAAACACCTCGCACTGCACCCTACCCGCACAGCACCCTCCCACCTCCCATAACATGTTATGCCAGAAGCATCCACGGTTCACATGCCATGAGTTGTGGGTCATAGTGGACGATATCGTCAGAGTTGAGCCACAACTGATGGGAGTTCAGGTCCAGCAAACATTATTGGCCAGGGTCAATTAAGTCGCCACTTATCCACGCACAAGGGACAATATCAGGAAGAGGTGGAACGACCTCAGGGGGAAAGTCCATACCATGGCGTCCAGTCACAGGATCGCCCTGAACAAGACTGGCGGTGGGCCCCCACCTCCACACCTTGACTTAACATCCTGGGAGGAGAAGGTCTTGGACATCATGCATCCAGGAGGACTCACTGGAATCGACAGAGGGCTCGACAATGGTAAGGTAACAATACCTCCCCAAACAACAACCACTCTTAACCAGTATGTGTAGGATGCTGGCCTGGCTTGTAGTGGGTACCAAGGGGTACTTAAACTCTGTACCAGGTCCAGTTATCCTTTATTAGTGTAGAAGAGGTGTTTCTAGCAGCTTAGGCTGATAGAAGGTAGCTATAGCAGAGCAGCTTAGGCTGAACTAGGAGACATGCAAAGCTCCTACTATACCACTGGTGTCATATGTACAATATCATAAGAAAACACAATACACAGATATACTAAAAATAAAGGTACTTTGGCCCGTATTTATACTTTTTGACGCTAAACTGCGCTAACGCAGTTTAGCGTGAAAAAATTTTGCGCCGGCTAACGCCATTCTGAAGCGCCATGCGGGCGCCGTATTTATTGAATGGCGTTAGCCGGCGCAAGCAGACCGGCGCTGCCTGGTGTGCGTGGAAAAAAACCACGTACACCAGGCAGCGCCGGCGTTGGGAAAAATGGCGCTAGGGCGTCTTAAAAATGGTGCAAGTCAGGTTGACGCAAAAAATCGCCTCCACGCGATTTGCGCAATTTTTAACGACGCCCAGACGCCATTTACATGACTCCTGTCTTAGTAAAGACAGGAGTCATGCCCCCTTGCCCAATGGCCATGCCAAGGGGACTTATGTCCCCTGGGCATGGTCATTGGGCATTGAGGCATGTAGGGGGGCACAAATCAGGCCCCCCTATGCCAAAAAAAAATATTACAAAAAAAAAAATTATACTTACCTGAACTTACCTGAATGTCCCTGGGGTGGGTCCCTCCATCCTTGGGTGTCCTCCTGGGGTGGGCAAGGGTGGCAGGGGGGGTTCCTGGGGGCATGGGAGGGCAGCTGTGGGCTCATTTTGAGCCCACAGGTCCCTTAACGCCTGCCCTGACCCAGGCGCTAAAATCCGGCGCAAATGCGGGGTTTTTTGCCCCGCCCACTCCCGGGCGTCATTTTTGCCCGGGAGTATAAATACGACGCATTTGCGGCGCAGTAATTTTTTTAGACGGGAACGCCTACCTTGCATCTCATTAACGCAAGGAAGGCGTTCACGCAAAAAAATGACGCTCTTTCCTCATACTTTGGCGCTAGACGCGTCTAACGCCAAAGTATAAATATTGCGTTAGTTTTGCGCCGAATTTGCGTCGAAAAAAACGACGCAAATTCGGCGCAAACGGAGTATAAATATGCCCCTTTATTTTTATGACAATATGCCAAAAGTATCTCAGTGAGTACCCTCAGTATGAGGATGCCAAATATACACAAGATATATGTACACAATACCAAAAATATGCAGTAATAGCAAAAGGAAGTAATGCAAGCAATGTAAAGTTACAGTAGATTGCAATAGGAGCACATAGGTATATGGGCAACACAAACCATATACTCCAAAAGTGGAATGCGAACCACGAATGGACCCCAAACCTATGTGAGCTTGTAGAGGGTCGCTGGGACTGTAAGAAAACAGTGAGGGTTAGAAAAATAGCCCACCCCAAGACCCTATAAGGTAGGTGTAAAGTGCACCTACAACCCCCAGAGAGCATAGAAGTCGTGATAGGGGGATTCTGCAAGGAAGACCAACACCAGCAAAGCAACAACAGTGGATTTCCGGACCTGAGTACCTGTGAAACAAGGGGACCGAGTCCAAGAGTCGCGACAATGTCGAGAGTGGGCAGATGCCCAGGAAATGCCAGCCGAGGGTGCAAAGGAGCTGCCACCAGATGGAAGAAGCTTGGTGTTTTGCAAGAATGAAGAGGACTAGGAACTTCCCCTTTGGAGGATGGATGTCCCACGTCGTGATGAAGCTTGCAGAGGTGTTCCCACGCAGAAAGACCGCAAACAAGCCTTGCTAGCTGCAAAGGTCGCGGTTAGGGTTTTTGGATGCTGCTGTGGCCCAGGAGGGACCAGGATGTCGCCACTTGGATGAGGAGACAGAAGGGGTGCCCAGCAAGTCAGGGAGCTCTCACAGAAGCAGGCAGCACCCGCAGAAGTACCGGAACAGGCACTTAGAAGAGGAGTGAACCGGAGTCCACCCAAAGTCAGAAAAGGGAGTCCCACAACGCCGGAGGACAACTCAGAAGGTTGTGCACTGCAGGTTATAGTGTCGGGGACCCAGGCTTGGCTGTGCACGAAGGAAATCCTGGAAGAGTGCACAGGAGCCGGAGCAGCTGCAAATCAGGCGGTACCCAGCAATGCAGTCTAGCGTGGGGAGGCAAGGACTTACCTCCACCAAACTTGGACTGAAGAGTCACTGGACTGTGGGAGTCACTTGGACAGAGTTGCTGAGTTCCAGGGATCACGCTCGTCATGCTGAGAGGGGACCCAGAGGACCGGTGATGCAGTCTTTTGTTGCCTGCGGTTGCAGGGGGAAGATTCCTTCGACCCACGGGAGATTTCTTCAGAGCTCCTGGTGCAAGAAGGAGGCAGGCTACCCCCAGAGCATGCACCACCAGGAAACAGGCATGAAAGCCGGCAGGATGAAGCAATACAAGGTTGCAGTAGTCGTCTTTGCTACTTTGTTGCGTTTTTGCAGGCGTCCTGAGCAGTCAGCAGTCGATCCTTTGGCAGAAGGTGAAGAGGGAGATGCAGAGGAACTCTGGTGAGCTCTTGCATTTGGTATCTGAAGAATTCCCCAAAGCAGAGACCCTAAATAGCCAGAAAAGGAGGTTTGGCTACCTAGGAAGGAGGATAGGCTAGTAAGAAAGGTAAGAGCCTATCAGAAGGAGTCTCTGACGTCACCTGCTGGCCCTGGCCACTCAGAGCAGTCCAGTGTGCCAGCACACCTCTGAATCCAAGATGGCAGAGGTCTGGGGCACGCTGGAGGAGCTCTGGGCACCTCCCCTGGGAGGTGCAGGTCAGGGGAGTGGTCACTCCCCTTTCCTTTGTCCAGTTTCGCACCAGAGCAGGGCTGGGGTATCCCTGAACCGGTGTAGACTGGCTTATGCAGAGATGGGCACCATCTGTGCCCATCAAAGCATTTCCAGAGGCTGGGGAAGGCTACTCCTCCCCAGCCCTGACACCTTTTTCCAAAGGGAGAGGGTGTAACACCCTCTCTCTGAGGAAGTCCTTTGTTCTGTCTTTCTGTGCCAGGCCTGGCTGGACCCCAGGAGGGCAGAAACCTGTCTGAGGGATTGGCAGCAGCAGCAGCTGCAGTGAAACCCCGGGAAAGGCAGTTTGGCAGTACCCGGGTCTGTGCTAGAGACTCGGGGGATCATGGAATTGTCTCCCCAATGCCAGAATGGCATTGGGGTGACAATTCCATGATCTTAGACATGTTACATGGCCATGTTCGGAGTTACCATTGTGACGCTATACATAGGTAGTGACCTATGTATAGTGCACGCGTGAAATGGTGCCCCCGCACTCACAAAGTCCGGGGACTTTGCCCTGAACAATGTGGGGGCACCTTGGCTAGTGCCAGGGTGCCCACACACTAGGTAACTTTGCACCCAACCTTCACCAGGTGAAGGTTAGACATATAGGTGACTTATAAGTTACTTAAGTGCAGTGGTAAATGGCTGTGAAATAACGTGGACGTTATTTCACGCAGGCTGCAGTGGCAGGCCTGTATAAGAATTGTCAGAGCTCCCTATGGGTGGCAAAAGAAATGCTGTAGCCCATAGGGATCTCCTGGAACCCCAATACCCTGGGTACCTCAGTACCATATACTAGGGAATTATAAGGGTGTTCCAGTATGCCAATGTGGATTGGTGAAATTGGTCACTAGCCTGTTAGTGACAATTTGGAAAGCAGAGAGAGCATAACCACTGAGGTTCTGGTTAGCAGAGCCTCAGTGAGACAGTTAGTCATCACACAGGGAACACATACAGGGCACACTTATGAGCACTGGGGCCCTGGCTGGCAGGGTCCCAGTGACACATACACTAAAACAACATATATACAGTGAAATATGGGGGTAACATGCCAGGCAAGATGGTACTTTCCTACACAACCCCCCCCCCACCCCCAAACAAAGGACAATAAGACTAGCCATGACCTGATGAGTATTCATTGTCTAAGTGGAAATATCTGGAGAGTCCATCTGCATTGGAGTGGGTACTCCCAGGTCTATGTTCCACTGTATAGTCCATTCCCTGTAGAGATATGGACCACCTCAACAATTTAGGGTTTTCACCTTTCATTTGTTTTAGCCAAAGTAGAGGTTTGTGGTCTGTCTGAACAATGAAGTGAGTGCCAAACAGGTATGGCCTCAACTTCTTCAGTGCCCAGACCACAGCAAATGCCTCCCTCTCTATGGCAGACCAACACTTTTCTCTAGGGGTCAACCTCCTGCTGATAAAAGCAACAGGTTGATCCTGGCCCTCAGAATTAAGTTGTGATAAGACTGCCCCTACCCCTAATTCAGATGCATCAGTTTGAACAATAAATTTCTTGGAGTAACATGGGCTTTTTAGGCCAGGTGCAGTGCACATGGCCTGTTTGAGCTCCTCAAAAGCTTTCTGACAGCTAGCTGTCCACAATACCTTTTTAGGCATCTTCTTGGAAGTGAGATCATTAAGTGGGGCTGCATTGGAGCCATAGTTTTTAATGAATCTCCTGTAATACCCAGTGAAGCCTAAGAAGGCTCTCACCTGGGTCTGAGTTGTAGGGGGAACCCAATCCATGATTGTTTGGATTTTCCCCTGAAGTGGTGCAATCTGTTCTCCACCTACCAGGTGTCCCAGATAAACCACTTTCCCCTGCCCTATCTGGCACTTTGAAGCCTAGATAGTGAGGCTTGCCTTTTCCAGGGCCTCCAAAACGTTCCACAGGTGGACCAGGTGATTATCCCAGGTGGAGCTAAAGACAGCTATATCGTCCAGATATGCTGCACTAAAAGCCTCCAACCCTTGCAGGACTGTATTCACCAACCTCTGAAAAGTTGCAGGTGCATTTTTCAAACCAAAGGGCATTACTGTGAATTGGTAGTGCCCTCCAATAGTCGAAAATGCAGTCTTTGCTTTAGCATCCTCTGATAACTTGATCTGCCAATACCCTGCAGTCAAATCAAAGGTGCTTAGATACTTGGCAGATGCCAGTGTATCTATGAGCTCATCTGCCCTGGGAATAGGGTAAGCATCAGTTTTTGTTACCTGGTTGAGACCTCTGTAATCTACACAAAACCTCATCTCCCTTTTTCCATCTTTGGAGTGGGGCTTTGGTACAAGCACCACAGGAGAGGCCCATGGGCTTTCAGAATGTTCAACCACTCCTAATTCAAGCATTTTCTGAACTTCTTGTTTTATGCAGTCCCTGACATGGTCAGGCTGCCTATAGATTTTACTTTTGACAGGCATGCTGTCTCCAGTATCTATTGTGTGCTCACACCAAGATGTGGTGCCTGGCACAGTTGAAAAGCGTTCAGAAAACTGACCTAGGAGATTTATGCAGTTGTCTTTTTGTTCAGCAGTAAGACAGTCTGCCAAAACTACACCTTCCACTAGAGCATCCTGTTCTGTGGAAGAGAAGAGATCAGGGAGAGGGTCACTCTCTTCTTCCTGTCCTTCATCTGTTGCCATGAGCAGGGTGAGATCAGCCCTGTCATAGTAGGGTTTTAGGCGATTGACATGGAGCACCCTAAGGGGACTCCTGGCAGTGCCCAGGTCAACCAAGTAGGTGACCTCGCCCTTCTTTTCAACAATGAGGTGGGGTCCACTCCATTTGTCTTGGAGTGCTCTTGGGGCCACAGGCTCCAATACCCACACCTTCTGTCCTGGTTGGTACTGAATCATAACAGCCTTCTGGTCATGCCATTGCTTTTGGAGCTCTTGGCTGGCCTGAAGGTTTTTACTGGCCTTTTTCATGTACTCAGCCATTCTGGATCTTAGGCCGAGTACATAGTCCACTAGGTCTTGCTTGGGAGCTTTTAAAGGTTCTTCCCAACCCTCCTTCACAAGTGTTATGGGACCTCTTACAGTGTGTCCAAATAGGAGTTCAAAGGGGCTGAAGCCCACTCCTTTTTGGGGTGCCTCCCTGTAAGCAAAAAGGAGGCAAGGTAACAGGACATCCCATCTCCTCCTGAGTTTTTCAGGGAGTCCCATTATCATTCCTTTGAGAGTTTTATTAAACCTCTCTACCAGTCCATTTGTTTGTGGATGATAAGGTGTGGTGAATTTGTATGTTACACCACATTCCTTCCACATGGCCTTCAAGTATGCAGACATAAAGTTGCTACCCCTGTCTGATACAACCTCTTTTGGGAAACCCACCCTGAAAAAGATTCCCAGGAGGGCTTTTGCCACTGCAGGTGTTGTAGTGGTCCTTAGATCAATTGCTTCAGGATATCTTGTGGCATGGTCCACTACCACCAAGATAAACCTATTGCCTGAAGCCAACTATGTCAACCCCTACCCTTTCAAAGGGAACCCCAACCACAGGTAGTGGAATAAGGGGAGCCTTTGGAGTGCCACCAGTCTTGCTACTGGCTTGGCAGGTCACGCAAGACTTACAAAAATCTTTAGTGTCCTCTGACATCCTAGGCCAGTGAAACAGGGGGACAAGCCTTTCCCATGTTTTAATCTGACCCAAATGCCCAGCCAAAGGAATGTCATGTGCCAGAGTTTGGAGGAACTCTCTGTACTCCAGGGGAATGACCAATCTCCTGGCTGCTCCAGGTTTTGGGACCCTTGCCTCTGTGTACAAGAGGTTGTCCTCCCAGTAAACTCTATGTGAGTCACTGACATCCCCATTTTGCTGTTTGACAGCTTGCTGTCTGAGACCCTCTAATGTGGGACAGGTTTGCTGTGCCACACTCAGCTCCTCCCTGGCATGCCCCCCTCCACCCAAAAGCTCAGCAGTGTCTGCTACCAGCTCCTCTGGTGAAGGTTCTGCACAGGGTGGAAATTCTTCTTCCTCAGAAGTTGAATCAACTGTAGAGGGAGGGATAGTGGGTAGGGATTTACCCTTACTAACCCTAGCTTTAGGGAGCACTTGGTCCATTGTTCCAGGATCCAAGTCACCCTGTCCTTTTTGCTTTTTGGCCACCTGGGCCCTTGTCAAAGCAAAAATATGCCCAGGAATGCCCAGCATTGCTGCATGAGCCTCCAACTCCACTTCTGCCCAAGCTGATGTCTCTAAATCATTCCCTAGTAGACAGTCTAAAGGTAAATCTGAGGCAACCACAACTTTCTTTGGACCAGTAACCCCCCCCAGTTGAGATTTACAACAGCCATGGGGTGGCTAAGAGTGTTGTTATGAGCGTCTGTCACTTGGTACTGGTGACCAAGTAGGTGTTGTTCAGGGTGTACCAGTTTCTCTATTACCATAGTAACACTGGCACCTGTGTCCCTGTAGGCCTGAGCTTCAACACCATTGATTAGGGGAAGTTGCTTGTACTTATCCATATTAAGGGGACAAGCAACCAAGGTGGCCAAATCAATGGCACCTTCAGAGACTAACACAGCCTCTGTGGTCTCCCTAACAAGACCAATCCCAACTAAATTATCAATAGTGAGCCCAGCTACTCCCTTGGATTGGCTATTAGTAGGTTTGCTCCCACCACCACTGCTATTACTAGGGGCACTAGAGGTTGTAGTAGGGGTTGTGGTAGTGGGAGGCTTGGTGCTTTTCTTTGGACAACTGGCATCAGTTGTCCAATGGCCTTTTACTTTACATAAATAGCACCATGTTTTTTTACTTGATTAGAAGAGGATTTGGACCCACCACCCCCACCAGAGTGTTTTTGTGGGCCTGATGAAGACTCATTTTTAGATGTGTCCCCACCCTTGTCTGAAGACTCACCATCCTTCTTCTTGCCATCCTTGTCACCCCCTGTATGAACTTTTCTGTTCACTCTTGTTCTGACCCATTTGTCTGCCTTCTTTCCCAATTCTTGGGGAGAGGTCAGATCTGAGTCCACTAGATATTGGTGTAACAAATCAGACACACAGTTATTCAGAATATGCTCTCTCAGGATTAGATTGTACGGGCTTTCATAGTCAGAAACTTTACTGCCATATAACCACCCCTCCAAGGCCTTCACTGAATAGTCAACAAAGTCTACCCAGTCTTGTGAGGACTCTTTTCTGGTTTCTCTGAACTTAATCCTGTATTGTTCAGTGGTTACGCCAAATCCATCCAAGAGTGCATCCTTCAAAACTGTAAAATTATTGGCATCACTTTCTCTAACAGTAAGGAGCCTAACCCTACCCTTTCCACTTAAAGATAGCCATAGGATAGCAGCCCACTGCCTTTGAGGGACCCCCTGAACCATACAGGCCCTCTCAATTGAAGCAAACCACTTGTTAATGTCATCCCCCTCCTTGTAAGGGGGAACTATCTTGTGCAGATTCCTGGAATCATGCTCTCTCACAGGATTACTATCAGGAATACTGCTGCTGCCACCATGGGGTCCAAACCCAAACCTCTGTATCTCCTTCTCTAAGTCTAGGATTCCCTGTCTAGAGCCAGCTGTTGCTGTTTAAGCTTCAGCCTGGTCTCTTCCACTCTCAACTTATTGAGTTCCCTTTCTAACAATTTGTCTTGAGGGTGGGTGGGTTGGGAATGCTTGGACACAGAAGAAATATTGGATTCAACAGAGGGAGACCTGTCTCTAACAGCTTTCACCCTAACAACCTGGCCTTCAGGAACAAAACCTTCCCTACTATGATGGGAGCTTCTATTACTACCAGCAATGCTAGGTGGTCTGCTAAGGGGCAGATTAAGAAGAGAACCCTGCTCCACTCTCTCAAGGGGCTCCCCTGAGTCAGAGTGTGAGCTATCCCCTAACTTCTCAATTGAACTGCCAGCTAAGGCCTTATCATTCTCAATGAGCATGTTAGACAGTAATTCTCTAGAAGGGTTCTTTCCTAGCACTAAACCTCTATCAAAGCAGAGACTCCTTAGGCTCTTAAAGTTAAGATTGTCATATGTTGTATTGACCAAATTAAGAGGAGTTCCTACACCAGACATGATAGAAGAAGGTTTAGAGACAGATAAAAGAGAGAAAAAGTTTCAGGACTTTTTAAAGAACAGAAAAAAATACTTTTTCAACTTTTTGAAACTTTTAGAAAGTTTTGAAGTACTTTTCAGCACTTAGCAGATAGTGTAAGAGAAGAAAAGAAAAACTTTTTGGTTAGGTGTACATACACTGAACTTGTTCTGTATATTATTCTCTTATGAAAAGTACACCATGACAAAGTGGTAAGTAGTTGCAAGTACTTATCCCACCGCTGCACAACCAATGTAGGAGGCTGGCCTGGCTTGTAGTGGGCACCAAGGGGTACTTACACTCTGTACTAGGTCCAGTTATCCCTTATTAGTGTAGAATAGGTGTTTCTAGCAGCTTAGGCTGATAGAAGGTAGCTATAGCAGAGCAGCTTAGGCTGAACTAGGAGACATGCAAAGCTCCTACTATACCACTGGTGTCATATGTACAATATCATAAGAAAACACAATACACAGATATACTAAAAATAAAGGTACTTTATTTTTATGACAATATGCCAAAAGTATCTCAGTGAGTACCCTCAGTATGAGGATGCCAAATATACACAAGATATATGTACACAATACCAAAAATATGCAGTAATAGCAAAAGGAAGTAATGCAAGCAATGTAAAGTTACAGTAGATTGCAATAGGAGCACATAGGTATAGGGGCAACACAAACCATATAGGGGGTCATCCTGACCCTGGCGGTCCATGACCGCCATGGCGGAGGGCGGCGGAAGCACCGCCAACAGGCTGGCGGTGCTTCCTGGGCGATTCTGACCGTGGCGGTAAAGCCGCGGTCAGAAAAGGGGAGCCGGCGGTTTCCCGCTGGCCCAGGGTATCCGCCATGGCGGCGCTGCTTGCAGCACCACCATGGGGATTCCGACCGCCTTACCGCCAGCCTGTTTCTGGCGGTGTCCACCGCCAGAACCAGGAAGGCGGGAACGGGTGCCGTGGGGCCCCTGGGGGACCCTGCACCACCCATGCCACTGGCATGGCAGTGCAGGGGCCCCCTAACAGGGCCCCACAAAGATTTTCACTGTCTGCTTTGCAGACAGTGAAAATCGCGACGGGTGACACTGCACCCGTCGCACCCCTGCAATTCCGCCGGCTCCATTCCGAGCCGGCTTCATTGTTGAAGGGGCTTTCCCGCTGGGCCGGCCGGCGGTCTTCTGGCGGTCGCCCGCCGGCCCCGCGGGAAAGCCAGAATGACCGCCGCGGTCTTTCGGCGGGAACCGCTTGGCGGGCGGCGACTGCCGACCGCCGCGGTCAGAATGACCGCCATACTCCAAAAGTGGAATGCGAACCACGAATGGACCCCAAACCTATGTGAGCTTGTAGAGGGTCGCTGGGACTGTAAGAAAACAGTGAGGGTTAGAAAAATAGCCCACCCCAAGACCCTATAAGGTAGGTGTAAAGTGCACCTACAACCCCCAGAGAGCACAGAAGTCGTGATAGGGGGATTCTGCAAGGAAGACCAACACCAGCAAAGCAACAACAGTGGATTTCCGGACCTGAGTACCTGTGAAACAAGGGGACCAAGTCCAAGAGTCGCGACAATGTAGAGAGTGGGCAGATGCCCAGGAAATGCCAGCTGAGGGTGCAAAGGAGCTGTCACCAGATGGAAGAAGCTTGGTGTTTTGCAAGAACGAAGAGAACTAGGAACTTCCCCCTTGGAGGATGGATGTCGCACATCGTGAAGAAGCTTGCAGAGGTGTTCCCGTGCAGAAAGACCGCAAACAAGCCTTGCTAACTGCAAGGGTTGCGGTTAGGGCTTTCGGATGCTGCTGTGGCCCAGGAGGGACCAGGATGTTGCCACTTGGATGAGGAGACAGAGGGGGTACCCAGCAAGTCTGGGAGCCCTCACAGAAGCAGGCAGCACCCGCAGAAGTACCGGAACAGGCACTTAGAAGAGGAGTGAACCGGAGTCCACCCGAAGTCAGAAAAGGGAGTCCCACGACGCCGGAGGACAACTCAGAAGGTTGTGCACTGCAGGTTAGAGTGTCTGGGACCCAGGCTTGGCTGTGCACAAAGGAAATCCTGGAAGAGTGCACAGGAGCCGGAGCAGCTGCAAATCACGCAGTACCCAGCAATGCAGTCTAGCGTGGGGAGGCAAGGACTTACCTCCACCAAACTTGGACTGAAGAGTCACTGGACAGTGGGAGTCACTTGGACAGAGTTGCTGAGTTCCAGGGACCACGCTCGTCGTGCTGAGAGGGGACCCAGAGGACCGGTGATGCAGTCTTTTGTTGCCTGCGGTTGCAGGGGGAAGAGTCCGTCGACCCACGGGAGATTTCTTCAGAGCTCCTGGTGCAAGAAGGAGGCAGGCTACCCCCAGAGCATGCACCACCAGGAAACAGGCGAGAAAGCCGGCAGGATGAAGCGATACAAGGTTGCAGTAGTCGTCTTTGCTACTTTGTTGCGGTTTTGCAGGCGTCCTGAGCAGTCAGCAGTCGATCCTTTGGCAGAAGGTGAAGAGGGAGATGCAGAGGAACTCTGGTGAGCTCTTGCATTCGGTATCTGAAGAATTCCCCAAAGCAGAGACCCTAAATAGACAGAAAAGGAGGTTTGGCTACCTAGGAAGGAGGATAGGCTAGTAAGAAAGGTAAGAGCCTATCAGAAGGAGTCTCTGACGTCACCTGCTGGCCCTAGCCACTCAGAGCAGTCCAGTGTGCCAGCACACCTCTGAATCCAAGATGGCAGAGGTCTGGGGCACGCTGGAGGAGCTCTGGGCACCTCCCCTAGGAGGTGCAGGTCAGGGGAGTGGTCACTCCCCTTTCCTTTGTCCAGTTTCGCACCAGAGCAGGGCTGGGGGATCCCTGAACCGGTGTAGACTGGCTTATGCAGAGATGGGCACCATCTGTGCCCATCAAAGCATTTCCAGAGGCTGGGGGAGGCTACTCCTCCCCAGCCCTGACTCCTTTTTCCAAAGGGAGAGGATGTAACACCCTCTCTCTGAGGAAGTCCTTTGTTCTGCCTTCCTGGGCCAGGCCTGGCTGGACCCCAGGAGGGCAGAAACCTGTCTGAGGGGTTGGCAGCAGCAGCAGCAGCAGTGAAACCCCGGGAAAGGCAGTTTGGCAGTACCCGGGTCTGTGCCAGAATGCCATTGGGGTGACAATTCCATGATCTTAGACATGTTACATGGCCATGTTCGGAGTTACCATTGTGACGCTATACATAGGTAGTGACCTATGTATAGTGCACACGTGAAATGGTGTCCCCGCACTCACAAAGTCCGGGGCATTTGCCCTGAACAATGTGGGGGCACCTTGGCTAGTGCCAGGGTGCCCACACACTAAGTAACTTTGCACCCAACCTTCACCAGGTGAAGGTTAGACATATAGGTGACTTATAAGTTACTTAGGTGCAGTGGGAAATGGCTGTGAAATACCGTGGCG
The DNA here is from genome assembly GCF_031143425.1 of Pleurodeles waltl. NCBI lineage: Eukaryota > Metazoa > Chordata > Amphibia > Caudata > Salamandridae > Pleurodeles > Pleurodeles waltl. The sequence goes on from NC_090439.1 coordinate 974,103,232, forward strand.
TTATTTCACGCAGGCTGCAGTGGCAGGCCTGTGTAAGAATTGTCAGAGCTCCCTATGGGTGGCAAAAGAAATGCTGTAGCCCATAGGGATCTCCTGGAACCCCAATACCCTGGGTACCTCAGTACCATATACTAGGGAATTATAAGGGTGTTCCAGTATGCCAATGTGAATTGGTGAAATTGGTCACTAGCCTGTTAGTGACAAATTGGAAAGCAGAGAGAGCATAACCACTGAGGTTCTGGTTAGCAGAGCCTCAGTGAGACAGTTAGTCATCACACAGGGAACACATGCAGGGCACACCTATGAGCACTGGGGCCCTGGCTGACAGGGTCCCAGTGACACATACACTAAAACAACATATATACAGTGGAATATGGGGGTACCATGCTAGGCAAGATGGTACTTTCCTACAGTATGCCTACCCACCAATCACCTATCCACCCCATCCAACATTACTGCAACCCCCCCAATCACCCCACCCCACCCCTGCATGCCACACAACCCCTCTCCCACCATACCCACACACTCCCCCTAACACAAAGGTAACAAACACAATGTGAAAAACCACAACTCTCACAATGCATCACACCCCACATAGCTAAAATTCACTGTACCACTTCACAGTGGGACACCTGCATGGACAACCATATCACAGCCCACACCTACTGTTTGCTATGATTGCCTCCCAACACATGGCAATGTCAGCAATGCCAACCACCATCCACAACCCACCATGGCACATGGAAACCATAGCACAGTACCCATAACCAAATCAATGTCTGCAGTGCTGCAGCTGTCACTGCCATCACTGGGAAGCAAATGAAGCCACTGCAAGCACCACACCATGGAAATGGTAACTACACATACACATAAAAACTCTCCCTATTTCCATCCACAAGTAACCCTGCCACTGCCACCCATCAGAGGATGCCAGTCTCTGACAGCCATACCTGTGATGTGGTCAGTCCACTCCCAGCAGCCCCACCCTGGATACACTGGACTCCCCATCCCATGTGGCTACAACACCCAGCCCCTCCACCCCAAACCTGTGCCCCAGGGACATCTCAATCAGAAGTGTGCCCCACAGTGCAGGGGCCAGAGTCAAGGGCACACACCCGAGAAAATGAAGGGCCTGGTGCTACTAGGAGTGTGCACACTGTGTCAGGGGCACAGGCACAGGGGGCTAGTGGCAGTGGAGGGGATCAATGGCCCAACGGACGGGGCAGCCACAACAACTGGCTGCCCAGGAGGCCCTCACCCAAATCTCACCAAACTCAGGATACCATGGGCCAGATCCTCGCCACTGTGAAGGAGAGCCAGAGGCTGCAGAGTGAATACCATCAGGAGGCTATGCAGCAGTGGCAGACCCACAATACCACCATGGCCTCCATGGCAGGGGTGCTGAAGGAACTCACTACTATCCTGCATGAGTCCATCTCCCATTTCCCTCCCATCTCCCTTCCATAACCCACATCACTTCTGAGCGCTCCACAGCAGCGGCAGCTAGTGGAATGGAGGCCCTGCCACAGGACCCACAGTACACCAGCACCCCTACCCCTGTAGCCAACGATCCCTCATGCAAGCGAGTACGTCCAACCAGACATCCTGCTGGAACTAATGCCAAGACCACCGCCACGAAGTCACCCTCACCTGAACATTCTCCCTTATGTGTCACTGAGGCACCCTGTTGACTGTCCCCTGTCATGTCTCTGTACTCCCATGGCCATCATACTGGACCTCGACTACCCACAGCTTGCCCAAATACTCTGTTGAGCCCGCCCGCCATGACTCCACTCATCAACCTTTGTACTTGGACATCCAAAATAAACACCATTGTCCACAATTACTGCCTACATCTTTGTTGTCATGAGCATGAAAGATACAGCCATTATGTGTGCAAAAGTTAACCCATTGTCCTAGCAATGTATGTGTGAGTGACAGAGGGGGAGTGATATGTAGCAAGGATCAAAGTGGAGCAGGCAGTGGCTGGAGAGATGGGTCAAGGGAAGCAACAGGTGAGGCAGGGACCAGAGTGCACCACAATAATGTCAACAAGACAGGGACGTCAATCACTATAGGCATCACATATGCCAAATCAACACACATGCACTGTAAGTACAGGAAGCCAAGGTAGAGATGGAAAGTCAAGTCCACAAACATACGGCCATTACAAACCCACATTCAAAAGACATACCTCCCACGCTCACAGCAAACAGAGCCACACGTTAGACAGTTCACACCGCCATGAATAGTAATGTTGCACCGCTTCCCAATGTCGAATCCCAGTACAGGATGCAAAACAGACGAAACCACCTAGTGTAGCACACAGATTGCACTGGATCTGCCAGTTCAGGGAACAACGGTCCTGTACATAGATGTCACAAGTGCAACATGGTACAAGGCAGACAGTGGAACTGGACATATACCATACATATGACACATACATGTATCTCAGTGGAAGTATTGTTGTATCAGCTCTGCTCTAGGGTCAGCTGCTTCCTCATCATGTTCTTCATCATCACTCTCCATGTCCCCTTCATCAGCCACTGGTATAGCTGTCCCCTCCTCTGCATCCAGCAATGGGATGTGACGTCTCAGGGCCAGATTGTGTAGCATGCAGCAAGCAATAATGATCTGGCACATTTTCTGTGGTGTGTAGAGTAGAGTACCTACGGAGATGTGCAGACACCGGAATCTGGCCTTCAGCAGGCCAATGGTCCGCTAAGTCACCCATCTTGTACTACCATGGGCCTCACTGTACCTGTTTTCTGCATCTGTAGTTGGATGCCTCACGGGTGTCAGTAGACAGGGAAGGTTGGTATAGTCAGAGTCACCTGGGTGCACAGAGGTAAGAGCCATGTCAGGACCAGAGGGTGTAGTGCAGGTTGTGATGAATGTTCAGAGCAGAGGGGCACACATATATGGGGATACATACCGATTAGGCAGGCCCAGTCCCTCCGAAGTGGTGCCATGAGGTGCGGGACGGTGCAGTTCGCAGAATGTAGGAGTCATGTTCAGACCCTGGGAACCTGGCCGTCACTTGTGTGATGTATTGGTCAGCCAGACACACCACTTACACATTTGTGGAACAGACGTTTTTATGATTCCTATTCACTTGTTTACTCCTCCTGGGGGGCACCAGGGCAATGTGGGTGCCATCTATGGCCCTTATCACATGAGGGGCGTGCCAGGTCGTAACCGCTACGTCCTGGGACCAGCTCATGCTAGCGCTCCCCCCAGGAGCCTCCCACCCCCCCCCAGGGCAGGGATGGAAGGGGAATCGCTTCCCCTTCCACCCCCGACGCCCCCCATCTAATGACATCAGCGCGCGATCGCGTGCTGACATTATCAGAGGGTGCTGGCCATGCTGGAAGCCATTTGCTTCCAGCGCGTCGAAGGAGAAGGAGGGAAGTTTCTCCTCCGGCCGGGGGGATTGCTCTAAAAGAGGCACCGGGGGAAAGAAAAAGAGTTTTCCTTTCCCTCAATGTCTCTTTCAGCATTCCTGCTGCCCAGTCACGATGCAATCAGGCAGCAGGAATGCCCACTAGACACCAGGGATTTCATTATTGGTTAGTTTCAAGTGGCGGGGAGTGGCCCCTTAGGCAAGGGTCGCTCCCCTTAGGGGACATAATGATTATTGCCATTTCTGCATCCCCCTTGGGAGCAGAGCGGCCTCTTATTTTTATTCCGATCTGCCCACAAGGGGGGCAGAAGCCACTGGAAGCCAGTGATTGTTTTTGTGTTTGTTTTTTTGTGTGGGGGTGGCCCCTTGGGCAAGGGTCGCCCCCTAAAGAGGGCAAAGCACTGTTAGGCAGTTCTGCCCGCTTGGGGGTAGATATTTTTTTAAGCCCATCTGCACCCAAGGGGGGCAGAATCCACATAACGCCAGTGACCTTGTGTGTGTGTGTGTTTTGTGTGGGGGGTGGCCCCTTGGGCAAGGGTCGCCACCCCAAAGGGAGCAATATATTTTATGCCATTTTTGCCCCCCTTGAGGGCAGATCAGCCTATGTTTTTAGGCCCATCTGCCCCCATGGGGGGCAAAAGTCACTTGAAGCCAGGGTTTGTTTTTGTGTGTGTGTTTTTTGTGGGGGGGCGGCCACTTGCCCTAGGATCGCCCCTCCAAAGGGGGCAAAGCACTTCTGGGTAGTTCTGCCCCCCTTGGTGGCAAATCAGCCTATTTTTTTTTTAGGCCCATCTGTCCCTGAGGGCGGCAGAAACCACTTTGCGCCAGAGATCTTGTGTGTGTGTGTTTTGTATGGGGGAGTGGCCCTTTGGGCAAGGGTCGCTCCCCAATGGGGGCAAATATTATTTACACCATTTCTGCCCTCCTTGGAGGAAGATCGGCCTATTATTTTTAGGCCAATCTGCCCCAAGGGGGGCAGAAACCAAAATGTGTTTTTTTTGTGTGGAGGGCGGCCCCTTGAGTTAGGGTCGCCGCCCCCAAAGAGTGCACTGCACTGTAGCCCATTTCTGCCCCCCTTGAGGGCATATTGGGATATTTGGTTTAGGCCCATCTGCCCCCAAGGTGGGCAGAAGCCACCAAGGCACCCATGATTTTTTATTTTTAGTCAATTTCAGTACGGGGGAACAGCCCCTTGGACAAGAGTTGTTCCCTTTTTGGGGGGCAATATGTTTTATGCCATTTCTGCCACCCTTGGGGGCAGATCGGCCTATTATTTTTTAGGACGATCTGCACCCAAGGGAGGCAGAAACCACAATGACACCAGGGATTGTTTACTTTTGTTTTCTTTTTTGTGTGGCGGCGGCCCCTTGGTCAGAAGCCACGAAGGCACCAGGGGAAAGTTCTAAATGTTTGGTGGTGGGGTGTTTGTCGACTAGCAAACTATTTGCATTATGATTATAATGTTTTATTTCTCCTTTTTGTTCTAGTTCAAAACTTTTGCTTCCTTTGCTGTGACTCCTTGTGGTTTTGGCAGTGGTTGACCAGCAGTTTGCGTAGTTGCATCTTTTAGGTAAGAAACAACTATCTACTCCAAATGACTATTGTTGCCATGCATGAATGACATTTTGTAAATGGAGTATTAAATACAGGATTGTGTGTGAAATAGTCCTCAGATTAGTGCACGAATATATTTGTGATGTCTTATGTGTAATTTTCTTTTCTTTTTTCTTTTTAGTGGGATATCATTGGTGATTGCTGTGGCTGTGCAGAGTAGTTGCTGGTGAGTCTAGCTTTTTCAGGAAAGTGAGTGGTATAGTTTTTGAGTTTATAACTCTTAGTGATAAAGCTACACTTTGTTTATTACTTATCTTACAAAGTGCTGGTTGTTGGTGGTGCATTTGTCCAGTTAATTTTCGTAGGAAGGATCATGGCTAGCCGTAGGATGCCCACTCAGCAGGTTGTTGGAATGCTTTTTGGGTCGTCTTTTGACCATGATTATGAGACTGACTGTGCATCTGAGGCACAGGAGGAAGTACAAGATTCTGGAAGTGAATTTTCTGTCAGAGCGGAATTGTCTGATGATGAAGCTACTCTCAGTGCTGATAAAGTGCCTATTTTAGAGGAGGACACTGATGTGCCAATAGTGCAGCAGCTGAAAGCCTTCCCATTGGAAGACCTGACCTCTGGGTTGCCCCAAACATGGAGCAGCCGGAGTTGCCTGCCTTTACTGGTCTCCTGGGTTGTAGAGGGAATACAGAAAGATTTTTGAATGTCAATTTCTTTCAGTTGTTTATAGACAATGTATTTTTGAAAGAGATTGTTGAGCAGACTAATTTGTATGCGGAGCAGTATTTGAGGGACAACGCTGCCAGACTTAGGCCACACTCTAGAGATAGCTGCTGGATTCTCACAAATCTGGAAGAGTTGAAAAAGTTCTTGGATTTAACTTTTTGGATGGGGCTGATAAGGAAGCAATCACTGCCTTCATATTGATCTACTAGTCCCTTGATTGATGGCAACTGCTATATTTCCTGCAACCATGAGTCGTAACTGGTATGAGCTTCTTCTTCGGATGCTGCATTTTGTTGATAATGCTTTAACCTTGCCACAAGATCACCATCATTCTGATTGTTTTTTCAAGATTAGACCTGTCCTTGATCATTTTGTCGATCGGTTTTCAGAGGTGTATGTTCCAGGCAAAGAAACAGCTGTGGACGATCCTTTGGTCCTGTACAAGGGTTGTTTGGTTTTTAGGTATTACATTCCTAACAAGAGGGCACGGTATGGAATTAAAAAATTGTATATGCTGTCTGAAAGTAGTACAGGATATGTTTATAATTTCCGGGTCTACACTGGTAGGGATTCCAGTATTGACCCTCCTGGTTGCCCACCCAGTTTTGGAGTTAGCAAGAAAATTGTGTGGGAACTAGGTAGACAACTGTTTAACAAAGGTCACCATTTGTACGTAGATAATTTCTACACTAGAGTGCAGTTGTTCAAGGAATTGCTCAGAGTGGACACTGTTGCTTGTGGCACAATCCGCTCTAACCGGAAAGGCTATCCAAGGGAGCTTGTCTGTAAAAAACTTGAGAGGGACAGTGCAGTGCCTTGTGGAATGATGAGCTGCTTGCTCTGAAATTTGCAGACAGGAGGGATGTCTACATGCTAACTACCATCCATGATGAGAGTACTTCCCCTGTGACTGTTTGGGGTCAGGTTGCCAAAGTGTGCAATCCTGTGTGCATTTTGGACTACAATAAGCACATGGGTGGTGTTGATAGAGTAGATCAGAGGTTGCAACCTTACACTGCTGCTCGTAAGGCTTACGTTTGGTATAAGAAATTAGCGGTTCATCTGTTCCTTTTGGCAACTTTTAATTCTTTTGTTGTGTTCAAAAATAGTTCTCCAGAGTCAAGGATGAAATTTGTGAAATTTCAGGAGTCTGTCATAGCGAGCCTTGTTGCACTGGAACAGGCAAGAGTTCCTAGCGAAGCAGTGGTAGAGGATGTGGGAAGATTGAAAGATCACCACTTTGCTGAGCACATTCCTCCCACAGCTAAAAAAGAGTACCCTGCTAAGATATGTAGAGTCTGTGCCCGAAGAGGTCTCCGGAATGAGATTCGTATGTACTGGGCTCTGTGTGGGTGGCTGTTTCAGGAGTTGCCACACTCAAAAAAATATTGGGAACTACAGTGAGCGTAAAACTGCCTGTTTTATATTTTCATATGTTCAGTTTCACGGTTGGCATTACTGTCATGTATTTAGTTAGAGCTTTTGTGTTTGTAGTTTTGTACTTATTTCTAATTAGTTACCTGTTTCTTTTTTGTTTAAAAAAAAGTGATGGCTGTGTGCATGGTGTGGCCCTTGGCTGGCGGTGTGTGAGGAGTGATGCTTGGCTGGCGGTGTGCGTGGAGTGATGCTTGGCTGGTGGTGTGCGTGGAGTGGCGCTTGGCTGGTGGTGTAAATAGTGACTTGCTGTTGGCCACTGCAACACACTGCTAGCCAAACGCCAGTCCACACATTACCATCAGCTGGTGTGACTGCTGTGTCAGGCATGTGGGTGTATCAAAGTGATGGGCCCTTGAATGGCGCTGTCTGTTGATAAGAATGTTGTAATGTGCTGGGCCCGCGATTGGCGGCGTGAATGGTCTTGTGCAGGTCATGTATGAAAGGTGTGTGAATGGACTGTAAATCGGTTGGTGCCTTGTTACGGCTTTACAGCTCATGAGCTGTGTGTCATTGGTTACATTTTTGGGCCTCCCAGTTATTAACAGTGCATTTCATTTTTGTGAAATCTCTTGTTAATAAAATTTGATCTACTCAACCATCACTCACCCTCGTGCCAAATCCAGCCAGTATGTGCAGTAAAAATGAAAAAACCTGCTCTGCTGTAATCAGGCATCGAAGCACACCCATGACATGCTAGGTGTCTCAGGTGGGAGCCCGATGATGAAGCATGCCACCAACTAGGTTGGTAGGTGCAGGGTCTTTTGAACATAACCTAAATGCGTTTCTTTTCACAATTTTAGTGTTTGGAACATCACAGAAGGACTTGGACACATCAAAATGATCTTTTACAAACCTACCTGTTTTGCAGAGGGGTGGCACCTACGTTTTTGGTCCCGGGCGCGGTGGTCATCTAGGGAAACCTACCAAACCCAGGCATGTGAAGAGTGCAGATCCTGGGCAGGTGTTGCAGGTAGGCCTCTCATCATATCCGCAATTGCATCTGTATCAGCGTCAGCGGTGTACATGTGCATTGCTGTGGTTTCCCCCATGGTGTTCCATTGCTGTGGCATGTGCAGGTGAGGGCATGGCATGGTGTCAGAAGATGTTGTATTTACTCTGTGTGACAGTTGTGCTGGCACTGACAGATTGCACCCTGTCTCTCTCTCTCCCACCCACCCTTCCTCTCCTCCTCTGTTTTTGTGTGCATCAGCATCATCTGGCACATGAGAAGGGGCACCAGCGAGTGGGGATGCTGTAGCCCAAGGGACCCAGGAGGTTGATACCACCGGAGCCGAGGAGACCAGTGGGACGGAGGGCGAGGGGAGTGCCACGGGGAGACAGGATCGACCACTACATCTTCAGATTCCTGATCCCTGGAGGTGGTGGAGCCATCTGGGACCATCCCAGCATCAGCCGTGTCTGCCAGCCCCCTTACCAGAACCACCCTCCCTGTAGCTCCCCACCCAGTTGCCCGAGCCTGCTCAACCAGGAGGGTGGGTGCCTCCTTTGCCACAGGCACTGCTGCTCCTGCCCCAATCAGCCCTGCTGCCCTCAATATGGAGGCTATTAACCTCCTGAAGTTCATTTCTGTGGGGCAGACAACCATTGTGAATGCCATTCAGGGACTGTCATCCCAGATGCAGCAGACCAATGCGTTCTTGGAAGGCATTCACGGTGCCTTGTCTGGCCTGTAGAGATCGTTTCAGGCTCTGGCCTCCTCCTTGACGGCAGCCATTGTCCCTTCTTCTTCCATCCCCCCCTCCAACTACCTGTTCTCAAACCCACATCCCTCTCCCCTCTCCCATCCAATGTACACTTACTGACCCACATGCATCCACATCAACAGACACGGTACGCAATGACAGACACAACCACCACAAACACCACCACCGCTATGCACACGCACAACTCCACCACCTCCCTCCTCACAGTCACAACACCACTCACACCTGCAGTCCACACATCATCAGTACCAGAACCTACAACATGTGCCCTCACTTGCACCGTCACCACAATATCAGACCCCCATACATGCACCACATGCACAAACACAATGACAATGAACACCCCCACACGCAGCACATCCACCCTACCTGCAGACACCACCCCAACATACACTCACACATCTATCCTGCAATCTCACTGCATCTCCTCCACCCCTACTCCCAGTACACCTAACACACCCACCCAACACTCACGTCACGCATCTGCACCCAAGGCACCTCCACGTACACACCTCTCAACCATACCCACTTCATCCACTCCCAAACGCCCTTTCCATGACTTACCTTGTGCCTCTAAGAAACGTTTACTGACCAAGTTTTCCCTGTTCCCCACCACTGGCCCAGGCCCTGTTCCCCCCATGTGCCCTGCTACCCTTCCCAGACCCCTGCCTTCTCCCTCCCAGGCCTCCACTGGTGGTCGCCATGCCCCTCCCCTGCCTAAGACGTCCACCCCCAGCAAGGCCACAGTTACCCCTCCCACAGCCAAGGCCAAGCCCACTCCCTCCACTTCCAGGGCCAGGCCCAAACCACCCACCTCCTGCCAAAACCACCTCTGTCCAGGGGCAAGCCTAAGGACCCCCCTCCAGACCCAGCCCAAAGGGCCCTCCCCTCCAAGACCAAACCCCTCCGTCCCCACTTCACCCCTGAGGTGCCTGTATGCTTTATTGATGCCCCTGCCCTGTGGAGGCCAGCACTTTGCAGTCAAGAGTCAAGTTGGGGCCTCATACTGTGCCCTGTGTTGTTGGGGCACAATGGATTATATTGGGCTGGCCCTTTGGGCTCATTGTACATAGTTGTGTTGTTTTTAAGTTATTTATTATATATGCAACACTGCACCGTTGGTGTCGATGGAGACAACCTTGTCCTGGCTTTTACTTCCACATGTATGTGTCGTAGTTATGCGATTTGGCATGTGTGTATGGACGTGGCTTGCAGTGCCGTGTGTGTGTTGTGTGTGTACTAATGTCCTTCCCTCCAGTGTGTGCTAGGCTGGTGTACTTACAGTTGGTGTCTTGGTCGGCGTCGCTGGTCCTGAAAGTCAATGGCCAGCAGGAGCATTGGGAAGACTTGCAATTCACGTGCCATGGCACCTACGGATGTGCATGTGTTCCTGAAGGTGAGTGTTCCTTTTATGTTGTTTGTTTCCGCCATGCATTTCGTGGTGGTGAGACTGCCCCGGAAATCCTGTTGGTGTGCAGCCTCGTAATACAGACGTGGGAAACTTCCTGACCGCCGGCTTTGAGAAGCTGGTGGTCCATCCACACTGGCGGTTCGGACGGAAACCTGGCTGTGTTTTGCAGTTCCGTTCCCCGGACTCGTAATATGGCGGTCTGACCACCACCTTCACTGCAGCGGTCCACTGACCACCAAAGTCACAGAGAGGGCCACAATCTCTAATTTTAACTCATTTACTGACAGAGTATGGGGCTGCACTCTTCTGCTGTACTTCATCTCTCTACTCCTTCAAAAAAGGGTTTGCAAAAGGCATTTATGCAGTTTTACCAAAACATCATGACATTATATACATACATAATTCTCCTGGCACCTTTTTTTACTCTAAGATGAAAAATTGATTGGCCCACTGTAGCCTGCTCCTTATATTTTTATCTCATAAGTGGCTCTACAGGCCTTACCATAGGAAGGCAAATATTACACTTGAGAAGATATATTGTGAAGAAATGCTCTGGATACCCGCACATGGGTGAGGCTATTCAGTGCTTATGACTTCAATGGAGATTCCCCTACGAGAGAACTGGAGTTACAGGTAAGAAACTGTTCATTCCTGCACAATGGAAGCATGGCAAGTTCTTCATAGCAGAACTGCACAATCCAAATTATACTCTCTAGAATTACCATTTGCACATTATGCCCAATGATTACTTACTCCTGATTGCCAAACTATAAACTAACTGCGTACTTTGGGTCTGGCAGTTGGCTGCCTTTTCTATATGGTGAATTCATACAAATCTATGACCACTGACAAAGCGGACCACACTTCGTTGAATAGTTTACTTTACTGTATGGTCCATGTACCACACTGGGAGATATTCTCCTTGTTTCCACAGGAACTCAAGAACTATAAGACATTAACACTTTTGTGTTCTTCTAGAAGCTATATGCATATAGTAGCAAATCTCTGTAACTCTACTAACGCCACTGAAGAGGAGGTGCCAAGAATGGCTCACTCAGCAAAAATGAAATAATCTGCATATTTACAATATTAAAGCACAAAGGAAGAATGGAAATTCTGCTGCGCCAGACTGGAACACTTGCTCCAAAATGTATATTGCATGTTATCCACTTCAAACTCTTACACTGCTAATTATTCTCCACTTGAGTTGCTGAAAAATTAGGTCTTTCAGCAAGCTCAGCCTGTAGCAGATGTTGATTTCCTTCATCTCAACTAGATATGCCATCCAGTCTGCAATTTTTGGTTAGGTATTTTTGCTGATATATCCAGCATAGCAGGGCCATACGCACGTGGAGGGAGACTGTAGGGGGCATAGGCCAGCCTATATTTTTGTTTGGCCCCCCTAAAGTACAAGTTACTTACCTTCGATAACAAAATATCTGGTAGAGACATATTCTAGTTGCAGATTCCTTACCTTAGAATTTCCCCCCAGGCTTCAGACTGGATCTGGAGATTTTTTCTTTGAGCAATACCCTTGCGCGTCGGTCAACTTCGTGGGCGTCGTTGGCATCGTAGTCGCAGTGATGACATCAAGAGAAGTACATAGACGCCGCCTCTGCGCAGTGATGTCAGTTTCTTTTAACGACTTTCCACGCCAAAGTGCGGAGCGGCTAAGAATACTGAGATTGGTACGCCAGAGCTAAGGAACTGAAGGGGAAGCCCTGTGCCTAGAAATCAGTTCGCAAGCGGGGAGGATGGGTGGGTCGGTAAGGAATCTGCAACTACAATACGTCTCTACCAGATATTTTGTTACCGAAGGTAAGTAACTTGTACATCTGATAGAGACTTCTAGTTGCAGATTCCTTACCTTAGAACAGATTACCAAGCAATGCCATCCTCGGAGGTGGGCTGCAAACCAAGTTCATACTTGAAAGTCCTGCAGGACCGAACAACCAAAGTAGCCGTCCCGACGGACCTGACTGTCCAGGCAGTAATGTTTAGCAAATGTGTGCAGGGATGCCCACATGGGGGTGCATAAAAAGTAGGCAAGGTACTGGACTGGCCTACATGAAAAGGCATAACAACCTTGCGAAGGAAGGAAGCCTTAGTGCGCAACACCACTTTGTCAGGGTGCACAGACATGAATGGAGGCTTTGAAGAAAGGGCTTGAAGCTCACTCACTCTGTGAGCAGAAGTGATGGCAGCAAGAAAGACAGTCTTGAAAGTGATGAGCCGTAAAGGGCAATTGTGCACCGGCTCAAAGGGAGAACATATTAACTAAGTAAGGACAAGATTGAGATCCCATTGAGGCATGATAAGTGGAGTGGGAGGAAATAAATGGGTGAGACCTTTAAAGAATCGATTGACAATAGGAGATTTAAAGAGTGAGGGCTGATCACGTAGCCTAAGAAAGGCTTAAATGGCAGATAAATACCCCTTAAGAGTGCCCAAAGCAGAGCCTTGCTGGGCCAAAGAAAGAATGAACAAAAGAAGCTCAGATAGAGGGGCAGAGATAAAATTGCAGACTTTGGGTGGATCATCAAATGTCGTCAACGACAGCCGCTCAATCTCAATGCATGAAGGCGGAGATTGGACAGGTTTGAGTGGAGATCCATCCCCTATTTCTGCAACAGAAGATCACCCAAAGAGGCAGTCTGAGTGGAGGATCAGTGGCCATGCTCAGTAGCTCTGGATACCATACTCTCCGTGCCCAGTCTGGAGCCACCAAGATGACTTGGGCCCAATCGTTCCTGATCTTTGATAACTCTGGGCAGAAGTGGCATAGGCGGAAAGGAGGTTGGAGTTCCACTCGCGACGAAAAGCGTCTCCGAGCGAGTGCTGCCTTGGAAACTCTAACGCGCAAAACAACTGACATTGCTTCTCTGCAGAGGCGAACAGATCTAACCAAGGCTCTCCCCACTGCTGAAAGAGACCTTGCACCACCTCCGGATGTAGTCGCCATCCGTGATCGGCTGTGCATTGACGGCTGAGTTAGTCTGCTCTGGCTTTGAGAGAACCCGCCAGATGTTGAACCACCAGGGTAATGCCCTGATGTTCCAGCCATGTCCAGAGGCGTAGTGCCTCCTGACAAAGGGTCCAGGACCCTACTCCGCCCTGTTTCTTACAGTACCACATGGCGGTAGTATTGACTGTGGACACCTGCACTACTTTCCCTTTGAGAGAGGGAAGAACTGCTTTCAACGCAAGCCTGATCGCCCAGAGCTCCAGAAGATTGATATGGAGCCCAGACTCTGCTGGAGACCAAAGGCCTCTGATCCCCGCCTCTCCCATGTGGCTGCCCAAACCCAGAAGCGATGCATCTGGCACTATGGGTAGGTCTGGCTGGGGAGGTGAGAGGGATCTGCTGTGGACCCAATGCGGATTTGAAAGCCACCACTGCAGGTCTTTCGCAGTCCCCTCTGAGATCTGGACCATGTCGGAGAGATTTCCCTGATGCTGCGCCCACTGGAACTTCAAGTCCCACTGCAAAGCCTGCATATGCCATCCGGCATGTGCCACCAGCAGGATGCAGGAGGCCATGAGGCCCAACAGCCTCAGGGTCAGTCTCACCGAAACTCAAGACAGAGGCTGAAAGATCGATTCATAGCCTGAATATCTTGGACTCGCTTTTCAAGAGGATAATCCTGAAACTTAACTGTGTCCAGAATAGCTCCAATGAAAGGGAGCGTCTGAGAGGGAGTCAGGTGTGACTTTGCCACGTTGATAGTGAACACCAGCATGTGCAGGAGGCTTGCCGTAGTCTGAAGGTGGGAGACGACTTTCTGGGGCGAGTCTGCCTTCAACAGCCAGTCGTCGAGGTAAGGAAAGACTGAGACCCCTATCCAGCGCAGATGAGCTGCAACCACCGCCATCACTTTCGTGAACACTGAGTGGCACTGGTAAGGCGGAAGGGGAGCATGGTAAACAGATAGTGTCCATGACCTACCACGAATCGCAGGAAACGTCTGTGGGCAGGCAGGATGGGAATGTGGAAATAAGCGTCCTGCAAGTCCAACACAACCATCCAGTTTTCTGGGTCTAAGGCAGATAGGACCTGAGCCAGGGTGAGCATTTTGAATTTCTCCTTCTTGAGGAAGTAGTTGAGGTCCGGACGTCTAGGATAGGACGTAAGCCCTTGTCGTTTTTTGGCACCAGAAAGTAGCAGGAATAACAACCACGGCCTACTTCTGGCACAGGGACCTTCTCTATGGCTCCATTTGCCAAGAGAGCTGCGACTTCCTTGTGGAGAAGTGCCAAATGATCCTCCTGGAGTTGGCTGATTGATGGAGGCATGGCTGGTGAGGCAGATTCAAAAGGGAGGGAATAGACCTTTCGAACTATCTGCAAAACCCACCTGTCGGTAGTGATGGGTTCCCAGTGGGGCAGGTGATGGCAAATACTGCCGCCTACTGGATTGGAGTGAGGGGATGGACTTGAAGGGTTTGGATGCTGCAGCAGGGGCAAGGGTGGACCGGGCAGACCTCTGGTTCCCTCTCCCATGCCCACGTAGGATTCCGAATCCCCGGCAACGCAGCGGCTGAACAGCATGAGTGGCCGGGTGGGGGACGCAACAGGGAGTTCCTTCCATAGCCACGAAAGGGGCGATAGGCGGACTGTTGGGGGTGAGGGGCAGCGGAAAGGCCAAGGGACCGAGCCGTAGCCTGGGAGTCCTTGAATCTCTCCAATGTCGAGTCCGCCTTGTCTCCAAAGAAACAGGAGCCATCAAAGGGCATGTCCATTAGAGACTGTTGGACATCCCCCGAAAAAACAGAAGTACGCAACGAGGCATGGCGACTCAAGGCCATCGTCGTGGCAACTGATCTGCCCAGAGAGTCAGTCGTGTCCAGCCCACATCAGATTGTGAACTTCGTCGCATCTCTCCCATCGTTGACAGCTTGGGAGACGATAGCACGGGCCTCCTCCAGTATCTGCGGCAGAACTTGCGCGACCGTATTCAACAGAGAGTGGGTATAGCGGCCCAAAAGGCATGCAGTGTTCACGAACTGCAGGGCGAGACTGGAGGAAGAAAACATCAGCTTCCCAAATTGTTCCAGCCTTTTTGATTCCCTATCCGGGGGTGCGGAAGGGAATGCACCTGAGGAAGGGGAAGCCTAGATGACAAGACTCTCAAGCGTGGGGTGTTGGGACAGGAATTTAGGATCATTCGGGGTGGGCCGATGGCAGCGTATGATAGTCCTGTTCACAGGAGCCCCTTTGTTGGGTTTGGACCAAGTACCCGAAAGGACATCCGTGAGAGCTTCACTGAATGGCGGAAGGGGCTCAGATGTGGTAGCCCCGGGCTGAAGCACCTCAGTCAGGAGATTGGACCTGACCTCTACAGTAGGTAGCTCAAGGCCAAGGACCTCAGCCACCCTACTGACCACCATGCATAAGTCGCTCCCTCCGCTGTAGCCACGGTAGGAGGAGACAGCATGCCAGCATCTGGAGAAGTGTCCAGTCCACTGGCCTTGCCAAATTCCTGTGTCCACTCCAAAGATGGGTCATCCTGGTATTCATAAGGGTCCAGGGGCCCCTCCAATCCTTCCCGAATTCGTACCCATAAGGAAAAGTGTCCAAATCTGACCTTGGGTGAGTCAGCACTATTGAAGACAGAGACGGCGTCAGCCAATGACATTCCGACTCCGAGTCATCAGGGATTATGATCGGGTCGATGGTGGGCACTACTGATGTAGGGAGCATCGACAATCGAACTGGGGAAGGTCTCAGTGGTACGACCGGCATCAGTGCCGATCCTGAAGCGGATCTGGAGGGGACCTCGGTGGCCGGAGCCAAAGCTGCCGGCGCAGAACCCAAAGGCCCCTCGTCCGAACCTCTTGGGCCCGAAGGCACCGTATCGGGGTCAGTCCACCCAAAAATGAGGTGCATGGTCTCATAAACTCCTTTAATTGGGTGGGGTCGCTCCAGCTCCCAGAAATTCAGGGAAGCGCGGAGCGGACCCAGAAGTAGGGTCCGAAGACGGAGGCCTTGTGCATCAACGCTCTTTTTGCATTGCATCAGCCGAGCGACGGGGTGAAGTCGAAGGGTGACGGGACCGATTCGACTTCTTCTTCTGACCTGTGCCCGAAGATTTAGAGGAAGAAGAATGGTGGTGGCTCCGCGAACGGTCTTGAGACCTTCCTCTCGAGTGAGACCGGGACCTATGCAAAGTCGAGCGCCGGGCCACCATGAGTTTGAGGGACAGCTCCCTCAAGGCCTTCAGTTGCATGGCCTGGCACCAGGAGCACGACTTTGGGTCGTGATTGCACTCCAAGCACCACAAGCAGACGCTATGCGGATCCGTCACTGACATTATGCAGTGACAGTCCTCGCATGGCTTGAAACCGATCTTCGGGGACATCTCGACGTACCAAAAACTCACCAAAAAACTTGACAAAACCTGTGACCTTGGTCAAAAAGAGACAAGAACATATATATAGATTATAGAACTCAAACAATTGGAGAAACTGTTAAAACATCAGTGGTATTATATGTAGTCAAGCCAGGAGACTAAGAGAGAGAGAAAGCAACCCATTGGAGGCACTGTTAAACTAACAAAGCTATTCTATTTCTATATAGTGTTCACACAGGACTCAGGGAAGGACAGGAGAGAGGAACAGAAAGGGCCTATAAGCCCCTGGACCCTCTTGGCCCCAACAGATCCAAGCGGGGATGGCACTACTTAAAATAGGAGAGGATCAAATTGGCAGAGGAAGGGCAGGGTAGAAGAGATGAAACAAAAAAGAAAGAGTGGAAGTCCCAGGCACCATTAGTGGAAGGAGTATGTAGATTTTAGAGAAGGAAAGAGGGCAAGAGACCGAAACCAAGAAAAAAAGAGTGTGGATTGAGAGGCAGAGGGAGCAGCAAGGGAGAGTAAAGAAGAGAAGGAGAGGAAAATGAAATGAAGCGGAAAAATAAATAATTAAATAAAAAGAAAGAAGAAGAAGCAACAAAGACAGAAAAAAACTAAATGTAAATACAGGACACGCATGAATCTTGTTAAAGGTTGCCCCATGTCATTGACTCCTTTTAATGGAGTAGATGTAGATTGCTTCTTACAGGGCTTCAAAATGCTGGCTCTTACATTTCTATCAGGTAGAAGTGTGGCTTGCCCTAGAGAATCTGGTTCTAATCAAATACCCTTTTTTGCTCTAAGAGTGCCGAACAGGAGAGTTGCTACAAAGAGTTGCCCTTTACCATAGGACACTCTTAACTCAACAATGCCTGAGTAATTGAATTTCCTTGGGAATTTGAAGAACAAGGCATAATTTACACAAACATGGAGAAAGAAGAAGGAATAAAGACAAAGCACTAGTTCTGTGCTCTTTATTTTCTTCTGTAAAAGCTTAGCTGTCTGGGGAAAGTCAAGCCTTATTACAGATTCCTGGACTTTAGATTTCCTTATGTTTTCATACACTGCTAAGTATTCAGAAGCTTTTTCTGACATCCCATTTCACCTACAGGATCCTCTTCATCAGTTTCTATGTCTGTCTTTATGTGTTTTTCCTCTATTCTGTTTATGATATTTTATTTTGTCTGGTCATGGCCTGATTTTAATGTTCTCTATTTATTATGTTGATGCTTTAAGAGCACGATGATCCTTATGGTCTTGTTGCACTTATCCTCACTTGTCTTGAAGGTTGCAAGGAATAGAAATGGACCGTCTGTCACATGAGAGGTGATGTGAAGATGGAATGCTGAAGATGGATTGAACATGAATGAGTTCCTTGACTCACTCTAATGAGGGAACCCATCTGCTTTACACTCATCTTCCTTTAGCAATTGACGGATTCCAGTATTTCGATGCAAGTATTCAAATTCATCATTGACAGCCCATATAATGATAGTCTCTTGAACTGGTGAAGGGCAGTATTCTTGGTCAGAGGTCATATATGTTAGCAAGCTAAATATCCATCCAGCATGTGTCAGGTAGGAGAAAGTAATGCAACTCGGCAACAAGAGTTAGTCTTAAAGCCCAGATATCAAGTCCTTTGGAAGGAAGTGTAATCTAGTAGCTCCCAATTTAAGGGCTTACACCAATTCCTATCACAGAGGTATTAGCATGCATTTAGCAAGCCACTAATAGAAAATGAGGAGATACAATTGTGTATATATGGAACTGGAGGAAATCTCTTTTTTTTGCTTGAATCTTTTTTCATTTTTCCCAATACAGAGAGATAGAGTTACAAAGCATATTCAACTATCATAATAAGAGGACTCAGTAATACAAAATCCTTGGTATATTATGCACATCAATATGTTAGATGATAGTGAAATTTGGGTTAGCACGCAGGTATTATGCATTAATGGCATCACAGTGAAAACCTGCTAGGACTGAATAATAGTCTCCACTTCCATCCTGCGGGGCTTGTTCAGCTCGGGAGGCATATTGCATCCTACAACCTTACACAACAAGTTGAAGCTGTGCATCATATATGAAAACAGTTAAGATTCAACTTGGTTCATTTATACAACTGTGTAACAACACAACATGAACTTAGTCCAAAATCCGATCCCCAGCCGCTCCCCCCCTCGCCCACCACCCCCACCCTCGTGTCAGCTCCCATTTATCAGTTCACAATGCTACAACACAGCTCTCCAGGTCTCTGCCTGTTGTGGACTGTTAGGGTCCCTCCCCAACCAATGGGCGATCAAAAGACAGGCTCATCCTCCGATGGGGACTGCACTAGGTTACCACAGTCAGCCAACCTGCCTCTTTGCCATCAGCGCTGCATCCACCTATGACTCTTCCGCTGCGGGCCCTCCCTATTGATCCCTTAACCCCAACAGCATTGCATCCCAGCTAGAGGCTCGGGGAACCTTACGCAGTCCCAAGCTGTCCTCCGTGTGCAGTGCCACCCCCTCTGCCTCTGCCCATACCATGAGCAATCATTTCCATGCTGCTATCAGGGGAGGTTCTGCAGACTTCCATTGTTTGGTGATAAGGCGTTTAGCCGTTATGAGGCCCAGATCCAAGAACCTTGTGGATGCCTTGTGTCTTCTGGCTCTAGGGAAAAGGCCCAATATACATGCTTCCCACATGGTCAGCCGGGGGGTGCCGTATAGATCGAGAGCTGCTCTGACACCCCCTCCCAGTAAGGACACAATGAGGGGCAAGACCATAGCATATGTAACAAATCCGCTGTCTCTAAGGCGCAGCGGGGACATGCTGCATCCACCTCATAAAAATACTGATTGATTTTTGCCGGCGTGAGGTATGCCCTATGGAATATGTAGAATTGAATCAATTGAAACGGTGCATTGCGCTGGATGTTAATATGGCTACTCTGGGCATTTTCGCATTCCTTATCTGTGCAGAGTCTGGCCACGTCGCCCTCCCAAGCAGCTCACAGTGCGGTGCAAGTGTGTGTTGTATGAGTTCGCAGTGCCTCCAAAAGCCAATGTATCAAATGCTTACCCTGACCCATAGCGTTCATGTATTGCACCAGGAGACGTGTTTGTGGTTCAAATGAAATGTCTCCTCAGCACCGAGACAGCGGTGTCACTAGTGAGTTATATGGAACTGAAGGAAATCAATAACCAAAATAACAGAATTCTCTTGTTTATTCTGTTCCTTACTAGGAAAAAATAAATAAGTAAACAATAAAGAGCCTTGGGTAGGGCTGCATCTGGTGCACCTCACAGCAGCGCCCTGCTGACGCACCTCACGGGAAGTTCCCAGCTCTGCCAAGACACACCAGCACTGCACACAACAGTTCCAAGGCACCACTGGCTGTGCTAATGTACTTTTCAGTACGTCACACAGCAGTGATGAAGGACCTCCAGCCATCACAACCAGACACGGTTCAGTCATGATACGCCAGTGCTTCAGAAGCTCAGTACAGTGCCAGGGGATCTCCAGGATGAACAACCATGTGTAGCTCAAGTGCCTTACAATGCCCTGCCAAGGTACTTCTTGCATTCACAGACATACATAGCCCATCCAATGCGCATCTACCCTTCAGAGCTGCGAGGAACTAGGGTATCTCATGTTCAAAGCCCTATATCGCTAAGCTGAGACATCTCCAGCCTTCATAGTCTTGAAGAACCAGGGTAACTCATGTGCAGAGCCCTACGTACCTCAGCTGAGGCATCTCCAGCCTTCAGAGTCTTGAAGAACCAGGGTAACTCATGTGCAGAGCCCTACTTGGCTCAGCTGAGGCATCTCCAGCCTTCAGAGCCACACAGAGCACAGCTGAAGCTCCTCACTCCTGAGGAGTCCTAAGTGACCAGGATTGGAGCAGATGCACACATTCCCCCCGAGGCCCTGTAGATGGAGGTCGATCACTGTAGGATTGATATCAGGTACTCTGCCTCTCTAGGGTCCTCTACTTAAAAGACATCTGACTCTGCAGCGCCCCTGGCATGAGTGCCACCTGCCTGCAGTTGGCCTGGCATGTGTTCTGTGGGCTGCAATTAGTCTGGTGAAGATGTTATTGTGCTGGGAATTGTCTAGTGTGTGTAGCCATAGACTGTCATAAACCTGGTTGAGGCTTTCATGTGTCTGGAATAGTCCGGCAGAGGTGACTATTGGCTATGATAGATGTAGTGTAGGCTTCTGTGTGTGAAAGGTGGCCTTAGTCTGTGATAGATGTGGTAAAGGCTTCTATGTGTCTGAAGAGGCAGCCTAGATGTGATGTAGGCTTTATTCTGTCTGGAACAGGTAGCCATAGGGTGCAACAAGCCTGGTGTAGGTTTCCATGTGCCAGGAACAGTCTGGGAAAGCTACCCATTGGCTGCGAGTGCCTTGGTGTAGGTTTCCATGTGCCAGGCATAGACTAGGAGAGGAAGCCGTATACTGTAATGGGCCTTATGTAGGTGTTGCGTGCCTTGCATAGCCTGAGAAAGATAGCTGCAGGCTATGACTAGTCGGATGTAGGCATCCATGTGATGTGAATAGTATGGGAGAGGTAGCTGCAGCTTGTGGCTAGCCTGATGTAGGCATCCGTGTGATGGGAATAGTCTGGGAGTGGTGATGATGGACCTAATGTTGGTGTTGTGTGCTGGAAATGGTGAGACATGAGTAATAGTAGGCTATGATTGGCCTGGTGGGTGTTAGGTTGTTTGTGTTACCACTCCGATGGTTCTAATGACCTGCTGTGGTCCAGGTTCGGTTTCCAGTGGGCTGCAACACCCTAACTTGTGAGACTGGTTGCAGAGGGATCTGATTGGCCGATGTCTGTGGGTTCTGATTGGCTGATGTCTGTGGCAGTGGGCTGTGATTCGCTGATGTCTGTGGCAATGGTCTGTGAGTGCCTACCATTTCTCCCTTAGGCTGATAGGGATTTACAAGTTTTTTAGTGGTCAATGATGGTCTGATGGGTCTTCCAGTGGACAGTGATGGCATGGTGTGTCTTCTGACATAATGTGATGGCCGGGCATGTTCCCAAAGATGGTCAAATGGCTGCTGTGCCACGCAAGTCACAATCTGCCTCAGTAATGAAAAATTCTTCCATGTTCTGAGCCATGCCTCCGCCCCAGTCGACATAACATCATGCCAACCATGAATAAGCAGAACCCTGTCATGAAGGAGGCAGCTAGCGCAATGTCTGTCCAAGCCGAAGAGTTGTTTATTATAAACACACATTTTCCCTTGTTATCGTCTGTATTGTTTTGTCCTGTACTTTCCAGTTTGCTCATTTGGGTCTGCACTCAGTACTTCTGTATGTTTGTAAGAATCATTGTCAAAATTTGTCTTGGATAAAGTATCAGTTCCGAATTCTGAGGAGTGGTGGTCATATATTCCACTTATAATATTGTTTTTGAGCAGTACTTTTTACTGATATCAAGATATTTTAACTAAATGATACCAAAGAGAACCACGGTTTTCTTCTAATAATGATATATCCAGATTCCCATAGTTTAAGGGTCACTTTTGTAAATGAGATGTAGTATTATGGATGACGGTGCAGAGGCAAAAAGACCATTAAGAGGTGCACTGACTGTGTGCCACAAAGGTGGTGAAGAGTCAGTGTGCTTCCTGAGGGTGCCCTCCGAAAGGGAGTGCCAACGACCCCCCAGGCGTCCCGTTGCACCCGCCAGCTGGGAGATCTCTGTCCCGCTTCTGTAAAATACAGATGGGCTCCTGCAACCAGCCGCTTCGCCTTTCAGGGATGTGCTGCTCCAGTGCAGCCACGAGTGCCTGGATGCCCTCAGGGAAGTGCATTGTATGTATTATGGTGCACGGCTCCTGTTTGCCCCCGCTCACCTCATTAAAGGTGCGCCAATGCAAAAACATGTTCATGGTGCCTTGGGTGGAGTAATGCTCCAGGTCTACTCCAGTGAGCGACTGGAAACTTGCAACTTCATGAGCCCTCATGTTTCCAGACCAAAATACATTTGGGGACCCAAAGGCTCATTCCCCCAATATTGTGCCAGTCCACGAACTCAAGGCTCACGACCCACCACTGAATAACCCCATGATTCCGTCAATGAACTGCTTTGTATTTCTACTATTTGAGTTCACTGTTTCGCTACTTTTCTGCAGAGGCCCTTGTGTGATGCTGATTAATTCCCCCCCACCCCAACAGGATACATAACCTATAACATAGACCGTCACGTGTACTCCTTTGTTGCCTTCCTGTACACATTGTTGATATTTTTTCTCTAGTTTATTCTGTTCCTTACTAGAAAAAAATAAATAAGTAAACAATAAAGAGCCTTGGGTAGGGCTGCATCTGGTGCACCTCACAGCAGCGCCCTGCTGACGCACCTCACGGGAAGCTCACAGCTCTGCAGAGACACACCAGCACTGCACACAACAGTGCCAAGGCACCACTGGCTGTGCTAATGCACTTTTCAGTACGTCACACAGCAGTGATAAAGGACCTCCAGCCATCACAACCAGACACGGTTCAGTCATGATACACCAGTCCTTCAGAAGCTCAGTACAGTGCCAGGGAATCTCCAGGATGAACAACCATGTGCAGCTCAAGTGCCTTACAATGCTCTGCCAAGGTATCTCTTGTATTCACAGACACACATAGCCCATCCAATGCGCATCTACCCTTCAGAGCTGCGAGGAACTGGGGTATCTCATGTGCACAGCCCTATATGGCTAAGCTGAGACATCT
This sequence comes from Pleurodeles waltl, assembly GCF_031143425.1. Classification (NCBI taxonomy): domain Eukaryota; kingdom Metazoa; phylum Chordata; class Amphibia; order Caudata; family Salamandridae; genus Pleurodeles; species Pleurodeles waltl. Next base: position 974,126,569 of record NC_090439.1, read on the forward strand.
CCAGCCTTCAGAGTCTTGAAGAACCAGGGTAACTCATGTGCAGAGCCCTACGTACCTCAGCTGAGGCATCTCCAGCCTTCAGAGCCACACAGAGCACAGCTGAAGCTCCTCACTCCTGAAGAGTCCCAAGTGACCAGGATTGGAGCAGATGAACACATTCCCCCCGAGGCCCTGTAGATGGAGGTCCATCACTGTCGGATTGATATCAGGTACTCTGCCTCTCTAGGGTCCTCTACCTAAAAGACATCTGACCAGTGGCGTAGCGTGGGTTGTCAGCACCCGGGGCAAGGCAAGTAATTTGCGCCCCCTAACCCGTGGATTTTAGCACTCGCGAGTGCGAGCGCGCCCCCCCCCAGATGTTGCGCCCGGTGCGGCCGGCCCCCCCTGAACCCCCCACACTATGCCACTGCATCTGACTCTGCAGCGCCCCTGGCTTGAGTGCCACCTGCCTGCAGTTGGCCTGGCATGTGATCTGTGGGCTGCAATTAGTCTGGTGAAGATTGTATTGTGCTGGGAATTGTCTAGTGTGTGTAGCCATAGACTGTCATAAACCTGGTTGAGGCTTTCATGTGTCTGGAATAGTCCGGCAGAGGTGGCCATTGGCTATGATAGACGTAGTGTAGGCTTCTGTGTGTGAAAGGTGGCCTTAGTCTGTGATAGATGTGGCAAAGGCTTCTATGTGTCTGAAGAGGCAGCCTAGATGTGGTGTAGGCTTTATTCTGTCTGGAACAGATATCCATAGGGTGCAACAGGCCTGGTGTAGGTTTCCATGTGCCAGGAACAGTCTGGGAAACCTACCCATTGGCTGCGATTGCCTTGGTGTAGGTTTCCATGTGCCAGGCATTGATAGGAGAGGAAGCTGTATTCTGTGATGGGCCTTATGTAGGTGTTGTGTGCCTTGCATAGTCTGAGAAAGATAGCTGCAGGCTGTGACTAGTCGGATGTAGGCATCCATGTGATGTGAATAATATGGGAGAGGTAGCTGCAGCTTGTGGCTAGCCTGATGTAGGCATCCGTGTGATGGGAATAGTCTGGGAGTGGTGATGATGGACCTAATGTCGGTGTCCGTGTGCTGGAAATGGTGAGACATGAGTAATAGTAGGCTATGATTGGCCTGGTGTGTGTTAGGTTGGTTGTGTTACCACTCAGGTGGTTCTAATGACCTGCTGTGGTCCTGGTTCGATTTCCAGTGGGCTGCAACACCCTAACTTATGAGACTGGTTGCAGAGGGATCTGATTGGCCGATGTCTATGGGCCCTGATTGGCTGATGTCCGTGGCAGTGGGCTGTGATTCGCTGATGTCTCTGGCAATGATCTGTGAGTGCCTACCATTTTTCCCTTAGGCTGATAGGGCATTACAAGTTTTTTAGTGGTCAATGATGTTCTGATGGGTCTTCCAGTGGACAGTGATGGCATGGTGTGTCCTCTGACAATAATGTGATGGCCGGGCATGTTCCCAAAGATGGTCAAATGGCTGCTGTGCAATGCAAGTCACAATCTGCCTCAGTGATGAAAAATTCTTCCATGTTCTGAGCCATGCCACGCCCCAGTCGACATAACATCATGCCAACCAATAGTTTTCATATTTGTGACAACACAGTGTATGTCCTTTTGAAATTCAGACAAACAACAGCTAGAGCGCTTAGAAGCCTTGCACCAAAGCACTAGGGCATCTTATTAATGAGAAAGTAAAAACTAAAGTTGATAAAAGTTCGACTTTCCCTTCACCTGCCGTTAATTCAGACCCCATGGTTAGTTCGTGATGTGTAAGTAGTACATTGGGGCTCGTGCTATTCGTGTTGGTGGGCCCCTTCACGTACACACTGTGGTTTCAAGTGTGTTTTGTACTGACTCACTCACAGTGCAGTTTTCAAAGGCAGACTCATTCCACTGTTGGAGGCACCACGGAAGGTTTTGACTACTCCAGATTCGAGGTGAGGATGTGCCGAGGCCAGGGGCTATATGAGGGTTTCTTACTGGCCGCAGTGCCTGTTGTGCTGAATGCCCACAGGAAGGTCGAACTGGCCTATAGGGCAGACAGGCAATGTCTGAAGGGGTAGTCTGGCAGGTCAGTGTATGGGCCAGTGTTTTGGATGTTGTGGGGCTGTTTTATGCTCTGGTGGGCTTTTTATACTGTTGATTTCCCTGATAATAAAACAAACATTGGCTGCAGCAAGCTCAAATTAAAAAATGATCCCATGTATAACAAAAACAACTACAAAAGTAAAAGCATGAGTACAATTTACGACATCCCAACAAGATACAAAATAAAAGTGAATCAAGGAGCTAGAAAGGAAAAAAAAGGAGGGGGAGCAGTAAAATGAGGGTGAAGGGAGAACGGCAGAGGTTATTAGCATGCATAAAGAAGAAATAAGGACAATGGATAGATTGGGCTGGGGTATCATAACAGCAGGAGAAAACATCCTCATTATGGAGATGACGAAACCTCTTCCCCATCATCGTCAGCAAAGGGAGTTAGTGTTAATAGATAGCCTCTGAGTGGCTGCCATATGTCTCTTGGCGTAGAAGATGGAGATTGTAGTGAGGCATAGATTTCACTGGTGGTATCACAGAAAGGAAGGTCTTGCAGCCAAGCTGCGCACGGTAGGGATTGTGCTGTCACCCCAATGGAGGGCAACCTGTTGTTTAACCAGTAACAGTGTAAGAGCAGTAAAATGGCATATGCCCGCAGGCAGGGGCTTAACATACCCAAGTAGGACCAGAAGCGGGTCAGGAGTGAACACCTGTTCTGTCATGCAAGATAAAGTGAAATGAATGTCCTCCCAAAATGTGTAGATCAGGACGCAGTTGCAAGATGAATGAGCAAAATCAGCATGTTCTGCTGTGCATTTAGGGCAGCAATGTGATCCAGTTGGGTCTAGTTTAGCTAGTGCTTTAGGGGTGGTGTGAGCACGACACATGCATTTATAATGTAATAGTTTATGGCAGTGGTCATTTGAAATCAGCTTGGTCTGAGTGCCGCAATAATACCATGTTTTATTGGGGGCGGGGGTGGGATACCCCAAATCTGTTTCCCATGTAGCCCCCGACTTCTCCACCCCAATAGATCTCATCTGTAAAGAGGTATGATATAAACGGGATAACAGGTGGGCATCCTCAGGGGCAGAGATAATGAATGAAAGGGGGGGAATTACTTTGGTTCATCAGGGTACGTAGGCACTACAGTGCGCATCATGCAGTGCAAATGATGAAGTATGAACCTATCCATGTGTGAGGTGTTTCGTCCCTCTGTCAGGGAGGAAACAGATTGTAGGGTGGTATTAATGAACAGGTCACCCACAGTGTGTAGCCGATGTGCTGTAAGTGAGCGCTGAGTCAATTTCTCTTGGGTAAGTGGGAGCCGTGGGTTGTTGAGGAGATGGATATGGAGGGATTATAAGTTATCATAACCCAAATAACAAAAGAGTTTGGTCCACGCCCAGCAGGCAGTGGGTTCCTGGGTAATCTCTGAGGTAGTATGGAGGCGAGGGGTAAAGGAAGGGCCTGTGTCCACTCCGGCTTAAGGGACAGGCTTCTAGCATCTGGGTGGTACCAAAAGTAAACAAAATGTGAACAAATAATAAAGATGCAGGTTGAGGACTCCAATGCTTCCACGGTCATAAGGAAGAGTTAATGAGACCCAGCATATACGGGGGAGACAGCCTGCCCATATGATTTTTGTAAGTAGGCTGCACAGAGTGTCAAGAAAAACGTTAGAGCAATAGGGATAAATAGAAACAATTATAGAAACCATGGAAGAACCACCATTTTAATTATGGCAGTCTGCCCCGCCATTGATAAAGGTAGCTTAATCCATCGCTCAACTTGGGTCGAGAGCTTTTCAACTATTGGGCCATAGTAGTGCCAAATCACTTTGGAGCTATCTCTGTGCAAGTCGATGCTCAGATATTTAGGGAAGTCCTCACACCATTGTAAGGGGTAATCAACAGTCAAGGGACCTGTCAGTGGGGAGAGTTCCGACTTATTCCAATTAATGGACAAGCCAGAAAAGGCCCCAAAGCCCACACCTCCCTTATCAGAGTGGGGGGGGGGGTGAAAGCTTAACAGCGGGGTCCCGAACAAATATTAATATATCGTCCGTGTAGAGTAAGGCCAACAACGGACCACGATGAAACTGAAGATCCCGATCTAAATGACGTTTTTGGCAGTGACGGACAAGAGGGTCCATGGCAATAATGAATAAAAGTGGGGAAAATTGTCAGCCTTGTTAAGAGGAAAAACTCGGAGAGTGTGCCATTAACCCGCAGACATGCAAGTGGGGCTTCGTATAACAATTAAAGTCTCTGAATCCTCTGGGGATGGCCAACTTTGTTAGGGTAGCGTGTACAAAGGACCATTCAAGGGAATCAAATGCCTTTTCAGCATCCAAAAGCGCAACCGCTGCTGGGAGATCTGGGAAATTTGACTGATGACCGTAAACAGCGTGCAGAGATTGATCAAGGTAGAGCAATGAAGAACAAACCCTGACTGCATGGGGGAGACTATGCAGTCCATTAAAAGAGAGAGGCATGTAGAAACAACCTTGGCTAGTATTTTATTGTGGTTAAGTAATTGACAAAGGCCTATACGATGTGCAAAGATAATCGGTTTTCCAGGTTTAAGAAATTAAGTAATAACTGGGAGGGAGGACACCCAGTTCTAAGGATTTGGCGCACTCTTCCAGTAAGTGGGGAGCTAGAATAGCTTTATAAGCCTTATAAAAGTTGTCTGTGAGCCATCCAGTCCAGGGGCTTGAGAGGTGCTCAGACCATCAATGGCTGTGGATATCTCAGCGCATGAGGCTAAGAATTGCTGTAGGCTACCTTTGAGCCACACCATAGCAACTTTGGATAGTCTGCCAGAGCTGCCTCAGATATGCCGGCGCAGGAAGTATATAGTTCCCTATAATAGGCAGTGAGCGTAGTCATTATGGCAGTGTTTTCAGTGGTCATCGTGCCATGCTCCTGGAGCAGACTTGTTACATAGGAGGCCTGATAAGGTGGGCGCAAAAGCAGAGCCAACGTGCATCCTTCTCCATATGTACGCACCCTGGCATATTTACCTAAGTAGGCTACCCTGCGTGTGGCCAAGTCCTGGAATTCTAGTAATAGCGTGGTTCGAACATGTAATGGCATATGGTGTTGGGGGACATGTTCTGACAGTCAAGATCATGACGTTTTTCCTCAACTCTAGCTAAGTCACTTCGAATGCTGCAGAGAACTCCTGCTTAGCTATGCATGGCCCCCTAATGTATGCTTTAAAGTCTTCCCAAAATACTGAGTGCTTCTGTACAGACCTTGTATTTATGGTGAAGTATTTATTTATTTATTTCATCACAGACTTCATTGCGGAATGCTTCATCATGCAATGCATTCACAGGAAAACACCAAATCCTGATTGGTGGTTTTTGGCATGGATCACGCAATGTTGCCGTCACTGGGGAGTGGTCTGATAGAATGCATGGGTTGTGTGCAATATCAGAAAGCCACAAGAGCAGTTCAGGAGAAAGGTACCAGTGGTCTATGCAGGTCCAGACATTATTCAGGGCCGAATAGAAGGTATAGTCATTTGTGTGTGGGTGCCGAATGTGCCAGACATCAGTGAGATTAAAATGATCAAGGAGGACTGTAAGTGCTTGCAAGGCGTGTGGTTTGGTGATCCCGGTGGTGCCAGAGGAGTCATGAATAGGATGATATGTAATGTTGAGGTCTCGACCTAGGACTATATGATCAACCTGGAATCGACCCATATAAGTCGAAAGTTCATAGAAGAACTCTGAAGAATACATCGGGTACATACACATTAACCACCAATATGGTCTTGCCAGCTAGGACACTAGAAGATATCTACCCTCCGGGTCAGAGTCAAAGCCTCGACTCACAAAGGGGATGGTTTTATGGATTAAAGTGCACACTCCCTAGGAGTAGGAGCTGTAGTACGCAAAGAAGCGATTAGCGCCCCATGGTGAAGCGTAAGAACAGTCAGCGCTGGGCGATAAATGGGTCTACTGCAGCAATGCCAATTTAATACCATGCCTACTTAACTAAAAGAGAACTTGTTTTCCCTTCCTTGGATTGTTTAGGCCCCTTATGTTCCACGTCATGCATGATAGGGCAAAAGAGCGATCTTCGTCACCCTGTGGCATCATAAAAACAACAATGGGTATGTGATATATAAGCAATGTGAGAGACATTAAGGCCCTCATTATAACCTTGGCGGTAAAAACCGTGCTGACGGCCGCCAACATACGGTGACCACAGTGGTAATCTGCCACGGGTATCATGATCCACACATAGAATACTGCCACAATACAGACACCCACACAAGTCCACCAGACCAAAGGTCAGTGATAAACTGGAAAGCAAAACCCACACTGTTACGCCAACACGAATACACCCACAGTATCACGACCCACGAATTAACGCGGAGGTCTTTCAACCGCGGTAAACCATTGGCGGTACACACCTCCACGCTCAAAATACACACACACTTACAAAACTACAACACATTGGACAATTCAAACTACACACACCTGACACACATACACACACCACAACCACACCACTATAAAAAACTCACCCACATTACCCACAACCCTTTCAACGAAAAAAAAAGATTGCGAACAGAGAGAGAGACAAGCCAGGAGCACCCACTCAATCTGAGCCACAGAACACCATCGCCCATACACCATCCACGCACCTTACAGCACACACCACATCACCCCATACATCACCCCACACATCCTCACACTTATCACTCACACCACATCCATGGCACCCCAAAGACACCCCAGGTTTTCTGAGGAGGACCTAAGGGTCATGGTGGAGGAAATCATCCGGGTAGAGCCACAGCTATTCAGATCACAGGTGCAGCAGAAATTCATTGCAAGGAACATGGAGCTATGGCAGAGAATCGTGGACAGGGTCAACGCCGTGGGACAGCATCCAAGAACAAGGGATGACATCAGGAAGAGGTGGAATGACATACGGGGGAAGGTGTGTTCCGTTGTTTCAAGACACCAGATTGCTGTACAGAGGACTGGCTGTGGACCAACCCACCTCCTCCCCCACAACTAACAACATGGGAGGAGCAAGTCTTGGCAATCATGCATCCTGAGGGTCTCGACGGAGTAGCAGGAGGACTGGACTCTGGTAAGTCAAATCTTTACTACATTATCCCCCCCTACCTGCATGCCATTACAAACTCCTACCCCCAGCCCCATCACTCCACCAACTCACATATACCCCACTAACACAACCCACCCATCCCGAAACCAAGCCCTGCATGCACCCCAATGCATGGACACCCATCACAGACCTGCATGGGCACCCATCACCCCAGCATGCCCAAAGAGAGACTCACCCAGCCCACAAAATCACCACTCACACAAGGCCAAGCCGACAGGGAAATCACAGTCAGAGAGGGAAACAGAGCCATGCACAAGATGGCACACGCAGACAAGGACCCCTACCCAATGTCACCGGAGAGGAGGTGCCAGCTACATCCAGTCCCCCCCCCCCAGAAGAGGCCCACAGTGCTGACAGCAGCTCTGCACGCCTGGATCACGATGACCAACTTGGCCCATCAGGGACCTCCGGAGAGTCGGTTCCCCTGCCACAGTCCCAAACCACCACAGAGACTCCCCCCTCAGGAAACCCAGTGGGCCCATACCACTGTCCCTAGGACACGTCAATCAGCAGTGTGTCCACCACTACAGGGACCCCAGGCAACCCTACAAACACAGGACGATCAGGGACCTGGGGTCAGTGGCAGTGGGCACACAGTTCAGGTGACAGAGGCACAGGACAACAGGGAAGCTGTGAGGACTGCTGTGCGACTGGGGGGGGGGGGGGGGACAGGCCCAGGAAACCGACCCCTCCACGAGGCACTCTCAAACATCATGGGAGCATACCGCCATTCCCAGGAGGCCATGGACCAGGTACTGGCCAAGTTACAGGAGACCCAGTGGCTGCAGGAGGGACACCATCCTGGTCACCATAGCAGGGGTGCTGGCTGACATGGGCAAGACCATGAGGGAGGCAGTGGCACATCAAAGGGCGCCTGACACTAGCCAAACTGAGGAACAGCCTTCCACCTCCGCCGCCGCTAGTGGACAGGAGGCCCCGCCATAGGAACAACAGGCCACCAGCACCCTATCCCCTGCAGAAGGAGAACCACCCGCAAACAGTCCCTGCGATCCAGGCAGAAGACAGAGAACATTGCCAAGACCCGGCCAGGAAATAAGGCTCTCCTGATTCTCACCCTTCTGTCCCACTATGTCACCCTGTCCACCTTGAACTGCCATTGCTCCACTACCTTTGTCCCTTTGGACAATGCACCTGTGATACCAATAGACTGGACTCTAACTGGACATTCCTCCACCATCACCCCAGCCCCTTGCACGTACCCCCATATTTATTGGCACAAAAATAAACACCCTTGAAACAGATACCATACTGGAGTCAGTGTAATGAATCCAAAAATGTATTAGAACAACATTATCAAAGCATTGCAACGTATATGTTCAGTGAAATGTACTACGGGATGACCTTTGGTGGCAGCAGTACATATAGCAGGAGCCAGAATGGGGCACACAAATCTGAGAATAGAGAATCCAAAGGGTACAGTCAGTGTCCATAGACAGAGGGTAAGAGGCTGCCATGTACAATGTCCAAAAGATTACTGAAAAGTAAAGTTGAGTTACAGTCTCTTACCTGTGTGTCACTGGAAGTACTACTGTATAATGCTTGTTCTGTTGTCCACATCTTCTTCATCTGCCTCCTCTTCCTCACTGTCCACAGGCTCCACCGCTGCCACAAGACCATCTCCAGGCTCATCCTCCTGCAGAAAAGGGACCTGACGTCTTAAGGCCAGGTTGTGCAACATACAGCATGCCACAATGATCTGAAACACCTTCTTCGGCGAGTAGTACAGGGATCCACCTGTCAGATGGAGGCACTGGAACCTGGCCTTCAGGAGGCCGAAGGTTCTCTCAATAATCCTCCTTGTACGCCCATGTGCCTCATTATAACGTTCCTCTGCCCTTGTCCTGGCATTCCTCAACGGGGGTCAGTAGCCATGAGAGGTTTGGGGTAACCAGAGTCACCTGTAAATATCGAGGGACAACTGTTAGACACACACTAACCCTTAGGGACAACCCCATAACCAGACACCTACTTATACTGTGTGGGGACCTTGGGCTCACCTATTAGCCACACCTGGTGCCTCTGGAGTTGACCCATCACATAAGGGATGCTGCTATTCCTCAAGATATAGGGGTCATGCACAGAGCTAGGATATTTGCCATTCACATTGGAGATGTACTGGTCCGCCAAACACACCAACTGCACATTCATCGAGTGATAGCTTTTTCAATTTCTGTAAACCTGTTCATTTTTCTGGGGGGGAACAAATGCCACATGTGTACGATCAATGGGACCAATGATGTTGGGGATATTCCAGGGCATAGAAGTCAGCTTTCAATGTGGCCAAATCATCTACCTGGGGGAACAAGATGTAGCTGCGCATGTGTTTCAGCAGGGCAGACAACATTCTGGACAACACGTTGGAGAACATTGTCTGACACATTCCTGATGCCATGGCCACTGTAGTTTGAAAGGAGCCACTTGCCAGGAAATACAGCACTGACAGAACCTGCATTAGAGGGGGTATTCCTGAGGGCTGGCGGATAGCTGACATCAGGTCTGGCTCCAATTTGGCACACAGTTCTTGGATTGTGGCATGATCAAGTCTGTATGTGATGATAATGTGTCTGTCCTCCATTGTCGACAGGTCCATCAGGGGTCTGTACACCGGAGGATGCCGCCATCTCATCATCTGCCTCAGCGGTTGTAGCCTATGGAGGAGAACAGTGAGCAGAAGGTCAAATTTCCACATAGAATGCACAGCTGTTGCTGAATTTAGGTCACAGAAGCAGTATGTGAAGTCGAGAGTCAGTTGATGGGCCAATGTCTGCTGTGACGCAGTTAGGTGCCATGCCATGTGCCCCCCCTGAAATGCCTGACCTGTGAGGAGGGACAAGTGGAAATGAGGTAAGTGCGCTAGCTTTCTGCTCCATCGCGGTAGGCGGTCGATGACCGCCGTGCAACTTCGCATTGGTTATCATTGGACCCTATGGGTTTAAGGAGCCAATGGCGATGTACGCCGGTGGTGATGGCGCCGCCATTTTCTAACGATTCACTCACATGCTACCTGACCGTCAACAGGAGAGGACCTACACTGCAAGTGCTGCAGTGACCTGAGTCTGGAAATTACAACGGCTAGAGTGTCTAGGGAAAGGGCCCCTGCCTTCACTGCGGAGGAGTTGGAGAAACTGGTGGATGGGGTCCTACCCCAGTACACATTACTCTACGGTCCTCCAGACAAACAGGTGAGTACACTGTGAGCATGATGTGTGGGCAATGCATGTTTGGAGTGGTGTGGATGTAAGCCATATGTTGGTGGGTGCTGAGGTGTCCTGGCCTGAGTGCTGCATGAGAGGTGGTCAGTGTATGTCTGTCTGGGCATGGGTGGGAACTGGGGTGCAATGAGTATGCCGGTCCGGACAGGTGAGTAATTTCCTTTTCTGCTGTCTTTTCCCTCTAGGTCAGCATCCACCAGAAAAAGGGTATTTGGCGTGCCTTTGCCAAGGTGGTGCGGACCCTGGGGGTCTATCAAAGGCGGACCACCCACTGCCACAAGAGATGGGAGGACCTGCGCCGCTGGACCAAGAAAACGGTGGAGGCCCAGCTGGGGCTGGCCTCCCAATGTGGAAGTGGTGTCCATCACACCATGACCCCCCTGATGTTCCGCACCCTGGCAGTGACATATCCAGAGTTGGATGGGCGCTTGAGGGCATCACTGCAGCCACAAGGGGGCGAGTACAGATTCTGAATCCTGACTTTGCGTGCTTTAGGAGCTAGCTGGGTGGGGGATGTGGACTGTGGGTGCCCCTGGGCCAGGGCGATCATGGCAGGGTAGGCCCCTTGTGTGTAGGCTCTGAAGCACTCCAAACCTAATGGTGTTAGTGGGCATATACTACTGGGCAGGGTCCTGTGGGTATCAGGTGTGCAGATGCTGGTGTTAGGCATTGTACCCCATGGGCTTGTGACTACCTTAGTGACTGGTTGTGCATGGCCTAGTGGATAGGGCAGCTCCCTGTGTGTTATGTACGCCAATGGTAGTGTTGTTGCTGGCATTGACCAAGTGTATCCTCTGTCTCCCCCCCTTTTTTTTTGTCCCCCTGTCCTTGTGTGCATTAGCATCATCTGGCGGAGCAGCAGAGGCACGGGTGACGGAGGGAGCTGTATCCCACATGGGCCTGGAGGCCGAATCCACCGAGGGTGAAGGCACCAGTGGGACGGAGGGTGACGGGAGCAACACAATGGGGATAGGAGGGGACACTACAGACAGCGACTCCTCCTCCGATGGAAGCTCCCTGGCAGTGGCGGACACCTCTGTGCCCACCCCAACAACAGGTACAGCCATGTCCCTCCCCAACACCGCCCTCCCAGCATCCCCTCAGTGTGTTTTCCGTGCCTGCTCACCCAGGAGGGTGGGCATCTCCTTCGCCCCAAGCACCTCAGGCCCTGCCCCAGTCAGCCCTGCTGCCCTCAGTGAGAAAACTATTGACCTCCTGAGATCTCTCACTGTTGAGCAGTCAACCATTCTGAATGCCATCCAGGGTGTTGAGAGGCATTTGTGAACAAACAAATGCATACCTGGAGGGCATTCATTCTGGCATGGCAGCAGAGAGCATTTTAGGCTCTGGCCACAGCACTGATGGCAGCCATTGTCCTTGTGTCCAGCCTCCCCCCTCCAACTTCCTCTACCCAGTCCCAGTCCCAATCCCCTCAACCCCAGCCTAGCCCAAGCACACCTTCAGACCAGCAATCACCCAAATCAACACACAGAAGTGGCTCAGGCAAACACAAGCACCACACTTCATCACAACAAACTGAATCTGCCAGTGCCAAGGTTCCAGCAGCATCTGCCAAGGTGGGGAAGGGGAAGAAAACCCAAGGCAAGGCACTTCAGGCCTCGGAGCCTCCAGGTGAGGGACTGGTGCCCACCATCAGTACCGACAGCCCGCAAACTGTACAGCGGAAAGCACCGCTGTAGGAGGCTGGCCTGGCTTGTAGTGGGTACCAAAGGTACTTACACCTTGTGCCAGGTCCAGTTATCCCTTATTAGTAGAATAGAGGTTTTTCTAGCAGCTTAGGCTGATAGAAGGTAGCTATGGCAAAGCAGCTTAGGCTGAACTAGGAGACATGCAAAGCTCCTACTATACCACATATATCACATGCACAATATCTTAAGAAAACACAATACACAGAGTTACTAAAAATAAAGGTACTTTATTTTTATGGCAATATGCCAACAGTATCTCAGTGAGTACCCTCAGCAAGAAGGTAAGTAATATACACAAGTTATATGTACACAAACCCAAAACAGGTAAGTAGGAGTCAGAAAAGTAATGCAAACAGTGTAGAATTACAATAGGTTGCAATAGGCAAGCATAGGTCTAGGGGCAACACAAACCATATACTCCAAAAGTGGAATGCGAATCACAAATGGACCCCAGACCTATGGGAGCTTGTAGAGGGTCACAGGGACTGTAAGAAAACAGTTGGGGTGTCCAAGATACCCCACCCCAAGACCCTGAAAAGTAGGAGTAAAGTACACCTACTACCCCAGAAGAGCACAATAGTCGTGATAGGGGGATTCTGCAAGAACCACAAACACCAGCGGTGCACTGAAGATGGATTCCTGGACCTGAGAACCTGCAAAGCAAGGGGACCAAATACAATAGTCACAACAGTGGCCAGGGGGGGCAGAAGCCCAGAAAACCCCAGATGAAGGTACAAGGAAGCTGCCTCCAGTTGGAAGAAGCTTGGATTTCTGCAAGAACGAAGAGGACTAGGAACTTCTCCTTTGGATGGAAGATGTCCTATGTCGCGATGAAGGTTGCAGAAGTGTTCCCATGCAGAAATACTGCAAACAAGCCTTGCTAGCTGCAAGGGTTGCGGCAGAGGTTTTTGGATGCTGCTGGGGACCAGGAAGGACCAGGATGTCGCCACTTGGAGGAGGAGACAGAGGGGACGCTCAGCAACTCAGAGAGCCCCCACAGAAGCAGGCAGCACCTGCAGAAGTACCAGAACGGGCACTTGGAAGATTTGTGAACCAGAGTCCATGCAGAGTTACAAAGGAGGGTCCCACGACGTCGGAAGCCATCTCAGAGGGTTGAGCGCTGCAGGACGGAGTGCTGGGGACCCAGGCTATGCTGCGCATGAAGGAAATCCTGGAAGAGTGCACAGAAGCCAGAGCAGCAGCAAATCACGCAGTACACAGGTTTGCAGTCTAGCGTGGGGAGGCAAGGACTTACCTCCACCAAACCTGGACTGAAGGATCACTGGACTGTGGAAGTCACTTGGATTGAGTTCCTGTGTTCCAGGGACCACGCTCGTCAGGATGAGAGGGGACCCAGAGGACCGGTGATGCAGTCTTTTGGTGCCTGTGTTAGTAGGGGGAAGATTCAGTCGACCCACAGGAGATTTCTTCTAAGCTTCTGGTGCAGGGGGAAGGCAGACGACCCCCAGAGCATGCACTACCTGGAAACAGTTGAGAAAGCCGGCAGGATGAGGTGCTACAATGTTGCTGGTAGTCGTCTTGCTACTTTGTTGCAGTTTTGCAGGCGTCCTGAAGCAGTCAGCGGTCGATCCTTGGTAGAAGTCGAAGAGGGAGATGCAGAGGAACTCTGGTGAGCTCTTGCATTCGTTATCTAAAGAATTCCCCAAAGCAGAGACCCTAAATAGCCAGAAAAGGAGGTTTGGCTACCAAGAAAGGAGGATTGGCTAACAAGAAAGGTAAGAGCCTATTAGAGGGGGTCTCTGACGTCACCTGCTGGCACTGGCCACTCAGAGCAGTCCAATGTGCCCCCAACACCTCTGTTTCCAAGATGGCAGAGGTCTGGGACACACTGGCGGAGCTCTGGGCCCCTTCCCATGGGAGGTACTGGTCAGGGGAGTGGTCACTCCCCTTTCCTTTGTCCAGTTTCGTGCCAGAGCAGGGCTGGGGGATCCCTGAACCGGTGTAGACTGGCTTATGCAGAGATGGGCACCATCAAACCATTTCCAGAGGCTGTGGGAGGCTACTCCTCCCCAGCCCTTCACACCTATTTCCAAAGGTAGAGGGTGTAACACCCTCTCTCAGAGGAAATCCTTTGTTCTGCCTTCCTGGGCCAGGGCTGCCTGGACCCCAGGAGGGCAGAAACCTGTCAGACGGGTTGGCAGCACCTGCAGTGGAAACCCCGGAAAGGCAGTTTGGCTGTACCCGGGTTCTGTGCTAGAGAACCGGGGGATCATGGAATTGTCCCCCCAATACCAGAATGGTATTGGGGGGACAATTCCATGATCTTAGACATATTACATGGCCATGTTCGGAGTTACCATTGTGACGCTATACATAGGTAGTGACCTATGTATAGTGCAAGCGTGTAATGGTGTCCCCGCACTCACAAAGTCCGGGGAATTTGCCCTGAACGGTGTTGGGGCACCTTGGCTAGTGCCAGGGTGCCCACACACTAAGTAACATGGCACCCAACCTTCACTAAGTGAAGGTTAGACATATAGGTGACTTATAAGTTACTTTTGTGCAGTGAAAAATGGCTGTGAAATAACGTGGACGTTATTTCACTCAGACTGCAGTGGCAGGCCTGTGTAAGAATTATCTGAGCTCCCTATGGGTGGCAAAAGAAATGCTGCAGCCCATAGGGATCTCCTGGAACCCCAATACCCTGGGTACCTAAGTACCATATACAAGGGAATTATAAGGGTGTACCAGCGTGCCAATGAGAATTGGTAAATTTAGTCACTAGCCTGCAGTGACAAATTTAGAAAGCAGAGAGAGCATAAACACTGAGGTTCTGGTTAGCAGAGCCTCAGTGATACAGTTAGGTACCACACAGGGAACACATACAGGGCACATACTATGAGCACTGGGGTCCTGCCTGGCAGGATCCCAGTGACACAAGGGCTAAAACAACATACATACAGTGAAATATGGGGGTAACATGCCAGGCAAGATGGTACTTTCCTACAACCGCCGCAGGCACCGCCACCTGCACCGTCATCTGCTCCGCCACCTGCAACGCCCCCTGCACCGCCACCTACACCGCCGCTGCCACAACAACTGTCATCAGCATCATTCCCAGTGGGCAGCTGTCCGAGGCTACAGGAGATGGCCTGGTGTCTCCCTCCACCACTACCAGCACCTGCACCACGGCCAGCACCGGCAGCATCTCCGCCGCAGACACCGCCGCAAGCACCGCCACCAGCACCGCCATCTGCACCGCCACATGCCCAGCCGGTGCCACTACATCTGTCATCAGCAGCATCCCCAGTGGGCAGCCGTCCGCGGATGCAGGAGGCAGCCTGGACCCTCCCTCCACCACTTGAAGCACCAGCACCAGCACTACCAGCAGTTTGCAGCCTTAGTCGCCGCAGGATGGAGTCTGGTTCTGCCTCCATGGAGTATCATGCTACCTGTTCCCTGCACATCTCGTGCCTCAGACACCCAGGTGAGTGAATGGGAAATGCCACACCCCAGGTGCAGCATCACTGGGCACAAGGCCCCCTCAAGAACCAGTGGAGATATGCATCCACTATCACTTTCCTTGGCAGGATGAAGCAGACTGGGCACAAGGCCCCCTCCAGAACCAGTGGAGATATGCATCCACTATCACTTTCCTTGGCAGGATGAAGCAGACTGGGCACAAGGCCCCCACCAGAACCAGTGGAGATATGCATCCACTCACCCTTTCCTTGGCAGGATGAAGCAGACTGGGCACAAGGCCCCCTCCAGAACCAGTGGAAGAAGGCATCCACTCACCCCCTCCTTGGCAGGATGAAGAAGACTGGGCACACGGCCCCCTCCAGAACCAGTGGAAGAAGGCATCCATTTAAGAGACTGTGGCTTTGCACTCCCCAGGACCAAGCAGTGGGCAAACCACCCACTTGAGAGACTGTGGCTTTGCACTCCCCAGGACCAAGCAGTGGGCAAACCACCCACTAGAGAGACTGTGGCTTTGCACTCCCAAGGACCAAGCAGTGGGCAAACCACCCACTTGAGAGACTGTGGCTTTGCACCCCCCAGAACGAAGCAGTGGGCAAACCACCCACTAGAGAGACTGTGGCTTTGCACTCCCCAGGATCAAGCAGTGGGCAAACCACCCACTAGAGAGACTGTGGCTTTGCACCCCCCAAGACATTGCTGTGGGCATGTTGCCCCCTCCAGGAGCAGTGGCGTAGTACCATCTTCCAGCTGAGAAGCCCCCCTCTCCTACCCCCTGAGGTCCTTGTGTGTTTTCGACCAGATGCCCCTGCAGTGTTCTCTCCGTTTTGAGGCAGGAGTCAAGTGTGGGCTTCGCCCATGATTTTTTGGCCCACTGGGCCATAAACATTTGCAAAGGACAGTGTATGGCCTTCTGTACATATTGTAAATATTTGTGTATATACTGTTTTTTACAATCGTTAACTTTATCTGCATATTTCAAAATATCACTATTTGCACTCAATTCCTTTTGTCCTTGCGTTCTTCCAGGGGTTACAGGGTGTAAATGTACTGTTGCTGCATGTGTTTGTGTGTATGGTGGTGAGGGTGGGGGTGAGGGTGTTGTGTGTGTGTGTTTTACTCTCTTTTTTCTCCCCCCTCCCCTGTGTGCTAGGTGCAGTGCTCACTATGGTCGTTGCCGCCGCCGCCGTCTTTGGTGTTCCTTGTGTATTAGCAGATACACCAGCATCGGCAGGACCTGTAGTTCGGGCTCCTTGGCGTCCTGGTTCTTCGTTGAGTGTCGAAAGGTGAGTGGTTTCCCTTCAGAACACTGTTTCCGCCGTGCTTTTGATGGCGTTGGTACCGCCCAGGAAAAGCTGGAGGATTGGCGGGTTGTGATACGGTGGGCGGTACATTGTCTTCTGCCTGTCTGTTGGCGGTGACCGCCGCGGTGCTTGTTGCTACCGCCGTGGCAGTCGGAGTGTTAAAGTGGTTGTCTATGATGGCGGTTTCCGCTGTGGTCGTGATCCCATTTTTTTACCACCGGCCTGTTGGTGGTATTACCGCCGCTTTAACACCGACCGCCAGGGTTGTAATGAGGGCCTAAATGTTTTGGGTTAAAGAGAGGTGTAGCATCTGTGGATAAACATAACAAAGACAACAGTTCCCATGCCCCCACTCACAACGGAGAATACCACCACCAGCGAATCCCAGCACCTTTCCAACAAATCAGATAACCAACCATGGTTGTGTACACCTCGGGGGTCTGGCAACGCTCAATGGGGGACATCACCAAGGTCTGCCGATGGGAGATACTAGTAAAGTCATCAATGTTTGCCAAGTTCCCTCATGCGCCAAGCCATCAGGGCAAGTGCAGGATCAGCGCCGTCAAGTAGGGAGAGCAATAGTAGGAGAGCCCAGGGTTAAGTAGCATTATTAAATCCAACTAACAGACTCACATGTCCACAGCTCGAATTAACAATCTATATTTCCTCATACTAACCCACAACTAATCTCTTTTGGGTTCCGCAGTAGCATGCTACTCACCGAAAAGCACTTTAACGCCTCGTCAGGGGTAGTAAGCGCTATATAAATACAATTACAACTGAACTACATTCTTGACAGTTGTACATATGAATATTCAGGTTTAAGTGTATAATTTTGCAATTATTTTTTCGTGTGTACTCTTAGCTGACCACATATTTTAGAAGTTGCTGGAAATATGCATTGTCCTTTGAATACAAGACCATATGCTGTCAAATTTGAGCCCATCGGTAACATGACTACTGTAAAAATGCACGTAAAACATGTTCGGTGCAGAACATATTGTACACACGTTTCCAATCATGAGGGGCACTTAAGACATAATATTGCATTTACCCAATACTGACCAGTTCATGAGCAGGTCACGCTATCTTCCCGTAACTTTCAGCTTCAGTTAACTGGAAATGCTGTATGCGGTACACGTGGTTTCACCCACTTCAATTTCTTAAAACAAACATGTATATATGGACGATGAGTCAGACAAACAACGAACTAGCGGCGAAGAGGAGGGCACATACTGATTAGACCTTAAATTGCTCTGCTCTTACCTTTGGCACTCATTGATTCTAAGGTATATTTCTACAACACCCACGTCTTTGTAAATATAGCGTCCACCCCACGTCCCTTCACCTGACCCTTGAACAGTTTACTACTACAATGCACGTACCTGCTTCTATAACCTCAAAACACATGTATTCATGTGCTTATAGTGCTGACTTGCCTTTCGCAAGTTTCTGGCATTTGTGCCTCGGTTTTCAAGAAACTGCTGAGCAGCTGCTGATTTACCACAATTTAACCTAATCACATTTCAAGATGTAGCTGTCCATTTCTTTCTGGCTCCAATATAAAGCTGATCTTTTCGGGCCCCTGCCCTTATGCCCATATGTCTTGCTACCTATGCTGTGCTTGTTATGTTTTTCCTATTTCCTCTCTTTAAAAGACCTAAGAAGATTCGTGCATTTGTTTTACAATGCCATTTATAAGATACTGTCGTATTGAATTATGTTATTTAGTGCCTGATTGGGCACAGGCATAGTCTCCCTAGTATTAATTTGGACATGATATGTAATAAATACTTCTGTTTTAAAGAGGGTGTGCCAGCTGACACTCATACCATGCAAAGTTAGGATCCTTATCCACCCCGCCCCTATTGCTTCAAAATAAAAGGCAACTCACATTAGAGCCCCTCATCTCGGGACAAGGATTACATAAGAGGTGGGGGTCCTGTTACATTTGGGGTTCCCAACATCCCACCACCTTCTGCGGATCGGCGTGGAACCATGTGGTGGAACCGCGGACCCAGAGAAAAACTTTTAAAAAAAGACACACTGCATCCAACCTCATGCTGCGCATGTCCAAAGGCCACGCACAGTTTGGGTTTCGGCCCATGCAGGAGAGTTGGTCGCCAAGCCTGGCCAAAGGCCAGGCTCTGGGGGCAATCCCCACTGGGAATATTTACGTGTGTGCATGCTAAAAAAGTCACTGAAAAAAACAAAGGTTACAGGGACATTATAGTTAGGTTCTGAATTTGCTTGCACAAAGCTACCGCCATGAAATCACTGGCGGAGAATGTGGTCCTATTCCCTAGGGCTTGATCGCTGCAACTGTCAGACCACTGGGATCTCTGATCCTGGTGGTGCTAGCTTTCCGACCATGGCATAACCACTGTGGTCATAATATGGCGCTCAGACCGCCGTACTGGCGGCGGTCCCAACCCCACCCCTAGTCTGGCGGTCAAGTGACCGCCAGACTTGTGATCAGGCCCAAAGTGTTGGTGTGCGAGTAAGCATAACCTCACAAGTAAATTGCAGGCTAAGTGCCCAGATGCATAATCTCAATATCAGAATTTTTATATATAATGAACATGGCCTAATTAATGAGCGCAAATTGTCTATGTAGGGGTTTGTTTTTATTGGTTATTTTTTGCCTGCAATTTACCTGTGATGTTATGCTAACTATTACACACACACAAACATGCACACAGATACACAAATATATATATGTATAGAGAGAGAGAGAGAGAGTTATATAGGAGTAAGGTAGTATGATTATAACTTATGTTTAAAAAAACCTTAGAAATTCACTGAAAAAACAAAGGTTAAAGTGGAGTTATGCAAAGGTATTTTAATAATAAGAAATTACAGTTTTAAAATCAAAACATTACTGAGATTCACACATAAATGACCTAAGTATAACTTAGGTCCATAGATTTTACATGTCATCAATGATGTAATATGTGAGGTCATAAGCAGTGCATAACAGCGGTGCAAGGAATATTTAGGTCAGATATACCTCTAGATATATATGTATGAAATAAAGCTTTGTAATTTAACACATGGTTGTTTATGTTGCAATGGCAAATGTGTTTGTGGTGAATGAGAGAGAGTGTTGTAGGTCTAGTTGTCGTGCATGCATTGTAAGTGTTATGTGTGGTGTTGGTGCTTATTGTAGTAACCTATTTCCTTACAAATATCAAGATGGGAATGAAGGCCATTGGAGTATTAAGCTACACCACATCCATGTTAAGCAGTACCTTTGGCTTGTTGGAGAGCACCTAGCACATGGCCCAGCACCGTGTTATTTCAGTACGCTGAATAGGACATGGTACACAGAACAGTGTTCTACAATACCCGTCAACTCACAGGCATTCAAAGAACCTCTCGCTAATTCAAATCACTCTTGCCACACTGAGCAACAATTATTACACAGTGAGCAACCCTTCTGACAAATTAAACTGCAACCTTGTATTTGAAGCAGCACCCTAAAGTTTTTGGTCATTCTTTGGAATATGATGCATCACTTTTACAGTTTTGCTGCAGTCATGGAGTACCTAACATCACTATCGTACTACAAGGAACACCCACCCTGAAATATTTACTAAGCATCTGAAAGCTACTGTCAAAATCTTGGGTATTAAAGAGCTCCCTTACACATGGCAGCATCAATATAACATATGATGGTAGCAATTGTGATAGCATGTAGTTTTCTGGCAAATGAATTATTGTGTTGTATTGTAATTGTGATTATATAGTAAGTACTACCCCTGACAAGACATTGAAGCACTTTATGCCGGGCAGCATGCTGCTGTGGAACCCAAGGTTATGGTTGCTGCAGTGTTCATGGTTATTGCTGCTTATTGGTATTAGTTTTGTGCACTCAAGATGGCCATTCCACGCATTTAGTCCAGATTGTCTGTGGGAGATTAAATCAATAAGAGTTAGCTGGGATCGTTAGTGGGTGGAGGTGTATATAAGTTCATGTAGATAGTTGATGGAGTTAACAGACAAGCGGTTCGCAACCTGTAGTCTGGGGACCCTGGGGGTCCACAAAGCGTCCTCAGAGGGTCCATGGCTACTTAGAAAATTAAATTATATTAACAGATTAGATTCCCATGGATCAGTGGGGGTTCCCCGGATTCCAATAATAATTCAGTGGGGATCCTGGGATCCAGTAATGATAAAGTGGGGGTCCACAGAAATCAAGAGGTTGGGAACCACTGAGCTAGATGAGATTGGATATAGTTGGGCTGCATGGGTATGACTTTCAGAGAAGGAGAAGTTGTGATATTTGAAATGAGTGGTAAGCAACTTGCAGATATACATTAATGGAGAAAAAGGCAAACATGCATGTGACTTACAGTAGGATGTGCTCAGAGAGAGGAGGCATGTAGAATATTGAAGAAACGGAGGAGGTAATTTAATGGAAAAATGGAAAGGCAACAAGCTGAAGCTTTCAGTAAAGGTCAGTGTTTCATGTAGGTTTTTAGGAATCTAGAAGATGCTTTTTGAGATATAAAGCAATTTGAGGATGTAAACCTGTAGAAAGAAACAATCTTTTTTGCATGTGAGACAGTGCTATATTAGGTAGCTTTGATAGGCACCATAATAAGGCTACCGGCAAAGACTGAGGTGAGGCGGATGGTGACTGGGTACAAGTAATACAAGCCACTAAAAGAATGTCACATTCAACTGCATGCTTCACAACTGCAGGCCAGCAGCAACCCACATAATTCAAATAAGATATTCACAAACACAAGAGCTGGACCTCGAAGGACAGGAAAACAAATGCATAGGCATCTGTTCACACACTATCCTTTAATCTCCTCTAAAAGAAGCCATAGACCAATGCCCCTCAGTAGATTCTGTTTCTAGTTTCCAAATGAAAAATAATCCAAGAGCCTCAGTTTCAATATTTCCAAAGACTAGTAACAAGAAGAAGGCCACCAAGCCACTCACCCCATTACATAAGCATTATCTACCCCACACTAATGGGGTCATTACGACCTTGGTGGGCTGTGGTGGTGGTCAGACTGCCGCCAATGTGGTGGCCCAACGGCCACATTACGACCGTAGTGGTAGCACCACGGTCGGACCGCCAGCACTGCCGGACTACGAGTTTTCATCAGTCTGGCAGTGCTGGCGGTCCTATTCAGCCAAGGCAATACTACCCTGGGGATTACGAGTCCCTTCTCCGCCAGCGATTTCATGGTGGCAGCACAGCCATGAAAAGACTGGTGGAGACAAGATGCAAGGGCCATCAGGGGGCCAGTGCAGGGGCTCCCCTAGCCAGCCCTTTTGCGATGTTCACTGTCTGCTGATGCACCTTACGCACTACGGCATTGCCGCTGGCTTTATCATGATCAACAGACAATGCTGTAGGCAGTTTCCTGCTAGGCCAGTGGATGGAAACACCGTTTCTGCCTACTGACCCACTGGGGAACTCGTAATGGGGCCCGCAGTAATGCATCCGCACTGGCAGCATCATGACCGTCTGGACTTTGGAAGACGGTCTTTTCCATCCGCCGAAGTCATAATGACCCCCTAAGGGACACCAGTAGGCTTGTGGAGGCGTTCATGAAATAAACAATGTTCAAAAATATTCTGAACACTACTTACACTTTCTTTGGGGACCTCTACCTCCACTTGAGTGACAAAGGAGATCAATGGCATCAAACCCAAAGACGAAAATGATTCAAAATTAGGCCTGATTGTCGAAATGGACTTCCAGAAACAAAAGGACCTGTCTGTAAGGGTAGGCAGGTCATATTTCCTCTAAATTCCCTTTCAAATGCCCTTTACTAAAAGAGAAGATATCCTTAAACATAAGCAATCCAAGACAGTTTTTGTACTTATCTGTCCTGATATCACAAACCTTCAAGCTCAAAACTGGATTACAAACACTCACCCACTAGAAGTTGCCTCTAAAACTGTAGCAAACTGACACTATTGGTTTCCTTCCAGATATTTAATGTACTAATAGAACAAACATATTGATACGCATAGGTGTTCTGGTGCTGAATCTAGAGACAAGAATTGTAGGGCGGAAGCCTATTAAACCTTTAAATACCAGACTTTCAAGGCCTTCCTAAATTACATATAGCAGGCCATAGCGTTCAGATCAGAAGGAAGGGAATTCCAAAGAGAGGCCACATGGACACCTAAAAGAAGAAAGGGCAACCACCTTGGTGTGATTTCTTAAAACTATGTATGCATAAAAGGGAAGCAAAAGCAGAGAATGTGGGAAGGGGGGGTTCAAAGGAGGCGAACACTTATTGAGGTTATCACAGTGGAATGCTTAAAAGCAGAGACACAGACTTTTAGTTAATAGAGTTGCGGACAGGGACCCAATGAAGTTTCTTTAAGAGATTTGAGACAGGAGAAACACGTGGGTAGCAGATGCTGGCATATTTAAATAGAGTGTATTAGCATGGTCTAAATAAGAGCCAACTATAGCCTGAATGATACTGAAATGGGTATTTTCAGGGAGAAAAGGAAGGATTTTCTTTAGACTTAGATGTGAAAAAAGTAAGTAGCTGCAACCCTGGCGACATGTAATTTTAGGGAGAGATTATCGTCAAAATAGATGCCAAGATTTTTTGTTGAGAGCATTGTGTAAGGCACTTACAGAATGCCTCTAGCCAGAAGGCAGTTAATCAAATTGTGGAGGTCTCTCAGGACCACCACCTCTGTTTTATCAACATTCTGTTTAAGGCAGTTGTCATTTAGGCAACAACCTTTGTAAGTTAAGTGCATAAATTTGATTAGACTCCTTCAGAGTTCCCATCTAGGCAAAGGATAAGCTGTGTGTCATCGGCATAGCACACAGAAGACAATCAAACTTATATAGCTTTGCTAAAGGGGCCCCATAAAGATTGAAAAGTGTAGGTCTGATTGAAAAGGTGGGATTGAGTGAGGACCCCAAAGGGACTCCAGAAGCAAACTGAACTAACAAAGAATGGAAGAGAGGTATCAAAACCACTTGAATTTGAATAAGAAGAAAGGAAGAAATACAGTTTAGTACTCAGACTCTTAGTCATGCCCCATCCAGCCTGGAAATCAAAACCACATGGGACGTGGTATTGAACATGACAGATATGTCAAGGAGGAGAACGGCCACCACGATTTCCTGATCTAGCATCATGCAAAACTCAATTTGTACTACAATTAGCACCACTTCAGTGCCATGTGCAAGGTGTAATCCTGCCTGCACTAACTCAAGGAAACTGTTGGAGGTTTTAAAGTGGAAAGTTGAATATCTATCTCCTTCTCTGCTAATTTAGCAACAAAGAAAGTAATTAAATAGGTCGATAATTGCTCAAAACAGTATTTTCCCAATAAGCTTTTTTTAAAGAGCGAGATGGCATAAGCTTCTTTCTACTTTTAGGGAACTATTGTAGCTAGCATAGGAGGATTCAATAAGATTCTTGATCTGGCGGTCATCATATTGGTGATTGATGAAAGATTCAGACAGGACATGGATCATCTAGTGACCTAACTTTGACTAATTTGATTAATTAAAGCAGGCAATCTCGAGACGCTAGATTAAAATAGTGTAGTTAATTGGCTGTAGGACATGGTGAGTTTCTGTCTGAATGGCCACGCTTAAAGGGTCCGAAGCACGAAAGGTATCTTAGATGGCCTGGATCATTTCCCTGAAAAAAGTGGAAAGATATTCACACAGCTCCAAGAGTGGAGCAATCGATCGATTTAAAGGTGCAGGAAGGAATGGAAAACTCCTAAACGATTTTGGAAAAGTACTGAGTGGCATTATTAGCCTTCATGTTACGAGCAGCAAAGAATGGTGATGTAGTATTGTTGATCTGTTTCTTCTAATTTCTCAGCGCAGCAGTGTACTGACTCTTTGTAACCAAGGAATAATCTGGTCGCCATACTCGTTCCAGGTGCTAGCCGTCCTGCTTCATGATCATCTATTATTTCAAAACCATATAGTTGATACTTTAAAAACTTAACACTGGCAACTTTTCCCTCTCCGCATTGTGAAGTATCTAGCGCCTAAACAAGACTGCAGAGAGTCAGTTTAGTCACTAGTTCAATCTAGAGTAGACTATGGGGGTCATTCTGACCCTGGTGGTAAAAACCGCCAGGGCCAACGACCGCGGGAGCACCGGCAACAGGCTGGCGGTGCTCCCATGGGCATTCTGACCGCGGCGGTACAGCCGCGGTCAGAAACGGAAAACCGGCGGTGGACCGCCGGTTTTCCGCTGCCCTGGGGAATCCTCGCCATGGGGATTCCGACCCCCATTACCGCCATCCTGTTCCTGGCGGTCGTGACCGCCAGGAACAGGATGGCAGTAAGGGGTGTCGTGGGGCCCCCGTAACAGGGCCCCACTAAGATTTTCAGTGTCTGCCTTGCAGACACTGAAAATCGCGACGGGTGCAACTGCACCCATCGCACCCTTCCCACTCCGCCGGCTCCATTCGGAGCCGGCTTCCTCGTGGGAAGGGGTTTCCCGCTGGGCTGGCGGGCGGCCTTCTGGCGGTCGCCCGCCAGCCCAGCAGGAAAGCCAGAATACCGGCGGCGGTCTTTTGACCGCGCACTGGTATTCTGCCGGTCCCAGCCAGGGCGGCGGCTTCCGCCGCCGGCCGGGGTCAGAATGACCCCCTATGTGATTACCAAGATGAAAGAACTTCGAAAATCATCAAGACTGGCAGAACAGAAAGTGGTCATGAACACAAGGCCATGATTGACCACAAAAAAAAAAAACACAGATCAAACCACAGTACTATTTTTCAATAAAAATCGGTTTCTTCCCGAGAACAGTTTGAATCATAAAAAACACAGCATTTCACCTGAATGACCCTCAATGCCAGTCCTACAAACTACGGCTCTTGGGATGAGAAAGAGACTTAAAATGTGAAGAAAAAATCTCGCAAATTCAATGAGAAACAACGTGAGACACTTGTTTCCAGACACAGCCCTTAAAATCTGGAATGGCATTTCACCACAGCTCAATAAGGTGCCTTCCTAACTTGTCTTTTTAAAAATAAGGAAACAACTTTATATAACATTTTAGGAACAATAACATAATACAAGACCAATTCCATCATCTATGTTAGGAGTGAAAGGGCCAAGAGTCATATCTATCTGAAGATTGGCCATTGGGTTTTACATATGTGATAGAAGCAGCCAGATAGCGTGCAATAGATAGCTCTTGACATAATATTGTATTTACAGTTGTATGTACTGGCTAATATAGAAGTATATCCTCAGGTGGTAAAGTGAATATTACAATGGCCAAGGAAATTATGATGTAAAAATTTGGATAAGACACACAAAACAGAATCAAGCATGTAGAGCATCAGTTCCTAAACTTTTGACTTCTGTGGACCCCCACTGAGCCATTAGTGTAAGCCCAGGGACCCCGTCATTACTGTAAGCCAGGGACCCCGGCTATACACAAAAATACAGAAACAAGCATTTATCAAACAAGCACAAGTAATTAAATATATTTTATATTTCACAAATAGAAACAAATCAACATTTTCATTTGATTGGGAAGGTTGGGGTATTTCTAAATTCACCAGAGACTACCCATCCTCCATATTATATTTTGTTTGATGCATTTACACTGCTCCATCAAATCAATTTGAGGAAACCAATTTAATTTTCAGCCTTCAATTGCAAATTCCTTCACATTTACTTTAAGTTTAAAATGTTACATTTTCATTGTTCATTTACGTGCACTTCTGGCTGACAATGCCTATGTGAATACCAACACCACATCACTGAACCAACACATAGCAAAGGAACCATTTTTGGTGTAGTTTTTGAATGGCACACATTGATGCCAATAGATTGTTCAGACTAGGTAACCTCCTCATCATTCACTATACAAATCACTCAACATGGCTAAAAAAACTTCATCAACCAACATTATTGCTCCTTCATGAACTTTCCTATTAACATTGTCAAGCAAGTTGTCATCCATTGACCACAACCGACTCCACAGTTGAGGGCACCTTTTTTGGACTCACTCAACCTCGTCCATTCTGAAAGCCAGTTCTGGCATTCACACCTCCATAAAGCTGTATTGTATCCAACAAATCTCCTTGGTATAGTCAGGACTTCATTGTAAGCAAGCTAGCAATCTGCAAGTAACAAGAAAAAATGCACTAGACCCACTTCCAAAAAGATTTCAGAACACTGAAAACACTGAAGAGCTAATGCAGAAACATTATCATGACAGCAAAATTCACCCATTACTAGTCCACCATTGCAGAAACATCAGATTGTAGGTCTCTACAAATAAATCAACCATTGTATCAATCCAGTCCTTTGCTCCAGCACAAGATGAAGAACCACATCAACATCAGTACCTTCCATGCTTCCTGTAACATATCATATCAAATTCTATGTCTTTCAAAATGCATACAGATGCTGATCATCCTCTCTCCCTTCAAAGCCACTATGTGTGAACACAGCATTCCCCTATACACCATTGTTAAAAACATCTTCTGATAAACACTCCTGTGTCTCCTCTCATATACAAGGTCCCCCTGCTACTGAAAAAATACTCTCCATCCTGGAGAGAAACAGACTCAAACACCTAACAGTTCTCAGAAAGATACTAAACAAATCAGTTACAGGACAGTTTCAAGAACAAATTATCAAGTCTTTCAAACTTGACTATCCGTTCAGTTTCAACTATGCAGCAGTACTGTGACTGAAACCTCTTATTTATGCCCAAAGCTCTTCACATTGAACATGACCTAAGCCTTTCTTTTCCACTTACTCTCCTGACCAACGTTGAAAACATCAACCATCAGCACCTGATCAATATTGTGTCATCAGATGTGATGCTTGAAATCATGGTGTTATGAGGATTCTCCTTTCTCTCCAATTAAAATCAGCTCTTCCAGATGGACACATCACAAGCAGTTGCCAGTTAGTTGTGGCGTACCTGTAAGATCCTTCCTGTCCTATGGCCTTCACCCTATGCATTAAACCTCTAGGGTTGTTTCTGGCGACCACAAAAAAAAAAAACAGTGAAATGTATGTTGTAAAGCCTAGTGAAATGTGTGCAGGAAAATCATTCCCAGAACAAAGAAAAGCACACAGGGATCGGTGCATAAATGCCAATGTCTTAATTTAGGGTTTGGTGGATGGAGTAAAGGCAGTCATGGTGGAAGAGTTCTTTTTGTCCTCAACCTTTCATTTACTGCAACAGGAAATTTTAAGGTTTACTGCAGGTCCTGCTGTAAAGTCTTAGGGTTCATATGAACTGCTGTCACAGCGGTTCACAGAAAGCCATTTAAAAGTTTGGTGTGTGTTTGTCATTTGGTGACAGAAGCTTACACAAAACTTTTAAAACTTTTTTCTTTTCCAAAAACAAACTCTAAAACTGGAAGCTTAAGAAGAGGAACAGAAAGTAGAGGAGAGGAGAGGAGAGGAGAGGTAGAACGGCCCCAAAACCATGGGACCATTTTATTTTTAGTTTTTACTGGTCCTGACTACCAGGATATTCCTTGCAATGATGGACAGTAAATAAAAGCCATTCAACCACCCACTTTAAATAGGACAGCCTGTACTTCTTCAGGCCATTGGAAGAAAGTGTACCTTGACAGAATCAACTTAAACCGGGCAGTTCACCTGACTCAAAACAGGATGAGGGCACCAACAGTTTGACGGGCAGGTTATTTTTTTGTTGGTGCAATGGAGTGCTCTGTCCACCAAATTCTAAATCTGGCCCCAACTCCCTCAGTAGGTCCCATTTCTCATCCTCATCAGATATTGGCCCGTGAAGGAACCTCAGCAGCTGATCCCAGTTACAATGTCTGAATAAGAAGAAATGACTGCAGGTGGGAAATTAATCATTTATGGTGCATGTGCGGCCTTCAAATTGAGAAACCCATCACTTCCAGCAGGTTTTTTGAAAGCCACAAAATATTTTGATTTAGTCACTGGTGGATGGGAGTGACTAAGGATCATACAACCTTGGCTGAAGTCCACATACTGCTTCCAGTCACTTCTTAATTTCTTATGATGATGATTCTTAAGCACTTAGGCTCTCATTCTGAAATACTTGTTGCTTAGATTGGAGTGGGAGTAGTAAATTTAACCCCTCCAAAGTCCAACATTGTTCCTACTTTTGTGTGGATTGGAGCAAGAATAGTAAATCTAACTCCTCCAAAGTCCATTACCTTCCCTACTGTTGCTTAAATTGGAGTGGAAATAGTAAATCTAATCCCTTTGAAGTCCATCTGTTTTACTGAGTTTGCTTATGTTGGAGTAGAAACAGTAAATCAAACTCCTCCAAAGTCCACTATTTTCCCTACTGTTGCTTAGATTGTAGTGGGAATAGTGAATCTAACTCCACCAAACTCCAACAATTTCCCTGGTATGGATTAAGTTGGAGTGGTATTAGTAAATCTAAACCTTATGTTTATCGATTCGATTAACTACAATCGTTACAATAAATACAGCAAAAACAAAGTGAATAAGATAATACAAAATAACAATCAACTGCAATCAATTTAAAATAGTAAAATCACAAAATTAAAATACGTATAACCAGCAGACTTGGTGATTATATTTCAAATATGTCTATAATATATCAGTGTATATGTATATCAGTGTAAAGAGCAGTGTTTGGCTTTACATTGCACACATCAGCCAGGGTTGATTCAGCTTAATCAAAAATTGCTTACATCAGCTGTGGTTTTTTAAAGATTTAAAGAACCAGGCAAGTTGTGTTATATTGCTAGTGATAAAACATAGTGCTATCACTTCTTTACAGGTAGAAATCATGTTTTTTTTTAAGAAGATCAGCTTACGTAAAGTACAACGTGCACATAAAAATTCAGGACAGAAGTTAAGCGAATGTGGAATGGATTCTCTCCTGTAGTTACAGAACCTGCAATGCATGTTGGCTGCTGGTCTGTTCCTCCAAGATGCTCTGTGGTATTCAATAGGCAAGAACATAAATCTTGCACGCAGGATGTAGTTTCTGCGAAAGACCAGATTAGTGCTTTTTTTTAGGTAAACATACAATTTGTTTCATATGATTTGCAGATTGGGTCAAAGTTTGCAGCTAATTTTAGTTTTTTTAAGTCAGCTTCCCTTGATAGCACAAGAGTTTGCTTTTTAATGTGATTTTTAAGGCTACATAAGAGAAGAAACTTGTGGGATTTTCCTTGATAAGTTTTAGGTCTTAAATGGCGGTAGCTAGCTATATCGATCATGGGTTTTACTCTAATTTGTGGATTTCTTGTCTCACCCTCTTAAGTGAGTCTGGTTTTACCTTTGTAATTAGGTGATGATATTTAATAAGTGATGATTTACAAGCCAGGTCCTGCCTAAGCAGGCCAAAGTCTAGGCGGATCTGCACTTGTTGGGTGTACTGCGGCAGCTGGAATAATCACGTGAATGCTGTCCACTGTAGTTTTTCCAGAGAATGTGAAAGCTTAAACGGAAAGGCATGATGTCCACAGGAGATCTTTGGTCTCAACTTGGCTTTGATAACTGTTATGATTGCTTCTGCTGATTGGCTATGCAAGTGCGTGTGCAATTTACACCAAGTAACTATTACATTTTTTTTCTTTTCCTTATATGGTTTACATGGATATTGGATTTGCCTGTGACTGATAGCCAAAACCCTAAATAGTAATACAAAGGGGTGTAGACTATCTTTAGCTGGCCCAGAGTGCAGTACTGTCTAGGCTTGCATTTTTTCCAAATAACATCGCTTTAAGTCTATACATATTGACCGTCAGCTTACTGTCTAGATTATAAATGTTCAGTTCATCCAGGGCCAGTTGCATGCCAATTTTTGTCTGGTCTAAAAGACCAAGTTGCCTGCATATTGTATTATCTGAATTGTGTATAAGCGGTGCCTAGGGGGGAAAGACTTTACACAGCTGACCTCGGTAGGGCAGTGACTAGAGCATGGATTGAACAATAACTGAGCCAAGACATATCCTTGATTTAGGCCCTGGTTAGTTTGTACCCTTTCTATAACTTTATCGCCTTTACCTAATTTAATGTGTACCAAGGTATCGGAGCAGAGGACAACTGTCACATTAAGCATAGCTTGTGGGATGCCCAATTTAGTTGACTTGGCCCATAACAGCTGTCAGTCCACTCTACTGAGTGCATCAGAATAACCAACAAAGCATGCAAACACAAGTGGTCGAGAGGACAGTAACTGCTGTGTACCAGGTAGGTCTGAACCACATTATTATTTATTGCTAATGTGTTTTGTCTGAACCCTGTCTGAGAGAAAGGAATTCGTTTTTTATCCTTGGTCCATTCGTCCAACCCTCTTATCAGAATCTTAGTGTGTGCTTTTGCGCAGTAATGCAATTAATCAGTAATTTGCTGCATCAGTGTGTCTGCCTTTATTGTGGATAGGGAAAAGAATAAAGCTGTGCCATGACTAGAGCACCTGTGCATTAAAAGATGATGCATGATAGAGGGGGGTTAGCCAATGTGTCCGGAACTCTATGTCTGCTTTGAAAAAAAACAAGCCTGGTGGACTACTGGGATCAGCACCCGATCTTCTCGAATACTGAGCAGTACTGTCTTAACGATTATCTTAGAAATCATGTTTTCTTTGTCATTTTGTTTAATCTGTCCTTCCTTATGGGGCTTGATAGTTTACTATGCTGTTTCTTAAACACAGTGGCCTTGCACATGGGCGACCCACTGTACCTCTGTAACACTATTCCCTCGATAGTGTGGTTTGTTCCAAATTTTTGCCTAGTTTTTTTAACCAGCAGGGTGAATACTCGGAGTCATTCTCCTTACGGTTAGTCTTTTCCGCCCACAAAGTTGTATGATACAGCTTCCTTGTGTGCTTTAAATGAGACTCTGCCTCCTTGTGTGATTTAATCTTGTGTAATTTCATACTGCTCAGTTTAAAGATGATTTACATTTCTTTACAACGTGATTGTACCATAGATTAGGCTTAGGTTCGAAATGCCTTTGGTGTTCCATTGCTTTTTGTGATCAGTTTTTAAGTGGTAATATAGTGGGGCTACTACTGTTGGCCAATGTAAAGGTGATTGTTTTCTGCTAGTACGTTAAATAGTAGATTGCTTTCTATTGCACCATTTGTGAAACAGCCCACTTGAGATCCTAATACATTTCAACATTTTTGTAAGTGAAGAGGATTCAGTTCAGTCAGAGCTTTCTACGACCTTTAGCTCATCTCCAATTAGAAAAGCTACCTGAAAGCATGAAATTGGAATCAAATGGTCATTTTCGGAGCACTGAGCCACCAAATATTAAGGTAATACTAAAGTGATTACACGCTAAGCTTAATAAGTCAGTCCTCACGGTACAATCTAAAGTTGAAATGCCCCTGAGAGAGCAAGGACATTTTTGTGTGATCTACTGTATTTATGAGCGGATTACAGGAACTTCAAATTAAAAGCTAAGAACAGGTCATTGCCATTTCTGGATAAAGGGTCCAGACTAGATAAATAACTGTGGTCCCTGATGTCTGGATAATGGCCCAGACTGTTTAAACTGAAGTCGCCATCAGGATGATCTCACTTGTTGCATGCCTGCAGATTAAGTCATCCAGGGCCTTGCAGAATTCTTATTTGATTTCGATTTCCCCTTTGAAAGTTCCAATGCACATGAATGATTAGTGCGGGTTTAAACTGGTCTTCTATCTTAAGTTGCTTAATTGGTATTGTTTGGAATGAGTGATTTTGACTTCCTAGTTAGGTGATTCCTACTTTCATTGCTGTAGAAACATAGGTTGATAGCCAACCTACCAAACTTATTTGTACCAAATGTATTTGTTTAAAAGGCTAGTTTATGTGTTACGTAATACCCCTCAAATGGAGATGGGCTGGTGGCCCACGTCTCTTGAAGACAGATGATGTCTCCAGTTTTAGGAATGTTATATTTTCAGATTGATCGAGTGCTTAGTTAAGACCGGCTATCTGCTTTTTAACTGACCGAATGCTATGGTTTCCTTGTTACTGATATGAATGAGTAGTAGACTAAGTGTTTGAAATGGAAGGCAACCAATCCCAGTTAGATCCTGTTTCGTGAGCTGCTGGGGAAATGAGGGTACAATTCCCTCTGGTTTCTACAGTTAAGTTCCCTCAGAATTAGAGTATTCATGGATATTAAGTGTTCACCTGTACTGATGAAGTCCAACACTTTCCCTGATTTTGCTTACATTGGAATGGGGATAGTAAATCTAAACCCTCCAAATACCAACAGTTTTTCTACATTTTTTTAAATGAGAGTTAGATTACTAACTCTGAACTTTGAAGTCCCACAATTTTCCTAGTGTTGTTTATTTTTGATTGTTGTTATTTTTAATAAGGTGTATTTTTCCCTTCAATTTTTCTATTATTGTACAAAAATATGTAATTTCGTAATTAAATGATACTTCTTTAAATCTTTTTTTTAATTGTGTTATGTTATTGTTAACACAGGTTAGTTAATTTTTAACTTACTGTTAAAATTATTGCCATTAAAAATGGGTTACTTTTTAAAAAATATATATGAACTAATTTATTTAATTCACAGCATTCATTAAAACTATTTGTTTCCATTTTATTTCATTGTTTTTTTTAAATGTAATTAGGTTGAATATGTTTTGGTTATGTACATGTTAATTAATTTGTATTTTTAAATTATTAATATAATGAAGTTAATGTACTTTTAAATGTATTTAATTATTGTATTTATATTTTAAAGTATATATATATTTTGTTTATACTACTTGTTAAAATCTATATTACTTAAAATATTAAATTACAAAAAATATTTAAAATGAATTACTTATAATGCAACATATTGTAAACTTTTGATATTTCCACCTTTTTGGCGATATTCTGCTCCACACTATTTTTGACACTATATTTTGGTAGCTTAAAATCATACTATGTAAATTCAATATTTTTGTGAACAATACTTTTGACTCAATATTCTTGTGTCACAAAATTGTTGTTCACAATATTTTGTCATGCAACACGGAGAAGACTAAAGATGTTAAGTTGGTCCCAATGTAGTTAAATGCAAGCAGTCAAGTGGAGCCAAAAGGCAATACCCAAAATACCAATAGCATCTAGTGACAGATTACTTCTCCAGTGGGCTGAGCCAAGATGTGATTGACAAAGTCTCAAGTCAATGGCTGAACGAAGCTTGTTGAAGAAAGCCAATAGTTTAAAGGGGTAGATCCAAAGCCCACTATATGTATTTTGTTACCAATACGCCTCATAAACCCAAACCTAAAAACTGTCATAATTTAAAGATTACTTTATAAAAGGACTGAAAACAAGATCCTACAATCGCCTCTTACTGGTCAATTTACATTCAATCCAGTGTATGTGTGTATATGCCTGAGTCCATTTGTGTGCTGATGCATAGCATCCAGCTGTACACAGATTTCGTGAAGAAAGCCCTGAATTTGCCCTGGTGCATTGTTAGTGATAAGGCAGGTTGGTCACGTTCCCTTTAGGGTTATTCCCCTGGGCAATCTAATAATCTGCTGCTTATATTCTCAACTGTTGTTCGCTGTGAGAAAACACATGAAAAAATACTTTTAACCTCTCTCAGCTCTCTGACTTAAGGCTTGCTGACAAAAAAATACTTAATGAAAAGCAAATTATCAGTTGTTCATTCTTTTTTCATCTAAATATATACATATTCTAAGCTACTATCTTTTGTCTTTTACAAAAAAAAAATATATTTCTCTGAAAAGAAGCAGGGGTCAAGAAGGTATTTCCCTGAGCCAATACTGCCTCTCAATTGCCAAGGCTAGGAACTACCCATTGCGAGATTTCTCCATTGGAGCATTGAAGAGCATAGTGGTAAAGATATTGTTAAGACTAGAAAAGGTACTAGTGATTGTGCCATGGTAGTTCCAAATCTGAACCGTTTAGAGCATGACATAGAGGAGATGCAGCAAAGGGGGAATTAAAGATTATGTAGCAGTGGTGCTAAGAGTATCAGAATTAAAATCGCCAAATGCATGAATAGTACTGCAAAACACTCCCAATGATGGAAAATCCCCTAAAAACTGCCCTTAGTGTATTTTCGATTAAGGAGGCCACACGTCTGCCACCCAAAGAAAGGTCAGGTCAACAAGTTCTGATGTAGACACTAAAGGAGCGGAGCTAATGAAGCAGAAAGCAGACTTCGGCAAAGTTGTTAACACACTAGAATACCACATAATATTGAGAAGCAATTTCATAGCTAAGGAGAGTGCAATACGAGCTATCCTGGGTACATGACAGCCCATGAACAAAGGACTGTATTACATGAACATGATGATATTGTTAAAGAGTAGGACAGAATTTCCTGATGGAGGAGTCACTTGAGGTGTGTTCCCGGTTGCATATTCCTTCCTTCAGTCAGTGGCACCCCATCATAGATGATGGCATCAAATCTACTCAGTTATGCAATATACCGTTTACAAGTATGGACAACATGATTCTTAATGATTACCTAGGAGAGTCCCAATGAAAGAGGGATGCTGATTTAACCTACTGCATAGAGTACATAAACACCACTCTCCATGTGCACAGTATCAATACAATGGACACCAACCGAAATCCTTCAGTGTGCTGGAGAATGACATTCTGAACACCACACAACATATCTAACTTGTCAATGCCAATGTTTGGGCTTATTGAACAGGAAGCCCACACAACCTAATAGTAGAGGTGGGAAGCCAGGCAAGGCTTGAGCCTGTGTCAGATAAAATGCAGACATTTTTTTCAGCTCTTGTCTTCCAATGCAGTCATATAATGTTTTAAACACATATGTTAAAGAAGTAACTTCTTTTAAACTTTACAGCATTTTAAAGAACCTTCATCATACTTTACATGACATTCATTGTGTGAATTACATGCAAAATCTTTTAATTGCCAGACCATAGCTCAGCTCTAGTTTAGCTCTATGAAGCTGTGAAATTGCCCACCTCTATCTAAAAGAAATATGTATGACGTATTGGTGGATACACACCCCAAACCCTGGACAAACAGGTGGACACGTTTCGATGCTTTTCCTAGAAATACAAGGAGACACGCAGACATGCATTAACCTGTAGAGGTGCCAATAAAAACGTGTATGGCAACGGCCGTGACAGCAGTGGTGCTAAAGAGGGCCCACTAAGCACTGTCACAGAACAGCAGAGCACTCACATTCATTTCCACCTGTGTCACCACCGTGGAGAGAGTACCCACAATCTCCCCCCTAGCAACATCATTCTGGTGGGGTCTTCCATTTCTGAGGATGGGCTTTAACACCACACCCAGTTCCCAACATGCTTCTTGCCCCATCTGATCAATGATCCCAGTCAGTAAAGGTGCAAATACCGACAACATAACAACAGATTTCTGCACTCAGCTCCTCAGCAGTGTAACAGACCCAAGCCCAGTCCCAAGCCCACACTACACCTTCAAAAACACTAGTACCACTGCATATCCTGAATGAATGCCAACAGGATCAGATGACCAACAACAGGGGGCATGCAGTGACCTTGGATCTTTAGCACTCATGCACTGAAAAATCATATGAAGTACGCTAACAATGCACAGTTTGGCTTTTCAGTCCATTGTTGGTGTCTGTGATCATTTAGCCTACTGTTGTTGAAGTTTATCTGTGATAATAGAAATGAGACCAACATCTGTTCCAACAATGCCACTTAGGGATTTATGACATATGATGACGCCGAGCACCGTGTTTTCCAGCCAACTAGAAACCATGTACTCCACATGCCTACAGAGTCTCAGCAGACAGCTGCTCTTGCAGGATAAATCTCTAGACCTCAGGGCGGGTATGAGCAAACAGCTGTATTACATGGGCGTTTTACTAGACATGCTTTACACCGCCATTACACATACCATATCATACTGTTTTATTCATGGTACCTCGTTCCTCTGTTTTGCTACAGATTTAACTTGATCATGAGTCGAAAAGCATGTGTGTTCTATCCTGCATGTCAGGTATTGTGTGTCTATTGCAGCTGTTCATATCCACCAAGCGGTATAACACTAATTTCATTCAAACATCTTTCACGAAGCATAATTAAAAATAGGAAAGAATACTAAAGTGTTAATCTTGCACATCACAAAGCGGATGACCTTGTTGTGGCCTTGTTTATTTACCTTATAGACATCATGCTTGATATGAGCACATGTTGAGTGGACGTTCGTATTTATAGACATGTTTACTGTCTGTCAACTTATAACCACCACTAATGGTGTATTCTATCTGGCAAATTAGAGCCTCAATTAACAATGGGCTTTCTGATTTGTTTCCTGGTTAATTGTGTAAACTTTCCACAAAACGATGTTTTTATTTGTCGTATAGACGTTTCTCCTAAGAATAATTTGAAATGCATTAGGGTTTAATTGAAACGCCATGACTGAAGACATAATTAACTCTTGAAGAACATGTATCCATCATTCTGGATTGAAAAAGTGGATATTTTTATATTAATGTTCATTTGGATTTGAAATAACAAAAAGAAAAATTGATAACTGAAAACTCGGATCAATGTTATAAATTGTGAACTAATTGAAAAAAAGGAGCAGGTTTTCACAATCACTTAGCAGTGCATAAAGGGACTAATCACCTTTTGGTAAAAGCACGAATGCAATAAAAAAATGGACAACGCAATGGATTATTTCTACAGTTTTCTTTCACTCTACAAATGAGGAATCAAAACCAAAGAAAATACAATAGCAGCATTTGAAAGTAAACCAAGCACTATGTTGAGTCTTGGTTAAGGCGTGAAGCATGATTTGGAAATGTTATTTATTTTGCCTTTGTGCAGTCAGGTTTTGTCTCACATACATCATGGAAGAAGGAGAATTAATAATACTGAACAGAAAAAGTAGGGGGCACAAAAAACAATACAAATGCAGAGCGATGGACCTGAGAGGAGAGGAACAAACCATACTGTGGTTAACTGGGTTAATTGTTTTTCCTGCTCATGGATATTAGAATTTAAGCCACCTGGATGCAAGTGGCTGGCAGGTTATTCCACTAATGTGGCCCTACTCTCTAGATATCCATAACTATATTTTAGTATTGAAAACAATGTCACCAAGCAAGGAAAAGCAAAGGGCTGAAGACCAAGCTACAATAGTCTCAGCTGCCACTATGGGAGAACGGAAAAATCCCAGAAGGCTGGAGGACAGCCCAATGCTGTCACAGATGAATAAGCTGGCTCCTGTGCAGATCCCTAAGCCACCTGACTATTTCATCATTTTATCTTCAGAACTGGCTGCAACACTTATGGCTTTATAGTGCACATACTCAATGATGGTGCTGTACAATTAATCATTTGATTCAATTAAAAAAAGCTATTCTTGGGGGGTGCAAGCGTTTCTACTCCTCCACGAACACACCAGAGAATATGGCCAGATGCACTTGGCTATGCCGTAGATGACTGGCATTAAATGTTTGTCCAGAGCTGCTTCAGCTCCCAGTCCAGCCCTATCACTGATGTTTAGGCTCTAAAGACCTGGTTCCCATTGAGAGGCATTACTCTAATGGCTACTTTTAGACTTTTCATCCTTGGCGTGGTCTCCCTTCACTTTTTGCCTCTGTTCCCCAGGTTGTTGATGTGTGCTGGACTCAGATTTTGCTGTTTTTGTTACTCTGGGCACTTTACAACTGCTAACCCAGTGCTAAAGTGCAAGTGCTCTTGTACAAAATGTGTATGTAATTGGCTTATCCATGAATTGGCATATTTGATTTACTAGTAAGTCCCTAGTAAAGTGCACTAGAGGTGTCAGGGCCTGTAAATCAAATGCTACTAGTGAGACTACAGCACTGGTTGTGCCACCCACATAAGTAGCTCTGTAATCATGCCTCAGACCTGCCACTGCAGTGTCTGTGTGTGCAGTTTTTATTGTAAATTCGACTTGGCAAGTGTACTCACTTGCCAAGCCTAAACCTTCTCTTTTCTTACATGTAAGGCACCCCTAAGGTAGGCCCTAGGTAGCCCAAGGGCAGGGTGCAGTGTATGGCTAAGATAGGACATATAGTTATGTGTTTTATA
Source organism: Pleurodeles waltl (assembly GCF_031143425.1). Taxonomy (NCBI): domain Eukaryota; kingdom Metazoa; phylum Chordata; class Amphibia; order Caudata; family Salamandridae; genus Pleurodeles; species Pleurodeles waltl. The sequence continues at coordinate 974,165,444 of NC_090439.1, forward strand.
TGTCCTAACAACGAAATATTGCTAAATTTGTTTTTCACTGTTGCAAGGCCTGTCCCTCTCATAGGTTAACATGGGAGCTACCTTTAAATCTGATTGAAGTGTAGATTCCCTTTGGGAGCGGATGGACATGTGGAGTTTGAGGTCTCTGAGCTCACAATTTAAAAATACATCTTTTAGTAAAGTTGATTTTAAGATTGTGTGTTTGAAAATGCCACTTTTAGAAAGTGAGCATTTTCTTGCTTATACCATTTCTGTGACTCTGCCTGTTTGTGGATTCCCCGTCTGGGTCAGTTTGACAGTTGGGCTGGCTGCACCTCACACTAGACAGTGACAGCCATCTGTGCTAGGAGGGAGGGGTTGAGTGGTCACTCACACCTGAAAGGGTTGTGCCTGCCCTCACACAATGCAGTCTCCAACCCCCTGGTGAGTCTCTGGGGCCTGGCCTGGGCAAGGCAGGATTTCACATTCAAAAGAGACTTTACTTTGAAGTAGGCCAACTTCAAAGGAGAAATTAGGTATAAGAAGGGCACTCAAAACCACAGACTTTACAACACTTCTGGAAACAAGATGAACCTCTGCCTGGAGAAGAGCTGAAGAGCTGAGGAAGAACAGCTGCCCTGCCTGTGACTGTGCTTTGTGGAGCTATCCTGCAGTTGTTGCTTCTGCCAGAGTAAGAGGGCAAAGGCTGAACTTTGTGTGCCTTCCATCTTGAGAAGAAATCTCCAAGGGCTTGATTTAGAGCTTGCCTTCTGTTGTTTGAAGTCTCAGGGACAGCAAAGACTTCTCTCTGCCAGCACCTGGAGTCTCTGGAGAGGCTCCTACTCTGCCCTGCGGTGCCCATCTAGTTCCTGGGACCCTGAAAGGAGAAGCTGGAAGCCTAAGAGGAGGAAATCCATGGACAGAGCGCCGTGCGGGGAAAAGATTGATGCAACTCCGATCTGCGGCTAAAGAAACAACACACCGCCGGGTCCGCAGCTGAAAATCGACCCTTGCCAGAAACGCGACCGAAGAAACGACGCACGGAGCTGGAGAAACAACATGCAGCATTGCTGACGGAGGCTGGGAGATCACAAACCGGTCTGCGTGGTTTTTGGATCATCGTGCGGCTGGATTTCCGACACGAACACCTCTGGGCGTGTAAAAACAACGCAAGGCCTGCCCGGACCCGAGAGTGCTGACCGGATTGACGCATCGCTCTCCTGCAGAGAGATGAAATGACACGCCCCGACCCAACTAAAGGAGAAACAAAGCAAGATCTCGCTTGTGAGTGAAATCGACGCTTTGTGAGCCCTTTTTGACGCACACTCACCCGTGCGGGGTTATTTTTGATGCACTCAAGGTACATTTTCACGCTAACAGTGTTAGGGGGTCATTCCGACCCCGGCGGGCGCTGCCCGCCGGGCGGAAACCGCCCAAACACCGCCCGCGGTCAGATGACCGCGGGGGGCATTCCGACTTTCCCGCTGGGCCAGCGGGCGATCTGCAAAAGATCGCCCGCCGGCCCAGCGGGAAAGCCCCAGCAAAGATGAAGCCGGCTCCGAATGGAGCCGGCGGATTTGCTGCGGTGCGACGGGTGCAGTGGCACCCGTCCCGATTTTCAGTGTCTGCCAAGCAGACACTGAAAATCTTTATGGGGCCCTGTTAGGGGGCCCCTGCACTGCCCATGCCAGTGACATGGGCAGTGCAGGGGCCCCCAGGGGCTCCACGACACCCGTTCCCGCCAGCCTGTTCCTGGCGGTGTAAACCGCCAGGAACAGGCTGGCGGGAAGGGGGTCGGAATCCCCATGGCGGCGCTGCTTGCAGCGCCGCCATGGAGGATTCCTTTGGCCAGGGGAAACGGCTTTACCGCCGCGGTCAGAATTGGCCAGGAAGCACCGCCAGCCTGTTGGCGGTGCTTCCGTGGTCGTTGGCCCTGGCGGTCGATGCCCGCCAGGGTCAGAATGACCCCCTTAGTGTGTGTTTAAAACTACTTACAGACTCTTTTTGATTTTTAATTGATAACTTGACTTGTGTACTGTGGACTTTTGTCATTTTGGTCTTGTTTTGTTTAGATAAATATTTCCTATTTTTCTAAACCTGTGTTGTGTCATTTTGTAGTGATTTCATTATGTTACTGTGTGTGTTGGTACAAATACTCTACACCTAGCACTCTGAAGTTAAGCCTACTGCTCTGCTAAGGTACCAAAGGGGTAAGCAGGGGTTAGCTGAGGGTGATTCTCTTTTCTCCTGACTAGAGTGAGGGTCCTTGCTTGAACAGGGGGTAACCTGACTTTCAACCAAAGAGCCCATTTCTTTCTAACAGCTACCGTATACATACCTTGACAGAGCAGCAAAGGGTTGCTAGCACTACATAAAGACTATTCGATACATAGAATAATAGTACAAATACAGACACACAGAGCTCATCCCCACACAGGTCGTGTCACAGAGCACAGTCCCAATTTTCTTTTAGGAAGGTGGCACCTTATCCAGTTTTAAACTTTGTTCCATTTGATGTACAGAATAGTCTATAATGGAAAATGTTACCACCCCTTGTCTTTGGGGTGATGAAATCTGTGGCAACAGCAGAAAGTGAATAGGCCTCAAAGAGTCCTATTTACTTTATGCGGTTCCCATTTCTTGCACTTCTTATCCCATCAGCAGCAAATAGAATGCGGAAAGGGTGGCACATGGGATCAATCATGTGATGTCATGAGCGAGGTAAAAAAAGGGTACATGATGTCACTTCCGCTAACGCTGACGTTCTGCTAAAGTGACATCCATGTAACATACAGAAGACCACTTGCCAAGAATAGTGTGTTGCATTCCGCTACATACAGCTGGCAATTGAAGAAGAACAGTGGTTGTCAGAGAGAAATGCCCAGAAGCCAGCCTCACGGGACGCAGCTTAGGTCGTTTCTCACCTCCCGCTTTAAACCAGTCACCTGTGATAGCAAACACCATGGGAGCCTGTTAATACACTTGATTAGTAAGGCGAGATCTGAAGGGGGATTTTATCCTTGCTGATCGCATTACAATATAAAGATCCCTGCGGCACGCTTCAAACAGCCGGGTCACTTTAAAAGTCTGACTAAACAGGTCCCGCGGAGGCAAACAAACAAAGCTGTCTCCCGTCAACATGCACCACATGTAGGGACAGTGGGTCGAAAAGATTGTTTACAGACCGCTGAGTTGTGAAAAGATGAAGTCCCTCCTAGAGAAGCGGGGCGTCGATGTGCTTAAGAGGTAAAAAACGAATTTGAAAGAATTTACGAAAAGTGCTACTTTGACACACGTAAATATCATTTAAAATACGGCTAAACGTGTATCTGCCTGAAGATGAGAACAATATACAGCTCGTTACGAATAGGCAGGATAACACGTTTACAAAATTATTAGTTTCCTAAAGAAAAAATGGGCAGAAAATTGAACATTGTTCATCACAAGTTCACGAGAAACGAATGCAACAATGATATACATTATAACAGAGGAGTCCCATTGAGAACTATCTATGGGGTAAAATGTTGCAAATATTGCACGCCAGATAAGAACAATAAAATAACATTTTCATAAAATTACAAGCCCTATTAAAAGAGTCGGAATTATAAATGATTACAAACCATAACAAAATTAGGGCCAAGAGATCATAAACGGTTACAAGCCCATTTGAAGATATCAGGGAGAGTAACTATTAAACACCATAACTGATTCTGTCACGTAGAACCTACTGGACACAGACTACCTGTATAGGAACTCAGTGTGACCCCAACCTACGTTCATTCCCCAGAAGACGACCAGCAACTACAGGAGAAAATATGCCATTCAAAAAACGCACAACACGTTTACAAAAAAAGAGTGTCATGTAGAGCAGAGCGCCACGTGACACCGTTCCAGAGCCTGGAAGACACTGTCCTACCGTACCCATTTGCCGTTCCCACCCATGAGTGGACTCCTGCGAGGTGCCTGGCGAGCTCAGCTTGGTCGGATCCCGGCAGAGGCCTCCTCGGATGATTGCACCCTCGGCGTTGCACAGGCACTGACTGAGAGGGTTGCCGTGCCACCGGGGCGTGTTTGCATTGCCTCGTTTGCTCCGCAGATTTATCCACGAAGATGAAGCCAGGACGGCCGGCCAGCTGTCCGAAGGGACAATGGCTTCTTTGGCAGATGCTCTTCAAACAAAGGGGCTGCTCGCGGCATTGCTAGCATTGCCTCACACGTGACCCCTCTGCCTCAGATGGGAAATGAGTCAATGCCAGGCCTGAAAACACATACATACCATGGGTTTCATTAGTACAACTTGGGATAGCACAATGATGAATTGATGTCATATACTTGTGAAATCTAATTTCTATTATGAATTTGCTGATTAGAAGTTTGACCATCTTACATAAATAAACAGAACGATATTACCCATTCCTGCGTTGGACAGAACTCCTAACGAACACCCAGCACAGCTCAGAAGCACAATTTGTGATGCCCTCTGGCTTGAACCCAAAGTCATAAGCCCAGAGCTCATTGAGCAAGAGATGTGCACATGGCCGAGAACAGGACCAGAACACTATACCATAAGACATCCTCACAAGGTTCAGGCTGTGCTCTGCATGACAATCCCGGAAGCACGTGTAAAGACCTTTTAAAAAACGCTACCAGGCCAGAGGACAGAATGTCTCCTGAGCAAACGCTCACCATAAAAAAAACGCCACATAAGAGTGAATCATATCGTCCTTGTGAGCGCGTAGATTTTGTACTAATATTTTCTTCTTATGAAATCATTCTTATATTTTAATGTATAGAGCATTACATGCTAAATTTTGTGTATTGCGTAAAATGTGGTTGGTAAATTGGCCACCAACTAACGTGAGGCCTACATGAAAACTGAGAAAGCTAAATGTGAGGTTCAGAGATAAATTGTCTTTTGTAGAACTTAATTTCTGAAATAATACGAGCATTTCTTGTTACCTGCTGGGCTTCAAGAAGACAAGGCCACAGTGCATGTTTATCTAATGTCGATGTTCCTGTTCTGGATACAATTATGCACTCTCACGGTTGTTGTTAAACAGACTCCATTCATTGATTTTGCATACTTGTCTGTAGTTATGTTTCTAACCTGTGTGTTTCTCTTGAGGAAAATGGTATGGAAGAAATGTTTCCACATCCTTGTTATCACTGTCCAGCAACAGCACACTTGGAAGAAGCAGAACAATGGGTCTACAGATGCAGCTGGAGAAGAAAGTGTGCAAAATACATTTTGTATTATTTTGAGTTTCGTCAAAAGCGTAGAAGCCAATGAGTGTTCTCAATGCTAATATTTTGGACAATTTTCATAGCAGATATGAATCTAATTGGCTGTTTTCTCCCTCGTATGATAGTCTTGTCCAATTAGAATAGTTTAGTAAGCTTAATATAATGTTAGGGAATCAGATTTTCTTGGCTCACTGGATTACTTTACTGTCTGGGACACGTTATTTTCCTGCTCGTAGATGATTGCATACTTTGACATTCTGGTGTTTATTATTTTCTGAGTTTATTATATCTGTTCAATACCGAACTAATCATCTGATGGTTTAGTAATATTATAGTCCAAATTCTAAACCATTCGCCATTCCTGTTCCTGTCTTGATGCTGGTGCTGCTGTCCCCTTGATGAATTCAGCTGTTTGCTGTTCCATTAGGATAAGAAACTGTATTAAGAAAATTTCTATTTCATAGTCTTTTGTTTTACAGGTACCAAACTGCTGCTTATCTTGATAGCGCCGTAATTAGATGTTTTCCAAATTCAGGTTGGTAAATCTTTTGCATGAATCCCAACATCCTAATGTTAATTAGTGATTAGTGAGGTATTACTCTCATACTTGTGAATGGTCATTGACTTTCGATTTGTTGGTTTCAATATATTCAATTTCTGTTGCTCAGATTCTATTGTTATTGATATGTGTTTTCGCTATTGAAATAAAAATATTCACTGCTTTACTTAAGATTGTGTTTTTTCGCCGATTCAATCAGCCTATATTGTTTCTTTATATGTATCAATTAACTTTGAGAATAATATTCGTGACTAAAATTGCTAATATAGGGAAAATAAACATTAAAATTCTTAATAAACTGGGGTGGTTATTCATGGTCGCATTAATTCTGGTGTGATTTTCATTGACTTTGTAATGTTGTGTATAATATTGTTTGATACTTGATCTGATGCACCAGACGTTTTCTTTAAAGCAGACTGGGTTCAGCCCATTGGACTATAGCATGAAATCCGCTGTCTAGTTTGAAATATAGTTGAGATTTCTGCTTTAACAGTTTTGGTAGCAGAGTTTGATGGTTAGTATCCCTTTAAATGACGTCAGTGGTTGCGTACAATTATTTTGATTGTTTTGATAATTGTTTTTTAAGTTGATGTATAATTTGGAGAAGATGTGTCCCTAAACGCCTAAAGGGACTTTCCCCGGTTCTTGGAGTTAGCCTATGTTGGTGGGGAATGTTCTCAACGTTCTGTTGTTAGGTTGAATGAAGTAGATTATGCGCATGCACAGCTTTAGCTAATTTCCCATTGATTGAGGTGTTTGTGAGATTTTAGGGGAGTCGGTGTACTCTAAAGTGTTAGAGTAGGGAAGTCGGCAAACTTCACATGTGTGTGGCACTTGGTGCTCAAAAATTATCTACGTGGTTATTGGAATAAGGACCTTGCAGGTTAGGTCAATCACTCCGGAGTATATTACAAGTGTAACACTTGTTTTTGTTGTTGTTGTAGTTTGTCTGATTAGTAGACCAATCGGGCAAGGTTAGTAAGTCAAGTTTGAGATTTAAAAATTGAGTGTTAGGTCTTTTCGACTGGGATTTGGCGAGTCTTATGTGCACTAGAACAGAATCCAATGACTGGTTGAAAGTGAAATTTGCAGGTCAAATTTTGCTTGCAAATCTGGGGAACTGAGAAGGATTGGGTAGCTGCAACAGCGAAAGCGAAAATAAGTAAGGTTCCTAACGCGATTGTGATTCCCCCTACCTGTAGTAAATAGATACATTTGTTTTAATATTGGTTTTGATGAAGAGCTCGCAAACAATTTTGCATTAGTTTGAGTGTTTTTGAGTTTAGGAGGACAAGCCGCAAGACTTTGTCAGCCGGTGTGTGCAAGTGTGATATCATATTGTGCCGCGCAGGGATAGGTTGGTTAGTAAGAAAGGTCGTGCACGGATTGGTGGACAACCATGAGGCACAATTAGTTAAGAAGGGAGACAAAGAGGATTGTGGGAATAAAAATCACTTCCTGATTATTGATTTTTTAAATACATTTGTGAAAATTAAGTATTTCAAAGTTTGAAAAGAGTTTTTATTGGAGATGAGTATATTTCGGCTAGGCAAGGACACATTTGTGCGTCTGAAGGTACTCCGGCATATCCTGTAATCGAAGAGAAAGGTACAGAAGCATGCTTTTGATTAAAACACTGGATTAAGATTATAGAGAAGGAAGGGTGTTTGGCGTTTCCAGAAAATGTGACATTTAATCTGAGAATTTTGGAGAACCTGAGACTGGTGATGTATGGTCTAAGACCTCCACCAAGACCAGCTCAGTTCGAGGCATTAGCAATCTGGGAACTAGTAGCTAGACAACAACAGCATTGACACTTGAGAGGAAAATGAGAAAAGCAGAGGTCACTGGCAGAAGGTAGGTGAGATAATGATCAGAGACAGTAGAGACTCAATACCTTACATGGTATTAGGTTGTTTCCTGCAATTTCTAAAGACAGCGGGAAAGACACGAAGAAAGCTTCAAAGAAATCCGAAAAGATTTCTCCTTTATCAGCAGAAGAGCAGACATCAAAAGAACCTGAAAAGTCTTTGACTAATAATGAGGAATCGGATGTAGATGAGTTTATTTTACAGATATTGAGAAATCGCCCACCATCTTATGTGGCTCAAGGCGGTCTGGGTACAAATGGTACGATCCCTACTGTACCAATACCAGTTGCAGAGACACAGAACCCAATACAGAATTTAGTGCAGAGTCCTGTTCAGAATAGCATGACTGAGAGTTCTGAGCAATTTGATCCTGACAGGAACCAGAATACAGTAGAGACTAGACCATCTACATAAATACCGATGCAGAGTAGCTTCAACTTGCCAACTAATAATAAACAGCTGCTTCAGCCTAGTACTCCTAAGATTTATCCAGATGTACTGATTGTGAATACGACTACTGATCTAGTAAAATCTTCAAGACAGATTTTAGAAGAGTCGATGTTGATTCAGACGGACCTAACTCCACAGGTACAGACACAAGGACTATGGGGTTTACTTCCTTAGTGAGTACACAGACTGATATGACTGTATTATTGAATCAAAATGATAGTGTAACTCAAACACAAACCATAAGGAGAAGATCAAAGCCAAGTGCAATGTCAGTTCTTATCACAATTGGTCCACCTTTACCTTTCTATGCTCAAAACAATGATGGTGCGGAGGATCAAAGGGCTTGAATTCAGGATGGAATCACCAGATTAATTTCACCTGGAAGACAGACTTTAAATAGATCGAGATCTCTGATAGATTTAACACCTATTAGGAATTCAGATTTGGCAGGGTTACAAAATGTTCCAGAGCTGAAATTGTTAACTTCTCAAATTGTTAGCTCGAACCAACAGCAGTTGCAGAGTATACAACCTGGTAATATTTAATTACAGGGTCTAACTGCACAACAATTAAAAACGTGGCTGGAACATTTGCGTGCCTAAGATAATCGAACCAGAGGTAAAGAACTCATGAATCAGACAAGATTGTCAATGGAAGTATAAGAGCTTTTTGAAGGGACAATAGGAGAAAATAGACAAACATCTTCTACTGAAGTTGAGCTGAGATATTTGTGTCCAATAATTACAGAGGGAGCAGCTGAAGTACATCATCAACTACAAGATTTAGCAGATAAATATGAAATAGATCTTCTGAAAACAAAACACCTCAAGAGAAGTTACAGATTACATTTTTAAGCTGAGAATTTTGAACACATGAGATCTACATGGATGAAAACATCTTAAAGAATTACTCGAGAAAGTACACATTTGGAGAGCATTAGAAAAAATGGGAAGGCAGAGGGGTCAAGAAAAGAGAAAGGCCAAGAAAGGGTTCAGATACTCCTTCTGTAGATGTTTCAAAAATTAAAGAGCTAGTAAAAGTCTTACCAATGAGAGAGGGGGAATTTGGTACATGTCCCTTGGAGAAGGAGTGGCATCTTGTCATTTACAAATTACTAATCCAGATTGAGGGAGATACCAGTAGCATGGTATCAACAGACAGATAAGTTTGTGAAACTTGCAAAATGCCTATGGGAGGATTTAAACACTCTCTTGGAGATAGGTGTGCCATCAGATCTGGGGATTGAATGCAAAAGGAATGTAGATTGGCCAATAAGTGAGCCGCAAAGAGATCCATCTACAAGTGCACCATCACCTGAAGTAATGAAATATTACTACAAGGTCATTCAGTTCTTGAAAACGAGAAGTTCTCCGAAAAACATTTATTGTCAATGCATACAAAGAACAGCTCAGGAAGCGAAATAATCAATTCATGCATACTATGAGAGGTTGTTTAAAGCATTTAAACATTACAGTGTGATTGAAACAATGAAGCCGAAAGACATGATTCATTTTGTGTTCCGGTTTGTTAAAGGGCTCAGACCAGAAATTAGTCAGATGATCAACAACCATTTGATTTGTTGGCAAGCGAAGCCAATTGATGAGTGTAGGAAGTTGGCTCTGTATGTGCTATTTCAAAGTAAGAAATAGCATGCACAGAGTCCAAGGGTTCCCCTTAGAGGTAAGATAGTGGCAAAAAGAGATAATACTAATGCTCTATTTTGTGGTAGTGTGGTCGAGCAGTAGGCTTATCAAAGGAGTAGTGTTAAGCATTTGTTGTACATACACACAGGCAATAAATGAGGAACACACACTCAGAAACAATTCCAGGCCAATAGGTTTTTGTTATAGAAAAATATATTTTCTTAGTTTATTTTAAGAACCACAGGTTCAAATTCTACATGTAATATCTCATTTGAAAGGTATTGCAGGTAAGTACTTTAGGAACTTTGAATTATTACAATAGCATGTATACTTTTTACATAAAACACATTTAGCTGTTTTAAAAGTGGACACTGTGCAATTTTCACAGTTCCTGGGGGAGGTAAAGTATTGTTAGTTTTTGCAGGTAAGTAACCCACCTACAGGGTTCAGATTTGGGTCCAAGGTAGCCCACCGTTGGGGGTTCAGAGCAACCCCAAAGTTACCACACCAGCAGCTCAGGGCCAGTCAGGTGCAGAGGTCAAAGAGGTGCCCAAAACACATAGGCTTCAATGGAGAGAAGGGGGTGCCCCGGTTCCAGTCTGCCAGCAGGTAAGTACCCGTGTCTTCGGAGGGCAGACCAGGGGGGTTTTGTAGGGCACCGGGGGGGACACAAGTCCACACAAAAAGTACACCCTCAGCAGCGCGGGGGCGGCCGGGTGCAGTGTGCAAACAAGCGTCGGGTTTCCAATGGGAGTCAATGGGAGACCAAGGGGTCTCTTCAGTGGTGCAGGCAGGCAAGGGTGGGAGGGGGGGGCTCCTCGGGGTAGCCACCACCTGGGCAAGGGAGAGGGCCTCCTGGGGGTCACTCCTGCACTGGAGTTCCGTTCCTTCAGGTGCTGGGGGCTGCGGGTGCATGGTCTTTTCCAGCCATCGGGATTTTAGAGTCAGGCAGTCGCGGTCAGGGGGAGCCTCGGGATTCCCTCTGCAGGCGTCGCTGTGGGGGCTCAGGGGGGACAACTTTGGTTACTCACGGTCTTGGAGTCGCCGGAGGGTCCTCCCTGAGGTGTTGGTTCTCCACCAGTCGAGTCGGGGTCGCCGGGTGCAGTGTTGCAAGTCTCACGCTTCTTGCGGGGATTGCAGGGGTCTTTAAATCTGCTCCTCTGTAACAAAGTTGCAGTCTTTTTGGAACAGGGCCGCTGTCCTCGGGAGTTTCTAGTCTTTCTTGAAGCAGGGCAGTCCTCTGAGGATTCAGAGGTCGCTGGTCCTGGGGAAAGCGTCGCTGGAGCAGGTTTCTTTGGAAGTCAGGAGACAGGCCGGTAGGACTGGGGCCAAAGCAGTTGGTGTCTTCTTTCTTCTTCTGCAGGGGTTTTCAGCTCAGCAGTCCTCTTCTTCTTGTAAGTTGCAGGAATCTAAATCTTTAGGTTCAGGGAAGCCCTTAAATACTAAATCTAAGGGCGTGTTTAGGTCTGGGGGGTTAGTAGCCAATGGCTACTAGCCCTGAGGGTGGGTACACCCTCTTTGTGCCTCCTCCCAAGGGGAGGGGGTCACAATCCTATCCCTATTGGGGGAATCCTCCATCTGCAAGATGGAGGATTTCTAAAAGTTAGAGTCACTTCAGCTCAGGACACCTTAGGGGCTGTCCTGACTGGCCAGTGACTCCTCCTTGTTATTCTCATTATTTCCTCCGGCCTTGCCACCAAAAGTGGGGCTGTGGCCGGAGGGGGCGGGCAACTCCACTAGCTGGAGTGCCCTGGGTTGCTGGAACAAAGGGGGTGAGCCTTTGAGGCTCACCGCCAGGTGTTACAGCTCCTGTCTGGGGGAGGTGTTAGCATCTCCACCCAATGCAGGCTTTGTTACTGGCCTCAGAGTGACAAAGGCACTCTCCCCATGGGGCCAGCAACATGTCTCGAGTGTGGCAGGCTGCTAGAACCAGTCAGCCTACACAGGTAGTTGGTTAAAGTTTCAGGGGGCACCTCTAAGGTGCCCTCTGGGGTGTATTTTACAATAAAATGTACACTGGCATCAGTGTGCATTTATTGTGCTGAGAAGTTTGATACCAAACTTCCCTGTTTTCAGTGTAGCCATTATGGTGCTGTGGAGTTCGTGTTTGACAGACTCCCAGACCATACTCTTATGGCTACCCTGCACTTACAATGTCTAAGGTTTGGCTTAGACACTGTAGGGGCACAGTGCTCATGCACTGGTGCCCTCACCTATGGTATAGTGCACCCTGCCTTAGGGCCGTAAGGCCTGCTAGAGGGGTGACTTATCTATACTACATAGGCATTGTGAGGTTGGCATGGCACCCTGAGGGGAGTGCCATGTCGACTTACTCGTTTTGTCCTCACCAGCACACACAAGCTGGCAAGCAGTGTGTCTGTGCTGAGTGAGGGGTCCCCAGGATGGCATAAGATATGCTGCAGCCCTTAGAAACCTTCCCTGGCATCAGGGCCCTTGGTACCAGGGGTACCAGTTACAAGGGACTTACCTGGATGCCAGGGTGTGCCAATTGTGGATACAAAAGTACAGGTTAGGGAAAGAACACTGGTGCTGGGGCCTGGTTAGCAGGCCTCAGCACACTTTCAATTCAAAACATAGCATCAGCAAAGGCAAAAAGTCAGGGGGTAACCATGCCAAGGAGGCATTTCCTTACAATGAGGTGTTGCAGTATGCGGAATACTGTAGTGATGAGATTGAATTGAAACAGAAAAAGTTGAAAGAAAAAGCAATGGTAAAGCAGATTAAGGCAGCACAAACGGGAATTCAGGGAGGATTCCCATTTCAACAGCAGCAGCAAGAAAATGGTATGTTTCAGAATCAAGGCAGAGGTAAAGGTCGTGGAGGAATGCTGATGGGAAGTGTCAATCGAGGTGTTGATTTGAATTCTGTTGTGATACAGGGAGAGTCTCATGGAAAAAAAGTGTTTTCTTATCACATTTCGGAGGCGTCAGACATTGGAAAAGGCAGTGTCCAACATTGAATCAGGGAGATGATGTCCAACAAGTGGATTATGTCAATGATTTTCAGAAGACGAGAGGACCAAGAGTGAGAGGTCAAATTCCAAATTTCCAGAATAATATAAATCCAATGCAGGGTTTTCAACCCTTACAGCCTATGCAAACTGTACAACCGCAGGTACAACAAGTTCAATTAACACAATTGTAGTAGATGCAGCCTCAGGTGCAGATGGTGCCTGCACAACAAATTAAAACGCCTAGACAATTGCAGATACCGCAATCCCCTATGGATCAGCAACAGGTGATGCTTTCTCAAGTGGTCACAGGTCAAAAGGTGAATCAGAGTAATAATGCAGTACACCAATTTCCTTTACACAGTGAGAATGGAATAAACAATGTCTGGCTGTCGGATAGTTCAGATGAGGAGGAATGTATGATGGCTGTTTCTTTAGAAGTGGATCAAAAAGGTCCTTATGTTAGGGTAGAGGTGCATAGTCGCAAAGTCTCTTTTCTGGTTGATACTGGAGCTATACACTAAACAGTGAGATCTGCAGAGGTTCCAGATCTGCCCTTTTCAGGGAACACATTTCAGATTGTGGGAGTTTCAAATCAATTTTTGATAAACCCAGTTACAGAACCAGAGGTGGTTAACATTGGCAATTTTAAAGGCTTGCACCAGTTTGTGATTCAAGTCCTGTGTCCTTACTTGGAAGAGATTTACTATGCAAAACAAAATGCTCAATTAATTGTACAGATGAGGGAATTGAAATTCAAAGGAACAGAGATGATGAGGAAGACTCTACGCTCACCGTTAGCAATGAGTCAGTGTCTGAAGAATTTCCCTTGATTAGCTTTGATAAGCCAGTGATTGAGTAAGCTCCTCTGATTAGTTTCTTTCCAGTTTTTGAAGTGAAAGATCTTCCTGTTGATTTGCAGAAGACTGTTAAGTCTAAAGTTTGGATTCTTTCAGGGAAGGATATTGGATTAATAAAAGAACTAGAACCTGTTTTCCCTCAGACTACACAATATTCAATGTCAGTTGATGCAATTGAGGGTGTGAAACCATTAATAGAACAGTTTGTGGAGAAATGGATTTTGAAAAAAAGTGTTGAGAAGTCCATGTAATTCATCAATATTGGGTCTGCGAAAACCATGTGGGAAAATTTGTCTTGTACAGGATTTGAGAAAAATAAATGACATAGTGATCAAATGTTGCCCAGTTGTACCAAATCCAGCCGTGTTTATGTTTCAGATCCCTTTCGATGCTGAAAGGTTTACTGTGATAGACTAGGTCAAGCGTTCTTTTCCATGCCTCTTCATGAGGACAGCAGATATCTTTTTTGTTTTAAATTTAAATTTCTGAACAAGGTCCATTGCTGGTGCAGAATTCCACAAGGCTTTTCAGAGTCACCATCTATTTTTAACCAGATCTTTAAAAATAATTTATAATCAGTCAACAGTAGCACAATATATTGATGACCTGTTGATTGCATTCAAGACAACAGAAGGGTGTAAATATGATACGATTGCTTTGTTAAATTTCCTGGGAGAAAATGGACATAAAGTGTCCCCTGAAAAATTGCAGTACTATCAGAAAGAGGTGAAATACTTGGGTTATATGATTGAAAAAGGAAGTAGGAATATTTCCAGAGAGAGAGTAGCTTCAATTTTACCAATGAAAATACAGAGCACACAAAAAGATGTGAGGATGTTTCTAGGAATGGTTGGCTACTGTTGCCAGTGGATACCGAATTGTTCAGTTCTTTCAAAGCCCCTACAGAAGCGGACTCATAAAGATATTTCTGACCCTGTATCGATAGGTGCAGCTTGTATGAAAGCATTCAATGATTTGAAAGAGGGTATGCCTGACTATACCAAACCTTTCCTACTGTTTTGTCATGAACGTGATGCATGTTCTTTGTCTGTCCTGACTCAGACTCATGGTGGTGTAAATCGCTCAGTGGCATTTTTTTCAGCCACTCTGGATCCGGTCACAGCAGTCTTACCAGGATATTTGCGGTCCGTTGCAGCAGTTGAGCAGAACCTCTCCTAGAACGATAGTATAGTGATGGGTTATCCTCTTACTATTATGGTACCACATTCAATTGAGATTCTGCTTACCAGATCTAAAACACAGTATCTGACTAGCTCAAGGCTAACCAGATATGAGACCGCAATCTTGGGGTCTCCAAACATTACGATTAAAAGATGTACAGTGCTTAACCCAGCAACCTTAATCCCGATTGAGAGTACTTCTTCTGACAAACTGGATGATACAGAACATGATTGTTTGGAAATTACAGAGATATGCACTAAACCAAGAGCTGACATTAGAGACACACGCCTGGAAGAAAATGACCAAATTATTTTTGTTGATGGTTCCTGCTTGAGAGTTAATGGGGCACATTAAGAGCAGGGTATGCAGTAGATACCATTACTGACATACTGGAAGCTTCATGGCTTCGAGGAGTGTTTTCTGTACAAGTGGTAGAATTGGTAGCTCTTATTAGAGCCTGACACATTTCAAATCAAATGAAAGTGACAATATACACAGAAAGTCAATATGGATTCCGCATTGTGCATGACTTTGGCCAGATATGGTCAAAGAGAGGTTTCCTGACCTCTTCTGGTTCACCAGTAAGGAATGGTTAGAGAATTCATGAGTTGTTACAAGCCATTCAAATGCCAGAAAGGGTTTCTGTGGTGAAATGCAGTGCACATCAGAGATCTCAAGATTACGTGTCATTGGGTAATGCATATGTGGATCAAGTCTCAACGTTTTTGTGCATTGAACAGCCTATCCTTCAAAGGAAACTGGGAATTGTTGCCTGAAAATGATGAGATCTATGTGAGTTTTACCATGCAATTTATTGGC
This sequence comes from Pleurodeles waltl, assembly GCF_031143425.1. Classification (NCBI taxonomy): domain Eukaryota; kingdom Metazoa; phylum Chordata; class Amphibia; order Caudata; family Salamandridae; genus Pleurodeles; species Pleurodeles waltl. The sequence goes on from NC_090439.1 coordinate 974,181,022, forward strand.
ACTTTAGAAGAGTTAAAGACTATCCAAGATAACGTTCCCAATGAGCAGCGTAGAGATTGGATTAAGTTAAAGTGTGTGCAGCGTGAGGATGACATATGGATTACAGGAGAAGGCAAGGTTGTTCTGCCCAATAGTCTACTGACTCAAATGGCCAGATACTTTCATGGACAAGCTCAGGTCGGTAGAGATGCTATGGTCCGTTGTTTCAAACAGCATTCGTTCAATCCAAAGTTTAGACAGGTTGCCAGAGCAATTTGCCATAGATGCATTGTTTGTCAACAGATGTCACGGTGTCCTTTCCTCAGGATCTGCACGTCGCTGAACAAAAGGCCCACCTTCCGGCGTCACCCACTCAGAAAGCTATTATAGCACAGAGTTAGGATGAAGCCAGTCGGGAGAAGGGAATTAGGGTAGGGAACAGCAGGGAGAGAGATGTGAAAAGTAAAGGTTAGGACAAATATGCATTTCCTCATTCATAGAAATGTAACTCATCAATAGACTCTTGACTAAATGCGTCTCTGAGATATCAGATGGAGACCTCTTTTGAAACGAGGGCAAAGCCCCTTCTTTGATACATGGAACAAGAGTAAACTACGACCTCAGAATCAAGAGATGGCAAGAACTTTGAACTATGATTATACACAGAATATCAATCCTGTAATATCTATGTATTCACAACATAAACCTTTGATCACGACTTAGAAAATCCCAAAGAATTAAATATGCTTTTCACGTCTTAAGCTTTTCAAAGAACAAAGGAAACTATGATTTGCTTATCTCCAGAAATGCTTTCATATTCACAACAATAAATGCCAAAAAGTTTTACTCATTGACCTTGAAGCGCTTTACTCAATAATACCAGGAAGCGCTTTTTCTCAAGTAGCCTGAATCACTTAGATTGTTGTGCCAAGAACCTTTTACTCCTGTGAATTGAAGCACTTTGATTGTCGTGCCAAGAGTGCTTTACATCTGTGAACTGAAACGCTTTGAATTGTTGTGCAAAAGAGTGCTTTACATCTGTGAACAGAAACACTTTGAATTGCTGTGTACAAAAGCGCATTACACCTGTGAACTGAAACGCTTTGAATTGCTTGTGCAAAAGAGCGCTTTACATCTGTGAACGGAAACGCTTTGAATTGCTGTGCGCAAAAGCGCTTTACATCTGTGAAATGAAACGCTTTGAATTGCTTGTGGAAAAGAGCGCTTTTCATCTGTGAACGGAAACGCTTTGAATCGCTGTGCGCAAAAACACTTTACATCTGTGAACTGAAACGCTTTGAATTGCTTGTGCAAAAGAGCACTTTATCTCTGTGAACAGAAACGCTTTGAATTGCTGGGCACAAAGCATGTTACATCTGCGAACTGAAATGCTTTGAATTGCTTGTGCAAAAGAGCGCTGTACTCTAGAAGCTGGAAAGCGCTTTGCTTGCTATGCTAAGGGGCGCTTTACCTTTTGGAATTAATGACTTCCTCCAAACTTGGATTCAGCAAGGCCTTACTGCTACGAGTACGACCTACTCGTTTTTGAATGCACCATGGAAACAGGGATTCTTTGGTTAGACGACCCTTTGCCAATCAGGAACTCTGTTCTTCTCCAGAGAAACCCCCACAAGGTCTGGCTGCATCGGAGTCTTCAAAATAGTGAGCAACGTGCCTTGGTGTGGCTGGGCTTTATAAGCCTGCCACACCCCAAGATGGCTGCTTCCTCTAAAACATGGTAATTGTACTCCCTTCATAGGATAGCACTGATAAGTGCATCTTGTCCACCAATGTCCTGAACCTGCAGCTACATGATCTTTACCACAGGGCAGACAACACTGATGGCCACTTTTGGAACAAGGGGGGATGACAAGTGGTGCGCATAAAGCGTCGCAAATCTGCGCAGCGGAGTTTCTTGCGGGACCTGGACCGCGCACAGCCTTATTCCTGACATCACACCCCTCTCCCAAGCGCGGTCCAGACCCCAGTTTATCAGGATGGAGGAGGTGAAATAGTCGCACCAAACGTGGTGCATGGACATGTCTCGCAGGTTCCCAAGAGTCATTTTCCGGTCCGTATCCTTTCCAGGACACTAAGTACCAAAGGGAAGACCCCCTATATTTAGAGTCTAGAATAGATCGCACCTCATACTCCCAATGACCTTGAACGAATAGAGGAGCAGGTTGTCAATCAATCAATCAATCATAGCATTTATAAAGCGCGCTATGTACCCGTCAGGGTTTCGAGGCGCTGAGGGGGGGGGGGGAGCGCTGCTGATTTAGCGGTCGAAGAGCCAGGTCTTGAGGAGCCTTCTGAATGCGAGGAGGTCCTGGGTCTGGCGAAGAGATGTGGGGAGAGAGTTCCAGGTCTTGGCGGCGAGGAAGGAGAAGGATCTGCCGCCGGATGTCTTGCGCTGGATTCGGGGTACGATGGCGAGGGCGAGGTTGGCGGATCGGAGTTGACGTGTTGGAGTGTAGAAGTTAAGTCTGGTGTTGAGGTAGGAGGGTCCGGTGTTGTGAAGTGCCTTGTGAGCGTGGGTCAGGAGTTTAAAGGTGATCCTCTTGTCTACCGGGAGCCAGTGGAGTTCCTTTAGGTGAGGGGAGATGTGACTTCGGCGGGGTATGTCGAGGATCAGTCGGGCGGAGGCATTTTGGATACGTTGGAGTCGTTTGATGTCTTTGGTTGGGATGCCTGTGTAGAGTGCGTTGCCGTAGTCAAGTCTGCTGCTGACGAGGGCTTGGGTCACCGTCTTTCTGGTTTCTGTTGGAATCCACTTGAAGATTCTGCGGAGCATTCGAAGGGTGTTGAAACAGGAGGAGGAGATGGCGCTGACCTGTTTGGACATGGTGAGGTCGGAGTCCAGGATGAAGCCGAGGTTTCTTGCGTGGCTGGCAGTGGTGGGCGGGGGTCCGAGGATGGAGGGCCACCATGAGTCGTTCCAGGCCGAGGGAGTGCGCCCGAGGATGAGGACTTCCGTCTTGTCGGAGTTGAGTTTCAGGCGACTGTTGTTCATCCAATCGGCGATGGATTTTAGTCCCTCGTGGAGGTTTGTTTTGGCGGTGAGCGGGTCTTTGGTCAGGGAGAGGACGAGCTGGGTGTCGTCGGCGTAGGAGATGATGCTGAGATGATGTTGGCGGGCCAATTGAGCGAGGGGGGCCATGTAGACGTTGAACAACGTAGGGCTGAGGGAGGATCCTTGGGGGACGCCGCAGATGAGGTTGGTGGCTTTGGAGCGGAAAGGGGAGAGACGGACTCTCTGCGTTCTGTCGGAGAGGAAGGATGAGATCCAGTGGAGGGCTTTATCTTGGATGCCGGCTTCCTGGAGGCGGGTCAGTAGGGTGCGGTGGCAGACGGTGTCAAAGGCGGCTGATAGGTCGAGGAGGATGAGGGCTGAGGTTTCGCCGTTGTCCATTTGATGTCTGATGTCATCTGTGGCGGCGAGGAGAGCAGTCTCAGTGCTGTGGTTTCGTCTGAATCCGGATTGTGAGGGGTCCAGGATGGAATTGTCTTCGAGGAAGTGGGTGAGCTGAGTGTTGACGATCTTCTCGATGACTTTCGCTGGAAAAGGGAGGAGAGAGATCGGACGGAAGTTTTTGAGGTCGTTGGGGTCGGCCTTGGGTTTTGTGTGATGCTTGAGGGCGAAGCTGGTTTAAGAAGCGAAGTGTGGAACACTGGATGAATTTTCAAAGACAATGGTAATTTTAGCTTATATGTTACTGGGTTTACTTGTCATATTACTTTATAGGGCCCTATGAATTTTGGATGAAACATATTTTTATTTTTTAATACAAAGTTTTTTATGGATAACCAAACTTTATCTTTGATTGTATACTGAGGACCAGGCTGGTGTTTTTGTCATATTGCATTTTATATTTTTTCTTTGCTTGACAAAGATTTGTTTGTAATTGTACATGTATCTTTTTCATGTGTGTTAACATGTCCTTGACTGCTGGAGTGGTTTGAGTTGATGAAGGTAACGTAACTGGCAAAATGTGTGGATGATGCCCATAAAAACCATAGAAAGGAGTTGAGTTTATTGAAGAGTGGTGAGAGTTATTATAAGCCAGTTCTGCAAGACACAAAAGATCCAGACACGTTGTAGGAGACTTTGTTGCATAACATCGTAAATATTGTTTCAGAGTTTGGTTTAGTCTCCCTGTTTGACCATCCGTTTGTGGATGATAACTAGTAGATAAAGTCGAATCAATTTGCAGAGCATTGCACCATTGTTGCCAAAAACGTGCAGAAAATTGTGTTCCTCTATCAGAGAGGATAACCCTTGGAAGTCCGTGAAGCCGAACTATATTTTTTAAAATGATAGTTGCTAAGGTGTCGGAAGTTGGGAGTCCTTTACAGGCAATGAAATGAGCATACTTGGTAAGACTGTCTACTACCACTAGAATGGTTGTAAATTGTTTTATTTGAGGAAGACCAGTAATAAAATCCATAGAAATATGTTTGCATGGATGACTGGGAACGGGTAGAGGTATCAATAGACCTTTGGGCTTGCTATGTTCGCTTTTGCATCTTGCACATACTTCACATGATTGTAGCATTTGCTTAAGATCATGAACAAATGTAGGCCACCAAAAATACATTTTCATGAGTTCTATTGTTTTTTGAGGACCTGGATGAACTGCCAGAGGATGTTTGTGTAAACAATGAAAAGCTGTCTCTCTTAACTCTTCAGTAGGCAGGAATACTCGAGATTCATGTAGAGGTAAGCCTTGTTGAATAGACCTCTTGGTGTCTTGTTGTAACCACTCTTGCCACTTATTGATCTGAAAATGATTACAAATGAGATCGAAAAAGTTCTCTGCAGCTACTAAGCACAACACTTTTGAAGGCGTTATAATAGGCATGGGTTTTTGCTCAGTAGGTGTGATTGAAGAATCTTGTCTAGATAATGCATCGGCCTTACGATTATCTATTCCTGGTCTTAAAGTCACTATGAAATCAAATTCTGCAAAGAAGAGCATCCATCTTAGTTGTCTTGGAGATAATAGCCTGGCAGAACTCATAAATTGAAAATGTATATGATCAGAATATACAGTTATGGTGTGTTTTGCTCCCAACAGATAATGGGGGTCATTCTGACCCTGGCGGGCGGCGGGAGCCGCCCGCCTGGAGGGAACCGCCAGAAGACCGTACCGCGGTCAAAAGACCGCAGCGGTCATTCTGGGTTTCCCACTGGGCTGGCGGGCGACCGCCAAAAGGCCGCCCGCCAGCCCAGTGGGAAACAGCCCTCCATGAGGAGGCCGGCTCCGAATGGAGCCGGCGGAGTGGAGGGTGTGCGACGGGTGCAGTGGCACCCGTCGCGTATTTCAGTGTCTGCAATGCAGACACTGAAATACAAAGTGGGGCCCTCTTACGGGGGCCCCTGCAGTGCCCATGCCATTGGCATGGGCACTGCAGGGGCCCCCAGGGGCCCCACGACACCCCTCACCGCCATCCTGTTCCTGGCGGGCGGAACCGCCAGGAACAGGATGGCGGTGAGGGGGTCGGAATCCCCCATGGCGGCGCAGCAAGCTGCGCCGCCATGGGGGATTCCCAGGGCAGCGGAAAACTGGCGGGAGACCGCCGGTTTTCCTCTTCTGACCGCGGCCGAACCGCCGCGGTCAGAATGCCCTAGGGAGCACCGCCAGCCTGTTGGCGGTGCTCCCGCGGTCCCCGGGTCGGAATGACCCCCAATGTCTCCATTATTTAAAGGCATTACGAATTGCTAGTAAATCTTTTTCTGCTATGATGTAATTCTGTTCTGCTTCATTTAATTTTCTTGATGCATATGCTATGGGATGCAATTGTCCAGTTTCTTGATGACGTTGAGACAGGATGGCCCCAAAGGCAGCATCAAATGCATCAGCTTCCACGATGAATGGTTCTTCCACATTAGGGTGAGCTAGAATGGGAGCGGTAGTAAAAGCCTTCTTTAAATCTTGAAATGCTTTCTCGGTCTCTGGGGACCAGTTGAAAACGGCCTTTTTTCTTAACAACTTGGTGATTGGGGCCACCTTTTGAGAGAAGTGATGAATGAAGCGTCGATAAAAATTAGCAAAACCCAAAAAACATTGAATATCACACACTGATTTTGGTGTGGGCCATTCGGATACAGCTTGAATGTTTCTTTCAGTCATTTGCATGCCGTCAGGTGTTAGAATGACTCCTAGAAATTCAGCTTCTTTGGTATGGAATTCACATTTACTTAGCTTACAAAACAAATTATGTTTTTGTGGCGTTTCTAACACTTTTTTAACATGTTCTTCATGTACATCTTCAGAGCTTGAATAAATCAAAAATTCATCAATGTAAACGATGATAAAGATGTCTAGATATTCTCTCAGAACATCGTTTAGGAAATATTGAAAGGCGGATGGGGCATTACACAGACCAAACAGCATCACTAAATACTCAAAGAGGCCATAACGAGTCTCAAAAGCCGTTTTCCACTCATCTCCCTCTCGAATTCAAACTAGGTGATAAGCATCTCGTAAGTCAAGTTTAGTATAGATGACGGCGGATTTAACCTGGTCTAACAACACTGGTATGAGAGGTAGTGGATATTTATTTTTAACTGTGATCTTTTTTATCGCCCTAAAGTCAATATAAGGCCTCAAATCGCCATTTGCTTTAGGTATGAAAAATAGTGGAGAAGCGGCTGGAGATCATGATGGCCGAATTAGCTTGTTGGCTAAACATTGATCAAGGTATTCTCGTAGGACTTGATTTTCTTTCTCTGATAGTGCATAGATCCTACAATTTGGTATATTGGCGCCAGGTACAAGATCGATCTGACATTCGTACGGCCTGTGAGGTGGTAATGAACTCACTTTCTTTTCACTGAAAACATCGGTATAGTCAGAATACTGTGATGGTAAATCAATTTCCTTTTCAACTGCAGTAGCTATGGAGTGTTAAAGATTTCCTTCTTTATTTCGTCTTGATTGAAAACATTTCTTTGCACAGGAAGAAGAAGAAAAACGCAAAACCTGGTTGTGCCAGTCTATGCATGGATTATGTAACATTAACCACGGCATTCCTAAGATAAAACCATAGTGAGGTGCTTTATATCAAAGCAAATTATCTCATAGTGGTTCTGATTCTCTTCATCTTTGCAAATCATTTGTATTTGTGAGGTTTGTTTGGTAACAGGGCCTCCTGCCAACTCACTTCTATCAACTGCATACACAACTTCTGGAACTTTTTTCTTGACACTGGGTATATGCAGGTCTAGTGCAGTTTGTTGGTTCACAACATTTTCTGTTGCCCCTGAATCAATTAGTACTTGAACATTATGTATTTTTCCCTGCACAGTCATTTGTACTGAGATTTGGAAATGTTTGAGATAACGATTTGTGCAAGAGCACACTGAAGGGATTGTCAATTTGCCCAAGAGGTCGCCTTCGTTTTTTCCTGGGCACTTTAGTTTTCCTGTGAATTTTCCAAAGCAACTGCTATCTTTTTCTTTGTCACAACTGTTGGATCAATTTTGCCTTTGGGTTTCCTTTGGCACTCTTTTACAAAATTACCTTTTTTCCCCACAATACAGACACTCACTGTTGCATGTCTTTCTCCCCTTTAGTCAGTGGTGTGCGAACAGTTCCGATATCCATTGGTTCTATCATAGAATCTGAAGACAATTACAAGTGTCTGGATCTTTCCATTCGCCAGTTTGTTTTTTCCCATTTTTTCCTTGCCCCTTTTCCTTAGGGTTAGATTAATTAAATAAGTACAAGTTTCTGGTTGCGGTTCAACTTGGGCCAATACATCTTTTAGTTTGTCTTTTAGCCCTTGATAAAATACTGCTGAACTTTTTTCCTCAGGCCAAGCGGTTTCCACCACTAACCGGTTGAAGTGTGACAAATACGTTATAAGGTCTTTATTTCCTTGACGTAATTCTAGTAATGCTTTTTCTGCAGTCATAGTAATTGCGCGTCTGTCAAAAACCTTTACGAATTCTTCTACAAAACGATGCCAGTTACATAAAAGAGGACTGTCAAATCGGACTAATGGCACTGCCCAAGTAGCTGCATCAACATTCAGATATGATATAAGGAATGCAATTCTAGATTGTGCGTTCGGAAAAGCACTAGGCCGACACGTAAAATGTAATTCCACCTGTGTCAAAAAAATGGAACCTTATTGGGGTCCCCAGAAAACCTCTCTGGTGCAGCTAAAGGAATCTGTGTCGGCACATTCACAGCTATGTTAGTAGATGTGGGAGGCGTAGGACGAGAATCAGATTCACTGATTACCTTACACTGTAACTGAGTTACTTTATTCACTAAATCAGCTGTAACATTTTTTGAGTCTGTCAAATCCCTTTGCATCTGAGTGACTACTTGCATAACGGTATCTAGGGTGCGCAGCTCCTGTACAGACCAAGAGGAAAGTATAAAAACTTGTGGGCTCACTATTCTGTCACAGTGTCCTTTCCTCTGGATCTGCACGTAGCTGAACAAAAGTCCCACCGGTGTCACCCACTCAGAAAGCTATTATAGCACAGAGTTAGGATGAAGCCAGTTGGGGGAAGGGTATTAGGGTAGGGAACAGCAGGGAGAGAGATCTGAAAAGTAAAGGTTAGAACAAATATGCATTTACTCATTCATAGAAATGTAACTCATCAATAGACTTGTGACTAAATGTGTCTCTGAGATATCAGATGAAGACCTCTTTTGAAATGAGGGCAAAGCCCCTTCTTTGATACATGGAACAAGAGTAAACTACGACCTCAGAATCAAGAGATGGCAAGAACTTTGAACTATGATTATGCACAGAATATCAATCCTGTAACATCTATGTATTCACAACATAAACTTTTGATCATGACTTAGAAAATCTCAAAGAATTAAATATGCTTTTCACGTCTTAAGCTTTTCAAAGAACAATGAAAACTATGATTTGTTTATCTCCAGAAATGCTTTCATATTCACAACAATAAATGCCAAAAAGTTTTACTCATTGACCTGGAAGCGCTTTACTCAATAATACCAGGAAGTGATTTTTCTCAAGTAGCCTGAATCACTTAGATTGTTGTCCCAAGAACCTTTTACTCCTGTGAATTGAAGCGCTTTGATTGTTGTGCCAGGAGCGCTTTACATCTGTGAACTGAAACGCTTTGAATTGTTGTGCAAAAGAGCGCTTTACATCTGTGAACGGAAACACTTTGAATTGCTGTATACAAAAGAGCTTTACACCTGTGAACTGAAACGCTTTAAATTGCTTGTGCAAAAGAGCGCTTTACATCTGTGAATGGAAACGCTTTGAATTGCTGTGTACAAAAGCGCTTTACATCTGTGAAGTGAAACGCTTTGAATTGCTTCTGCAAAAAGAGCACTTTTCATCTGTGAACAGAAACGCTTTGAATTGCTGTGCGCAAAAAACACTTTACATCTGTGAACTGAAATGCTTTGAATTGCTTGTGCAAAAGAGCACTTTATCTTGGGAGCAGAAACGCTTTGAATTGCTGGGCACAAAGCTCGTTACATCTGCGAACTGAAATGCTTTGAATTGCTTGCGCAAAAGAGCGCTGTACTCTAGAAGCTGTAAAGCGATTTGCTCGTTATGCTAAGGGGCGCTTTACCTTTTGGAAGTAATGACTTCCTCCAAACTTGGATTCAGCAAGGCCTTACTGCTACGAGTATGACCTACTCGTTTTTTAATGCACCATGGAAACAGGGATTCTTTGGTTAGACGACCCTTTGCCAATCAGGAACTCTGTTCTTCTTCAGAGAAACCCCCACGAGGTCTGGCTGCATCAAAGTCTTCAAAATACTGAGCAACGTGCTTGGGTGTGGCTGGGCTTTATAGTCCTGCCACACCCCAAGATGGCTGCTGCCTCTAAAAACATGGGAATTGTAGTCCCTTCATAGGATCGCACTTATAAGTGCATCTTGTCCACCAATGTCCTGAACCTGCAGCTACATGAGCTTTACCACTGGGCAGAAGATGCTGATGGGCACTTTTGGAACAAACGGGGATGACAAGTGGTGCGCATAAAGCGTCGCAAATCTGCGCAGTGGAGTTTTGTGCAGGACCTGGACCATGGACAGCCTTATTCCTGACAACAGATTAATTTTGGCAAAGGGACAGTGGTCAATATGGGACATATTGGCATGGCTGGTGGACCACTCAGCAGATTGGAAATGGACTTCATTGAGATGCCTGCATGTGCTGGTTTGAAATAAGTGTTGGTGATTGTGTGCCACTTCAGCCATTGGATTGAGGCTTATCCTACAAGGAAAAAATGACAGTTTTACAGTAGCAAAGTTACTACTTAGAGAGTTAATTCCACGTTTTGGTTTCCCGGTCCTTGGGAATCAGATAGGGGAAGCCACTTCAGCAATGAAGTAATTACATTACTAAGTTCAGCTTTAAACATTGAGCAGAAACTCCATTGTAGTTACCGCCCAGAAGCACCAGGACTCATAGAACAGATGAATGGCAATCTGAAATCGAGAGTGGCAAAGCTTTGCAGTTGGTTTTAACGTCAATGAGAAGTACTCCTAACAAGAAAACGGGACTGTTGCCCCATGAAATCCTCATGGGAAGAGCAATGAGATTGCTATCTGTACTTGCAAATGCTCTTGTGAACATTACAGATGATATGTTGTTAGACTACTGCAAAGGTCTAGCTGATGTGGTACAATCTTTCTCTCATCAGGTGGAAGCTACCACACTCCAAGCACATCAAGGCCAAGGATACAATCTGAAGGCTAGTGACTGCTGGTCATCCAAAAGCACGTGAGAAAATCATGTTTGGAACCTTGGTGGAAGTGTCCTTACCAGGTGATATTGATCACTACCACAGCTGTAAAGTGTGCATGGCTTCCAAACTGGATCCACGCAAGTCATACTCCAAAAGTAAATAATCCAAAAGAGCAAGAAGAAGAGCTGTTGAGATTACCTGCACCTAAGTATATTTCAGGTCAAGAGAGAGAAAGAGAAGAGTGCACCCCTGAAAATATTCCAGTCAACTTACCGACTCCTGTGCCAGACAAAGAGGAGGGTATCCTGGAAGAGGTGGGTGAATCATCCTTAAATGAAACAGTAAGAGAGCAAGAAAAGCTCTAGACCGGACATGCTCAGAGGAGGGCATCAGTTACAGAAGCTAGTCTGGACAACCGGACTGAACAAGTGACTGACCCCAATGGAAAAGGAGTTGAGGCAGATCCAAGCCAAGAGGGTTTGACTCCTTCCGAACCAGTTGCGGGTACGTCAAAGGAGAAGAATTTGTATCCAATTCTGAAAACGGCATTAACGAGAAAACCTCTGAAAGGTGACAACTGGCTGAAGACAAGTTCAAAGGCAGGGAAGATAAACATAGTACCACCAATTCAGGAAGAAAACGAGTTAGACAGAGAATAAGATCCCAGTGAAGGTGAAGCAAGTGGTGGTCGAAGACTGAAGAGGAAAAGAGTTGTCAATAAAAGATGTTCTGGTCCTGAATGAGCCTATGCAACTACAAATGAATGGCAAGAAGAATTTTTGAATTTTTATTTTGACAGAGACATTCCAGGTCTATATTTTGGCACATGAGAGACAAAAGCGATTTTAGTTGAAATCAATACATTTGAATTTGAAAAGAAGAGAAAGACTGTTGAATCTTACCTGAAAAGACTTTGAAAATCTGATTTTGACAAGCTGCTAAGCTGGTTTTGACAATTTCTACCAAACTTTGACAAAGGGTCCTGAAAGTGTGAACGAATATTTGAAAGAAAATAAAAATTAGGAGGGATAGATGAAAGAGGATTGAAAATTGAACATTTTTGTCTTTTTGTTTTTTCTTTTGTTTTGATTTTCGCTGCATAGCCATACTTTTGATTATTTTGCTTTTACTTTTTGATTCCTTACAGACCATGGGAGACTTTAGCAAACAACACACTAAGAATAGATGTTGCAAATTCATGGGTATTGGTTTGGCGATCGTTTGTGCAATAGTATGTTTGTTATTGATTGTGAGTGTGTTTGTCTTTATTTCAAATGGAGTCAACCATACCATAGCCATGCATACAACTACTACATCATCAGAATTAATTCATACTCTTCCAGCAATAGATAGGTTTAGAATAGATGGAAAGTTCTTATACGAGGAGAAAGAGCTTTCTTCTAATGTCTTTTGTCGCTTATTGCGGAAGTATGTTGACACTACGGATGCAAAAACATTTTATGTCTGTACGCAGATTCCAACATCAGTTGAGGAGGGAATTTCATATCATAGCTTGCCTTTAACTTATGGCATAATTTGCAGTCTTTTACTAACAAGGTTCTGTACTCAAGAGAGTGTTCAGTATTTGTACTTGAATTATGAACTTGTATTTTTTTTTCTCCCTATAGTTAGATATTTGAGTAGAGTAGCTAAGGACAATAACATAGTTTTGGTAAGGGGATTCTTTGAACCTACATTAACCTTTGGAACGGTATATGCTCATAAAAATAACCTAACCTGCTTACTAACACCTGTTGAAAAGAGTTTTTAGAGCACACAGAGGAAAGAAGAAGGGCATTGAAGGCTAAGATAGATAAGGGAATAGTTCAGCGAAGCCCTGGAACTGATCATGCTGATACTGACATCACTAAACAAGGAAGGTTAACTTTAGATGCACAATATATAGGTTAGCTCTGTATATATAGGCCGCAATCTTATTTTGATAGAATATATGTGGGAACAAGTGAATGTGGACATGTTTTTTTGTTTCAGAGTAAATGGACATTTATGCTGACTGGTCAGGATCCTGCATTGCCTGGTATCTATCACATTTGTGGGAAAAACGCCTATTACCATCTTCCTAGAGGATGGTATGGCACATGTTATTTGGGAATAGTCTTTCCTAAAATATACTAACTGGATGACTTGAGTAAATTTCCTAAGTTTACAGAATTTCAACCTGGACACAAGTGAGAATCAGTTTCCAGCATTGTGGGTGACATATTTGGAGCAATAATTCCGTTAGTGAGAGTTGTTCTGAATTCAATGAAAATACAAAGGTTGTCTACAATAGTGGATAACATGTTAACAGATTTTTCAGGCGCTATTCTCCTCTTAGATACAGAATTGGCTGCAACAAGAGCTATGACTCTTCTGAACTGCCTTGCATTAGATATTCTCTTAGCAAAGGAGGTCAGAGTTTGTAAATTGCTTGGTCCGCATCACTGTTGTTCATACATACCGGACAATAGAAAACTAGTTAGTTAGTGATTAACAATTTAACAAAACATGAATAAGAATTAAAAGAACAAACCCACACTAACATTTGGGAAAAAGCAGGCAAGGGAATTGCAACAGTGGGAAATTGGATTTGCAACCTGGGAGAACGTATTATATTACAATTTGTGAAATGGATTTCAATTATTGTGTTCTGTCTAATTGGAATTTGTGGAATGTACAAATTATTTCAAATGATCAAAAAAATAAGATTTGAAAAGAATCGGAGGAGGGTAGATATTCAAATGGAAAACTTTAAGGGAAAGATTCGACAAGAAAGAAAATGTATAAAAACGTGAATGAAACTAGGTTTTAAATTTTGCATTGAAATAAATACATTTATTTGGGGTTTTTGTGTGATGACAGTCATCAGAGGAGTGTTTGTGAGCGCATAGATTTTGCACTAATATTTTCTTCATACATATTCATACTTATATTTCGATGTATCGCGTAAAATGTGGTTGTTAAATTGGCCACCAACTAACGTGAGGCCTACATGAAAACTAACTGCAAAAGCTAGAGTTAAATTGTCTTGTGTAGAACTTAATTTCTTAGATACTATGAGTATTTCTTGTTCTCTGCTGGGCCTTAAGCAGAGAAAGCCACAGTGCATTTTTATCTAATTTCTTGATGTTCCTGTTCTGGATACAATTATGTATTCTCACATCCGTTGTTTAACAGACTCCATTCATTGATTTTGCATACTTGTCTGCAGTTGTTTCTAACCTGTGTGTTTCACTCGAGGAAAGTGGTATGGAAGAATTGTTTCTATGTCCTTGTTATCGATGTCCAGCTTCAGCGCACTTGGAAGGAGCCGAACAATGGGTCTAAAGATGCGGCTGGAGAAGGAAGTGTGCAAGATACATTTTGTATTAGTTTGAGTTTAGTCAAAAGCGTAGAAACCCATGAGTGTTCTCAATGCTAACATTTTGTACAATTTTCGTAGCGGATATGAATATAATTGGTTGTTTTCCCCGTCGTACGATAGTTTTGTCCAATTATAATAGTTTAGTAAGTTTAATATAATGTTAGGGAATCAGATTTTCTGGGCTCATTGCATTACTTTGCTGTCTGGGACGCGTTACTTTCCTGCTCACAGATGAATGCATAATTTGCCAGCTAGTCTACTGACATTCTGGTGTTTATTATTTTCTGAGTTTATTATGTCTGTTCAATACTGAACTAATTCTCTGATGGTTTAGTAATTTTATAGTCCAAATTCTAAACCATTACCCTTTCCTGTTCCTGTCTTGATGCTGTGCTGACGCTGCTGTCCCCTTGATGAAGTTAAGCTGTTTGCTGCTCCACTAGGATATGTAACTATATTAAGAAAATGTCTATTTGTTGTACAGGTACCAAACTTCTGCTTATTTTGATAGCGCCGTACTTAGATGTTTTCCAAATTCATGTTGCTAAATCTTTTGCATGAAGCCCAACACAGTAATGCTAGTTATTGGTTAGTGAGGTATTACTCTCATACTTGGGAATGGTCATTGACTTTCTATTTGCTGATTTCAATGTATTCAATTTCTCTTGCTCAGATTGTATTGTTATTGATATGTGTTTTCTCTATTGAAACAATAATATTCACTGCTTTACTTAAGCTTGGGTTTATTCGCCGACTCAATCAGCCTATATTGTTTCTTTATATGTATCAATTAACTTTGAGAATAATATTCGTGACTTTAACATTGTTAATATAGGGAAAATAAACATTCAAACTTCTTAATAAACTGGTGTGGTTATTCATGGTTGCATTAATTATGGTGTGGTTTTCATTGACTTTGTTATGTTGTGTAAAGTATTGTTTGATCGATATTTGATCTGATGCACCTGACGCTTTCTTTAAAGCATATTTGGTTCCGTCCATTGGCTTATAGCATCAAATCCGTTATCTAGATTGAAATATATCCAAGATTTCTGCTTTAACATCCTCAATCGTCAATGCAGAACAACTCGTTCAGTAAGAGTATTGACAGGACAGAGCAATTTCTGAATAAAAGGTGATTTCAACTGTTACATTACCTTACATCATGTTATGCATATTTGTAAAACGCACTATCACCGGAAGGGTATCCTGGCGCTGACTGTACACAATAATTTCTCTCAATTCCAACTGGCACGCTTGACATACACCTTTTTTGTGGGAATTTTATTTCTGTTATTTAATATGGCGAAACTGTAGATCTTATTCAGATCTTTCCAAAATCAAACATAAACATAAGGAAAACTTTTTTTTTTTTTTTTTGCAAAACACAATGCAAAATTATTTAGAAAACTCTTGGAACACACACAAATGATCACATTGTCTTTGGCTAACCCAACTATTCCTTTCAGAGAGAAAGGTTTTTGGCTGAGTCCAGACCTTCTGTAATTTATCACATTGGTATGCCTTTGTACTGCGATGAACTGGGCGGCTAGGCATTCAGCATGTGGCAGCCAAAGGTATGCAAAGCTGTCAAATAGCTCCAATGTCATAAAGGGGAAACTTTCCCCAGTCTTTGATATGCATCCAACAGCACCAAGCATGCTGTATAATTGTATAGTAAAAAAATGCTCACTTGTAATCCCAGTTCTCCTCCAGGGAAATTCTCATTCAAGTACTAGGCACTGAATATTCCCACCCATGCGCGGGGACCCCGAGCACTTTTTAAATGTAATATATATATGTAGAAAATAACTTGTACGTAGTACATACTATATATATATCTATATCTCTCTATATATATATCTCTATATATATATATACATATATATACAATTATATAACTGCAGCCTTTAGAAAAGGGTATAAAACGGTCAGTTTACATTTACATTTTTTTTTTTAAATCATGATAATCAATACAATTCATGTTATGCAAGAAAAAAATGGACTATAGGAAGCCTTCCACAAATCTTTATTTAAAAGCAAAGGGAAAGAGGAAACAAGGCATTGTTAACCAATAGGCTGGAATGAAAGAATAAACACAAAAATAACTGACACTATGCCTTTACGGACCTCACAGTACCCCTGTATCCCATAATACTCCAGTAGTGACAGGTTACGTCATTTTTATGTAATGTAAAGGATTCTGTACACAGACAATTGTTGAGAGCTATAATGGTTTCAGTCAAGGGCGGTGGGTTGCTTATGACTTTGAGGAGGATTTCCTGGGAAGAGAACTAGGATTACAGGTAAGTAATTTATCCTTTCCTTCCAGGGGATCCTCATCAATAGTCATAACACTGAATAGAGTAGTAAGCCCATCCCACAACAAACAACAGAAACACAGAAACTACAGCTTCAACATTTAACCAAAAGATTCTTCAACAAAGCCTGTCCTATTTGACTGTCTGCCTTAGCATCTGAATCCAGACAGTCATGCCTAGTGAAGGCATGGGCAAATTTCCAGGTAGCAGCTTTACATATCTCAGAAACTGGAACATTTCTAAACAGTGTTGCAGTAGCAGCTTTTCCTCTAGTAAAGTGCACTCTAGGTCTAGCCAGCAATGATTCTTAGCAAGCTGGTAAGACAGTAATATACATGAAATAATCCATCTAGAATTCAACTGTTAAGATGAGGCTAAACCTGTCTGTACTGGACACAGGTGATCTGCTTTCCTAATAGCCTTAGTCTTGTCTTAAAATAAATGTAACACCATCTTAACAACCAGTGAATGTAGAGACCTTTCTGCTGCAAGGATTAGGACCAAATATAGGTAGTGAGGTAGTCTTATTAATATGGAACTCTGAAACTACCAACAGTAAAAAAAAGTGAGATGAGTTCTCATGAGCACCCTGTTGGAATGGAAGACAATGTGTGCAATTTCTGAACACAGAGATGGATTTCACTTACTCTATGGGCAGAAGGATAACCACGAAAAAAATGCTTTCCAGGTGAGATGTTGTAAAGAGGCTTTATGGATTGGCTCAAATCAAGGACCCATCAATTTGGAAAGGACAACGTTGAGTTCCCATGAAGGAAATATCCCTTCGCGCCCTTCAAAAAAGTCTTTTACCACTGGTATTCTTAAAAAAGATGTTTGAGAGGGAAATTTACTATAAGCTGTAATAGCTGCTAGGTATACACTGATGGAAAATAATTGTGGCCCTGATTTAGTCAAATGAAGAAGTATATGAGTATATCCTCTTGACATGAAACTGGGTTGTGACCATTTTATGTACACCACAAATAGGACCTGTTCCATTTGAAAGCATATGAACATTTAGTGGAGGGTCTCCTAGACTCCTTAAGAATATCTATACACTCCTTATAGGGAGTCCAAAATGTCCATATTGGATGAATTCAGGAACCATGCTGTCAAGTTCAGGAATGAGAGGTTGGGATGCAGTAGCTGTCCCCCCAACTTTGAAAGGCAATCCCGCGACAAGGAAGTCTCTTGTGAGGTCTCTTAAAGAGATGTAGTAGGTCTGGGAACCACTACTGGCGAGGCCACTTTGGGGTTATGAGAATCATCCTGGTGTGAGACCAGTTGCAGGAAGCTGGCTCTGAATATACTATATCAAAATGAGATGTAGTGTGCACAGAGTCCAGGGGGTCCCCAGAGGCTTGACAGAGGCAATAATAGATAATACTAATGCTCTATTTGTGGTAGTGTGGTAGAGCAGTTAGGCTTATCAGAGGGTAGTGTTAAGCATTTGTTGTACACACAAGCACTAAGTGAACACACACACTTAAAGATTTAACTTCAGGCCAATAGGTTTTTATATAGAAACACATTCTTTTGTTAATTTATTTCTAGAACCACAAGATACATTTAGCAGGTAAGTACATTAAATGAAAGGTACTTTACATGGTAATACTTAAAACTTTTAATGGAATCAACAATGTACACAATTTTCTCTAAAATGGCAAAAAGCTATTCTAATAGGAGACACAATGCAATTTTCAACAGTTCCTGGGGGAGGTAAGTAAAGTACAGTTTTTGAGGTAAGTAACAAACTTAGGGGTTCAATCTCCGGGGCATAGGGAGCCCACTGTTGGGGGTTCAAGATAATCCCAAAAACCCAGCAACACAGGGCCGGTTAGGTGCAGAGGTCAAACAGGTGCCAAAATAACATGGGCCCCTATGGAGACAGGGGGTTACTCCGGTTCCGGTCTGCTTGCAGGTAAGTACCCGCGTTGTTGGAGGGCAGACCAGAGTGGTTTGGAGGAGTACTGGAGGGGCCCCAAGTAGGCACAAAAACCATACCCTCAGCTGCGCCGTGGCTGTTGGGTGCAGTGTGCCAACAGGGCGTCAGGTTCTCAATAGAACTCTATGGAGGGACCCGGGGGTCACTTAAGTGCTGCAGGCAGGGCACGGTGGGCCTCTTGGGCAAGCCACCAACTGGGCAAAGGTGAGGGTCACCTGCTGGTCGTTGCTGCACCAGTGGCCAGTTTCTCTCAGGCCTGGGGGCTGTGGGTGCAGTGCTTCGCCAGGCGACGGATATCTTCGTCGTGGGCAGTATCGGTCAGGGGCGTCTTCGGGATTCCCTCTGCAGTCATCGTCGTGGGGGTGTAGGTGAAGTCAGCCCAGGGTCCAGGGTGGACATGTCACCTGAGTCACCTGGGGATCCTCTCTAGCTAGTTGGTTTCTCTGGACACGGGCCGGGGCAGTCGGGTGCAGAGTAGTTGGACTCAAGCTTCTGGAGTAAGGTGAGAGTCCCTTTAAAGATGGTTTCTTTGTCTTCTTTTTGGACAGGTCCGCTGTCCACAGGAGTTTCTTGGTCTGGGGTGATGCAGGCAGGCCCCTGGAGGCTTTTCAGGGGGCGCTGGTCCTGCAGAACGCATTGCTTCTTTTCTTTCAGCTTTTTGAAGTAGGAGACGGGCCGGTAGGGCTGATGCCGAGTCAGTTGGTGTCCCCTCCTCTTCTCTGCGGGTTTTTCATCTCAGCAGTCCTTTTTCTTTCTTGAGGTCATCAGGAATCTGAAGAGCTGGGTTCAGGGTTGCGTCTAAATACTAAATTTAGGGGTGTGTTAGGGTCAAGGGGCAGTAGCCAATGACTACTGTCACTGAGGGTGGCTACACCCTATTTGTGCCCACTTCCTCTGGGGAGGCGGGCACATCCCCATCCCTATTGGTCCTAATCCTCCAACGCAAGATGGAGGATTTCTCAAGGAGGGGGTCAGTTCAGCTCTGGACACCTTAGGGGTGGTCCTGGCTGAGGGGGTGACTCCTCCTTGTTTTTCTCATTATCCCTCTGGACTTGCTGCCAAAAGTGAGGGCTTGTCCAGGGGGCGGGAATCTCCACTGGCTGGAGTGCCATAGGGCACTGTAACACCAGGCTTGAGCCTTTGAGGCTCACCGCTAGGTGTTACAGTTCCTGTAGGAGGAGGTGTGAAGCACCTCCACCCAGGACAGGCTTTGTTTCTGACCACAGAGTGCACCAAGGCACTCACCCCATGTGGTCAGATACTTGTCTGGAAGTGGCAGGCTAGCATAGACCAGTCAGCCTTACACTAGCGGTTAGGCTAACATACAGGGGGCATCTCTAAGATGCCCTCTGTGTGCATTTTTCAATAAATCCCACCCTGGCATCAGTGTGGGTTTATTGTGCTGAGAAGTTTGATACCAAACTTCCCAGTATTCAGTGTAGCCATTATGGTGCTGTGGAGTTCGTAATGACAAACTCCCAGACCATATACTCAGTGTGGCTACCCTGCACTTACAATGTCAAAGAATTGACTTAGACACTGTAGGGGTACAGTGCTAATTCAGCTATGCCCTCACCTGTGGTATTGTGCACCCTACCTTAGGGCTGTAAAGCCTGCTAGAGGGGTGACTTACCTATGCCACAGGCAGTGTTTTGTGGGCATGGCACTCTGAGGGGAGTGCCATGTCGACTTTGTCTTTTCTCCCACTAGCAGACACAAGCTGTAAAGCAGTGTGCTTGTACTGAGTGAGGGGTTCCTGAAGGTGGCATAATAAATGCTGCAGTCCTTAGGGACCTTCCCTGGCCACTGGGTCCTTGGTACCAACTGTGTGCCAGGGCTGTGCCAATTGTGGAAACAAAGGCACAGTTTTATGGAAAGAACACTGGTGCTGGGGCCTGGTTAGCAGGATCCCAGCACACTTCCAATCAAAGCTGGCATCAACACTAGGCAAAAAGGGGGGGTGACCATGCCAACAGTGGCATTTACCTACACCAGTATCACCTGAGATTCACTGTTGAAATGAGAGGAGTTGGTGGAAATGTGTTGAGAAATTCTCTGACCAACTTAACAAAAGGGTATTCCCCTGTGACCCTGAATGAGGGAACATGGACGGGTAGGCATGGCATTTTCTGTTGTTGACATCTACGAAGAGTATGTAAGGATATCCCCACTTGTGAAAGATGTCTTGCAGGATGCCATCGTTGAGAACCCAGTCATGATCGTCTTGAAAACTGCAGCTGAGATTGTCTGCCTGTACGTTTTGCGTTCCTGGCAGATGAATGTTCATGATAGTGAGATTCCTGGCTAGTAGTCATTTCAAGATGGTCTGGGCTTCATGGGAGAAAGGTCGAGAGTACATTTGTCCCTGCTTGTTCAAGTAATGCATTGTTGTTGTATTGTCAGTTTGAACAAGGATGCAATTTATCTTGAGAGCTGGAACGAAAGATTTCAAAGCTAGGTGGAAGGCTCCGAGTTCCAGAATGTTTATGTGGTACATTAGTTGTCTGTCTGACCACATACCCTGAGACCGAAGAGAACCCATGTGAGCTCCCCATCCTCGGAGGGGGGCGTCTGTAATCAATATTTGCATTGGTGGTTCCTGGTGAAATGGTACCCCCACCTTGATATTGTTCCTCTACGAACAGCACAGGAGAGACTGGTGTGCAGGTTGTGATAACCTGAGTTTGTCCAACCAGCAGTTTGAAAGTTGACTCCACTCGTTCTCCACTGCTGTAGAGGTCTCATGTGTAGTCTCACATTTGGCACCGTGAAAATGCAAGAGGCCATGAAGCCCAGAAGAGACTCTATCTGTCTTGCCATAGGTTGATGAGACTTCAGAAGAGTGTAACATTTCAGAGTCAAGGATGATTGTGTCTCCTCCAAAGGATAAACTTGTGCTGACTGTGTATCCAGTATGGCACCTAAGTACCATATCTTTTAGACTCGATCAACGGTTGACTTTTGAAAATTGATCCAGGCTTGATAAAGTTGACACTAACATGAAAATGCTCTTTTCTGTAGGATGAAGCAGATCTTTTTATTATCCAGTCTTCAGGATAAGAATACACAAAGAGAGATCTCGGCAGATGGGTTACTCCATCGCAAAGGTAATATATATCCCGTCTGCTGAAATTTAAGGGCCTCATTATGAACTCAGCGGGAAAACACGCCGAGTTCGGCACTGGCGGTCTACAAAAGACCACCGGCGCATTGGAGACCCCGCCGGCCACATTACCAACATTCCGGAATGTAGGGCCTGTACATGTGGAGCCGGCGGCAATGTAGCAGTGCGGCGGGTGCAGCAGCACCCGTCACGCATATCACTGCCCGGGGTGAACCGCCAGAGAAAGGCTGGTGGAAACAGGTACATTATCCGGTGGGCAGCGCTGCTTGAAGTGCTGCCCTGTCGGATAAGTAACTCCGCCATCACCAGACTGCCAGAGTTACGCCAGTGGCAGTTTTGCCATGTCCATCATATGGAGGTCTAGGCCGCCATGCCGGTAGCGGTAATTACAGCCACCACGGGCATGGCGGCCCAGAACACCATGTTCATTATGACCCCCTAAAAGCCTTTGTTTTCCATGGTATTTAGATTTCAGCTGATGGGATATCTGTTATCATTGTGATGGAGTAACCCCTCTGCCAAGATCTAAATCAGGCCCAAATATCTTCTGTCTCTCTAGGAATGCTAGGACCACAGCCATGAACTTTGAGAATGTTTGTGGAGCTGATTTGAGGCCGAATGGAAGTACTTTGTACAGCCCACCTCAAAACTTAGGAATTTGCAATGCTTTGAGGAGATTAGAATATGGAAGAATGCATCCTGAAGATCTATCACACACATCCAATCCCTCTGCTGCAAGTGTGAATAGATTTGGTGCAGAGCTAGCATTCTGAATTTTTCTGGGCGGATGTATTTGTTAGGTACTCCTAAGTCTAAGATTGGTCTGAACGCTTGCTTTGGTCCTTTCTTTCTTACTAGAAAGTAATGAGAATAGATTCCCGATTCCCTTTGGTGATACAGGACCTCCTCTATGGCCTCTTTTTGCAACAAGATGGTGACTTCCAACCGCAAGAGGTCCAACTTGTACTGGGATGATTTTTCCGGAAGCACTGTCGGAGGAGGGAACTTGAAGTGTACAGTAGTTCTTCACAATATTCAAGACCCATCTGTTGTTCGTGATGGATTTCCACTCTTCAGAGTGATATTTCCCCCCACTGGAGTGGGGAACAAATAAGGGGGAAATAACATCTCATTGTTTTGCAGCAGGTTTTCCTGGGGCTGCAGGCTGCGTATGTTGCTGTTTGGCCCTTCCTCTGGATGATCTGCGAGTATGGTATTGGGAAGGTGCCTGCTGCTATTTTTGCTGCCAGTTAGGGGTTTGATTCCTCTGCTGGTAAAATCTCCGACTGTAGGGCGTGTAACACCCACAGAACTCTTTTTTTCTTTTCAAGGCCTACCGTTTTAAGTGTGTCCAGCTCCGTCTTCATCCTAGACATATCCTTATTCACATGAGAACCAAAGAGCGTTATCAGAGAATGGAAGGTTCATTATGCGGTGTTGAGCCTCAGGGGTTAGCCCTGTCGGTTTTATTCAAGAAGATTTTCTTGCACATATCCCATGTGGATATCCAAGGGCGGCCAGATCACATGCATCTGCACTTATGATTTGGTTTGAAACCAAATCACGTTAATTTCAAGCAACTATAACCCACGCCCTAAGCTATCTATAACTCACGCCCCTGCCATGCACAGCATTTTCTTCAAAAATAGGACTGCTAATGTTTCATTTATGGTTTTAAGGACATTATAGAAGATGTCATGATTGCTATAATATCTGCAGTAATTAGCAGTGCATGACGAAGGACCAAGTTTTAATTACCTCAGGGCGCATGTTATAGTTACTTAAAAGAACTCTAACTATAACTGCTGAAATTCTATGTTTTTGTGCACGTAAATTCAGAGACTAACTATAATGTCTCTGTAACCTTTGTTTTTTTCGGTGAATTTCTAGTTTTTTTTAAACGTAAAGTCATTTTTATTACTATAAGTTAATCCAACCACTGTCACGCACAGCCTTTGGCTGTGCGCAGCGATGGTTGGACGCAGAGCCTGCAGCCAACCCCTATAATAACCCAACCCTATGCTGCGCACAGCCTTTGGCCATGTGCAGTGGGCTTTGTCAGCAGGGGCATAGGTCGGACCAGTTCCCTCCCCACCCATCTAGCGAAGCCATTACTCATATCTTGATGATTTTGACCCAGTCCTGAGTTTTGAGCTAACCGTACTTAGCATTCTTGAATGTGTAGGCCTGGGAACATTCAATCAGTCAATCAATCAGGGATTTGTAAAGTGCACTACTCACCGTGAGGGTCTCAAGGTGCTGGGGAGGGGGGAGGGAGCTGGGGGGTGCTGCTACTGCTCGAACAGCCAGGTCTTGAGAAGTTTCCTGAAGGTAAGGAGGTCTTCGGTCTGGCGCAGGTGGGTGGGAAGAGTGTTCTACGTATTGGCGGCGCCGTGCGAGAATGATCTACCACTGGGTGTTGTTCTGCGGACACGTGGGACGGTTGGGAAGGCGAGGTCGGCGGAGCGGAGATGCCGGCTCGGGGTGTAGAAGGAGAGTCGTCTGTTGAGGTATTCTGGCCTGGTGTTGTGCAGTGCTTTGTGAGCGTGGGTGAGGAGTTTGATCCTCATCAATTGTCAAAAGCACTGAATATTCCTGTCCATACATATATATCTATATCTGTATATATACATATATATCTATAGGCGGTCTCCACTAGAAAAGGCGTTCTTTGACTTGCTTATATCTTTGGCACAGTTTGACGAATCTTCACAAAACTTTCCAAAAAAATGCCCTGGTGATTCTTGTTGCGCACAGAACATTTTGGGGTGATCCATCAAGCGGGGGCAGAGAAAAAGGGGAGTCAAACAAGTTGTGTTTCCCATGTTAATTCCCATAGGACCTTTGAACAAGGCTACAGCCTGAACCACTGGAGGGAACTACACCAAATTTGTCAGCAAGCTAGCTTTCGGTATGCAGATTGTGCCTTCGCTTTTTTGGTGTAAATCCATTCAGTAGTTTTTAAGAACTTAAAGGGAAAACAAATTTGTATATCTCTGGCCCTGTGACTTTGCGAAGATTAAGAGCTTGTGCACAGAAAATGCACAGCTCTGATTGGCTGCCAACACTTCAAACCAGGAAGTGTTGGCAGCCATCTTGGGAATTGGTGTTAGCCGAGTCCCAGAATAAAATGTAAAAATAAAATAAAAATAAAGAAAAGGCACATGGGTAGGGACACCATGACCCCTCAGCTCTGGTGGTGGTGTCCCAGAGGGACCACCCCAGAGCTAAAAAACATTTGTTTTTTAAATGTTGTCCCGATTCTTGGCGAATTCGGTGAAAATAAAAGCCCTGCAACTAGCCCCTATAACAACCCAACCCTGCTGCCAGGCCCTGCAGCCAAACCCTATAACCACTCACGCTGTACTGCGTTGGCTGCAGAGCCTGGCATGCGGCCAGTCCCTGTCAGGAAAACTATTGCCAGCGTTGTTAAGTTCTTCCCTCAGCAAAAATTATTCCCCTTTTCCTTTTCCACCGGGCACGGTTAGCTCAAAACTCAGGACTGGGTCAAAATCATCCTCAAGATATGAATAATGGCTTCGCTAGATGGGTGGGGAGGGAACTGGTCCGACCTATGGCCCACTTGTAAACGTCCTGCCCCCCCACCACTGGCAACAGCCGCAGTCAACAAACACAGACACTGCCCTCTCAGCCTGGGAAGAGTGATCATGTTCCTGTTTACATTTAATGTTTTACCTAATCTTGCATTCTCTAATAGATTTTTTTAAACTTTCCAGGATGTTGTATTTCTGTAATGTTTTTTCATGCAACGTATTACTTCTGTATAGTATGTAGTGTGAAAAAAGTCTCTCCTATATAGCTGTGAGAGTTAAGGGTGCAGTGGCCCAATATTAAGAGCTTTGAAATGCAGGCTCAACACAGTATGAATGTCTCAGTACTAGCAGCGGCTCCTCCGCTATGGTGGAAGAGCATCACCCCATGCCAGCAGCAGCAGCTGCAAAACTTGAAAAATAAAACAATAATAAACAATGTTTATTAGTGTTTTATTTTTAAAGGGAGCGGGGCTAGGGGGATCGTTAGGGACGGAGGGACAGTGGTGTACAGTCCCCTCAGTCAGCATGTATGTTTGGCCGGCCGTCTCAGGGTGGCCAAACACACCTGCGCACTGAGCTGTATCCAACCCGAGCTGCGTTGCCGGGTTGGAGACTGCAGGCAGAGGCTTCCAGTCTGCCTGGGAGCGCAAAGCCAGGGCGCTCAGGCCAATCTCGATGCAGCTCTCATTTGGCCAGCAACATGAGAGCAGCGTTAGGATTGGCCGAAGGGCAGGCTGGGAGCCTGTGTCTTCAGTGTAGCCTGAAAACAGGCATAGTGGCGGGCATTCAGGTAAGTTTATTTTATTTTATTTTTTAGCCACTTTGGTCCCCCCCACTTGTTCACCCTCCCACCAATTCTCCCCTCCTTCCCCACTCCTCCGTGCCGCCAGCCACTTTACCCCGCAGCCAGCCACAACTGCACGGTGCCTGTGACTGGGTCACATAAAGAAGTTCTGAATACATGCTCCATCCAACCATTGGCCTCTAAGCAGAGAACATAGCAGTAGTCAGCTGTGCCAATTGTAAGTGTGATTATATGTGAAAGTGTGTGAAGGACGTACACAATTGTCAAAATATTGATAAATGCAAAAGTCAAAACAAATTCAGTGTATTCAGGTGAGTTGGTGTGTTGTGGGTGGTGGCATTGGTGAAGTGAAGGAGAAGCAAGGATGTGCAAGAAAGAATGAAAAGAGGGTGTTGAAGAGGAAAGAGATGAAGTCTAAGATTGTGTGTTTCATAAATCTATAAGGAAAAAAATTGTAAATATCTGACAAAGAGACTCCAGAAGAGAGTGCAATCTTCATTCTCGCAGAGTATAGGTGTCCCTACGCTAGTTTTATCTGGGGCCCCTTGTGTGCCCTCCTCTAAAGATCGTGCCTCGATACGCCACTGGATAAAGGGTGAGTTGATAACTATGGTACTCTGGTATTATGAAGTATTTATGCAAAAACAGAGACAATAGTCAGAATAGAATGTGATCATATTTTCTTTCTTTCAGAGTCATTCTAGAAACGTAAAGGTTTGGATTACATGCAACAAAGTGAAAAGGGGGCTTGGGTTAAAGCCGAGTACACAATGCACAGCGCCAATAAAAGCAGCATGGTTCACATTTTAAGCATGTGTCCCTTGAATGGTATTTTCATGTGTATGTAAATATTGTGTGTGCCTTGTCTAAAAAATTGCGATTAGAAAGTGCAATTTATTACCACATGGAAGGCCAAACTGAAATGCAATGCTTTGATTGCTGAGATAACAGAAAAGCTTTATAAAAACTGAAAAACAAGAAATGGTTGCACTCTAAAACGACTATTTTCAAACAGTGTTCGCTCAACTGTGTTTTCTTTAAAAGCAATGAAAATTTAGGGCCATATGTATGAATCTGGCCCATTGCGATTCGGTAATTGCGATTTTTAAGAAATCGCAATTACCGACTCGCAAAGGGCCATGTATCACATTTGCGATTCGTAATTGCGATTTCTTAAAAATCGCAAATGCAATTACCGAATCGCAAATTGCGATACTGGCCCCATTCGCAGCTATGGGCCTGTTGGCCCATAGCTGCAAATTTTTTGTATTTCCTAAATTGCGATTTCTGAACCAGAAATCGCAATTTGGGAAATGCAAAAGGGCAGGGTGCTGGGGGCCTAAGGCCCCCTCTCCTGCACCCCAATTTTTTTTTTTTTACCATGTAAAGTACACACATGCCAAAAGGGCATGTGTGCTTTGCATATTAAATTTAAAAATGCAGTTTTGCTGCATTTTTTAATTTTGCACCAGGTTACCACCTGGTTGCTGTGATGGGTCGCTCCGTTCCATTGCTTGTGCTGACTCTGCCACAACTGACCTGGAGGCTAATGGAGATACGTAGGCTCTTGTTGGTTGGTTACAGCAACCGCGGGAACTGCCGCGGGTTAAAGGAGGGGTTTCGCTTCTGCCTGAGGGAGAGGTCGTGAGCTGGAGCCGGAACATCCCGGAACTTTTGGCAACGGAGGATCGGACGGATCAAGAGGACGCGGAACCCGGTGTCACGGACACCGCCGTCAGGACGAGCGTGACGACGGGGCAGTCTGGAGCGGAGGAACCACAGAGAAGAACCGAAGACCGCTGGCCCCGGGGAGCCTACGCTTGAGCCGCCACGCTTCAGGAGAAGCGTGGCCACTCCAGGTACGGAGACGCGAGCGGGGAATGGAGCGGGGAAGGGAGGCGGGAGGTGGAGAAGAGTGGGGAAGGGAGGGGAAAAGGAAAAACGGCCACTTTGGGGCGGGGAGAAAAGAAGCACTGATTTGGAAGGGTATGGTAACAGGGACACGGAGTAAGAAAGCATCATTATACTCAGGTATATAGAGGAAAGAAAAAAAAAAGACAGAAAAACAAGGCACCAAGAAGATAGAACATACGCAAGAGAGAGAAAAGGGGATGAAGACAGCAGAGAAGTCTACTTAAGTTATTATAGAAACAAATAAGAGAGAGAGAGAGAGAGAGAGAGAGACGGAAAGCCACATACAAGAGTAAAGAAGACCTAATCAGGACGCAAAAGAGGGAAAGGCAGGAAAGAAGCATTCCAGGAGAATCAGAAGAGAAAAAGCAAGGGAAAGAAATAAAGGAGTCAAGAAGACAGACGAGATAGGGACAAGAAAGGAAAGAAGAAAAGGGAAAAGAGATAAGAAAGAATAAGCCTAAACCTCTTCTCCACTTACCGTATCTATTCTCTTTTGTTTTTCCACGCTCCCCGCGAGGTCCTGGAAGAAAGAAGAGAAGAAGACGAGCTAAGATGTCAAACAAGAGGATATCACCACAACCAACCTATTCTCAACAACTTTTTCTCTAATACTTACCGTTTATACTGTTTCAAGAACAATAAAAGACAGTTCTCTGAAACCAAAATACTGCCGTCTGGAGTCATAAATCTGCCATCCTCGTACAGTTGCAGACAATGGTATTTTGCATGTGCAAAATACCATTCTGCGAAAAATCGCAATTTGCTGAATTTTTGCAGAATAGCCTTGCAACCTGGATTTTGCGAATCGCAAATTGCGATTCACAAAATCCAGGTCGCAACGCAAAAAATCGCAATTTTTGCGATTTCTATTTTGTGGTCTGCAAATGCCTTTGATGCATTGCAGACCACGATTTTGCACTCGCAAACGGCCGATTTCGGCGTTTGCGAGTGCAAAATATTTTGATACATCTGGCCCTTTATTTGTTCTTCTTTTTTAATGATTTGTCTGGAACTTTTTTTTCGCAAGGTCAACATGACCAAACAAAATAATACTCTCAACAGGATACAGGAGTAAAATAAATGACAAAACTAAGAGTGTTGGGGAGGACACTGGTGAGTCATGATCAGCTGCATCCTCATGTCTCTCTCTTGCACAACAATCACAGTATGGCAGAGGAAACAGTGTGTTGCAGTACTGCGCTGTGATTTCCCTATTCTGCCTCAACAATCTACCTGGCACCGCAGTACCAGGAGCAGGTACTAATGTCGGGCCAGATGCACTGGTGGTGGTGGGGCAGATGTAGCTAAAGAAGTCTAAGGTACTACAATAGGGACATATGCAGCCGGTGGTGGTGGAGGAGGTGTCAACAAGGCAGAAGAAATTGATGGCGTTACAGTAGTTGAAGAAATGCCCGCAGCTGATCTTTCTGCTTCAGCCTGTTCAGTCTCATCCTGATGCAGACTTTCGGCATGCACCAACCTGTTTGAATTCATTGCCTTGCAGGCGTCTCCTCATTTTGTTGGAGAGTTTTCAGGTTACAAATTTAGCATTGATATTTTGCCCTCGAGGAGGCTGTGAGAAAAAATTTCACACAATAGACTCCTTCAGCATCTTCCTCCCCTGGACATCCTCTTCCTTCTGCTGCAACTGTACCTCTTCTTCCTCCTACTGCAAAACCCCAGAATCTTGTTCTTCAGCGATTGCAGGTCTTGAGCAGTCACAAAGTGGCTTCAGAAGAATAAATACTTGCTCTTTCAAGCCCCATAAACTTCTCCTCTGAACAATCAAATGGAAAGAGAATGGACGGTATACACTTCCTGTTTCCTACAATTGACAGGGTTGTAAGCCAATGAAATGCAGTTTTACAAAATAAAGTACATGTCAAGTTCACAAAACCAACCTGCAGATACAGACTAAAACATATCTCATTAAAAAGCACAACTAGACATCAAACCCTGGATCTATATTTTGAATAAATATATAATTCTATGGTGTAAACATATGTTTAAAATTTCACGGAAGTACCACAGTACTATTTAAGAACTGCCATTGAATGCAAAACGATCACACAGATGATGCTGATGTTCCTAATGAACTATGAACTACCTCAAAAGTACTGCAGTGCCAAAAAAAATACCATGATAAACATTATTTGATTACAAAACATTTTTATTTACCAAAAGAAACCCCATACAACCTCAATGAAAAAAACAAAGGTAAAGATTAGTTATAGTTAGAACAACTTAATGTATCACTTCCATAAAAAAACAATATACAAGCATTACAAATTCTATAGTTATAGCTATAACATTACATTATAATTTGCACCGCACCCAAAACTAACTATAACTCGCGCACCTCCATACATAGCGTTACATCGCTGTGAACTCGCTAATCAGAGTAAATGAACTATATTTAGCACTTTCCCTTCCACTGCTTAGGCCATTTCATATTACATCACTTATGGCATGTTAAATGATAGCATTCATAACAAGACTCATGTCATCTCAAATGACTTCAACTATGAAAACACTGTGCATGGTAGAAGAGAGAGCTATAGTTCATTTACTGTGGCTAGCAAGTTGACAACTGTGTCGGAAGTGAGCGAGTTAAAGGGGGTCATTACAACCCTGGCGGACGGTGTTAAAGCTGCGGTAATACCGCAAACAGGCCAACGAAAAAAAAAAGGGGATTATGACCGCGGTGGAAACCGCCAACATAGACAGCCACTTTAACACTCCGACTGCCACGGCGGTACAGACAAGCAGAGTGGCGGTCACCGCCAACAGACAGGCGGAAGACAAAGTACCGCCCACAGTATTACAACAGGCCAATCCGCCACCTTTTCCGTGGCGGATTCACCGTGGATAAAAACACGGCGGAAACAGCTTTTGCAATGGGAAAACGCTCACCTTAACACACTCCACGAGGAAGGAGGGCACCATGGAGCCGGAACTCCAAATACTCCCAGCGCTTGTCTTCCTGCCCCTCTACGAACATCAGCAACAGCGGCGCCGAAGACAACGGTGAGTACTGCACCTACGACATAGGGGAGGGGGGAGGCAAAAGTCAGGGACACACACACGCAACACCCCCACCCCCACCCCGACCCTCGCACACTACAACACACACACCAATGCATTTCCAAACATCACAGTAACAACCCTCAACCCCCCCGGAAGAATGCAAAGACAAAAGGAAATGAGTACAACCATTGTAATGTATCAAAATAGAGTATGCTCAAATATACATAAATATATACACATTCCAAATATATACATCACGATTAGTAGTGCAGGTATGCACAATTCGATGTCCATGGACCACTGGGCCCAAAATGCATGGGCGAGGCCCACACACGATACCTGTCCAGAAACGGAGAGAACACTGCAGGGGCATCAGATCGAAATACAACAGGCACCTCAGGGGGAAGGGAAGGGGGGGCACCTCAGCCGGATGACAGCACCACGCCAGATCCACAACGGGGCTCCATGCCCATTGATGTATCCTGGGGAGTGCAAAGCCACAGTCTCTCAAGTCTCTCCAGTGGGTGGTTTGCCCACTGCTTTATCCTGGGGAGTGCAAAGCCAAAGTCTCTCAAGTCTCTCCAGTGGGTGGTTTGTCCACTGCTTTATCCTGGGGAGTGCAAAGCCACAGTCTCTCAAGTCTCTCCAGTGGGTGGTTTGCCCACTGCTTTATCCTGGGGAGTGCAAAGCCACAGTCTCTCAAGTCTCTCCAGTGGGTGGTTTGCCCACTGCTTTATCCTGGGGAGTGCAAAGCCACAGACTCTCAAGTGGATAACAGTCTCCACTGGTTCTGGAGGGGGACTGGTGCCCAGAGTGCTTCATCCTGTTAAGGACTTAGCTAGTGGATGCTGTTCTCCACTGGTTCTGGAGGGGAACTGGTGCCCAGAGTGCTTCATCCTGTTAAGGACTGAGGTAGTGGATGCTGTTCTCCACTGGTTCTGGAGGGGGACTGGTGCCCAGAGTGCTTCATCCTGTTAAGGACTGAGTAGTGGATGCTGTTCTCCACTGGTTCTGGAGGGGGACTGGTGCCCAGAGTGCATCACGCTCCCCGTGAAGGTCCCAGTTCCGTCACTGTCCCAGCCGCACATGGGCTAACGATGCTTGATTCAGCAGTGCTTGCCATAGCGGTCTTTGCCCTGTTCAGCGGTGCTTGCCATGGCGGTCTTTGACCCTGTTCAGCGGTGCTTGCCATGGCGGTCTTTGCCCTGTTCAGCGGTGCTTGCCCTGTTCAGCGGATCTTGCCATGGCGGTCTTTGCCCTGTTCAGCGGTGCTTGCCATGGCGGTCTTTGCCCTGTTTAGCTGTGCTTGCCCTGTTCAGCGGTGCTTGCCATGGCGGTCGTTGCCCTGTTCAGCAGTGCTTGCCATGGCGGTCTTTGCCCTGTTCAGCGGTGCTTGCCATGGCGGTCTTTGCCCTGTTCAGCGGGGTTTGACTTTGCTGTCTCTGACCTGTGCAGCGGTGTGTGGCATGGCGGTCCCTCAGTGCCCAGCGGGGCCGTGGCTGCCGGGGCCCTCCTGGGCACTGATGCTGGCAGGGGTCTCCGGACCAGTGACGATAGTGGTGCCCTCCAGGGCACTGACTCTGGCGGTGGTCTCCGGACCAGTGACGATAGTGCTGCCTTCCAGGGCACTGACTCTGGCGGTGGTCTCCGGACCAGTGACGATGGGGCTGGCGGTGGCGTCTTGGCCAGCGGGGAGGATGGTGACCTTCTCGGCCCTGCTGCTCTTCCCAGACTTTGGCGACTTCTTCTGCCCCTTCCCCACCTTGGGAGGAGTCACAGCTGACTCAACACTCCCCCCGGGACCCTTGTGAGCGCCTTTGCCGGCAGGAGTCTTTCCCCTCTCCCGTCGGGCACTGTCCAACTTCTGGTGCTTTACAGGGGGTGGACTGGCAGTGCTTTGGCTCCGTGTCACACTGGCTTCCCTGGTGCCCAGTGCACTCCACATACCTCTAACAGGCACAACTGATACCGGACTTTTTTTGGCTGAGGTGCTAGTACGGGACCTATGAATTGGAGGTGGGGGGTGGGACAGAGGTCAAGGTTGCTCAGGAAAAGTTTCTGATGAACACTGGGACGGGTAGCTGGAGGGGGTCTGGGAGTGGAGGAAGAGGAGGTGGTTGTAGGAGGTGTAACTTTAGATGATTTGGGTGCAGGTGCATGTTCTGGAGGCTGTCGTGAGGTGGATGTATGTTGGGTGTGTGTGTGCCCGCTTTTGTGTAATTTGGGAGGGGGTGTCACAGACACACTGGGAGAGGACACAGGGGACGTGTAAATGGTAGTGGGGGTAGTGAGTGCAGGTGAGCGGGGTGTGGTGCTGGGTGTTCTGGTGCGAGTCCTAGTGGCTGTAGATGTAGTGCATGCAGGTGAGGGTGTAGACGACACTGGGAGGGAGGAGGGAGACGACGAGGAGGGGGACACAGTGGAGGCAGTGGATGTTGCTGTGTCTGTTTGTGGGTGATGCTTGTGTGAGTGCCTGTGGGATGTGTGGTGCCTATGTTTGCCTGAGCTGCCCTTGTGTGTTGACGTGTGTGCAGGCTGGTCTGATGGTGTGCTTGGGATAAGCTGGGGTACAGGGGATTGGGTCTGGGTGGAGGAAGTTGGAGGGGGGAGGCTAGACACAGGGATAATGGCTGCCATCAGTGCTGAGGCCAGAGATTGCAGGGTTCGATGATGGGCAGCCTGACCAGAATGAATGCCCTCCTGGAATGCATTTGTGTGTTGCAATTCCCTTTCTACACCCTGGATGGCATTCACAAAGGTAGACTGCCCGACAGTGAGTGACCTGAGGAGGTCAATGGCCTCCTCACTGAGGGCAGCAGGGGTGACAGGGGCAGGGGCTGAGGTGCCTGGGGCGAAGGTGATGCCCACCCTCCTGGATGAGCGGGCACGGAGCGAAGGCTGAGGGGCTGCTGGGAGGGCGGCGCAGGTAGGGGGGTGGCAGCTGTACCTGTAGAAGTGGGGGGCACAGATGGTGCCGCCACCACAAGGGAGCTCCCTTCGGAGGATGAGTCGCTGGTTGCAGATCCGGTGACTGACGTGAAGCTCCCCTCGCCCTCCGTCCCACTGGTGTATTCAGAGTCTGTGGTGTGGCCCTCCATGGCCATGTGGGATGCAGCCCTCTCGTGCTCCAGTGCCACTGTACCTCCGCCTGAATATGCTGATGCACAAAAGAACAGGGAGACCGCAAAAAGGGGTGGGGAAACAGAAGAAAGACAGGTTGAGTGCATGGCTTACCGCTACCGTTGGCGGACAATACAGACACAGCAGCCCCCTGCACTACGCCATGCTCTTGGCCTCTACAGATGCAGTTCCTGGGATATGGCCTACATGGCTATGAGTGTCATCTGCCCACATAGACGACACAGGGGCATGTATACCTGTACTTGGCACTCTACAGAGGTGGGGTGGAGTGGCACATAGCCTGCATTCCGGAGGGGCCTAGCCTACGGAACTCGCCCTGGCCTAGGGAAACCAACAGCCCACCTCCCCCACCCAGACCCCTCCACTGCGCGCAAAGTCAGCAGAATGAGAGTGTACTCACCCCCTTGTGTCTGCTGTGATGCCCTCATGCACCCATCCAACTCCGGATATGCCACCGCCAGGATCCGGAACATCAGGGGGGTCATGGTGCGATGGGCACCCCGCCCGCGTTGGAAGGCCATCCCCAGCTGAGCCTCCGCCGTCTTCTTGCTCCAGCGGCGAATGTCCTCCCATCTTTTACGGCAGTGGGTACTCCGTCTCTGGTGGACCCCCAGGGTCCGGATGTCCTTGGCGATGGCACGCCAAATATCCTTCTGCTGGTGGGCGCTGACCTACATGACATATACAGGGGAAGAAGAGAAGTCATTAGCAACTGCACCGTCGAAGTGAGTGGCCCACATCCCTACCCTTGCCATGTGGCACATGCAATCACACTCCTTCATGCTCGCAGAACTCTGCCCCCTTCCTACTTACATCCAGCCCTCTCCACCCAGGCATAGCCCATACAACTTGCTCCCTATGTACTCACCTGTTGGTCTGGAGGACCGTAGAGTAGCGTGAACTGGGGGAGGACCCCGTCCACAAGCTTCTCCAACTCCTTTGCAGTGAAGGCAGGGGCCCTTTCCCCAGACGCACGTGCCATTGTTTCTTCCAGACCGAGGTCACAGCAGCACTTGCAGTGTAGGTCCTCTCCTGTCGAAGATCAGGTATCGAGTGATTGAACAGATAGAAAATGGCGGTCACGTCCGCGGCG
Source organism: Pleurodeles waltl (assembly GCF_031143425.1). Taxonomy (NCBI): domain Eukaryota; kingdom Metazoa; phylum Chordata; class Amphibia; order Caudata; family Salamandridae; genus Pleurodeles; species Pleurodeles waltl. Next base: position 974,215,994 of record NC_090439.1, read on the forward strand.
GTGACGTCCGCGGCGGTGCGTATCATCACCCCCGGCGCACTTCGACATTGGCTCCTGGGACCCATAGGGTCCAATGTTAACCAATGCAGCATTGGGCCGCGGTCTATGACCGCCCACCGCGACAGTGTACAACGCCAGCGCAGTTACCTCACATCCCATTGTCCCACTTTGCAGGTCAGGCATCAGCCATTTCAGGGGCCCACATGGCTTCATTTACAACTGCGTCACACATACCTAGGCCTGGAGTCAACACACATACAGGAAGAATTTTGTATTTTGTGTCGTGTTCTGTGTAGCTGTGGGTACATACCTCAGAATTGGTTGACTCTGTGGTCGCTGTTGTCCTTCCTAGGCACCGTCAGCTGGGACATGTGAGGAGATGGCGGAATCCTCCAGTGTACCGACCGCTGGTGGACCTGTTGACAATGGAGGAGCGACATTTAATCATCCCCTCCAGGTTTGACCGTGCCACAATCCAGGAACTGTGTACCCAGTTGGAGCCAGACCTGATGTCAGCAATCCGCCATCCCACAGGAGTCCCCCCTCAAGTGCAGGTGCTATCAGTGCTCCATTTCCTAGCAAGTGGGTCATTTCAAACAACAGTGGCCATGGCATCAGGGATGTCCCAGCCTATGTTTTCTAACGTGTTGTCCAGAGTGTTGTCTGCCCTGCTGAAACAAGTGAGGAGCTACATCGTTTTCCCTCAGGTGGAGGATTTGGCTACAGTTAAAGGTGACTTCTATGCCCTGGGACATATCCCTAGCATCATAGGTGCCATTGATGGGACCCATGTAGCTCTGGTCCCCCCCCCACAGGAGTGAACAGGTGTACAGGAACCGGAAGAGTTTTCATTCGATGAATGTACAGATGGTATGTTTGGCAGACCAGTACATCTCGCAGGTAAATGCTATGTTCCCTGGCTCAGTGCATGACGCCTAAATCCTGCGGAATAGCAGCATCCCTTATGTGATGAGTCAACTCCAGAGGCACCGTGTGTGGCTATTAGGGGACTCTGGTTACCCCAACCTGTCATGGATATTGACCCCAGTAAGGAATCCCACGACCAGGGCAGAGGAACGCTACAATGAGGCCCATGGGCGTACTAGGAGGGTGATCGAACACACCTTCAGCCTCCTGAAGGCCAGGTTCAGGTGCCTCCATATGACAGGTGGTTCCCTATTCTACTCACCAAGGAAGGTGTGCCAGATCATCATCGCCTGCTCTATGCTTCACAATCTTGCTTTGCAACGCTAGGTGCCTTTTCTGCAGGAGGATAGTCCAGATGACGGTGTTGTGGCAGCTGTGGAGCCTGGGGACAGTGATGAGGAGGAAGCAGAGGAAGAAGACATTGACAACAGGGACTCTGTCATACAGCAATATTTCCAGTGACACACAGGTGAGAACAATTTGTTTACTATTACATTTACTTTTACACTTCTACCTCTATCCTGTCTGTCAATTTGAAGTAGTATTTGCTGACTGAGTGGTACATTTCCATTACGGTTTCACAGGTGTGGTTCCCAACGTGTGTCATCTGCTTGCATCCTTCATGGGCTTGTGATGTGTAACATAGGTATGTTGACATTACATTTTCAAACTGATTTTGTCATTGTCATAGATAATACACATTTTAAAAATCACAGACTGACTCCAGATTGTTTTGTGGTTCAAGGGTGTTTATTGAAGTGCTAATTATTGGAGGGGGTGGCAAAATGGTGATGGGTGATGGTAGAGGAATGTCCATGGTAGAGTCCAGTCTGTTAGTCTCACAGGTGCACTGCTCATATGGGCATAGGAAGTGGAGCTGGGGCAGTTCCAATCTGGACAGGGTAACAAAGTGGGACAGTGGGATGACAATCAGGGTGGTCTCATTTCCTGGCGGGAGTCTTGCCATCTTGCTCTGTCCTGTTCCTGGATCTCAGGGACCGCTTGCGGGGTGGTTCTCCCTCTGCAGGGGGTGGGGTGCTGGTGTGGTGGTCCTGTGGCGGGGCGTCCTGTCCACTAGCGCCAGTGGAGGTGGTGAGCAGTTCATCGTCCAGGCTAGTGTCAGGGGCCCCTTGGAGTGCCACAGTGTCTCTCATGGTCTTCTGTATGTCCTTCAGCACCCCTATGATGGTGCCCAGGGTGGAGCTCCTCCCTGAACCCCAAATACTGTTCCTCCTGCATGCGCTGGGTCTCCTAAAACTTGGCCAGGACCGTAGCCATCGTCTCCTGGGAGTGGTGGTATGCTCCCATGATGGAGGAGAGGGCCTCGTGGAGAGTGGGTTCCCTTGGTCTGTCCGCCTCCTGTCGCACAGCAGCCCTCCCAGTTCCCCTGTGTTCCTGTGCCTCCGTCCCCTGGACCGTGTGCCAACTGCCACTGCCCCCAGGTCCCTGTTGTTGTTGGGGTGGTGGGTTATCCAGGGTTCCCTGTAGTGGTGGACACACAGCTGATTGACGTGTCCTGGGTACGGAGGTATGGGCCCGCTGGGTGGGTGCTGTGCTGGTGTTACCAGAGGGTGGAAGGTCTGTGGTGGCCTGTGACTGGGTGTGGGGAACCGACTGTCCCGAGGCCCACGATGGTCCGGGCTGGTCATCTGGATCGAGTTGGCCAGAGCTGCTGTCATCACTGTGGGCCTCTTCTGTGGGTGGGGTGGAGATGTCTGGACCCTCCTGTCTGGTGACGTTGGGTAGTGGTCCTGCAGGGGTGTAAAAGCATGATTATTGCATCAGTGTGTGTCATGGTGTGCAATGGGTGGGTGAGCGTGTACCCCAGTGCTAGCATTCCTGTGTGGGGCTTGTGTGATGATGGTTGAGGGGGGTGTTATGGGTATGTGCAGTGGGCATGCTTTAGTGATGGGTGTCCATGCTTTGTTGTGTCATGCAGGGCTTGGTGTTGGGATGTGTGGTTTGTGTTATTAGTACATTAGTGAGGAGTCGGAGTGATAGGGGAGGGGGCGAGGGTGGGGGTGTGTGATAGCATGCAGGTAGGGTGGGGGATATGATAGTTAAGATTTGACTTACCAGTGTCCATTCCTCCACCGACTCCTCCGAGGCCCTCTGGATGCATAATGGTCAAGACCTGCTTCTCCCATGTTGTTAGTTGTGGGGGAGGAGGTGGGGGTCCGCCTCCAGTCCGCTGAATCGCGATGTTGTGCCTGGAGACCACGGAACACACCTTCCCCCGTAGGTCGTTCCACCTCTTCCTGATGTCCTCCCGATTTCTTGGGTGCTGTCCCACTGCGTTGACCCTGTCCACGATTCTTCGCCATAGCTCCATCTTCCTAGCTATAGAGGTGTGCTTCACCTGTGATCCAAATAGCTGTGGCTCTACCCGTACGATTTCCTCCACCATAACCCTGAGCTTCTCCTCCGAAAACCTGGGGTGTCTTTGGCGTGCTATTGGGTGGTGTAGGTGATGTGTAGGGTGGTGTATGTTGGTGTATGTGGTGATGAGTGTGGTGATATGTAGTGGTGTGTGGTGTTTTGTGCGTGGTTGTTGTGTGAGTGATGGTGTTGTGTGCCTCTGTGTGGTGGGGTTGTCTATTGCTGTGCTCTCTCTCTGTCGCCTTCGTCTCTAATTTTGGATCGTAGGGGTTTGTGGGTGATGTGGGTGTGTGTTTTATATTGTGTTGGGTGTGTGGGAGTGGTGTTTGTATGTGTATCAGGTGTGTGTATTTCGAATTGTCCAATGTGGCGGTGTTTTGGAGATGTGTGTGTATTTTGAGCGCGGCGGTGTGTACCGCCAATGGAATACCGCGGTTGAAAGACTGCAGTGTGGATTCGTGGGTTGTAATAGCATGGGCGTGTTTCTGTTGGCGTGACGGTGGAGGATTTGTTTTCACCAGTTTATCACTGACCTTTGGTGTGGCGGACTTGTGTGGGTGTCTGAATATCGGCGGATTCCGAGATGTGGGTCAGGTGTATTGGCGGTCTTCTGCACGGCGGTAAGCGGCTTTTACTGCCAATGTTGTAATGACCCCCATAGTATTTTTTCCAAATTGTACCAAACTGAAATGTCAAGTTATAACTGTAACTTTAGAATTTCTAATGTTTGTGTAGTTTACGTTTTCCAAACTATAATTAATCTTCTTTAACTTTTGTTATTTCATTTGATATATATATATATATATATATATATATATATATATATATATATATATATATATATATATATATATATATTCACTGAATAAAACAAAGGTTACAGGGATGTTATAGTTAGGAAATAGAATTTAAAAAAAAACATAGAAATTCACTTGAAAAGTTTACAAGGACGTTATAGTTAGGCTCACATTTTTTACGTACAAAACCATGGAAATTCACCAGTTATAGTTTGTTATCTCAAGTAACTATAACTCATGCCTTCCCATCTTCAGGTTTTTTTCATCAAAAATTTTACTGCATATATTACAGTGATATTATCAATGATGTTATCAAAGATGTCATGAGTGCTGGAAATTGTGTGGTAATTAGCAGTGCATGACAAGGGTGCAAGTTATAGTTACCTTAGGGCCCGAGTTATAGTTACTTGAGATAATGCTGACTATACCTGGTGAATTGCTATGGTTTTGTATGTTTAAAATGTGAGCCTAACTATAACGAACCTTTGTTTTTTAAGTGAATTTTTATGTTGTTTTTTATTCTAATTCCTAAGTATAACGTCCCTGTAACCTTTGACTTTTTCAGTGAATTTCTATGGGTTTTTTGAATGTATAGATTTTTCATTACTGCACGTTAATCCAACCACAGCAGCACACGGCCTTTGGCTGTGTATGGTGGCTGTTGGCCACAGGGCCTGGCCAGCCAACCACCTATAAGCACCAAACCTTCAACTGTCTTCGACCTCGGCCAACCCCCCCTAACCACCCAAACCCTCACACTGCGCACAGCCCTTTGGCCGTGCATGCCAGGAGTTGACCGCAGCCTGTTTCTCTAGGTGTCAGAATAGGTATAAGAGGATGTATCGCAGGATGAGAGTAGCTGTGAGACTCTTTGGGTATGAGAGTGCATGCATCAGTGTTTGAGTGGGTGTGTCTGTGCAGGTCTGTGAGTGGGTGCATGAGGGTGTCAGTGGGTGTGTGAGGATCTGAGTGTGGCTGTGAGTGGGTACGTTGGGGTCTGAGTAAGGCTGTAAGTGGGTGCACAAGGGTTTGGTTCTGTGAGTGGGTACGTGAGTGTCTGAGTGGGTCTGTTAGTGGCTGCATAAATGTCTAAGTGGGTGTGTGAGTGGGAGAAAGAGATTGAGAGAGAGAAGGAGTGGGAGGGAGAGAGATGGAACTTTTTGGGGGCTTTGATGGATGATATATTTAGAATGAGATTTTTCCCCACAAATTGAAAAGAAAAATGTATTTGTCAATTAAAAAGAGTAAGATCACCTTTCAGTATGAGCCTTAAACATTTTCACTTAAAAAAATATATATAAAGGAGGGAAATAACCAGGGATACAACAAGATATGAACCAACAGCTCTCAGTGTGAAGGTCTGTGACCTTCACCCTTGAGTTATTCATATTGTTATGGGCTTTCTAGGACTGCGGGGGGAGCCTCAAGGCCTCCCCCAGGGTCCCACCCCATTTTAAAATGTTTTAATTTACCTGTTGCACTATACCAGCTATCTGGGACCGAGAGGGAGCCTCAAGACATCCCCGTGGTTCCATTGCTCCAGCAAGAAAGGAGCTGCTTTTAAGAGCAGCTCCTTGGTTGCTGCATCAATGTTTTCATCTGTCTTCGCTGCAAGCATATCTGCGTGCAGGGAGGACAGATGAGAACTCTGCTTTCTGACAGCGGGACCTGTTTGACAGGTCCAGCTGTCTGAAATTGGAGCGTTTGCTGTGACTTAGCTGCAGCTGTAAAGCTGCCACCAAGCCACAGCAAACAGCTATGCCCCTGGGGTGCACACCCCAGGACATAGCAGGAGCCGGACCTAGGGGAGTGGCAGTCCCCAGGGCTATCAGTGTCTCCTTGAAGGGGGGTCCTGCTCCAATGTGGAGATAGCCCTGGGGAGGTGGTGGTCCCCATGGGTTGGGGGTCTGAAATCTGATAACCTATTATTATTTTCAATATGACCCTGGGGAGGTGGTGTTAGCTGGGGTGCCCCCTGCAGTTTAAAGCCCCGGGAAGTGGTGGTCCCTGGGAATGTGGGTGGCTGCTTGCTCCACCATACACTATTTAAATATAGCCCCAGGGACGTGGTGGTCCTTGGGGCTGCGGGGGGCGCGTGCCCCCCTGCAATAATATTGCCAAAACCCTCTGCACCGATACCACCCAGACAAAAATGGATCAGTGTACCACCTCCCTGCCAGACACTCAAGGAGCTTCTGATGCGCCCTCCTCACCCCCTCCATGCCGGGCCGGCCACCTGACTACCATCCCCAAGGCCATTCAGTACTCTAGAGAGGCAGTTGAATCTAAAGAGGATGGAGTTCAAATTGATGTCCCTGTTCTACAGCAGGACCTCCTCAAGATAGCATAAAGACTGATGGAAGCAGAAACTTGAGTCTCCACGGTCGAAGATGACATAGCGACTCTCAAACACCAGGTCTCCAAGCTACTCTCCATAAACATCCATCCTGGAAGTGCGGGCAGAAGATGCTGACAATCGAGCCAGACAAAACAATATGCGCCTCATTGGCTTCCCAGAAGAGTGGAGATGATGGAGATGGATGTTATTTTGGAGGAGTGGTCCCCGCACCTGGGATCCGCAGGGCAGGCTTTCCTATTGTTTTGAGGTGGAATGCTCCCACCATATCTTGATGAAGAAACATTTAGAAAGGGCCTCTCCTCGCCCTGTGATAGCTCGTATTCTTAATCAGAGAGATCACAATTTCATCCTTTGTGAAGCCTAAAGCCAACAGGACCTGCGCTACCTTAATGCTTAACTCGTGAACGGTTCAGCAGCAGCGGAGCTCCTTCAGTATCCAGTACATGCTTCTCTTTCAGGCCTACCTCAAAGTGACATTCAATTTTTCAACATACTATTTTGACATGCCTAAGCAGGCCTTGGAGTGGATTGATGGACATGGGGGTGGTAAAGTCCCAGCCTACCCTTGTTCGAGCGACTAAAAATAATAAAATCCATTCGCTGAAGGGCCTTCTGGGCCAGCTTGGTCAGTGGGGGATCGCAAACCCCGTATCCTGTGGGAGGTGCACTGAGTGTTGTAGACCCAGAGGCTTCCCTCTCAGACACCCCAGCTCTCTTTTAGACCCTGGAGAATGTGGCTGACACATTGACCTAATCCCCCGTGGGCACTACAGTTTGCACTACAGGCACCAGCATCTAATGACCCCTCTGGCAGGGGTGCCGCTTGAGAGACCTGTTGCATTTTCCACTGTTCTGTTGTTGATGTGGGTAAGGTGGGGCACACAGATGTTTCCCTGGTGTCCTATATGTACGTGTGTTTGTCCCTACATTTTGCTGTGAGGCACTTGAATCCTTCTTAAGGGCAACAGGGACCCCTGATCGGGTTGTTCACCTTGTTAATTCGGTTATGTTTCCTTGTTGGGCCACAGATGCTTTGTGGTTGGAAGTATGGGGAGGAGGGAAATTGGGGGGGAATTATTGTTATGTTTTTGGGAATTGTTACTGTTTTTATTTTTAGGTACCTATCAACAGCACCATCCTATGCAAATGTCTTTGTTCATAGTATTGCTTTTTTCCCAGTCCCTAAGCCCAGCGGCCCCTGAGCAAACCCATCTGTTTCTGGCTTTATATCCAGATGGTTAAAGTACTCTTCTGGAATGTTAACAGTCTCTTGGACCATAGTAAAGGGTTGGTGGTACTGCGCTGTATCACACATCATAAGCCCAATGTAGTCTTACTCCAAGAGATGCATCTCCTGGGTTCCAATTGCCCCTTCATTGGCCGATTTTGGTATGATCGCATTTTTCATGCCGGCTTGTCTAGAGGCTCCGTAGGGGTTGCAATTCTTTTGCATAGATCAGTCCATTTGGTGGTATCAGCATGCCATGTTGACCCACAGGGGAGATAGGAGGGAATTGAGGGTCGCCTAATTTAGTCTCAGCCTACGTCCCTTAACAGTTGTTATAATCGACCGTACAGGCACTAAGGGGCAAATTTATACTCCGTCTGCGCCGATTGTGCGTCAAACATTTTGACGCACAATCAGCGCAAACGTTGCCCCGTATTTAAACTTTGACGCCCGAGCCCGCGGACGACAAAATTCCGCCGTGTGCGTCATTTTTTTGGATGCAGCAACCCGCCTTGCGTTAATTATATGCAAGGTAGGCATTCCCGTCCCAAAAATGGCTTAAACGGCCGTGCGTCGTATTTATGCTTTCGTGCAAAAATGACGCACGGCCGGGAGGCGGAGCCAGAAAATGACGCACAGCCCGATTTGTGTCAAAAATTAACGCCTGGGTCAGGGCAGGCGTTCAAATGGGGCAAACACACCTGTATGTAATCAGAACACACAGAACAAACAGCAGAGCAGCAGAGCAGCAACAGGGAGCCATGGAGGTGATTCTAATCCAGCGTGCACGCAGATGCAGAGCCCAGCAGCAACAACAGCAGCTACAACAACACCAGCAGGGACCCCAAAGGCAGCACAGAAGGCAGGAGAGGATATTACGCCCAAGAACAACCCTTCAGGGCCTCAGGGAACACGACGTCATACAGAGGTACCAGTTGAACTGGCAGGCCATTCAGCAGCTGCTGCGAAACATTGAACAGCAGTTGGCCCAACAGAAACAACGCTGCTTGCTGTACTTCACATGCTGGCAAGTGGCTCTTTCCAAACAACTGGTGCCCTGGTTGGCGGAATATCACAACCATCATTCTCCGCCTTTTTGCCCAAAGTACTGGACGCCATCATTCGACTGACACCCCGCCACATATGCTTCCCTAACACACTGCAGAAGCAGCAGGAAACACAACAGGGGTTTTACCTCATTAGTGGCTTCCCACACGTCCTTGGTGCAATCGACTGCACACATGTACGCCTTGTGCCACCTGCTGCAACTGAACACCTCTACCACAACAGGAAGCACACACATTCCATCAACGTGCAGGCCATTGTCGATCACCAGGGATTGATCAACAACATCGTGGCTAAATATCCTAGGAGTGTACATGACTCATACATCTTCCGTCACTGCACCATCAATGAACACTTCCAGGATGGACGGTATGGCAATGGACTACTTGTTGGTAAGTACAAAAACCTACTTATATACACACTGCACAGCAACCCTCTAGGACACACAACACATACACCACAAAAGCAACATTTCAACAGGAACACACTGAGGTCGTGACTTCACTAACCATGTTTCTTAAGTCACCATTGAACCTGTCACACATTGGAATTTACTGTACAGCCTAATGTGAAGACGTCAGTGAGTGTGGTTGCCGAAATGTCACCTTGCAAATTGTAAGTGTCCCAATGACCTTTACATTAATACATTGCATAAGTCTAAAGGTATGGGATGTCCAGGGTACTTTGATATGAACGTGTTAACAACACTTTCAATTTTAACTGTGCATGGAACTATCATCCCACCCCCAGTGAAGACACACGGATACCTGTATCACAAGTCACAATGCTAGGGAGGGCACACTGTACTGCAAATCCCAAAACATACTGCTGACAAACGGTTAGCAGACAAACACTCGTTCAGCCAAGGAAACAACACAATGCAGATGGTACATCCTACAAGCATAGGATGCCACATTAGTACACAAAAGAGTCACAGACAACACAAGACAACTACTGCCATGAAAGGTCTTTTCAATAGTGCCAGCTACATCAACATGATCCCATTCATTTTCTCTTGCAGCTGACCAGGGGTATGGCATCCAGCCATGGATTATGACACCATTTGGCAACCCGAGTACAGCTGCAGAGCGTGCCTACAATGAGGCCCATAGGAGGACACGCAGCATTGTCGGGCAGACCTTTGGCATCCTCAAGTAAAGGTTCCGCTGCCTCAACATCACTGGTGGTAGCCTCCTATATTCCCCTGAGATGGTCTGAAGGATCATCCTCACATGTGCAATATTGCACAACATTTGTAACAGAAGAAACATTCCCCTCCTGGAACCAGAGCCACACATGCCTGAAGAGGAGGAAGAGGAGGATGCTGGCCTGCAACAGGAGGGGGAACTACAGAACACAGCTGCTGGTATACGCAGGCAGCAACAGATTGTAAATAATTTCTTCTGAATATGATCACCTTCACCGCTTTAGTTAACAAATTTAAATAAACACCTATTCTAATCACCATATCATGGTCTGGCTATTCCTTTTTGCACACCTTCATCTCTACTTATCAGAACAAAAATGTTGCCTCATGGAGCATTGCTGAGATACTGGGTAGGACACGGAACATCCCAGAGCTAATGTGATGCCTAACATACAATGGTCACATACACACACACTCTTAATGACATATAACATGTACATATCTCCTTTGAAGGCCAATAGCAGAGGACCACAACTATTTCACACATACATGTTGAATGCAAGGTCCAACGCAGCATATGGCACACAACTATGACACCATCACTCAATAAGGGGAAAACAAGCCTCATACATGAGGCAGTCAATGTGCTTTGGCATCACTAACAGGAATGTCTGACAAGACCCTTGACAGCAGTTAGTCCAACTGCATCCAATATTTGCAAGGAATATCTGTGACTAGAGTTCCATAGAAGCAGAACATAGACAGCACAAGTGCCACACATATGACATGCATTGCGCACATGACATTCCATGCACATGTCAGCCCATTTCCTAACTCCTGACACACCCATGCACCTGGTCACAACCCACCTGTCGGAAGAGGACCCTGGAATACTAAGATCTGTACCCTGATAATACCTCCTCTACACACACAGATCAATATTAGCTAACCAGTGTGCTACACCCTTTACTAAGGTATGGCATTGTCATATAACATCTGACTGCATGGACGTCAGGTCAATTTATACACTGTCTTCTAGTTTCAAAGCCCTGTTAGCACATGTAGATTTCTTCCCCTTGTGAAAATGTCTGTTGGCCCTTAGAATGCAAGTCTCACCTACAGGACTGGTGAGAAACAGATGCAGCCCACACCTGTGATCACCTCCATGCAGACCACCCATTTAAAAAGGCACTGCCCCTGATGATGCCTGGAACAGCATAGGAGTTGCCATTATGTCAAATACACCGTCAACCATTGATACTAATTAAGCCATGTAACACAGCCCTTGGGTTCATTTGTCACCTTCAAAAACACAGGACGTACACAGTTGACATGTCAACTGTCTAGTTCGTCCTCCAAACAGTCTCAGTCAGACCACTGATTATGTAATTTGTCCAGTAGCTGGCTCCTGAATCACCTTGCATTCTGTCAGCCCGACTGGCAAGTGTCTGTGCGTCACACTAAAGTATCCCTGTGTCTACATATGTACCACACTTGCGTTACCAAACCTGCCATTCATCAGGGGGCATTGGGCATGGGCTTCTTCCATGCATACCCAAATACATTGTAGAGCATCATCTGCCTTTTGACTGTACCATTTGAGTTACTTCCTCTTTGAAATGCAAAATTCATGGCCCATCCGTTGTCTGGGTTGCATATATGCATGAATGACAAAGTGTGACAGTGTCCCAGGGTCATAGGCAGGGATTGGGTACGGGGCTTTCAGCACAACCAGCAACCTCTGATAATGTACATGAATAATACACAAATGTCAGAACCGTGACAGTTCACACACAGCATCACAGTGCGCTCAACATAGTGATGGGCCGTGTGTGGTGAATAGCTGCAAGAATAAACAGCACAGAGGCTATGATGTTCCCAGATGCAGTGGGAAGTGCAGAGGCCAACCTGTGTACAAATGTTGTAATGACACCTGCCAGAATATGACAATTGAGACATTATCTCACTCAGCACACCAAGGTTGCCCTGTTGACTGTCTCATTACATGTCTTTAGTGACAGGGTGGGACCATCCACATGTTGGTTCACATGTCCACATCTACTTTACTCGCATTGATCCACAAAGGACACTCAGTAGTTACAAGAATAGCTGCCACTGACTCATGATGAGTCCTGATCCGAACTGTGACAAATTACACCCCAAACAATCTACAGGATCATCATTGGACCACACACATGAACAAGACACTTATGTGCAATTGATCACTGGAAATATGTGGACACGTGCTGTCTTGTATGCTGGTCCACCACAGCCACTTGATAGTTGGGGCTTACTTCTATGGCCTCAACTGTGGTGTCATCATACATATGAGATTGACCCTTGTCTGTCTGTGCAAACAACATGGTACCCACTTCTTCAATGCATGTGTATGACTCACTGTGAGATTCATCAACTAGTGCCTGGGAAGCTCTTACCAATACTCTAGGACATAGGATGTAGAAAATGTGGACCATTGACATGAACATGCGTCTGCCATCCATCTGGTGCATGCTATGTCACATGTGGTGTCTACGTGACCCTAAAACTTGGAAGTATACTTTACGGGTGTTGTTACATGTATGACTAACACATGCCCTTGCTCATTCCAATTTTGACTTGCATCTTAGGATTGGACACATGGACGACACATTCATACAACCATATGTACAATAATGCTTCATGTGATATACACACACACTTGGTCAACCAATAAATTAGTTGTCAAAGCACACACTTTGAGCCAAAGGCATTTAGGTATTGTACATATGTGCGTCACATTGCTATCCTCTCCTTATGACAAACATGCACAATTTGTGCCACACATATATGTAGGCCACACTTATGACCATCTATGACGTCAGACAACTGTAAACATACTGTGAAGGGTGTAGTGGATGATGTCCTGCTGCAGTATGATGTCACACATGTGAACATACACCATCAACACCATACTGTCTTCAATTCTGATGTGTTCCAAATGTAAAATAACCAAAAAACAAGTAAAAATGCCCCAAACCAGTTAATGCACTGTAATTTTGACGTCCCTAGCGGTGTGCGTCATTTTTTGTTTACCAAAACTGTATTTGCGTCATTTTTTTTGACGCACAGGAGTGAAATTTAGCCCGCATCCAGATAATTGTACAGTCCAGTTATCATTATGTGGATGCGGGTTAATATTCACGTCTGTGCATAAAAAAAAAATGACGCAAATACAGTTTTATGCAACAAAATATGACGCATAACGCAAAAAAGGCAGGACTTTTCATACAGGAAGTGATGTAATAGGATATCCTGTTTACAGATCATGTACTGTGGGTGTACTTTCACTTTCACTTTGCAGTCTATGATCCTTCTAGACTGTGTGGCTGTGTAGAGAGTGTTGTCCAGAGATTTTGTGCTGTATTTGTCCTGTGTGCTATCTGTAAAGTCCTTTTGTGAAATAAATATTGTTTGTGTATACTGTAGTACTGTGTTTTGTCTACATTTGTCCATTTATCTTGTGTATTTCTTGTTTGTGGGAGTCTGTTGTGGGTAGTGTTAGTTTGGGTATAGTTGGGCTCTTTTAGTGTTTAGGTTTACTTTTTTTCTGTCTTTTTACCCCTACTTTCACCCATTTCCCGTTTCTATTTCTTTTACCCCTATTCCTTCTCTTCAACTATAAGTATGTCTTGTAGGCCACGTCTTGGCAGGATGGGGGAAGAGGAGTTGGGGGGCTTCATCTGGCTGGTGACACATTTCTTGCCACTCATGATCCAGGCAGGGGGCAGGGTCATACAGGGGTACCCGACAGAGGCGCGCAGAATCCGGTGGGGAAAGGTGCTGCATCACCTGCAGCGTATGTATGCCAGCCAGAGGAGTGACCACCAGCTGAAGCACCGGTGGGCTGACCTCATCACCAGGGAGCAGGATCTCTTGGACCACCTCGGAATCATGATTGGTGGCACTGTTGGTGAGTACGACTATTGTTAATGTGCACGATTAAATGCTCTGTAGTGACATCAGGGGATTAGTGCAATGTCTGCCAGCTAACTTGCTGACTGTGTGTAATGCTGGGGAAATATAAGGGGATCATTGATGCACTATGGCAAGGATCACAATTGCTAGCTGTCAGGTAGCACGTGCTCAGCAAACTTACAGGTAACTTTACCATGAAGGAAATTGGTACGGCCTTTTTGTCAGCACAGCTAACAAAATAGGAGCCAATCATGTCTATATAGGGTATTGTTGACAGAGAAGTACAGATGTACCAACATTTAGGCCAACTATGTTGACGCAATTGCTAGACTGACTTTAGAATCACTACATGATGCTGAAAATGAGTGCTGCCTTCACGTCAATTGATAATAGCAAAGTGGCTCAAACATTGGTCTCATGTTAGTCTGGTGAGTGTGGAAGGAAAGCGTTCACAGAAGTACTATGAATGTGTGGGATTATTGTGTTTCTTGATCTTTTTGGATACATGTCAGTTCATGATTTGAAAACATCGTGAAAAGGTGTAAGGTGCCCTCAGCTAACATCTTAAGATGTTTGTTGGAATTAGTTGAGCCACAATCCAAATATGGATGGCAGTCCAAGTGTATGCACATGGCTTCACATCTCCATGGTTGGTGCAAATCACCATAGCTGGGCCACATCAATTGACTATACTGTAACAACAGGATGGCTTACAGGAGTCCCTGCCCCTCCCTCTGTACATTGGGCCTATGTGCAATAAATGTGTCATGGCCACAAGGCATGTTTGACTGGTAATGCAGTCCTCAAGTAACCAGGCGTTGGATGTTTCTCTTGGATGCACATGATGAGACAATTACACTCCATATTTTTTAGTGCTCTCCAATTATGGGGCAAGTTTGCAACCACATGATAGTTCTGGCCAATGTATGTGTGCAGATATGTGTGTAACTGTCACAGGAGACCCATGCTATGTACAAGTTGGCTGTGAAATATCAGATGTAGTACCATCATGTCTGAATGGCTGCCATGTCCTTATTCAGCCTACACATTGTAGATGATAATGAAATTGTTGCACTGTGCACAGATTTTGAACACATTTCTTCCTTCCATACCTTACAGGTGGACTGGCACCCTACACTGTAGGAGATGTGGCGACATTTGAGGACCCTGACCACTCCAGTAAGTGTTGATATGTCTGTTATGTGTTGTGTTTGCTGGTTATGGACTCGTGTGAGCTGGACGCATAGCAAGGTGTGATGCGTTGGGAAGTTTTTCACTTGTTCCATGAGTGGGAATGCAGTTCTCCCATGTTTTGAGTTAGCCAATGCGTATCCAATGGTATCATGTAGGGATTGTAGGACATCCCTGTAGGCCCCACTGTGAGTACAGGGGATAGTCATGTGTCTGACACTTGTATCACCAAGAGTCGCAATGGAAGTCTTCCCCTATTTAGTCAGCCTGTCAGACCCACATTCTCTAGGACTGGTGGAGCTAATAGCTTCCCAATAGACATCTGCTTCACTATTTACCTACGTAAGTTTGAACCAGTAGGTAGAACCTCCTAGCAGCATGTACTTCCACATGTAGTGCATCAAGTCTGTGGAACCTGAGTGCAATGGCCTAGGTGTGCATGCAATTCATGATCATGGGTGTTCTAGCAACTCTGTGTCTGATGTAAATCAGGCCTCACTGGAAGTATATGTTGTGTACTAAGTTCTGCATTTCCTGACATGTCTGACCCTATGAGTGCTCCAGGGTTTGCTGACTCCAAATTGTAGATAGACCTTACCTGTGGTGTGTCTATAGAGACAAACATGTGTGGAGTTGCCTATACACTCCTCGGTGTACATGTTGTTGGCAATTTATAGTTGTGTATCCACCGCCCCCCCTCAAACACAGCCATGGTTTTGTGAATGGGGTACCTAGTATTGATGCTACCAGTATGTTACACATACCTGTGAATAAGTGACGGTTTGGTTGCATAGTAGTATACACACTCAGGTTTGGCACTTGGTACCATACTGGAAAGTCCAGTTACAACTTGCAGACCATGTGGCTTTAGTTTTGCTTTCCGTACACTGACATTTGTAGCCCAGCTCTTGGTGGAGGATATGCAGCATGATTCTTAGATGTTAACTGTCAGAACTCAGATTGCAAGTCAAAGCCAGTTGTTACCCATCTTGTGGGTTATGGATGTGCTTTGTGTGATGTCACCTTTGTTGTCTGGCCTGCCATATACTTCCTCAGGGACATTCAATGCTCTGTATCGTGATATGAGCTGTTACAAGTACAGTGGATGTAATGTCTGATTAACTTGCTGTGCCGTTTCACACAATGCAGTTACTAATGTAGCATATCTGCATTTGTCTTCACAGCAGCTAACATGACTCCAGACCAGGTCAGTGAATTTCAGCGTCGGGCCATGCGATACCAGCACATCCTGCTGGTGGAGTCAGGGTTCCGGAGGATGGCCCGGCGATATCGCCATGAACGTGCCTCCGGGGCATGGCGAGCCTTCCCACAGGGTGGGCCTACTTTGCCCACCACAGCCACCACAGAAACAACCACCAATCAGAGCCAGGTGGCCCCACCCACAGCTGCCTCTGTTGATCCAACATCTGCTGGACTTCCTGGCCCCAGCATTGCCACTGGTGCAGGACAGCCCACACAGACCTCCTCCACCGGTACCCAGACTGCCACTGCTCCAGCTGTTGACCCTGCAGCCTTCAATAGACTTGAACACAAGATGGACAAAGTGCTGCGCAAGGTGAGCCACCTGAGCCGGGACGTGCAGCACATTAAACGGTGGGTCAAGGATATAAAGAGGACCCTCCGGAGGGCCAACCTCTAGACAGTTGAATTGATGGACATGATACCCTCCCCTCCCTCCTCTTTCCTTGTTCTTATAGTTAGTGGGCTTAGGGGGCTTAGTGTTAGGTTAGTATAGGCTGTTAGTTTAGTGTTAGTGGGTGGGGAGTAGGGGGTAGGGGGTCCTGCTTTTTTCTTTTTTAACTTATTACATGTGTGGGTGGGTGGGTGGTGGGCTATGTTGGTGTTCTTGTGTGTAAAAAAAAAAAATACAAAAAAAAGAAAAAATATATATATATATACCCAAAAAATATATATTTGTTTAGGATAGTATAGTATGTGTTTAGGTTAGTATGTGTTGTCCTCAATGTGTCCCATCTCATAAGGGGGGTGGGGGGTAGATGTTTAGAACGTTTTGTTACATGTGATTAGTAAGTGTACCTTAGGTTAGTTAGGGAAAGTTGTGGGTAATGAGTAGTCAGGGTAGATTAGGGTAGGTAAGATTTTTCCTTCAGTTTCCTCATCTATGGTTAGCTTTTAATAAATATTTGGTTACCCCTTAATAGTATGTGTTGAATGGTACTTGATCGTAGGTTTGAATTCAGTGTACATCTATTTTGTACTATAACATCTGTGTCCAATGCTACAAACAAATCCCAACTGAGCTGTACGATTGGCAGCTAACCCAGAGCTACCTTGCAAAGTGTCTACCCTGTGTTGCAACCACCAATCACAGTTAATATGGTTCCCAATGTGTTTCTGTTGATAAGTGTGTTTTCAAAGGCACTAACAATGCTTCCAGACTTGATACAGTTTTAGGTCTGACTGCAGTGTGATGATCATGCACACCCTTATAAGATGAGTTCTCATTGGCAATCTTGTATTCTTGTCTTCATGACCCTCATACATCATTAGTGACACAGTTCAGCATGATTACATACTTGTATGTTAACTCAGACACCTTCATTTGTGCAGTTTTTTTTTTGTATTTACTTAGATTAGTGTGGCATGTTTATTGTGTTATTTCTGCATGTTGACAACATTTAGCGGGCACTATTTGATGACTTAGTTATACCCTGAGGAAGCATTCTTCTGTCCTACACAGCATGGTGGTGTATGGTTTCTCACTTCATCAGATTATTCCCTCAGGATGGGCAGAGTATGATGTAATCATGGTCATTGTGCAGATTTCTCCAACTACATAATATCTGGACAGTTGTATTGACAAGCTACGTTATTTGACAGTAGGCACATTTCAGTTATCTCGCTCGATCTCGCGTTTACCGGACAGCTCACCACTACGCTACTACTCGGTCATTTTATAGGCTTATCAGGGCCTTCTCATATCTTCGATTTCATGCAAGCCTTTTACACACGCACCTGCAACTGCCTGGCGCAGCCATACCTATTTCAGTTCTTTACCATTTACTCAGCCTTGATAAAGTCACTTGTGTGACGAAACACGTGTTGGCTGTATCTCCATGATGACTTAATGCTTTCTAAGCACCTACGAATAAAGACACCATCTGCAAACAGGATTTGAGACTCGTTTCAACTTTATACTTCCCTCAACTCTCGGAACCACACCAGGAATATCTTTTTCTGCCTTACTGTTGGACATTACTCTCTGTGTGCTGTGGCCAATGTTTTCCCACATTTCAGTTATCTACTGCACAGTTGATATGTCACATTACCCAGAGACAGATTTGTTGTGTAAGTGCTATTTATTGAAAAGTGCTGTAGTGCTATATGTACATTGTCCATGATTGTGAGTCCATTATAGTGATATCTTCCATTGTGATCCAACACAAGGGTTTACCTAAATGCTTTTGTCATGCTGGGGTTGCTGTTTCAGACAGTGCAGAGGGACAGACTTAGCCAATGAGTAGGAGAGAGACAATCACTGGGCTGGGTGACAAGATATACAGTGGTTAGCAGAACAGTGCTTGAGTACAGTTGTTGTAAGACTGTCATGTTTCAAAACGCAGGACTTTGGTAATAATTGGCCATGTGTCAGGGACTAGTGCTTCCGGGTACTTTTCCTTGTGAATGTGATCTATTCCATGTCTTCTTCTTCTGATGTGTGTGTTGCCTGCTTTGTCCTTGTTGTTGTTGGTTGTGAAGGGGCAACACACACCTCAGTGTTAGAAGACGTGGAGTCAGACATCCCGGTCGCTGCTCCCTGTGAAGGTCTTAAGGGCAGTACTGCTGCAAGGAGGGCCTGCTGGTTCTTGAGAATAGCAGCCACATCACGATGGTAGGCAGCCAGGTCGGCCCTGAGGGGTTCAATGTTGCATTCGTGCACACGTTGACACGATTGCTGTTGTAGGTGTTGGGTCAACTGTATTACAGCTGTGCTGATTTCCTTCTGGGTTTTTTGCAGTTCCTGCAAGATAGATGTTAGGGCTTGCATAGCTGCTGCCTGATCTGCAAATGACATCATGCACGAACGCACCCCCTCAAGGCTGGCTGCCATATTTTGCATCCCCACCAGCACCTCCTTGGCCAGCTCCCGCTGTACTCCAACTACATTTTTCTCAAAGCTGGTGCCAATGTTGTCTGAGTCCTCAGCTGTATTGGAGCTGGCAGGTCTTACAATTGGGGTGGTGGGTGGTTCCTCTGCGATGGCTGCTTGTTCTGTGCTCCTCCTTGTGACAGAAGGTGGGGTCTGGAGGGTTTCAAGGACCTTTTGGATAGTGTGCTGGGGAATATTTATCAGCTCGTTGTGAGAAAGTAGCCTCTTTCTAGCCTTGTTACCCCCACTTTTGGCCTGTTTGTGAGTGTATGTCAGGGTGTTTTCACTGTCTCACTGGGATCCTGCTAGCCAGGGCCCAGTGCTCATAGTGAAAACCCTATGTTTTCAGTATGTTTGTTATGTGTCACTGGGACCCTGCTAGTCAGGACCCCAGTGCTCATAAGTTTGTGGCCTATATGTATGTGTTCCCTGTGTGGTGCCTAACTGTCTCACTGAGGCTCTGCTAACCAGAACCTCAGTGGTTATGCTCTCTCTGTACAAATTGTCACTAACAGGCTAGTGACCAATTTCACCAATTTACATTGGCATACTGGAACACCCTTATAAATCCCTAGTATATGATACTGGGGTACCCAGGGTATTGGGGTTCCAGGAGATCCCTATGGGCTGCAGCATTTCTTTTGCCACCCATAGGGAGCTCTGACAATTCTTACACAGGCCTGCCACTGCAGCCTGAGTGAAATAACGTCCACGTTATTTCACAGCCATTTTACACTGCACTTAAGTAACTTATAAGTCACTTATATGTCTAACCTTTACCTGGTAAAGGTTAGGTGCAAAGTTACTTAGTGTGAGGGCACCCTGGCACTAGCCAAGGTGCCCCCACATTGTTCAGGGCCAATTCCCCGGACTTTGTGAGTGCGGGGACACCATTACACGCGTGCACTACATATAGGTCACTACCTATATGTAGCTTCACAATGGTAACTCTGAATATGGCCATGTAACATGTCTATAATCATGGAATTGCCCCCTCTATGCCATCCTGGCATAGTTGGCACAATCCCATGATCCCAGTGGTCTGTAGCACAGACCCTGGTACTGCCAAACTGCCTTTCCTGGGGTTTCACTGCAGCTGCTGCTGCTGCCAACCCCTCAGACAGGTTTCTGCCCCCCTGGGGTCAAGCCAGGCTTGTCCCAGGATGGCAGAACAAAGGACTTCCTCTGAGAGAGGGTGTTACACCCTCTCCCTTTGGAAAATGGTGTGAAGGCAGGGGAGGAGTAGCCTCCCCCAGCCTCTGGAAATGCTTTCATGGGCACTTTTGTTGCCCATTTCTGCATAAGCCAGTCTACACCGGTTCAGGGACCCCTTAGCCCTGCTCTGGCGTGAAACTGGACAAAGGAAATGGGAGTGACCACTCCCCTGACCTGCACCTCCCCTGGGAGGTGTCCAGAACTCCTCCAGTGTGCTCCAGACCTCTGCCATCTTGGAAACAGAGGTGCTGCTGGCACACTGGACTGCTCTGAGTGGCCAGTGCCACCAGGTGACGTCAGAGACTCCTTCTGATAGGCTCCTTCAGGTGTTGCTAGCCTATCCTCTCTCCTAAGTAGCCAAACCCTCTTTTCTGGCTATTTAGGGTCTCTGTCTCTGGGGAAACTTTAGATAACGAATGCAAGAGCTCATCCGAGTTCCTCTGCATCTCTCTCTTCACCTTCTGCCAAGGAATCGACTGCTGACCGCGCTGGAAGCCTGCAAACCTGCAACATAGTAGCAAAGACGACTAATGCAACTCTGTAACGCTGATCCTGCCGCCTTCTCGACTGTTTTCCTGGTGGTGCATGCTGTGGGGGTAGTCTGCCTCCTCTCTGCACTAGAAGCTCCAAAGAAATCTCCCGTGGGTCGACGGAATCTTCCCCCTGCAACCGCAGGCACCAAAAAGCTGCATTACCGGTCCCTTGGGTCTCCTCTCAGCACGACGAGCGAGGTCCCTCGAATCCAGCAACTCTGTCCAAGTGACTCCCACATTCCAGTGACTCTTCAGTCCAAGTTTGGTGGAGGTAAGTCCTTGCCTCACCTCGCTAGACTGCATTGCTGGGAACCGTGACTTTTGCAGCTACTCCGGCCCCTGTGCACTTCCGGCGGAAATCCTTTGTGCACAGCCAAGCCTGGGTCCACGGCACTCTAACCTGCATTGCACGACTTTCTAAGTTTGTCTCCGGCGACGTGGGACTCCTTTGTGTAACTTCGGGTGAGCACCGTTTCACGCATCCTCGTAGTGCCTGTTTCTGGCACTTCTCCGGGTGCTACCTGCTGCTAAGAGGGCTCCTTGTCTTGCTCGACGTCCCTTCTACCTCCTGGTCCAATTTGCGACCTCCTGGTCCCTCCTGGGCCACAGCAGCATCCAAAAACGCTAACCGCACGATTTGCAGCTAGCAAGGCTTGTTGCCGTACTTTCGGTGGGAAAATACTTCTGCACGACTCTCCACGGCAAGAGAGATCCGTCCACCAAAGGGGAAGTCTCTAGCCCTTTTCGTTCCTGCAGAAACCTCAGCTTCTTCTGTCCAGTAGAAGCTTCTTTGCACCCACAGCTGGCATTTCCTGGGCATCTGCCCATCTCCGACTTGCTTGTGACTTTTGGACTTGGTCCCCTTGTTCCACAGGTACCCAAGATTGGAAATCCATCGTTGTTGCATTGTTGGTTTGTGTCTTTCCTGCATTATTCCTCTATCACAACTTCTATGTCCTTGGGGGAACTTTAGTGCACTTTGCACTCACTTTTCAGGGTCTTGGGGAGGGTTATTTTTCTAACTCTCACTATTTTCTAATAGTCCCAGCGACCCTCTACAAGGTCACATAGGTTTGGGGTCCATTCGTGGTTTGCATTCCACTTTTGGAGTATATGGTTTGTGTTGCCCCTATCCCTATGTGTCCCCATTGCATCCTATTGTAACTATACATTGTTTGCACTGTTTTCTAAGACTATACTGCATATTTTTGTATTGTGTACATATATCTTGTGTATATTTCCTATCCTCTCCCTGAGGGTACACTCTGAGATACTTTGGCATATTGTCATAAAAATAAAGTACCTTTATTTTTAGTATAACTGTGTATTGTGTTTTCTTATGATATTGTGCATATGACACTAGGTGGTACTGTAGTAGCTTCACACGTCTCCTAGTTCAGCCTAAGCTGCTCTGCTAAGCTACCATTATCTATCAGCCTAAGCTGCTAGACACCCTATACACCAATAAGGGATAACTGGGCCTGGTGCAAGGTGCAAGTACCCCTTGGTACTCACTACAAGCCAGTCCAGCCTCCTACACTCGTCATCCATGTCATCAGGGAAATCTGGGACAGGCATATCGGCAGGAGATCCATCTTCCTCTGCAATGAAACAGGGTACAATTAGTGTGTCTGTGTTGTGGCAATTTTGATGTGACATGCCTGCCTTTTGATGAATTCACTTTGTGATCTTGTTTTTTGTTAATATCTGCAGTCCTTCAGATGGGCATTGTTTCAGGCCTATGGCCCACCTGTGTGTCACCTGTATGTTATTGAGTTATTAGACTTGTCAGCCTCATCGCCTCTAGGTGTTGATTTTAGCCAAATAGAGAATTGCCACCTTCTTGTCCTACTCGACCCTCCGTGTACATCCATTCTCATGGCGAGACTTTTCACTGGCTGTGGGTGTTCTGATGGCACACTTAACAATCTGGACCTGCCCCAATCCCTGATCGTTCACATCGACTTAAATGTAATTGACATGTGGCATATCCTATGCATGGCAATATTATGATCTGATATGGATGTTGACATTGTTAATGGGTCCTGCTGATGTTGGGTAATGTGTGTTACATTGTATTGCCCTGATAGTCGTATCAGTGTCCTATTTCCTCCTCTGACTGTGCAGGTGTATTTCAGTGACCAGTTACATGTGTCCCCTCCTCAATGCTGTTGTCTGAGCAGTATGACATTTGGGATGTTGCCTTGTTACCAAGGCACAGGATGGACCCTGACATATGCAGCATGGGTGTGTCCTTGGTGCTGTGTCGCTCCTATTGTTGTTTACTTTGGCTGATGTTTGTGACAACTATGGGCATTGACATTTGAGTGTACTGGGGACTTTGTCTTGTTTATGGGGATTGTTGCAGATGTCATCCTCACCCCCTAATTTAGATGTGTATGATCCATGGGGAGGTTACTGCCATTGGCTACTTGAGCTGCACACAGAGCAGAGGTGGTAGTGGCAACTGTTGTCGCAGTTACATTGCAGTTGTCGGTTTGGCTAGGGGATTGCTAATAGGGCCCTAGTTAATGTAGGAGGTATGTTGGCTGACGAGTGCCAGGATGTAAGTTTGACGTAGTGGCCTTCCCTCCTGTCGTGGCTTTCCCTTTGCTCCATCGTTGGCATGACAGCATGCCCCCATGGGACTGTTGTTGGTGTAGTGTAATGGTGTGCCCCAGCTTCTGTCTGTGCAGGCCATGCCCCAATGCCATGCCCCTTTACCCATGCCACTCCATGTATATGTTGACTTCCAGGCATTTTGTGGTCGGTATCCCCCACCGCTTGCAGTTAACATTTGTGCATTTTAATCCCCCATGCGACTTACCCTGCATGTGCGTTGTCCCCTGGTAGTCTGCGCTGTCCTGTCCTTGAATCCCTGTGACGATCTCCTCAGGGATGACGGCTGCGACCATCTCCATCTCCTCCATGTGGTCCAGGGCCTCCTGGTGTGCTGGACTCCCACCTCCAGTCTGCAGTGCTGCCTTCCTGTTCCTGCCCATCTTTTCCTTGGTCCTGCGTTTGCAGTCATGCCAGCGTTTCTTGCACTCGATGACAGTTCTGCGTACTTCAGCCACACTGTTAATCTTGTCGAAAATTTGTTGCCATATAGCCTCTCTCCTACTGATTGGCAACTTTGATGTGACAAACAGTTGGTGCTGGTGTTCCGTCACCTCTTTAACCAGGATTTCCTGCTCCTCTGCACTAAAGCGACACTTTTTTTTCTTCTTAAAAGTGTCCTGGTTCTTGTGTGGGTCCTCCTGGCTGGTTCCTGGTCTGCTGTCATCTTCCTGGGGTCTGTAGTGGCGTCTGGGATCCATTTTGGCTCTCCTCTGGTGAAATGGCTGTGTTCGCTGTGTTTTTTTATGCTATTGCGGCGCATATCCGGTTTACGGTGTCGTAAATCGGGCCACAGTCATTTCCGCTGCGTTAACGTAGTTTTCCTTTACGACTTGACGCCGCAGTGTGCGTCAAAAATAATGACTCCCACCTGTTGTTTGCGCCGCCGTGCGTCAAAGTATAAATATGACGCCCACATGGTGCACCAAAATGGCGTTAGCCGGTGGTAATATTTTTGACGCAAAACTGCGCCGGCGCAGTTTTGCGTCAAAAAGTATAAATATGGGCCTAAGTTCTCTAGTCGTGGCCCTTCCCACAGGTACAGTTCTGATAGGGGAGGCTTTAACACAGTCCCTGACCCTGAGCAGGAAGGGTCTGGTGCTCCCCGCCTGGGCTGAGTAGCCTGTTCCGCCCAGCTGACTACCTGGATGGATTAAATCGGTCTATGCTGTGTGGCATGTGTGGAATCCTTTGCTGCACTCCAATGCCCACGCTTCAGGGGCCTCTCAAATTATAATCCTGAATTGAATTACTCTGACTTCCGGCAAGAGACTTAACTATTGCTGTGATCTGTCCAGATCCTGCCACGTGGCATATCTGACCATGCACCCCTTCTCCTCAACTGGGGGACCCAACCAGGTTCCCTTCATCCAATGTGGAATTTTAATCCCTGCTACCTGATGGATCAGAAATGTGCTGATTTTGTAGAGGACGAACTGAAGGTCTTCAAGATCAATTGCGGTTCGGTGTCTGCTGGCACCCAGTGGGCTGGCAAGCAAGCCTGCCCTAGGAGGACTTCTGAGAGGGGTATGTGCAGAGGAAGGAGTTGGACTGACTGGTGCGAGTGACGGCATTGGGGGCTCAGGTGGTTGCCTTGGAGGGGTGGGCCCATGGTCGGGACCCAGGAGATGCTGAGCATCAACTAGCATTGGCAAGATCCAAACTGTGCCAGAGCTCCCTGGAGAAGGCAGGGCAGTGCTGGAAAGCATTGGCCCAGCAGGTTTATGAATGCGGAGACAAGTTGAGCAAGCTGCTTTATTGGCTGGTGACCTAGAATGTCTCCAAAAGGATTGTACCGGCCATTCAAGACACATCTTGGGACTTCTGTGAGACTTTGCCTGATATTGCACCAGCATTTGCGGCATACTATCAGAACCTTTATGCAGTGGTCCCTGAGCCACCCCATGAGGTTGAGCCCCCATTTATTCAGGATATCCCCTTGCCTTGCATCCCCACCTCTCTTGATCAGGTACTCGATCAGCCCTTAATGGCAGAGGAGATAGGGCTGGCTCTCTTGGAGCTCCAGTCGGGCAAACCTCTGGCCCTGACGGGTTTCCCATTGAGCTCTTTGAATGCTATGGTGCCCATCTGATACCTCACCACTTGGCCCTATAAACTGAAGTGTTGAGGCATGGGTTCTTTCCTCCTGACCTGCATAGTGCTACAATTGTGGTTATTCTAAATGAGGGCTACTGTAAGGATCGGTGCTCTTCCTATAGACCGATTTCCCTCATTAATGCTTTTATCAAGATATGTCTGAAGATCCTCACTACTCGGTTTGGTCCGGTACTGCATCACCTCATCTACATGGACCAATATGGCTTCATGCCTGGCAGGAGTAACTGTCACTGCATAAGAAGGGTGCAAATGGCCCTCTTCCGGTCGACCCATTTAGGGGACGCTTTGGCACTCCTCCTCACTGACTTTCAGAAGGCGTTTGACCCAGTTTCCTGAGAGATTCTGGAGGTGGTAGTGCATTGAGCACAGTTTGGGGCCCCCTTCCGCAGAGTTGTGGGACTCCTATTGAAGTCACCTACTGCTCATGTCTGCGTAAATGGTGTCCTTTCCCACCCATCCCAACCCACAGAGGCACCCACCAGGGATGTCCATTATCACCCCCTATAGTTTGACCTTTCAATCACAATCCTGTAGTGCCTGCTTAGATGCAGCATAAAGGTTCAGGGATGGCGATGGGAGGGAGGTGTCAAAGACAGCATCACCTTATTTGACGATTATGTTATGCTTTTCCTCTGTCGACGGGCCCCAGATGCCATGCGATCCTACGTCCATATGAGGATTCCTCTAGATTGCAGATTAATATGTCTACGTTGCTGCTGGTGCTTGTTGCAGATGATGTTGCTGGTCACACCTTGTGCCCTGCGATACCGGTACGAAAACTCTCCTTTGAATATCTTAGCATCTACATCTCTTGTCTCCCGCACCTGGCATTGTCCCTCAACCTTTGACCCCTCACATCTACCCTGGACATCTACCCTGGACAGGAATTTGCAAAAATAGAGTCACTTACCACGTAACCCGCTGGGCCATATTGTCCTAATTAAAATGATATACCTCACTCGCTATCTATGTTTCAGCAAACTTCCCCATCATATCACTCGGACGTGGTTCTACTCCCTTACCTTGAAGATGACAACCTTTTTTTGTGCAGAGGGAATGACAGAGTGGCCTTCTCTTCAGCAAGGAAATACCCATATGACAGGCAGCTTGGCACGGCTGCTCTGCATGGCTACTACCTTTCTGCACATCTGGTCCCGATCAATGAGTGGTTCACTGGGGGTTGGGAGGATCCTGCATACTGCCTTACACTTCATCTTGTGGTCCTTGATGGTCTTCTTGGTATGCTCTATGGCAGCCCGGTGTCCCCTTCTGTTTCCTCCTGTACCAAAGTGATGTTGCTTTGCTGGATGGCAGCCTTATGTTACATTCTCTAGGACTGTTGCCTCACTGGAATGAGACCACTGTGGAAGAGTACGTGGCTCTGACAGGTGTTGAGTACTCAGGCATTCATCCAGTGGGATCGAATAGGGATTACTTGCCTAGAGGATGGTTTCCAGGGGAAGGGTGACATTACTATTCTTTCAGTACCTGTGTGAACAGTATTGCCTCTCCAACATGCAGTTCTTCTACTACCTTAGGTTCCGTCATTCCTCTTTGCCCATATCTCTGCAGATGCCCAGATGTCTAAAAACAGTCCTGTAGATGCTAAATTGTTGATGGGAAGACTGGGAAAAAGAGCAATCTCCACAATCTACCTCTCCCTCTTAATTAATGCCCCAGACCGCTTCCCCGTACTGAGGCATAGATGGGAGAGTTGGGTGGGTAAGTTAGATGATGATGATGACTGGAGGGAGGTGTAGTGAATCCATATTCACCTTTATTGGGAGTCAGGAGATTAGTGTAGCCCTTTGGATTGCAGGCCTGTGCCCCATCACCTAGTGACTTGTAACCTACTTAGCCTGCTCTGTTTTAGTGTTTTATTATTTCTTTTAAGATGGCTGCCATTGTTTATAGTTATAAAAATGTTTTGAATTGCGTTATCAGTACCACTCTGTCCTTTTCTCACTTGCATGTGACAGGAACATAATGTACACTTGTTGGGGCTTGTTTACTTAATTGCCTCCACAAGTCTGCCTCCTTATCAATTGTTTGGGAACTTACCTTTTATCAGGGGTCCTACATGATCTGTTTAAATACATCTCATTCAGACAAGGTTATCAGTGCAGATTCCTTCCAGAGGCCATCTACACTGCACGTCACTTTCCTGCAGAAATTAGCTGTTGGGTCACCACGGAGTCTGACCTAGAGACCTCATTCCAAGCTAACGAGGGTTGGGGGCGCATCTCATGGACATGGTACCAGCAGATTAGGTTTATCATACATTTGGTTTTTCATACCTAGCTCTCATTAGGTTAGAGATTAGGTTCTTCATACTAGGGATTTTACATTTCATGTATATTGCAAGATGATGTGGGTCTTTGTATTCACAACTCTTATCTTCACAATTATATTCTTTTATTGTTCATTATCCTAGTCATGCATTTTACTGTAGATTGCAGTATTTTCAATAAATATAATGAAAATTCTCCTGCATCTTCTTCATTACCTGTGTATGACTGAGACTTGTTACTAACATGAGAAAAGGCTAGCTTCCGTTCCACCACAACCTCCCTGAGATGTCGCAATCTAGAGTCCATGAGTAAGGCTGCCAGAAATCACCTTTTACTGTCTGGGTTTTTGGTGAGGTACTGCTTTTGAGCCAGAAGGGTTGGGCCAACAGAGTGACTCAGTCTGCTATAAACAAAAGTGCTGTCATCCCTAAACCAGCAGTCTCGCCTAGGAACAAGAGTCCAACTATGACAGAGGCTTGATTGGCGCCAAGAGAACTGGCAATGTCCTCACGACCTCAAATGGTACAGGTCAAATTTCTTCATGCAGCATATCTGACCCCCCCCAGAGGCAACAGTGAATGGGGACTACTGCTCAGGCCACATGTGCCAGATGTACTCCCCTTTCTGCTGATTCCATATGGTATGGTCTTGTCCGGCTTTATGAAATGTTTGGGGAGGGGAGAAATAGAAGATCTTAAGTGTACTGGACCGTCGTATTGATCTGGAAACTTGGATGGCCTTCCTGGTTCTCCTGGACTAAGCTGGTGGACCACAGGTCGAAAGGACCTTCATAGGCGTGGCTGAGTGGGACTTCGCCTGCACCTGGAGGCGGCCAGAGCCCCCCCCCTCGGTGGCGGTATGGCAAAAGGGCATGGATTGGTGTGCTCACCAAGTGAGCCAATTTATGAAGTGAAGGGCTGCCCCAGAAACATACTAAGATATGGGGAGGTTGGTGGGCATGCCATGGACTATTAACAAAATGCTGCTTGTGTTTTTAGACATTGGTGACTTATGTTATGAATCAACATGTGCTGTGACAATGTTCCCTGAGTGTTGGTGGATGCTACTGCTGAATATTAAATTTAATACAATGTGGTTATTAAAAAAAGTGACAGTTTTTAAACATGAACTTAAAAATATTTTCAACCCATTCCCCATGACAAAAATCCCATTAGTAAACTAAGAGGCAAGTCAGTTGTCGTGCATCCTATATGTGGCCTACATTCTTAAAGGGAGCAGCTAGTGGCTAGCCAAACTTAGACCCACATCCAGAACCCATGCCAGGAACCTTAAAATCATTGACAGCAAACTGGACATAACCACACAAGTTAACGCTGTCACTGCACCCTGGTTCCATACCTCGGGGATGATGAGAAATATCTTCAAATGGTTACCAAGCCGCACAGAAAAAACTGCCACTCATGCCCTAGTCACCAACCAATTGTACTATGAGAAAACCTTCTACACTGAGATCACCTAGCAGCTTACTAGAAGTCTACAAACAATCCAGAATTCGGGAGCCAGACTCAACCTTAATCTCTCACACAGAAACTCACATCACACCACGCTTCAGGGAACTACATTGACTCCCAATATACTGTAATGCTATCTGTATTTAACCACCGACTCCATCTTGACCACTGACTCCATTCTGTGTGAAGCTAAGCTTCAAATGCCGTCACACCGGTGGTGCAGGTATTTTTTCATGCACAATGTGTTTAAACTTTTCTCATCAGGGAAGGGAACATAATGTGGAGGATGCAATGATGATAAGAATGCACAACGATGAGAAATGAGAATGTTTATTGCAGAGAAGGGTACAGCTCCGTCTTGGATAGACACCTTGGTTCCTGGCCAATCTCTTGCCTGTTTTTTCAACACTGACCCAGTACGGCCAGCACTTGAATTTCACAACTTACTCGATGGGAGGGGGGGTTCTAGAACCGTCCTCTTAAGTTTGTTTAAGGTAAATGAGGTGGGGAAGCTTGATATTGAGGTAGAAGGAACTCATTTCTGAGGGTAGACGCACTGATCAGGATAATCCAGTTGGCGAAGGTCTCTCCTGTCTCAGCTGTCACGTGTTTCACAGCTTGACGATGGCAGACAAGGATGATGTTGGATTCAGTCCCCATGGTGATGCACTTCTAATTCTTAATATCTAGCTTTATTTTGTGCATGCATAAATATACCTAGTCACTGCATATATATTCATTGTTGATGTATTGCATTTTCTCTGATTATTATTATCCAGTTGCTGTGATTATCTTAGTAGCTGCATGTATGTTGCTGCATTCAAATTAAGTGCTCACGTTATTATTTTTTCAGCCTTGTATTTTAAACATGGGAAGTGCCTTAATAAATTCATTACTCAGACTAAGAGTCCTGCAATCTTCGCATTCTTTACTTTCATTCCCTCTCAGTCTGAAGCAAAGCAGAACATGTACAAACGCTTTCAATTCAAACTCTTCACACACACATACAAGGCACTATAGAACTCAGGCTTCACCTACCGGAACAGTTGTATCATCTTCCACCAACCACTCAGACACCTCTGTGGGATTCCTACTCCCACACATACACAGAAACAGATCAGGACAGGTGTTTCCTTACATCACTCCTAAAGCCTGGAACAACTTCCCACTACATCACATCAGAGCCTCTTCCTCTCTTCTTGAATTCTGCAAGAAGCTGAAGATCTGGCTTTCCAATTAACAAACCTACCATAGGCAGGGCTAGGCATACACACCTGCTCTGAGCCAGGATAACCTGGCTGGTGATCGTGCACTTTACAACTACACATAACATAACATGTTAGTCTATTTAAATCAAACACAAGAGACATATTTGTATAACAGACATCCCAAACTCATCTATTTCAAAGAGCTCTTATGTGCAGTAATGAGACAAAAGGAAGAAATAAAATATTTGCCTAGAATCACACAGTTTGTTTATGTGGTGAATTCTGGATAAATCTTGGAGTTTCACGTTTTACATTGTGACATTCAGCCACTAGGTAGGTACCTTCTTTCCTCTTGTGTTTTTATATCAAAGGCCAATGCTTTTTCTTTAATTACTGGGTATTAAGTTAGAGCATGGTTGGTAGGCAGCAGCTACACAAAAGCTCGCCTCATTTTGGGCATGTGTGTCCAAGAGGACCTCGACCTGAGCCAGAGCCAAGTGTCTGACACAAGTCTGGCTTGACCTTACAGTGGCTCACCCACCTCTAATTTCGTGTAAGCTGTAAAGTTGCTCGGACTGGAAGAGACCAAGACAATGGAAGTTCACCCAAATTACTGCAAATGTGTTAAACCCTTTGACCAGATTGATAGAAATTGTGAAAATCAGCCAAAGTTTATTTGGACCGATGACTTTAAGATGGACAAGAGCCAGCCCTCATGGGGCATTCAGAAAGCTTCTGCCTGTTGCTTACCATTGGCTTTATGGTTTGTAACTCACCTTTTTTGGCTTTCTATTTACTGGTTTTATTTGTTTTAGGCTGTCCAGGTTCAGTTTGTCCCTCCCAAGAAACACAGCCTTTTTGCACTACTTCTCCTTGTTTTGTTCCACAAGTGCTCCTTTCTGTAATGAGGCCTGTAAATTTTGTTCTTAACTTGTCACATTTGCTGCTGTGCATTTAAAGACAGAGGTCAAATGACAGGCTCTGTCTTTCAGGAAGTTTGGTGTTTACTTTTATTTCTCTGACTTCAAAGTGAGAGGATTTATGTGACAATCTTGCTGGACACTGGGGGTAAAGGAAATGTTTTTCTGAACTGTGCACATATTTCAAAATATATAAAAATTAGCAAAGTAACAATGAAGGACATTTTTGTTAATTCTGAAGTGTGTTGGATTCAAATATTTTAATATGACCAAAACCAATCAATACACTAGGTGATGCCATTTCCACACATAATTGTTTGTGCATTGTAGTTAGTAAAATGGTAAGTCTGTGCAAATGCAATGATTATTTCAATTGAAAATTTGTTGTCTGTAATAGCAGTGTACTACCACACCATGCATGCTCCACTCTACACCACTCCACTCTGCACCACACTACTGCACTTTACTCTGCACCAATCTACTTTACACCATGCCTCTGCATTCTCTTCTACTCTGCACCACTCCACTCTACTCTATGCCAGTGCACTCAACTGTACATCACTGCACTCTACACCACTCCAGTCTAGGCCACTCCACTCTACTCTACTCTGCACAACTCAACTCTACAGCACTCTGTAACACTGCACTCTATGGCAATGCACTCTACTCTGTAGCACTCTACTCTACGCCCCTGCACTCTGACAATCCACTATGCGCCACTCTAATCTTCTCTGCACCACTGCATTCTCTACACCACTTTTACATCATTTCTCTATACTGCATCACTCCACGCCACTTCACTCAACTCCGAAACAATGTACTCTAAACTACTGCACTCTACTTTGCAATGCTGTAGTCTACACCACTGCTCTCTGTGTCACTGCACTCTATACCAGTACACTACATGCCACTCTACACTACTGCATTCTATTACACTCTAATCTGCAACACAGCACTCTCCACTACTGAACTGTATGCAACTCTACCCTGCACTACTGCACTGTGTTTTGATTGTAGTACACTGGGATCCTGCTAACCAAGACCCCAGTGTTGGTGTTCTCTTCCCTAAATTTAGTTGGTTAACAACTTTTGCACCCCACAATTGGCATACTGGTGTACCCATTTAAGTCCCTAGTATATGGTACTTAGGTACCCAGGGCATTGGTATACCAGGGGTCCCCCACGGTCTGCTAAATATATTATGTCATCCATGGGAGCCCATGCAGACTGTTACTACAGGCTTGTCATTGCAGCCTGTTTGAAATGGTACATGCACCTTTCATCCCAGATACAAGGTTTCCCTTATATCATGGTCACTGCAGTCTGACCCTATAAGTCACCCCTAAGGTAGGTCCTTCAGCCCAAGGGCAGGGTGCATGACTCTAAGTGTAAGGATGCCCTGCAAGATCAGAGGCACCCCTGCAAACCCCAGATCGTATTCTCTGGGCTTTGCAAGCATGGGGAAGCCATCTTAAGGTATGTAGTGGACATTGGGCAACACGAGATGTCCAATTACATAATGGCTTCACCGAACCTAGTCATGTTTGGCATCAAACATGTTGGAATCATGCAACTACACTGATTCCTATGTTAGTTGCATGATACCATGTACTGTGGGGGCTGCCAAGGGGATTTCCCCATATCTGCCTGTTGTTTTGCTTCACTAATGACCGAGCTGAAACACTCATGCACTGACAAACATCTCTGGAATGTGCTTCTTAGTCCAAAGAAGACATTTAATTATTATTTTACTACGCAAGGTTCCTAAAAGGAGAGTAGCATGCTGAAAGCACACTTTCAAAACTCGTCACAGCAATGAAATGAAAGAATGTACAAATGATTCTCCACTGCAATATACACAGCACATATATGTATCTATACTATAATGCAAAGCAAATAATGAATTAAAAAATATGCATCACCATGAGAAAAGGGCATCACTGCTTCATCTCTCTCCTATTCAGCATCAGATTGCCAGATCCCAGAATCGATCGAGGAGAGAGAGATTAATTATACACCTGGGAATGATGGCACACTCCAGCGTCCTGGATGCGCCTGAGATCTGCAAACAGTCTTTGTCCCCGGTCCATCTGGTCTCAGCCTCTTATAATTTGAACAAACAAAAGAGAAAAAGTCTAGAACCTCCCTCTCCCTGCAGAAGTTTATTTATTCAAAAAATGCTGATTGCTTTAGGCCTGCTTTGAAAATAACACGTCGCGACTTGGCCACAATCCCGAGGTGCCAATTCAAAATGAGTCCGATCCCTGCCGTTTGAGTACATACTTATCATCCTAAGCCCTTGGTGGGAAAAAACACGAAGAATAAAAACATGAGCACAGTACAACGTGGAAAACTACTTGCCGCTTTTAACGTGGCAGTGGCTAATGCTAAAATAAAGACAATAGTCAAAATGAATCTGGTGGTCACTAATGTGATGGTGTAGTGCTGGGCTAAGTGCAACGTGGAGTCAGTGGTCAAAACTCACATATCATTACACCTGTGCAGCCTTGCAGGGTCTGCGTGCAAGCCAATGCTGCCGTCGACCCTAGACACTGTTCTAGAATTTCCTGTAGAGGAGAGGTGTTACTATCTCTCCTTTAGAAATAGGTGCCTCTGGGCTAGGCTGGGAGTACTCGAGAGCGCCACCAGACTGCTTTGAAGGGCATATTTGGTGCCCTCCTTGCATAAACTGGTCACCACAGTGCAGGAGCCTCACAAAGGACAGGGGAGTGACAACTCCTCTGTCCTGCTCTTTCCCTAGGGAGTTGCCCGGAGCTCTGCCAGGTGGTCACTTGATTCTCCCATCTTGGAAATAAGATGAGAAGAGGCCCCTGGGAGCATCTGACTGGTCAGTCCACCAGATTAGCATCCCTGACCCCCCTCCGATATGTGGGTCACTGCAGAAGCTGCACAACCCCCTTCCTAGGTTATTTAAGGGCTCCCCTAGGGGTGGGACCCTAGATTTGTCTGCAAGAGCAAGATCCATCTGCAACTCTTTTCTACAAGACATCTCTGCAACCTTGAACAGGAACGGCTGCTGGACTTCACCGGGAACCAAGACAACACTGCAAATGGTAGGAGGACTCCTACTGCAACGTTGTCCCCATGCATTGCAAGGACCCTACAACCTCCATGGCCGTACATTCATCAGAGTCACAAGGACTCTGCGTGCACTTAGGACAGCAAGAAGGTATATCTCTTGGTGTGAAGGAAGGTCTGCAACACAGGTGGTGGTTCTGTGGCTCTCCAGAGGTCTGACCTGTCTTCTTTGCAGCTGAGATGTCTGTGGTCCCTCGGAGCTGCATGGCTGGAACCCCTGTGCACCGCGTCTGTTTGCCGTTGCCAAGGCTTGTTGGCTCTTATGTCCATAGACCTTCTAACGCCAAGAATCCGTAGCCTCCAGTATCACACCACTCCAAGAATGACATCCTCCCTGCAACAGGATCATCCATCTATGTGGTGCTGCTGAGGACTCTCTGTGACTTCCTGTGCCAGTGGGTCTTGCTGGGGTCTCCAACGATTCCTTCTGGCTCGCCTGCTTTCTGAGGGATGGCCTCGACCTACCTACAAAGATTGAGTCCCTTGGACCTTGCTGGTCCCCAAATCCTCCAATACTCAGTGAAAAGCTTTATTGCATTTGCATAT
Source organism: Pleurodeles waltl (assembly GCF_031143425.1). Classification (NCBI taxonomy): domain Eukaryota; kingdom Metazoa; phylum Chordata; class Amphibia; order Caudata; family Salamandridae; genus Pleurodeles; species Pleurodeles waltl. The sequence goes on from NC_090439.1 coordinate 974,251,194, forward strand.
GTTTGTTGGTGGTTCTGCTGACCACTGACCCCGCTGCAATCCGACAATCGGCATGGGGAAGCTCGTTGTCTACTCCTGGGATCTGCCTGCATCAACTGGACACCACAGCTGCACTTCCACAACAACCGTTGCTCATGAAAGCATCTCCACACCTGGGTTCCACCGACCTGGTCCACAGGTCACAACAGCTTCTGGACAACCAAGGTCTCCATTGACTTCAATGGGAGGTTCCAAAACAACTTCACCCCTATGCACCTCGGCTCCCTGATGTAGGTACTCTGCATCTATGGATTTCCACGGGTGGGGGGCACTCTTGAACCTCCCTTGTCCTAATAGGTTTCCTCTGGGTCCTCTGGGAAGGGTCCTAGAACACAAATTTTTTAACCGCGACTTCCCCATGTTATTCGATGGACACTGACCCGGGATTACAACTCTGCACACGGGTGCCTTGGGAATTCTAGCTACTTACCTTTGGTGTTTTAGTGCTTCCCCAGTCCTAATGGTCCCAGTGTGATAGTCTGTAATGATATTTGTGTTTTGACCACTGACTCCACGTTGCACTTAGTCCAGCAACACACCGTCACATTAGTAACCACCAGCCTATTGACTTTATTTTAGCATTAGCCACTGCCACGTTAAAAGCTGCAAGTATTTTTCCATGCCCATGTTATACAATGTGCTTTTTGCTCATGTTTTTATTCTGTGTGTCTACGTGTTCTTTCTCACCAAGGGCTTAGACTGATAAGAATGTACTAGGATGATGTTTATGATATGGCAGGGAACGGTTTTGTTTTGAGAGAGGGCACCTTGGGATCTTGGCCAATTGCGACATGTTCCTTTCAAAACTAACCTGAAGTAGCCAGCATTTCTGAGGAGAGGAGGGTATTTCTAGAAATCTCCTCTCTGGTTTGTTTAAGGTATATAAGAGACCCAGGCTTGACAGTGGGGCGATTCAGAGACTTTAGTCAGGATTGAGACGTCAAAATGCCTGACATCCCATGAGGGTAGATCTCTCTTTCTTTTCAACAGCTGATCTTGGAGTCTTCAGCTTAAAGCTATTGAAACAAAGATTAAGAAGGAGCTGTGCCCCACGGTGATGAATATTTACTTATTATTTGCTTTACATTGTGTATGAATATATATATATATATATATATATGTACACATATATATATATATATATATATATATATATATATATATATATATATATATATATATATATATATATATATATATATATAGGTATCTGTGCCTTTGCATGTATATATTTGCTGTTTATAGTCTGAAGATGCTTTGTACGTGTTCTCACTTCATTGTTGCGCACATTTTAAAGGTGCACTTTCAGTTCTACTGACCTTCCATCACGAGCATTGCAGAGTGATTTATTAAATGTCTTCTTTAGACTAAAAGGTGCATTACAGAGATTCTTTTAAGTGCGTGTGTATTTTGGCTCAGCCAGCAGTAGAGCAAAACATAGGCCCTCATTATGAACATGGCGGTAAACAACGTCGCCTGCCGGGCGACGGTGAAAAGAAGACCGCCATTGGCGGTGAACAGAAACCCACCATATAATGATGGGAAAAACAGAAACCGCCCAAAACTCTGCTATCACCAGCCACTGCCAGGGCCCTTGTCGGCAGAAAGGCTGCACATCTCACCCAGCCACCACCAAGCAGACAAATCCCCGCCCTCCAAATAATGACACACAAATCACTGCGGCGGACAGTGGATGTCGGACGACCATTGGCGGTACAGAACGCCACAGCCAGCAATGGGACCCAACAGCAAGAAATGCCTACATTGGCAAGTTTGAAACCCACACACCTGACATACATCCACAACACTATAAAACACTCACATATACACCCCACAATCCTTTGCATTGCCAATAGGAGAAGCCAGACTGACAACACTACAAGCAGACGCTGAATGCAACAACACACAACTCACACACTCAACCACACAACAGCACCCTCACCAATATCCACACAACACACCACCCACAACACACACCATGGCACCCCCTAAGCACCCAAGCTTCACAGAGAATTAAGAACAATGGTGGGCGAAATACTCAAGGTCGAGCCACAAATCATCGGGGCACAGGTCCAGCACACACCTTTCACCAGGAAGATGGAGTTATGGCAGACGATTGTCAACAAGGTCAACGCAATGGAAAACCATCCACACATGAGGGACGACATCCGCAAGAGATGGAATGACCTCCGCGGGAAGCTGAGGTCCATGGCATCCAGGCACAACATTGTAGTGCAGAAGACTGGGGGTGGACCCCCACCTACAACACCTGACTACACCGACTGGGAGGAAAAGGTACTGACCATCCTGCACCCTGAGGGCCTCACTGGACTCACTGGAGGAATGGACTCGGGTAAGTCATCTACAACTACCCCATATCCACCACACCTGTAATGCATGCACCACCCCACCCCTCCAACTACCATCAGGTAGTTGGAGGGGTGGGGTAGTCGCTCCTCTTCCTTAGAAGGATGTGGGGGAGCAAAGAAGGTGGGCAAGGGGACAGTCTGTCCCAAATGAAATGGGCTCACCATCTTTGGGAGGAAAGAAACACAGGTGCAAAGCACTAGTTTCTGAGGAAATATTGTGAGATATCAGGATAATAAGGCCTGCAGCTCATTCACCCTCCGGGCATATGTTATGGCCACGAGAAAGACTGTTTTGATAGTGAGCAGCCTCAGGGGACAGTTATGAGGAGGTTCAAACAGAGCACACATCACAAATGTAAGGACCAGGTTCAGGTCCCACTGAGGCATAATCAAGGGTGAGGGTGGAATCATATGTACAAGCCCTTTCAGAAACCTATTTAGAATAGGGGACTTAACAAAGATGGTTTGTCAGACAGCCGCAAAAATTGTATAGAGCAGACAATTATCCCTTAAGAGGGTCCAGAGCAGAGCCCTGCTGGGCAAGGTACAGAATAAAAAGAACATCAGACAGAGAAGCAGAAAGAGGATCTCTAAACTTCTCTGTACAATATTTTACACATTTTTGCCAACGGCAGGCGTATACCATTTTGGTGGAGGGACGTCTTGCTGCCGGAAGAACATTACAGACTTCAGGAGGAAGGTCAAAGGCTGTCAACTGTTGCTGCTCAATCTCCATGCATGAAGGTGTACAGTTGACAGGTTTGGGTGATGAACTCTTCCCTGCTGCTTCAACAGAAGATCCTCCTAAAGGGGTAGCCTGATCGGAGGATCGATGTTCATTTTCAGAAGCTCAGGATACCAGATGCTCTTTGTCTAGTGGGCGGCCACAAGGACTACTTGGGCCCGGTCATTCTTGATCTTATTGAGAACTCTAGGCAGAAGTGGTATGGGCAGAAAGGCATTCAGGAAGCCTTAACTCCATTCACAATAAAAAGCGCTGGCAAGCGATTGCTGCCTTGGAAACTCCAATGCATAATACTGCTGACATTGTGTGTTCCTTTTGGAGGCACACATAGTTCTAACCAAGGCTCTCCCCACTGCTGAAAGAGTCCTTGTGCCACCTCCCAATGGAGATGCCACTCATGATCCGCTAGGCATTGACGACTGAGTTTGTCTGCCCTGGTGTTCAGAATCCTGCCAGGTACTGAACTACCAGGATTATACCCAGTTTTTCCAGCCATGTCCAGAGAGGCAGGGCCTCTTGAAAAAGGATCCAAGACCCCACCCCACCCTGCTTGTTGCAGTACCGCATGGCATTGGTGTTGTCCGTCAACACCTGCACTAACTTCCCCTTTACAGAGGAAAGAAATGCTTTCAATGCTAGCTGGATTGCCCAGAGCTCCAAGCAGGTTGATGTGGAGTCCTAATTCCACTGGAGACCAGAGTCCTCTGATCTCCACCTCTACTAGATGGCTGCCCCATCCCAAAAGTGACACATCGGTCACTACTGAGAGATCTGTTTTGGGAAGGGAGAGGAGTCTGCCTTTGACCCAATCGTGGTTCATAATCCACAAACCGCAGGTCTTTTGCAGTTCCCCACAAGATCTGTACCCTGTCTGAGAGATTTCCCTGATGCTATGCCCACTGGAACTTCAAGTTGCACTGCAGAGCCCGCAAATGTCATCTGGCATGATTCACCAGCAGGATGCAGGAGGCCATGAGGACCAGCAGCCTCAGAGTCAGTCCCACTGAAACCCAGGCTAGAAGCTGAAACATCAGTATCATAACCTGAATATACTGGACTTGTTGCTCGGGAGGATAAGCCCGAAACTACACTGTGCCCAGAACAGCTCCAATGAAAGGGAGAGCCTGAGAGGGAGTCAGGTGTGACTGCATGCTTATAGTGAACCCCAGCAAATGCAGGAGGTTTGCTGTAGTCTGGTGGTGGGAGACCCTCTAGGTCTGAAGGCACTGTCCCCAGGTCCTCGCATAGCTTGGGGAGCTTGCACAGGACAGTGTCTGGCGTAGAGCTGGTGTGGTGGTATGCCCTTTCCGGGGCACACAAAAGAGGCAAAAGACAGACCGTCACCGAGAGGCTCAAGGAGTGGGCCATAGCCCAAGAGTCCTTAAAACGCTCCAGCGCAGAGTCGAAGGGCATGTCCATAAGGTTTGCCTGGACATGCCCTGAAACGCCAGGTGCTCTTAGTCAGGCGCCAGGCACCTCAAGGCCACTGTCGCAAAATCACTTTGTCCATCGTGTCAGTCATATCCAAGCCACACCTAATGGTGATCTTTGCTGCATCTCTCCTGTCTTTCACTACTTGGAAGAGGATGGGCCTGGCCTCCTCTGGGACCTGTGGCAGCACTTGCGCAACCATATCCCATAAGGTGTGTGAGGAACAGCCCAATAAGCATGATGTGTTCACCGACCTCAATGCCAGCCTGGTAGAAGAACACATCTTTTTCCCAAGTTGATCCAATCTCTTGGATTCCCTTTCCAGGGAAGAGCAATGTGAACTTGAGATTTGGACTACGAAGCTCTCAGCAGTGGGGTGTTAGCTGAGGAAATTAAGGTTGCCTTGTGCAGGGCGATGGTGGCGGACAATTGTCCTGTTTACAGGAGCTCTTGTGCTGGGCTTGGACCAGGTTCCCAGCAGGAAATTGTCAGAGGAGGCCTCTTTTTGCATGGTTAGCCCCCCACCTTTTGACTGATGTTGATGTGTCCTAGGAGTTGTATTGACCAGGGCCCCTGCTAACCAGGTTCTCTGGGCAGGAGCTTTTTCCCTAAATCCGTTGTGATGCTTGGCAGAATTTGATACACTCTTAAATATCACTGTAACGGCCAGATGTATTAAAGGATTTTGCATTTGCAAACAGTGCGAATCGGTAAATTCCACCGTTTGCGAATGTAAAATCGCCTTTCACAATGTATGAAAGGCATTCACAGTGCAATGTTAAGGAATCGCGAAATCCAAATTCCAATGCAATGCATCAATAAGTCGCAAACTGCGATTATTCGCAGAATGGGTTTTTGCACATGCAATTTACCATGAATTTAAATCAGGTGGTAAGCAGGTGCAACCTATATAAAGAGGCCCAGAATGACTCAGCCTCTTTTCCACAATGGCTGCACTCTACATCATGGCTAGGAGGATGAGGATCCTGGCAGATTTGAGGAGAGGGAGGAGGAGGCAGGAGCGCATTACTCTTTTTGACCAGACAGAGGAGCTATATGATAAGTACAGGTTAAACTCAGCCATGATACTTGACCTGATAGCTGATCTACAACCCCTACTGCAGCGAAACACACACAGGACCAATAGCATACCCACCCATGTGCAGGTATTATCCTCGCTGCACCTATTAGACTTGGAGCTATCAAGGGGTCATAGCAGCAGCTGGAAGTATCTCGCAGAGTGCGCTTTCACGATTCTTCAATGCATTCCTCAATGCCATGCTTAGCAAAATCCATCTGCACATAAGATTCCCCAACACCCCAAAGGATTTGCAACAAACCAAATACAATTTCTACCAGATTGCCTAATTCCCATGTCATTGGCTGCATTGATGGGCACATGTAGCTATCTGTCCACCATCTGCCACAGAGTATGTTTATCGGAACAGAAAGAGTACACATTTCATGAACATACAAGTCATAAGCAATGCCTCTAACGTTATAACGGATCTTGTGGCCAGATACCCAGGTAGCACACATGACTCCTACATCTTCAGGCACAGTGCAATACACACAAGACTACTTGCTGGGGAGTTTGGCGAAGGATACCTACTTGGTAATGTAATAGTTGACAATTTCGCCTGGATGTATATGTGATGTCACAGATAATTACTCCTTTTACTCTCCTGTCATTCTAGGAGACAGTGCCTATGCAGTGTGGTCCTTCCTACTAACACCCTAGCTGAATCCTGCCACAACAGGCGAAAGGAGGTACAATGTAGCACACAGGACGACATGCAGCATTGTAGAGGACCGTTGGCCTGCTGAAGAGCCGTTTCTGATGCCGGCACAAGAGTGGTAGTGCACTGCAATACAGCCCCGAAAACACCTGCAAATTTGTGTCTACATGTGCTATGTTGCACAACATCGCAACAACGAGGGGCATACCAGTAGAATCCACAGAGCCTGACTCCGATGAGGATGACGATCCCTTGCCACCCCTTCAGGCAGCAGACAGAACCAGTGCAGCAGAGGGCAGACAAAGACATGCTGAGATCACTGACAACTATTTCAGATGTAAGAAATGACAACACAGCGTCAACTTTTATGTATTGCTGTAGGTAGCATCTTTAATGCCTTGACTTCAGCTAATATATGTGTGATTAGGAAATAGGTAAGCACTATACACAAACAGGTCCTAGTTACAGTGTCACACTATTAGCATCATAGTATCACTGCACTGCTACATGATATGCAAGTCACCTGTACCTCTCAACATTACTTTCTACGTCCACGCACTCCACTTGAGTGCTCAGCGGTCTCGGTGGCACCTCCTGTTGCAGGCTCCGAGACAGTACTGTGTCTGGTACTGCGACGCCTAGGATCCATCACAGGGTCTGTGAGACTGCTGAAGCTAGAGAGCTCCTCACTATCCCCACCACCCAGTTCGCTGTTTGTAGCCCTCCGTGCTGTCTGCATTGTCTCCAAAACATTGGTGATTTGCACCAATCCTTGTGCAACGTCCCGACTGCAATGTGCCATCTTCACTTGCATGCCCAGAACACGTTGTGACACCAAAGCAGTTGTGGTAGTGAGCCAAATGACAGATCTGCAGAACCCATCCAACCTGTCCATCAATTGGTGATGGCGCCTACGGTGGCTGACATACTCCTGGTGCATCACAGTGCAGAATTCCCTAATGGCATCTCCTTTGCGTGTTCTGCTGCTGTTTGCTGTCCTTTATGCAGCTTGCACATGTTGTCATTGAGAGACTCCAACTGTTTGTGCATTGATCCCATGTTGTCATTGTGAGACTCAAACTGCCTGTGCATTGCTCCCATCTTATGATCGATTGACACCAACTGCCTGTGCATTGACCTCAGGTGTTTACATTGCAGGCACTGCACTTTCAGCATGGAAGCCTCAAGGACACCAAAGAGTGATGGGCCCTCACCTTCCTCTGTGCACTGTCTGCCTTCTTCCCGACGCCTCCTGAGGGGAGTGGAGTGATGCTGGGGCAGGGACTGCTGTCTGTGGGTGCTTCTAGCCTCTGGGGTGGTGTGTGTACTTCATCCGGCATTTCATCTGAGTCCAGGTTATACTCAGGGAGGAGTAGCACTCTTGCCCTGCATCTAGTTGGTGCGTGTATGAAGGACTCACTGGTGTTTGAGTCGGACTGTGGCTGACTTTCGCAATCCCCCACATTTCCACCTTCTGCTGCGTTAGGGCCCGGAACATTTGCGACAACAATGCACAGCATGTCATTTCTGGATATGTACTCTTGCAGTTGCGTAATAGGATTAAATTTACCCTGGCATGGTTTCTCTGAAAATCTTTTGTATCGTGTATCTATTTGGTTTTACACTATCTTGCTATTTATATGGCATTTTACAGGTGTGGACTACCACCCCATAATGCATTGTTGTGTTGTATGTAAAATGTGTCATGGACTACTTATCACACTGCATAGTGCCATAGCTATGTTCTAAGGGGCATTTGTACATGCACCTCTGGGGAAACACATCATTACTGCCCTTACCTTTGCTGGTGCTGGGTGTGCCTGAGGTGTCAATGTCAGTGACACCACTGACAGCTTCAGGAAGCAGTGTTGACTCCACCATGTCTTCCATTGGTGTAGAAGGTGTATGGGTGGGAGGTCTTCCTCCAGTGCTCCTTGCCTCCTTCAGCCTGATTGCTACCCTCTCTTTGGCACGTGAACCCAAGTCATACCAGCGCATGCGTATCTCCGCGATGGGCCACTGCGCAACACCCACTGTACATATTTTGGTCTGGATGTCTCACCACATTTCTCTCTTCTCACTTTTCGGCACCTGTAGTGAGGTTTTTCTAAATAACTTGTCATGGTTCCAGACCACCTCCTCTGTGAGCAACTCCAATTCCTGCTCATTGAATTTAAGTTTGCGCTTCCTCTCTCCTTTCTCCTTCACATTCCCATCAGTAGCCATTGTTTTGTTTAGTCCTGGCTCACTTTCAAGACTGCCTCCCTGGTGCTTGACTGGGTCTCTGCCCTGCTCCTGTGGCTGGGGCTTCTGGAAACAGCATGCACTGACTCACTTCCTGTTTGTGATGTCATCAGGCTGTTCCAGATTGCCGGTATCGCAATTTGCGAATTGCAAATACCGATTCGCAATTTTTGCGAAATCGCTATTAACGAATCGCAATTTTCATACATACCATTTTGCATTTCTTAAATAGCAATTTCTTAAAATTTGCTATTTAAGAAATGCAAACCAGGAGCGTGATACATCTGGCCCTAAGTCCCTAGTAAATGGGTACACCTGTACCCAGGGCATGGGATATTAGGAGTAGGCCACTGAGGGCAGCAGCATTGATTGTGTCACCCTATAGAGCCCTGCCTCTAGATGCACCCAGCACTGCCATTGCAGGCTGAGTGTTCTGGGGCATACATAAAAAAACAAATTTAACATGGCACACTCCTGTGTGTCCTGTCCACCCTACACTGTTATGTCACCCCTCTAACAGGCCTTCGAGCTCTATGGCAGAGTGCATGATACTATATGTGAGGGCATAGGTTTGTGAGCAATATGCCCCCACTGTGTCCTTGCCAACCCTGGGACATACTGAGTGAACAGAGCTATTTTACATGCATGTGCTGGACACTGGTCAAACACAAGTTCCCCAGCTACATGATGGCCACTCTGCACCCTGGGTTGTTTGGTATCAAACAACTCAGGATGATAAATCCAAACATACCAGTATAATGTACCCAGGGGGTCACCTTAGGGGTGCACCCTCCAAAAGCTAACATATCTAGCATGGTTGCTGACTGGTTCCATCCAGCATGCCACCTCCAGACAGCCAATATACAAACCTTGGGGGAAATCCCGGTTCCTCTGGCTTGTAAGACAATGCCCCTCCTGGGTGGAGGAGCTAACACTCCCTCCCTCAGGAATGTACATTTCCCCAGCAGTGAGCTTCAAAGGGCTACTGCCATTGAAACTCGAGCCCCCAGGCCTGCTGCTAGCAGATTACTTCCCCCTTTGCCAACGCCCACTTTTGGTAGGAGCAAGGGCGGGAAACCATATAAAGGGTAGGAGAAGGGGTCTCACTGAGCATGCACCACCCCTAGGGGCTTGCAGACGAAGTTGACTCTCCATTTTATTTTCCTCCATGTTGGATGGCAGGAAAATAGCCAATGAGGTTTAGGGCAGTGACCCTTCCCACAGGAAGTGGTACCTGTAGCGGGTGTAGCCACCCATGGGTAAGTGTCCAATTAGACACTACCAGGATCTCCCTAAAAAGCCCACTAAATTCCGTATTTAGTGGGCTCCCCTATACCAAGAAATCAGATTCATCAGGAAAAACAGAAGACAGTGCCAAAGAACCCATCAGCACGAGAACAGAGGATCTGCACCAGAAGAGGCTCCAAGACCCCTGCTTGCTGCACAAGAGTCTCGACCATCGCCGCTGCGGAGGAGCTGACCACTGGACCGACCTCAAAAAACCCAGAAGACCTCCAGGCTTCGCAAATAGCCCGAGATCTCCCTCATGAGTGGAGGCACCACTCAAGAACCACAAGAAACCTCCACAGAACCAGCCACCTGGTGAGTGTCACTTCATCGACTGGCCGATATCTCTTCAACTGGAAGTCGCAGCTGAACCTGACAACATACCAACGGACAGCCCGGATGAGATCTACAAGTGTGCCAACTTTGGTGGCACTGTGCCCTCCTGTGGCCGAGTTGTGCCTATACCCCAGGTACTGGTCAGTGCACATCGGACTACAACAAAAACAGCTCTCCCAGAGCTGCAACTGGACCAGGAGAAAGCCCCAGTCGAGGGACTTCAGGAACACCCCGGACCTCCCACTAGAGTACCTTCGTTGTCCTGCAAGGCCCCCAGAAGAAGACTTACCTCCAGCTCCAAAGGGTTCCCTTGCGCACAGCCTCCAAGACCTGCATCCTGCCGCCCAGAGCCCTGCATCGCAGAACCAGCTGTGTGCCACGGGTCCCTAACCCCTTGCAACCTCAACAGTCGAAAGGGACCCTGAAGCATCACCTTTAATTCTGCAAACCACCTCCTTTTTCAGGTGGCCCTTTTAAGTGGCCCTGTGCCTATGGCAAGAGACTTTCCAGCTCTGCTCCCGCAGGAACCGGGAGCCACCTGAGGCTCTCCATCTGCCACAGTGTGCCCAGCGTCCTCATCGACCATCCTGCAAAAGAAGAGACTGGTAACTCAACTGAGTGATTTCATATACATTTTTACAGGTGGCCTTCCATTGATTCCTATGTGCGTAATTACGCACAGAAAGACTAACTCTATTAAAACTTTGAAAAATCATGACTCAAAAAGCACTTAATGTATCTTAACCATTTTGGTCTTATAAATTAAGTAAGAATCTGAAGTATTTTTAGAAATTCTGGTCTCGGGTTATTCATTGAGTGTGTGTGGTACATGATTGATATTGTGAGTACAACCAATGCTTAGCACAGCTCCTGGATTAGCCTTACTGCACGACCAGCTAACTCAAAAATGTAAGCATTAGGTGATCGGATTTTTGCCTCTGGAAACCAACGTGTGGTTGCCTGAACCCCCTACATAGTGTGCCTAGTTTTGCACACTACATAGAAGGCGAGCCTCCTACAGACTTCGTTAAGTGTCTCACTGAAGGGCAAAAGGGGTTCAGAGTAGGATGAAGCAACTCTGTCAAGAAGTTAGTCTTGACAGCCACTGAGGGCAGTTCGAGGTCAAGGACGCACCACCATTGCATAGGAAGCTCCCTACTCTGTAGCCACAGTAGGGGGAGAGAGCATGCCAGGATCTGGAGATGCATCCAGTCCACTGGTCTCTCCTAGTTCCTCATACCAGTCCAATGATTGCTCTAACTGGTGCTCTAAAGGATCAAGTGACCCCTACCATTCTTCTCCCATGCCTGGCCATTGACAATATTGCTCTGGCAACAATCCTGCACCCATGGGTGCCATCGGAATTGGCGCCGGATCATCAGAAATCAGAATGGGACTAGAGCCATGAGCATCAGCGTTTGGATCAGTGCCAGAGAAGATCTTGTGGGTACCACCGGTGCCAATCCAGCTCCATAAGACCCCATCAGAGCTGAGGCCAAACCTGCCAATGTGGAACCTGATAGGGCCTTCTCTGACCCCCTGGGGCCCAAAGGCACTCTGGGGGGATCAGCCTGCTCAAAAATGTGGCACATGGCCTTATAGAAGCCTTTTATCTGAGCGGGGCTGCTCCGGCTCCTGGAAATGGAGGGAAGGGTGGAGTCATACCTGCCATCGATTCTGCGGAACCGTTCCTGAAACGCTGATGTTCCGAACTTGTCACGTCAGCCGACGGACAAGGTGAAGTCATAGTCCATTTAGACTTCTTCTTTTTGTCCCTCTTCCACGAGTGTCCCAAGGACCACAAGTGGGAGGAAGAGGACTTGGGGCTCCTGGAGCAGTCCTACAACCTTCTCCTTAACTGGGAACGCGACCTCAAAGGAGTTGTGCTTCATGGCGTTGACTGTTGTGCCGCAGGGAGCTTTAGTGACAATTTCCTCAAAGCCTTCGGCGCAATGGCTCAGCAGTCTGATCACAACTTCAAATCATGGTCGTGCTCGAGACACTATAGACAGACAAGGTCCATAACTGACATGGCGTGGTGACAGGCACCGCACAGCTTTCTGAATGACATCCTCGACACACTTTCAAAAATATTCGACAAAATGCTGAAAAAAAGCCTGTCAAAAAACAAAAGCAGGGTTTCTCTCGTCGGATCAGCTCTAACTGGCGCAGAAAGAAAAGAACTGGTGTTTGGGTGCCTGGGTGGCACCGATATAAGTGACTGCAACCTCACATCTGGCCCCAACGATGCCACATGGAAGGGATCAAAGCCACCTGATGGCGCGCTCAGGGGTGCTGCTCAAGCAAAAGTTTCCGGATCCAGTCTGACGCTTGGGGAAATTCAAACGTAAGGACTCTGTAGCTAGAAGTCTCTATCAGTGTTAGAAATTGAGTTTCTAGTTGGCACCCTGTCGAAGTAGGGACCCTCACTCTAGTAAGGGTAAGAAAGCCACACAGCTAAGATAACCCATGATCACCTCCTTGGTAGTTTGGTTCAAGCAGTCAAGCTTATCTCCGAGGCAGTGTACACACACAGACACACAGTAACAACAATACCACAAAAGTATTCCACACCCGTTTAGAAAAACAGCCAATATTTATCTGATGAAAACAAGACTAAAATGAAAAAAATCTAACACACACAAGTGAAGGTACAAATTTTCAATGATGAAATCTGAGAATAATGCTTAGAAACACAATAGCTCCAGCTGGGGCTATCATGGCATCCTGACAGAGTCATTCCCAACAAGCTGATGCCACTCGCGGAGGCTGGTCCCGGAGTCGCATGGACCTTAGGTACAGTACCTTGGAAGATGATGAGGAAACTAAGAGGTTGCATGGAGTCAGGGAGGTGAGGAGTCGCTGGAGCCAGTGAGGTGTTGGTTCCTTACTGCTTACGGGGCCGAAAGACATTGTTTTCTTACTCCTATGCAGGGGAGGTGAGGCATTGCTTCCTTATGGTTGCAGGGACGTGATACGGCATCGGTGGCGAGAGGTCGGTTCCTACGGGAAGGCGGGGTTGATTAATCCAGCACGTCAGGATGTGCGGTGTATTGATCACACCACGGTGCCACAGGTGCTGCAGCGGCGTCAGGTGTCACGGATGCCGGTGACATGTCACTCGGGACTCACACTGTGGAGGGACTTCAGAGGCGCTGCTGTGGCATCAGCCCAATTTTGTAGGTGGTGGTCGTTGCACTCATTGGGGACAATGGTGCCGATGCAGGCAGCGGTGCTCAGTCGGAGAGTGCCAAAGTTGCTCTGGAGTCAATGAGCTTAGTTTCTTCTTGGTTGCACTAGAGCTCACTTCCAATGGCCCAGGAACTGGATTTGGCACCACTTGGCAAGACAGGACTCTCAACAAGAGAGCACAGGACCTGGGAGGTGAAGTCTTTGATAGCCCTGAGACTTCTTAACGGGAGGCAAGCTCAGTTCAAGCCATTGGCGAACCCTGGAAAGCAGGATGTAGAAAGCAAAGTCCAGTCCTTTCACTCTCAGGACAGAAGCAACAAGCAGCAGGCCAGCACAACAAAGCAACAGGCAGAGTGGCAGTTCCTCCTACAGAATCCAGCTCTTCTTGCTGGCAGAATTTTCTCAGTCCAGAATTGTTCTAACTCTGCGGGCCAGAGGTCAGTACTTATACCCATTTCTGTTTTTGAAGTATACAAACTTCAAAGAGAAGTCTTTGTAGTGTACAAGACCCTGTCTTTCCCTGCCCTAACCCCAGACACCCTCCAAGGGGTTGGATACTACTTTGTGTAAGGACAGGCACTGCCCTATTCAGGTGCAAGTGTCAGCTCTTCCCACCACTCTAGCTCAGGAAGACCCATCCGGAAATGCAGGGCACACTTCAGTTCCCTTTGTGTGACTGTCTAGAGTGAATTCACAAACAGCCCAACTTTCCATCCTGACCAAGACGTGTATGCCACAGACAGGCAGGCAGAGACACAGAATGGTTAAGAAAGAAAATGTCCACTTTCTAAAAGTGCCATTTTTGAACCTACAATTAAAAAAACAATGTCACCAAAAGATGTATTTTTAAATTGTGAGTTCAGAAATCCCAAAGCCCATATCTCTATCTGCTCCCAATGGGAAATTACACTTAAAGAACAAATTACTTACCTTCGGTAATGCCTTATCTGTAAGAGACACAGTTGAAGATTCCTTACCTTAGAATTTCTCCAGGCATGAGTCTGGATCTGGAGGTGTTTCTTGAGCAGTACCACTGTGCGCCATTAGATGGCGTTGGTTGGCTTGGTGTCCAATGTCATGCACGACAGATATGACATTGCGGGACCTATATAGGCGCCACCCTGGTGCGCTGACATCAGTTTCTCTTCACAACCTTCCACGCCAGAAGCTTAGAGCCATGAAGAACACTGACCACTGGTGCATCAGAACTAAGGCCCTGAAAGGGATGTCGCTAGGAACGAGTTCACAGAACGCGGAGGATGCATGGGCCGGTAAGGAATCTGCAACTAGAATATGTCTAGTAGATAAGGCGTTACTTAAAGTAAGTAACTTGTTCCTCTAATAGAGACTTCTAGTTGCAGATTCCTTACCTTAGAATAGATACCCCAGCAATACCATCCCCGGAGGAGGGTCTGTAAACTAAGATCATACAAGGAAGTCCTGCAGGACTGAATGGGCAAAGTACCCTGTCCTTACAGGCCTGACTGTCCAGACAGTAGTGTTTGGTAAACGTGTGCAAGGATGCCCACGTTGCTGCCTGACAGATGTCCAGGACTGGACCACCTGCTAACGCAGTGGTTGCAGCTGTCACTCTGGTAGAATAAGTGTGCAAACCCTGCGGCGGTTGCTTTTTGACCAATGCATAGCACAGTTTAATGCGGAGAACAACCAATCTAGAGATGGTTCACTTCTGCACTGTCTGACCTTTCTTGGCACCCACATACCCAACAAAGAGTTGATCATCCACCCAGAACTCTTTGATATGATCAAAGTAGAATGGTAACACTTTTTTGTGGGTCCAGGCAGTGGAGTCTCTCCTCTTCCTTAGATGAATGAGGGGCGTGCGTAAAAAGTAGGCAATGTAATGGACTGGCCTACATGAAAGAAAGTGACCAGTTTTGGTAAAAAGGTAGCCCTGGTGTGAATCACCACTTTGTCAGGATAGATGGAAAGTTTGGGCGTCTTAGATGAAAACGTCTGCAGCTCACTTACCCTACGGGCAGATGTGAGGGGCAAAGGGAAGGCTTTCTTTAACGTTAGAAGCCTGAGAGGACAGTTATGAAGCATCTCAAAAGGAGCACACATTAAGAAAGTTAAGTACTAGATTCAAGTCCCACTGGGGCATTATGAATGGTGATGGAGGAAGCATATGAAAAGACCGTCAAGGAATCTACTGCCAACAGAAGATTTAAACAAAGAGGGTTGGTCAGGCAATCTCAGAAAGGCAGAGCTAGTAGACAAATAACCCTTAAGGGTGCTCAAGCAGAGCCCTGCTGGGCCAAAGAATTTATAAACAAAAGGACCTCAGAAAGAGGGGCAGAGAGGGGGTCAACAGAATTGTCTCTGCACCATGTTACAAATTTGTTCTATCAACAGATGTATGCCATTTTGGTGAAGGGACGGTTGGCGCCAAGCTAACATCACAGACTTCGGGTGGAAGGTCAAAAGATGTCAACTGCTGATGCTCAATCTCCACGCAAGAAGGTGGAGACTGGACAGGTTCAGGTGGAGAACCCTCCCCCTGATGCTGCAAGAGAAGATCCTGCCGAAGGGGCAGTCTGATCGGACGATCGATGGCCATGCTCAATAGCTCCGGGACCAGGCTCTTCATGCCCAGTGCGGTGCCACAAGGATCACTTGGGCCTGGTCGTTCTTGATTTTCTTGAGAACTCTGTCCAGAAGTGGTATGGGCGGAAAGTCATACAGGAGACCTAAGCTCTATTCAAGACAAAATGCATTGCCGAGCGAGTTCCGCCTTGGAAACTCCAATGCACAAAATTGCTGAATTTCTCTGCGGAGGCGAACAATTCTAACCAAGGCTCTCCCCTCTGCTGTAAGAGACCTTGCACCACCTCCGGATGGAGATGCCATTTATGATCAACCAGGCATTGACAGCTGAGTTCATCCACTCTGGTGTTCAAAGAGCCAGCCAGGTGTTGAACCACCAGGGAAATGCCCTGATGTTCCAGCCATGTCCAGATGTGCAGAGCCTCCTGACAGAGTCCACAACCCCACCCCGCCCTGCTTGTTGCAGTACACATGGCGGTGGTGTTATCTGTGAATATAGGAGGCTGGCTCAGTATATGGTGTACACCTATAGGTGAGGCACTGTGTACTGAGTACTGAGTCCAGGCAACCCTTAGTGATAGTGTAGGAGAGCCTAGAAAACCAGAGTTCTCAGAGGGGTAACTGTGGAGAGCAGCTAAGGCTTATGCAGGAGGGTGTAAAGCAGTTGCAATTACCTCACAGGTCAGTCAGTGATGTACACACAGGAAAGAACTCCACCAGTGTTAGAAAAATATTCTATATCTATTGTAACATGCACACAAGAACTCACTTTGGTATAACTCCTAACTGGAAATATGATCATACAAAAATATACTTAGAAAAAGGTATGTAGAGGCATATAATAACATGTACTTTACTAAGTAAATGGTATGCGAGAATCACTCCAAACCCAAACTACCACCCAAGGCCCCATAGGAATTGAGATGCACAGGAACACCCAAGGTAAGTAAGTAGGATTCCCCAGGAGCCCATGTGCAGAGGTGTAACCCTGGGTCAGTGTTCATAGGATAACACAGGAAGTTGCGGTTGGAGTTTGAGTTCTAGGACCTTTCCCACAGATCCCGGAGGAAACCCAGTGAAACATGGGAGGTTGGGTAGTGCCCCAACCCGTGGATACCCAGAATAATGGAGTACCTACACCAAGGAGCCCAGGTGCATAGGGGAGGGAAAAAGTCATGTCAGAAACTCCTGTTGAAGTCAATGGGTACCTCGGTTGTCCAGCTGCTTTTGTGACCCATGGACCCAGTCGGTGGAAACCCAGGCAAGGATTCCTGAAGAAAAGCATATAAGAAAAGAGGAGACAGAGTCCAAACCTCCCAGAGGTGCCCAGGCAGTACAGGAGGGTAATGCCTAACCTTCTTGGAGATTCTTTCCTGCTGGCGGTGTGTGAAGAAGTGCAGCTGTGGAGTCCAGGTGATGCAGTGAGATCCCTGGAGTCGTCTACAAGTTCTCCCATGCCAGTTGTTGAATTGCAGCGGTGTCAGTGGTCAGCGGGATCACCAACAGGCCTTGGCAAATGCAGGGCAGCATTGCAAGGAGAATGCAGGATATGTGAGGACCAGCAAGATCCTGGTGACCCAAACTTTGCAGGTAGGTCAGGATCAGCCCACAGCAAGCAGGAGAGCCATCAAGAATTGATGGAGCCCTCAGCAGGACCCTCTAGAAGCAGGCACAAAGAGTCGCTGGGAGGCCTCAGCAGCACAGTAAAGATGGATGCCTATGTAGCAGGAGTTGCAGTGAGGATGTCGTTCTTGGAGCTGGAAAGTGCTGGAGGCCGGGGTTTCTTGGAGCTAAGAGGTCTTCAGAATGAAGAGCCAACAAGCCTTTTTTTTTTTTTTAAATATGTTATTATTGCTTTATCAGCCAATTGGCAACATTCAAGTAAGGTACAGGTGATTACATTATGTTTCAGCGTACATATACATAGTAATTGTCTTGTTTACACATTCTACAAGTCCTATGCGGGCACTCTATCTCCCACCAGGGGTACTATAGGGTGTACTTTTACGGTACGCAATTAGTTCGCCATGTGCAAAGTT
The DNA here is from genome assembly GCF_031143425.1 of Pleurodeles waltl. NCBI lineage: Eukaryota > Metazoa > Chordata > Amphibia > Caudata > Salamandridae > Pleurodeles > Pleurodeles waltl. Next base: position 974,269,183 of record NC_090439.1, read on the forward strand.
ATTAGAGAGACCGGGAAATATAAAGAGAAGATCCAAAGATAAGAGCTAGAGCGGTTCGGGCGAGCACAGCCAGGTGGCCAGGGGGGAGGGAGGGACGGAGAGCAGGCAGGAAGAGTCAGGCGCCAGGAGGTGTGCGACCCCCATCTCCAGCTTCGCGGCAAGCCCACATTCCAATCCAAGTGTCACCGCCGGCCCCACGGGATTACTAGGAAAAAGCAGGTGTCCAGCCCGCGTTCGAAATGAGGGCGACGGTGCATAGATTACGGGCCGGAAGGGGGAGATCGGCGGCACCCAGTGCCCTCAGGGTCCACCACTTGACTGCGCGTTCCAGCCCCCCAGCGGTGCATCCGGGCCATTCCCACAGGGTATATTACAATATTTATGTTGGTTCACATCCTATCCTGTGTGTATCAGTGAGCATCTATAATAATGTTTTAAATTTACTACTAAAATGTCAGGTAATATCTTTTTCTTGTTATTTTAGGGAGGGCGTTCATCATTTTTGTTTTCTGCCGCAATAACAAACGAATTCCAAGTATCTAGGCCTTTAACCAGGATACCTTTGTCCAATAAGTTCTGTAGTGTCTGCGCTTCTGCTTTAGCCCATCGTATCAGTTCCTCTCGCCATTGGGCGACGCTGGGAGCACTCAGTGCTTTCCACTGCATGCCTATGAGGCGCCTGTACAGCACCAATGCCAGGGCAATACACTAATATGTTCGTTTGTGCTTTTTGGGACAAGGTCCTATGCCTAGTAGGCATAAGTTAGGGCTAGGGGATAGTGTAGTGTCTGTCCAATTTGCAAGTAAAGTTATTATGTCAATCCATGTATTTCGAATTGGAAGACATTCCCATGTCATATGATAGAAAGTGGCCTCTTCTGTGCCGCATCTGGGGCATGTCTGTGGCGACCAGGGGAACATACGCGTTATGCGATGCGGTGATAAGTATGTCTGATGCACGTAGTTAAACTGTGTGTACCGGAAACGGGGATTGCGAGAAACCTTGTAAGTCATTTTCATAGCCTGTTCCCATGAATTTAGTGTTAGGGGTTCAGGTAACACGCAATCCCATCTATTTTGTGCCTGTTCTTGTTTGTGTTCGGTCCGGGCAGCGAGGATGTTGTATATATTTGATATGCTTGTTGGGACTGTGATGTTCCCCAACAGCTCGTGGAGCAAGGGGGAGACATCAGGTTCCAAATTGCCGTTTTTCCACCAAGCTCGCATCATCTGTCGCACTGCTCCGTAAGCTATGAATCCACCTTGACCTAACGCATATTTATCAGCCAGTTCCTCATATGTTTGGAGTTGCCCATCTTGGTAAATGTCCCCAAGTGTGTGTATGCCTCTGCTTCCCCATGTGTTCAGACCCACCTTGGTCGCTATTTTTGCCAGTGTCGGTTGAGCCAGCAGTGGGATCCTCGGGGTTTATTGTGGGTTTTTGTCGCGTAGCAATGCATATCGACCCCAAGCCCAGTGTGCAGTGGTCAGCAGCATATTGCGTGTGTGTTTGGGATCAACGCGGTTCTTGAGATATTGTATGACCTCGGTTCCGCCGAGGTCCAGTAACACCCTCTGTGTTTCCGCGCCGGTGGGGTTTCCAATCTAATTAGATATCCATTGTATTTGGGCAGCTGAATAATAGGCTTCGAATTTGGGGGCCCCCAGTCCCCCCAATTTAAGCGGTTGAAGCACTTTAGTTAACGCGACACGTCTGCAGCCATTGCCCCATTTTAGATCCGTTAGTAAACTGTTCAAGTGTTTGAAAAATGAGCCAGGCAATACCAGCGGCAGTGCCATGAAGAAATAGAGGAGGCGCAGCAGTACTATCATCTTTGCTATGGCTACTCTGCCCATTGGAGACAGTGGGAGTGAGCACCAGAAGGGCAGGGAGCCCCTAGTTGATCTAATCACTTGGCCGAGGTTACCATCTCTTAAATCACGACTATCATGGTATATATTTATACCCAGATATTTAAATGTGGTATAGCACCATTTCAGATCACCTGGGCTTGATAGCATTCTAAATACTTCAGGGACCGGGCGTATAGGGAATATACACGATTTTGCCCAGTTCACCGCTAATCCGGCCACCGAACCAAATTTTTGTAACTCGTAGGAAAATCAATGCATCGTCTGCATATAGGGATACTATCCGATGTGTTCGGCCATCCAAGACGCCCCAGGCAGGGGCCATTGTGCGTAGACGGGCGGCCAGTGGCTCGATAGCTAGTGCGAATAAAAGTGGGGATAGTGGGCATCCATGTCTGGTACCTCTTTCTATGTTAAATGACTCGGAGATCGTGTCACCCGTCTTGACCCTAGCCGTTGGGCTAGAGTATAGCACTCTCACCCAGCCAATATACGTTTGCCCGAAGCCCATGCAACAACGTTTCTGTTAGGAACGGCCATCCCAGCGTGTCAAACACTTTTTCTATGTCTAGTGAAACTGCTACTTGGTGCCATTCGCCTTCAGGAGAGTTTCCCATCAGGCGCAGTAAATTCCTAATGTTACTAAACGTGTTGCGACCAGGGATGAAGCCCGATTGGTCTTGATGGACCAACTCCGAGACGCATGGAAGCAGGCGGTTGGCCAGTATTTTGGCGAGTAGTTTGCAATCTGTGTTTAGCAACGATAATGGCCTGTATGAGCGAAAGTCCAATGGGTCGCGGCCTGCTTTCGGCAGTACTGCTATCAGCGCCTCGCGGCACGTATCAGGGAGCTGGCCAAGTTTTAGAGCTTCCTTTAGCATTGCTAGAAATGGGGCTAATGTCTGGGATGGAAATGTGCTGTAGTATTCAATGGGTATACCATCACTGCCGGGTGCCTTGCCATGTGTTAATTGCTGCAGTGCTCGTTGGATTTCAGTTATGTCTATCGGTCTGTCTAGCTCTGTCACCTGTGTGGCTGTTAAGCGGTTCAGGGTGATACCGCTGAAGAAGTCATTTAGTTGTGCATTAGTAGGTGGAGGACGTGCCTGGTATAATGAGCTGTAGTACTCTCTAAAAGCATTATTTATGTCCACCTGTGTATTAACTATCAGTCCTGTTTCCAGCCGAATAGCGCCTATGGGAGGGTTCCGACGCTCATTGTTTGTGAGCCATGCTAATAATTTACCGGATCTGTCGCCTTCTGCATGTGTGCGGGCCATGTAATGTCGGTAGTCAAAATGTCTGAGTCGGTTGTCTGTCTCAGTCCATTTGGAGCGTATGCTAGTGAGCTTCGCTTGTGTTATCGTGCCTTTTGCGAATTCGCGTTCGGAGGAGTGGATCTCTTGTTCTAATCTGCGGAGCTCGCGCGTAAGTGTTTGACGTACTCCTACTGTCGTTGATATACATACCCCCCCCCCTTATAACTGTCTTGTGTGCATCCCATTCAATAGCCCTGGAGCTAGTTGTCCCATCGTTTAGCGTGAAATATGTTGAGATGTGCGTGGCTATGTCCTCCCTGAAAGGGGGGTCTTGTAATAATTGGGTCTGCAATCGCCAGGTTGGGATACAGGAGCGGGGCCTGCCCCATTTTATTTGTGCTATAAGTGGGCAGTGATCTAAGATTACTTTGGCAGAGTACTCTGCGCTCATTATTTTATGTGTTAGGTTCTGTGAAGTGAGGATGAGGTCAATTCGGGTATGTAGTAAATGTACTGGGGAATAGTAGGAGTATTCTCTTTCATGTGGGTGCATGTGCCTCCATATATCAATCAGGTGTTGCTCTTCCATCCATAAGCCTAAAGACTGAGAGTTTTTTATTGTTGGAGCGGCCACAAGTGGTGGGTGAGATCTATCCTTATCTATATGCGGGACACAATTCATGTCCCCACCCCATATACAGGGTGTAGTTAGGTCATTTGTTAATTGCAATATCTTTTTTTGTAAGAATTCACCTTGTTTAATGTTCGGAACATATAGCCCGTTTATCACAAGCTCCTCCCCATCCAACAGTCCCTTCAGTTGTACAAACCTACCGTCCTTGTCCTTTATGCTATGTTGCACTGTTTAAGGGACACCCAGGGCAATCCAGATCAGCACCCCTCTGGCGAAGGACGAGTCGCCAGAGCTATGTATTGATCCCTCCCAGCACTTTCCTAGCCAAGCGACTTCTTCAGGTGGGATGTGTGTTTCCTGGAGTATTGCTATGTGTATATGGTGGCGTTTTAAGTGTGCATGTATTCTATTGCGTTTATTAGTTCCGGCCATACCCTTCACATTCCAAGTTATTATATTATATATGGGTTCCTTTTTCATTGTGTTGTGTGGTGTCATAAGGAGCTATCTGAGCAGTTCCCGCATTACCAGTTTTGTGTCCCTTTAATCCTCCCCGCCACGGCCTCGCCACCCCACCCCGAACACCCCCTCCACCCGCACACTAGCCTCCCGCGTGCCGAAGGGAAAAGAGAAAGCCCATAGTGGGTTTGAGGAAGAAAAGGAAAAAGAAAAATGTAACAACCAAAAGGATATTCCGGACAATGTCCGTTTGTTAAACAAAGTGGCACAACCGGTGCCTAAAGTAGCATCCAGGGAAGTCAGTTCCATTTGGATACCGTTCAGGTGGTGGGGACGTGGATTAATCGAGGTCGGACCCTTGGGTGGCCCACCTTCAGGATGTTTCATTGCCTCTGCGATCCCGTGTGTGTTGGTTCTGTGTTCGAAGATTCAGTTAATACTTCCAGTGTTAATGGCAGCTTTTTCCTCTCTGATATCCATTATAGACCCCGGAAAGGAGTCACCGAGGCAAGGGGACAGCTCCGCCCCGGCAGCCACAGCGCCCAACGGTGGCGCCACTGGCGCCAGCCATAAACATCTAAAGTTTGTCTGCCGTTCGCGGGGTGAGGTCCGGCCCCACCAGCAACGGGGAGGGGGACGGGCTTGAGTCTCCCCCATGTGAGGCGGTGTCATTAGTATCCGTTTCACTCCTGGTGTCTAGCAATGCACGAGCAAATGAGTTGGTATCTTTTAAGATTTGTGCTTGATCCATTGCCATTTGTGCCTTTGTAGGGCGGAGGAGGTTTTAGATTTTTTCTTCTTTCTGGAGCTGGCGGTAGTCCATTCTTCAGTCTGTGTTTCTTCCTTGGTAGGGTCGGCCAATCCTTTAGCATGGATCCATGTCCATGCATCTTCAGGTGTAGGAAACATTAGAGTTTTTTCATCCGTGACTATGCGCAGGCGTGCTGGGAACATGAGAGAGTAAGTGATGCCATTTTCTCGTAGCAGTTGTTTGATCTTGACATAGGCGATTCTCCTACGCTGTACCTCCATCGTATAATCTGGGTAGGCCGTTACCCTGCTGTTTTCCAGAGTGATCTGGTTAGATGTTCTAAAGTATTGAAGGACCAAGTCTCTGTCCCTGTAGTTTAGGAAACGTGCTATTAGCGGGCGGGGTGGCGCTCCAGGGCGTGGTGGTCTGCTCAGGATTCTGTGTGCCCTTTCAATCACTGGAGTTGTGGCTGGGTCCTGTATTTTGAGTGTGTTTTTCAGCCAGGTCTCTAAGAAGGCCTCTGCTTTTGGGGATTCAATTCGCTCTGGAATGCCGAGGAATCTGATGTTGTTGCATCTGGATTGCCCATAAGCATCTTCAGCCCTGCGTTGCAGTTGAGCTATGTCCAGTTCCATTTGTTGCATTTTAGTTCTCATATCTACTACTTCTGGTTGGACCATTTTTAGTGTCGTTTCGGTGTCGTGTACCCTTTCTGTTAATTTGTGATGGTCAATGCGCAGCAATGAGACTTCCAGTACCGCGGCGTCGATTTTCCCTTCCAGTGATGATTTAGTGTCCATCATTGCTTGCATGATTTTATCGAACTGGAGGGAATGCGCACGAAATGTTTCGTTCAGCTGGAGAAGTGTGGTCGATTGCATGTCCACCTTGCCAGTTAGCAAAGGGGGGTCTCCATCTCCCAGAACGCCGTTTTGGGGTGTTTAGGTTTGACCATGTTCTTCCTGGGGGTCCGCCCGTTCGTTCTGTTGAAGTTAAGAGCTGGGCAATTGCTGCGGGTATCCGCCTTTTCCCCTCCTTATCCCGTTTATTATTATCTCCTGTTGGGATGAAGTTGTCTCAGTGCTTGGTGGTGAGGTGGTGCTCTTATTCATTTGGGCCACTATTGCAACTGGTTTGCTCCGTGCCACAGGGGGGAAGATCACCCTCTGGTCCCCCCGAGTTCATCCCTGTGCGTCCTCAAGTTTTCTCCAATTGGGGATCAGGGAGGGGTCGCGTCTCATTCAGGTAGTAATTTCCACATATCTCCCCCAGTGACACCCCGGTCTAGCGGGCATGGGCCCTGTCCGACTTCCAGGTGCTCCTTACCCCGTCCCAGCCATCACTCGGCCCGCGAAGCAGGACCCGGCTGGGTTCGGCCACGACGCGTAATGCACCTCACCGGGGGGAACACCTGCGGTCCAGGCTCCCCAGCGATACCGCGGCCTCAATCAGTGACGGTTCCAGTGGGAGGTCCGGGGGCCCGAAGAGACCCTCGGTGAACCCGCTCGGCACAATCAGGAAAGGCCCGCGGCTCCACCCCAGGGCCACGTCGTCGCCTCTGCCCCTGCGTCTCCGGCTCTTCAATGGGCACCGGGTCTGGGAGTTCTCCGCGCTCGTCCCAGGGATTCACCGATCCATCAGGCGGGGCCAGCTGCAGGGCCTCGGTCGCCGCCCGCAGCAGTCAGGCGCTCCTCCGGGACGCCCAGCAGGGCCCGACCGTCATGGAGCCCACCCCCCAGGGTGGGGGGTGTCCCTTGCGCCGCGGCCCCCGCAGCAGGCTGAGGAGCGCCAGCAGGGGCTCCAGGGGTCTGAGCGTCCACGTGCTCCTACCCTAGTCCAACGTTCGGCGCGTTCAGGCAAGGTCCGCGGCTCCAGGTAATGGCGGCGGCGCCGTCTCCACATTTCCGGCTCCTCCGCGAGCGCCTCACCCTCCAGGCCGAATCTCCCCCAGAATGTCCACGGGTGTTAGGAGAGGTCCCTACACCCGTCTGTCACAGTTTGGGATACGGGAGGGCACAGGATCTTAGCTTGTTGGTGGGCCGTGAGCGGAGCGCCTCAGTTAAGCGTCCGCTCCGGCAGCCATCTTGGCCACCCCCCCCCCCAAGAGCCAACAAGCCTTAACAACGAAAAACAGACGCAGTGCACAAGGGTTCAAACCAAGCAGCTGCAGCGAGGGACCACAGACTTCCCAGTTGCAGGGAAGATAAGTCAGACCTCTGGAGAGCCACAGAACCACCACCTGTGTTGCAGAGCCTCGAAGAATCTGTGGGACAGTAGGATCCACAAACCAGTTTTTGTTGTTGAGGTGCCTGCGGATTCTGGGGCGCGACTCCTTTTCTTGCTTTCCTAAGTGCAGGCAGAGTCCCTGTTACAGAAGTATTGCAGAGCTTGAAAACAAAGTTGCAGTAATAGCCCTTCTACTGCTTACAGTCTTGCTCTTAGTTCCAGCGAAGAACAGCAGTGGTTCCGGTGTCCAGGTTGCAGAAGTGTCTTAGTGAGGAGACTTGCAGACGGTTCCTAAAGTCTTGCAGACAAATTTAGGGTTCCACCCTCAGAGATCACTTAAGTAACCCCAGAAGGGGGTTGGACACTTTCTGCAGGGACCCACCTATCGGATGGGGGAGGGGGAGTCAGGGACGTCACCCAGCTGGACTAACCAGTCAGATGCTCCCAGAGATCTCTGCTCATCTTATTTCCAAGATGGCAGAATCAAGCGGCCTCTTGGTAAAGCTCTGTGCAGCTCCCTATATGAGGAGCTGGACAGGGGGACGGTCACTCCCCTGTCCTTCATGTGGTTTCGCGCCAGAGTGGGAGCCGGGGGCTCCTGCACTGGAGTAAACTGGTTTATGCTAGGAGGGCACCAAACGTGCCCTTCAAAGCAATCTGGTGGTGCTTAGAGGCACCCCCATCCCAGCGGCACCTATTTGTAAGGGAGATGTGGTCACATCTCCCCTTTACAGGACATCCTTTGTTCTGCCTTCCCCTACCTGAGTTAGACTAAGCGTATGATATAAACCACAGAGGGTAACCGTGCAAACCCAAGAGGGGGCTGGGTATAAATGATATCAATAAACTACAATGCCCACTCTTGGACCAACTATAACATAACATATACATGCAGCATTATCAAGTACTATTTAAAAAGCTTTAAATTATTTACATACAAAATGAAATTAATATATCCACATACAAATACCCCTATCTCACATTATACAAGAAGGACAGAGAAAAGAAGTGTCAAAGGAATAAGTGCTTGTGTTAGAAAAAAGAAATCAATTCAACACCTAATCTATAAAATCTAAATATTCAAGGCAGCCTGTTGGTTCAACTCTTAACATAATGAATCTTCCAATATAGTTCAAAGAGTATTAAATCCCCAATAAAGTCCTTCTTTTATCCTAAAACCGAAACAAAATCCCATCCAGCCTAAAAAAACATTGTCGACGTTTCGACCCACACTGGCTCTCGGGCTAATTTCGGGCTCACCCAAGGATCTTTATCAGGACTAAAAAGGGGATAATCTCTTCAGTAGAACTTCACAATGTCTTAAAATCCCAAACACCAGGGGATAATCATAGTTCTTCATAGTACCGCCAAATCTTCAAAAATACATCCTTGTCTGTCCAGTATCTTTACTCCTTTCTTCGTGTCAAAAAATCTATCGATGAGTTAGACTCAGCAGCAGGAGGGCAGGACAGTGTCTGGGGTCGGCAGCAGCATGGGCAGGCATGCAGACCCTGCAAGACTGAACAGGTAGATATTGAGGATCCGCTAGGGAAACCCCAGAGTACATGGTATCATGCAACTAGCACTGGAATCAGTGTACTTGCATGATTCCAACATGTTTGATACCAAACATGCCTAGGTTTGGTGAAGCCATTGTGTAGTTGGACATCTTGCGTTGACCAGTGTTTACTACATACCTTTAGATGGCTTCACCAGACTACAAACCCCATAATATGAAGTATGGGGTCTGTAGGAGTACCTCTGCTCATGCAGGGATGCCCTCAACTGAGAACTAAGCACCCTGCTCTTGAGCTTTGGCGTAGGGGTGACTTATAGGGTCAGAGTATAGTGACCATGATATAAGGGAAACCTTATATCTGGGGTGAAAGGTGTATGCACCATTTGACACAGGCCGCAATGGCATGCCTGTAGCCATAGTCGGCATGGGCCTCCATGGGTGGCAGAATACATGCTGCAGTCCGTGGTGTAACAATGCCTGGGGTACCTAAGTACCATATCCTGGGGGCTTACATAAGTGCACCAGTATGCCAATTGTGTGTTGTAAAAGTTACTTACCAACTAAATTTAGGGGAGAGAACACTGACACTGAGGTCAGCAGGATCCCATTGTATTATAGTCTAAACACACTGACACCAGGAAAAAGTGGGGGTAACTATGTCAGAAAGGTGCTACTTTCCTTCAGTGAAAACCTGCACTACTTTTTCCTTGAGAGAAGGAATAAATGCTTCCGATGCCAATCTGATTGCACTGAGCTCCAAAAGATTGATGTGGAGCCCGGATTCCACCATAGACCAGATGCTTCTGATCTCCACCTCTCCCATGTGGCCTCCCCATCCCAGGAGTGACACATCTGTCTAGGAAGATGGCTCCCTATATAGTGCACTAAAATGAAGTACACTGTGCAGAGAGTCCAGTGGTTCCCCAATTGGTTTTGCAGAGGCAAAAGTAGGTAGGACTAATGCTTTATTTGTGGTAGTGTGGGCGAGCAGTTGGGCTTATCAACGGGTAGTGCTAAGCATTTGTTGTACTCACAGAGGCAATAAATGAGACACACACTCAATTAATAAATCCAAGACCAATTTAGATAAATAACAATTCTTTACATTTTTGTTTCAAACCCAAGAACTTCGTATTCAGGTAAGTCGATTTTTAGATATAAATACTTCGCAGTTTCAAAAATAGACACAACAATTTTTAGAGTTCTCTCAATGTTATCCGAAAGAGGAAAAACAGTATTCAGGAAACACAAGGTTAACAATGACTTACAAAGCCAATCTCAGGGAGTTAAGGTAAGCACTGGGCACTGATCAAAACCATACCAACAGGTCTCACTGAGCAGCTCTGGAGTAGCCGTGTGAAGAGGTGCAGTAGTGTGTCTGGTGCCCAGTGGTTTCCTATAGGAGTTTGACCCTGTGACAAATAGGCTGCAGTCTCTGGCTGGGAAGCCAGTTAGGGACAATAAACAGATAGGTAGTAGACATGAAGTGCTCTGGGACATAGGTTCACCTTTTTGGTCCCCTTCTCCTGTGCCCGGGGAGACGGATGCAGTGGTGTCTTTAGGCACCAGGTTTTCAGGTCCGGGAGTACTCGCGGTCATGGGGACCTGTGTGCTGAGGTTGGAAGCATCGTGAGGGAGTCCGGCAGGGTGGTTCGGGGGCCCAGGGTGGACTCAAGCTCTTAGGAACCGAGGGACCTCATTGGCATTGATGACCCACCTATACTAGGGCCACGGGTGCAGTGGTTGCTGTAGCTGTCAGATTTTCTCTCTTCACAAGCCTGTGGGAGAGGGGACCTGCATGCAGAGGCTGCAGGCATCTCAGAAGAGCTCAAGATGAGTGAGACCACACTGGACTTGGTATCTGGGCAGCTAGGGGCCCGCATTGGCACCACCGGTTGGCTTCACCTCGGGTTGTGGATGTTGGGTGCAGTGGTCACTTCTGGTGTCAGGTTTCTGGGGCTCCAGCAGCTGCAGAGTCTTTTCTTTGGAGCTTGTTGTTGCAGGCAGGTCCAGTGCCCACGGGAGACTTGAGTCTCTATTGAAGGCTGGACGAGTTGGCTTCTTGTGCAGGATCCTTCGAGGGAGGATGTTTGGAAGCTTCTTCCATGTACTCAGCCATTCTGGAACGAAGGCCAAGCGCATAATCCACAATGTCTTGCTTAGGCTCCCTGAGAGGTCTCTCCCATCTCTTCTTCACAAGACAAAAGGGTCCTCTTACAGGATGCCCAAACAGAAGCTCAAAGGGGGAAATACCTACTACCCTCAGTGACACTTCTTTGTAAGCAAAAAGCAGGCATGGGCGTAAGACATCCCATCTCCTTCTGAGTTTTTCAGGGAGCCCACCAATCATACCTTTCAATGTCTTGTTGAATTTCTCAACAAGGCCATTGGCTTGGGGGTGATAAGTGGTAGTGAACTTATAGGTCACATCACACTCAGCCCACATGTGTTTTAGGTAGCCAGTCATGAAGTTAGTACCTCTGTCTGACACAACCTCTTTTGCAAAGCCCACTCTGGTGAATACACCAATGAGAGCCCTGGCTACTGCAGGGGCAATATTGGTCCTCAGAGGAATTGCTTCAGGGTACCTGGTTGCATGTTCCAGTATAACCAATATAAATCTGTTCCCTAATGCTGTTGGATGGTCAAGGGGACTGACAATGTTAAACCCTACTCTTTCAAAGGGAACCCCAACCACTGGAAGAGAAATTAAGGGGGCCTTTGTGTGGCCACCTGTCTTGCCACTGGCTTGACAGGTGGCACATGAGTTATAAAACTCCCTCACCTTCTGGGACATACCTTCCAGTAGAAGTGGTTTACCAACCTACTCCCCTGTTTTTGCCTAGCCAATATGCCCAGCTAGGGGTATATCATGGGCCAAAGTGAGGAGAAACTCTCTAAACTGCTGAGGCACTACCACTCCCCTAGTGGCACCAGGTTTGGGGTCTCTGGCCTTAGTGAATAGGAGTCCCTCCTCCCAATAGGTCCTGTGGGACCCACTGATATCTCCCTTTTCCTGACCAGCTGCTTGCTGTCTCAGGCCTTCCAGAGTGAGACAGATCCTCTGTCCCTGGCACAGATCCTCCCTAGAAGGTCCCCTGGTCGTTGGAGCTCTGCCGTGTAAGGCCCAAGCTTCTGAGGCCCAGAACTCTCTGGGGCTGTTAGGTCTTCTCCCTGAGGAGAGGGGACCTGCTGTAATGTCTGATTGGAAGCTGCCTTCCCAGACATTTTGCCTTTCCTCTTGGCAGGTCGGGCAACTATTCCAGACTCCAACTCTACTTTTTCACCCTGGACCTTGCTTTGTGCTCTTGTTTTTAAATAGACACACTCAAGGATACCCAGCATAGCTTCATGGGTTTTTCTTTCTACCTCAGCCAATGCTGAGGACTCCAGATCATTTCCTAGCAGACATTGCACATAGATTGCAGGAGATACTACTACCTTCTTCTGGTCAGTAATCCCTCCCCATTCTAAGGATACCATCGCCATGGGATGCACCTTAGCCTCATTATCAGCGTTGAGGACTGTGTCTGTCTCACCAGTCAGATACTGTTCTGAGGATACCAGTTACTCAGTCACTATGGTGACACTGGCACCAGTGTCTCTCAGTGTTTCAACTTGAATCCCATTTATATGAGGCTTTTGTCAGTATCTCTCAAGATTACTGGGCCAGACAGCCAGGGCAGCTACATCCAACCCAACCTCTGAGATTAAGGTTGCCTCAGTAGCTTCACTGACATGGTCAAGGCCTACTTGAAATCCCATATGGAGACTTATCACTGCATTTACTGCAGGTGCACTAGAGGCATTATTTTTGTTAGGACAGTTCCGATAGCTAATTTGGTGTCCATTGGTTTTGCAGGTATGGCACCAAGCCTTTCTGGGATCTCAATTTTTACCCTTGTACCCACCCTTGGGCTGGTCTGAGTCTCGGGCCCACCCTCCTGTGCAAGTTTTTGGGGACCTTTAGAAGACTCCTTGTTTTTGTCCTTGTTTTGGTTACTCTCTTTCCCTTGTTGGGGGTGGGGGGCTTTTTGCCTCCTTTTTGAGGTCTCCCCTACTAGTGGAAGTTTTGGTCACCCTTGTTTTGACCCGGTGGTCTACCTTCTTCCCCAATTCTTGAAGAGAAAGTGGACCTAGGTCTACCTGCTACTGATGTAGCTTTACCTGCACCCAATTACTCAAAAGATGCTGTTTCATTTCTAAATTGTAAAGACCTTCATAATCATGCACATTGTTACCTTCTAACTAGTCACCAAGTGTCTTCACTGAGAAGTTCACAAAATCAACACTGGACTGGCTCTGGGCTTTTCGAATCTCCCTGAATTTCATCCTGTACTCTTCAGGAGTAAGCCCAAAGCCCTCAATCAGGGTAGACTTCATGAGGTCATAGGACCTTGCATCTTCCTCATTCAGTGTCAGGAGTCTATCCCTGCACTTTCCTGAGAAAAGGTTCCCACAGAAGACAGTCTCAATGCTGTTTAGCAGGTTTTCTGTCTACACAGGCCCTCTCATAGGCTGTGAGCCATTTGGTGATATCATCACCTTCCTAATATTTGGGGACAATCCCTTTGGGGATTTGAGGATCACAGTGCTCGACTCTGTCCCTAACTATAAATTTCTGCCACCATCCATGGGTACAAAACCCATTTCTCTTCTCTCTTTTTCTATTGCTAGAATCCTGCATTCCAGTGCAAGTCTCCTAGCTAATCTCTCTAAAAGCATTTCCTTTTCAGAGAATCTCTCTTTGGACCTGGAGGAACCCGAGTCCTCCTCACTATGGGGAGGTGTGCTAGACCCTTGTGATAGAGGTTCAATTCTTTTGGGGTGGAGAGTCTAGATCTCCCTCAAATGCACTGCTCTGATCTACAAGGTTAGTTGCCTCATCTGCAGGATTGGCTTGCTCATATTCTGCCTGTAGCTCCTGGAGCCTGGCACTGGTAGTGTTTTAACCTGTTTTTTATTTTGTACCCTTTAGAGAGGGCCCTCAATTGCTTGTGGGAAAGCTGAAGGTAAAGGGTGATCCAGTGGATCCCCAATTGTTATTGCAGTGGCAAAAACAGATGTGACTAAGGCTTTATATGTGGTAGTGTGGGCGAGCATTTAGGCTTATCAGTGTGTAGTGCTAAGCATTTGCAGTAAATGAGGCACACACACAATGAATAAATCTGAGACCAATTTAGAAAAATAATTATTTTGATATGTGTTTCAAACCCAAGAACTTCATAATCAGGTAAGTAGACTTTTAAGCATAAATACTTTGCAGTTTTGAAAACAGACAGTGACATTTTCAGAGTTCTCTCATTGTTATCCTATTGAGGAAAAACAATGTTCAGCAAACACAAGGTTTACAACGACTTACAAAGCCAATCTCAAGGAGTTATAAGTACTGGGCACTGATCAGAACCACACCAACAGGTCACACCGGGCGGCACTGGGGCGGCTGGGTGCAGAGGTATAGAGAGGCATTGGGTGCCCAGTGGTTTCCTATGGGAGTTGGACCCTGTGACAAACAGGCTGCAGGCTCTGGTGAGGAAGCCAGTCAGGGACAACAAACAGGTAGATAGTAGACTTTTGGTGCTCAGGTATGTAGGTGCACCTTTGGTCCTCTTCTCCTGTACCCAGGGGCGACGGATGCAGAGGTGTCTTTAGGCATCAGGTTTTCACATCCGGAGCACTTGTCAGGGGGTCCTGTGTGTTATGGCTGCAGGTGTTATAGGGGAGTTGGGCAAGGGTGGACTCAAGCTCTTGGGAGCCAGGGGATGTCATTGGCACTGATGACCCACCTTAGCTGGGGTCATGGGTCCTGGATGCAGTGTTTGCTGTAGCTATCAGATTTTCTTTCTACACAAACCTGTGGGAGAGGGGCCCTGCATGAAGAGGCTGCAGGAGTCCTAGATGGGACAGACCACACTGGGCTCGGTCTCTGGGCAGCTGGGAACTCGCGCTGACACCATGGGTTGGCTTCACCTCAGGCCATGGACGTTGGGTGCAGTGGTCACTTCCGATGTTTGGTTTCCGGGGCTCCAGCAGCTGCAGAGTCTTTTCTTTGGAGTTTCTTGTTGCAGGGCAAGTCAGATGCCCATGGGAGACTTGAGTCTTTATTGAAGGCTGGACGAGTTGACTTCTTGTGCAGGATCCTTCGAGGTCAGCAGGCAGGCCGAAGGGGCTGTGTCCAGGTCAGCTGTTTATTCTTTTCTTCTTCTGCGTGTGCAACTCTTCTTTGACCGCGTCTTCTTAAGGTGTCGAAATCTGAGTTCTAGGGTTCAGAGGTGCCACCTAAATACTCAATTTAGCAGCATTATAGGGGGTGGTAGGCAGTAGCCAATGTGCTGACCACCTTGAAGGTCACTACACCCATCTTTTGACGACTTCCGGTGGGAAGTGGGCATAACCCTAACCCTTACCCTAGTGTCCTAAATCCCTACAAGCAAGCCGGAGGAATTTGAAAAGTTGTGTCCACTTCAGCTCGTCCACCTTAGGGGTGAGACTGGCATGAAGTGGGCACTCCTCCTAATTTAACAAATTTTCGCGCCCCTGCTACTGCCATAAGCAGGGTCAGGAGGGGGGGAGGGTGATCATCTCCACCATCTGGAGAGACCTGGGTCGCATTACAAAGGCAGCAAGGCCTTTGAAGCTCCCCGCCCTGGAATATCCATCCTGCCTGGGAGCAGGCCTTTGTCTCAGGCCCTCGAGGGCCCTGGCTCTCACCTTGGAGGGCCAGAAATGCATCTGTGGTGCCTGAACTGGTCAAGACCAGTCAGTCAGCACACTAGTAGCTGGTAGGTTTTCTCTTAGGTGCCCTGTGCATTTTTTAGTACATCCATCACTTGAGTCAGTGAGGGTTTATTATCCTGAGATGTTTGATATCAAACATCCCAGGATTCAGAGAAGGCATTATGTAGCTGGAGAAAACGTAATGACCAGCTTCCCTGTGTGTAGGAAGGTAGCCTCTTTCTAGCCTTGTTACCCCCACTTTTGGCCTGTTTGTGAGTATATGTCACGGTGTTTTTACTGTCTCACTGGGATCCTGCTAGCCAGGGCCCAGTGCTCATAGTGAAAACCCTATGTTGTCAGTGTGTTTGATATGTGTCACTGGGATCTTGCTAGCCAGGACCACAGTGCTCATAGGTTGTGGCCTATATGTGTTCCCTGTGTGGTGCCTGACTGTATTACTGAGGCTCTGCTAACCAGAACCTCAGTGTTTAGGCTCTCTCTGCTTTCTAAAATTGTCACAGCAGGCTAGTGACTAATTTTACCAATTCTCATTGGCACACTGGAGCACCCTTATAATTCCCTTGTATATGGTACCTAGGTACCCAGGGTATTGGTGTTCCAGGAGAGCCCTGTGGGCTTCAGCATTTCTTTTGCCACCCATAGGGAGCTCAGACAATTCTCACACATGACTGCCATTGCAGCCTGAGTGAAATAACGTCCACGATATTTCACAGCCATTTTCACTGCACATAAGTAACTTATAAGTCACCTATATGTCTAACCCTCGCTTGCTGAAGGTTAGGGGCCAAGTTCCTTAGTGTGTGGGCACCCTGGCACTAGCCAAGGTGCCCCCACATTGTTCAGGGCAAATTCCCCAGACTTTGTGAGTGCGGGGACACCATTACACGCGTGCACTACATATAGGTCACTACCTATATGTAGCGTCACAATGGTAACTCTGAACATGGCCATGTAACATGTCTAGGATCATGGAAGTGTCCCCCCAATACCATTCTGGTATTGGAGGGACAATTCCATGCATCCCCGGGTCTCTAGCACAGAACCTGGGTGCTGTTAAACTGCCTTTCCGGGGTATCCACTGCAGCTGCTGCTGCTGCCAACCCCTCAGACCGGTTTCTGCCCCCCTGGGGCCTGGGCAGCCCAGTCCCAGGAAGGCAGAACAAAGGATTTCCTCTGAGAGAGGGTTTTACACCCTCTCCCTTTGGAAATAGGTGTGAAGGGCTGGGGAGGAGTAGCCTCCCCCAGCCTCTGGAAATGCTTTGATGAGCAGAGATGGTGCCCATCTCTACATAAGCCAGTCTACACCCGTTCAGGGATCCCCCAGCCCTGCTCTGGCGCGAAACTGGACAAAGGAAAGGGGAGTGACTACTCCCCTGACCAGTACCTCCCAGGGGAGGTGCCCAGAGCTCCTCCCGTGTGTCCCAGACCTCTGCCATCTTGGAGTCGGAGGTGTTGGGGCACAACGGACAGCTCTGAGTGGCCAGTGCCAGCAGGTGACGTCAGAGACCCCTCCTGATAGGAGCTTACCCCTTTCAGTAGCCAAGCCTCCTTTCTCAGTAGCCAATCCTCCTTTTTTGGCTATTTAGGGTCTCTCCTCTGGGCTATTCCTCAGATAAGGAATGCAAGAGCTCACCAGAGTTCGTCTGCACGTCCCTCTTCGACTTCTGCCAAGGATCGACGGCTGACTGCTCCAGGACGCCTGTAAAACCGCAATAAAGTAGCAAGACGACTACCAGCAACATTGTAGCGCCTCATCCTGTCGGCTTTCTCGACTGTTTCCTGGTGTTGCATGCTCTGAGGGCTGTCTGTCTTCATCCTGCACTGGACGCCAAGAAGAAATCTCCTGTGGGTCGACGGAATCTTCCCCTGCCAACGCAGGCACCAAACTTCTGCATCACCAGTCCTCTGGGTCCCCTCTCATCCTGACGAGTGTGGTCCCTGGAACACAGGAGCTGGGCCCAAGTGTCTCCTACAGTCCAGTGGCCCTTCTGTCCAAATTTAGTGGAGGTACGTCCTTGCCTCCCCACGCCAGACAGTAATCCTGTGTACTGCGTAATCTGCAGCTGCTCCGGCTTCTGTGCACTTTTCCAAGGATTCCTTTGTGCACAGCCTAGCCTGGGTCCCCGGCACTCCGTCCTGCATTGCCCAACCCGCTGAGTTGGACTCTGACGTCGTGGGACCCTCCTTTGTGACTCTGAGTTGACCGCTGTCCTCAGATCTTCTAAGTGCCTGTTCCAGTACTTCTGCGGGTGCTGCTTGCTTCTGCGGGGGCTCTCTGAGTTGCTGAGCGCCCCCACTGTCTCCTCCTCCAAGGGGCGACATCCTGGTCCTTCCTGGTCCCCAGCAGCACCCAAAATCCTCAACGTGACTCTTGCGGCAGGCAAGGCTTATTTGCTGTATTTCTGTGTGGGAACACTTCTGCATCCTCCAGCACGCTGTGGGACATCTAACCAAAAGAGAAGTTCCTGGCACCTTCCGTTGTTGCAGAATATTTGGCTTCTTCCACCCAGAGGCATCCCTTTTGCACCTTCATCCGGGGTTTGGAGGGCTCCTGCCCCCCCCGGACACTTGCGTGACTCTTCGACTTGGTCCCCTTCCTTTACAGGTCCTCAGGTCCAGGAATCCGTCTTCAGTGTTTTGCTGGTGGTTGTGGTTCTTGCAGCATCCCCTATCTCGACTATACTGTCTTTCTGTGGTGGTAGGATAACTTTACTCCTACTTTTCAGGGTCTTGGGGTTGGTATCTTGGACACCCTTAGTGTTTTCTAACAGTCCCAGCGACCCTCTACAACCTACACTAGGCCTGGGGTCCATTTGTGGTTTGCATTCCACTTTTGGAGTATATGGTTTGTGTTGCCCCTAGGCCTATTTCTACCTATTGCATCCTATTGTGATTCTACATTGTTTGCACTACTTTTCTAACTGTTACTCACCTGATTTTGGGTTTGTGTACATATAATTTGTGTATATTACTTACCTCCTAAGTGAGGGTATCCTCTGAGATACTTTTGGCATATTGTCACTAAAATAAAGTACCTTTATTTTTAGTAACTCGGAGTATTGTGTTTTCTTGTGATATTGTGCTATATGATATAAGTGGTATAGTAGGAGCTTTGCATGTCTTCTAGTTCAGCCTAAGCTGCTTTGCCATAGCTACCTCTATCAGCCCAAGCTGCTAGAAACACCTCTATTCTACTAATAAGGGATAACTGGACCTGGCACAAGGTGTAAGTACCACAAGGTACCCACTATAAGCCAGGCCAGCCTCCTACACTGTGCACTTATTATGCCTCCGAATCAACAGATCCAGAGGGGGGCCCTGCCGACTTTGCATGGCCTGAAGGCGCTCCAGAGGAGTTGTACTGCCCAGATATGAGGCGCATGGCCTCATAGAACTCGCAGTGTTGGGCAGGAGCTACCCAGCTCCTCGGATGACCCAGACACAGGCTACAAGGATGGAGGCCTGGAACAACAACACTCCTTTTCCCTCGTTGCGTCGGCCAACTGATAGGGTGAAGTCGAAGAAAGTGTGTACTTCTTTGACGACTTCTTGTGCTTCGACTTACTCAATCGTCCTAAGGACTTGGAGTGGGACGAGGAAGAATGGGGGCTCCAATACCGTTCTCAGGAAATTCCTCTTGACCAGGACTGGGAGTAACTCGGAGCACGAATTTAGGTCGTGGTCACGCTCGAAACACCACAAGCACACGAGGCACGGACATCATCCGATGACAGGATCCGCAAGACTTCAACTGCGTGATGACATATTGAAGCACCGGGAGTGAAACACTCAAAAATCTTTGACAAAATGTTGAAAAAGATCAGTCAGAAAGTGAATGGAGGTAGCTCTTTTTCAGGTCTGTGCTTGGCTCTCGTCAAAAGAAAAGAACTGATGCAGCGCACTGGGGTGGCACCTATATACACTCAGGGGTACTGCTTGAGAAAAATCGCTGGATCCAGACTGACACCTGGGGAAATTCCAAGGTAAGAAAATTTACAGCTAGAAGTCTCTATCAGACAGATATTTCAAGGCAATACCCACGTTACCCTATGTGAGAGACAGGCCTTGCAATAGTGAAAAACAAATTTAGCAGTGTTTCACTATCAGGACATGTGAAACACACCAGTACATGCCCTGCCTTTTAAATACACGGCACCCTGCCCATGAGGATGCCTTGGGCCTACCTTAGAGGTGACTTACATGTAGTAAAAGGGAAGGCTTGTGCCTCACAAGTGGGTGCAATTGCCATGTAGAAATGGCACTTTAGAAAAACACAGACATGCAGTGGCGGGTCTGACATGTTTACAGGGCTACTCATGTGGGTGGCACAATCAGTGTCGTAGGCCCACTAGTAACATTTGATTCACCGACCCTGGGTACACAGGGTGCACTATATTAGGGACCTACTGGTAAATCAAATATGCCAGTCATGGATAAACCAATCACCAATACCATTTAGACAGGGAGCACTTGCACTTTAGCACTGGTCAGCAGTGGTAAAATGCCCAGAGGCCTAAAGCCAACAAAAACGAAATTCAGCACAGGATCAAAAATAGGTCAGAAGCCAAAACCACAGGGGAAGCCACGGCAAAACCTGACAGGTCTAACAATCAGATATACTTCTGCAGCAAATGTGTTAACCACCAGAGTTATCTTACCATTATTATTACTTCCTGAGATTTACGGGGCATACAAAGCTCTCTTTATCAGGTGCCTTAACCCCATAAGATTTTTAAGTCGCGCTCAAACGCTCTGACATATTGTAATCTGTCTGGGCTTTTAACCACACCCACTGCACGCCCATCACTCTCCCTCGTTCGTGTGCTTGCCTTGAAAAAATCCTTTACTACTGGTAAACGCTTTATGTTTGTCCCTCTTTGGGGAGGTTTTGTTACTGCATCGGACACTGGCCCTGTTACATAGATAGTTGCACAATTGCCATAGGTTTGACTGCGAGCAAACTTCTTTTTCTTTTGTGTCTTTCCTTAGAGCTCAAGGCGGCCATGGTGTTTGAATCGGCTCACTTCTGTCAACAGTTTTACTTTTCATTTTCAATTATGTGGCAAGAAAATTCCAGTTAGGACTATACAACACTAATAGCTCTAACTCGAGCAAACGCTTGTTTAAAATGCAGTCTTTGCAACCAATTAAGCAGAATATATTTATTTCCAAGTTTCACTTGTGTCAGTTTCTTTAGAGATTTAAAAAAATAAATGTTGAAACTGAGGCCAAGATTTTGCGTCCCGGTTGTCACTTTTTTGACACAACACGGACACAAAATCGCATTTGTTAAATCTGGTAATTCGCTCAAAGGTCTCCTTATAGACCTGCTAAACGTGTGAGAGGTTTTGTGATTAGATGTCACTTCTCGTAATGTCACTTCCTGAGGTTAAGGTTTTTAATGTCACTTCCTGTGACGCCACTTGCGATATCACGCGCTATGATGTCACATGCTGTGATATCACTTGCCAAGATGTCACATATATACTAACTTCGTTAGTGACCCGACTTCTTTTTTTTTTAGGACTTGTGCCCTACCCTGACGAGCCGCAGAACCGCTCTACGATGAGTAACACCTAACGCGAGTCCACTTCTCTGCTCAAGAGAAACAATGCTCCTTTATTTGGCGGCGCATTGTGAAATAAAAAAAAAAATCACGACTTAGCCTCTTATAGTTGTTGTTTTTTCCAATTTGTTTTATTACTTTTTTCATCACGGATGTACCGTGTTCTTCACAATGCCTCGGTATATTTGACTTATATTAAATAAGTAACACTCCAGCATGCATTAGACAAGTGTCTCTTGTCGATTTTTCCATATAATACGACAGTCTTTTCGTATTGCTATTATTATTACAAAATGAGCTTGTGTGATGGAACTCGCACCAAGTTCCCCTAGGGGCGTGTAATCCATGTTAAGACATGGGGCTAGTTGCCACTTTCCGGGGCGGCTTTTGATTTCCCTTCGCTCCAGGTACACACCGGTTAGTTGTTAATCTTTGCCACTTCCCTGACGTGCTTCGTTGGTGTGCACGGCCCTCCAGCACAAACGCACGTTTGCCTGCAGGCCTACATTAAAACCAAGGCATGCTTTTTTGATGACTGCACCCAGAGAACATTGTGTTCTCCTTTGACCTCAGACCGGTTCTTCAGGAGGTCTGGTTCAGCTGCCGGGGATGCACTTATCTTTCTTTCAAACAGCACTAATGATTTATGAGGCCGAGGTGCCAAACAATCACACATCGCTGACACATTAAACAACGCTTGTAGGTAAACAGCAGCGAGCGGAACTCGAACAAACCAGTCGGGTCTGGACAAGGTCCCGGCAGCAAGCACCCCGCAAATCTCCGAAACGACCCAATGAGCAGGTCAGGCGAGTGGTGGTCTGAGGGGGTTGCACAATGCGAGTTTGTGCTGTGAGCAGCAGGCAGCGGCTGTTGTGTCGGATAAATGTGTGTACACCGAGAGGCTTCGTTTCCACGTGGGAATGCCAGTGCTATGTTAGAAACAGATAAGCTGAAGACCTTAAGTCAAATAAATTCACTAACTTACCTCGCTTAGGGCTTGATGTAGCAAAGGTTTTTACCCATTCTGTGTCTATAGGAAAAAGTGTTCGTACATATGGCCCTTAGTCACTAGCCGTGCAGTCATCACTTGCTTTTAAATGCACTTTCTCCAACCTATTCTCTGCATGCCTTGGCAGGGGTACTATATTAAACAAGCATTGGCAAAGACAATAGGTCGCGGCAATCCGAGAACTGTTGGCGTTGTCAACGTCAGTGTCTTTTAGCCATGTTGAATAGCATCACAGCGCTACATTTTAGTCTGAAAGTAGCTGTGAAGTACAGAACAACTACATGCGCCTAAACTTTTGTCACGAACCAGTCTGGCGGGAACCCAGCATACCTCAAGCAACTAGATGGTCATCAATGCCAAACAATGACCCAATCTAGGTTTGATTGGGAGGGTGAGGGGGGAGCTACATCTGGCACTCCGGATAAAAAATGGCATGAACAAGTGGGGTTTTGAGGTAAATAACAAGTATTTTAACCATCGCATTTCTAGTTTACTATTGTGAAATCAAGCATGAATCCCAATGGGAAATAACTGTTTACATCCCTCTCTAATGTTACTAAACCAGGGACACTAAAACGGCTTCTTTTTGACTCGAAATAACCTAGATAGGAGGTGCTCTTTCAAGCACATCACAGCTGCTTCCTCTTGATGTACAAAGGAAGTCACTGACAGTTTGCCATCAGATATGGCCAGTGTTGTGTAAAACATTGGACTTTGTGCCTGGTTTGTTCATCAATGCTATGTTTTGAGTGTTTGCATCTTTGTTATGTATACATCTGCGTGGTCTATGTCTGTAGGTGTCTCTGCGGTGTAAGCTGATGCATTTCTAGTCTGTATACCTGTTTCGTGGGTACCGCTTTTCTTTGAAGCCACTTTGTGTCGGGTACTGTCTTTGCATCTTTGTTGAGTGTGTATCTATAGAATGTGCACGTGCCTGTGTCTGTATGCCCCCGTCTCTGTTCTGTGCATTTCTACCTCGTCTTCACTGTGTCACTGTGCTGTCCTTGTATGTCGCGTAAACATAATACATATTAATGTGTCTGTTGTGTGAGCCCTTGTGTAATGTGCTGCATGGGCGTCTGTACTGCTTGTACTTTGTATGTCTGTGATGAGCTTGTGTTTGTGTCATATACAGACGGCTATACTGTTGTCAGCTCTCTGCCAATGTTGAGTGTCTTTTTCTCTTCTATGGTGGCTGTCCACGGCATGGGTCACTCCTCATGAGAGCTGCCCATCAGGATTTTTCTATATATAAAAACCTAGCCGGAGGATCTATGTGATTCAACTGCATCAGTGTTGAAGAACACCAGTGAAGGCAACTCAAGGAATGTGTTCCTGCTCTGCAGTTAAAAGCAGTACTGAGCAAACTCATTATCTTTTTTTGTTTTTTTTTTAAATGAAAAATGTACAATGCTACATCAAAAATCTGTAATCGAATTACGAGATTAGACATTTTTTTTAAATATACCATTGGGCAACGTACACCCTATCCAATGTGAGCCTGGGCTTGAATGGAAGGTGCTGTGAGAAGAGTACTAGGTTTTGTAACACTCATCTGCATGACCATACAGAAAT
This sequence comes from Pleurodeles waltl, assembly GCF_031143425.1. NCBI lineage: Eukaryota > Metazoa > Chordata > Amphibia > Caudata > Salamandridae > Pleurodeles > Pleurodeles waltl. The sequence continues at coordinate 974,292,791 of NC_090439.1, forward strand.
TGCATTGTTTGTATTCTAGGTTGAAGTTATTTCTGACCTGCAGTATGCAGATTAGATCAAATGTGCTTATATTAACCACAACACAAGCCTCACATTACTCACATTCTAAATATCTGTTTTCTGTGACTCTGTTTATGAAAAAACACATTTACTGTTTATTTATTATATGCAGATTTATCAAGTTTGACATGTGGGCGTGCTTTATATCTCGGACACGCGAGGCAGCCCATTCCTGTGGGATTTATATCAACTCTCTAAGGGCCAGATGTAGGCAAGGATTTGCGCCTCGCAAACGGCGAAAAACGCCGTTTGCGAGGCGCAAAAGCCTCTCCGCGATGCAGAAATGCATTTTGCGAGTCGGATCCGACTCGCAAAATGCATTTCCGACTCGCAAATAGGAAGGGGTGTTCCCTTCCTATTTGCGACTCGCAATGCTATGCAATTTCATTTGCGACCATGAAAGCGGTCGCAAATGAAATCACAGTTACCATCCACTTGAAGTGGATGGTAACTCAGTTGCAAACGGGAAGGGGTCCCCATGAGACCCCTTCCCGTTTGTGAATGGAAACAAAAATATTTTTTCAGAGCAGGCAGTGGTCCAGTGGACCAGTGCCTGCTCTGAAAAAAACCGAAACTAAAGGTTTCGGTATTTTTTTCCAAGTGCAGCTCGTTTTCCTTTAAGGAAAACTGGCTGCAGATGGAAAAAAAAACCTGCTTTATTAGTAAGCAGTCACGGACATGGTGGTCTGCTGTCTCCAGCAGGCCACCATCCCTGAGAGTGCCCATACTCGCAATGGGGTCGCAAACTGCGACCCACCTCATTAATATTAATGAGGTGGTTCTTTGCGACCCCATTGCGAGTCGCAGAAGGTGTCTGAGACACCTTTCTGCATAGCAAATTGCGACTTGCAATTTGCGAGTCGCATGGACTTGCAAACTGCAAGTCGCAATTTGCTTCTTTCCTACAAGATGTAGGAGAGATGCCCTCCGTGTTTTATCATAAGTGGTTTAACAGTAATCTTTTGTTCACCGCCCTTTTAATACTGTTTATGATTAGTTGTCGTTTTTTTTTTTATTTGTGGTCTATTACTGTGATCCATTAAAACATTTTTTGGGAGTGAATGTTCTCATCTAACGTGCTCCGTAGGAAAAGTACAAACCTGAATTATGGAAAATGGAGATGTATTTATGTACACACGTTTTCTGAACTACTTTTCAGATTTGGTGATTTTACCAACTCCGTGCATATGTTGGCACCACATACGAATGTCCCTCTAGGTTTGCTCTTTCCTGGTGAAAGACAGCGTGTCAAAACACCAGAAAGGAAGAGAGAATGGATGAAGCCAAGAAAAAGTTGCAGCAGCAGTCTCTATCAACATAGGTAGGTGATGTACAAGTTACTTACCGTCGGTAACAAAATATCTGGTAGAGACATATTAGAGTTGCAGATTCCTTACCTTACCTTAGAAGTTTTCCCCAGGCATCAGACTGGATCCAGAGATTTTTCTTCGAGCAATACCCTTACGCGTCGGTAAGTGGTGTCGGTCGACTCCGCAGGTGTTGTGGTCGCCGTGATGACTTAGGGAGTAGTACATAGACGCCGTCCTCGCGCAGTGACGTCAGTTTCTTTTAACAACCTTCCACGCCAGAGCACAGAGCCGCTAAGAACACTGACATTGGTGCGCTAGAGCTAAGGACCTGAAAAGGGGGAATCCCTGTCCCTAGAAATCAGTTCGCAAGCAGGGAGGATGAGTGGGTGGTAAGGAATCTGCAACTAGATTATGGGGGTGATTATGACCTTGGCGGACGGCGGAGGCCGTCCGCCAAGGTACCGCCGCCAAATGACCGCACCGGCCATTCAGACATTTCCTCTGGGCCGGCGGACGCTCTCCAAAAGAGCGCCCGCCGGCCCAGAGGAAATGCCCCTGCAACGAGGACGCCGGCTCAGAATTGAGCCGGCGTAGTTGCAGGGGTGCGACGGGTGCAGTTTGCACCCGTCGCGTATTTCAGTGTCTGCATTGCAGACACTGAAATACACAGTGGGGCCCTCTTACGGGGGCCCCTGCAGTGCCCATGCCATTGGCATGGGCACTGCAGGGGCCCCCAGGGGCCCCGCGGCACCCCCTACCGCCATCCTGTTCCTGGCGGGAGACCTGCCAGGAACAGGATGGCGGTAGGGGGTGTCAGAATCCCCATGGCGGCGGAGCGCGCTCCGCCGCCATGGAGGATTCCCCCGAGCAGCGGGAAGTCGGCGGGAGACCGCCGATTTTCCGCTTCTGACCGCGGCTGAACCGCCGCGGTCAGAATGCTCGTGGGAGCACCGCCAGCCTGTTGGCGGTGCTCCCGTGGTCGGTGGCCCTGGCGGCCACCGGCCGCCAGGGTCAGAATGACCCCCTATGTCTCTACCAGATATTTTGTTACCGAAAGTAAGTAAATTGTACATCTGATAGAGACTTTTAATTGCAGATTCCTTACCTTAGAATAGATACCCAAGCAATGCCATCCTCGGTGGTGGGCTGCGAACCAAAATCATACTAGAAAGTCCTGCAAGACCAAATGACCAAAATAGCCGTCTTGACGGACCCGACTATCCAGGCAATAATGCTTAGCAAACGTGTGCACGGATGCCCACGTAGCTGCCTGGCAGATGTCCAGGACAGGAACTCCTGTGTGCTAACGCAGTGAAAGCAGCAGTTGCTCTGGTGGAATGAGCATGCAAGCCTTCAGGAGATTGCTTCTTGGCCAAAGCGTAGCACATTTTAATGCATAGAAGCACCCATCGAGAGATGGTACGCTTTTGCACCGCCTTCCCTTTTTTCACACTCACATACCCAACGAAGAGTTGATCGTCCACCCAGGAATCTTTAGTATGGTTGAAATAGAACGCCAATGCTCTTTTTGGGTCCAGACAGTGGAGTCTCTCCTCCTCATGAGAAGGATGTGCAGGTGCGTAAAAAGTAGGCAAGGTGTTGGACTGGCCTCCTGTAGGAGGCTGGACTGGCTTGTAGTGAGTACCTAGGGGTACTTGCACCAGGCCCAGTTATCCCTTATTAGTGTATAGGGTGTCTAGCAGCATAGGCTGATAGATAATGGTAGCTTAGCAGAGCAGCTTAGGCTGAACTAGGAGACGAGTGAAGCTCCTACAGTACCACTTAGTGTCATATGCACAATATCATAAGAAAACACAATACACAGATATACTAAAAATAAAGGTACTTTATTTTTATGACAATATGCCAAAGTATCTCAGAGTGTACCCTCAGTATGAGGATAGCAAATATACACAAGATATATGTACACAATACCAAAATATGCAGTAATAGTATTAGAAAACAGTGCAAACAATGTATAGTTACAATAGGATGCAATGGGGACACATAGGGATAGGGGCAACACAAACCATATACTCCAAAAGTGGAATGCGAACCACGAATGGACCCCAAACCTATGTGACCTTGTAGAGGGTCGCTGGGACTATTAGAAAATAGTAAGGGTTAGAAAAATAGCCCACCCCAAGACCCTGAAAAGTGAGTGCAAAGTGCACCAAAGTTCGCCAAAGGACATAGAAGTCGTGATAGGGGAATTCTGCAGGAAAGACACAAACCAGCAATGCAACAACGATGGATTTCCAGTCGAGGGTACCTGTGGAACAAGGGGACCAAGTCCAAAAGTCACAAGCAAGTCTTAGATGGGCAGATGCCCAGGAAATGCCAGCTGTGGGTGCAAAGAAGCTGCTACTGGACAGTAGAAGCTGAGGTTTCTGCAGGAACGACAAGGGCTAGAGACTTCCCCTTTGGAGGACGGATCCCTCACGCCGTGGAGAGTCGTGCAGAAGTGTTTTCCCGCCGAAAGACCGCCAACAAGCCTTGCTAGCTGCAAATCGTGCGGTAAGGTTTTTGGATGCTGCTGTGGCCCAGGAGGGACCAGAATGTCGCCAATTGCGTCAGGGGACAGAGGGGGCGTCGAGCAAGACAAGGAGCCCTCTCAGCAGCAGGCAGCACCCGCAGAAGTGCCAGAAACAGGCACTACGAGGATGCGTGAAACAGTGCTCACCCGAAGTCGCACAAAGGAGTCCCACGTCGCCGGAGAACAACTTAGGAGGTCGTGCAATGCAGGTTAGAGTGCCGTGGACCCAGGCTGGACTGTGCACAAATGATTTCCGCCGGAAGTGCACGGAGGCCGGAGTAGCTGCAAAAGTCGCGGTTCCCAGCAATGCAGTCTGGCGGGGGGAGGCAAGGACTTACCTCCACCAAACTTGGACTGAAGAGTCACTGGACTGTGGGAGTCACTTGGACAGAGTTGCTGGATTCAAGGGACCTCGCTCGTCGTGCTGAGAGGAGACCCAGGGGACCGGTGATGCAGTTCTTTGGTGCCTGCGGTTGCAGGGGGACGATTCCGTCGACCCACGGGAGATTTCTTCGGAGCTTCTAGTGCAGAGAGGAGGCAGAATACCCCCACAGCATGCACCACCAGGAAAACAGTTGAGAAGGCGGCAGGATCAGCGTTACAGAGTTGCAGTAGTCGTCTTTGCTACTATGTTGCCGTTTTGCAGGCTTCCAGCGCGGTCAGCAGTCGATTCCTTGGCAGAAGGTGAAGAGAGAGATGCAGAGGAACTCGGATGAGCTCTTGCATTCGTTATCTAAGGAATCCCCAGAGACAGAGACCCTAAATAGCCAGAAAAGAGGGTTTGGCTACCTAGGAGAGAGGATAGGCTAACAACACCTGAAGGAGCCTATCAGAAGGAGTCTCTGACGTCACCTGGTGGCACTGGCCACTCAGAGCAGTCCAGTGTGCCAGCAGCACCTCTGTTTCCAAGATGGCAGAGGTCTGGAGCACACTGGAGGAGCTCTGGACACCTCCCAGGGGAGGTGCAGGTCAGGGGAGTGGTCACTCCCCTTTCCTTTGTCCAGTTTCGCGCCAGAGCAGGGCTAAGGGGTCCCTGAACCGGTGTAGACTGGCTTATGCAGAAATGGGCACCATCTGTGCCCATGAAAGCATTTCCAGAGGCTGGGGGAGGCTACTCCTCCCCTGCCTTCACACCATTTTCCAAAGGGAGAGGGTGTAACACCCTCTCTCAGAGGAAGTCCTTTGTTCTGCCATCCTGGGACAAGCCTGGCTTGCCCCCAGGAGGGCAGAAACCTGTCTGAGGGGTTGGCAGCAGCAGCAGCTGCAGTGAAACCCCAGGAAAGGCAGTTTGGAAGTACCAGGGTCTGTGCTACAGACCACTGGGATCATGGGATTGTGCCAACTATGCCAGGATGGCATAGAGGGGGCAATTCCATGATCATAGACATGTTACATGGCCATATTCGGAGTTACCATTGTGAAGCTACATATAGGTAGTGACCTATATGTAGTGCACGCGTGTAATGGTGTCCCCGCACTCACAAAGTCCGGGGAATTGGCCCTGAACAATGTGGGGGCACCTTGGCTAGTGCCAGGGTGCCCTCACACTAAGTAACTTTGCACCTAACCTTTACCAGGTAAAGGTTAGACATATAGGTGACTTATAAGTTACTTAAGTGCAGTGTAAAATAGCTGTGAAATAACGTGGACGTTATTTCACTCAGGCTGCAATGGCAGGCCTGTGTAAGAATTGTCAGAGCTCCCTATGGGTGGCAAAAGAAATGCTGCAGCCCATAGGGATCTCCTGGAACCCCAATACCCTGGGTACCTCAGTACCATATACTAGGGAATTATAAGGGTGTTCCAGTAAGCCAATATAAATTGGTAAAATTGGTCACCAGCCTGTTAGTGACAATTTGAAAGAAATGAGAGAGCATAACCACTGAGGTTCTGATTAGCAGAGCCTCAGTGAGACAGTTAGTCACTACACAGGTAACACATTCAGGCACACTTATGAGCACTGGGGCCCTGGCTGACAGGGTCCCAGTGACACATACAACTAAAACAACATATATACAGTGAAAAATGGGGGTAACATGCCAGGCAAGATGGTACTTTCCTACACAACCCCCCCCCACCCCCAAACGAAGGACAATAAGACTAGCCATGACCTGATGAGTCTTCATTGTCTAAGTGGAAATATCTGGAGAGTCCATCTGCATTGGAGTGGCTACTCCCAGGTCTATGTTCCACTGTATAGTCCATTCCCTGTAGGGATATGGACCAGCTCAACAATTTAGGATTTTCACCTTTCATTTGTTTTAGCCAAAGTAGAGGTTTGTGGTCTGTCTGAACAATGAAGTGAGTGCCAAACAGGTATGGCCTCAACTTCTTCAGTGCCCAGACCACAGCAAAGGCCTCCCTCTCAATGGCAGACCAACGCTTTTCTCTAGGGGTCAACCTCCTACTAATAAAAGCAACAGGTTGATCCTGGCCCTCATAATTAAGTTGTGATAGGACTGCCCCTACTCCTAATTCAGATGCATCAGTTTGGACATAGAATTTTTTAGAGTAACAAGGGCTTTTCAGGACAGGTGCAGAGCACATGGCCTGCTTCAGCTCCTCAAAAGCTTTCTGACAGCTTGCTGTCCATAATACCTTTTTAGGCATTTTCTTGGATGTGAGGTCATTAAGAGGGGCTGCAATGGAGCCATAGTTCTTAATGAACCTCCTGTAATACCCAGTGAGGCCTAGGAAGGCTCTCACCTGAGTCTGAGTAGTAGGGGGAACCCAATCTATAATTGTTTGGATTTTCCCCTGTAGTGGTGCAATCTGTTCCCCACCAACAAGGTGTCCCAGATAAACCAACTTCCCCTGCCCTATCTGGCACTTTGAAGCCTTGATAGTAAGGCCTGCCTTTTGCAGGGCCTCTAAAACTTTCCATAGGTGGACCAGGTGATCATCCCAGCTGGAGCTAAAGACAGCTATATCGTCCAAATATGCTGCACTGAAAGCTTCCAGCCCTTGCAGGACTGTGTTCACCAACCTCTGAAAAGTGGCAGGTGCATTTTTCAATCCAAAAGGCATTACTGTGAACTGGTAATGTCCTCCAATGGTTGAAAATGCAGTTTTAGGTTTAGCATCTTCTGATAATTTGATCTGCCAATACCCTGCAGTCAAATCAAAAGTGCTTAGATACTTGGCAGATGCCAGTGTATCTATGAGCTCATCTGCCCTGGGTATAGGGTGAGCATCAGTTTTGGTTACCTGGTTGAGACCTCTGTAGTCTACACAAAACCACATTTCCTTCTTTCCATCTTTGGAATGGGGTTTTGGTACAAGTACCACAGGAGAAGCCCATGGACTTTCAGAGTGCTCAACCACTCCCAGTTCTAACATTTTCTGCACCTCTTGCTTGATGCAGTCTCTGACATGGTCAGGCTGCCTATAGATCTTACTTTTGACAGGCAAGCTGTCTCCAGTATCTATAGTGTGCTCACACCAAGAAGTGGTACCTGGCACAGTAGAGAAGAGTTCAGAAAACTGACCCAGGAGATTTATGCAATGGTCTTTCTGCTCAGCAGTAAGACAATCAGCCAAAACTACCCCTTCCACTAGAGCATCTTGTTCTGTGGAAGAGAAGAGATCAGGTAGAGGATCACTGTCTTCTTCCTGTCCCTCATCAGTTGCCATGAGCAGGGTGAGATCAGCCCTGTCATAGTAGGGTTTCAGGCGATTGACATGGAGTACCCTAAGGGGACTTCTGGCAGTGCCTAAGTCAACTTAGTAGGTGACTTCACCCTTTTTCTCAATAATTGTGTGGGGTCCACTCCATTTATCTTGGAGTGCTCTTGGGGCCACAGGCTCCAAGACCCACACTTCATGCCCTGGTTGGTACTGAACCAAAACAGCCTTCTGATCATGCCATTGCTTCTGGAGCTCTTGGCTGGCCTGAAGGTTTTTACTGGCCTTTTTCATATACTCAGCCATCCTTGATCTGAGACCAAGTACATAATCCATAATATCTTGCTTTGGAGCTTTTAAAGGTTGCTCCCAACCCTCCTTGACAAGTGTTAGTGGACCCCTAACAGGGTGTCCAAAGAGGAGTTCAAAGGGGCTGAAGCCCACTCCTTTCTGGGGTACCTCCCTGTAGGCAAAAAGGAGGCATGGTAAAAAGGGTATCCCATCTCCTGCGGAGTTTTTCAGGGAGACCCATAATCATGCCTTTGAGAGTTTTGTTAAATCTCTCCACCAGTCCATTTGTTTGTGGATGATAGGGTGTAGTGAACTTGTAAGTCACACCACACTCCTTCCACATGGCCTTTAAGTAAGCAGACATGAAATTGCTTCCCCTGTCTGATACTACTTCCTTTGGGAAGCCCACCCTAGAAAATATTCCCAGGAGGGCCTTTGCCACTGCAGGTGCTGTAGTGGTCCTTAAAGGAATTGCTTCAGGATATCTTGTGGCATGGTCCACTACCACTAAGATAAACCTATTGCCTGAAGCAGTAGGAGGGTCAAGGGGGCCAACTATGTCAACCCCTACCCTTTCAAAGGGAACCCCAACCACAGGCAGTGGAATAAGGGGTGCCTTTGGGGTGCCACCTGTCTTGCCACTGGCTTGACAGGTTTCACAGGACTTACAAAATTCCTTTGTGTCCTCAGACATTCTAGGGCAATGAAACAAGGGAAAAAGCCTGTCCCAAGTTTTCATTTGTCCCAGATGTCCAGCTAGGGGAATGTCGTGGGCTAGAGTTAGGAGGAACTTTCTGTACTCCTGAGGAATCACTAACCTCCTGGCAGTTCCAGGTTTAGGATCCCTTGCTTCAGTGTACAAGAGGTTGTCCTCCCAGTAAACTCTGTGAGAGTCACTGACATCCCCATTAGCCTGTTTGACAGCTTGCGGTCTTAGACCCTCTAGTGTGGGACAGGTTTGCTGTGCCACACTCAGCTCCTCCCTGGCAGGCCCCCCTTCACCCAAAAGCTCAGCAGTGTCTGCTTCCAGCTCCTCTGGTGTAGGTTCTGCACAGGGTCGAAATTCTTCTTCCTCAGAATTAGAATCCACTGTAGAGGGAGGGATAGTAGGAAGTGCTTTACTTCTACTAGCCCTAGCTTTAGGGAGCACTTGGTCCATTGTTCCAGGATCCAAGCTTCCCTGTCCTTTTTGGCCTGAGCCCTGGTTAAAGCAAAAATATGCCCTGGGATGCCCAGCATTGCTGCATGGGCCTCCAACTCCACATCTGACCAAGCTGATGTCTCCAAATCATTTCCTAGTAGACAGTCTACAGGTAAATCTGTGGCTACCACAACTTTCTTTGGACCAGTAACCCCCCCCCCAGTTGAGATTTACAACAGCCATGGGGTGGCTAAGTGTGTTGTTGTGAGCATCAGTTACTTGGTACTGGTGACCAAGTAGGTGTTGTTCAGGGTGGACCAGTTTCTCTATCACCATTGTGACACTGGCACCTGTGTCCCTGTAGGCCTGAACCTCAACACCATTTATTAGGGGTAGCTGCTTGTACTTATCCATATTAAGGGGACAAGCAACTAAGGTGGCTAAATCAATAGCCACCTCAGAGACTAACACAGCCTCTGTGGTCTCCCTAACAAGACCAACCCCAACTAAGTTACCAAAAGTGAGCCCAGCTACTCCCTTGGATTGGCTATTAGTAGGTTTGCTCCCACCACCACTGCTATTAGTAGGGACACTAGGTGTAGCAGTAGGGGTTGTAGTGGTAGGAGGCTTGGTGCTTTTCTTTAGACAACTGGGATCTGTTGTCCAATGGCCTTTTATTTTACATAAATAGCACCATGGTTTCTTTTCTTTGTTTTGATTAGAAGAGGATTTGGGCCCACCACCCCCACCAGAGTGTTTTTGTGGGCCTGATGAAGACTCATTTTTTGGTTTGTCCCCACCCTTGTCAGAAGACTTACCATCCTTCTTCTTGTTGCCATCTTTGTCACCCCCTGTATGAACTTTTCTGTTCACCCTTGTTCTGACCCATTTGTCTGCCTTCTTTCCCAATTCTTGGGGAGAGGTCAGATCAGAGTCCACCAAGTACTGGTGCAACAAATCAGACACACAATTATTAAGAATATGCTCTCTCAGGATCAAGTTATACAGGCTGTCATAATCAGTAACTTTACTGCCATGTAACCACCCCTCCAAGGCCTTCACTGAATGGTCAATGAAATCAACCCAGTCTTGTGAAGACTCCTTTTTGGTCTCTCTGAACTTTATCCTGTATTGTTCAGTGGTTAAGCCATAACCATCCAGGAGTGCATTCTTAAGAACTTTGTAATCATTGGCTTCATTTTCTTTCACAGTAAGGAGCCTATCCCTACCTTTTCCACTAAATGATAGCCATAGGATAGCAGCCCACTGCCTTTGAGGGACATCCTGTACAGCACAGGCCCTCTCAAGTGCAGCAAACCACTTGTTAATGTCATCCCCCTCCTTACAAGGGGGAACTATCTTGTGCAGATTCCTCGAATCATGCTCTTTTACAGGATGACTATGGGGAATACTGCTGCTGCCACCATGGGTTTCTAAACCCAACTTCTGTCTTTCCTTCTCTACTTCTAAGGTCTGTCTCTCCAAATCCAGCTGTTGCTTCTTGAGCTTCAGTCTGGTTTGTTCCACTCTCAATCTATTGAGCTCCCTTTCTAACAATCTGTCATCAGGGTGGGTGGGAGGGACATGTCTTGAAACAGAAGTATGGTGAGAATGGACAGAAGGAGACCTGTCCCTTACAGAAGGCACCCTAACAGCTTGGTTAACAGAAACATCACTTCTACTGTGGTGAGAATGAATGCTCTTGCTATGATGTGAGACAACACTATCTGTATGGTGTGACTCTACATCAGTACCAACTATGCTAGACTGTCTAGTAATGGGCAGGCTCTGAAGTTTCTTTCCTGAATCTTTTCCTAGGGGTGTCCCTGGATCAGATTGGGAACCATTAGCTACTTTTTCAACAGATGGGGCCCTTTTGGCCTTATCTTGTTCTCTAAGCATGTTAAGCAATAATTCCAAGGAAGGATTCTTCCCTACACTTAAACCTCTTTCTATACAGAGACTCCTTGCTCCTTTCCAGCTAAGGTGGTCATATGCAAGTTTGGACAGATCAACATGTTGGCCTGTGCCAGACATTTTTAGAGAGAGTTAAAGTGATAGAAAAAGTGAAAAAAGTTTTCAGAACTTTTAGAAAGATAGAAAAAAACTTTAAAAACTTTAAAGAACTTTTTAGAAAGTTTAGAAGTACTTTTCAGCACTTAGAAAAGAGTGAAAAGAGGAAATGCAAAACTTTTTAGTTATGTGTACACACACTGAACTTGTTTTGTATATTTTTCTCTTATGAAAAGTACAATGACAAGAGTGGTAAGTAGTCTCAAAGCACTTATCCCACCGCTGCACAACCAATGTAGGAGGCTGGACTGGCTTGTAGTGAGTACCTAGGGGTACTTGCACCTTGCACCAGGCCCAGTTATCCCTTATTAGTGTATAGGGTGTCTAGCAGCATAGGCTGATAGATAATGGTAGCTTAGCAGAGCAACTTAGGCTGAACTAGGGGACGAGTGAAGCTCCTACAGTACCACTTAGTGTCATATGCACAATATCATAAGAAAACACAATACACAGATATACTAAAAATAAAGGTACTTTATTTTTATGACAATATGCCAAAGTATCTCAGAGTGTACCCTCAGTATGAGGATAGCAAATATACACAAGGTATATGTACACAATACCAAAATATGCAGTAATAGTATTAGAAAACAGTGCAAACAATGTATAGTTACAATAGGATGCAATGGGGACACATAGGGATAGGGGCAACACAAACCATATACTCCAAAAGTGGAATGCGAACCACGAATGGACCCCAAACCTATGTGACCTTGTAGAGGGTCGCTGGGACTATTAGAAAATAGTAAGGGTTAGAAAAATTGCCCACCCCAAGACCCTGAAAAGTGAGTGCAAAGTGCACTAAAGTTCCCCAAAGGACATAGAAGTCGTGATAGGGGAATTCTGCAGGAAAGACACAAACCAGCAATGCAAGAAAGATGGATTTCCAGTCGAGTGTACCTGTGGAACAAGGGGACCAAGTCCAAAAGTCACAAGCAAGTCGGAGATGGGCAGATGCCCAGGAAATGCCAGCTGTGGGTGCAAAGAAGCTGCTACTGGACAGTAGAAGCTGAGGTTTCTGCAGGAACGACAAGGGCTAGAGACTTCCCCTTTGGAGGACGGATCCCTCACGTCGTGGAGAGTCGTGCAGAAGTGTTTTCCCGCCGAAAGACCGCCAACAAGCCTTGCTAGCTGCAAATCGTGCGGTAAGGGTTTTTGGATGCTGCTGTGGCCCAGGAGGGACCAGGATGTCGCCAATTGCGTCAGGGGACAGAGGGGGCGTCGAGCAAGACAAGGAGCCCTCTCAGCAGCAGGCAGCACCCGCAGAAGTGCCAGAAACAGGCACTACGAGGATGCGTGAAACGGTGCTCACCCGAAGTCGCACAAAGGAGTCCCACGTCGCCGGAGAACAACTTAGGAGGTCGTGCAATGCAGGTTAGAGTGCCGTGGACCCAGGCTGGACTGTGCACAAAGGATTTCCGCCGGAAGTGCATGGAGGCCGGAGTAGCTGCAAAAGTCGCGGTTCCCAGCAATGCAGTCTGGCGTGGGGAGGCAAGGACTTACCTCCACCAAACTTGGACTGAAGAGTCACTGGACTGTGGGAGTCACTTGGACAGAGTTGCTGGATTCAAGGGAACTCGCTCGTCGTGCTGAGAGGAGACCCAGGGGACCGGTGATGCAGTTCTTTGGTGCCTGCGGTTGCAGGGGGACGATTCCGTCGACCCACGGGAGATTTCTTCGGAGCTTCTAGTGCAGAGAGGAGGCAGACTACCCCCACAGCATGCACCACCAGGAAAACAGTCGAGAAGGCGGCAGGATCAGCGTTAGAGTTGCAGTAGTCGTCTTTGCTACTATGTTGCAGTTTTGCAGGCTTCCAGCGCGGTCAGCAGTCGATTCCTTGGCAGAAGGTGAAGAGAGAGATGCAGAGGAACTCGGATGAGCTCTTGCATTCGTTATCTAAGGAATCCCCAGAGACAGAGACCCTAAATAGCCAGAAAAGAGGGTTTGGCTACCTAGGAGAGAGGATAGGCTAGCAACACCTGAAGGAACCTATCAGAAGGAGTCTCTGACGTCACCTGGTGGCACTGGCCACTCAGAGCAGTCCAGTGTGCCAGCAGCACCTCTGTTTCCAAGATGGCAGAGGTCTGGAGCACACTGGAGGAGCTCTGGACACCTCCCAGGGGAGGTGCAGGTCAGGGGAGTGGTCACTCCCCTTTCCTTTGTCCAGTTTTGCGCCAGAGCAGGGCTAAGGGGTCCCTGAACCGGTGTAGACTGGCTTATGCAGAAATGGGCACCATCTGTGCCCATGAAAGCATTTCCAGAGGCTGGGGGAGGCTACTCCTCCCCTGCCTTCACATCATTTTCCAAAGGGAGAGGGTGTAACACCCTCTCTCAGAGGAAGTCCTTTGTTCTGCCATCCTGGGACAAGCCTGGCTTGCCCCCAGGAGGGCAGAAACCTGTCTGAGGGGTTGGCAGCAGCAGCAGCTGCAGTGAAACCCCAGGAAAGGCAGTTTGGCAGTACCAGGGTCTGTGCTACAGACCACTGGGATCATGGGATTGTGCCAACTATGCCAGGATGGCATAGAGGGGGCAATTCCATGATCATAGACATGTTACATGGCCATATTCAGAGTTACCATTGTGAAGCTACATATAGGTAGTGACCTATATGTAGTGCACGCGTGTAATGGTGTCCCCGCACTCACAAAGTCCGGGGAATTGGCCCTGAACAATGTGGGGGCACCTTGGCTAGTGCCAGGGTGCCCTCACACTAAGTAACTTTGCACCTAACCTTTACCAGGTAAAGGTTAGACATATAGGTGACTTATAAGTTACTTAAGTGCAGTGTAAAATGGCTGTGAAATAACGTGGACGTTATTTCACTCAGGCTGCAGTGGCAGGCCTGTGTAAGAATTGTCAGAGCTCCCTATGGGTGGCAAAAGAAATGCTGCAGCCCATAGGGATCTCCTGGAACCCCAATACCCTGGGTACCTCAGTACCATATACTAGGGAATTATAAGGGTGTTCCAGTAAGCCAATATAAATTGGTAAAATTGGTCACTAGCCTGTTAGTGACAATTTGAAAGAAATGAGAGAGTATAACCACTGAGGTTCTGATTAGCAGAGCCTCAGTGAGACAGTTAGTCACTACACAGGTAACACATTCAGGCACACTTATGAGCACTGGGGCCCTGGCTGACAGGGTCCCAGTGACACATACAACTAAAACAACATATATACAGTGAAAAATGGGGGTAACATGCCAGGCAAGATGGTACTTTCCTACACCTACATGAAAAGGTGCAACAAACGTGGGAAGAAAGGTAGCCTTAGTGCTTAACACCACTTTGTCAGGGTGCACAGACAAGTATGGGGGCTTTGAAGGAAGGGCATGAAGCTCACTCAAGCTGCGAGAAGAAGTGATGGCGACAAGAAAAACAGTCTTGAAAGAAAGGAGGCATAATGGACAATTGTGCATCGGCTCAAAAGGAGTACACATTAAGAAAGAAAGTACAAGATTGAGGTTCCACTGAGGCATGATAAATGGAGTGGGAGGAAACAAATGGGTGAGACCCTTAAGGAATCCACTGACAATAGGAGACTTAAAGAGTGAATGCTGATCTGGCATCCTAATAAGGACTGAAATAGCAGATAAATAACCTTTAAGGGTGCCCAAAGCAGAGCCCTGCTGGGTTAAAGAAAGAATGAACAAAAGAACCTCAGAAAGAGGAGCAGAGAGAGGGGTCAACAGATTTTTTGATACACCATGCCACAAATTTATGCCAACGACAGGCGTATACTGAGTTGGTGGAGGGATGCGTGGCTGCCAAGATAAAGTCACAGATTTCGGGTGGAAGTTCTAAAGCCATCAACTGCCGCTGCTCAATCTCCACGCATGAAGGCGGAGATTGGACAGGTTCAGGTGGAGAACCATCCCCTGCTGCTGCGACAGAAGATCCTCCCAAAGAGGCAGTTTGAGTGGAGGATCAGTGGCCATGCTCAATAGCTCTGGATACCATACTCTCTGTGGCCAGTCTGTAGCCATCAAGATAACTTGGGCCCGGTTGTTCCTAATCTTCTTGAGAACTCTAGGCAGAAGTAGTATATGCAGAAAGGAGGAAAGGAGGCCAGAGGTCCACTAGAGACGAAAATCGCCTCCAAGCAAGTGCCGCCTTGGAAACTCCAACGTGCAAAACAGCTGACACTGCACGTTCTCTGCGGAGGCAAACAGATCTAACCAAGGCTCTCCCCACTGCTGAAAGAGACCTTGCGCCACCTCTGGATGGAGACGCCATTCGTAATCGGGTATGCATCGACAGCTGAGTTTGTCTGCTCTAGCATTCAGAGAGCCTGCCAGGTGTTGAACCACCAGGGTAATGTCCTGATGTGGCAGCCATGTCCAGAGGCACAGTGCCTCCTGACAAAGAGTCCAGGAATCTACTCCGCCCTGATTGTTGCAGTACTACATGGTGGTAGTGTTGTCCGTGAATTCTTGCACTACTTTCTCTTTGAGAGAGGGAAGAAATGCTTTCAATGCACACCAGATCGCCGGGAGCTCCAGAAGATTGATATGGAGCCCAGACTCTGCTGGAGGCCTCTGATCTCCGCCTCTCCCATGTGGCCAACCCATCCCAAAAGTGATGCATCCGTCACTATGGACAGATTTGCCTAGGGAAGGGAGCGGGATCTGCCGTTGACCCAATGCGGATTCGAAAGCCACCACTGCAGGTCTTTCGCAGTCCCCTCTGAGATCTGGACCATGTCGGGGACATTTCCCTGATGCTGAGCCCACTGGAATTTAAACTCCCACTGCAGAGCTCACATGCAAAATGGCATGTGTTACTAGCAGGATGCAGGAGGCCATGAGGCCTAGCAGCCTCAGAGTCTGTCTCACCGAAACCCAAGACAGAGGCTGAAAGATCGGAATCATAGCCTGAATATCTTGGGCTCGCTTTTCGGGAGGATAGGCCGAAACTGCATTGTGTCCAGAACAGCTCTGATGAAACAAGCCGTCTGAGAGGGAGTCAGGCGGGACTTTGGCTGTTCATAGTGAAACCCCGCGTGTGCAGGAGGTTCACCGTAGTCTGAAGGTGGGAGACGACTTTCTGAGGAGAGTCTGCCTTCAACAGCCAGTCGTCGAGATAGGGAGAAGCCTGAAACCCCCAACCTGCAAAGATGAGCTGCAACCACAGCCATCACTTTCATGAACACACAAGGGGCGCTAGTAAGGCCAATGGGGAGCACGGTAAATTGAAAGTGCTCATGACCTACCACGAATCGTAGATAACGTCTGTGGGCAGGCAGAATGGGAATAAGGAAATAAGCGTCCTGCAAGTCCAACACTACCATTCAGACTCCAAGGTTCCAAGGCAGACAGGACCTGAGCCAGGTTGAGCGTTTTTAATTTCTCCTTCTTGAGGAACAGATTGAGGTCCCGAAGGTCTAGGATAGGACGGAAGCCCTTGTCTTTTTTTGGGCACCAGAAAGTAGAGGGAATAACAAAAATGACTTACTTCTGGCACAGGGACCCTCTCTATGGCCAAGAGAGCCACAACGTCCTGGAGGAGAAGTGCCAAATAATCCTCCAGAATATGGCTGACTGATGGAGGCATGGCTGGTGGGGCAGATTCGAATGGGAGGGAGTAGCCCCTTCGAACGATCTGCAAAACCCACTTGTCCCTAGTGATGGATTCCCTGTGGGGCAGGTGATGGCGAATCTTACCTCCAACTGGACCGGAGTGAGGGGATGGACTAGGAGGGTTTGGGGGCTGCAGCAGGGGCAGGGGTGGACTGGGCAGACCTCTGGTTCCCTGTCTGACGCCCACATGGGATTCTGCATCCCTAGCCACACATCGGTTGTTCCACGGTCAGACCGCCAGCTCTACCACTTCTCTTCCACCTGTCCTAGTCAGACAGGGCGGCACTGCAATCAAGGATGCTTTGGAGATTACGAGACCCTACTCTGCCAGCGATTACATGGTGGTAACACCGCCTTGTAAAGGCTGGCGGAGACGGATTGCACCTGCACTGTCCATGCACTACGCATGGGCAGTGCAGGGGCCCCCATGGCAAGCCCCGTCATGCTTTTTATTGTCTGCCTTGCAGCACCGCAACATTGCCGCCGGCTCTATTATGAAACTCTGTTTCTGCCCGCAGACCCAGGGGGAATCTCTTAATAGGGGCCCATGGGAAGGGGACCGCACTGGGGGTAACCAGACTGCAGGGCTTCAGCAGACGGTCTTTTCCATCTGCCGAAGTCGTAGTGAAAGGCTAAGTCTCCACCCATCCACATTGCAAACCATACCGTGAATCAGATATTTGGGTTTTACATCACATCTCTCTTGAGACAGACAGCATCACAGCTCCATCGTTTTTCTGGCTTTCCTTCAAAAGAAGAGAGTTTCAAAGTTAAGATGTTTTCTGCTTGATAAAAGAAGAGACGAGGAAGAGCAGGCTGAAGAAGAAGAGGACGTACCACCTCCAAAGAAGTTCTTCAACATTTGACAATATTTCTCCATTCCTTCAGGAAAAAAATAAAGTTCTTTCTAAAATTTGTCCAGTGCAATCTATGCAGCACAAAACTGTCAAGAGGTATGTTGAATAAGTATTCACATGGCATGGCACATGTGAGTCGGTGTAAATTATATACTATAAAATTACATGCTATAAGCAAGCATCAACATCTAATTTTAAACACATTAATTTATACTGACTTCATAAAACAATTAGATCAATGAATAAGTGGCTCCCACTTTCTGTAGTGAACATTTGACAGGCAAAAATTCCTGCTGCGCAGCCTGCACCACTAGGATGAAGTCAAAAGGAGATGGTGAGGGTAAACATGATATCTGGCTGAAGGTAAATATGATAATTTTAATTAAATAAGCTCATTACAATTCGAACTCAGGAAAAGAAACCTTTAATTTTTGGGGCAGACAGTCCAATGTGCCTGAGTGTGAGATTCAGAAACGTTTGAAGACTCAATTCCCTATGCATTGTGGTGCTCGACTGTACACTATAATTCATGATCCAAATACAACTGGTATCATTCATGTGTTTCAAACCCTGGGCACTGGCATGTTGACTAGCTTTAAGACTATTTTTTAATTAATTCCTTCCTTCTCCCGTTTTTTTGTCAAATATGTTTGGGGGCATATCAACTGCATTCCGTATAGTTGGTTGTGCATTTGTTTTCTAGTAAATAAAAGTTAAGGTGAATGGCAACATAAATGAAGATGAAGCCTACCAGCCTGAATGTCAATGCCACAACGTTATTGTATTCTATTTTGGCGGAGACCTGCTTGTTTAGTTGAATGGGAACTGGACTCTCTCTTTCCAGAAATTCCAAGTTCTTCAAGTGAGACCTGTATCTTGGAGCTTGACCTTCTATGAAAAGGTTTTCAAGGGCATTCCATTGGAACAACCAGCAAGACTGTCCTTTGACATCTGGGAAGTCATTCAACCATCTAGAGTACATCAGGCATTCTAACTAATACAGTTACCCATTCTGTAGAGTGCTATGTATGACATATCTGCACTCATCTGTGGTAAACCTGATAAACACCGGGGCAGCAACAATTCCACCATTTTCAGACACAATCAGTATCACTTACCAACATGCTTCAACACCTTTAAGTACACCTTCAACTCCACCTTTGACACAAGATTCACCTGCATTTCCAGTATCTTCGTTCTTTGATAGGATCATGGCTTTATCATCCTCAACGAATGGAAACAACAGTGTTTTTCCACTGGAGTTCAATTTTCCTGATTCCTTTCGAGATATATGTAAATACTTTTCACCAGGCTTCTCTTCACGCTCTCCCAGTACTTGGAGCAGGTTGCACTACACAAGCGTGCTGTAAGGCTTTGTCCCTTTATTTATTGCAAATTTATTAAGTGCAAAATAAGTTATGCCTGAAGCGTTCGGCTTCCCCACCTTCCACTGGACCATATAAATATTTGTAACAATATAAAAAAAAAAAAAACATTTATAAACAAAACAATCACTAAAACTCACATGGCATACTTTACTGACCTAACTGTAACTTGCGTCCCACCATGCACTGCTTATAATCCTCAAGTATTACGTCACACATGACATGTTAAATAACACCGCAAATTAGTTTCTATTAAGAAAAAAAACAAAAAAAAACATAAACTAAGACCTAACAACTATAAATGACTTTAACCATTGTTTTTTTTTTTTACTAATTCATTTCTGAAGATTTCCATTTTTTAACCATACAGTAAATAAAGGTAATAAAAAGAAACCCTCCCAGTCAGTGTTTTTTTTTTTGTGGTACTGTTGTAGTACCGCCGAACCACCTGTCCTGATATACATATCATCTGATATTTAATTTCTCAAAAGTGGCTGAATGGGTTTACATTGAATCACAAAAAGCACACTTTCTTAGTAAACATCCTTTTTGCCAAATTTGGTGCACTTATGTTCAGTTTTTTCTCCTGCTCAGCTTGAAGGCATATTTTGTTTGACATTTTGACAATTGTTTTTTCAAATATTCAACAGTTTCAATATTTGCTTTAGGCTTCAGTACTCGTTGATAATAGTAATTCAAATGGTCACCCATCTTTCACAGAAGCTTAAGTAGGTGAAAATGCATTGACCTTTGTACTGATTATGCTAACATTCAACAAGCTGAAAGAAGTCTTTAAGCTGCATGTAGACAAATGTTAGGCAGAGAGAAATCTTAGCTTCCAGGGAGCTGAGAGGGCACGCAGACGAAAGCTGTAAACACCTTTTCCGTTTGCTTGTCTGGGGACACCATTGCAGTTGAACACAGAAAGAGCGGCGACAACAGCTGTCTTCATAAGGAACAGTAACTTTGCTGTTCTGGTAGGGTATGTGAGTGAAAGGAGAGGCCACCTAAGAAACTCACATAGGCTCCTTTTGGTGCTAAAATTAACTTGGTTAGAGGCAAGGTGCAAGGGTTTGCGGAAAAACGCTGGGACACTCTAAAATCCCATCATAACGTTGCAGCTGCAAATGTTCCCATTGTTGCCATTATTCTTTATGTTTTTATAGTCACAAGTATATTTTAGTGTGCATTTTTTGTGTTTATTAATGGTAGAAAGAGGCTTGGAACCTACCAACAAGCACCCCATGTGAATCTCACCGGACTGAATGTAATGCTCAGGTGGTTCTTAGGTTAAAGTCTGCCTGGTTCTTGGTCTCATGCTGTCTAAGTCTGCGATGTCAGAGTGTCTAGAGATCCCAAAGCTCGGGCCATATTCTGGATAAGTTTCAGAAATAATAGCACTGTTAAAGTTATCCTCTGATCAGGATCTTAAGGTACTTTCTCTAATCCTTTTGGGTAGTCACCTGAAAGTAAAGGCCTAATAGTTGCTCAGTACCGCTGCCAACAAGTGGGTTAAAATCAGAATCTTGACCTTCAGCAGCAGGAGGAGCTAGTTTTGATCTAAAAATCAAGAATGGTGCTGAACTCATCTCCCATATTCCCTACTTACAGAAGTGGAGTTACTTCAGTTACTCTTAAGGACCTCCTGCAAAGGTTCATGGCTGAAATATGTGCACAGGTGGCCCAGATCTTGGAGGTTATGTTTGTGTAAAACATAGCCTTTCCCTAATCACTGTAATGACCCCTGTATCAGCATTCACCTGGTTTCCAAGCTCGTAGTACAGAGAAAGCCTTCTTGTAAGTGGGATGGAGTAGGCCTCGTGAGATGAAACAAAGTGAAGTGGCTTTTCCACGAAGGACTGCTTGGCCTCATTTGAGACCAGGGTAACATGCTTGGTGTTCCCCCCAAGGTGTTTCCTATTTGCCTCCCTGCCGGAAACAATGTGATGTTGGGGTAAAACAACTCATGGAGGACAGGCTAGCACCGCTTTATTGGCACTTACTATTCAGCTGCACTTATCTTGTACTACTGGAAGACATCCTCCTAGATGGATAAAAAAAAATATTCTCATCGGAAGGAGGATTGCAGACTTTATCCTGGACCATGAGATTCTGGTCTGAGGACTTGAACCGCGATGCCTGCTACATGGAAAGAATGGTGCGTAGGACCTTGGTGACCTTATCAATGAGGTCCCTGTTGATCAGCAGTTTCTGTTCTGTAGATGTTTTGCCTGCAATAAGCATGAACTGGGAGTCTTTATGGGCAACACAGGATGCAGGGAGACACATCAAGCAAATTTAGGTCACAGGTGGAGAGTGTAGAGGTTATAATAACACTGGCTGGAAGAGTATTTTTACATCCATCTCCAAACACTTCCCAAGACACCATCATTAAGAGACATTAGGGTTCGGGGTTTCAAGATTATACAGCGTGTACTGTTCTTGTGGTCCGGCATTCAGTTATCTGACAATCACAGGCTCTCCTTGGCCTCTTTGAGGACGTGGGGCTCTAGAATCTTTGCTAGTTATATTGGGGGAAGAAACTAAGGCCTCAAAGTTATAAATATGGGGTGTGACAAGAGGGTCTGGAAGGTGGATCTATAGAGAAATCATCCATCTCTCAATGACCATCAAGCTGGAGCTGGGATTGACATCGGAGTTGGTACCTTAATCAGAGAGGGCAGGGATGGCTGAGTCCGGGGAACGGTCTTTAGGATCATCCTCAGCCCTCGGGAGCTGCAGCTTGCAAATTTAGCACCCAGATGGGGATTTGGACTTGAGGGTTTAACAAAGCGGAGTTTATTGAGCCTGAATGTTATGCTATTCCGGGGCGCTTCATGCCTTCTAATGAACTTTGGTAAGTCATTAAGCATTTTGGGGGCGGAAGGGATAGATGGCCTCGCAACCTGGTGCTTTAATCTATCCTGGGGTTACTCGCATCTCGCATTTACTTCTTAGTAAAGATCCTGCTTTTTGCCAAATTTGCTACAATTATGTTCAGTTGTTTCTCCTGCTCAGCTTGAAGACATATATTGTTTGACATTTTGACAGTTTGACAATTTTTTTTTCAAATATTCAACAGTTTCATTATTTGCTTCAGCGCTTCAGTACTAGTTGCAACAAGTACAGCAAGTAATTGTGACCTCCAAGGGATTGCCACTTTACCTCATTGATGCAGGGGTAAAGGGGCACTGTGTACCATGCCTGGTAACGTGTACTTACCTCATATCTCTTCTTCCTAGTGATCAACTTCCACTATAGGCGCACCCTTGCGCTGCATGGAAGCCGGGCAATTCTAGAGGGCTCCCCATACTGATGGTAGCACAAAGAGGGGAGGCGCCCGTGTCTTTTTTGTAGACTAAAGGTTAAGAGATTAAGCAGGTTCACTGTTACTATCAGAAAGTGCAAGCATGGCATCAAGTCAGAATGTTGCAGCATAAGCCAGACAAACGAAGGAGAAGATAGAAGGAAGGAAAGTGCAGAAATAAACCATATAAAAGACCCAATACCTGTTTCAGAAACCATAAATCCAGGGCAAGGTCCTGCTAGAAATTTGTTGAGTGCAAAAGAAGCAGTTTTAGGAACCAAAATAGAAGTGGAGAGGTTGTGCACACAGAAACAGAGTATCCTAGGTGTGGCACAAGCTTTTTATGTGGTACCACTTTGCATTCTGAATTTTAAAGAGCTACAGATGCAGTTTCTGGTCCTCTTGTGAGGGAGCATGGAAACTCACAACCTGAACATGGGAAACAGCCAGGACGTATGAAATATAGGGCAATCCCAATTACTTATGTCTTACATGTTCTACATGTACAATTAACATACAAATCGTGACATATAAAGACAAAGAAATGTAGATACAAAAAATATTTAATAAACAAGTTTCATGAATGCAACAACTAAAACATTGCACTATCAGAGTAAAATTCGTCTAATACCACAATAGAGATGTTTTATTAATGTTTTTTCTGAACAGTACAACAAGGTTATGAACACAAATCACAGGTAGAAAAATAAAGAAAATTGCATCTCAACAGCGCTTTCGGAAAGAGTTTTATACAAAACAAACTACTAAAATAAAAAGTATCAGCCTTTTGGTATGCATTATTCATTCACCATCACACAACTGCAAACAAAAAACATTTTTAACGAGGAGATAAAATCAGCGCAAATGTTTAAATAGCACTCAATAATACAAGTAAAAAATATTTAATGTAAAAAAAAAAAAAAGAATTTTAACAAGTCAGTGGCAACGTCTTACAAAACCAATGTTAATGTCGAACACTGTTGTTAAAAGTGTGTGAAGTAAGCACAGTTGTCATACAACACTTACAATTTCAAAGACCTTTGGACTGAAGAAAAACAAATGGACTCTCTCAGTAAACCGAGCAATGATTTTATCCAAAGGCAGTGTTAGACTGCACACCATCTAAGTAAAGATTCTCGCAATCTGAATTTAACCTGAGTATCATTCAAATATAAAACAGGACTGCTTACATCATTCATTTTCATTGTGTAATACGTGGATGCAGTTGAAAAATACACCATTTCCTCAGTTTCTAAACACACGTTATTGTATGTTGAAGGTTTTAAAGAGAAATCGTAATCTAATGAATTTCTACATTACTGCAAAACCATTAATGGTGCATAGAAGTATATCTTTAGTGAAAAAAAATGTCCATAATTTAAAAACGTTTCAAGAAAACTCTTTGCTGATTTATGACTTGCGTGGCAAAAATAATGGTAAAAACAAAAAAAAGAATCGCAGAAGATCTTCATCTTCTCCTAACGTTGATGATGCAACCAGTTCTGCAGAGTGGACGTTCTGAGAGCTGTCAAAGTACATTTGAGTCTGGCACCATGGATGCCTCAACAGTCGGCTGTTCTGCACATCCGCCCGGTCCCCGAAGAGCTGTCTGCCAACCATCCAAAATGAAAGGGTGACGAAGAGGACGCCGCCGAGCGGAGCAGAGCTATTACCGAAACACAAGCGAATGATAATGCCTGACAACAAGAAGAATGCAGAAACCCTTTCTAAAGTACTGTCTGAGTTTCCAGGAATACTTTCCTCAGGACACCCACTCGAGCCCTTCCCTGAGCAGCGGTGGGTTCTCCTCAGTCTGACAGCGATGGCGAGCGGATTGAACGCCCGCTGGCGGGACTGTTGGAGAAGGTGAAAGGCTCCCGCTCCTTCTCCTTGCTTTCGTGCTTGTGCTTGTGTTTATGTTTGTGCTTGTGCTTCTTCTTCTTCTTCTTGTGCTCGTGGTGGTGGTGATGGTGGTGGTGGTGGTCACTGTGCTTGGATGAGTTTAGTTCCTTGCCAAACAGCGGGTGGGGACTGAAGGGTACTGGAAGCATGTGCAGATCCAGGGAGGACTGATCTTTTCCTGGGAGGAAAAAAGAAACTGTTATTAGAAAGGTAAAGTGTTATACCTTGGGCCATACAGACATCACATGTTCCAAATTTCTCTCTTATAAACTAAAGCCAGGTATTCTGCTGTACCAAGCTTGTTGCTTCAATATGAATTGTTACTGTAGGTTTGTGTGTTTGGGTTCACGGTATGTCTATGGAAACATTCAACAAATAAAAAGCATACAGATGATAAACACTAATGGTAAAGAAAAAAAATGTTTGCGTAGGCATCTATAGCTGGTTTAAAAAAATCCATCTCCTCCAAAATAGTGTAAATCTGCTACCTGGTCTTACGAAACACCTGCAGGAGAGCTAGTATAGTCTCGTAGGAACACCAGCAAGTATAGATGAAAAACACCAGTTATGTCACATCCTACAAGCTCTACCTCTATCCCGCTAAAACGCCACTAAGCTCTACTCATGAAAGCGCAAGGTAGTGGGTGACCAGCACACAGACACCGTGCTCCCGCCATACACACACCACATGGTCTTCTTCTGAAGAGGTTGATGAAGGCCAGTTGAGGTGTGCAGATCCAGCGACTGGTGTCCACCTGCAGCTGCACCAGTGTACACTAATACAGGCACACAATGACTGACCAATCGCTGTGCGATTACACCTCTTGCTTCACATCAGTTTTATTTAGCCTCCTTGACTGTCATGCAAAAGGACCTGGTCAACATCATCAATCCTGGTCAAGTGGCAGTTAAAGACCAAGTGCGACAATGTGGTAAATACATTATGTTTTTCACCCTGTTTTCTTATCTTATCATCGCTATTACATCAGCATTCGTGCATTAGCTTATGTACTTGTGTACGTTTTAATGATTTTATACTGATACATTTTTGCAAAATTGTCTAAATGCACAAGACATGCGAGGCAGGCTAGCAAGATGAAAACAGGCAGATTTTTAATAGTTTTCTGAAATGCAACTCATTGCCAGTATGACAGAGTGCCGGAGGAAGATGGCTCCAAGGCTTGGCTGTCAAGAAAGAAAAAGATCGCCCTCCCTTTCTGGAACGTCACATCCTAGGAAAGTGAATAAATGTGTATCAGAGCTCAAAGTTCTAGATGGAGTTTAAGGCTGGAGTTGGTCAGCCGAAAATTAGGACCAGAAATGTAGAATAATTAAAATACAAAAAACTCTTTGCTTCTAAGGCGCTTTCCTTGTGCCCAACAAATGAAGCATCTGGTTTTGCCAAGGCATAATGGCCACCTAACATGCACTAAAAGCCTTTAACAGTTTAGAAATAATGTCAGAGTTGCTGTAAAGAGTTAGCTACCCCACTGTGTACTATTAGTGACAGAGGGTTGGTCCTCCGTGCTTAATGGGTGAAAATGTCGGCACTGAATGCTTCCCAATGGTTTTGTAGACTTAAACATAACCATGTGCCCAGGTAGGTGTTATCGCCAAAGTAGAAGCATTCCATGACTGACCCTTTTTCCTTAGTGTACAGACTCTCTAGGGATCATATGCACAGACAGCTGTCTTGGAAATCTCCACCATGATCTCCCCACCCTTGTTTCCCAATAGGGCCGCATTTCTCAAAGATTGTAAAATGACCCTCTATGGGACAACACTGCAGTTGTTGTCCCATGTAGAAACGTGTTCCACACATCCTTGGCTATATGCATAAAGTAAGTTGTTCAGCCGCAACCCACCTGATGAATGTCCAAAGTGGTGAATAGGATGCAACTGATGGTGAACGTGTCATTGCCTATAACTGAAATAATGCAGCCAGCACTAGGCAAAAGAAGGCCACTTTCTAATACAAACTGAGCTGTGGCATATGTCTGTAACACAAGGATAATGTCAAATGAGCTTGAGCTTCTTTTGAAAGAGAAAAGGGACACATGCCAGTCATTCCTGGTTCCCTTCAGGATATTCCAGTGTTTAGTAATTATATTTTTACCATGTTTGATATTGGAGTGCATGTAGTAAGTTAGGGTAAGGTGCAGTTCATTAGTTTAGGACGCCTACTAGTTCATGAACCACTATCACACAATTTTTCAATGTATGTAGTTTCTTTGAGATTCCAGGCATAGGCCACGAGCCAGGACCCCAAATTTCACACATTGGTTCTACTCAGGAGGGATGGGTTATAAAATGATTTTTTTGGAAGGTATGAATGTCTAGAAATGGAAAATATGTAATAGCAAGCCATCACTCTTTGCCTTTTGTCGGATATTATTGGATTAGCATCCATAGCAGAAGAAAATAATGGTTTTCATATGTTTGATAAATAGCATACAAATTCTTCATAACATGTGAAAAAAGAAATCTAATTCCTCAAGATTAGTTAAATTCAATATAATTTTAAAATAATTATGATCATGAACTCTAATAATGACAATATAGCCCTTAAAATAATAACAATAAAACTTAATCGTATTCCTCATATATTGATATAAATTACATGCATAATTTTCACTTAAAATGTAAATAATTATAGTTGCCACATCTTACATAGGTAATCTGTATCATGAGTGAACATAAACACAGCTTTATCATTCACATTTGTCGCCATCATCATCTTCTGACTAGGTGTCATCATTCTCTGACTCTGTTTGATTTTCACAGGCGGGAAGTCTGCATGTTAGTGCACTTAAGGTAATTTAGACAGCAGACACATGTTGGCAGTTTGCAGCTCCTAATGCAGTTGCAAGATAGTAGATCTAACACAGCCTCAGATGCTGGCTGCCCTTCCACCCAGTCCACTACCAGTTGTCTGCTCTCTTGTGTTTTTCCAACTTCCACCCTGTCACAATTGGACTACGTGTCTGTGGATCATTCAGAAGACATCTCTTGCTTATAGCGGCTTGATAATTTGCACGTTCAGCATGTTTCTTCAGACAGTCTCTGCAAGGTGGAAGTTGATGACTGTCTATCTCACCCTTCTTTGAGCAGAATAGCCGATATCTCAAGTCATTTACATGATGAACCGAAGATTTTGGTGCATACAGCAAGCACAAGAATTTCTCCAATTTGACACATTAGTTCTTCCGAGAGATCCCATTCTCCGAGCTGCGAAAATGTTTCCTGTGTATGTCTGTTGGCAGACAGGATTTTGAATGCACTTAATTTTTCTTTTCCCGCAAATGCGCTTACTGTGTCACATATGGTAAACGTATGAAGACCTAACATAGCTCGACAAACATTTTCACCCAGAGTTGTAGCTATATTTTGCATGTTTTAGTACCACATTTTAGAAACAATTTAGCCATTATTCTGTCACGGAATCCCAAACACATGATAAACACATCAATGTTATCTGAGCTTATCATTACTGCCTCATAACCCTCATTAGCAGCATGTGCAGCATATAGCAACAAACAACCATCTGCTTCTTCGTGTGTACTGTTGAGATCGGGCACTTCATGGCCTCCTTCAGATGTGATTTTATACCATTTATTTTCACAGTTTGCGAACAGTGTTTTATTCTCAAGTTTTACAAAATTCACTAGTTTCCTCCATTCGTTAACAAGAAATGCGATGAGAGTTGTTTTATTCCTTACGTGGCTTAGAAATTTCCTTCAATGTCTGACAATCTGGGAAGGTGAGATGCTCTATAACTGATGCCCAAATTCTTCCCCTCTGATTGTCTTTTCACTGTTCTTAATAGATGTCTCATTGTATGTATCAAATATAACATCAACTTTATGACTCCAAAGTGTAAAGTTTGTGTGGTGCACTTCTCTCTTCCTGGAGGATGTCCAGTTATCTTACATGTTGTGGGTTATGAAAAGAGGGGTGTGGACCAGTTTGCCCCAGGTTGGTAACATAAGGTAATAGAAGACTTAAAACCCACTTTGTTATAAAATATCGAATTGGCAGTTATGATGTGATTTATCGTCCGAAAATAAGACATTGTTGAATCCAAGTGCATTTATTAGTGCTCGGATGGTCTGGAGATCAAAAACACTGGTTGGATGTTTTTTCTTGAATAAGGAGTTTTAGACTTGTAGACGGACAGCCGACACATGTTTTGTCCCCTAATGGTGGTGGGTTCACCTGGGGCTTTTTCAAGGCTAGTATTGTTCTTCAAAGGAAATCTATTGTATAGATCAGTGAGAATATTCACATCTGTGATTGAAGGGTGTTACGGCGTTCTAGTCCAGCGCCATATTGAGTGTAATTTCCTTCCTGCAAAGCCATGGACAAGCCGCACTGCCATCTCACTAAAACTTGATCCCTCTCCTTTTACTCTCTGAATAAAAACCATACCATCAATCAGCGTGGCTGGATTTCCAGGTATATCTACAGCAGAGGTAATGTTTTTCTGCAAGTATTTTGCTAAAACAGCTTTGTGTGATTTCACAACAGACCTTCTAGAGTTGTTAAAGCCAATGGAAAATGTCCTAAGGGATGAGAGAGTACATCCACCATTTGAAGGTTCTGATTCTGTGCTGTCACAATGAATCAATCAAATGGTGCTTTGTCTGCTTTCATGATGATTGTCCTGCCATTGCTGTTCATTGCCTTTTTCTTGGGCATGTTAGTGAAGGTTTTTAGTTTGTTCATTTTCATTGGCTCATAAAACTTTTTAATAGGTGGATTAGTCTCAAGTCGCTTAAGTTTGAAGTCTGTATAGCACTGTTCACCTATTGCATGCGCCTTCAATCTGTCGGATATTGTCTTGAGATGCCTTTTTTGCAGTGAAGAGACTAATGAGATCATATGGCCCAACAAATGGGTTTATCCAGCTTTGAACCAGACTAACAGCTCTAATAAGATTATCTTCCTCTTTTTCAATCTGTGAGTTATGAAGGTCTGCATGGGTAAGATTTGATCTATTGTTACAAACCATTTTCTTTATCTGACCCCAAAAAGGCACATGTGTGTTCAGCCGTCATATGATGTCGTTTCACAGCACCCGCCTTGAGGTTGAACCTTGTTGTACCACGGAGTCTGTGTGTCTTTGTTGACTGTTACAGCTATCGCTTGAGTGACCAGAATTCGTCCAAACGGATTAACATCTGGCAGCTGAACTGAAAAGCATCAGTTGATGAAGTTGTGGTCTATCTCTGGATGTTTTACTGCAAGTAATGTCATTTTGGCATAGTATACAGGACGATATCTAGCGTAGTTTATCCGGTCATATGTGAAACACCATGAGATCACAGAGCATATGGCAGTAAGATGTAAATGCCAATTTTCTTCTTGAGCAGCACGCAGCAGAGCCAGCAAGACATTTTCAAGAATATCCACATATGACATCCAAAATGGAAAGAGATCTCCATTGTCACGACGAAGACGTTCCAGGAATACATCCCAAAGTGGCAAAGGCGGCATTCTGCAAGAGTTCGTCTAATCTCTGTTGGCATAGGTCTTCTGCAAAATCATTAACATTCTCAATGAAGGAGTAGGCTACCTGAATATTTTCTTTGTAATTCTTCTCCACCCACTGGATAAATTCCAACCAAGCCAGCCTCAATTTAGTTTCATACATGCACTTGTGTACTCAAACTGCACTATTGTACATACACAACCTTCTAGTACTGATGATATTGATCCTTCTGCTATCATGTCTGCTTCAATGCAAAGTTCACGAAGGCCAACCGCTTGAAAGCGTTTTCCAAGAATGGAAATGACACTGCAAATGGTGTAAAAGGTGCCCATTCGAAGAATGGTCCTGTTGTATGCTGCTTTATGCTTCCACATTATCTCAACTGCTTTTGCGTAGAGAGTTTGATCCATGACCACAACAATTTTCGCAAATGCAGTGATTCCATTATCAGCTCTCAGTTTTAAAATTTCAGAAAAAACTGTCAACTTAGTTGCAGGGGCATTAATGGTGGGCAAGTAGCCAATGCAATCCTGTGATACACTAACTAGGTCTCAAGTACTGATGTTAAATCCTGTCCATCTTGGTATTATCTGTGCGATGCTCGCTTCTTGTCTTGTAACAACCCAGATTATGTTCTTATTTTGTGCAACCTTCAATTGGGCAACAGATTCCGGCATGACTTCGGTACTTGTCATCAATGGCTGAGGCCCAACTTGTTCACCAGAAACATACATGAACAATTATTAGGTATCTGTGGTGGTCAATGTTCTTTGCTTTTGTTTCTCAATGCTTGGGAGAGGAGGTTTAAAAGGTTGTGGCCCTAACAACTTGGGCTGCACAGCTATACCGTTGACTCAATGAGTTGTCCCCTTAACAGTAAGAGTGGCTTCCAGCCTAACAATGTTATCCCATGCTAAGTTAGTGAAGACATGAGGTGGAATGTCGGCTGGAAGAACAACTTACTCATTTAAGGTAGCAGCAAGTTTCTGAAGACACAAGGCAGTATCATTTTCTTCCAGTTTTGAGTATGAAATCCCATGACCAAGTCTGTTTAGAGTGCAAATGATTTCAACATTGCTGGTCAGATTTATCACAGCGTATGGGAGCTACACTTGCTTGGGGGGTTTCTGCTGGCTATTTGTGACTGCATATATAATGTCCTTACTGAATGATTGCATAAGTAAGGTGACCATTTTGCATGGCTTTTTATTTTTTGGATCTCCAGTCAGAAGTCCTAATAGAAACCGTTTAAGGTAATCAGGCACTGTAAATTAATCTTTAGCAACGTCTGATGGATGATGTGGCCATGGTGTTGATGTCAAGTTTGTTATCATTGTTCTTATCGGAGATGATGTTTGATCAATGATCTTGTTCATGTCTGTTGTCTTAACATTTAAAACTGATAATTCTCTTTTCAAACTCTGGTTTTCTCTTTACAACGTCCTGTAGCATGACACTATTAGGTTGGACCAATAATTTTCCTTGGTTGTCCGGGAATTTGTGGAGGTTGTCACCGAACACGGAGTCCAATTTTCTTCTCATGTGCTTCTTGGTTGATTTATCTATTCCCTGTATTCCTCTGCATGGCATGAGCATTTCAAGCCTTTCAGCGAGAGTTGTCACACGTATTACCTTGTTGATAGGAATAATCACAGTTCTAATGTATTGAAATAGTTCATCATATGTTTCATCGCTCATATTTTTGTAGTGATCATCGGTTTGAATGCTAGATGCATGATCTTCCTCCTTTGATTTAGCCCTTGTATACTTCCTTTAACAAGATGCATGATAACGGGCTTCTGCAGCCACTATTTCCCTACTACAAACTGCTAAGATCTTTGAATCACAATTAATGGTTACACACTCTTGAAGCCTTTTGTCAGCTCTAGGCTCTGTGGCCTTAATTAATTTCTCACGCATTGATGTTTCCTTGTAGCATTTTATCTTTCCATAAAATATACATTCTTCAGCATACATGTTTGACTTTAATGATGCTCTTCTGTTTAAGAGATTACTCATGCACTCACTCGTTCCAGCATCATCACTGACATTTGCTTCAGCGTTTTGCTTAATAGTCTATAAATCTCTCTTCGAAGTAAACAGACTCCTGCACTTCGTTTGGTAAAATTCTAGGGGAACAGTGTTGCTTTCCACATTTCTCATAATGTCTAACAGTAGAATGAGATTCCTTAAATAAGCTGCCTCTAACAAAGTTTTCCACGATGAGTAGCCTTGCAGGCTTGTCAGCCTAACTCCATGTTGGACATATGACCTCAAATAAATTATACACTGAGGATAAGAGAGACAGGATGGGCTTGTTTCAGTCTACTTGTCTTCTTCATTATGCTGTACGTTCATTCACCACCAGCTCTGGGAAAATACACTAATTAATTTTTTTTATAAATATTACTTGGTGTACTTAATATAATCATATTCACTATCATAATCATCAGCAATTTATATAATCACATCTACTGTAATTGTAATTTTTAATAATAAAATTCACAATAATAAAAATTATGAAAAAACTTCAATTTACATCAGGTATCTTGGGAGTGGTGTGGTAACTCACAAAAGGTAAAGAGTTATGACTTGCTATCACATTTTCCATCTCTAGACATCCATATCTTGCCAATAAATCCTATTAGAACCCATCCCCCCAAGTGGTACCGATAACATGGTTGGCTCAAGGCCTTGTACACAGTGTGAACTGTTTGCAGTGACCTCAGATACTTGCAATGGACACATGAGTGATGCAGCATGCAATTAAATGCCCAAATCTGCTTTCTGGCCTTCAATATGACACGCCCCATTTTCATTTTTTTTTATATGTGGTTCATGTCTGGTTTATTGTATTTTAATTTGATTTCAATTATGTGCTTCTATGTCTTTTCAGGACCATATCAGTGAATAAGAGCAATATTTTTGCTGCTACCAGGAGTTAGGAACTGGTATGTCTGTATGGACAACGTATGTGTGGGACTTCAGGATCATCCTAGATTGGTTCATTACCCCACAGTAGGGTAAGGTGTTCTTGCATATGAGAACCTATAAAAGGGGCATGTTGTTTTTTGTGTTTCTTGATTCGGCAGGGGAAAGGGCAAACGTGTACCCCTATAGTTACTTTCTCCTTCCCGGAGTCTTTTATTGTACAGGGCCTCGTGTGTTGCAGAATTGCTATATAGCCTAGCTTTATGATACATCTTGAATTTTTGTTTCTTGATGAATTTTGGTAGGTAAAGCAACTCCAGTTCCAACATACATCCATTCCCTTCCACTCCCTTGCCAAGAGTTTTCACATTGTGCACCTTCCAAATGCAATTAAAGAAGCTGTAAAGTTGTGAAAGATGATATGACTTATGTATTGGCTGTCTCAAGAACACCCTTCAGTTTGTCAAAAACAATGCTGCTGTCCAGAAAGGTTTCCTGAAGGGTGGTCAACATGTGGTTACTGAGCATACTATAACTCTAATTTGCAGTATTGATGACTTGACTTGTAGACAACACCATGAGACTGCTTTGTTTAAAACCTCCTAATAGCTATTAGCCATTACAGCTCATATCAATTTAGTTTTCCTATACATCTGTAGGAAACCTGCTTACTCATCAAGAAGAGGCATCTTACAATGAAACCTGTGCACATGGAGGTGACATATGAGCCCACTGTACCATATTCAGTGCAGCAAATACGTTTAAAGGCAGGGTTCCATCCTTCACCAACTACATCTAGGAATTATACACTTATTCTGGTAGGTTGTACGTAATCACGAACAATTGGATAACAAATAAGATGACTTGTTCACAGGGGTGTTAGGAAATTAATCTTATTTATATTGACATTGCTAGGACTACAAAGCTGGCTTGAGCTAAATGAGAAGAAAGATATTTGTTATCGAGGTAGCAGGTCCCTGTCTCGTTTCCAATTGATCTGGACAGCAGATGCAGAAAAGGTTTTTTTTGATACCGCAGGAGTGGGGCGTATTAACTCTTCAGTGAACAAAAACAGAAGTTTTGCTACATGAGCTCATATTACAAAATTTCTATAACAAGATTAGAATTTACTTCTGTGGTGGACAACTGTTGATCCAAGACTTCAGCATGTTTGGCAACTATTGTTGAACAAGACAGCTGCTTGCTGAAGGCAACAGTGATGAAGAACGAAAACTCCCTTTAAGAGATGCATCCAACAAACTGGTACTTTACATTTCTAAATACCATCTCCTGTCTGGGGCTATTCTGAGTAAATATTTGTCTCCTTCACTGTCAACATCGTCTTCATGCTTGTGCCAAGGTTCCTAAAATTAGAGGGCCCCCGAAGTGGAGTCAATAAAATACCCAAAACTGCTCTATATCTGAGGAGAACATTTTTCTGCTAAGGATAATTTTTCAACTCTTGTGTTCATAGTTTAAAGGAGCTTTAAGCATAAGCTGGTTCCAAACCTCATGCGCTGATACTATGCAACTACTTTCTGTTTAGCTGAATGAAAACTCTGTAATATCACACTGAAGCTTGACCAAAGGTAAACATCTTGTTCTTCTGATAGATATTTTAACTGTAGACTCCTGACGTTTAGAGTAGATACCAGAGCTGTACTCCCCACCCTCCTCCCTGGTGGGTCTATGGAATAACTCAAATGAAAAATTCCTGTAGAACTGTATGGTCAAAATGCCCTTCCTGTCAGACCTGGCTGTGAAGGTAGTAGTATTATAGGTGTATATACAAGATGCTCGCATTGCAGCCTGGCAGATATCCGGGACAGATACTCCATGTGCTAACACAGTGGTAGTAGCCTTGCCCTGCTGGAACAAGCTCTCAACCCTTCTGAAGGCTACTTCTTGGCCAAAATGCAGCAGATCTTAATACAGAGGAATATCCATCTGGACAAAGTCAATTTCTGCATTGCCTTTCATCGCTCCAGAGAATCCCAAAAAGAGCTGGCCATCCACACAATTGTCTTCGGTGTGATTAGTGTTAAAGTTGAACACCCTCTTGAGGCCAAAGGATAGAGTCTCTCCAACTCTTCGAGGGATGAGGTGGGGCAAATACCATCAGGAAAGTAAGACTGTCTGACATGGAACGAAGTTACAACTTTCAGAAGAAAGACTGCTTTAGTCCAGTTTGTTTGGAAAGAAGGTGGAGTAGGGCAGCTGGACTGACAGCATGATGCTTACTTATGTGATATTCTGAAGTTATCCTGATTAAAAAAAGACCATCTTCAGGGGCAAGAGATGTAGCAAACAGCTGTGCAACTGCTCAAAAGAAGAACATATAAGGAAAGTAAGGACCAAATTAGGGCCCCACCGTGGCATCACAAAAGGTTTAAAAGGAAACATTTAGACCAATCCTTGGATAAAATGCCTCACAACAGGTGATTTAAAAAAGAACAGTTGGTAGGTAAACACAAAACTCAGAAAGGGGTAAGCTTAAACAGTACCCAATGCAAGTGTTTGCTGAGCAAGAGACAGAACAAATAGTAATGCATCTGACAGTGTGACTTGTCATGGATTTGTGTTACATGAGTTAAACCAAAATGCAAATTTGTCCCATTCGGCAAAAACAAATTTTGTAGAGGGCCACCTGGCCACCGGAATGCCATCCACTACTTTAGGAATTAAACTGAATGGGGTCAATTGCCACTGCTTAATCTCCATGCATAGAGGTGTAGATTATGCAGGCCCGGGTATAGAAATCTGCCCTGCTTCTGCTGCAAAAAACTATGCTCATGGGCAAAAGTTCCAGGTACCACTCTCTCCCGGCCCAACTTGGAGCCACTAAGAGGACTTAGTCCCATACATTTGTGATTATTTTCAGAACTTGGGATAGGAGAGTTAGCAGAGGGAAGACTATAGGAGTCCCATCCTCCATTCTAGGCATACTGCTTCTTTGAAACTCCAACATGCAAAAGTGTTGACACTGCGTGTTCTCTGCAGTGTCTAAGAGATTAAGCCAGGGCTCTACCCACTGCTGGAAAAAGCACTCCTTCACCTCCAGGTGTAGTTGCCATTTGTGATCTTTCAAGCATCGGAAGCTGAGTTCGTCCACCTTGGCATTTACAGATCCCACTAGGTGGTGTAAGGTTAAGAAGATGCCCTGATGATTCCGCCGGGTTCAGATGGGCAGGGTCTTGGCACAGAGACAAGGACTCCTCCTCTTCTTGCCTATTATAATACAGCAGGGTGGTCTGGTTGATCATGAGGCCCTGAACCAGTTTCCTCTCGATGGAGAGTAAGAAGGCTTTCAATGTGAAGCAAACTACCCTCTACTCCAGCAAGTCAATGTGGAAGCAGGTCTCTGCAGGTGACCAGAGTCCTCTGATCTCCACCTCTCCAAGGTGGCCTTTCCATTCCAGCAGTGATGGAGCTGTCACCTCCAGGTAGTGTGACTGGTCTGCTGCCGGTCCAATTGCGGTTGAGCAGCCACCACTGCAAGTCTTTTGTAGTCTCCTCCGAAACTTGGATGGAATCCAATATGTTTCCCCGGTGCTGAGCCGATTGAGACCACAGATCCCACTGAAAAGTCTGCATGTGCCATCTGGGGTAGTCCACAAGCAGGTTGCATTAGACCAAGAAGTCTCATAGCCACTTTCATTGAGAACTAGAACAGAGGATGAATCATTGGGATCATCGTAAGACTGTCCTGAACTCGCTGAATCAGAAGGAAGGCTCTAAATTGCACTGTATCCAGAATGGCTCCAATGAACTTGAGCCTCTTTACTAGGGAGTCTGATTTCAGCACATTAATCGAAATCCCCAAAGATGTCAAGAGGTCTGCCATCATCTGAAGGTAGTTCATGACCGACTGTGGCAAGCCTGCCTTTGACAACCAGTTGTTGAGATAGGGGGAGACTAGCATATTCAATCTCCGAAGGTGTACTACGATCAGCGGCATCACTTTCATGAGCACCTCCGGGGAGCTGGTGAGAAAGAAAAGGGGCATGGTAAACTGAAAATACTCAAAGTTCACCTTGAACTACAGGTAACACCTGTGCGTCTCCAGTAGAGGGATCTCCTGGATCCAGGGCAGAGAGAACCTGAGCATCTTGAATTTGTCCTTTTTCGGGTCAGGAACAAATTGAGAGAGAAAAGGTCTAAAATAGGACAAAGACCTCAAACTTTCTTCAGCACAAGGAGGTAACTGGAGTAACATTGACTCCCTATTACCAGTGCTGGCACCCTCTCGATGGCTCTGCTTTCCAAAAGAGCCTGAAATGTTTGTCACAAAATTAACAAATGGTCTTCTGAAAGCTACTCTGATGTGGGTGGAATATGTAGTGGATGGGACAGGAATGCAAGCCGTATTCTTTTATCTTTTTAGAAGGATTTGGAACACCCGTTTGTCAGATGTGATGCTTTGTCACTCTTTAGAGGTAACATCTTATCCTGTCTCCTACTCCGTGGCCATGTGCAGCTGAGGCAAAACTACTTCAGTGGATTGGAAGCTAAAGAGTGTGAGTGAGGTGGCTGGACAAGAGACTGGGCAGGATGCTGGCCTGGACATTGTCTAATAGAGCCTCAACCTCGGGCTTCAAAAATCTGGGGTGTATACTGCAGCGGAGGAGGGCCATGGCATTGTCTTAGCACCAAACCCCTTCCTAATTCACAAAAGTAGTTAAATTGCTGTGGATACTGCTGCATTGACTCAGTGAGCGTTGTGGCCCTGCATTTTTTAAAGTGCTTCAGTGATGGCATTGCCTTATTTTTGAAGAAATAGGTACACTCACATTGCATATCCACAAATGATGTTTGGACATCACTGAAAAACCTGTGGCTCTCATCCATGTATGGCACTGAAGCACTATGCTGGTACCGTCTGCCATACAAGAGTCACCAGTATCCATTCCACAAGACATAACATACTTGGCTGCATTCTCGCCCTCCAGAATAATCTGTGATAAATTGCCGAGAAAATCTTCAAGTCCTGTTGGCAAAAGTTTGCTGACCATATCCCACACAGCATACGAGTACCTCCCTCAGTGAAGAGCAAGACTGTCAGAAGAAAACAGTTCTTTACTGAATGCTTCCATACATTTAGATTCCCTGACAAGGGAAGCCGTAAGGAAATGAGTTCATGTTGAGCCTGGGCATCCGGACTCTCAGATGTGAGATCCTGTGTAAGGAAGATAGGGTCTCCGAGAGCTGATTTGTGATGTCTATCCATTTGCCTATTTAGAGGAGGACAAGAGAAAGGTTTGGCCTATGTGCCCATCAATGTGCCAGTAAGAGCTTGATCAAAAGGGAGAAGAAGCAGCTTTGTGGATGCCTGTCCAGGCTGCAAAACATCCACCAGCACATTAGTCTTAACTTCAATGGAAGGTAGCAGAAGGTCCAAGACTTTGGCTGCATGCCGGACACATAAAAAGAAGATAATTACTTTGTTGAGAGACTGCGAGGGGAATAATTTGGGGGTGAGAGAGAAATCAACCCAATGCCAGAGGTGGTGTCCAAATCACTGGCCAATCCAGGTATAAATTGACATAATCACAATTTTGGGCATCACTCCCATCATCTCCATTGTCATTTCCAAGATTATGCCGGCTTTGGTCTGCACCAAACAAGTTTCAGAAGGCATGTGGCTGAATGCTGGTAGGGGAAGTGTTCTGCCTGAGTAAGAATTTTATGCTATCAGATTTGTAACATGTGTGAAAGGAAATTAGCTTGTTGCAGGCTTACTTCCCCACACATTTTGCCCCCATTTTGACTACTAGATACTGGTGTAGTGGCTCTGAAATTCCTGGAGCTGTGCTAAACAAGACACAGTGCATGTGCTCTGACCCTTTAAATTGTGTATGTTTAATTTAATTGGCTTGCCCCAAATTGGCAGAACTTGACTTACTTGTAAGTCCCTAGTATATGGTACTAGGTGTACCTTGGATCTGTAGGTTAAGTTGTCTCTCATGATCTGCAGCACTAGTTGTGCCACCACGAGTACAAGAAGATAACAAATGGCTCACAGCCTGCCACTGCAGACTAGAAGGTCAGTTTAAAATTGCTAACTCAACTGTCATTTAAAGTGAAGGCAATGTCCAAACCTCCCTTTTTAATGTATTTAAGACACCCCTATGGCAGGCCTAATAAATCCTAAGGCAGGGTGCTGTATATTATAAAGTGGAACCTGCGTTTTACATGTTCCAGCAGTAAAAAATGTAAATTGTCATCTTTACTGTGGAAAGGCAAGTAGCCCCATTGGCAAGTACAGAGTTACAGGTTGGCACCCCAGCCCTGATAAATTTTGAATGGGACTACTAAGGTTGGTACTGTGTTAAATCTGATTTATAGTTCAATCAAACTTAATGTTACTGGTGGGCAAAGTGCAACTTTAGAAGTTGCCACTTTAGTAGCCCAAGGTTTCCAGCTCGTTTACTGATGTACATGGGGCTTGTCCTGCAGACAGCTTACAGCCCTCCTGGGGAGATGTGCTAATGACTTCCAGGAAGGAGCACAACAGGGGCCTTCATGGAAGAGAGGTGTTAACCCCCTCCTGCAGAAAGCCACACAGGTGTTAGCCCAAAAGGCGAGCTTCAAAGGTAAGTTGCCTTTGAAAGGCAAATGGGTAACATGTAGGAGATGGGCACTCTATTGTTTAGGCAGGAAGCCTGGCACTGGGGACAGGAAAGGAGAAGCCAGTCGTCAAACCTGTTTTTCAAGGGGCGTGTAGCCCCTTGGTAGCTAGACCTCTCGGGGTGGGCTAGGGAGCTCTGAGTGTCGAGAGAAGTCTCGCCATGTTGCAAGTGGGCAGAATGGTGCATTATGGGATAGCCAGATGCCATACCTTCCAGGAAGTGGTAATCAGGAGGGAGGGAATCTGGTAGGCCACTGGTTACCAACCACATCCTACCATAGGGGCATAGATAAGATAAGATAGGGCACCCTTGGCACCCAAAACTCAGATCTCGACTGACTTGTAAAAAGAAGGACTGCTCTGCTGCACCGAGGGACCGGCAAAGAGAAGCTGAACTGTTGAAGATTGTACCTGCTGCCCCTGGCAGCTAGAGAACAGAATGATTGTGCCCGTCATGTCCTGCTCAAGGAGAAGCTGTCTCCAGAGCCCAGACAAACCAAAGGAACTCCAAGGGGCAGCTGACTGGCCTCCTGTTTGCAGCAAAGGGACACAATAGCTGAAGAAGCTTGCTGGGGCATGTTGGTACCCCAAAGTCTTCATGTCGCTATCATTGCTGCTGTGCAGCACCCAAGGACAAAGACCCAAAACACAGAGTTGCACTTGAGTTCACTGAGCCCACAAGTGCTGTTGGAGAGTTGCTGGGACCCTCAGAAGGTGAGTTATCGACCCCCGAAGGATCTGGCCTGTGATTGTGACTGGTAGCCCAGTGGCGACTGGACTTTGGCCAGATTGGAGAGGACACTGAGGAACGTCGACCCTGCAACCATTTCCCCCTGACTAACTTTGTGGACCAAGTAGTCCTTGCCGGAGTTGGTCCCCCCAAGCACTTCTACCCAACCTCATTGACACTTATATAGGTTTTCACTGAAAAAGTTTCTAGGTGTCCAATTTGTTAACTTTGCCAAAGCTTGTTCGTGGTTGAAAGAAATTGCTTTGATTTATTATTGCTTGTAAAATTCATATCTCTGGAACCCTAAGGTAGATCCTTTTTGTTCTAGAGTCTGAATTATTTTAAAAACTGTCTATTTTTTTAAATTGGTGTCAGATGTTGACCTTGGTAAGGAAGAGTCACATCGTAAGGGAACTGGTGGCTCATATTCCAGACCTCTGCCACCCTCAATGATGGCTTTTTCACATAAACGAGCCCCTTTAAATCTGGGCACTGCCAGCAGTTATGCTCCAGAGGTGTACAGATAGCATGATGGTGGACAACTGCAAAGTTTCTGGATCAAGTACTCAGGGCATTGTAATGAACTGCTTTAAAATGGACTTAAAATTACCCTCTTTTTCCACTGGTAGCCAATTCAGAGATTTAAGGGCCACAGAGGTTTGAAAACCTTCATCGAGACCCATGAATAAAGAATTACAGTGGTCCAGGCACAGTGAGTTGATTTAGGGAGAAAGGCTAAGATCTTCCTGAGCAGTTTAAGGAGGAAAAAAGGTGATGCAGCATGTTTTATTTAGCTTGCCAGGGAAAGTTCAGGTTCCAAATAAGTCCATAGATTTTTTTACCGTTTTACCATGAGGTGGAACTACTGGGCTACTGGACCAAACATCAAGTGGCAGTGATTCTGGTACCTGGAAATGTCTAAGCCACAGTACCCCAGTCATGCCTGAGCTGAACTGAGCCAGTCAGACACCGCTACCATACAGCTATAAAATGGTTCCATAGGATTCGCACCTGACCCATCCACCGAGATAATCTGAGTGTCATCTGTGTAATTCACACACCAGAAACCAAAGGATTTTATGAGTCTCAACAGTAGACAGGTGTAGATATTAAAGAACATGGGGCTAAGTACTGAACCCAGAGAAACTCCTTGGCTTAAGCTCTTAAACTCAGATATGTATGGCAGTAGGAAAACTGTCTGAGCCCTTTAAACTCATACATACTGCTGTTAGAAAACTGATTCCTATCGGTCATGTAGAATCCGCACCACTTCAACACCTTTCTTTCCCATGATGCCCATTTCTTGTAGCCTGGTCAGAAGGAGAGAATGAAATCCCGTTTCGAATGCTGCAGCCGGACCTAATAATATAAAGGCAAACATTCTATCTGGTCTGTAGGCATTCAAAGGTCAACCACCCAAGTTAACAGGGTGGTTTCTGTGCAAAGTAGAAGCAGGAACACGGACTGAACTAGGTCAAGAATTATTCACTGGCCAGCCACTTAGGCAGAGGATGATTGATGTGCTTCTCCACTATCTTTCCAGTAAATAACAACAGACAGATCAGTCGATAATTTGTAAAAAAATAAAATAAAAACAAAAAAAATGGCAGGCTCAGCATTCGCCTTTTTTAATAGCTGCACACCAGAGATTTTCTTTCCATTTGCCCATAACACACCCACTCTGCAGCAAGATATTACACATCTCCAGAAGTAACAGACCAAGTGCTTGAGCCCCCGCTTAGCAATGGAATGGGGCAGAGGATCCAGTAGGTACCCGGCTGAAGTCAAGGTGGCAGAAACCGGCATGGGTCTTGGTGCCGGAATCAGAGTTAGGTTACCATAAAGATGCCAGAAGGTTTGCTGTATATGGAGGTGGTCTACAACCAACTATGGTGAGCCTGTCTTTACCAGACAGTCATCAAGGTAGGGTAAAACTGATATGCCCAACCTCCAAAGATCTCCGGTGTCCATTTCCTTCACTTTTATGAACACTTGAAGGGACCTGGTAAGACTGGTAAGGGCAGCACAGCAAACTGAAAATGCTCCTGGCTGGCCCTGAACTGCAAGTAACGTCTGTGGACCGAGGAAAGGCACATGAAAGTATGTGTCTTGCATGTCCAAGGCAAACACCCTATTGCCTGGATCCAGACAGACAGAACGTAGGCCAGAGTGAGCATTTTGATGAATTTGGCCCTCGGTAGGAAGGTAGTTTGAGACAAAAATAGGACTAGGGCCTTTGTCCTTCTTCCGCACAAGAATATAGTGGGAGTAACAATCCACCTCTAATTCCAAGGCCTGCATCCTCTCCATGATCCCCATGGCCAGTAGAGTTTGCACCTCTTGTAGCAAGATGGAGAGATACTCCTTTGAAAACTGCTCTGATGTGGGAGGAAGTTGAGGTAGGTTGAATGGTAGGGCACTGCCCAGCTGGATTATCTGGAAGATCCATCTGTTGGATGTAATGACCTGCCACCCAGGAAAATAAATTTCTGAACCTGCCTCCAACAGGCTTGTTGTGTGCTGCTAAGAGCAAACTAAAGCAACTTGGGGGCTGATGTGGGATGACAGGAACATTGTCCCTTGTGCCCTGCACAATGTCTACAAGTAACCCAAAAGAACTGGGGTGTGGATGCAAAGCCTGGCAGTGTCCTGATGTCAGCCTTCTGGAGTAGCATCGAAAAGGTTAGAGCTGCTGAGGAAACTGCCAAACAGGGGTGGAAAGGCCCAAAGAACACACTCTGGTTCTGCTTTCCTCAAAGAGAGAAGTATCAGCCTTTCGCCAAAGAGGTGGAACCCCTCAAAAGGCATATTCATCAAAGACGCCTGCGTGTCCACAGAAAAGCCAGTGTATCACATCCATGCAGCAGCGGAGCACCACACTGGTACCCATCACAAACCCTAAGCAGACGGCAGTATAAAGGCCAGCCATAATGAAATTTTGCTGCACCCTGGGCATGCTGAATGGTTTGAGATATGGCGCCCCAAAAATCTTCCAGGACCACTAGAAAAATCCAGCTGCCCATGTCCCAGAGAACATGCATAAAACTGCATAAGAGACAGACTGCACTGGCTGACTTTAATGCCAAGCTGGAGGAAACATTTGTTTCCCCGAATACCTCAATCTCTCCCCCTCATCTGGAAGGGTTGTAGTGAATGCATTAGGTGGAACCTTGCACCAATAAACTCTCAGGAGTTGGGTGTTGGTTAAGATAGTCTGAGATACCCTGTGCTGGTCTATGACACCTGGCCACATGCCTGTTCACAGTTGGGAAGAGCAAGGCTTTGCCCCAGTGCCCCTGGGGTTGTCATTCAAGGCTTCATTCAATGGAAGTAAAGGTTCAGATGAGGCTGATTGCAAAGCCTCAAAAAGGACATTTCTCTGGACTTCAACTGAAGACAGCTAGAGGTGTAGGACCTCAGCTGCACATCTAATCAAGACAGCAAATAATGTGCTCTTCTATGTTCGGGGTCCAGGAGTAAGGGGAGGTATCCAGTCAACTGACCTCCTGGACATCCATCTAAATGTTGTCACCATAGTGTGGGAGTAAAGAATCCCGATCATAACCATATGGTTGATCAGAAACCAAGCCAAAATATGGATGAAGCCCTCGCAAAAGACTTTGAGGAGGAGGGAGCGTTTTGCCTGAATCAGAGTGTACTAGAACTGGGTGTGCTGGGCTGGAGTCAAGGAACAGCCTCGGTCAGGCTGGACCTCTTAACTCAATGGAGAAGGGACCAGTGCAGATCTTGGAAGTAGGAGTGGAAGTCATTACTCGAGTCACTGCGGAACCCTGAGGCTGGTCCTAGGAGCACAGATGATGAATCTGCTAGTGGTAAGGCGACTGCAGGCTTCTGTAGATTTTTGGGACTCGAAGGCGCACCAGAGGGAACCGGAAGAGTGCCAAAAATAAGCAACATGGCCTACTTAAAGGCTTTGACCTGCTGCACCATTGCTGATGGCCCAGAAAAGTGGGAACAAGATGGGACCAGCTGTGGAATCAGCTCTGTGATTGGGAGCAAGATCAATTGGCATCTTGAGTCCCTCCTGACTTCTCTGTGGACAGAGAGCAGAGGGATGGGGTTTGGTCCTGTTTTGACTTCTTCCGTTTCTTAGATCTGGACTTACTGGACGACTTTGACTGCAACCAGGATCTGGTGCATGCTCAAGAACTACCGCCCCATCTCACTCCTCCCGTTCCCCGCCAAGGTCTTGGAAAAGATAATTAATCACCAACTCATGGAGGACCTCGAACATAACCTG
The DNA here is from genome assembly GCF_031143425.1 of Pleurodeles waltl. Classification (NCBI taxonomy): domain Eukaryota; kingdom Metazoa; phylum Chordata; class Amphibia; order Caudata; family Salamandridae; genus Pleurodeles; species Pleurodeles waltl. The sequence goes on from NC_090439.1 coordinate 974,336,896, forward strand.
CTTGACATTTCCCATTTCGGATTATGGTCCAATCACAGTACAAAAACCATGTTGATTGCAGCTACAGACGACATCAAGTGCCTCCACGACCAAGGAACCACAGCGGCCCTCATCCTCCTCGACTTATCCGCAGTCTTAGACATCATCTCACACCACACCCTCATCTACAGACTCCACAACATATGCATCCAAAACAACACACTGGATTGCCTCCTTCCTCTCTGGCTGAACCCAGAGGATCCTTCTCTCTTCCTAAGGCTCCGCACCCAAAGATGTCATCTGATGCGTCCCCAGGGCTCCTCCCTCATCCCTCACCTCTTCAATATGTACACGACTCCACTGGCAGACAACATACGCACCCACAGACTTGGCATCACTGCCGACGACACCCAGCTCATCCGCTCCCTTTCAGACAGTACTGCACACTCCAACTTCCAGAACACCCTGACCTCCTAGATGAGGACCAACTGCCTAAAGCTAAACTCTGACAAAATGGAGATCTACATCTTCGAGAACAAGCCCTCCCCCTGGAACAACACGTGGGGGCCCACCAACCTCGGTCCCTCACCCACACCTACCAACCATGCATGCAACCTTGGAATCATCCTACACACCCAACTGACAATGAAGCAACAGATTAACGCCGTCTCCTCTGCTGCTTCTACATCCTCCACATGCTCCGCAGGATTTTCAAGAGGATCCCCATCTCCAAGAGGAAGACCGTCATCCAGGCCATTGCCTCTAGCTGACGGGACTATGGAAACGCACTCTATGTCAGAACCACTAAACAGATCATGAGCCGCCTTCAGACCATCCAGAACACAGCAGCAAGACTTGTCCTTGGCCTGCCCAGAAGAACCAGCATCTCTTCAAGCTTCTCATGCACGTGTACAAGGCCCTCCACAACCCCCGGTCCCACGTACATCAACTACCGCTCCTCTTTCCACCAGCCAACCATAGACTTCCGCTCAGCCACTCTCACCCAGGCCCATGTTCCCCGTATCTGCTGCGAACGCTACGGTGGGTTCCCTTTCTCCCATCTCACTGCCAGATCCTGGAACAACCTCCCCTCCACCTACGCACCTTCCCTTCCCTGAAGGTTTTCAGAAAGCAGCTCAAAACTTGGTTCTTTGACCGCCAGCACCGGCATAATGAGGCCTGGCAACACTCCCCTCAATTCCCCCCTTGGAGGAGGAAGCTCGCATTATACTAGGAAGCACTCCTTGATTAATTGAGGTGGATGCCATTTAATCACTAGCTGGTACAATTCAAGATGGCGGTCAATTATACTAACCTGCTGTCCTACACTTGTGTTAGTAGCACCAGTGAAGTTTGCGGACTGATGCCATGCTCTCCATGTGTACACAGTGGGACATAAGGGAGATCACAACATGGTGCCCAAGTTCCATAATTTTATTTACCAGCAGGATGGCAGTCAAGGCAGGGAGCAATCTTCCAGGTATGTTTTGAGCTTACCCGTAAGAGACTGCCTTGCATTGAGGTTCAGTTGGTGGCAGATATACAGACTAAGTGCGGTTGGATACAGGTCTTTATGAGTTTGCTTTGAAGGTTTTGATTGTACAGCGGTACAGTAAAAATATTGGTTCATGACCATTGTTGTGTAAATGGCAGTTATATAGGCAAGTGCGGTTGGATGCGGGTCTTTAAGACTACGTTACAAGGGTTTGCCTGTATCATATTGTACATTATACACAAGGTCCATGAGCTAATTTTAGTAAATGACAGTTATATATGTGGGTATTTTTGATTTTGCATTCACATCAATATTTGATGTTGGCGCCAAACATGATATGCTGGGGTATCTAGAAAGATATTGGAAGAATACAAAGCAACGAATACAGATGTTTACTTGGTATATATTTCACATATTCTGGCACTAAAAGGCCTGTAGCAAATGCATTATACACTAGCGGGACCAATAGTATGTATAGTTCCTTTTGTTAACTATTACATTTGTGAGTGTTAGTAAGCATACTGAGCCCATACAACTTCTATTATTAGATTACTTGTTGGTGTCTCACAATGAGGATGTCTTTTCCTTTGGTTTTGGTTTGATTAATTAGATGTAGTCTACCCAGGAACATAGCAGCAGCTAAAATACTGACATTTACCTAGCAATGTACTAGTGATGGAGAATGTGATTCACTTTATTATTTGTATTTCGATACAATACTAGATGATGGTTTGATATTAGTTTTTGGAGGCAAAATGGTTATATTTGTGTTTTCTTACTGACCTGAACAGACTGGATTGACAGCATCTGATACAAGTATACATATCTTATGTGCTTGAAATACAGTGATAATAAGGTAAGAAGAAAATTGGGGGCTGATATACTTTGGTGATGACTGTGCATAGGCAATACGTGAGTGGCTATTGATCCTTTGTTTCAGGATTATAACAACTAACATATTTGAATCAACATTGGACATCTCATAATTTAATGTTAGGTAGGAAGATTTATACATACACCTGCATTACTTATAAATATAGGGTGTTGGGTGAATATCTTTACTTGGGAAAACACTCTTTTTTTCCATGACCCATATTTGCTAGACGCATGGGGATTATTTGTACTCCTTTTTTCTACTCCTTTTTTTACGCTCTTGGGTTTACTATTTATCACTCTTAGCCTTAATTTTATTCCACCAGTGGCTTGGATTTTCCTTGGTGGTGGTATCTATTATTGGATCAACTGAAATGCCTGCGTACTAAATGGGGGAACTCATTAGCACACAGTGAGGTGTTGAAAGGAAAGGAAGAACATAGTCCGCGTGGACAATCAGAGAATCCACTTGATGATGGCTTGCCACCCTTGGAGGAAACATCAGATCCTGCCTCTGACAGGATGGTTTTATCCAGGCAATTACAAGCTAAAGCTTTTTGCAAGTGCAGCAGCTGGAGGGCCACTGGACTGAGATGAACTTTGCCCCTACTGTCTTCGGCCTTGGCCACAAAAAAGCTGAAAAGCCTGCTGTGCTGGATGAGCGGTCTGGTGCTGACAAAAGGGAAGGCCTGTGAAGGAGAAACTTGTCTTGCCAAATGTCTCTATTTGTTGGGACTCAAACTCATGAGGAGTGGTAGGAAAAGCACTGTAATTAATCCTGCTGGTGGCACCTCTACCACCAGACCTTTGGGAGTTGGATGCTGTGTTAGAAAAGTAGGATCGCCAGGTGCAAAGTGACAGTGACATGCAACATATTTATTAAAGGGCACAGATGGCACCGAGGTCAGACCAGCCGGTGGAAGTTCAAATGAATGCCCCTCCAGTTCCTTGGGTCCAGAAGGTACCACAGAGGCAACCAGTAAATGCAAAAAATCTGCAGTATAGCCTCCCTGAAGGATTTTACTTGTTGCAACACTGCCAACAGACCTGGAAACTCAGGGTGCGCCGGGCTAGACTTGGAAACGGCTCCAATGGACACTGGGTGCAAGACCTGGAGGCACATTGGAAAAGAAGGGTTTTAGTTTCTTCCAGAGGTAAAGAATGGGGCAGACCACTCTGATGTGGCAGAGGAGTTTGTTCCAGGCTTTGAGGGCAAGGTAAGAGAAATTTAGACCTCTGGCTCTGGCCCAGCAGATGTAGGGGATGGGAGAAAGAAGGAGGCTGACTTAGCGGAGGTCTCTTGCCAGGCTGTAAAAGAGGCTGCAGCTCTTGAAGCAAGTGTGCCTTGTTTGTGTAGTGCTGTGTGTGTGTGTGTGAGGAGTTTGAAAAAAGCTCATTTGTGAACTGGGAGCCAGTGGAGGGCTTTGAGGTGCTTGGATATGTGTGTGTGTTGTGGGAGTATGAATGTGAATCATGTGGCTGTGTTCTGTTTAACTTGGAGCATTTTTTCCAACACAGTGAAGCCTGCCGGTGACAAAACCAGGCATGACAGGTCTGGGGTGTGCAAAAGGAGCCATTTGAAGATTTTCCTGAGTAGTTTGAGGGTGTGGAAGCAGGTGGAGGCGACCATGTTGACTCGATTCATCATGGAAATTCTGCTGTTGATCACAATACCCAGGTTTAAGGCAGCGCTGGATGAGTGGGGAGTTGGTCCTAGTTTGGCGTGTTACCAATCCGGGGACCAAAGTGAGGTGTCTTTGCCAAAGATAATCATTTCTGTAGTGTAACTGTTGAGCTTGAGGCAGTTCCTTTTCATCCAGTCTGCTACTGAGGACCTTGTATCTGACAAAGTTGACTTGAATGCAGGAGGAGTCTTCTGATAGTCAGAGGATGAGACGAGTATTGTCAGCATATTAGATGATGATGAATCCATAGGAGATGGGTAATTTAGATATTGAAGACTATGGGGCGGTAGGAATTTGGGTTATTGGTTGGGGGTGGAAATCCTACTCGAGCAAAAACCAAAATCCTTGTCAGGGTGAACCACAAAAGTCACTAAGCTAACCTGAGATTAAACCCCTGGTAGCTTGGCACAAAAGCAGTCAGGCTTAACGTAGCAGCACTGTGCAGCACACAAACAGTAATAAAGTGAAAACAAGTGAAAACACAACACAAGAAAATAATCCAAACCAATTTAGAAAAGCAGAGTAAAATTTAGTTACTAAAATGAGCTCAAAACGACAAAAATCTAATCAGTAGAAGAGGAGATATGCAATTTTAAAGTTCCAGGCAGGAATAGCGCCTAAAAGCACAAAGCGCCACTTGCGGTCATCTGTTCGTGCTAGACCTGTGGAAAGTCACAAGTTCAGGTTGACCGCATTGGAGTGCAGGCCGGATACAAGGGACCAGGTTAGTCCAGCTGAAAAAAGTTACCTTCTCAAAGTCTGGCCCAAAGAGTGCAGTTTGTGGTGGAGGAGGCTGCGCGGAGCAGGGAGAGACTCGCAGAGGGTCGTCGATGTACTACAAAAAGCACACCTGGCGTCGTGGACTGTCGTTGGTCTAGCGCAAAGATCTGGTGAGGGGTTGCAGATACCCATTGCAAGAGCATTATGTTGGTGGTTACCTTCTGTTGACGTTGCTGTAGCACGAAGTGCAGATCTTGTGTTGCTGGTCGTCACTGGCGGTCGCTGTTGTGTCAAGAGAAGGGTTCACCAGAGGTTTACGTTGCCAATTGTTGCATGCAGCCAAGTCTCAGCACGAATAGACCCGTTTGTGGAAGAGAAAAGCCCAAAACTTTAGGATTTCTCCCTTGCTTTTAGAGGAGTGTTATCTGATGTCAGCCAAGGGTCCAGGACCTGGGACGCACCTCTTGTGGATCAGGGACTCACTGTAGCAGAGGCCCAGGCAAGTACACTTGCAGTAGGGTAGTTGCAGGGAGCCCTCTGGAGCTTGTTGTGTCCCTATAAATCAGAACAGAAGGTCAGCCAACTGACCCTTGGAGTCAATCAGGTCTTCCTGGGAACAAGGAGATGGTCCAGTTCTCCTTCAGCAAGTCATGCCTCAAATAGGACAGTCCTCTAAAGGTTTTGGCAGGCCCCTAGTAGAAAGGCAGTATCTTGTAGCAGTAGGGCACTCCCCTGGGGAACAAGACAGTCCTGGATTCTTCTACAGTTCTAGGAGTGTACTGAAGAGTTGTTCTCAAGGTTCAATATTGATGCCTGGGGGCCAGCCTTTCAAGTGGGGAAAATTTATAGACCACCCCACATCTGGTTTTGGAAACATCCTTCCTCCCATGAGCTAGGCTCCTCATAGTCTAGGACGACAAAAAGATGTGTTCAAGTTCCTTTGTGAGTGTGCCTGAGGCAGGTCTTTGAAATGTTAGTGGAGCAGGGAACAGCTCCGATTTACCCATTCTGGCAGGATGACCTAGTCTTTCAAGTCTTAATCCTCCTTGGTCTCATTTTCTGGGAGGCATACACAAAGGCCAACTGCCAACTGATCACAGTGATATGACACAGGCTGCAGGCAACAAACGGTTAGGACAAGAAAATAAGACAAAAGGTTATGGGAGGAATGCTTGCAATTTGTCTAACCACTGGTAATCGCTTGGGGTAGCACCCCAACCCATTGTTCTTTTGCTCAGCATGCTCCTTTTGGACTCAGCCACATGCAAAATAATCTTGAACCTGCTCCTCAAGGGAACAGTCCAGCCCAAACTGCCAAGTCAGGTCCTCAATGAACCAGAACACAAGCAACTCAGGACCAGTTTTGCCCTAGTTATGGGCTCTTCAGCCGGGTACAGCTTGGTTCCAGAGACACAGTGAGCATGGAACGCATGTCTGGGCATACCCATGCCACATGGTACATAAAACACACAAATTGTGATGGGAGGAATGCTTGCAGTTTGTCAAACCATTGGCAATCGTTCATGGTAGCATCCCAACCCACTGTTCTTTTGCTCACCATGCCACCTCTGTTTGGACCCAGCCATGTTTGACATTGTTCACTATCCTGTTCATCATTTGTTCTTTTTGCATTTGTCACCCTAAGGGGGAAGGAGATGCCCAGATGGGGGTCCAGTGCTCACCACTTAATTCAAGCTAGCCTGGCAACGAGGGGGGTGATACCCTGAAATTCGTCCCAGGATGCTTCTTTGTGGCCCAGGGAGGACCTGGCTTGGAAGTTTGGACTGGACTGTTCTCATGGGAAGCATGACCAAGAATGATTTGCATATGGCTAGGTCCAAACTGGAATGGCGTAGCAACCAAAAGAAACAAGGGATTTAGGCCTAGATCTGTGACTGGGAGTGACTGTTTGACATTGTTCAGCAGTCCACCCATCATTTGTTCTTTTTTCATTTGTCCCCTATGTGGGAAAGGTATGCCCAGGCGTGGGTCCCATGTTCGCTATACCACTGGATTCAAGCTAGTCTAGCGGATGAAGGGTGATACCCCAAAACTGGTCTCAGAATGCTTGTTTTCAGTCCAGGGAGGACATGGCCTGGCAGTTCGGGAGGGACTGTTCCCATGGGGAGCAGGCTCAAGATTGATTTGCATATGGCTGGGTCCTAACTAGAGTGGCGCAGCAAGCAAAAAAACTATGGAGTTAGGCCCAGATCTGTGAATGGGGGAACATTTTGACATTGTCCAGCATTTTGTTAACTATTTGTTCTTTTTGCATAGGACAAGAAAATGCAATCTTTCTAAAAGTGGCATTTTTAGAAATATGCCTTAACATCCGACTTTACCATTAAATAGGGTTTTAAATTACTATTCATCAGACACCAAACATGACTTTCCTACCTGATCCCAATCAAAAGTTATCACTTCTTAAATATAATAAGGTAACCCAAATGTTATCCGATGGGACAGGTGGGCTTCACAGCAGTGAAAAACGAATTTGGGAGTTTTCCACTACCAGGACATGCAAAACGTAAAAACATTTCCTGCTTTTTAAATACAATGCACCCTGACCTATGGCTGTTCAGAGCCTACCTTTGGGGTGACAACGGTATTAAAAAGAGAGGTATGGGCATGGCAAAAGGTTTATTTTGTCATGTAGAATTGGCAGTTTAAAGTGGCATAGAGGCTGCAATGGCAGTCCTGAGAAATGTTTTAAAGGGCTACTTAAATGGGTGGCACAATAAGTGCTGCAAGCCTACTAGTCACATTCAATTTATATGCCCTGGTTATATGTAGTACCAGTTTACTAAGGACATATAAATGAATTAAATGTATCAATAGGGCGTACATCAATTTTATTATGTTTAAAAGAGGGAGCACAGTAGCAAGGATTAGCAGTCCCAATACCAACAAAAAAGAATTTCAACAACAAACAGGAGGAGCAAAAACAAAAGGCTTGGGGGAAAGACCACACCAAGGCTATCAGGTCTAAAAAAGTTTCATTGAAAAGCCTCGTGGGATGCCAGAGATCAGGCTGGAAGCATTGGGTGAGTATGAGGCGAGGCTGAATCCAGACTGGGAAAGTTCCAGGAGGTGGTTCACATTGAGGAATTGACAAGCCGGGGGCTGATGAGTTTATCTAGGACTTAGGCTGGGTAGGGGAGGAGGGAGGTGGGCCTGTAGTTGGCAAGGTTAGTTGGTCCGCTGAGGGTCCTGGTTCTGGAGGAGCTGTAGGATGCTGGCATGTTTCCAAGAGTCTGAGAATGTAGCAGTGGACAGGGATGAGATGAGAATGGGTGCAGGGACTATGCACATGGAGTGACCTTTTTAGCCAAGATGTAGAGTTGGCACGGCTCCGATGGAGCTCGTAAGTGGATTGGGTGCATAGGGTTGGCTGGCCAGCAGGCCAGTGCAGTTTCAGAGGTGTAACTGTAATTGGAATCTAGGACTTCAAGAGGGGAAATGTCCAGCGGGTTGGGGGTAGGCAAGTTTTTCTAGATGAAGTTGATTTTGTTTTTAGGTCGTGCAATAGTTGTGTGCAGAGCTACTGGAATGGAGTGATGGCCATGTAGCTGACGGGTAGGGACATGAATTGCTTCATTATGGTGAAGATTTTGTTGGAGGTGTTGGAGCTATTCTAGATGCTTTCGGTGAGGGCTTGGAGGTTTTGAGGAACTAGTGGTAGATCAGGAGAGCTGATTTGTAGGAGTCTCTGTCAGTGTTGTCTTGGGAATGGCCCCACCATCATTCTCGAAGCGTGCTTCGAAGCTTTGTGAGCTGGAGATCCTGGCTGTGCCAGCTTGCTTGCAGCTTGGATTGGAGTGGGGGCGGTTCTCAGAGGAGCCAGGGAATCCATTGAAGCAGTGATCCACATGTTGAAGTTCATGACAAAACATACTAGGATGTAGTGGTTGGGGGAGTGGGTGTCGGGACCAGAGCTCAGAGAGGCAGGACTGGGGCAGAGTCTGGCATTTTGTTGTAGTGGCATTGGGTGGTCTGGATGTAGGTGGTTATAAGCTGCCTTGCCGGATGCAGGGTGAAGCGAATGAGGAAATGGTCATCTAGTTGAGAAGAGTGGGCTTGTCTACCTTGATGTTAGGAAAATTGCTTAAGTTGGGGACGAGGAGAGGCACGACCATGTTTGTGTGGTCATTTACTTACTGAGTAAGTCTCAAGATGCTGCAGTCTTTCAGGACAGAGGTGGAGTTGGGGATCAATCTGGTCCTCTAGGTGGATGGTGAGGTCACAGCGTAAGATGAAGGAGTTGGATGTAAGGGCAAGAGGGAAGATGGGACCAGTGAGAGTGGAGCTGAAGTTAGATCTGGGACAGGGGCTCACCCAGGGCTGCGGTGGTCAAAGGCCATATTTTAAAAGCCATGTGTTCTATGTGATCACTGGTGTGAGCAGAGGTGGTGGAGCAATTCAATTCCTTTCGGTAGATAATGGCGAGTTCTTCTACTGGTTTGTTGGATCTGTCTTGTCTGGCGATCTTGTAACCAGGGTGTCTGCCACTGCATTCGGAGCAGATCTTGTGTTAAGCCTGGTGTCCGTGAGAAATAGTAGCTCCAGGGAGAAGTTGAACAGGTGGTCCCAGACTTCTTGTGTGTTTGGTGAGTGAGCAGGTGTTGAGGAGTATGCAAGTGAGGGTCTTCTGCGAGGTAGCGGTGGGCTTGTGTGGTTATGTGTGCAGTGTGCTGAGGTGCGGGATGGTGGTGGGTGTGGGTCAGAGTGGAGCACGAAAAGCTGCAGATGGGGCAGGAGAAAGCACCTTCTGGTTGAGTGGGGGAGGCCTGAGGCGCAGCTAGGGGATGGACGTCCGGGGTTGAGGGCACATAGGGTTCCAGATGCAGTGGATGGGTAGTCAGTAGACCAAGGGTGCTGGTGCTGAGCAAGGACAAGTGCAGCCAGGCTTGCCTCTGATGAACTTTCAGTGCACCAGCGTTAAGTCTACTGTGCCTGCCATTAAGAAGGCTTCTATGAGGGAGAATGAGAGGGCAGTGGGTGGACTCTCAGCACCGCAGCAGAAAAGGTAGGATGGAAATTAGGGAAGGCAGAGCAGGGCATGCACAAGGAGTAGAGACTAAAAGGCTAGGAGAACAAGAAAGAAGAGAGGGAAAGAGTAAAAAACTGAGTGGCACAAAAGGAGTGACAATATGAGGCGCAAAAGAGGGGCAGAGAAAGAGGTGCAAAGAAAGAGATGTTAAGTGTGAAAATGCAGAGTTGTAGATGAGGGGAGGCATAAGAAAGAGTCAGTGAGAAGAGGGACAAGAGAATAGCATTAGGATAGGAAAACTAGGCACAACGAAAGGGACAAAAAAGGCGGAAAGAGGAGGAAAAAGGGCACAAACTGAGAAACAACTGGAGTCAAAGCCTGGCACGGAAGACAGGCAGAAGGGGCAGGGGCAGAAACTTCACAGGTCTGAAAGGGTAAGGAGACTTGGTTGAGGAACCGACAATGGGGGGGGGGAGGCTTGAAAGGGGGGCCAGTGTGCGGAAGCACCACCCAAAAGCCGGATCAAGCAAGGGCTGTCAACCTCCTTCAATGAACAGATAAATTGATTTTTAAATCCTAGCAGACACTTCCTAATATCTGTCTTGCAAAAGAAGCCGCACAGAATAACCCAGAAGATACTGAGGGCCCCCAAAAACAAAAGAGGAATGGGATACCCAGTCATTATAAAGAGTTACATGGTAGCTTAGCTTCAGATCATGGCTGAGTGGTCTCTGAAAATCTCAGCTCTTCAGTGTATTCACAGACAGGGTAATAGCGGAATGTTTGCTGTAGGACATGCTTTGGCTGCCCAAGAAAGTCACAACCCCAGCACCTACAATAAAGCCAAATTACAAGCAAAGTATTAGACATTTGGGATTCTATGACCCTCATCTTGAACCTCATGACTTAAGTCCCCACTGATGCCCATTCACAACAAGAAAGATTTTACACCAGGTAGCAAAAGGGTTTAAGGATTGGTGTGATGGAATCTGTAGGATATTAGCAGAACTTAACAAAGGAGGCTAAATCAGGTCTTTTGATGCTGCAAAAGGGCTTTTGGGGTACCAGAAATAGATTGAGAGATTCCAACACCAACAACTGCTCTAGTGAGCATTGCACCTAGTTAACAGAGCTGTGGGAACACAACAGATGACAGACTCAGAAATGTGTGATGTTGTCAGAAGGGCTTAAAGAGCTTGACTCAAAAATATACAAACTGCTCCCAAACTTCACACAACAACTGAGTTGGAATTACATGAAATACTCAGAATCCTTATTTATAACAACATAGAGCAAGTCGATCTCAAGCTACCAGTAGCTCACTGCCTGTAAATTGGATTCAAGGCTTATCAGAATCCCCGCCTAATAAGGCTGTTCTTTAATACACGTTCTGTAAAACTGTTTGTGCGAGGCCCGGAAAATGACAGTGAAAGAGCAGCAGGCATGACACTCTTGAGGAAAAAAGCCATGTTTTTGCCTAATAAGTATTAAAATAGTAAAAGGCATCACTTAGGCAAGCTGTTTGAAAACATTCACCTCCATGAACTTAACTGCATATAGTTGCATTATGTTTAAATATATTTTTCCTATCTCTCATTCACTCCTTAATTTCATTCTCTTTCTGCCTTTCTTTCCGGCTTTGTATTTTCCTTCTTATGCCCCTTGACCTCATCTCATTCTTGCTCTCCTTTCCTTATGTCATATCTTCTTTCATTTCCTTTCTTTAGCTTATTTCCTTTCCTTACTCCTCTACTTTTGTTCATTCTTCCAATTTTTCTCTCTTTTGTCTTTCTTTCTTATTTTCTGTTTCTTCCTTCACAAATAGTATTTTTGTACCAGTTTCAGACTTTCTTCTTTTTTTCCTTCTCAGTTTGTCTTTCTTGCTCCTTTTTCTTTCTATATTTCTCTCTTTTTCTTTCTTTCTTCCTACAAATCTTCCTTTGTCTCCTTTATTCTTTCCTCCCATCATTCCTCAATTCCTTGTTGACTCCATTCGACCATTCCTTCCTCTAAGCCTTCATCCTTCTATCCCTTCATCCCTTTTTTTAATTTTCCTTTTTTCTCAACCTCCCTCCCATTATCAGTTGCTTCCGGGTTTCAGGGCACATCATCACACTAAGTATATTCATACTCATATGTATTTTAGAAAAAGTAAAAACAATAAGCAAATGGATTTGTTTTGAAGGGTGGGATAAAAAACAAATCACTGACATCAGCTTTGCACAGTAGCGTCTTTTATGGCTCCATGATAACATATCACAAGATGGTTCTATAACTATAGACGGAGCCCTGTGGTGCCTCCTATTGATACTGGGGAGCACCTGCAAGTTTCCCCAATCTACTTTGATGCCTGAGAAGGATTCATTAGGCAAGTAATCTGCTAGTAGAAGTGTCCACCGGAAAAGATTTTTACCAAAACAATGTTGGAATAAATGCCAAAAAGAGTTTTGATGTAAAATTGCACCTGTTTCAGAGACCATGACTCCCTGTGCGGATGATTCCCTCAATCAGCCAGATGTACAACAAAACATGATTCTACTCACCCACTATGTGACAGGAGGGACATATCAATAGACTTAGAGCTTTCCATTACTGAACAACCTCCTCCTGCACATAGTCATGTGGATACATGGGCCTCTAGTATTCCACGGCTAAAGAGACTTTTTCTCAGCCTGTGCTAGTACTGCAACCTGTTTTATCAGCTTCTCTCATCCCAGGACAACACTCTGGTCAACAGGAAATGGACTGTACCACACACTAACTTTATATCACAATGTATATATTTTCTGCACATAACGCTTTCTACTGCTCTTCGTAACCCAGTTCTCCTTAAGGCCATCTCTCTCCAAAGCACTTACAAGCAACAGTTATCCAGTGCATGCTTTACAAATAAAGAACATTAGGATCCACATGTAAGGAGAATAGTTCCTGCCACCTCTAGCACAACACTCCTGAAGTTAAACAATGATAAATACCATTGCAGAGGAAAGACACCTAGAGAGAGACAATGATCGATGTTTCTAACTGTTGCCATTCCAGAGCCCACTGGTGGTTTTTGTTTGTTCAGTGATGAGCAAAGCACAAAAAGAAAAAATGACTCCAGAAGGTGTTGAATATCTTGTCAAGACAACAGAAGTAGTAGAATGAATCACTGTCTTGGTACTCTGTCATTCACATTCGTAAAGATGTTTTTGGGGGGATTTTAAGACTTCTACAACTAACCGATTTTCTTCTGGGTTTGAGTGATATCACAATCAAATTCTTATCAAGTTGTGCAAATTCAATTGCCCACATGCATTCCTTTCACGGATATCAGTAGGATTGTCTTCAAGCTACGCAGGTAGTCCTGGATCTCTACTATGAATCTCATGTAACAACTGTATTAAAAATATCAGCAAGAGAGCATAGCATCTTGTTATCCTATTGTAGAAAGAAAATCTCTTTCCTGTAAGGAGACACCTACCAAGTGAAGTACCAGCATCCTAATTATTCTTTCTCTGTGTAACTTAAGAATGTCCTGGTTGGGTATGCCTTTTGTGTTCAATACAAAAAATGACTGAGTATAATCAGATAACCATGGGATTGCCAGGGTCAGTTCTGTGGTCCACGTGGGTCAAAGGTAGGAGGGAGGAAATACTGCTTCACTTAACCTGAACCTTTTGCAGAACTGAATATGGCTTTGTTGTTAACAGCAGGTTGTAGCCCTTTTGTTAGTGTGCTGTGCAATCTACCTCTACTGGCAGATGGCAGCGATTACCACTGAATCACCCCCAAAGACAGTGACGCGCTTGGCAGTGATGACCGGTGGGCAGGGGCGTACGTGCGGCGCACCAGACAAAGCTCAACAAATTCACCCTCCCCGTGACTGGCTCAATAAAACAGGGATGGAGGAAGTGCAACAGCCAGAGGAGAAACTCCTGCAAGAAGAAGAATTGCTCAAATTAAAGGACATTCTGACTGCCATTCAAGGGATGTGAAGGTCCCTGGAAACCAAAATAGACATGGTCTCGACAAAGGTGACACTAGTCAGAGCTGACCTACGAAATATGAACGCGAGGGTGAAGGAAGCTGAGGATTTGAGCATGTCCATCAAGACCGAGACAGCGACCCTGAAGAAGCAGGTCAAGGAGCTGTGCACCACCACCAAGGTCATGGGGCAAAGCTGGAAGACTTTGAGGTAACTCCAGGCGAAATAACATACGTTAAGTTGGGGTCCCCGAGAAGGTGGAGGGGCCCGTGGTGGACTTATTCGTGGAAGACTTATCCTGGACATATTCCACCCCACGGCCAATTGTGGAAGACCTTATCCTGAAGATGCTTCAGCCACAAGTCCTATTGAACTACTTCTCGTTTGAACGAGCCCATAAGGTTCCAGGTACCCCTGCCAAGCCGGGGTCACCATCCCCAACGATAATTGCTCGAGGATTCAACTGTTGAGACCAAGATGTGATTCTTCAAGCAGCCCGCCCTGCCCAAATTCGAGAACACAGTTATGAGTTTTTCCTGGAATTCACACTCAGAGTCCAACAACTTTGTTGCAACTATGTTGTGGTGAAATGAATCCAGCAGGAAAGAGACCTGAAGTACTCAATGATGTTCTCTGCGCAATTCAGAGTCGTATCAGAAAGGAAAACTTGCCATTTTGCAACCCTAGAGTTGACATGAGAATGGTTGGACGGATGGAGTAAAACCGAGGGGCACGACCGAGGAATTAGCCCCACCAAGAATAGCTCAAACAAGACAACCAAGAACACAGACAGAACACTGAAGAAACAGGAGACTATCAACTGTTGACACAACAACGAGCCTCTCAGGAGGCAACACCACAAGACTGGTTCAATGGAGTGGGCTGAGGCTAACTGCAATATGAATGTTTCCAGACACAGAGTACCAGCCCCACGAACAGTAAATTATGGGGTGCTACTGATGTATCTATGCTGCTAAAGACGAACCTATGCTGATGCCCCAGCCTAAGGACTCTTGGTAACAGTAGAATGCTGGGGGATGGGGGATTGAGAGGGTAACAGTTGGTAGTCTCAACTGCCACCTACTATTTGAGGTAAGGTTAAAGGTGATGGCACTCTGCAATTTTGGGGGAGTTTGAGGGGCAGGCAGTTTAAGTCCGCTATGCAGGGAAGAAGGGAGGGGGGTTCCATTCATGGGCTTTGTTGCTTATCACGGTTTGTTTTGGGGGGTGGGGTTGTTATTGTTGTTTTTTAAATAGCTGACATTGCTCTCTGACACGATCATACATTCACTCTCCCACCCTGAACCCCCGAAGGGCGGGCTAGCCTGCTGAGCCGCAGCAACATCTTGGCTAACCACACACATGGACGGGTGAGCTTATAGGATGACTATACAATCACTCTCTTGGAATGTAAATGGACTGGGAGACAAAATTAAACTAGGAGTCATTCTGCAGTATATCAAACGTCAGCCTCCCGATGTTGTCCTGCTACAGGAGACCCACATAAAGGGAACAAAAGTAGGCACTGGACAGATTGGGCTACAAATTAGTGGTGCATGCTGGATATACCACAGGCTCGAGAGGGGTGGAGATCTTAATAAAAAAATTGCTCCCGCTTACGATTCATCAGGTCTGGGAGTTGGGATGGGGTGACAATCAATGTCTGCTCGATCTATGTCCCACCGCGCTAAAAAACAATGTTACGCTACCTGAAGTGAGTGCCCTGCTACTTCGACTGCTGGACAAAATACTTCTCATGGGGGAGACTTTAACCTGACACCTCATGGGGACCAAGATCATTGGACCCTTAGACAGGTGAGTTCCTTCCAACGTCTGTTTTTTGATGTCCTTACAGCCCTTGGGTTAACTGACATTTGGCGAGCACATAATCCCAGGGAAAGGCACTTCACGTTTCACTCTGAAGCTTATGTCTGTCTTTCTCAAACTAACTATCTACTCACCCTCTCACACCAAATCAATCACTTCTCAGAGGTCCATCAGCTGGCTAGGGGTATCACCGTTCACTCCCCCACATGGGCCATGTTTGGTCTTGGGGGAAGCCCAGAGTGTGTGCCATATCAATGACACTTGGTATCTTAAGTTACCACATGTGAGAGAGTGACTAACAGATGCAACGGAAGAGTCCACTGAAGTCTCATCCTCAGCAGACACTTTGGGAGGCATACATGTAGTAATTAAGGGTCAAGCACTTTACCTTATTGCAGGACATAAGAAAGATGCCAGGACCAAGCTTTAGAACCTGGAACAGGAAATCCAGACAAGGGAAAAGGAACTGCTAGAGAGGGACAACACTGAGCCTAGAGATGGGCTCCTACTGCGAAAGAAGGAATATAGGGATATAGGGATGTGGCAACAAATGTAAATGTAAATGTAAATGTGAATGTAAATTCGTACTTGTAAAGCGCACTCCGACCCAGAGGTATCGAGGCGCTGAACGCATACCGCTGTGGAACCCCTCCTGGCTTTCCCTGTAAGATGCCCAGTCCTGGGCAACCCCCAAGGTGAAGCCAGGCATCCCAGCGCTGTTGGGGCCGTTGTGGAGATTAAGCAAGCTATTGCCCAGAGTTGCAGAGTGAGACCCATGAGTTAGTTTAGGCACCGAGGCGAGAAATATCCTGTCCAGGATGCCACCCGGATCAGCCCTGGGGCCACGCAACATTGCCTGTATAAAGTTGGCAACAAGCCAGGCAAACTACTGCCCTGGTTGGATAAGAGGGAGCAGGCTGGTCGCTGGGTGCTAGAGGTGAAGATGAGTGAGAGACCAGGGGAGAAACGGGTGAGAGACCAGCAGGGAGCGGCAAACACATTTGTCATCTTCTACGCCCAACTGTACTCCCCGACCATAACAGCCACTGCAAATGAATTCCAGGAATTTGTATCCCATATTCGCCTGCCAACTCTCCTGCAAACAGACTGTGATCTTCTCGATGAGATCACAGAGGACGAGATACTGAGAGCAATATGGGATCTTTACTCAGGCAAAGCGGATGGCCTGAATGGGATACCAATTAACTGCACCTCCTACAGGGCAATAGCACTACTCAATCCTGAGGTCAAGATCTTGGCCAAGATTTTGGCCTCTCACTTGACCAAGGTGATAACAGCCCTAATTCATCCAGACCAGTCGGACTTTATGCCCTACCGTACGACCATTCCTAACTTGCGACGCCTTTACAGCATGTTATTCCAAGCGTGCAATATGCAGGAGCTCGCAGTAGTGCTCTCATTGGACGCTAAAATGGCCTTTGACTCGTAGAGTGGCCCTATATGTTTGCGGTATTGGCAAAAATTTACTTTGTCCTGCACTTCATGCCTTGGGTGCCGCTTTTCTACTCTGTTCCATTGGCACAGGTGAAAGTAAAAGGTGGGGGGGACTTACTGTGAATTCAATCTCCAGCATGGTACTCGGCAGGGGTGCCCTCTGTTGCCTTTGATCATTGCCCTAGCTTTGGAGCTTTTGGAGGCCGGGATTAGGCAACACCCGTTAGTCCATGGTCTATGGTGGTCTGAGCATTGGGAGGATAACATTTTTATATGCGGACGATGTCCTGCTTTGTGTGACAGACCTGAGACCACCTTGAACAGATTAATGCAGATCCTTACCATCTCTGGCCGCTGCTCCGTCTATATGAACAACTGAGGAAAATCTCAAATATATAATCTACAGGGACAACTACCACAAATATCCCGTGACTGTTGGGCGGAGACAGCTTGAGAGGGATTCCGATATCTCTGGCTTTATGTAACGGTGGACCCTAAATTGTTCTTTGGCAAGAATCTGTTGCCACCGCTGGAGAGGGTAAAGCAAGACATCCAACACTGGAGAGCCCTGCAATTATCGCTCTGAGGTAGAACTGCCCAGTTTAAAATGATGTCCCTGGCGCACTGATGTCCTGAAAAACTATCCATATCAGGTACACAACTCATATTTTGAGAAAATAGAGAGTGAGATTAGGGCACTGCTTTGGGATGGGAGCCTGGCGAGGACTGCGCAACACAAATTGACAAGGGGATGGTATGACAGGGAGGATCGTCAAATACTATTAATGGCTGGGGCTTCCACTCCCCAGAGGAACACGCCTTCTGGATGGATTGACTGATGTTATATCCGTGGGGACCCAAGATGCATCAACATTCCTGGACCGACAGGGACTGGAATAGACCTCTGGCACATAGTCTCGCTGGCTCAGGGCTGGAAAGGTAGGATCACATTGGGCAACCCCCCTTTGGGACAAAGAAGCATTGGGTACCCTAGGAAAGTTACTGAGATTTAACAAATGGGACCTTATTGGTATCTCAAGGGTAGGTGAATTAAGGATGCAGGGAGATGTCATCCCCTTGGCTGACCTACAACTATATCATTTGGCAACAGCCAAAACATATCACAACATACAAGTTCACCATGCACTGAGGGCAGTACTGCCATGGGGAGCAGAGCGTCTAGAGTCCTCGCCCCTGGAAGACCTGCTGCTCGACTAATACATGCCACATAAAGCCATGTCCTTAGCATTCAGTAAGCTACTCAATAACACACCCGACCCCCGAAGGCAATTAAAAGAGAGCTGCAACCATGACTTTGCCTGGAAGAGGACGAGTGGGTAGAGGCCCTGGTGTACCCCAAAAAGGTAGCCATTAGAGCGGGTTTCCACTTAGTTGGATTGAAGATCCTATTACGCTCAGACCACAGTGGTTAAGGCGTATAGAGCAATGAGTGAGAGCTGTTGTCGAGGCTGAGGTCGTACTGGTACCTTCTATCAATGATATGGGACTGTCCACTACTTCAAAGTTTTTGGGCTGCAGTGGTTGCATGTATGGGTGGAGTGTGTGGGGAACCCCTTACTGCTTCGGCAAAGTGGTGTCTTCTGAGCATCTTGGAGGAAACTGATATGCTCCATAAGGACCTCATATGGATCACTCTAGAGTTTGCAGTAGCTAAACGGAATGTGGCATGAATGTGGGGCACAGATCGAGTGCCCCTATTGGAGAACTGGAAGTGTGATATGGACTGGTGTATGTTGGCCTAGAGGGCAGCATATGAAGGTCTTGGATATCCCCAAAAGTGGGCAAAGATTTGGGGGTGCTGGAATGGTTACAGAGGTAATGTATGTGATGACCTGGCCCCTGTGATGTGGGGGAATAGCTGCCTACTGTGGACACAACTACATTTGCTGTTGGCTGTTTTGGGGAAGGCTACAAAGGGGGAGACAGACAGGTCTGACGCCGGGATGGCTAGAATGTCAGAGGAATTACCAGTGCACAGCTTGATGCTTGTAATTGTCTATTTTAAAAGGTCAATAAAAAGAGATGTAAAACAAAATCCACCAACTTTCTGTCTCTGGAGGAAACGAAGATTCAAAATGTAAAGATTGCATCATCAACGATGGGGTCAGTGTTAAATTATAATCTTGTCAAAGTTATCTTTTGGTGTCAAGCAGTAACCACACAAGTGGACGCTTGCCCATCAGTTTCAGTTGTTGAGTATCTGTTAAAAACAGAAATCCAGGAAGTGGCTAATATTGCCTTCGGTGTCAAGAATTTTAAAAAAGTATCGAGCCATAAATGAGAAGATTTTGAGGCTGGCCGCACTAGATTTTTTTAGGTTTTACCTTGCACTTATTGGAAGAATATATTCCTACCAGCAAACAGTGTAATGCCTTGCTGCTTGAAGAGCCATTCAATTCAACTCTGTCTATGCTAAGTTAACATATTATGTTCTTTGAGTACATTAATCCAATTAAGTGGTAGAATAAGCACATCCCCTATCAGAAGTAAAGACAACTTTCTGAATTAGAAGAAGTAAGCCTATTTTGATCCTATAGCTATTCATTTCAGATCAGAAGGGGAGAAGATCACACACAAGCTCTTCTTATTTTCTCAGCCATAGTATCTGTTCTCTGTAACCCAATATTAATGTAATGTCTTTATGTTTTGCAAACATTGTTAGTGCTTCTTGCATGGTTCCTGAAGTACATAAAAAGAAAGAAAATCTAAAAATTTAGCAGTTTCCTGAGATTTTCCTGCAGAAGCAGAAAATTGTGCTGAAAGTATTCTGAGCTAGTGCCAAAGGAAAGGAGCATATTGACAGTGTCAATGCTGAAAACCAAAAAGATCTCTCTTTTTCACTTTGGGAAGCAATTAAAGTGAAATGTACTTCTAAATGCTGCAGGATCCTCTGCCTGCAACCAGGAGATTTTGAAACAGCATGAAACTAATTTATAACCCAACATGTAACAATTCATTTGTGACGCTGGAAGTGGGGAATACGTTTTTTTTTTTATCACATCCTGTTTCCTCAGATCAACCTGACAGAATAGTTATAGGTCTCTTAGAGCAGAATTAAAAAGAGAAATAATTCGGACTTGTATATTTCACTGATATTACATATTTAACTTCTCTGACTCTTACCACGTTCACCATGCGGTGTAGACTTTCCAGTCCTGTTTAGAAGGTTCATGTGAGCAGATTCAGATGCACCTTGAATTTGACATGAAAGTAAAGGCAGATCTCGGCATAGCAGTTTCTTTTGGAAATCTGAAGATGCGAGGGTGGAGCTATTCCGTTGGTCTAGATAAGTTAGGGCAAATAAAAAGAGATAGTGTTTTTTATGTGTGAGACCTAAATGTACATGATTTCAGGGGCTGAAATGTGTTTTCCAGACTTGCTTAAAAATGAATAGCGAACCTGTAAGATGTATTATTTTTCATGTGTAATTGTACACTTGATTACAAGAAAGAATACATACTATGCACATGCAGGTAGCAGCTATGTGGGACTTTGAAAATGTGTTTTGGACTGCCAGAATTTATTTGATGAGGACAAAGAAAAGGACATACATAGCACTATACGCCTGTCATGTATTTATTGCAGCACAATGTGCACGTTTACAAATCAACACAGACTTGTTTCTAGCACTTGCCAGATGTCTTTAAGCTACTTAACCCATTTTCATACATTTCAAAATTATATTTTCTTACTATGAAGCTTGTTGTTTTCAACCTCACCTATTTAAGATGTTAGTTCTTCTGAATAACTGCCCAGCATGTGTGCTAAAATTAGGTCTACAGTTGCAGTTGTAACAAAGAAAAAGGTGTGATTTCATCATTACTCTCATTTGCCTACTGAAATTTTGAATGATCTCCCTCTGACACTAGACGAGCTGGGGTAATATGGTAAAGTAAGTAAACTAGCTGCAGTTTGACTAGTGCTACTATCGTTATTGAGCTTCAACCTGCAAGTCATTGATCAGAGACGTTATAAACTGAAGTAATTGGAGAAGAGAACATTTTGTGATTTTTTAAAAAAAAGAAATAAAATATTAGTTCAGTCAGTTCGAACATACATTGTCATGTTTGAGTTTGACTTGAATTAAAGTACCATATCAATGAGCGTTCATAAAGCATCTTGCCATGTTCAATATGGGCCATTAATTTTAATTGGCAGAATGCTCCATCTGCAACTAGCTCTGTCTGCTTCCCCCGGGAGTCCTTGAGTACCAGATTGCAGTAGAAACTCCTGGAAGTTGTTTCCCTTCTCCCTGGCCGAGTATAGAGGACGTGAGGCATCTGCCTGACGCTGATAGCCCGCCTAGTGAAAATTAAGTCTACAAAAACAGCAACTGCGCATTTCCAGATACTATGGTTCCCTTCTGCATACAGAAATGTTGCTGGCGCTCCCCAAAGAGAATCTCCACGTGCTTAAGTACAAGCCATGGAAAAAGCCATCAATTCCATTAATCAACCACTGATCGTACAACCACACCTTCAAAAGTGTATAGTTTTTAATATTTTCTTTACCAGGTTGCTAAATCCATTTTTTCTAGCTTCAGTTTACCTTCGATTTTTAAAAGATATTTAACTGTATTTTTATTTAATATACTCAGTTTGATCTACATTTTTAATTTAGAAAACGTGCTGCTGATTTGAATAGTTGATCTTTACACCCGTACTATCTCAGCCTCAGCTTTCGCTGCTAAGAGGCGACACAACTATATAAAGTACTTCAGATTATCACGGCATGTAAAGGTTTTTCGACCCTTCTCTTCCATGAGCTTGACAACTTCGTACACTTACCGCACGGTGGCCTAAAATGTCAACAGGTTAATGCAATTATTTCACTGGGCACTTTCACTGCATTAGAACTATGTGATCATGCATATATTTTTGTGGAACTGTCAAGCGTTGAAAACCTAAAGATCTTCAAACGGCTGCAACATAAACATGGCGATGAGGAGGCGGAAACTCATCTCCTCCCACTGTATTTCTTGCAATAGCACCTCTTTGTAGAGGAACAAAATACACACACTGCAAAGAAAGCGAGGACGCTTCAGTAGATGTTTCAATACATCAAAATGCTTAATGGAGCAGTTCACCCAAAGTAAGCATGTGATTAATACTAAGAACATTTACATGGAAGTTGCCTACAAGAGTTTGGTGCACATAACATCTGCCTCTCTAAAACTGATCGCTAAAGAACCTCCCATTTGAGGTATTATAGTTTTGAATACTATGTGACTAGGATTTGCCGAGTGCTGTGCAATAAAGAAGTTAACATTTGAAGACTACAATTTTGAGTATTTTGAGACTGCTAATGTAGTTTATAACTGTTACACACTTGTTGCTGCTGCTGGTTAGTTGTTTCAGCACAGATAAGTAGGAGCAAGAAAAGGTGTGTGTAAAAAGAGAGCAACAAGATTGCTTGCCTCTGTATGTCAATTACCTTTGCCACTATAATATGATCCCTTGACTTAGAAGGGCGTCAAAACACTCAAAGACCTAATTGTCAAAACATTCATAGTATGAAATAAAACTGCCCAATGTGATGGGGACCATTTTCAAATAAGATAACAAGAACATAGGAAATTGTATGCGTCCACATTTACAAATAAAACAATTTGCAGTCACACGTCCTGCGAGCTCAGAATTACTATGAGCTAGTATTTTGTAAGGCCCATAATCTATTAAATAATTTAGAATATGTCAGAAACCAGCAAGGATTGTACACTTCTGATGTTCTTTTGTATACCTAAAGTTTTATGCAATTGTAAAAAACAGTTAGCTTACCTGATGATGTTTTGAGAACCCTAGGCTAGAAGATGCTGGGCCAGCTGAAGAAGATGTGCATTTCTAAACATCACTTTTCTGAAACACAAGCTTTCTGAAGACTACATTTCTGTATTTACTTTACAGTTAGGTTGTACTAACAAAGAATGATTTGTATTTCCAGCAGTAGAGCCAGAAGGAATGAGTAATGAGTAAAACATTTTCAAAGAGCACATAGGCCATTTCACGAATGTGTATTGAGTAGAAATGACCAGTTAATTGCTCAACTTTCTAAAGTGAGATACAAATCAAAGATGATGCACGGAGGTAGGGCAGCCAATCAAAAATCTTCAGGAACAGTGAGGTAAGATCACTCTTTTTTCCAATGCACCATTCTGTGTGAACTGTTGTCCTTGTAGAGTTTTCTTTAGGAGTGTAGGCAATAGGCAGCTGAAAATTCTACTGAAAGAGAAATATTCTGTGGACAACTGAAGGAGAAATATTCTGTGGACCACAGAGTGAAGGAGGTAATAAGCTAACAGAAGTTCCATGTTTCTCAATTGCTAGATGACAGAGCCACGTTGTATACATCTGTAGAGTCTGTGCCCTCGTTGTACAGAAATGGGCTATAATTAAAATCAGGCCCTTAACTTGGTGACTGTGCTTGTCTTAGGCACACGTTCGCCTTAAACGAGGAGGACATCTTTTCTGTTTATATTAAGTTATTTGTGCCCTGGTGTTGAATTAGTTGTTAGGTGTGTGGCAAGGATGCGTTGCCTGTTTTCTTTTTTCTTTTTGGAAACTCTCAGGATATGATCTTCCTCCTGGCTTGAATATCTCCAGGACGAACATGACAGTGTTACAACAGTAAGGTTCGATAGATCTGATGCAATAGGAAGGTTTGATGGACCAAATCGTAGAACTCATTGGAAAACCAAGTTTACTAGTAAATGAAGAAAAATCTTTGGCAGCATTAAACGTGGAGCTACAGTTCCTGTTTTCAGAGCCACTTGTCAAGTATGGAAATTATACGAAGTATGTGGTAGCTACATGTAAATTACACAATCCAGTTTTGTTAAGGACACCACTTTACAATCCTGTTATTCATTTAAATAGGGAGATAAATAGACTAGTGAGGAGTCAGTTCGTTTTTTTTCTCTGCAGACGAAGTATATAATAATTAATCTCCTAAAAAGAAGGTAGAGATTGAAACTGTCCCTCAAGAAGGATGCCTATAACTGGTTTCAGTTAAAAGAAGCCACTTCTTGTAAAGATATTAACACATTTTGAGAAATGATCTATAATTGTGGCGGGTGTAGAATAAAAACTATCAGTTCCAGTAAAGGAAGATGAATGGAGCTCTTACTTAGATGACTTGTAATGATATAATGCAGGTGCATAGTTGTCTTCATTTCTTTTGCCTGATCTTTGTTCCTCTCCATCAGTATGAGGCGCTCCTTCTACGAAAGAGACTGAGGTTATAGATAAGGGTATGAGATCTTCTGGGGCATGGGGCCCAGTGAGATTCCCACCATTCCTGGTCTGGCAGTATCCTAATACAATTACACAAACAAAATGGTACTAGGAATCTCCCCTGCAATTACCACTAAATTGCCCTGCTTGGTGCGGCAGGACGAATATTTGCTAAAAACATCTAGGAACACCTTCCTGGATGGGTTGAAGAGGAAAAGATTCTTCCCGTAGAACAAGCGGGCTTTCAGAATACACATTGTACTCTTGACAATATTTTCATGCTGAAGCATACAGCAAAAAAGTATGTCTCTAATTGTGCCGAAATGTGTATGCTGCATTTAAAGATTTCGCCACAGCTTTGATAGAATGAATCGCCAAACTTTATGGAAAAATATGAAGAAATTAGGTATGTCCAAAACCCTTCTCACATTAATTATTGCCCTCCTTTCTTTCACTTAGTGTCAGGTGTTATTAGGTGGGGATCAGGACTGTCCTCTATAATTCCAACTAAAATAATGGACTGAAACAGGTTGCTTGTTGACTCCTCTTCTCTTTTCACTTTATGTTTCAGACTTTGCCGATAATTTAGTTAACAGTAAGGGGGAATGTTCCTTGTTTTGGTGACTGTAGTCTTCCATGCCCGATATATGCGGTAGCCAATTATCTGGTAGAGGCAATAAAAAACCCACAGATTCCTTACCTTTGAATTTCCCCAGGAGTCAGACTGAATCCGGAAGAATTTTTTGTGAGCAGTACCCATGCATGCCCGTAGGTGGCGGCGTTGGTCGTGCCGGAAGTGACGTCCACATGACCTATATAGCTGCCACCACAGCACGTTGATGTCTGTTACGTTTCATGATTTTCCACACCAGGACCCATGAAGTGCACCGACACTGGTTTGTCCAAACTAGGGCCCTGAAAGGGATCATCCCTTACCCTAGAAATTTGTCTGCAGAGTGGGGAGGATTGGTAGGTCGGTAAGGAATCTGTGGTTAGATATTGTCTCTACCAGATAAAGCGTTAATGAAGGTAAGTACCTTGTTAATCTGATAGAACGTTCTAGCCACAAATTCCTTACCTTTCAACAGACACCCAAGCAATACTATCCCTGGAGATGGGTCAGCGGACACATTTTAAACTAGGAAGTCCTGCAGGATCGAACGGACGAAAGGCCCATCCCCGCTGACTTGGCTGTCCAGGCAGTAGTGTTTGGTAAACGAGTGCAGGGAAGCCCGCGTTGTTGCCTGGCAGATATCAAGGACTAGGACTTCATGTGCTAACACAGTTGTCACAGCCTGGGCTCTGGTTGAATTAGTGTGTAAGCCCTCAGGGGTTGATTCCTGGCCAATGCGTAGATGCAGAGAATGACCCATCGACGGAGGGCCTGTTTCTTGACCGCCTGACCTTTCCTCGCTCCAACATATGTAACGAAGAGTTGGTTGTCCACCCAAAACTTTCATGAGTGGTCAAGGTAGAACAACAACACTCTTTTTGGGTCCAGGTGGTGGAGTCACTCCACTTCTTTTGAAGGATGTGGATGAGCGTCCAAAACGGGCATGGTGACAGATTGGCTCACATGAAATGGTAATACAGCTTTCGGTAGGAAAGAGGCCCTAGTGCGTAGCACTAGTTTGTCTGGAAAGATGGATAAAAATGGAGGCTTGGATGATAAAGCCTGCAGCTGACTTACCCTCTGAGAAGTTGTGGTAGCCACAAGAAAGATTGCTTTGATGGTGAGCAGCCTAAGGGGACAATTGTGAAGAGGCTTGAAAAGAGCACACATCAAGAATGTGAGGACCAGATTAGGTTCTTATTGAGGCATAATAAAAGGAGAAGGGGGACACCGGCAGAAAAAAAACACAGATGATGGGCAGAATGCTGAACAATGCAAACACCCCAAAACTGGTCCCAGGATGCTTGTTTCTGCTCCAGCGAGGACCTGGCCTGGCAGTTCAGGCTGGACTGTTATCAGGAACAGGGTCAAAACTGATTTGCGTAGTGCTGGGTCCAAACTGGAGTCGCATGGTGGGCAAAAAACACAATGGATTAAACCCAGATCTTTGTGACTGGAGGTGAATGTTTGCACTGTTCAGCACTCCGTCCATCATCTGTGTTTCTTTTTGCCTTTGTCACCCTAAGAGGGAAGGGTATGACCACACGTGGGTCTTGTGCTCACTGCTCCACTGGATTCAATCTAGCCTGGCTGATGAGGGGTGATACCCTGAAACCGGTCCCAGGATGCTTGTTTCCGGGCCAGGGAGGACCTGGCCTGGCAGTTTGGGCTTGACTGTTCCCAGGGGGGGGGCAGAGTCAAGACTGATTTGCATACGGCTGGGTCCAAACTGGAGTGGCGTGGTGGGCAAAAAAACAATGGATTAAACCCAGATCTTTGTGACTGGAGGTGAATGTCTGCATTTTCAGCATTCTGTCCATTATCTGTGTTTTTTTTTTTTTGCCCTGGAAACTCGAGTGTGCAACACCGCTGACATTGCACGTTCTTGGCGGAGGTGGACAGATGTAACCCCGGCTCTCCCTACTGCTGAAAGAAACCTTGCGCCACCTCTGGATGGAGATGCCATTCATGATTGCTAGGCATCGACGGTTGAGTTTGTCCACTCTGGCGTTCAGAGAACCTGCCAGATGTTGAACCATCAGGGACATGCTCTTCTGTTCCAGTCATGTTCAGAGATGCAGGACCTCTTGATAATGGGTCCATGACTCCACCCACCCAGTTTGTTGCAGTACTACATGGCAGTGGTGTTGTTTGTGACCACCTCCACCAGCCTTCACTTGATAGAGGGTAGAACGGCTTTCAAAGCTGGCCAGATTGCACAGAGTACCATGTTTAAGTGAAGTCCGGATTCTGCCGGAGACCAAAGTTCTCTGACAGTCACCTCTCCCAAGTGGCTGCCCGATCCCAGGAGTGAAGCATCTGTCATTACTGTGAGATATGGTTGGGGAAAGGAGAGGGGTCTGCCTCTGACCCAATCGCAGTTTGTCAGCCACCACTGCAGGTCTTTTGCAGTTCCCTCCGAGATCTGGACCATGTCGGAGAGATTCTCCTGATGCTGCACCCACTGGAACTTCAGGTCCCACTGCAGAGCCCGCATATGACCTCTGGCATGTGTCAGTAGCAGGTTGCAGAAGGCCATGAGGCCCAGCAGCCTCAGAGTCGTTCTCTCCAAAATCCAGCCTAGAGGCTGAAACATTGGTATCATAGCCTGGATATCGTGGACTCACTGCTTGGGAGGACAAGCCCGAAACTGCACTGTGTCCAGAACAGCTCAGATAAAAGGGAGCGTCTGAGTGGGAGTCAGGTGTGACTTCGGCACGTCTATAGTGAACCCCAGTGAATGCAGGAGGTTCGCCATAGTCTTGAGGTGGGAGACGACATCCTGGGGATAGCCCACCTTCAACAGCCAGACGTCGAGCTAGGGGAAGATTGGCCCCCTCATTTCCGCATATTAGCTGTGACCACTGCCATCACCTTGGTGAACACCAGAGGGGCGCTGGTAAGGCCAAAGGGAAGCACGGTGAACTGAAAGTGCTCGTGGTCTACCGTAAAGTCCAGGTTGCGCCGATGGGCAGGCTGCACGGGGATGTGAAAATTGGCTTCCTGAAAGTCCAGCGCTACCTTCCAGTCTCCTGGGTCCAGGGCAGACAGAACCTGAGCCAGAGTGAGCATTCTGAATTTCTCCTTTTTGAGGAAAAGGTTGAGGGTTTTTAGATATATGATAGGGCGAAGACCCTAGTTCTTTTTGGATGTCAGAAAGTAGTGGGAATGACAACCATTGCCTACTTCTGACACTGGAACCCTCTCTATGGGTTCCCTGGCCACGAGAGCAACACTTCCTTGTGGAGCAAGAACAAATGATTCTTCATCAGCCAGTCGTGAGATGGAAGGATGCGGGGGAGGGGTAGAATCAAACGGGAGAGTGTAGCCCCTCTGAATGATCTGCAGAACTCGCCTGTCCACACCTGACAGATTATGCCGCCCACTGGACGCCCATGATCTAGTAGGGAATAAGTACCAGGGTTTGGAGGCTGCAGCTGCCAGGGTGGTGGTGGCTGGAGCCGACTGCTGGACACTCAACCCACAGGGTTGGTAGGAACCGGGCCCTTTCTAAGGCTGTTAAACCTGCACGTAACGGTGACTGGGATAGGGTTGAAGCAGCTGAACGCCCCTTCCGTAGCCACGAAAGAAGCAAAAGGCTCACTGGGGACGGTGGGCAGCCGAGAGGCCCAAGGACTGGTTATAGTCCGCGCGTCCATGAAAAGCTCCAGTGACAAGTCTGCCTTTTATCCGAAGAGACAGTTGCCATCAAAGGGCATTCCATAAGGGAAGTCTGGACATCCCCTGAAAAGCCAGACGTTCTCAGCCAGGCATGCAGCTAAGTGCCACCATCATTAAAATCACTCTGCCCAGCAAGTAGGTTGTGTCCAAACCACATCTAATGGTGAACTTCGCTGGGTCTCTCCCGTCCTTGACTGCTTGGGAGAGACCAGCCCAGGCCTCCTCCGGGACCTGTGGCAGCACTTGCGCAACCGTGTCCCACAATGTGTGGGTGTAGCAGTCCAATACCTATGCGATGTTCAGTGACCGCAGGACTGGCAGAAGAAATAATTTCTTGCCAAAGGTTTTAAGCCTCTTTGATTCTATGTCCTGGGGAGAGGCAGGAAATGCACCATGGGAAGCTTGGACAATAAGCTATCCGGGACAGGGTGAGGAAGTTTGGGTCCCCAGGTGCAGGGCGATGGGAGGTGGGCAATAGTCCTGTTCACAGGAACCCCTGTGCTGGGTTTGGACCAGGTACCCAGTAGGACGTAAGTGAAGGCTTCCTTAAAGGGGAACAGTGGTTCGGAGGAAGAAGCTCTCGGTTGCAGCACCTCTGTCAAGATGTTAGTCTTCACTGCCACAAAGATCAACTCGAGGTCCAGGACCTCAGCCGCCCTCTTCACCACCACAGCATAAGTAGCTCCACCCTCCAAAGCCATGGTAAAGGGTGAAAGCATGCCAGTATCTGGGGATGTGTCCGGGGCACTGGCATCACCCAGTTCCTCACACCAGTCCATGTTTTCCTGACCTTTTAACTGGTATTCTAAATGGGCCAGTGGCCCCGCCCTTTCTTCCCCAAAGCCTAGCCTTTTGGAATAAGGCTCAGCTGCTGACTTAGGACACACGGGTCCTGCCAGCGCCGGAATTGGTCAACTCTGTTCCGGCTTCGTGTCAGATTCGGGGATCCAAATGGGCCCGGCGCCAGGAGCATAGACGTTGGGACTAGTGTTGGGAAAGGTTGCAGTGGCACGACCAGCGCCGATCTGGATGATGATTGGATCCATGGGGGCCCATCAGAGCCAGGGCCGAAACTGCTGGCGTGGAACCAGATGGGGCCCCTCCAGCCCCACGGGGCCTGAAGGTGCACCGGAGCGGTTGACCTGCTAAAAAACACGGCGCATGGCCTTGTAAAATTCTTTAATTTGAGCAGGAGTCACTCTGGCTCCCAGAAAACCGGGGAGTCGCAGAGTTGGCCCTGGCAGCGGTTCCGAAGAATCATGCCTCGAAAGACCAGGTTTCTTTATCGAGACGGCCAACAGTCCAGGAAAAGTCAAAGCATGCTTCGACTACTTGTGCCTCTTAACCAAATGTCCTGATGACTTCAAGTGGGACGAAGAGGACTTCGGGCTCCTGGAGCGGTCCTGTGACCTTCCCTGGGACCGAGACCTCAGAGGATGAGGCAACACCGAGTTGCCTGCTGGGCTGCTAGCAGCTTTAGAGACTGCTCCCGCAAAGCCTTGGGTGCCATGGCCCGGCAGTCAGAGCATGAGTAAGAGCCATGATCGGGCTCTAGAAACCACAGACACAAGGTGTGGGTCCGTAACTGACATGACCTGGTGACAGGTGCCATACAGTTTGAAACATGTCTTCCTCTAAGACATCCTCAACACACTAGGAGGAAACCTAAAAAAAACTCAACAAACTGGTGAAGAAATCCTGTCGAAAATCAACAACTTCTCCGGATCAGCGCTAACTGGCGCAGAAAGAAAAGAACTGACATCAGCACGCCCAGGTGGTGCATATATAGTTGACGTGGATGTCACTTTCGGCGTGCACGCCGTGTGGAGCTGACCAACACTCCCTACTGGCACACAGGGGTACTGCTCATGAAAAATCTTCCGGATCCAGTCTGATGCATGGGAAAATTCAAAGGTAAGGAATCTGTAGCTAGAAGTCTCTATCAGATATCCTGGATTTAACTCCTAAGGGTTCAAACAGTAGATTGGCCTCTTTGCAGCAGTTGTTACCCGTCATTCCTTGAATATTAATGTCTCAAGTAGTAAGGTGATGATTTTTAAAGGTAGAACATTTAGGAAGGCCTGTAATTTGGATCTTGGGTTCAGAGTAGCTGGAGGTTCTAAAATCATATCCCTATTTGGGGAAAATTATGACAGGCAGTATGATCGAAAAAGGATCACATTAATTACTGTTTCTATAAGGCTTCATGGCATGCCAATGGGCTAAGAGCTTTTTATAACCCTATGGGTCGGAGACACTTTTGCACTTGCTATGTGTATATAAAGTAGAAGTTCTCCCAACGCTAATGTATGCTACTGAATAAATCAACTTATTAAAGTGAGATTTTTTTTTTCTTGTAAAAAATGGAAGGACAAATTCTGGAGTAAACTGTGTAATTTCAAATAGCCTGTTCTGGTTCCTGCTATAAGACTGGAATTTGGCTTAACAACTTGTCATGTGCACGGATTGGCTAGTGTGATCCGGTGGGGTTTTCAGCTAATGAAGACCAAAGAGGATTCCTTTGAGGGGCTTTTCGCACCCAAAAATGTTTGGCTCTGAACTAATAAAATAAACATTCTCTAAAGATCTTCATCATGCGCTAAACCAATTTGATTTGAAGCAGACTTCACTGGTATGGTTTTCTCATTCTTAACTTAAAAGCTTTTTAAAGCATTCATCCAGTATTATTAGTCAACAGTTGGATATAAAATATTGTGAATTAAAGAACAAATTGAGGTGTTGACCTCCTTCTGTTGGTTACAGGAAGCCCAGTGGTATCTCTCTTTCAATCTAGAGCACAGTTTTTGTAATTTATTTGACTATGTATGAATTTATATGTGTTAGCAGTGAATTGGTCTAACTCCAAAGACAAAGAGAAAGTTTGCAATTTATGTAATATAGGTACTTAGGATTTTAAGCATGTACGACTTGTCTGATTCAGACTGAACGTTCTGCGTTATTACTTTTTAAGACCAAAGTCTTTAAAGGGCAATATTAAGACAGTAGCGGCAGCTCGACAATTTCAATGTTTCCCAAAAATGAAGCAATTTGTCTAAAAGGTTTTAAATGTTTTAAATGCTCATTAATGTGAATAATGTAATTTGTTATATCATTTGTTTTTTACTTGGACATCATTTGAGTTCCAGATCATGAATAACATTGAATTGAATTGACAGTGCTACATTACATGCTTATGCATAAAGAGGGACAATAATTAACAACAAATGCTAAATGCACGGCATGCAGGATCCACAGCCTGGGGTCAACAATGGGATCCTAAAAATTGCACTGGTTGGTAAACCCAAGATAAGGAATTGACTTAGAAAATGTCAAAGATTGGAAAGCTTGTATTACCTATGAATAACCTTTTGCACCCAAGTATTCCTTTTTCCATAAAACATAGAAGAGCTCCTTCTAAAACCTCTGCTGGGACTGAACAATAGTGCACAAAGTACAAGTATACAAAGCATTTCTGTTTAGAACTCTATTGCTAGATTCTCTTCAATGTGAAGAGTACACATTCAATCTGAGAAACAGAATTAGATTATCAAACATACCTTACTTGATCTCTTGTATGCTTTATGAAATATAGCATATCGTCACATTTATAGTACTTAAAATATTGTAGGGATTTTAACTGC
The DNA here is from genome assembly GCF_031143425.1 of Pleurodeles waltl. Taxonomy (NCBI): domain Eukaryota; kingdom Metazoa; phylum Chordata; class Amphibia; order Caudata; family Salamandridae; genus Pleurodeles; species Pleurodeles waltl. The sequence goes on from NC_090439.1 coordinate 974,369,072, forward strand.
AGGAGGGCTGCTGAAATGTAGATATGACAGGTATAACACTTCTAAAAAAAAAAAAAAAAAAAAACTACGAATCCCATCCCCTACAAATTGTAGATCAAAGAATAAATTGTGAAAACACACAAACATTACAAATTAGAGGTGAAAGTAAAAAAACTGTTCAAAGGATCACAAAATGAAAGCTAAAACAAATAGTTTGTAAAGTTTGCATAACCCACAACAAGTGTTACCCTTTGTATGATACAGCAGTATATATTTATTACAAAAATGTTAACACGGATACAGTGCCACAAACTAACATTCTGCAATGGTTGAACAATGTGCTATATTCCTTTCTATTCATTCTAGCCTAGTCTACTTTGCAATGCTACTCTGGTGGCAGTTTACATCGATAAAGGAGACATTTAATTTACAAAATACATATTGGCAGGCTATCAAAGTTAAATAACTACATAAGGGTACCTGGGGTCTGCGGTCTTTCAGGAATATTCAGATGATGGTAGATAAAAGCTTGACTATCATGAACAGTATCCATGTCAATCTCCTCTTCTTCTTGAGAGTTTGAAAACTAAGAAAAACAAGTTAGAACAGTGAATTTGTAAATAAAAAAAAAACAGACTGTCACCGACAAGCACTGTGCCTTGACTTTCTACTCCAGATGACGAGATTATTTTTCAGCCAAAAATATGTGCAAAACTGAAATATCTCCCATACTTTCTCTGCACATCTTGCTATTGTCCTTGTCAATTTCCAACAAAAAGCTATGTAACTGAAGAAAAAAACTGCCATCTCCAACAGACCTTCTTGTGGGGAATTTGAGTAAGTGTGCTGATGAAAGGGAGAGGAGGAGATACAATGGAGGTACAACTAAAACAATTAAGTTATCTGAAAGGCGTTTCTTGAATGATCGAATAAACACACAGGTAACGTACATGGCTTGTTAAGGCCATGTCTAGGATGACAAACTTATGTCTTGCTCATCCAATGCAACACAATGTTAAAACTGGGCACCAGCTCTTGAGAGGCACGAAGAGCTGCACTTTGTGTCCATTTGCCTCATTAATGAGGAAAACAAAGGCAAAAATATAAAAAAGATAGCCATGCTTTAAATATGTGTCAGGGCCACATGTATCTTCCGTGAGGGATCAGTGAAGTGCTCCACGGAAGACAATTAGCCAACAATCAGCATGCATTATGTTACGTCAGGCAAACCAACATGGCCTTTTTAAGTCCTGGCAAGTTACTGCAAGAAATTAAGAGGGGAGAGCAGGAAAGGTGAGTGTTTGAATGATGAAATAACAGCTTAAGTAACTAGAAACAAGTTTTGATAAACTTGAGGTGAAACTTTATTTCTTTGCAGATGGTGGCATGGGTGGAAGATGAGATGGTATCCAATCACACAGAACCAAAGAGATGCAGTTCTTTTACTTATAGCTGAGAAGGCTACAGAGGCTCTCCTGTCAGTAGCCAAAAAGATTATATGTAGAGAGGGTAGCTGGATCTTCTGGCACAACTCTGTATGACTGAAAGAAGTAAGAAATCTTGTTATTGTCATGTTTTCAAAAGGTTGTGGACTGGCTCACTAACAATCCAGAAAAAAAGTTGATGTAAGTTAACTAATATACAAACCTAGCCGACAACATAAGAAATATGGAAAGGGAGGAAGGGACACTGACCAGGAAAATGTCATAACTCACTAAACAGAAGACGTGTTGTAAGAAAAAAAGTTTGAACTAGAGTGCAAGACCTTGCAGAATAGCAGAATACAAATATAAAAGTTAAAAATGTAGCATTCCAAGAAATAATCACATTTAAAATAGTAATATAGAAATTAAACTAATGTGCCGGACAAGCTGTATGGGCTCCCTTTGACAGCAGTACATTGTATTGAGTCTTTTGTATGGATAAGTAATTGAGTAAAGCTAGACTAATGGAAAAGGTGAGAACATCTGGACAGTAGTCTAAACACGACCTTCTAAAAGAAATACAAACATGAAAAGTGAAATAATTTAAATATTGTGCTTCAGTGTTCCTCAGACAAAACAAGAAATGTTGATTTGAAATTAAACGGGCAATCTTTTATTGCCCTTCAATGTATGCTCAGTGGTAAATCATGATAAACGTAACATAAAATTGTTAAGAACCATCATTACAGAAGAGCCTTATAGCGCTTAAGTGGGTTCAGGTGAGGCATTCAGACCTTTTTTTTGCTGTACCAAGAGCTGGCATTGTGCAATGATAGGGAAGTGTGCTACACTCCTGCAACAGTGGTCAACTTTAGATTACACATTGAAGATACTATGGGCAACAGGAAACAGCTCAATCAGGGAATGAGCGTGTTCATCGAAGAAGTGATCTCAGTCATGATGAAGCTGAAGAGGCAGGCTTCAAACGCAATCAGGAGTAAGCAGTTCCTTCCACTCACACCCCTTGAAACAGAAGATGCATGATGCTCTTACTAAAGAGAGATAAACAGAAGTATGTAGGATGAAATGAGATGCCACATAATCTTGGTGTAATGGGAGAAGCTGTGAGTTCATGGCAGTTCAGTTTTGTTATCATATCTGAACTAATGTGATGTCAAGCACAGAGTAACACAAATGTTTGTTTTGTCTGAACCTTTAATAAGGATGTTTGAGAAAAAAAGTAGAACATTAAGGATGCTGTATAAATGATATTCCACAAACAACCCAGAATATAACCGACTGCAATGTCACCTAAAGAAATTATTGAGTTGTGTTAATTCTCAATGACAAAAACTACAACGTTCCCATGCTTGTTATATTTTATCAGTTTTATCAGTTTAATGAACTTCGTCCACAAATGTGTTATATTTTCTTGTCTACATTCATTTTTGCTGAGTTTCAAAACTGGTTGTATTAAAACGAAAAAATAACAGTGATTCTGTTATATTACGCACCAGTCTAAAGTATGTAAATAGAGAAGTATGCAAGTTGATTCAATTGTGTAAAACACATTGACAAAAGGATTCCTGTGCCAGTTTGTAGCAGTAATAAACAGAATGTAATGTAAGGTTGGTGTAGGAAAGGAGCAGGCTTGTGTCTGAAAAAATATAATCTTCCCAGAAAAGATCAGGCTTGTCTGGATTCTGGAAAAATGTCAACTTAAACAAATAATTGTATGCAGTCTAAAGTCTAATACTGTATAAGAAACACTGATTTTAGGTTTGAATTTACTGTTGTCATTATTTTTTCCACTACCTGGCCAGGTTCCACTGGGGATCCAAGTGGAGACTCAGCTTTTCTTTTCACTCCTTGTTGATGTATGGGTAAAGCTGATGGTGCATCTTTGCCAAATGGATCATCATCCTTAAACAGAAAAAACATGGTAAGAATCTTACCTAAATTACAATCACACTGCACCTTTCATATAATAAAAATGACCACTACTTTTCCATTCCTGGAGTAATGTTTATCAAATATAGAACACAGAATGCTTGGCCATCTTCAGCATTGTATGTGAAGTATAGAGAACATTTGATTTGACTTTCCTTTGCATAATACATTTAACAAATTTACTGAAATGGCTACCCCAAATTTGACACGATCACAAATCATGATATGAACTGGTGCATCCTTGGAAACAGAGAGAAAAGAGTTAGCAACTTTAGAAAAAACTGCTTCTGAAACAATCTATTCAGTTGTGAGAAGTTTCTGTTTTCGTTAAGGACGTACATTTTTTTTAAACCAATGTGAGGTGCCCTAAACACAAACACACATGGCACAATGTTTATTACTGCACTCTGGGTTATAAACAGATTTAGCTGCAGACATTACTCCATACTAACTGAATACATATTTAACAAGGTACAAACATAGGTATATTACTGAACTAAACTCAAATGTAAGCAATTTTATTTGTGATGTTTATTAGGCAAAATGCAAAAAAAAGTGTAGGGAAACCCAAAATGAAGTCGGTGTAGTGATTTTCTTTAAAAAGGTAAGTGTTTCCTATGTTTTTTCCAGATAGATTCAACCTTCTGCAGATTGTTCATCTTTTGATACTCTTGCAAACTGTATACTAGATCCAGAAATCTGCAGCTACAAGGGGCACCAGAGTTTCTGCACCTCCATGATAAAGGTGGTACTTGACAGTGGAAAAAAACATTTTCACCATAAATCTAAATGATATCACACTTAGCCCCTTAATTAGGTCTCCAATAATTTCCCCACATCACAGACACTGGAGATCGGTGGAAATATATAATGAAACAGCATCCCAGGGGCATGGGAGGTGAGTGGAAATATGCATGAGTGGGATGTTTCAATTAGAAAACAATACTTCTGATGTTTATTCTACTTTAAATACCTTCCCACAAACTTTTAGAATGTGAAATATTTAGGCTATATCTGTGACTCATGAGTGTGTCAATATAAGGCAGTTTTATGCACATACACTTTGAAATTATGATTCCCAAAGGTCATGAAATGCCAACTTCCCAGTGGGGGATCATGAATTTACAAATCACAGATATTTTGTTTGTGATATGTAATGCTATCTATGATGTTATTGCTAATGGTATGTGTGGGACACGATTAGGCTGCCTACTGGAACTGGAAAATTTCATAGGGTTTGGGGTTTTAAATTCTAATCATATCATTCCTTTGAAGTGAACATTTCCCAGTGGTATTTTAAGGTCTCACAATAACGGAGGCTGGTATATGGCTTTAGAGAACCATTGCATTACTGAAGCTTTTTTCTACAAATTCTATCTGGTTTGCAATTTTATTGTTGCCACCTGATGCCGTGCCCTGCATGTTGCCTCAACTGCTAATATAATTTTGGCATGTGTTATGGTCACTAAATTCAAAGCTAGCCATTGTATTTGCTGCATAAGGGTTCTGCTGGCTGCATGTTACATCCACAAATTGTAGAGAAAAGCTACAGCATACTGAAGAAAAACATAATTCTCTAGCTCTAGATACCCATCCAGTTATAGACTTGAATTCCTGGTGGGAATTAGGAGCGCCTTCAAGCCAAAGGAAAGGTTGTGAATCGTCAGTGTAATTATGGACTCTGTAGCAAGACAGAGAATACCTAGAATTAAAGGTTGAATGTTAACATTAAATAGCAATGGCAAAAGGAACGCATCCTGAGGCACACTGCAGGTTAAGTTGAGAACTAGAAGAGGTGAACGGGCTGAGTTAGACTTCCTGCATGCCACCCAGTTCAGAGCCAGACCTGAAAGGCCGGCTGACTGCAGATAGTCCACCAAAAACTACATGGTCAATCCCAAGTCGACCTCTAGCCTTAATCATCAATTAGCAACAGCATCACAATTTCAGTATGGTGGCCTGAGCGAAAACCAGCTTGAAGTAGGTGTATGAAGTTAGAGGCATAAAAATAATTACGCAGATGCTGAGCGGTAGATGTTTCCAGAATTTGACCAAGCAAGGAAGGAAAGAAATGTGACACAAATTCTTCAACAACTTAAGATCATCTCTTGGCTTCTTCAACAATGGGAAAAACACTGATCTTTGAAATGTGGTTGGGACAACTCCTTTTTACTTGTTCAGTAGTTTTAGTAATGGTCCAACAACAACTTCAGACAACTGGAGTTAAGGGATCCTTAGGGGATCCTGAATTTACCTTATGTATAAAGATGAGGGCGTCTTTCTGCAATGGTGAGATGCAGACCAGAAGGTGAATATTCCAGTCCCTACTTCCCTCTATTACATCCGTTTGAGAAAAGAAATAATTAACAGAAGTACTTTCCTTAATTAGCTTGACTTTACCAATGAAGAAAGTATTTAAGGAGTCACACAATTCCTGTGATGGTTTCAGCTCCTGAGTGACCTTCTTAGAGCTGGATAGTTCTTTAGGACTTTAAACGTCTTCTTTGGTTTGTTAGTGGTTTTCTTTATACAGCTACTAAAAATGGTAGACTTCACATTAAGTAACAGTTATTATAATCTCTCATGCCCTCTTTAAATAAATGTATATTTGTAATGTGATGAAATCTATATATTCATTTGTGACCCCAGAATGCAATCAAGGGCCAGGTTGTTGAGGTATAAATATAACACAATTTACACCAACTGCTACAGTTTGCATTTTACCATTATCTGTATATAACAAAATACACCATTAATGCAAGATTTTAAGTAAAACATAAGGGTTTGAAGGGCACCTTTCTTCATTCCCTGTGGGCACTACATACAGAAAAGGCCAAGTATCACATTGCCTATCCCATGCAATCAATGGAAAATGCAGACAGGATGCCCTGTGCACACAGTGTACAAAATGTGACAACCACACTTGAAGTTTTATGGCCATTTTATATGGGCATGTACAAAGGGAATGATCTGCGGCCATGCTCTATGTATTTACTAATATGAAGTCAGTTACATTTACTAATGTTTACAGCACAGAAAAGACTGGTGGCAAAGAGAAAATAAATGGACATTTTCAGCTTCTGGGCTAGACCTTGATTGTTCATCAGGGTACAAATGGCTGGAGTACTACAATCATTTTCACCAGGATGTTGTTGGCTTAAATTTCCCAAAAACTGTTGGTGCTAAATTACTATTTCTCAACTTCTCAATTGTGGACTAGGGGGCTTTGTGGAAGTGCAAAGGAAGATGACCCCATAATGGAGATACATTAGGTCTAAGCAACTTACAGCAGACTAGGTTCAAAGCCGAAAACATGTAGGTTTATTTAAATTTTAGAACCAATACATAAGGCAAAAATAGTAAATTCAAATCAAAATGCAAATAAAAAGGGAATTTGCATACTGCTTTCAGTCTGTATTCTAATTATAAAGTCAGAACCAAATACGGTATAGCATAGGGCAGTGGTTCCCAACCTTTTGACTTCTGTGGACCCCCACTTTACCATTACTGGAGCCTGGGGACCCCCACTGAATCTTTATAGGACTCTGGGGACCCCCTACTGAGACATTACTGAAAGGTGAGGGCCTAATCTGTTGATGTTATTTAGTTTTCTAAGCAGTCACGGACCCCCTGAGGAGGCTTTGCGGACCCCCAGGGGACCCCGGACCACAGGTTGGGAACTACTGGCATAGGGCAAAATAATGCATTGGCAAGCAGTCAGAAATAGGTCTACTCAGTTTAAAGGCAAGGGGAAATCCTAAAAAACCTCTAACTACTGAGTAAGTAAACAGACTAATGTGGTGTGTGCTTTCTAGGGAAAGCCAGGAAGGTCTCAGGAAATATTCAAAAAACAGCATGTTATATAGTTTTTCAGACAGAGAAATTGCACTGTTGGCATGGTGTGGAGAACAAGTTACTTACCTTAAGTAACACCTAATCTGGTAGAGTCACATTCTAGTTGCAGATTCCTTACCTTATGAATATTCCCCAGGAGGCAGACTGGTTCTGGAGATTTTTCTTGAGCAGTACCCCTGCTCGCAGTTAGGTAGCGTCGATCAGCCCTGCGTACATTATCGGCATCATCCACGGTGTTGCAGGTCCTATATAGGTGTCACCCCGGCACGCTGATGTCAATTTCTCTTCACACCTTTCCATGCCAGAAGCGCAGAGCCATGAAGGACACTGCCCACTGGTGCTGCAAAACTAAGGCCCTAAAAGGGGAGTCCCTGTCCCTAGAAATCAGTTCGCAGAGCGGGGAAGATGGGTTGGTTGGTAAGGAATATGCAACTAGAATATTTCTCTATCCGATAAGGCATTACAGAAGGTAAGTAACTTGTTCATCCGATAGAGACTTCTAGTTGCAGATTCCTTACCTAGTAAATAGATACCCAAGCAATATCATCCCCGGAGGTGGGACTGAAAACCAAGATCAAGCTAGAAAGTCCTGCAGGACCGAATGGGCCAAGTACCTGTCCCTACTGACCTGACTGTCCAGGCAGTGGTGTTTGGTGAATGTGTGCACGGATGCCCACGTTGCTGCCTGACAGATATTAGGGACTGATACTCTGCGTGCTAAAGCAGTGGTCGAAGCTGTAGCTTTAGTAGAATGAGCATGCAAACCTTCAGGTGGGTGCTTCTTGGCCAGAGTCTAGCAGATTTTAATATAGAGTATGACCCATCGGGAGTTAGTCCGTTTCTGCACTGCCTGACCTTTCTTCGCACCCACATAACCGACAAAGAGTTGATCATCCACCTGGAACTCTTTCTTATGATCAAGGTAGAACGCCAATGCTCTCTTTGGGCCCTAGTGGCAGAGTTTCTCCTCTTCCTTAGAAGGATGTGGGGCTGCATAAAAAGTAGACAAGGTGATGGATTGGCCTACATGAAAGGGCATGATCACTTTTGGCAAAAGGAAGCCCTAGTGTGAAGCACCACTTTGTCAGGATAGATGGAAAGGTAGAGTGGCTTAGATGACAACGCCTGCAGCTCACTCAACTTGCAGGCAGACGTAATGGCCACAAGGGAGGCTGTTTCCAAAGTGAGAAGCCTGAGAGGACAATTGTGAAAAGGCTTGAAAGGAGCGCATGTCAGAAATGTCAAAACTAAATTCAAATGCCATTGGGGCATGATGAATGGTGATTGAGGAAGCATATGAGTAAGGCCTTTAAAGAACCTATTACAATTGGAGACTTAAACAAGGAAGGATGATCAGGCAACCTCAAAAACGCAGCAATAGCAGGTAAGGAACCTTCGAGAGTGCCCATAGCAGACCCCGCTGGGGCAATAAAAATATAAACAAAAGAACCTCAGAAAGAGGGGCAGAAACGGGGGTCACCAGACTTTTTTGTGCACCATGCCACAAATTTTAACTAACGACAGGCGTATAGTATACTGTTTTGGTGGAGGGACGCCTGACTGCCAAGGTAATATTACAGACTTCGGGCGGAATGTCAAAAGCTGTCACCTGCCGCCAGTCAATTTCCACACAAGAAGGCAGAGACTGGACAGGTTCAGGTGGATAACCCTCCCCTGCTGCTGGGACAGAAAATACCCAGAAGGGGCAGTCTCATCAGAGGATTGATGGCCATGCTCAATAACTCGAGATACCAAACTCTTCGTGCCCAGTACAGAGCCACAAGGATTACTTGGGCCCAGTCGTTCTTGATCTTCTTGAGAACTCTGGGAAAAAGTGGTAGGGGCGAAAAGGCATACAGGAGGCCTGAGTTCCACTCAAGATGAAAAGCGGCGCTGAGCGATCGCCCATGAACACTCCAACATGCAATACTGCTGACAATGCTTGTTCTCTGCGGAGGCGAGCAGATCTAACCACTGCTGAAAGAAGCCTTGAGCCACCTTCGGATGAAGATGCCATTCGTGATCGACTAAGCATCGAAGGATGAGTTTGTCCGCTCTGAGGTTCAGAGAGCACGCCAGATGTTGAACCATCAGGAAATGCCCTGATGTTCCAGTCATGTCCAGAGGCCTCTTGACAAAGGGTCCACAACCCCACCCTGCCTTGCTTGTTGCAGTACCACATGGCAGTGGTGTTGTCCGTGAACACCTGCACTATTTTCCCCTTTGAGAGAGAGGGAAGAAAGGCTTTCAAATCTAGTCTGATTGCCCGGAGCTCCAACAAGTTGATGTGGAGTCCGGACTCTGCCAGAGACCAGATGCCTCTGATCTCCGCCTCTCCGATGTGACCGCCCCATCCCAGAATAGACACACCAGTCACTACTGTCAGACCTGGTTGGGGAAGAGAGAGGGATCTGCCTTAAACAATTATGGTTGGTTAACCACCACATCAGTTCTTGCGCAGTTTCCTCCGAGATCTGGACCACGTCAGAGAGATTCCCCTGATGCTGCGCCCACTGAATTTCAGGTCCCACTTGCAGAACCCACATATGCCATCCGGCATGTGGTACCAACAGGATGCAGGAGGCCATGAGGCCCAGCAGCCTCAGAGTCATTCTCACTGAAATCCAGGATAGAGGCTGAAACATCGGTATCATAGCCTAAGTATCATGGATTCGCAGCTCAGGGGGATAAGCCAGAAACTGCACTGTATCCAGAACTGCTCAGATGAAAGGGAGTACCTGAGAGGGAGTCAGGTATGACTTTGGCACGTTTATAGTAAACTCCAGCAAATGCAGAAGGTCCCTGGTTGTCTGGAGGTGATAGATGACAGCCTGGGGTGAGCCCGCTTTCAACAGCCAGTAGGTGAGGTAGGGGAAGACTGAAATCACTGACCTGTGCAGATGAGCTGCGACCACCACCATCACTCTGGTGAACACCTGAGAGGTGCTGGTAAGGCCAAAAAAGAACAGGGTGTACTGAGAGTGATTACGGCCAACCGTGAACTGCAAGTAACGTCTGTGGGCAGGCAGGACGGGGATATGGAAATAAGCATCCTGCAATTCCAAAGCTACCATCCGGTCTCCTGGGTCCAGGGCAGATAAAATCCAGGGCAGAGTGAGCAATTGGCCCAAAGGTCTAGGATAGGATGGACCCCTTGTCGTTTTTGGGTATCAGAAAGTTGTGAGCATAACAACCAAACCTACTTAAGAAACAGGAACCCTCTCTATGACTCCCTTGGCCAAGAGAGCAATAACTTCCTCTTGGAGAAGTGCCTAGTGATTCTCCTTCATCCAATCATAGGATGGTGGCATGAATTGAGGAGTAGTCTCGAAGGGGAGGGAGCAGTCCCTCTGGGCTACCTGCAAAACTCACCTGTCTGATGGACTGCCAGTGGAGCAGGTGATGGCAGATCCTGGATTCGACTAGCCCCTGATGGGGAAGTGTCAGAATAGGAATATGTGGAGGCAGCTGCAGGGAAGGAGACAAATGGGATCGGAGCAGTGGACTGACCAGACTGCTGGCTTCCTGATCAACGAGGACAGTGGATCCCACACCGTGCCACCATGCTAAGTAGCATGCGTGGCATGTTGGATGGCCCCTTCAGTAGCCACTGAAGGGGGGAAAAGCAGACTGAGGGGAATGAGAGGCGGCCGCCAGGCCCAAGGACCTGGCCGTAGCACAAGAATCCTTGAAGCGCTCTAGAGCCGAGTCTGCTTTCTCTCCAAAGAGAGGGGTGACACCAAGAGACATGTCCATAAGATTAACTAGGACATCCCCCAAAAAGCCAGACATCCTCAACCAGGTGTTGCGCCTCAAGGCCTTTGTTGAAGCAACTGCTCTGCCCAGTGAGTTGGCCGTGTCCACACAATGGGAGTTTGGAGCTGGTATTCTAAGGGGTCAAGAGACCTCTCTGCTTCCTTATCGTAACCTAGCCCACAGTCATAAGGTGCATGATTCGACACAGAAGGCAAGGCTGCTGCCGGCGTTGGAGTATGCGTTGTACAACGCTCATCTGGCTCAGTTTTGGAGTTTGCAATGAGGATGGGGACAGTGCCGCTTGGGGGCACAGGCGGTACGAGGAGTGTCTATGTTGGAGCCGGGGAAGGTTGGAGTGGTACGACCAGCTCCAATTTTGATCCAGGGATGGATCTGTGGGTGCCCCTCGGAGCAGAGGCTGAAGTCGATGGGTTGGAGCCTGAAGAGGCCCCTTCCGACTTCCCGGGGCCTGAAGGCGCTCCAGCAGAGTCAGACAGCCCAAAAATGAGGCGCATAGCCAAATAAAATGCTTTAACCGGGGCAGGGGTCGCTCTGGCTCCTAGAAACACAGGGAACCGTGAAGCTGGCCCAGACATAGGCTCTGCAGATGGAAGCCTCAATAGACGGTGCTCCAGCTCCTTCGTCTCGTGGCCCGACCTACAGGGTGATTTCGAAGAACATTTCACCTTCTTTAACTTCTTCTAATGCCTCAACTTACCTGAACGTCTGAGGACTTAGAGTGGGGCGACAAAGAGGGGTGCACTCTCAGACCAATCCCAACGCCTTCCTCTCGACAGAAATCAGGACTTACACGGAGCCGAGCACTGGGCCACCATCAGCTTTAGCCGTCGCTCCCTCAAAACCTTCGGATACATGGCCCGGCACTTGGAGCACGACTTTGGGTCATGGTCGCACTCCAGGCACCGAAGGCACACGAGGTGCGGATCACCCGATGACCGGACCCGCAGGGCTTGAACCTGATTTTTCTAGAGTACATCCTTGACACACTGGGAGTTATGCAACTTGAAAAAACTTTGGCAAAAGTCAAAAAAAGCCAGTCAAAAATTGACTGAGGGGTAGCTCTTCGGATCAATGCTGGCTGGCAAGGAAATAAAAGAACTGATGTTAGCATGTCGGGGTGGTGCCTATATAGGGCCTGACACCTGGAGAAAATTCACAAGGTAAGGAATCTGCAACTAGAAGTGTCTATTAGATACAAATAATATATCACAATATCCAATGGTGAAATGGAAACATACCACATGGAATTTACTTTTGCTCTACTACTAAGGAATAATCCTGTATTGTGAAAACAAAGGCTCATTCAAAACTACATACACAACCTCTGCTAGCCAAAGGAAATGGCTTTGTAAAGACACAGTCACCTCTGCTCCTTCCTCCAAAAGAATTAGAAACACGAAGAATATGTGTAAGAGATACAAGTGAACACATTAGAGTAGAACTGCTTGAATTAAGAGTATTTTACAAAATGCTGAAGGACACATTTTCAGTTCAAGCTGCACAGAGAGAAATAGGAAACCTAGCTAACGTGCAGTGTATAACAAATGTAAATATATTTGAGGCATGACTAGGCCTGTCAGCTTTAAAAACATTATTACGTCAAACAGTTCTGAATTAAATTATTTTCAACCTGTTCATGTTGAGCACATTTTATTTGTTTATTCTAAATTCACTTCTATAGTTTTCTTAGATCATGGTTTGGATCCACCGACCCAAAAAGGCTGCCAGAACAAAAGCAGCCAACTTACGGCATTCACAGCAGAAGTCACCTTTCAACAATTTTGGGACTGAGGTCATCAGTCATGAGTCAATCCTCCATTGACCTACACAACTGTTAGCATTTTTCTTCTGCAAATACGTCAAAATCAAGGGAACACATACATATAAAATAAAAAAGGATCGCAAAGTTCTGCAAGTGCCGCATTTAGTTTAATTGTGATGTCAATCTGTTTTTGTGCAGTCTTTGACAACAAATTCTATACTTTTCTGAACGAGAGGTAACATTTTAGGACCCCTCAGAACTCCCCGTGTGACCAATTAAGATCTAACTTAACAGGCTTAAACTCAAATTCAGAATCACCCCCACAGGCGCCAAACCAGATTGGAACTTTCGGAGCACTTCCCTCATGTGTCAGCTGGTGGCGTTGTGCAGCTCCACGTCAGGTGCATCCTGTAGGAAGCTTGCCTGGTGTGTGGTGGACATCTATCCTATATTGTTGGCACCTTATACCAGGTCCAGGCAACCCCTATTAGTGAATGGAGGCAGTGTCAAGGAAGCCAGGGCTGTCTAGAGGTAGCTGTGGATGAGATGCCAAGACTTATCTAGGAGACATGCAAAGCTTATGCAATATCACAATAGCCACACAGTAACTTATCACACATGAAAGAACCACAGTGCTACAAAAATAAAGGTACTTTATTACAGTAACACTACACTAGATTACTTATGGACAGTACCCCCAACCGGAGGTGAGTATATTTTATTTATATATATATATATATATATATATATACACACACAAAGCTATCAGAAATTAGCATAGAAACAACAAGTATTGGCAAGAATTGTAGAAAATAGCTAGGACCCTAGGGGAGGGCAAAACCATATACTAAAATAAAATAGTGGAATGTAAAGTCCCCCACCCAAAGGTATGGAGTAGTTAGAGGGGAGCTGGGAGAACCCCAAGAGGTAAGTACCTTAGTGACCTCCAGTGACCAGAAGGGCAGAGGTAATTACCTGGTTTTACCAAGGACTAACAAAAGGACTTAGAAAATGGATTGTGCAAGAACAGGACCAGGCCAGAGGATACCAAAGGTGGATTTTGAAAAAAAGAGGCTCTGCAAAAGAAGGGGACAGAGTCCACTCCACGGTGGAGTGTCCAGTTGGGTCAGGAGCCACTACCCACGCTTCTGTGGATGAAGATCCTGTTCGACGGGGGAAGAAGATGATCAGCTATGGAGTCCAGGAGCAGCAGAGAAGTCCTTGGAGCAGCGCAGATGATGTCCCACGTCAGTCGTCGGGTTGCAGATGGTCAGTGGTTAGGAGAACCATCAATAAGCCTTGGCAAATGCAAGAGGAGGCAAAAGAAGAGTTGCAAGACTGAAGAGGACCAGCAGTGTCCAGGGGACTCAATCCTTGAAGGGGAGTCCAGGTGACCCTCAGCAGTCGAGAGAGTCAGTAGAAGCAGTAGCAGTCCCCACAGGCAACCCACTGGCAGCAGGTGCATTAAGTTGCAGTGAGGCCCAACTAGAACACCTGGAGAGGCGTCCCGCGTAGCTGGAGCAGCAGAGGAGAGACTGTCCTTGCAAGGATGAAGTGCGGGGGCCAGGGGCTACTCAGAACCTGAAGTTCCGTTGGAGCAGGAGACCACAAGCCTTGGTTGCTGCAAGAGTCACAGTGCACAGGGGTACTGTCCTGCAAGGACAGGCAAGGGGCTCACAGTCTCCAAAGTTGGACAGAAGGCAGAGAGGACCAAGGAGACCACTCCAGATTACCACCTGTGATGCAGGATCCACAGTTCCAGCGGAGAGCCGATCCACGCAGCCGGATGTCGTTGCTGTAGGTGCCTGCAGATGCAGGGGAGTGACTCCATTGTTCCAAGGGAGATTCCTTCATGCTGCTTAGTACGGATGAGGTCTTCACAACCCCAAAGGATGCACCGACGGGGAAATTTGGCAGTTGCTGGAAGGAGCCGGGAAAACAATGTTGCAAGGCGAGGTCTTCTTAGGAGTTGCAGTCTTGTCGGTTCTTGAAGTATCCAGTTGAGGTTCCGGTGGCCAGGAGCAGGAGTAAACAATGCAGAGGAGTCCTGGTAGAGTCTTGTATGTCGAATCTGGGGACCCATCCACAGGGGAATTCCTAAATAGACCTAAAAGGGGGGTTGGTCACCTAGCGAGGTGACCACATATCAGAAGGTGCAGAAAAGTGCCCCTTTTTGCAACGTTACCCCGCCCTCACACTTTTTGCCTGATATTGATGCTGACTTGATTGAGAGTGTGCTAGGATCCTGCTAACCAAGCCCTAGCATCAGCGTTCTTTCCCAAAATCTCTACCATTGCTTCCACAATTGGCACACTCTTGGCACACAGTTAAGTCTCTTGTAAAAGGCACCCATGGTACCCAGGGCCCTGAGGCCAGGGAAGGTCCCCAAGGGCTGCAGCATGTATTATGCCACCCTAGGGGACCCCTCACCAAGCACATGCACACTACCTTTGCAGCTTGTGTGTGCTGGTGGGGAGTATAAAGTATATGGGCTGGGAGTTGTCATTATGAACTCCACAGCCCCATAATGGTTTCACTTTAGTCTGGGAAGTTTGGTATTCTACTTCCCAGCACCATAAACCTACACTGATGCCAGTGTTGGATTCATTGAAAAATGCACCCAGAGGGCATATTAAAGATGCCCCCTGTATTTTAGCCAAGCTTCTAGTGCAGGACTGAAAGGTCTGTGCCAGCCTGCCACTTGCAGACAAGTTTATGAGTACGTGGGGTCAAAGCCTTTATGCTCTCTGTGGCCAGAAACAAAGACTGCACTGGGTGGAGGTACTTCACACCTGCCCCCTGCAGGAACTCTAACACCTGGTGGTGAGCCTCAAAGCTAGTGGAGATGCCTGGCCCCCAGCCAAAGCCCCACTTGTGGCAGCAAGCCTGGAGGGAAAATTCAGGAAAACCAGGAATGACCACTTCAGCTGGGACCACCCCTAAAGTGTCCAGAGCTGAAGTGACCCTTCCTCGCAAAATATTCCATCTTGGTTTGAAGGGCAGGGACCCATAGGGTTAGGTCTGTATCTCCCACCTCGAAGGGAGTGGACACCGGAAGGGTGTAGTCACCCTCAGGGTGAGTAGCCATTGGCTACTGCCCTCTAATCATTGTAATGTCCCTAAATTCAGGATTTAGGAGCTCCCCTGAACTTACCTCAAAAGATTCCTGGCGACCTCAAGAAGGAGACAAGAAGAAGTACTGCTAAGCTGACCCCCAGCAGAGAAAACTGCAGATACCAACTAGTGGCCTGTCTCCAGCTTCTGAAAACCTGTTACAAGGCGGCGACACATCCTGCAGGACCAGCCTCAAGAGGGCTGCCTGCACCCCAGAGAACCAAGATCTCCCGTGGACAGAGGCCCGGTCTAGAAGGAAACACCAGCAAAAGACTCCAGAATCGCCCCGGATCTGGGAGTCCTGTCCAGTCTGCACCCGACGCCCACGGCCAGTGCCCAGGTGGCCCAACCAACTAGTGCTGGTTCCCAGGTGATTTTGACCTAGTGTCTACCCTGGGTTGACCCCTCCTGTCCAACACGACACTGCCTGCAGCCTAAATCCAGAAGACCCCCCTGACTGCCACAGAACCGGAAGAACATTCCTGACGGCAAAAGGTACCCCTGAATTCACAGCCCCCTGGCCTTGGGGATTCCGATCTTCGGTGCAGGAACATCAAGTAGGTGACCCATCCAGCTTTTGGTTTTCCGGAACCGACCCCCTGAACTTCGTCTGCAGCATCTTTTTGACCTCCGGGATCCTCCTATAGGAAAGCATTGGGAGCCCAACGCTGTGTTTGCACCCTGCTCACAGCCGCCCCTTCGCTGCTGAGTGTGTGTGTTTGGTGCCGACCTGTGCCCCCGCCCGGTGCTCCTCTAAACCCCATCCAAGTCTGTCCTACGAAGACGGGGGTACTTACCTGCAAGCAGGCCTGATTCTGAGTGCCCCCAGTCTTCATAGGAACCCTTGTTAAATCGACCTCAACTGTGACCGCTGCACCCGGCCAGCCCCGTGCTGCAGGTGATGGGTGTTTGGGGTTAACTTGAATCCCAACCTGTGGACATTCTAGCCCCCAGAGACTGGAACTGTAAGTCTGGTACCTCAAAACTGTGCTAAAATTTCTTCCCCCTAGAAATGTTTCTGAAAATTGCACTGTCAACTTTTAAAACAGATTATTGCAATTATTTAAAAAAACGTATAACTTGCCAAACCGAAAAAAGTGGTATTGATACATATATTGGATACTTACTTGCAAATGTACTTACCTGCAACTTGAATTTTGTGGTTCTAGAAAGAAAATAACAAAATAACAAAATATATTTTTGCTATATAAAAACAACTGGCCTGGAGTTAGTCATTGATTGTCTGCTTCATTTATTGCCTGCGTGTGTACAACAAATGCTTTGCACTATCCTCTGATAAGCCTAACTGGTCAACCACACTAACACAAAAGAGAGTATTAGTGTTATCTACTTTAGCCTCTGTTAAACCCACAGACTCTGAGCACACTATATCTCATTTTGATATTGTATATACAGAGCCAGCCTCTTACAGGAGGAGTCTCTGACGTCACCTGCCTGACCTGGCCTCTCAGATGCTCCCAGGGGCCTCTGCCCATCTTGGTTTCAAGATGGGAGAATCGAATGGCCACCTGGAGTAGCTCTGGGCACCACCCCTACGTTGATGATGGAGAGGAGAGTGGTCACTCCCCTTTCCTTTGTCCAGTTTGGCGCCAGAGCAGGGACCGGGGATCCCTGAGCTGGTGCAAACCGGTTCATGAAAAGAGGGCACCAAATGTGCACTTCAAAGCAAACTGGTGGGGTGGTGAGGCTACCCCTCCCAAGTCTTGTAACACCTAATTCCAAGGAAGATGGTGTTGCCTCCCCTCTTTCACAGGAAATCCTTAGTTCTGCTTTCCCCTGCCTGAGCTGGTCAAGCAGCAGGAGGGGAGAAACTTGTCTGAGGGGCTGCTGCAGCGTGGGCTGCCAGAAAAACCCTGGAAAATGGGTAGGAACAATACTGGGAGGTCCTTTAAGGAGACCCATAGTGCATGGAATCATACCGCCAATACTGGCATTAGTATTGGGGTTTGATTCCAACATGTTTGACACCAAACATGCCCAGGTTCGGTGTTACCATTATGTAGATGGACACAGCTGTCCAGTATTCATTACACAGGTAAAATGGCTTCCCAGCACTTACAAAGTCAAGTGCAATGGAACTAGAGCTCGTAGGGGCACCTCAGCTCATGCAGAGGTGCCCTCACTCACAGGGACCTGCACCCTGCCCTTTGAGCTGGAAGGGCCTACCATAGGTGTAGTGACCTATGATGAAAGGGCGCTCACACCTTTTCAAGCAGGCTGCAATGGCAGGCCAGCAGACAGATTTTGCATGGGCTCCCATGGGCGGCATAATACATGCTGTAGCCCATGGGGGAATCCTGGTGTCCTAATGCCCTGGGCACCCTAAGTACCATATACTAGGGAACACCAGTATGCCAAGTGTGGTGTGCACAAAGGTCCTAAGTAACCACATTTGGAGGGAGAGAGCACAGTCACTGGGGTCCTTGTTAGCAGTATCCCAGTGAAGACAGTCTAACCACACTGATAGCAGACAAAAAGTGGGGGGTAACCATGCCAAAATGAGGGTACTTTCCTACATATCCCAAATATGATGTTGGGGGCCAGATTATTTGTGCCACCTCTGTGCGCAGACATCAGTTTCTTTTTAATCTCTACTGCACTGACAGATGCTGAGCCAATGAAATCAGAATATGGCAGTGTGCAGACTTGCAGGCTGGGATCTTGTTAATGGACTGTATTTGTCAATTTTACAGAACGGGACAATGATGGGTGGGTGAGGAATCTAGTTAGCCTTTGTCAGGAAAGGTTTCTTGTTCTTCTGACAGACTTCTAATCGCAGACTCCTCACATTGTGAATAGGTATTAAAGCAGTACACCTCTACCGGTGGTGGGCATGTGGAATGGCTTAAACCAGGAATTCTGATTGGGTGAAGTGCCCATCCAGTAATGTTTCGAGAACATGTTGACAGATACCCAAATTACGGCCTGGCAAATGTCCGGAACTGGCACACCCCTTCTTGCCAGCACAGTAGTAGCTGCATTCACTCAGGAGGAAGGAGCGCACAAGCCTTCTAGGGGCTGCTTCTTAGCTAGCAGATACCCCATATCACAATCAATTTGGAGATTGTCCTCCTTTGCACCACTTTGCCGTTCTTAGCCCTACAGAAACCCATGAAAAGTTGGTTGTCTTGTTGGTAGTCTATGGTTCGGTCCAGGTAGAAGTTAAGCGCTGTGTAAGGGTTAAGGCGATGAAGCTGTTCCTCTTCCTTGGAGAGATGAGGAGGGGCATAGAAAGGTGTCAAGGTAAGAGACTGCCCTATGTGGAAAGGCGTGACTACCTTGGGCAGGAATATTGCTTTTGTTCAGAGGACCAATTTATTCAGAAAGAAGGATGTGCATGGTGGAACTACTGACAAAGCCTAAGCAGACCCTGGAGAGAAGACGACTTTGGTGTTACAAATCAGCCTTCATCCTCTTCCTTAATGTTTCCCCAAACCTTCATCCTCTCTCACCTTGTCATAACCCAGCCCTACACGTTTTCACCAACCAAACTGTATGACATTCTCGTGTCAATCAAGATGGACAAATGACACTAGAGTGAAATGTTTCTATTTAAGCATCCTTGAGAAGGTTATTGTTTCATGTCTCTTTTTAGTGACTACATTGCTAAATGTTTATTTATTAACATGTGCAGTTAATTAAAACCATTACATGTACCATAACTCAAATAACATACATCATAATTCCGCTCATTGCTAAGTGTACATAACAAGCACCGAATTCTCAAATGCGGAAAGATTTGACAGGGCATTTTTTCAGTCTAACTGGAAAAAATATTGTCCTTCAAGCAGGGTGTAGTATATTTTTAAAGGTCTTGGAGAAAGATCCCCTGATGTTTGGGAGTCTGGAACTCAAGAACAAATCGGGCCATGTCCATTGGGATACAATGAGGGGAGGGCAAAAACAGTCCTGTATCTTCACAGTTCAACGTGAGATGTTTACTAATACTACAGGTCACAACGTAACTACAAGGTAAATCCGATTTCAAAACACTGAAAAATTACAGACTCCTGAGTTGGGGTGGTAATGGATTCGCAAAAGGTAAGAGGTCCCAATGGAACCCCTTCCACTTTGTGAATTACAACAAAAAAATGCAACCCTGTTTGTTTTAAGGAAAAACGGGGTGCGTTAAAAAAAAAAAAAAAAAAAGGTTACTTTATTTAAAGGCGCTCACAGACATGTTGGCCTGATGACCACAGCAGGCAACCATCAATGTGACTGCATCCAATTGGAGTAAGCCACAACTTGCGACTTACCTCAATAAAATTCATGAGGCAGATTGGAATGTGACCCACTCCGAATGGGAATTTGCGATCTGACCTATTGGTACATAAATTGGTCTACAAAATTCAACACTGGTGACAATCTGCGACAAGTGTTTTCTACATGAGGCTGTTAGACTTGGCATCCTTGGCGTGGTCTCCCCTAACTGTCTGCCTCTGTTTCCCAGGTTGGTGATGTGTGCTGGACTCTGTTTTTGCTATTTTTGTTACTCTAGGCACTTTACCACTGCTATCCAGTGCTAAAGTGCAAGTGCTCCTATATAAAATGTTTATGTAATTGGCTTCCCATGATTGGCATATTTGATTTAATGGTAAATCCCTGGTACAGTGCACTAGAGGTGCCCAGGGCCTGTAAAGAAAATGCTAATAGTGGGCCTGCCGCACTGGTTGTGCCACCCACATGAGTAGCCCTGTAAACATGGCTCAGACCTGCCACTGCGGCGTATGTGTGTGCAGTTTTAAACCGCCAATTCGACTTGCCAAGTGTACCCACTTCCCAGGCCTAAACCTTACCTTTTCCTACATGTAAGACACATGGTAGCCCCATGGGCAGGGTGCAGTGTATGTTAAAGGTAGGACATATACTAATGTGGTTTATATGTATTTTCACTGTTGCAAGGCCTATCTCTCTCATAGGTTAACATGGGGGATGCCTTTAAAAATGATTTAAGTGTAGATTCCCCTTGGGAGCAGATAGATATGTAGAGTTTGGGGTCTCTGAGCTCACAATTTAAAAATACATCTTTTAGTAAAGTTGGTTTTGAGATTGTGTGTTTGAAAATGCCACTTTTAGAAAGTGGCATTTTCTTGCTTAAACCATTCTGCGAGTCTGCCCGTTTGTGGATTCCCTGTCTGGGTTAGTTTGACAGTTGAGCTGTTTGCACCTCTCTGTAGACAGTGACACAAAGGGAGCTGGGGTGTAGCCTGCATATCCTGATGAGCCATCTGTGCTAGGAGGAGGGGGAAGAGTGGTCACTAACACCTGAAAGGGCTGTGCCTGCCCTCACATAATGGAGTCAACCCCCTGGTGTGTTTCTGGGGCCTGGCCTGGGCAAAGCAGGATTTCACAAACAAGAGAGACTTTCCTTTGAAGTAGGCCTACTTCAAAGGCAGAACTGGGTATAAGAAGGGCACCCAAACCCCTGGAAATTAGATCAGTTCTGGACATCAAGAGGAACCTCTGCCTGGAGAAGAGCTGAGGAGAAGTGCTGCCCTGCCAGTGACTGTGCTTTGTGGAGCTATCCTCCAGTTGAAGCTTCTGCCTGTGCAAGAGGACAAAGACTGGACTTTCTTATGCATTCCTGCTTGTGAAGAAATCTCCAAGGGTTTGTCCTAAGCTTGCCTCCTGTTGTCGAAGTCTCAGGGCCATCAAAGACTTCTCCTGCCAGCACCTGGACTCTCTGCGGAGACTCCTGCCAGGTGGTGCCCAATCCAGTTCCTGGGGCCTTGGAAGGTGAAGCTGGCAGACCAAGACTAAAAATCCACGCACAGACTGCCATGCAGGGAAAATTTCGATGCACCTTCTGAGACGCAGGTGAGAAACTACGCAAAGCCGGCTTCGTGGATGAAATCTATGCTCCACCTGCATCGTGGCTGGAAGTTCGACGCACACGGCTGGAGATATGACGTGCAACACCCGCTGACTGAGGCTGATAACGCCGAAACCTACATAGCGCGGTTTTGCGATTACCGTGTGGCAGGATTTTCAACGCAAACATCGCTGGGCGTGGAAAAATGACACAAAGCCTGCCTGGACCCGAGGTGCCTGTCCGGATCGATGCACTGCTCTCCTGCAGAGAGGAAAAATGACATACGCCGACCCGACCAGAGAAGGAATGACGCATGATCTTGCTTACGAGTGAGAAATCGACGCATTGCTGGCCTTTTCCGATGCACACTGCACACTCGCCCGTGCGGTGTTATTTTGACGCAACCCAGGTACTTTTTCACGCTAACAGCGTTAGCACTGTTTTCTAAAGGATTTAAGACTCTTTTGCTTTTTAATTCCTAACTTGACTTGTGTATGTTGGAGTTTTGTCGTTTTGGTCTTGTTTTGTTTAGATAAATATTACCTATTTTTCTAATCCTGTGTCGTGCCATTTTGTAGTGTTTTCACTGAGTTACTGTGTGTATTTGTGCAGATACTTTACACCCAGGCTCTGAAGTTAAGCCTGCCTGCTTGTGCCAAGCTACCAAGGGGATGAGCAGGGTTAACTGAGGGTGATTCTCCTTTACCCTGACTAGAGTTAGGGTCCTCGCTTGGACGAGGGTAACCTGACTGCCAGCCAAAGATCCATTTCTAACAGAGGCCCTTAGCAGTATAACTGGATTCATATGTCTCATTAATAACAGTGAGGTTAATTGAGCCAACTCAACGAACGAGTGAACTTCCACGCTCCTACTCGACTCCTCCGCTCTGCTGCCCTCGTCTTCGCCACAGTCCCCGCATCCAACGCACCACCTCCGGAGGCAGATCCTTCTCCTACCTCGCCTCCAAGACCTGGAACTCCCTCCCCACCAACCTACGCAAGACCCAGGACCTCCTGACTTTCAGAAAGCACCTCAAGACATGGCTTTTTGAGCAGCAAAACGGCATCCCCCCTACCACCCCACCAGCAGCGCCTTGAGACCCTTTCAGGTGAGTAGTGCGCTTAACAGATTTTTTTTATTGATTGACTGATTGATTTAATTGTCATATGCGGTATGACCCAGAAAGATTAACAGAATTAGTGTTTTAGTGCACCCAGTATTAATGGTGTCCAAAATGACAGTGAAGGCAACATTAATCACAGGTCAATGTACATCCGTAATAGCCTTAAAACAATAACACAGTATGATTGTAACCATTAAATACATTTTTCACCGATGTGGGACACACCATTACATCAGTATATGTGCAAGAACATACACTGGAAAATCAGTATTTCTGTAACACCTCATGGAGCAAGGCTCTTGTATGTCAATAATGACATTTTAAACTAATGCACTCTGACTTCTCCAATAACTTCAAGTGCACTATTTGAATACTCCTCTAATAAACAGAAGCCAATAAAGAAGCCTAATGCATCCGCAATATCTTCAACTGGGCACCCTTGCAAGTAAACGTTATTTTCCACTGCAGTATAAAAGTAAGACAACAGTACCACAGGAAGCCTAAATACCTCTTGGGTTACTGTGGCCTTGTATCTAGTCAGACCCTGAAAGCACTGCTGCTGCAGGAGTGCAATTTGGCCTAGAAAATGCTTACATATATTTTGTAGTATCTTAGGGCCTGGTTTATCGTTTGGAGGATAGATATTCGTTTACAAACGTGACAGATATCCCGCTCACCTTATTACAAGTACATTTTTATCCTAATGCATTAGTAACGAGGTGGACAGTGCCCGTCCGCCACTAAACCAGGCCCTTAGTTTGAGACTAATAAATTATACAGCAACAACCTCGATCTGTGCATAAACATTCTCAGAACACTATCCTTGCATGTGTTGAAGAGCTACCTAATTAATGTATCATCAAGTGTAACAAACAACACAAATCACTCTCTTAAGAACACAAACGAGTTTTGGAAAAAATATTTAGATCAATTAAAATGTAAAAGATCCTTACAATGATTTGAAATCCCGATATTTGTCCAAGATTTGTAGGAGTAGGCATTATTTCTTGACCACTCATTTGCTCCGGGATGATGGTAGGGTTGAGTACAGCCTTCCTTTCTTTTAGATTAACAACCAATCCAAGCTCAGGTAAGGGCAAACACGAAGGCCTACTGAGGCCAAAAAGTATGTGATACAAGTCAACGGCTCCGCATCTTAATCTCCAGTCATGGGAAGTACCTACAACCAATAACACAAAATTTTGTTTTAAGCAGCTTTCTGTAAAGTAGCTTATTGTTTAAGAAGATGACGCAAAATAGTAGGTTATCTGGAAATAGAAAGTTCGTGTTAAGTAAATAAAAACAAGAGGTCCCGCTTTCTGCTAAATTTGTAATGGTGATCTAAATGTACATTGAATGAACCATAAGCCCCATCTTAACTGGGGCAACTATGTTTTTTGAGAGCCAGAAATAATATGCTACATAACGATATGAGGGTGAAGCTCACACTTTATATTTCTTTAGAAGCTATTGCACGGAGTTGTGCAACATTTTTTGGCATATTTTATAAAATGACAATGGACCAGTTCACAAAACATTTGAGAAAAAAATGGACATTTGTCGCACTGGGTAACTCCTATGGTTGAAGCAAATTCCTTATACTTTAGGCATTCACAAATAGTTCCTGGATTTCTCCAGGGGATTTGTGAAACACACAAACTTCTATTATGATCCCATGAACAACTATTTAATCTTGTGGCAATGTATTGGTAAAGTGCACCTGTAAACTGTTTTTTTTAAAATCATTTATCCTCTAGGAAAATAGATGTTCCTGTGTTAAATTCATGTTCTGTGTCCCCTTCAATTTTGCTGTGCCTTCTCCCCAATCCTTTAATGAAAATACAATTTCTCCAGGCCTTACCACAAGTACAATTTCGAGCATTTTAAGTTTGATAAGCTGTCTACAAATGTTTGCTAACACTGGCCACATCGATCCCACATGTTAAAGATGTTCAACAACTGTTGCTGATGGGTCTAACCAGGAATACTCGCAAAACTGCTGCTAGTAGTACAAGTGGCCACATGAAAATTCCATCTTACTGGTAGAATTTATATTTAAGGAGCAGGGGCAAAATCCCACCTTTGCTGATTCTGTGTATAAGGGATGAAATGCTTCCCTCGCAGATGCAATTTTCTTGTATACCACAGATGTCCTGGGGTAGGCAAAAACGTTAGATAACTGGTTTCACTGACAGCAATTGAAAACACTAACAGAAACAATGGTCCCCAAAAGTCTCTGAAGCAAGACGCTCCTAAAAAAACAAGTCACTTGCCTTGGGTAACGATCTTTCTAGCAGCTACTCCATGCAACTGCAGATTCCTCAACTTGGTAATAGTACCGTGGTGTATCTGGAAACTTCAAAGCAATACTCCTGCGTGCTGATAGGTGGCATTGTGTAGCTGTGTGTGAACTTGTTCCACTCTGGAAGTGACAAACAGAGGCGCACTTAGCGCTACTCAGTTGCTTTCTCAGGCTCTCTACATCCTCAGACTCGAGTCGATCGGCAAATTGGCATCACCAGTGTGCAGATCTCTGAACTGCGATCTTTTTAGATGGAAAAAGAGTCTAGTTCACAGAACAGGGAAGTGGAAGTGTTGGCGAGAAATCTGCGGTTGGAGTATCCACCAGAAAGATTGTTACAGAAAGTAACTTGCTCTTCTGATGGGTGATTCTAACTGCAGATTACTCATGTTGTGAATAGATACTGTAACAGCACCTACTAAGGTGGTGGGTCTGTAAACTGATGAACATCAAAAAACCCTGCAAGACTGGACAAAATGCCACTCAACAGAGACGACTGTTGAGCAGTAGTGCAATTTGATCACATGTCACTGTCCACATAACTGCTTGACTAGTCTCTGGCAGGTACTCTGCATGCCAGTGCAGTCATAGTATCTTTGAATCTGGTGGAATAAGCTCATAAGACTTCTGGAGACTGCTTCTTAGCTAGTGTGCAGAAGATATTAATACAGAGAACAATCCATCAGAAGATGGTTTGTTTTTGCATTGTCTTGCTCTTCTTCACCCTGGAAAATCCCACAAATTGTTGATTGTTCACTTGATGTTCTTGGGTGTGATCTATATAAAAACTTAGTGCTGTCTTGGGGACCAAACGCTGTAGTTGGTCTTCTTCCTTAAAGGGATGAGAAGGAGAAAAGAATGCCGAAAGGATAGCTTGTCCGGCATCCAATGATGTGGCCACTTTCAGCAGAGGGGAACCTCAGGCCATCAACAACAACTTATCTGGGAAGAAGGTTGTATACGATGGGTTGATAAAGTCTGCAGCTTGCTTACACGTATAACATTGGCAAAACTGTTTTCAAAGTCAGAAGCCTTAATGTACAATTGTACAGCGGCTCAAAAGGGGTGAACATCAAAAAAGTAAGAACTAAACTCAAGTCCCACTGTGACATGACAAAGGGATTTGGCAAAAACAAGTGTTGCAAACCTTTCACAAATATCATCACAACAGGTGATTTAAACTAAGAATGCTGATCTGCCAATGCAAAAAGGCTTCAAGAGCTGGCAAACAGAAATTAACAGTGCCCAAAGCAAGTCCTTGTTGGGCCAGGGAAACAACAAATAACAGAAACGATGTATTAATCACCACTGTCAAATCTGGGTGGGGAAAGGAGAAGGGTCTGCCACCAACCCAATCATGGTCCACCAGCCAATCCCAGCAGGTTTTTTCCATTCTCCTACAAGCTGACCTATTCCCCTGCTGTTTTGCTCACTAGTACTTTGGGTCCCACACCAGAGCCCGTATATTGCATATGGCATGTTTCACCAGCAGGATGCAAGAGTCCAGCAATGCAGTACCCTTAGAGCCAGGAAAGGCACAAAACTGAACCATATCCAGAATGGCTAAAATGAAAGGGAGTGTCTGCAAAGGAGTCAGGTGAGACTTTGGCATGTTGATAATACACCCCAAAGATGTCTGAAAGTAGCTGATGACTGCTTGGGGTGCTGACCTTCAACAGCCATTTGTGGAGGTAGGGGAATATTAATACTACCTACCTCTGAAAGTGTGCTGCACCCACAGCCATCACTTTTGTGAACACCCGAGGATCCTGACGTCCTGTATGGCCTTTAGGTTCATCTGGGCGCAGTTGGAGTTCGAAAGGTGGCAAGAGTCTGAGTCCTGCATGGATTTCTATTATTGCTTCTTATATTTACCCAATGATGTGGGCTATGACATAGATCTGCCATGGGAATGGAACCTTCCTTTTGACTTCGACCAATCAAGGCGTGGAGACTTTTAGTGCTTGGCGAGGTAAAGTTTTGCCTCCCTGTCTCGTCTGGCCATCCAGTTCATATGGGTGCAGTTGTCACAGGTCCTGGAGTCATGCTCCAATTCCAGGTACCACAAGCATACCCTGTAGGAATCTGTCACAGATATCTGTTTGAGATAGTCCCTGCAAGGCTTAGACCCTATTGTTCTCGAAAGGGCCCTCCCTTCTTGTTATTTATATTTGTGTAATCCTCCTGTTAAAGACCTTGACAAAGCGCATCGATGTGGGTGGAACGCTTGCAATAGATGGATGGTTGTCTCATCCTTCTTTTACACTTTGGAACATGAATATAAAATAAAGTAACTGTACCTTTTATCGTCCTGCAACTTGTGGTCTTTGACACAGTAAGGAATTTCAAGCGTCTTTGGCATTTCTTTTTTCCTTATGTGTGGGGCTATGTCCATACAATTCTTGTATGTATAGGCCTATGTCGGGTACCATTGGTCAGTTATAGCGGTCTATTATGACAAATGAATTTGCAGATCTGATAGATCTGATAGACGTGACAGATATTAAAGACGTCCAATCAGTGACCTGCTGGGGCTGCATGCAGTAATGCTATATTTTTAGGTCGAGCACGCAAGCACTTTGACCTGTTGTAAGTATTGTGGGCTTTTAACCACGTCCATGTCACGCCCATCACTTTCACTCGTTTGTGGGCTTGCCTTTCAAAAATCACTTGATGTCATTAGTAAAAGCCCGTCTTAAGGCTGTTTTTGTCACACCTTGCAGCTTGCCCTCTGTTACATAGATTATTGCAGGATTGCCGATATACTTCAGTGTGGGTGAACTATTTCTTTTGTCTCTCCCCTTCATGATGCATGGCGGCCATGGCGCTCACCGCTCGAACAGGCATAACATCGTGAACTTGAACAGTGGTATTGGAACGCTGGTCACATTATTACCAGTTACCTAATCAGAGTAGTTTCTTGTGTCTCTCCCCCAAAAACACTTGAAATTAGTGAATGCTTTACATAAAACAGAAATCCTCAAAGCAAAAGGGATTCTCCCGGCACAGTGAGAGCTGATACTACAATATTCACTGCACTGTGGAAAACTCGACCCATAATGCTTTGCAGGACATTACTTTTACAAACATTTTTTGCTCATAACTTAGCCTGTGGTGGCCCTAGGACAATGAAACCACCACCAAAACGTTCACGACAATGTACTCTTTCTGTGTACATCATCTTTGTATCCTCACACTAGGTTAGTGGGGTCCCCATAAAAATAACCCCTCCCACCGTTCAATGTCTGTTTAATCTCTCTTATGACTGGGACTTTTGTTTTATAATTGGGAGTAGCTTGTGTTTTGAGAGCCTTGCTTGTAATAAAAATTGCTATAGACCTGCTACCCCTGAATATATGTAATGCACTATGCATGCAAGGGGATAGATATATGGTTATACTATTTTCCTTTTGTGTGGTTATGCCCTTTCGGGGCTAACTCTATAGTTACATGACCATGTTTCTTAGAAATGCTATTTTATTTTGGTGTCCTCTTGGGGCTGTTCTAAGCATTACAGTCATATAAACATATAAAAATATTCATGGCATGGCAACTTGTCCCACCCGTAACGCTTTGCAGGGCATTACTTTGACAAAACATTTTTGCTCATAACTCAGCGTGTGGTGGTCCCAGGACAATGGGGCCACCGTAAAAACAAAACTGAACACAATGTGCTATTTCTGTCTACACCATCTCTGGGTTCCCACACTATGTTAGAGGGGACGCTAAATAAAAGCCCCTACCTCTATGCATTATATTTTTAAGCTTTCTCATGGCTGGAACTTTTGTTTTACAGTTGTCTGAAGTTATGTTATATGGGCCTTGTTTGTAATATCATTGCAATAGCTTTGCTAGCCTTGAAAATGTGTAATACACAATACTCTCTGGGGGCTTAATATATGGTTACGCTGCATTACTTTCTCCCATTCTTTTTTCATGTGGTTATGTTCTCTAAGGGCTGACTTTATGGTTGCATGACCATGTTTCTTACAAATGCTATTTTTATTGTGGTGCCCTCTAGGGGCTGTTCTGAGCATTGCAGTCGAAATACTGTAATATATGCGGCACAAAAACTCTCCCCATATTGCTTTGCAGAGCACTGCTTTTACAAAACATTTTTGCTCATCGCTCAGCCTCTGGTGATCCTGGGACAATGGGACCACCTTCAAAATGTTCTGTCTACATCATCCTGAGTCCCCACACTAGGTTAGTAGGGAACCCAAAATAATAATCCCTACCACTATTCAGTGTCTTTTAAGCTTTCTCACGGCTACAACTTTTGTTTTACAGCTAGAAGTTTTGTTTTACAGGCCTTGTTTGTAACATCACTGCAGTAGCGTGCTAGTCCTAAAACACCCTCTAGGGGCTAAGTATATGGTTACACTGCATTACCTTCTCCTGTTTCTTTAGGGGGTTATCCCCTCTAGGGGCTAACAATATGGTTACATGACCATGTTTCTTACAAATGATACTTTTGTTATGGTGCCCCATAGGGGGTTATTTCTGATCAAGGGCCATATGATAATTATGTATGTTTTAATACTCTCTCCTTATTACAATTATGACCATAATTCAGGCCAACTTAACATCCTTATTACACTATGACTGTTTGAACACTCTTGATATGTTTGGGTGACCCTTCTTAGTTTATTTCTCCTCTGTGGCTGTCTAGTGTCTGTTTTTGGGGGAATTGTGTTAGCCAGCCAGCAACTCTGATGGTGGGGTGGTGAAAGTGGTATTCTAGTGAAATTAACATGGCAGATTTAAATAAGTATGCTAAATGGCAACATTTTCACTTTTTTGCTGCAGATAGAGGAAGAAGGCTGATAGAAGTGCCTTAGTTTTATGCAGCGCCAGTGGGATTATTTATCATGAAAAGATGAAATTATGAGGCAGGGATGACCAATTTATGTGGCAAGAAAAGTCCAGTTATGAACTGGCAATGCCAATAGCTCTAACTCAAGCACATGTGAGACCTACTGCATTGAAAATGCTTGTTTAAGCTTATCTAGGCTGCCTGCTTTACCACAGAGTTTGCCTCGGGTGCCTTCTAGGGCAGACTGGGAAATGTGCTGGTACTTTATATTTCTTATCCATGCATGGCACCACAGACAGGATGCAGCCGCTGTCTGTATCAGTTTAGACCGTTTATGACAGATATAATCAATGGCTGGAATTGAGCTATTAGTTTTCCTTAATGGTTTGCAGAAATCAGAGATGATGAAGTCTGTATCATTGGATAGAACTGTAAACTTCAAAGCACTTCAAAGCCTTCAAACTAAATACATTACATTTCACTATGTCATCAGGTGGTGAACCCACAGCTAGTGAAGAAAGCAATGGTGTTGTCACTGCTACAGCATCATCCAATTAATCTCTGACCTAATGGGACAGCAAGGAATTACACAATGGAGTTTGCCTTCATCATCTTGATTTTCCCTTGTCACCAGTTGTATCTGTTCCTGTTATGAGATGATGCCCCAAAGGCAGCAGCAAATGTTGTGGAAACAGTGGCTGCTGTTACAGCAGCAATGATGGAGGACGTGGAGCCAGTGCAGGCGCTGTTTGCCGAATGTGCGGACATGGTGGCACAGGCCTTCGAGACACCATAGAAGACATATTGCATAATAATCTATGATCTGCTGAGGTCTCACCCCAGATCCATGGTACCTGGAGCACAGGAGGTGCAAGGTATTCACTTGGACCTAGGAATTTGTAATCTTTCTCTCATGGATTATAATACTGATCATAGTGTAGACAGTTGGTTTGCCAGCCTGTACCCTTAAAGTGTCCCTAGTCTCCTTCAGTGAATTGAATCAGGTGCTGCTCCCCTTGCTCCTACTGCACATGCCTTGGGGCAGCATCCTCTTCCTGATCGTCAGGCTGAGACTTGCAACTGAAATTTGTGCTGCATGATGACTCAAATGGGCCTTCTACCGCAGACTCTTCGGGGTATTCACAAAAGTAATTTACACATGTGAGAAATGTAAACCTGCAATTTACTTTTACACTTTTGAGTAACTTTACTACTTTGTGATATTCACAAGTTCGAGTGGAAAGTAAGCCTAAATGTCTCCAGTTTCTAAGTGTAAGTTACTACTACCAAAAAACAGTAGTAAGTCCAGCACCACACATGGCCAATGTAGGAGGCTGGCCTGGCTTATAGTGGGTACCTTATGGTACTTACACCCTGTGCCAGGTCCAGTTATCCCTTATTAGTAGAATAGAGGTGTTTCTAGCAGCTTAGGCTGATATAAGGTAGCTATGGCAAAGCTTAGGCTGAACTAGGAGACATGCAAAGCTCCTACTATACCACTTATATTATGTAGCACAATATCATAAGAAAACACAATACACAGAGTTACTAAAAATAAAGGTACTTTATTTTTATGACAATATGCCACAAGTATCTCAGTGAGTACCCTCAGTAAGAAGGTAAGTAATTTACACAGGTTATATGTACACAAACCCAAAACAGGTAAGTAATAGTAAGAAAAGTAATGCAAACAGTGTAGAATTACAATAGGATGCAATAGGTGAACATAGGTCTAGAGGCAACACAAACCATATACTCGCAAAGTGAAATGCAAATCACGAATGGACCCCAGACCTATGGGAGCTTGTAGATGGTCGCTGGGACTGTAAGAAAACAGTCATGGTGTCCAAGATACCCCCACCCCAAGACCCGGAAAAGTAGGAGTAAAGTACACCTACTATCCCAAAAGGACACAATAGTCGTGATAGGGGGATTCTGCAAGAACCACAAACACCAGCAAAGCACTGAAGACGGATTCCTGGACCTGAGGACCTGCAAGGGGACCAAGTCCAAGAGTCGCGATAGTGTCCAGGGGGGTCAGGAGCCCAGGAAACCTCGGAAGAAGGTGCAAGGATGCTGCCTCCGGGTGGAAGAAGCTTAGGATTCTGCAACAACGAAGAGAGCTAGGAACTTCTCCTTTGGATGGAAGATGTCCCACGGCGTGCTGAAGGTTTCAGAAGTGTTCCCATGAAGAAATACTGAAAACAAGCCTTGCTAGCTGCAAGGGTCGCAGTAAGAGATTTTTGGGTGTTGCTGGGGACCAGGAAGGACCAGAATGTCGCCCCTTGGAGGAGGAGGAGACAGAGGGGGCGCTCAGCAACTCAGATAGCCCCCACAGAAGCAGGCAGCACCCGCAGAAGTACCGGAGCAGGCACTTAGAAGATCTGTGAACCGGAGCTGGCTCAGAGTCACAATGCAGGGTCCCACGACGTCGGAGTCCAACTCAGAGGGTTGAGCACTGCAGGACGGAGTGCTGGGGACCCAGGCTAGGCTGTGCACAAAGGAATCCTAGGAGAAGTGCACAGAAGCCGGAGCAGCTGCAAATCATGCAGTACACAGGTTTGCAGTCTAGCCTGGGGAGGCAAGGACTTACCTCCACCAAACTTGGACTGAAGGATCACTGGACTGTGGGAGTCACTTGGATAGAGTTCCTGTGTTCTAGGGACCACGCTCGTCAGGATGAGAGGGGACCCAGAGGACCAGTGATGCAGTCTTTTGGTGCCTGCGTTAGCAGGGGGAAGATTCCGTCGACCCACAGGAGATTTCTTCTTGGCTTCCAGTGCAGGGTGAAGGCAGACAAGCCCCCAGAGCATGCACCACCAGGAAACAGTCGAGAAAACTGGCAGGATGAGGCGCTACAATGTTGCCGGTAGTCGTCTTGCTACTTTGTTGCGGTTTTGCGGGCGTCCTGGAGCAGTCAGCGATCGATCCTTGGCAGAAGTTGAAGAGGGAAGTGCAGAGGAACTCTGGTGAGCTCTTGCATTCGTTATCTGAAGAATACCCCAGAGGAGAGACCCTAAATAGCCAGAAAAGGAGGTTTGGCTACCAAGAAAGG
Source organism: Pleurodeles waltl (assembly GCF_031143425.1). Classification (NCBI taxonomy): domain Eukaryota; kingdom Metazoa; phylum Chordata; class Amphibia; order Caudata; family Salamandridae; genus Pleurodeles; species Pleurodeles waltl. The sequence continues at coordinate 974,402,063 of NC_090439.1, forward strand.
AGGATTGGCTACCAAGAAAGGTAAGAGCCTATCAGAGGGGGTCTCTGATGTCACCTGCTGGCACTGGCCAATCAGAACAGTCCAGTGTGCCCCCAACACCCTTGTTTCCAAGATGGCAGAGGTCTGGGACACACTGGAGGAGCACTGGGCACCTCCCCTGGGAGGTACTGGTCAGGGGAGTGGTCACTCCCCTTTGTCCAGTTTCGCGCCAGAGCAGGGCTGGGGGATCCCTGAACCGGTGTAGACTGGCTTATGCAGAGATGGGCACCATCTGTGCCCATCAAAGCATTTCCAGAGGCTGGGGGAGGCTACTCCTCCCCAGCCCTTCACACCTATTTCCAAAGGGAGAGGGTATAACACCCTATCTCAGAGGAAATCCTTTGTTCTGCCTTCCTGGGCCGGGGCTGCTCAGACATGTTACATGGCCATGTTCGAAAGGACGAAAGGCAGACTGTGGGTGAGGGGCTTCCAAAAGGCCTAAGGACTTGGCCATAGCCAGAGAGTACTTAAAGCACTCCAGCGCTAAGTCTACCTTTTTGCCAAAAAGGTGGGACTCGTTGAAGGGCATGTACCTAGGGTTTGCCTGGACATCCCCCGAAAAGCCAGATGTAAGTAGCCAGGTATGGCGGTGAAGGGCCACTGTCGATGAAATCGCTCTATCCAGCGAGTCAGTCGTGCCCTAACCACACCTTATGGTAAATTTTGCTGCATCTCTCCAGTCCTTAAATGCTTGAGAGAGAATGGCCAGCGCATCCTCTGGGACCTGACCGGAGGAAGCACCTGCGCCACAGCATCCCACAAGTGTGGGGAAAACAACCCTATAAGCAAGAGGTGCTTACGGACCTCAGTGCCTGGCTGTTGGAAGAAGAAAACATTTTCTTCACAAGCTGGTCCAGCCTCTTGGATTCCCGATCTGGAGAGGGGGATGGGAAGGTGCCCTGAAAAGTGGATGCTTGGACTACTAAGCTCTCTTGGGTGAGGAAACCAAGGTCGCCCAGAGCCGGGTGATGGCGGCGGCCAACAGTCCTATTTACAGGAGCCCCCTGAGCTGTGTTTAGCCCACATCCCCAGCAGGTCATCAGTGAGGGCTTCATTAAAGGGCAACATCGTTTCCGACGTGGAAGCCCCCGGATGGAGCACCTTTGTCAGGATGTTAGTCCTGACCTGCACCAAGGGCAGTTCGAGGTCAAGGGCCTCCGCTGCCCTACACACCCCCATTGCATATGATGAACCCTCCTCCATAGCCAGAATAGGAGGGGAGAGCAAGCCAGTATCTGGAGAGGTATCCAGTCCACCTGCCTCCCCTAGTTCCTCATACCAGCCCAAAGGCTCCACATATGTTTCTAGAGGGTCCAAAGACCCCTTCCATTCCTCCCAAGTGCCTGGCTGATTGAGCAAAGGCTCAGACAAAGAGCTGCACCAGTGGCAGCAAAATCATGAGATGCCATTCCGGCTTATCGTGATGAGAATGGGGCTTGTGTCACCAGTGGGTGCCGGTGATGCCGGGAGCGGTGCCGGAAAAGGTCGACTGTGTGCAGCCGACACCGTTGCCTGGATCAACGACATTCCGGAGTCGCAGTCAAAGTCCCTTTGGACTTTTTTTTGTGCCACTTCCTCAAGTGCACGAAGGACCTCACATGGGACGAGGAGAACTTGGGGCTCCTGGACCAATCCTGCGACCTTCTCCTCTACTGGGACCGTGACCTTTGAGGAGTCACGCCGACTGCCAGACCGCCATTAGTTTTAAGGACCACTCCCTCAAAGCTTTGGAGCTATGGTCTGGCAGTCCGAGCACTACTTCGAGTTGTGGTCGTACTTGAGACACCAAAGGCATACCTGATGGGGATCAGTCACTGACATGGCACGATGGCAGGCGCCACTCGGCTTGAATCCCGTCTTCCTCGAAGTCATCCTTCGCACAGACGAAAACACTCAACAAAAAGGTTGAAAAAAGCCTGTTAAAAAAGACAGAGGGGTATCTTCATTCCAGATCTGTGCTTAACTGGCGTGGAAGGAAAAGAACTGACGTATGCGCGCCTGGGTGGGGCCTTTGTAGGCAACCGTGATGTCACAGACAGCTCCAACGATGCCACACAGATCTGAACGACACCAAACAACGGCGCATGGAGGGGTATTGCACAGCAAAAGTTCCAGATTCCAAGCTGACGCCAAGACATTCTAAAGGTAAGGAATGAGCAGCTAGAAGTCTCTATCAGATAAAGCCCATTGATGGTGCGCCCAAACCCACAGTATCAACGCCTCTCGACGGAGCAGATGAGACCCTACTCCCCTTCCCCTATATAGTTATGTACCAACTTGCTGTCATGTTTATCTGTCACAATCTGAACACAATGATAATGAAATGACAGGAGAAAGGCCTTGAGTGTCAGTTAACTGGTTGATGTGCAGAACATGTTTCTCTGGAGACTAGAGAGTTTTGATCTCTATTCCCTTCAGATGTCTACCAAACACGAGGGGGGAACATCCCTCTCCGACATAGCCAAGGTTGGCAGAGGGGCTGATTGTCACATAGCTGAAGGAGTCCCATCTGATTTAAAAAGAGGTGGCTGATCAGGAAATGTGAAAAGGCAACAAATAAACCTTTAATTGTTGCCACATCAAAGCCATTTGTGGCTAAAGACAAACAAAACAACAGTATATAATGTTACCTGTGCCGCCAAATGTTGAATGTTGTGGGAAGAACACCGTACAACAAGCTTCTCCCAGAAGTCCACATAAATAGTTTTAGCAGAGAGGCACCTGGCTGCCAGTATAACAGTAACTACTTTGGGAAGAAGATCAAAACCAACGGTTGCCTCTCAATCTTCATGCATGGAGGTGTAGGCTGTGCATGCTCAGGTGCAGGACTCTGTCCTCCCAAAGGGCAGCCAGATCAGAAGAGAGATGATCATTGCCATAAGTTCTGGGTACCATACTCCTCTCGCCCAGTCTGAAGCCATGAGAGTGGCTTGGGCTTTGTCATTCCTGATCTTCAAGAGTCTTGGCAGGAGAGGCAGGAACGTGAAGGTGTATAGGAGTTCTGAGCCTCAATGCAGGCAAAAGGCATCTCAGAGCAAGGACTAGCTTGGGAATTCCAATGCGCAAAAACATAGACACTGGGCATTCTCTGTGGTAACGAAAAGTTTGAGTCAGGGATCCCCTCCATTGGTGGAAGGCTCCCTGAGCCCCCTCTGAACATAGCTGCTATTCCTCATCCGTTAGACAATATCGGCCAAGTTTGTCTGCCCAGGTGCTTAAAGATCATGCTATGTGTGTGATCAAGGAGATGCCCTGAACCTTCAAGTGCACAAGGCCTCCTAGCGCAAGTCCTTCTAGCACAAGACCCACTAACCCACTCTGCATAGTTTGCTGGAGTACCACATGGTGGTGGTATTGTCTGTGAGAAGTTGTATCCATTCCACCTTGAAAGTCGGAAGGAACATTTTCAGTGCCACCCAAATCAGCTGTAACCCCAACAAATCGATGTGGAGACAAACTTCCACTTGAGACCAAACTTCCTTGATCTCTACCTTTCCTAGATGATCTCTCCAACCCAGATATCAAGCATCTGTCACAACTGTTTGCTCTGGGTGGGGTAGGGAGAGGAGTCTACTCTCCACACACACTGGTCCAACAGTTGCATAACAGCCACCACTACAGGTGTTTCGCAGACTCCTCCACCATCTGAATGGAAACCAAAAGGTTCCCTTGGTGCTGAGTTCACTGAGATGTCAGCCAACATGTGCCTCCTAGTGTGGTCCACCAGCAGGATGCAGAAGGCCCAGATGCCAAAAAGCCTAAAAACTGCTGTAACTGAGACCCAGGTCAAGGGTTGAAACTTTGGGATCATAGCCTGAATGCCCTATGTTCAGTAGAGCACGGTGTCCAGGATGGCTCCAATGAAGGAGAGCAGTTGTGTGGAAGTCAGATCTGACTTTAGCATGTTAATGTAAAAGCCCAACAATGTTAACAGGTCGGCCATCGTCTGGAGGTGGTTTATGACTGTTTGAGGAGAGCCGTCCTTCAGTCGCCAGTTATTGAGGTATGGAAAGATTGATATTCCCATCCTCCGCAGATGTGCAGTGACCACCACCAACTCCTTTGTGAACGCACATGGTGCACTGGTGAGACCGAAATGGAGCCCAGAGAACTGAAACTGCATGTGGCTCCCTGAAATCACAGGTAGTGTCTATGGGTCTGCATGATGGTAATGTCAAAGTATGTTTCCTGCAGAGCCAGTGCCACCATCCCGTCTCCTGGATAAAGGGCAGACAAAACATGGGCCATGGTGAGCACTTTGAACTAAGCTTGTCCTGAAGGAATACGTTCAGAGGACAAAGATCTAGAATGGCGTGAGGGCCTCCATCATTTTTCAGCACTGGAAAATAACAAGAATATCAACCAGTCCTGAGCTCTGATGCTGGGACCGTTTTGCGGTGGCTCCCTTGGCCAAGAGTACTTGAAGTTCTCTGCAGATTATGTGCAAGTGGCCCTCTGGGAGGCTTTGTGATGTAGGAAGCTTGTCGGAGGGGTGTGTCAGGAAAGCAAGGGAGTAACCATTCTGTACGATCTGGAACCCACTGGTTGGATGTGATGCTCTTCCATCCGGGAAGGTAAAAAATGTATGTGGCTTTCCACTGGACAATCGTGCTGGTGATCTAAAGCAGTTTCACAGCAGCTGCTGGGATGGTAGCCTGACACAAAAATGGATTAAAGCTGACAGGGTATCAGAAGGTCTCAGGATTCAGATCTTTTCACCAGTGGAAACCACAACCTAGAACAAATTAAAAAATGGGAAACTAACTTGAAAGAAGATTTGAATAACATGAATAAATGCAAACTGGTCTGAGATCACAAACAAAAACTTTGAAATCATAAACAAGGTAATAGACGAATACAAAGAGGATCTAATCAAAATGAGAAACAGAACATTCCAAAGAGATCAGTTGGATTACCAATTGGGATGAATCTATACCTTTGCCAAATGCTAGGATAACATCAGCAGACCCACAAGTGAATCAGGACCCACCAAATTCAACTAAAAAAGAAACAAGTTCCCATCTAGACAGGGAGTAAAGTAGAAGCCTCAACCTTCAAAGTGGCCTTGAATAACACTGACTTGGTATACAGAACCAAAACACCCAAGATACCAGAATCACATTAGAAGACTCAAAACAATCAACCCAATCAACCACTGCATGAGTGACTATGTGAGTTTGGGGGACAAAAACAAGATAAAGAGATCACCAACCACACCAACTGATGATTAATTTCTCTGGTAGCAACCTTTTCTGAACACCAGGATTATCATTGTGTCCCATTGTCTACTGAGACAAAATCAGGACTCAAAATTATCATTTCAACTTTAGAAGAAAACTCAACTAATACAACACTTCAGTGACAAACAAAGGACCAACTAAGGACACGCAAATCATCACAAGCACATTCTCAAAGCAAGATGTAAAAGATATATATCCCATTTCCACTCTGAAACTACAGAGTATACAAACTCAACTCATCTAACTTTACCACAAAAAATTGGAATTGACACTAGCCATACAATGACTACCATGATAACCACAAAATCAGGTTTTTGTCTTCAATTAACTCCACAGATTCTAACAGACCTGTTCTATACAGCAGAATATAAGGGCCTGGAGGTTGACCTAAAGAAATGGACAACGAAACCAAGATTTCTAACCAAAAACACGAGTCATAGGAAGAGAGCAGCTACTGTTTACTTTACTAAACAATGCCAAAATAATTTTCAAAGAAGCAGGCAGAGGAGCAAATGTTGTCCTAATGCATTCAAAATAATATATTTGTGACGCAGTTAAACAACTATTAGATAGCAACTGCTATAGGTAACTGAAGGAAAACCCTAGCAAGGCTATCCAAATGAAACTCAAAATAAAACTAGACACACAGTATAATCGAAAGCTCCTAACACTGGAGGAAAAAATAACATGTTCATTTAACACCACACCCTGACCACCTTTTACTTACTTTCTCAAATACACATAAAAAAATCCCACGCCCTGAACACCCCACCCTAGTAGAAGTTAATTCTATTTAGTCTCACATGGGTGAATACACTGATGATCACTTACAGCCATTCAAAAAGGGCCTTCCATCCAACGGACAGGGCACCAAGGATATTCTAGTAAAATTGGACAGCATTCTATTAGAAGATGGCTACATCTTGACCACTTTTGATATGGTAATTCTTTATGCCTCCATTAAGACACACAGATGGTAACAACATAGTGTATAAAACATTAGGAACCAAATCAGCATATTTCATGGAATCCCACCAAATGACACTGGATATTTTACATTTCTGCCTCTCAAACAATGCCTTTAATTTCAACTCAGATTTCTACCTCAAAACAGAGAAAACAATGGGAGCCAAATTTGACTTGCCATACTCTTGTATTCTGATGGAAGAGGTAAAAAATCTCTGCCTCTGCGATGACTAATTGCAGAATATACACTCTACAATTTTTTTTAGGGGCGATACATTGAAGTCATACTTTGCATTTGACAAGGACCACAAAACACACTAGAAAGATATCTTCATGAAAACAATAACAAATAGAACATCCACATTACATCACATCCATCCATCAGGGAAATCGATTTCCTGGACCTCACTGTTTACATCAAGGACAGAAAAAACAGACTAAACTACATAGAAAAGCACAATAGCTAACTCAAGTCTATGCACAGACTTGTGCAACCCACAAAGTAATATTAGGAACATCCCAAAGGAGAACTACAAGACATCATACACAACTGCAGAAAAAGTAAGACCTTTATAACAAAACCAAAAGAACAGGTAAATTGCTTTACACATAGGGGATACCAAAAAAGAAAATTAGTTACTTACCTGTAACTGTAGTTCTCCAGTATTGGTATCTTTCATAGATTCACATGCTTGAATATTCCCTGTCGTCGAAGTGGGAGTCCCACGGTAACCTTATAAAGCAATACATGTTAGTGTCATAGGCTATAATGGCAATTCACATTCTGTTTAATAGCCTATCTACTTCCTTTTTTTTTTTTTTTTTAATTAAACAAAAAGGAATGAACTTGACATATGACCAATCAGCTACCAGCACCCTCTAGAACACTCCCAACAGAGGCAGTTTCCCTCAGAGCACTAGTTACCCTTAACCTATAGCATGAATGAGAGGAGCTTCTAAGGGTAGGAGAGTGGGTCGCATGTGAATCTATGAAAGATACCAATACTGGAGAACTACAGTTACAGGTAAGTAACTAATTTTCTTCTCCAGTAATTTTCTTTCATAGATTCACATGCTTGAATCAGAATATCAAGAAATATAGTAAAATTAAATATACACTAGCTTTTGAGAAACAGAATTAGCAGAGGGTGGGAGAACAATAAAAGAGGCTCACCTTAATGAAAGGTGTGTCACAACACTGCCTCTGCCACAGCCGTATCCGTCTTATAGGTTTTGTCTAGGCAGTAATGTCTTGTAAATGTGTGCCAACCGGCTCTAGTTGCCACTCTGCAGATGTGCATAATTGGAACTGCAGCAAAGAGGGCCATAGATGTGGCCATGGCTCTTGTCGAATGGGCTGTTACTGAACAGTGTAACTTTTTACTGGCCTGTGCATGACAATACTGAATAATGGCAGCAATCCATCTTGCAATAGTCTGCTTAGTTTCTGAGAGACCTTTCCTGATACCTCCGTATGCCAGGAACAACTGGTCTGATCTCCGTATGTGATGAGTTCTGGGTAAATAGAATTTGAGACACCTTTTTACATCTAGTGAGAGGAGGGACTTTTCTGCTGGTGTCTGTGGATTTAGAAAAAACGGTTTGAGAACAACTGGTTTATTCAAATGGAAATCCGATGGCACTTTCCGAATGAATGTACGGTTTGTCCTGAGGATAACACTGTCTGCAGTTAACTGCAGGAAAGGATGTTTGATGGTGAAAGCCTGTATATCGCAGAAGTAAGAGCCAAAAGTATTGCAGTTTTTCAGGTAAGATAATTTAGTTCTGATCTGTGTACTGGTTTGAATAGTGGTTTTATTAGTTGCCTCACAACTACGTTCAGATACCACACTGGCGGGGATTTCTTTACTGGTGGAAAGGCCCTGAAAAGAGACCCTTGATGAACTGTTTGATTATGCGAGAAGATCTCAGAGATAGTGTGTTATTGGTGCGTCTAAAGCACGCACTTGCAGCCAAGTGTACTTTTATGGAAGAATGCTAAAGTTTAGATATTGCCAGGTGGAATAAGTACTGAAGAATCTGTTCTGGTGGTGCTTCAAGTGGGTAGATGTTCGAAGACTTGCACCAAAGACAGAAGCGCTTCAATCTGAGCTTATGCCTTTGTCAGTATTTATCTGTAATCTGCTGGAATGACTAGCAATGTAAACTCATTGTATTCAGGATCCAGGCTGATAAGTGTAACAATGCTGGGTCCGGGTGCCGTATCTGGCCCCTATTCATTGTCAACAGGTCCGCTGTCACCCTGAGTTGCCAGTGAGGTTGCTCTGAGAGGAGAAGGAGTTCAGTGAACCAGCACTGCCTGGGCCACCTGGGGGCTACCAGGAGGAGTCTGCAAGGTTCTCTCTTCATTTTGTTTACTACACTTAGGTCAATGGAATTGTCGGAAAGGCGTAGGCATATACTCCTGAGCACTGCATCGAAAATGCATTCCCCATGATCTCTCTTGGGGATGCCAGCTTGCAAAGTGCAGGCATTTCTTGTTCTCTTTCGTTGCAAACAGGTTGAGCTTTGGTCTTCCCCAGCGCTGAGACAGTTCCTTTTTCCTGCATTGATTTAATTCCCATTTGTGGTATGGAATGGTTATTCTGCCTAATGAATTGGCAAGAAGATTGTGTACTCCTGGTACAAGTTCCACTTTTAAGACTATGCAATGTTGAAGCACCCAGTTCCTGATGTCTTGAGCTTGAGTCGATAGCGTCTGGGAACGTGTTCCTCCCTGTTTGTTGACATACAGCATACTGTTTGTATTGTCTGTTCGAATGAGGAACAACAAGCCTGTGATGCTAGAAAGAAAGGCCTATAATGTTAAGGCAATAGCCCTGAGTTCCAGGTGGTTGATATGGAGTTTTCTCTCTACTGTGGACCATTTTCCACATATCATCAATTTGTGGAGGTGTGCTCTCCAACCTTCTAGCGATGCATACATTGTTATTATGAAATCTGGTAGAATTTGTAAGTATCCGAGACCATCTGTTAGGTTCAGGGGTTGTGCCCGCCATAATATCTCCAATTTCGTTGTTGGGGTAATGTGAATAGGGTCGTCGAACGAGCCCTGGTATCTGGATCCATTGCTCGCTTGAGTTTTTGTTGAAGGGTCCTCATTCGCAAGCAACAGTTTGGAACCAAGGGAATGCATGAGGAAAGTTGGAGAATGTTTGCTTGTCTGTTCTCGGAGGGAAAGGTTTTGTCCTGTACGGTGTACAGAATGGCTCCCAAGAAAGTCAAACTTGTTGTTGGTTTCAGCTGTGACTTTTGATAATTTGTTGCGAGGCCCAGTCTGTTGAATAACGCAAGGGAGGTGGCTTTTGCGTCAGCTCTCTGTTTTGAAGTAAGGGCTTTTATCAGCCAATCGTCCAAGTACGGGAATACTTGGATCCCCTGTTGCCTGATATGATCTGCCACCTGGGCCAACATCTTTGTGAAAGTTCTAGGGGCAGATTTTAGCCCGAAAGGCAATACTCGGAACTGAAGGTGTATTCCTGCTATCTGGAAATGTAGGAATCTGTGATGAACCGGGTGTATTGGTACATGGAAATACGCACCCTGGAGATCTAATGACGCCACGTAATTCCTGTGGTTCAGGAGTTGTAATATGTCCTGTAGCGTAACCATACAAAGTTTGTTTAATTAGAAAACTGCTTAACTTCCAACGGTCAAGTAATGGACGCCATTCTCCTGAGGGTTTCCTGACAAGAAAGACACCCGAGTAGAATGCTATTCCTCTCTGATGTTTTGGAACGGTCTCTATCGTGCCTTTCTTTATCATGCTGGATAATTCCTTTAAAAGTTGTTTCAATCGAGGAAGTGGTGGGCCCGAAGGTGGGGTGTTTGGGGGTTTCTGAAGAAATTCTAGTGAGTGTCCTCTCCAAATTACATCCAGAACCCACCTGTCGGAAGTTATACTGAACGACTGCTGGAGATGATGTATAATGCGTCCTCCGATCCGATACTGTGCGAAGGCGGTTGGTATATATTGGAGGTCATAATTTTCTACTGTCTCTGCTCCTTGCAGGTAACTTTCTTCTGGGAGGCTGTTTATAGGCCACAGCTGGAGGTTGTCTATACTGCTGCTGTTGTCCGTATTGATGACAGTACTGTGGAGACTGGAACTGGCTGTATTGTTAGCCTGCTCAAAATGAATAATTTCCCCTTCCTCTAGCTCCCCGAAAGGGCTGTTAAAGGAACTGAAGGGTACCTAGGGATCTGGCTGTGTCAATATCTGCTTTTAAAATATCTGCGGCGAAAAGATGTGGATTTAAACCATCCCTGCCTTCGCAATACTGCAGATCCTGCCAATTGTCTGAAACCTGTAGTGTAGATGTCTATGGTGCAGTCAGTCATCTCTGCTGAGACCCGCTCCCCCTCCTGCAAGATCTTATGTGCTTCCACCTTAGCATCTTCGGTGTAAGTCGATGTACGGTGCTACATCTGACCACATTTGGCAGTCGTAGCGGGCTAGCATGGGCAGCAAATTTGCCTGCTTGACTGTAGTGGCTTCCATCGTGGAAAATCTCTTTCCAATGCTATCCAGTCTACGATCATCTTTGTCCGGAGGCAATGTAATCGGCGTAGAAGGGTTTTTTGAGCCCCGCTGTGCAGCTTGCGACACAACCGAATCCGGTTTTGGCTGACTTACGAGGCAAGAAGTGAACTGTCAGAGGCCTTATATTTTTACTGAAGGCATGGAATGAGCAGAGGCACAGTGGCTGGGTTTTTCATGGCTTTTTAGACCCTCCTGCCAGATAAAATCAACTATGGGTATGGCCCTTACAGACTTTCTTGCTTGTTCTTTAAAGTCATAAAGAAAACAGTCTGTTTCTTTTGTTAACAATGGCAGCTCAAATCTTTTAGCTGAGCGATCCATCAAATTGTGGAAGCCCCCAATATCCACGGGTGGAGAATCCACTGGTGTTGTCTGTGGTGGGGAGGGAACAGGGTAGTCATCCCACCCGTCCTGATCAGATGTTCTTTCTCTGATTTTGCAGTCTTCTGTGTCGTCATCTGATTTCAAGCAAATTTCCCACTATGGGCTGCGTCAAGTTAGAAGCGGCGTCATGCACAGAGGTAGTCGGTGTGGAAACCAATGGAGTTGGACCTTGGAAATGGAAAATGTGTTTGAAAGAGTTGCAGCACTAGTGGAACTTGCGTTATAGGTGCTGCAGGAAGCAAAGATGGGAATCTTTGGTAATAGCCTCAAAGTATTTTTTCTGTTTGGTTAGCTGAACCATAATAGTCCTGGTAATGATCATTCTTGTCCTCATCAAAGTCCTGGCATTTCACCCTCAGTTGCGATGGGCTACTAGCTGTGCCAAAAGGTCTGACATTATCAGAGTAGCCATCATCATCAAGCAGGTGAATAGCGGGGTAAGGCAGGACCTTTCTTGGAGATTTATGGATAGGCAGAATTGTCTTATATGATGATCTGCTTTTTGATGGTATGAGAGATAATGGTGGGAATGTGGTATGAGAGATAGCGGTGGAAATGATATTTCATATTGTGAAAAGGTGGAAAGATGTAGTGTGATCTACGATTTTTCTGACGATTGTTGATTTACCGACAGTAAAACTGATGTAGACTATGGTGTTGTTGTAATTTCTGTATGCGTAATGGAGACAGCTACAGTCGATGGAATTTTTGATAATGAGCTCGACGTCCATGAGGGTAGAGCACATTTCACTCTGTGCCATCAACGGTGTGTGTGCCAACGAGGCACTGACGTAGGTCGTCGTTGATGGTACCTCCGACGAGCGGCATTTGATAGCCTTCACTGTTACTATTGTCATCGAGGACAGCAGAAACAATGACATAATCATAGGCGAACTTGGTGAAGTAAAGGTAGGAGTTACCCGTCGTTACCATCAACAATGCCGTTGACAAGCGTGTCAACGATGATTTGTTCGTCGTCTTTTCATCAACGCTGAATATGATTTCTTTACTTTCAACGTCAACGTTGGCATCTTTACGAACAGTCTCCTTCAGAGAAGGAGTAGTGGGCAGAGAATTAGGTAAGAGCTGTTTGGAGGTTGAAGGCTGATCTCTGTACCACCTCTCCCTGCCAATGTCAGTATGTTTGGATTTTTTACTGACCTTAGCTGTTGGCTCTGAAGAATGGGTTTTTTCAGTCCTCTGCCTCTTACTTGAAGAGGTGACCAGAGAGGAATTATCACTATCATCCTCAGATAAAGGATAGGCCCGAAAAGGCTTTTCTTTGAAATATGGGACATATACAGTCCAGTCTGAGAAATAATTCACATAGAAGTATATTCTTGTGAGGAAAGGGAGGTAATTGAGCAGAGCTCAAGGAGACTCCCTTCACACAACGTGCGGTTGAAAATCTGAGGGAAACAGCCTCTGTTGGGAGTGTCCTAGAGGGCGCTGGCGTCTGATTGGTCATAGGTTAAGTTTAGTCCTTTAAAAAAAAAAAAGGAAGTATATAGACTATTAAACAAAATGTGCATTGCCATTATAGTCTATGACACTAACATGTATTACTTTATAAGGGTACCGTGGGTCTCCCACTTCGACGACGGGAAATATTCAATCATGTGAATCTATGAAAGATTCAATACTGGAGAACAATCTTAAACTCGGCACAGGAAAACATCCAAAAACACCCGCAAAACATCAACAAATACAACATAAAACTAATGGACCTGACCACCGAAAACCAAATAATGCACGCTTTGACAGATTTTCACAATGGACGTTCACAAATCAGAAAACATCTCAAATGTCACTGGTACTTCAACCCATCCATCAACACCAGTAGTTCTGTCATGTTATAAATGGGATTTCGCAAAGCAAAAAACCTAAAACACCTACTGTGCAAAATTCATTGACAAAAGACCCCCTACAAACCTGAATAGAAGAACACTTTAGAAAAATCACCAAACTGGATATAGGTTTTCCTCTGACAGAACACTTTGAACATGATCACCCTCATAACAAAAACGTAACTTCCTTTGGCCTGGAACACATCAAACAACACTCCAGAAGTGGCAACTTTGTTTAAGGTATGAGAAAACGTGAAAGTGAGCTAATTCGTAGGCTAGGCACTCCCATAAAAGGACTCCATTAGGATGCAGGGATACACTACTGGCTACAGGAAACATAAAATCACTCTAATGACCTTCTGATTACTTGTCCATCTCCCTGCCACCCCTGTACACATAAATACGCCTTATTCATCCCACTGCTTATGACCAACTGATAAAGCAGATCAGGACAAGAATATCTGTATCCTGTACAACGCCACTTATAAATTGACCTATGATCATGCACCGGGACCGGGAGTCAGAATAACTCTTCTTTTATCTTTGAATCGAGTATACCCTTGTGACCTGACAGGTCACAGGTGCTACCTTAAATTACTTCACTATCATACAATACATTACTGATCGAAAAATACACTGTACATTCTTGTGTTACCTATCTTTTACCTGACAATTTACTGAAACTGATACAGATAACTGTGCAATAACATTACCATTTTATAACTCCTTTCTTTACGTACTCACACCTGACATTTGATTACAAACCAAATATGACAAAAGGTGCTGAATGAACCTCCAAATAATATATGCAAAGCATACCAATAACTCATTAGTACATTTCTATTAATAGCAGTACACGAACCTCTAATCACATCACCTAGTCCCACCTTCTTTCACCTCTGACACACTCCCTTGCTTAACAATACAATAAGCACTTTACCATCACCTGTATTAGCTGGCACTCTTCATACCCTGTATCATTACAGAGTCTATAAGCTAACCATTCAAAGTTGGTTGCTGTATATTTTTTTTATTAATACGTCGGTTATTATCAGCTGCACGAACTTCGTATCACATCACCTAGCCCTAACTTAATTTACCTCTAACAACTTCCTGTCTTAAAAAAACTACGCACTTTACAATCCCATACATTGGCAGACGTACTTCCTATATCGCATCTTTACTGTTTCAACCCTCAATCAGTTCACCAATCCAAAATGGCTGCACTGCCAGACTCCCACTTGGTCCTTCTCCTCTTGACCTTTACCCTTGAACCAAACTCCATCGTAAGCCCTCTATGACAACCAGCAGTACATATCCGGACTATCCTTTGATTGTAGTGATCGCGACTGACCAATTTCTACCTTACAAAATTAGCTTCACCCATCTAAAACGTAGTGTCTGTGGCTGCCATCCACATGACTGAGCCTCCTACTAACCGCAACCTATTACCATCTGTAAAGACAAATTAAAGTGGCATAGCTGCAGCAGGTAAGGAAGAGCTAGGGGAAAGTTGTCGCTGCTGGTGTGGACGGCCTTGGCCACTGTCACAACCTTGACCCTGAAAGGACTGGGCTTGCTGCTGCTACATGTTGGAAGGGCTGGCCTTGTCTGTACTGTTGGTGGTACTTTTTGGTGGGAAACAAAAGTCCCAAGAATTGTGTTGTAGCTCTATTGTCCTTAAATGTTTCTAGAACTGAATCAGCCTTTTCTCAAAGCAGTCTGGAGCCATTAAACGGCATGTCCATCAAGAATGCTTGGATATTTCCTAAAAACCAGGTTGATCTCATCAAGTGTGGCTTCTGTGCAAAAACACTGTCCGTGGTTTCCTAAGAAGCACGCACGACATACTCTATTACGTTCTGGCCATCAATTATTTCAGACAAGATCTCACCTGCCATATCTCATAAAGCATGACTGCCTATGTATCGAAAGCAATCATTATTCAAGGTTATTAACGGTGAACTGGTGAAAAAAACATTATCTTTCCAAAGGCATCAATACATTTCAACACTTTATCCGGGGGTTAGTCAGCAATTCATTTGGAGTGATGTTTTACTTGTTGATGGCTGTTCCACCAGGCTTTCAGGTGTACGAAGCCCTTTCAAAAAAATCTGGATCACCAGGTCTGGCCTATATCGCCAGGCAATAGGTTAATGGACTGAAGAGCCAGAGCACGACTTGCACCAAGCAGCCTTAAGGGTCTTTTTAAGAGTCTTGTTGAATGACACAAGTGGCTCCAAATAAGTGGAACTTGTTTAAAGGAATCTCAGTTAACAAGTTTGCTTAGATTCAACAGTAGGAAATCAAGTAATTCTGCTGTCCTCTGCGCAATGTCTATGAAAGAGGCACTTTCATCAATGGGTGGTCCAGGGAACAAGTTTAGCTCAGTCTCTGCGGATGTATCACGGCAACTGGCACTTTGTACATCCAGCTATAGTCCGTCACAGTACAGCGAGGGGAGAGCAGGATGTCTGCCCCCTCATCATCATCAGATAGAACATTTAGCTAACCCTGAACTGCATCTGAGTAAGTAAGTAGACTTTGATAATTCTGGCATAAAGGCAGAGGTGATGAATGGAACTATGTGAAAAATTCACTGGTTGCGCCTTTTTGATTTCACAGAGCAACCAACAGTGGTTGGAACCGGTTCATAAGCTGGCTCCAGGCGAGTCAGTGGTAGAACAGAAGGGACTGGCATGAACCCTGAGGCTGGAGTGGAAGTATGAGCCAGAGTCGGAACAGGTTCCACTGCGCCATAGGAGGTCTCGCTGACGGATTTCCGACACAAGTGCATCGCAGTTCCATGGGACAAGAAAGTGGCGGGGGCAGATGTTTTTGTCCTCCTTTTTTTCTTATGCATGGGGAGTATCTGTTTGGGTGGTCCCAAGGGTCCCCTTTACCCATGTGTACAGCGAGATGGATGTGTAGGGTCGCTATGACTTGGTGGAGGGCATGTTGGATGGTCTACCCATTGTGATCCTTAATGTATGTGTGCCCAACGCGATGATTCCTCCTTTTACTCCAGAGTACCTGAGTTTTTGGGGGACAGAGTGGATAACCCCTTGGTCTGGGTGGGGGATTATAATTGTGTGATAAATGGGGAGTTGGATTGCCACACGCCGAAGTTGGGAACCAAACCATTAATGGTACAATTTCTTAGAGATGTGATGGTGCACTTGGGTCTCTGGGATAGTTGGAGGGAACAGCACCATGACGGTAAGAAATATACCTGTCATTCTAGAACACATGATAATTACTCTCGACTGGACAGGTTTCTGTTGGGTGGTCTCGACAGCTCGCAGGTCCTGGAGGTTACTCATCTGGGTCGGTTTCTGTCAGATCATGCACCAGTTCGGCTCCAGTTGCAGTGGGGAGAGACAGCTCCACGTTCGGCTCGAGGTGGCGTACGCCCTCTGATCTGTTGACTGATCAGGGATGTCGGGAAAGAGTAGGTGCTGCCATAAAACAGTATCTGGATATAAATTGGAACACGACTGCGTCTCACGGCTTGGAATGGGAGGCTATGAAGTCATTCGGGGAGAGTGCATAAGCATGGTGGGTGGGGTGCGCAGACAGCTGGAGCAGGATCTTACGGCCCTAGAGGTGACATTGGGGGAGGTACAGCGGCAGCCTCCCGACTTGAGCACGTCTAACCGGGATGAGCTTAGGTTGCACAGGGAGGTGAACACTTGTTGGGACACACTAAGCAGAACAACTCTTAGAGGCTATATGCAGCGTTTGCATCGAGAAGGCGACAAAACAGGCAAACTCCTAGCGTGGATCCTGAAACGAGAGGTGGAGGCTCCGCCAATACTGGGCATAAGGGATACTGAGGGTGTACTGCTCATGGGGCATGGGGACCCTTTACGGGAATTGGCGTCCCACTTTCAAAAGGTATCTAGAGCTGGCACTATGTCATCAGAAGGGGGTGCGTAGCAGTTTCTGCTGCAGTTGCGGTTGTCAAGGATGGACCCGGAGAGTAGGGATGCAATTGAACTCCCGATCACTGTAGAGGCGGTGGGAGAGGCAGTGATGGCATTGGCAAAACCCAAATCCCCTGGTGGTGATGGTTTTCCTGTGGAGCTGTATCAGGCTTTTTCCTCCCCACTTGGGGAGAGACTGTTGGAAGTATTTGCGGAGGTGGGGGGTGTGGTAGGTTACCGGAAACCATGCAACAAGGTATAGTGTGTTTATTGCTCAAGCCGGGGTGGGGGGATGCTGCGGGTCCCTCTTTGTATCGGCCGCTGACCATGTTGAAATGTGATGTTAAGATACTCTGTAAGATCTTGGCCACTCGACTCAGAGGAGTGATTCAGGGTCTGGTGCATGAAGACCAATGTGGGTTTATGCTGGGTTGAAGTACGTCTTTTAATCTGCGTCGATTAGCGCTTGTTCTGCATGAGACTAAGGGAATGGAGAAGGAATTGGCGCTGGTGTCTCTCGACCTGAAGAAAGCGTTTGACACAGTGAAGTGGGACTATTTATTGGAGGTGTTGCGGGGCATGGGCTTTGGCTCCGGCTTTTGCGCCTGGGTTCGACTATTGTACACTGACCCGACAGCGTGTGTGCGTGTAGGGGGAGAGACATCGTCTGTCTGGGAGATTGGTATGGGTACACGACAGGGGTGCCCGCTCTCGCTTCTGTTTGCCCTGGCAGTGGAGCCCTTGGAGATTTGGCTTTGTGAAGAGATGGTGCATTGGGGGATCCCGGTGGGTCAGACAGTACACGTAATTTCCATTTATGCTGATGATGCATTGGTCTATGTGCGGGATCCTCATGTGTCGGTGCCGGAGCTGTTACAGAGGATGACGGTATTTGGGGATGTTTACGGTCTCAAGATCAATATGAAAAAATCACTTCTGTTCCCTCTTGGGTCTCTTGTTGGAGTTCCTCTGGTCGGGCTCCCTGAGGTGGAGTTGCGCTGGGAGGTAGAGTGTTTTCGGTACCTGGGTATTTGGGTCGCTAACTCGGTGGATGTGTATAACACTCACAGTACTGAGCAAGTAGTGACAGGTCTGGATCGCTCGGTTACTTTTTGGAATAAGTTGCCCCTCTCTGTTATGGGTCTAGCCGCAGTAGCAAAGATTTTGATTTTGCCCCGGTGCCTTTATCTGGTACAGAACTCCTTGTATCCACTGCCTGCTCGGCTTTTTCAACGCTTGGATAGCCTGTTGATTTCCCTAGTATGGGTGGGCAGGCGAAGCAGGGTGGCACTGTCTGTGCTGCAGTGTGACCGGGGGTGGGGGGTCTGGCGATCCCCAACATCAGATATTATGATTATGCAGCGCAGCTACAATGTGCAGCGAAATGGTTGTCAGAGGTTGATAACTGGGAAAAGAGATTGTATGCTGGTGTGTGCAATGGGCAGTCTTTGACGCACATTCTCATGTCTGGGGGAAGATCAGACCCCGCTGCGCCTTATCTGGTAAGGACTACTGCTGGGATTTGGGAACAGGTGGTGAAGCAGGTGCTGCGACAGACTCCCTCTGATAGAGAATTAAGGATATAGGATCGGTCTCCGTTTCGGGATATGGCAAGGAAAATGTCGATGAAGGCCTGGCGATTGGGTGGTTCTGAAGTGGTCGGTGATCTGTACCCTAATGGTGAATTTCTTTCATTTTCTAAGGCTCAGGATTTGTTTGAGTTGGGCCCTGGCCAGTTCCTGCAATATGCAAAACTTGAGTGTAGCCCGTGAGATCTGGGATGGTTTCCTGTTGGCCTCCAGGGCCTACTCGATTTTGAACGGTCTTCTTAATTTGGGCGAGGATCCGCACTTGATTGATCGGTTCTACAGGGCACTACGGGAGGATCAACCGGCCGTGATTAGCACAGGACGTAAGGCATGGGAAGCTGATTTGGGGCTGCCTATTGAGAATGCTGACTGGGATGCGGCCTTATCATTGGTCCGAACTGTCTCGTGTAATCATAGGTTTAAATTGCTGCATTTCAACTTTTTGCACAGGACATATATCACTCCCAGGAAACTAAATAAAATAGACCCAGGTATAGGGGCCTGTTGTCCTCGATGTGGTGAGCTTGTTGCTTCATTCCTGCATATGGCATGGTCCTGTAGAGCTGTACATGTGTTCTGGCAGGAGGTGACGGTGGTGATCACTGAGGATACTGAGCTTGAATTGGAGGCCACTCCGTTGTTGTGTCTCCTGGGTGTGGTGCGCAGGCGGCAGGGTAAAGGGGTTGTCTACAGGATGGTACAGTTAGTGTTAGTACTGGCCAAGCGTAGTGTAGCAATTGGCTGGATGAGCATGCGGACCCCTGTGATTTCTGACTGGCTGCGGGATCTGCTGGAGTGGGAGCGGCGGAGGAGCAGCGCATGCCCATAACACGTAGCGATGATAGGGCGCTTACTGATGTGGCTGCTTGGGGTGCACTTCTAGAATGGTTTGCTGATGAGGAGGACGCCTGCTCTGTGAGTTGCAATATGGCAGTGGGGGATGGGGAAACACACTCTCCCTCTTAGCACTTGTGACGACCGAATGTGGAATTGATCTATCTTGACTTGTTTATGTTATCAACGGCCTGGTCTCATTAGGATTTGGAAAAATAAAAACAGATTTAAAAAAAAAAAGTTCTACATTTGTTCAACAGCTTTCACACCATATTTCCCACTTCATAAAACCAATGCTTCATTTGAAACATGGGGAAATCTGCCCTTAACAGTTTCAAGGTATTAAAGTGTGACCCACCCCTAGGACCTTTCTTCAATTCTTTTGAGACAACGTGAATTGACTTTCTCTATAAATGGTTCTAAAGCCCATTCATGTTTTGACTGATGCCCTCATTTCATTTAAGATGTATAATTCTGCAATAAATTGGCCTCTGAGCAAGCTTCTGTTAATACCTTATGTCATTTTGGTTATGAACGGTTTTATACATTGAGCGACATCTGCCACTACTCGCCAGATGGGTTAGTGTTCATTTTCTACCTGGTGACCAGGAAGCAGAGAAGTCAACCTCCAGGTCTATGAGGTCGTGATCTGAAATAGTGATATTCATCAGGTTTGCACTCGCTGACATTGCTCAAAGAGAACTACTGATAAGAGAATGGTCCACTCTAGTATACAACACCAATCTCACACAGTGAGCTCTTACAATTGTTCACTGCCTGAGACCTGGAACCCCTCGTCAACAGAAAGAGTTAGCCAACCAGTAGTGGCCTCACAAGCTCACTGTAATGAGCCTAATTCACTTTTTATGGAAAAAGAAGATCTGTTTGATTAAAGATGCTATCAGAGACAGCCAAGGGGTAGACTGGATAGAACTTGAAGAAAAAGCGAATGTGGAAACTGCCCTTCATAATGTCACTTGTTTGAGGAATAGCACCCTATTGAGGTTAATGCACAAATTAAATCTACTTCCCCCAATGACCCGTGTCCTCCTAGAATTATGCAAAGTATAGCTCCTGACATTATAGACCCAGTCATAATATCTCTTTGCAGACAGGAGTGGTCCTGGGTGTTTTAAAAAAAAAAAACACAAAGTTGTTCCTCTGCTGAAAAAAGTGAATGATGAGCTGCAGTTACCCAAAAAACATAGGCCTATTTTGTTGCTGCCTTATTGCACACAAAGTTTGCAATCCCATGTAGCTCAGGCACTATGTACCTTTCTGCAAACTTTGATGTTCCTGGACCCTCAACAAGTAGTTTTTCGACCAAAGCATAATACTGAAACAATTTTAGTGTCCGTAATTGACCACATGAGGAATCTATTTGCAGCTTTCGATATGACTGATCATGGCATTCTGCTTCATTGTGCAAAAGCTGTGGGTGTCTTATAAACTGCTCATAAACGATTAAGTGCTTTCCTTAACAACAAAAAAACAACAAGCAGTATATCTAATGCAATTCAAAGCATCTGAAGTCAAAATTGATTGTGGAGTCCCTCAAGGACCTGCCCTTTCACCTCGTTTAGCTAACATCTACATGCAACTATTGATAAAGTAGATGATTAAAAAAGGTTGTTACATTTTCAGTTATGTAGACTTCCAGATTTTACTTTACTTGGCGGACCAGAGTATGCCCCAATTACTGTTTCAAGAACTTTATTTATGGGTAGATGAAGGCCAGTTTATTTAAGCTAAATGCATGGAAGACTACAATTGTAGTCTTCAATGGTAATCCTAGATTTTGGACCAACCATTACTGGTCTTGTGAATTAGGCCCGCTCCCTACACCTAAAACTACTGTGAAAAATGTAGAAATTATAATGGAATGGCAGGTATCCCTGAAAACACAAATTAATAGTGTGGTTTTGAAAGGGGTCTTCATTCTTCGGTCAGTGAGGAAACAATCTCAATCTCTCATATGGAGCAATGAAAACTATCACGGCAGCAATTATTGGTGGCAGATTAGATTATGCCCCAAATTTTTTGCCTTTTGGTTGACCCTATATTTGCTTAGAACTCAGTGCACTTTACCCCTGCCAACCAATAAAAGTGGCTGTGCTCCCCCTTTAAACATGATTGAAATGTGATGCTCCAAACTGGCGTATTTAACTCGCCTATTCAGAACTCAATTATTGCGTGGCCCTAGTTACTTATTTTGATACTCTGCTAAACTGATGTGTGGATACTTCACTGTAGCACAAAGAAAATGGATGCCCACGTTGCAGCAGTTGCAGGGAGGATGTCGGTCTTGGGGCTGAGTGATGCTGGAGGCTGGTGCTTTTTGGAGCTAGGAGGCCTTCGGATGGAAGAGCCAGCAAACCATGGCAATGGCAGACAGATGTGGTGCACAGGGGTTCTGTTCCAGCTGCTCCAACGAGGGACCACTGACTTCTCAGTTGTAAGGAAGAGAGGTCATACTTCTGGAGAGCCACAGAACCACCACCTTTGTTGCAGAGCCTTAAAGAGTCCATGGGGCAGCAGGATCTACAAACCGGTCATCGACGTTGAGGTGCCTGCGTTTGCAGGGGAGTGACTCCTTCACTCCAGGGGAGATTCCTTCTTGCTGCCCTACGTGCAGAAAGAGTTGTCGTGACTGTGGAGGATGATGGCCACGGAAGTTGCAGAGTCCTTGCAATGTCCGGGGACAAAGTTGTGGTAGGAACCCTCCTACCGGATAAAGTCTTATCTTTGGTCCCGTTAAAGTCCAGCAGCAGAATTCAGTGTCCATGTTGCTGAAGTGTCCTGAAGAATCTTGCAGACGATTCGAAGATGAATGTAGAGACCTACCCTCAGGGGAGCCCTTAAGTAACCCAGGAAGGGTGTTGGACATCTGCAGTGACCCCTAGTTTCCAAGATGAAAGAATCAAGTGATCAGCTGGCAGAGCTCTGGGCACCTCCCTAGGGGAGGAGCAGGACAGGCGGGTGGTCACTCCCCTGTCCTTTGTGTGGTTTCACGTCAGAGTGGGAGCAGGGGGCTCCTGCACTGGAGAAAACTGGTTTGCAAGGAGGGCACCAAATGTGCCCTTCAAAGCAGTCTGTTGGCGCTCAGTAGCAACCCCACCCTAGCCCAGAGACACCTTTTTCTAAAGAAGAAGTGGTAACACCTTTCCTCTACAGGAAATCCTTTGTTCTGCCTTTCCCTGCCCGAGTTAAGCTCAGCAACAGGAGGGCAGAACAATGTCTACGGTTTTCGGCAGCAGCAATGGATCACATGCAGACCCTGGAAGGCTGTACAGGCAGATATGGTGGATTCTCTAAGGAACCCTCCAAAGTACATGGTATCACGCTGCTAACACTGAAACTGGTGTAGCTGCAAGATTCCAATATGTATGATACCAAACATGACAGGTTTGGTGAAGTCATTATGTAGTTGGACATCTCGTGATGACCAGTGTCCACGACATATCTTAAAATGGCTTCCCCACACTTACAAAGCCCAGTAAATGGAGTCTGGAGTTTGTAGGGGCACCTTTGCTAATCCAGGGGTACCCTCACACTTAGAACCATGCACCCTGCCCTTAGGCTGAAGCCCCTACTTTAGGGGTGTCTTATAGGGTCAGAAGTGCAGTGACCGCAACATAAAGGAAACCTTATGTCTGGGATGAAAGAAGCATGCACCATTTCACACAGGCTGCAATGGCAGGCCTGTAGTCACAGTTTGCATGGGCCCCCATGGGCAGCATAATACGTGCTGCAGTCCCTGGAGGACCCCTGGTGTACTCATGCCCTGTGTACCGAAATACCATAAACTAGGAACTTACAGGGGAAACCAGTATGGCAATTGTGTGTAAACAGCACTATCTCTGGGGTCCTGGTTAGCAGGATCCCAGTGTACTACAGTCCAAACATACTGACACCAGGCAAAAAAATGGGGGCAACCATGCAGAACGATTCTACGTTCCTACACCATGCACCAAAGCACCTATGCAGCAGTTCTGTACAGGGTTGATCAGCGTCAAGGAAGGAGTCACCAAGAGATTTTTTGTACGACCTGAAGATTCCATGAGCTATAAATGCCTGCCAAAAAGGATGGGCTATATCATATTAGGAGCATGGCCTCATTAAAGCTTGTCACCCACTGTAGGCCAGCAGGCAGCATTAGAAACTACGAGTGCAGTTCAAGGCAGTTGTTGGTACCTTAAGGACACTTAGTGACATCCCTTATCCAAAATAAACGAGGGGATAGTATTACTACAGTGAGTATGAATGTAGTAGTATAAAATGTTAGTTCGGATTCCTCAGAATGCAATCTTATCTTTTGGAACCTCAACGAGTGCTAATGAAACAAATGAAAAATACACTGTGGTAGTAAAAAACATATATTTTGGACACAAAAAAAACATACATACGCATTTGGTAATAGGTGGTGCTTGTGAAGGCGCAGTGCAAGTCAAATAGTGCAAAATGTGAAAAGTGCACAAAGAATCATATACAATAGTTACATAGAGAAATTAATCCAGAGCCTAGACATACATGAGTTCAGGGATATGGCCTTCCCTACCTATGAGTGACCAAGTACTACCTATGAGGGTCCAAGTACTAATTTGTTGATGTTTCGACCTACAGTATGACTATTTTTTTTAACTTGTCTTTATTAAATGATGTCATATCAATTCACAAGGTTAATGACACAGTAATTGCAGATTAATACCAATAGGATCAATGCCCCTTGCTTGGAGACCAATGATTTTCAACCAGGGAATTAAAACAATAACAATCAACTTAGATAAATTTGGCAGCAGGCGGATAAACAGTGTACATCTAGAATCAGTTTATACGGGGAGAGGGGTGTAGGCACTGGTCAAAGACGGGGTGTTGGCTACTACCATAAATGCATCTCTGCCTCGAGAAAGAGGGAGGGAATTTATTCGGTGTTGTCACTCTTACGTCTCCGGGGGACTGCAGTTTCTTCATTCCCCTTCTGGCCGCTGACGGTGGGGGAAACAGGGGGGGCAGGGCCACCCGTGATAGGTATATGGTGCGTCAGGCATGCTGTGTGTGGGAAGCTTTGATGGGGCATGCTTTACCAGTCGCCCCTAGTGTTCTTCTTCTCTAATTTGTCATGCTAGACCGATCCTGTGCATTGGCATAAGGCTCCATCTACGCTAATCCCCCATGCATGCTTCCAGCAGGCGAGGTGACTCTCCCATCCATGCTCGGGTCCCCCCAGTGTCCGCATTTGGCGAGTGTCCTGTGAGTGCGGCTAGCTGGGGTTCCCTCGACTCCAGACTATCTAGCTTCACACTCCACACCTCTAGATCACGTTCTGCGTTTTCATCAGTGCGGATCAGTTTAAGTACCCTCTCGGCTATTCACCACTCATGTACTTTTTCAATATAGGGGGGCGGAAGTGTGGGGGGGGGGGGGTCGTGGGTCCAGTGGATTGTGAAACAGTTTTGCCAGCTACAAACATAACAGAGCAAATTTATACCTCATTTGTGAGGTTTCTATCTGTACACCTGTAACTTCATGTAGCACGTTCACAGCATCAGTCCAGTAATCTTTTAATCTTGCGCATTCCCACGTCAAGACTCCGCATTTAGGGCACCCAGACGGTCGTGTTAGGTAATAAATATTTTGTAAGTCTCTGGGGAGTGAGGGGTGCGCGGTGTAGGTAATGAAAGTGGAAAAGTTTAAACGCCCGACGCCACTGGGCGTCTGTGAGGGGGAGAGGAAGGCAACCCCAACCTGTCCCGACTAGGTGCCAAGTCAACTCTGCGATCCAGTTTCAGTCCTTTGTTTATTCGGGAGATCATCGCACTAGTGAAGCCAGGGTCTAATTGAAGCTGTAGTGATTCCTCTCGCTCCCTGGGAAAGGCGGGCCACATCGCGCGAACCGTGCAAGAGATGTTGGCATACTGGAGGAATCGGTCTGGTGGCAGCTGAAACCAGTCCCGGGCCTCATCTGCGCTGAGAAAAAAACCCATTAAGGTATAGGTCTCCAGCTGTGGAGCAACCCCCAGTGCACCAGTGTAATCGATCCATCACTGCCTGTATCTGCTTAAACCCTGACAACCACGTTAGTGTCTGCGGATAGGGGGCTCTTCGAAGCACTAGTGTGACCGCCCGTTTCCAAACTTCACTAACCTGGTGTACTATAAAGGGGCATCGATCGGTATTCCACTCCCTCTCCAAGTATTTGAGGAGATCTGCTACAATGTCCCAGTTTGCCTGAGGTTTTTTCTCCTGCCCGGCCTTCTGTACACCATCGAGTGGCATATTGCAAGATTCCCGCGAAAAAGTACATCTGTGGGTCTGTTATGCCCAGACCTCCGAACTCCATATCTAATTTGGGCATGTCTAATTTCACCCTGCTCTGTGGCCTGCCCATATCACAAAGGCAGCAAGAGAGGAGTACCATTCTACTTAGCGCTGCCCCTTCCATGTGGGAGTCTGTTCCAAAATTGAATTGAGGCCTCAAGGTGTGTGAGCACAGCTCCCAGATTTAAAGTATAGCTATCAAAATCAGTATGCACCACTTGTATGCCCAAATAGCGACAATGGTTGTGCTCGCAGTAAAGTCCCATCTGCGGCAGATCAGAGGCATCGGTCTCCATCAAGCTCGCCAGGGAGACCAGAACCAATTTCCGCTGGTTGAGGCGCAGGCTGTAGATCTCACCAAATGCTGACATGATTTCCATCAATGCAGGTACTGCTTGTTCTGGGTGGCCAATATAAATTAGCATATCATCCGCATACAGGGAGACTACCTGTGTAAGGTCATCTACATCAGCACCCCAACCGGCCATGTCGCCTACAATCTGTGCACGAGGGGCTCTACAGCAAAAGCAAAAAGAAGTGGAGACAGATGGCAGCCCTGTCTCCTTGCTCTTGCAAAAGATAGGAGTTCGGAAACCATGGTGCGTTGCCATCGGGTGGGCATAGAATAGTCGGACTCATGAAATAATTACTGGGCCCAGTCCCATCCTCTCCAAACGACCCATAGGTACTCCCACCCCAGAGTGTCAAAGTTTTTTTTTTTTATATCGAGTGCAATCACTGCTGCCCGAGCCCCCATGCCTGATGCCGAGTGGAGTATGGGACAGAGTCTGAGCAGATTCATGTGTGTCCCTCTACCTGGCATGAAACCACATTGGTCCTTGTGCACAAGATGGGTCATAATGCATCCTAGTCGCATTGAGATGACCTTAGCTAATATTTTGGCATCCACCCTGAGCACAGATAGAGGTCTGTGCGAGCTAGGTTCTTCCGGATCTTTAGTGGTTTTGGAAGCATCACTATCTGGGCTTCTGGCATGGAGTGCGGCAGGAGGCCCACGTGTCTGGATTCTTCATAAGTTTCTATTAGGTGAGGCAGTGAGAGGTCCGCGTATGGTTGCCCTGCAACAGGCCATAGACCAGATCACCTCCTGGAGTTTCTCCAGCTGAGGGTCTTCATAGAGACCTTTGCTCTGTGCCTCAGAGAAGTGTGGGAGGTCTAAGTCTGTCAGAAATTCCTGCAGCGCTGTCTGAGATATGTTGGAGTCGGCACAATAGATGCCCGCCAAATGGTTGTGCAGCAGTGTATTAATCCCGGCCTTAGTGGTCACTATCGATCCGTCAGGGCATCGCAATGACAGAATAAGTGGGTGGGTTTTGTTCCTGCTGCGGCAGCCATGCCAGCAGCCTCCCACATTTATCCCCCTCGCGATGCAATAATGGACAGTATTCGAGAATGGTCAGGCAGTCCAGTTTTTCCCCAGATGTCTCAGACTCAGCGATGAGCCTGTGTCAGGGAGTCATTGTACTCGTCTAGCCCAGTGTGTGCCTGCTTTAGTTTCGCCAGAGTTTCCTCTGCATAAATGAGATCCTTTACCACCCATCATCGTGTGCCCCTAACTCCAGAGATGCGTTCCCCGCAGGCGACCACTTTAAGGCATTCCATTCCAGTCCCCTCTCCCCGTGGACAACCAATTAGGGTAAAAAAACGGAGTTGTCACCTGGAATAGCGTATCTCTAAGGGTCTCTGGTCGCAGCTGCCACAAAGGAACTCGCGGTCACACCCCACCCAGTCCCCATTCCACCATCACCAGGGCATGGTCCGAGAGAAATCCGTCCATGGTCTGGACATCTGTAATCCTCAGTGCCATTTCTGCTGATAGCAGGAATTTGTCCAGGTGACTAAATGTCCCGTGGGGTGCAGTGACAGGTGTAGTCTTGCCTCCATGGATGCATCGCCCACCACATGTCGATGCAGCGTAAGTGGTCCATCGCTGTACGTAGAGCACTTGTCATATATGGTTTGGTGTGTAATCCTGGGGCGGTGTCTATCTACCACTACCATCTAGAACACAATTAAAATCACCAGTCCACATTAGGTGACTGCCTATATATGGAATTGAATCTTCCTCTAGGTCTAGTAAGAAATCACCATTGTCTATATTGGGGGCATATACATTCAGGAGGCATATTTCCGTACCATCCAGTAGGCTGTGTACCAGTAGGTACCTGCCATTGGCATCGGCCTGATCCGGAAATGGGACTTGTGGTGCAACCCAAATAAGAACAACCCTCCAGCGCATGCTGAATATGTGGCAGAATACAGTTGTAATTTGTGCACCTCATTTTCTGCGTTTCTTGGAGCATCGCCACCTGAACTCCGTGTCGGCGAAGGTAGGCCTGTACTCTATAATATTTGACATAGGAGTTCAGCCCCTTTTATTCCATATTATACATTTATATGAGGTCCTCATTGAGTGGCATACCCTCCATCTCTCCCGTTGGCTCCCGTCTGAAAATTCTCCTCCACTGCCACTGCCACTGCCATACGTATAAACAAAAAACATAACTGGAAGCCACTCACCGGGTAAACACAAAAGAATCAACAAGTGCATTCCCAAACATTGAATACTACCTCCCTTTCCACCCCACAATATAACAAGAACCCATACAGTTTCAGTTTACAGTCCTAAATAAGAAAATTATCAACGGTACAGGAACAAACCATGTTAATTTTTCATCTACTTACTCATGCAACAGTCGTCCCTTAGCATTCAATCTCATACAGCCTAAACTAATCTTTT
This sequence comes from Pleurodeles waltl, assembly GCF_031143425.1. Lineage (NCBI taxonomy): Eukaryota > Metazoa > Chordata > Amphibia > Caudata > Salamandridae > Pleurodeles > Pleurodeles waltl. Next base: position 974,430,531 of record NC_090439.1, read on the forward strand.
CCCAGTCACCCCAATTAATAAGTACCAGCGTGGAGGGGTGGGGGTGTTGGCCTCCGTCACATATAGCTAGGCCCCACCGAGATTCCCAACCTCAGGTCACTCATACACGGCTGACACACATCACTCAGTACTCTAAATTGGCCACGCAGTTAATTTCAGTTGCTCAGTAGCTTAGCACTCTCCACCATGCGTCATCTGCCAAGGCCATGGGTCGCTGTGGGGGAGGGGTGCTCACCCATTCAGTACACATCCATCCCCGGCATACCACCCGCAACACTGTCCTTAAATGGATCTGAGAGTTCCTCTAGTAAGGCAAGGAGGTCTAATCTGTGTATCTGACATTGTAGTGGAAGAAAGAGAGAGATTCCCCTCCCCCACCCCAAGCCCAGAGTGGGTGTAGTCTGTAATGGCGTGTGACACTTATTTAAGTTTTCAGGATTCATCCGCTGCTGGAGTGTCCCCCACAGCAACCTGTATGCTGCTGCCTGAGTTAGAACAGGTCACAGCCTCCATCAGCACCCTTGCCTCCTCACACTCAGATCGCAGTCTTCCCAAGTCGAGGGTGCCATCTTCTAGGACCTCCAGCCTCTGGGAGGATAGGGAGGCCGTTCCTCCTCGCCGGTCTCTCCTGTGAGCTGGACCCAGTCGATGAGGCTTCAGAAGATTGGTTTCCGGTGTCCTGGAGAGATTGAGCAGGTATACTGTCAGTCCTGTGTATTTCCAACTAGTCCCATACTTCCTCGGGGCTAGTAAAACTAAATGTGTGGCGTGAGCATTGAGCACTTTCAATCTGTCCGGATAGAGGAGAATGTAGTAAATGCCCATTGTTCTGAGTTTCTGCTTTACTCCCCCAAATGTCATCCGCAGTTGTTGCACTTGGTTGGTGTACTCCGGTATTATTCGAATTACATGGTTCTTATATGTGGAATCTCCTGTTTGATAGATCGCTTGAAGGATAGTGTCTCTATCTCTGTAATTTAACAGTTTTATGATCACTGTGCGCTGAGGTGCCCCCTCAGGTGGCTCTGGGACAAGGGCACGGTGGTCTCTCTCTCAACAACAATCACCGAAAATAGGGTTGCCACCGGGAGGGTCTCCCTAATCCACCATTCCAAAAACATTTCACTGTCATGGCCCTCAGCCCCCTCCGGGAAGCCTACAAAATGTAGACTGTATCTCCTGGAGTGGCCCTCTGCGTCCTCTGAGTGGCATTCCAGCTCTATTATTTGGGCGGTGAGACCAGATAGTGCCTTCTTCAATGTGGAGACTTCCCCCTGTAGGTCAGCTACATGTTCGGTTGACAGCGATATCAGTGATACCCTACAGAGGTCTGACCTCAGAAGGCCAAAATCTAGTGAGAAGGTGTCCATCTTAGCTTGGACCGCAGTGCTGGATGCTTCAATTGCCGTTGGGTATCCAACCAGGTTGCCATCAGGGGCCCCTCCCCTTAATGTCAACCCCGGGGCTGTGAACTGATCCATCTTCGTCTGCTGGGACCCCTTCTGTTATCTGTCTGTTCCCATTATAAGGTCTGGCCCAGCTGGAGGAGAGGTAAAGAGGGTAACCAGAGTCACAACTGCAGGACTGCAAAAAGGCCCCCTCTGTACTGCCAGTTGCCTGACCCAGGAGAGGGGGGGCAGACACATTCCCCAGCAGTCTATTCAAAACAAAATGGGGGGCCTGGAGGACGCAAGGGACCAGTCACCCAAGCAGGAACCTAGCTGGCGTCCGTCGTCCCATGTATCAGAGAAAGTCTTAGGTGAATATATGGGCCATGGTGGTGTCCGGCACTTTGGGTGTCTGGGCCAGTGGTGTCCATTGGCCCTCAATCCAACAGGGCGGGAGGGAAACGGAATAAGACCCAGGCTATTCAGAACAGGGACCACTTTGGCTTTCAATTTCTCAATCCCATCCAGGACTGCATTCCTCCAACAGGGCAGATCAGGGTGGTTTTAGGCAGCGGGCATGCCACAGTGCACGAGGGAACCTGCTAGGGCAGGATGTCAGGCCCTCAATTAGACACATTATATTTGCAGGATCTATCGCATTGTGCTGAGCTGCCCATTATCAGTAGTGTTCAACATGGCAGGGCAGCTTATTCCCAGCGTAGATTCGCTTAATGTCTTGGAGCTCGCAAAGGGGCCTACTCACCAGATGTGGTATGTGCAGCAATTGCACTCCAATAACGATTACCCTCTTTGGCTTTGGCCTTCTCGCTCCGGGCCGAATTGTCAACTGCACCATCAAAGCTAGAGACGGCTGAAGAAGTGAGCCCAGACCGACGCAGCAGCCACTGCAGCGCGGCAATGCTCAGTCCAGGTCAGTCACTGCCTTCTCCGAGGGTCGCCCCACACCCAACCATCTCGGTCTCTATGATATCCTGTCATGGGCAGCTCTGTCCCAACAACGCGTCTCCCAGCCACTGCAGTCCACCACATGGCACCAGGCTCTAATGTCAGGAGGGGATGGCTTCCCCTCCGCAGCCTCCACAGATTGGCTCCCCGATCCAGGAAGCATGTGGTACAACCAGGCTAGGTCTGTGGCAGCCAGGAATGGGCAGAATATTTGGCGGAGTGCATCGGGTTGGCCGCAGAGCTCTCTAAAGCTTGACCATCGCAGCAGCCATCTTGGCAAAGCGCTCACAGTATGACTTTAAATAGGCCTTCCTTAGGATAATAGAATAGATAGCACATAACTATGACAATGGATTTGTTATTGTCTAATGACTGCTGCTTTGCCTTCAGAATAAAGAGATGCGCTGATGAGCCAAAAAAGATGCCACATTTTTGATACAGGCTCTCAGGAAATATCGGACAAAATGATCTTTAGATAAGTGGCAATACATGCATTGTTTGCCTGCTTTTCTTGTTCAATCAGTCACTTGTCTCCTCAAGCCACATAACAAGATAGTGAAACCTGAGCACCTCAGTGTTCCTCTAGGGGCCCTTTCTGGGCTGAGATTCGTTTGGGCAACAAATTTAACCATGGCATTTACAGTTTGCTCTCTGCACCAAGTGCCTTCACAGGCAACACACCCCACTGGGTTTCCTTAGATTTAGGCCCTCATTATGTCCCTGGTGGTGAGTGATAAAGTGGCGGTAATACTGCCAACAGGCTAGCGGTAATTACTGCCAAATTATGACCATGGCGGTGATAACTCCCATAGACAGCCAATGTACCACACCAACCGCCATGGCGGAAACAACACTCACCACGGCGGTAGCCGTCAACACCCAGGCGGAAGACAAAGTACCGCCCACCATATTTTGACACATCAATCTGCCACGTTTGCCTGGCAGAAACGCATCACAGAAGAGAAAGGACTCACCATCGGAGACACAGGGAAGAACAATGCCACCATGGAACCGGAACTCTAAGTCTTCCTGATACTCATCTACGTCATGCTCCACCTGGAACACCAATGCTGACGAAGACGACAACGGTGAGTACAGACGCCTAGCACACAAGGGAAGGAGGAAAACGAGAGTGACACACACACACACACACCATACACACAACCAGCTGCACATGAAAAACAATGGCACGCAATACATGGCAGATTAATGCAAGGACAACAAGAATGCACTAATGAGAATGTATTGATATAAACACCTAATAACGAATCCAATAGTACGTGAAACAGATATGCACAAATGTACACAAAGGGCCACTGTTCAGTCCAATGTACTAAGGGTCACATGGCCACAGTCCAAAGCCCAACTCGAATCCTGACTTCATCCGGATAGAACTCTGCAGGGGCATCAGTTTGCAAGTGGGCAGGCACCTCAGGGGGATGAGGGATGCGGGGGCACCTCAGCCGAATACAGGAACAAGCCCACTGGTTCTGGAGGGGACTCCATGCCCACATCTCTGTCATGGGGAGTGCAAGGCCACTGTCTCTCAGGTGGGTGACTTTCCCACTGGTTCTGGAGGGGGCTCCATGCCAATTTCTCTGTGCTGGGGAGTGCAAGGCCACAGTCTCTGGAGTGAGGAACATGCCTACTGCTCTTGGAGGGGGGCCCTCGTACAGCAGCCCCTGTAAGGTGGCCTACATGGCTTCCCCTGGTGGTGATGGCTGCACTGTGTCGTCTGGAGGTGAGGGCTGAACTGTGGTGGCAGTTGGAGGTGCCGCCTGCGCAGCCTCTGCTGGTGGCGAGGGATGCACTTCCTCAGCTGGCTGTGGGAGCCCCGTGACCACTGGTGGTGGTGGAGGTGTCACCCGGACAGCCTCTGCTGGAGTCGAGGGCTTCTTCCCCTTCATGGCATGAGGCGTGGGATCTTTACCCTTCCTGGCAGGTTGTGTGTGTTCATTAGCCTTCCGGGCAGGAATCAAGGGCTTCTTCCCCTTCAAGGCATGAGATGCAGGCTCCTTCCCCTTCATGGCAAGAGGTGTGGGATCCTTCACCTTCTTGGCTGGTGGAGTGGGATCCTTTACTGACTTGCCACCACGACTAGGTGGTGCCACCAATGTCCGCGTGGACTGTTTAACTCCCTGCTCTTGCTGGCAGGACAGGGTGGGGGGGGGTCTAGAGGGAGGGAAGAGGTCAAGTTGGACAAGGAAAAGCTTCTTAGGGACGGGAGGAGGGATGGAAGTGGAAGTTGGAGGGGGTGGTTTAAGGAGGTGTATGTCTGTGGGATTTAGGTGCAGGTGCATGGGAAGTATGCTGATGTGAGGTGGATGGCTGTTGGGTTTGTGAGTGCTTGCATTTGTGTCCTTTAGGAGGGTGTGGACATGACTGTGAGGGAGGCGGAGAAGGAGACAGTGGAGGCAGTGGATGTGGTTGTGTCTGCAAATGTATGTTGTTTGAGTGAGTGCTTGTGTGATGAAGTGTGGTGCTTGGGTTTGCCTGTGACACTCTTAGGTGTTGTCTTGTGTGCATGCTCGTTTATATGTGTGCATGGGATGGGCAGGGGTTGAGGAGAATGGGTCTGGGCAGTGGAAGTTGGAGGGGGGACAGTAGGAACAGGGACAATGGCTGCTGTGAGAGAGGAGGCCAGAGCCTGAATTGATCTCTGTTGGGCGTCCAATCCACCATGGATACCCTCCAGGAATACACTGCATTGCTGCATCTGAAATGCCAGCCCCTGGATGGCTCCCACAATGGTTGACTGCCATACAGAGATGGATCTCAGGAGGTCAATAGCCTCCTCACTCAGGGCAGCGGGGCTCACTGGGGCAGGGCGTGAAGTGCCTGGGACGAAGGAGATGCCCACCCTCCTGGGTGAGCGGGCACGGGCAAATCGCTGAGGGGCTACTGGGAGGGCAGTGCTGGCACGGGGGGGAAGGGGGGCAGCTGTACCTGCAGCTGGCTGGTCACAGAGGTGTCTGCCACCACCAGGGAGCTTCCAATGGAGGAGGTATCTGAGTCTGTGTTGTCACCTCCTGTCTCTGCCGTGAGGCTTCCCTTGCCCTCCGTCCCACTGGTTCCCTTGGCATCGATGGACTCTGCCTCCTGGGTTCTGTGGGATGCAGCTCCCTCTGTCACCAGAGCCCCTATTCCTCCGTCAGATGATGCTAATGCACACATGGACAGGATGACAGAAGAAAAAAGGGGGGGGTGGGGGGGGCAGAAAAATGAAACACTGGGCCAATTACTGCACCAACACCACAGTTGGCATACACAGCACCGTCACACACAGGGATCAGGCTTGAGCACTATGCACTGCACTGCCAGTGATTTGGCTAGATGCGATGGCAAGATGAGGACCAAACACCGCCAACTGCACCCCTCCTGGGACCCACAAAGCCCTGACTGACATGGAATGCTAACAAGCTAGGTTACCTGCATTGCAATACACCCATTACCCTAGAGTTGGCTCACGCTGCTATGTCTGGCCTGGCCTTAGGGGCACCCACTAACTCACATCCACTACCCAGATCCCATGCCACCTGCCAAATTTTGTAATAATGCCCACTGTACTCACCCCCTTGTGGCTGCTGTGATTACCTCAAGCGCCCATCCAGCTCTGGGTAGGCCACTGCCAGTATGTGGGACATCAGGGGGGTCAGGTTCCTACGGGCACCCCTTCCTCCTTGGGAGGCCATCCCCAGTTGGCCACAGTGAAGGCCGGATTCTATGCAATGGGACATAGCCCCAATATTATTGGTGCGATTGACAGAACACATATTGCATTAGTTCCCCCCACCAGAATGAACAGGTGTTTAGGATTCGGAAGAGTTTCCACTCACTGAATGTGCAGATAGTGTGCCTGGTGGACTGGTACATCTCCCACGTCAATGCTAAGTGTCCTGGGTCGGTGCATGATGCCTTCGTTCTATAGTAGCATCCTAAATGTGATGGCCCAACTACAGAGGCACAGGGTGTGGCTAATAGGTGAGCCTTGGTCTCCACCCACTGTATGTTAGTATATGCCTTCAGGTGTCATCCCTATTGCATTGTGTGAGGCTAAATGTTATCCCTCAATACTGGCTACCCAAACCCATCGTGGCTGCTGACCCCTGTGAGAAATGCCAGGACAGGGGCAGAGGAACGTTATAATGAGGCACATGGGAGAACCAGAAGGATCATCGAGCGGACCTTCGGCCTCCTGAAGGCCAGGTTCAAGTGCCTCCATCTGACAGGTGGATCCCTGTGCTACTCACCCAGGAAGGTCTGCCAGATAGTAGTGGCATGCTGCATCATGCACAACCTGGCCCTCAGATGGCATGTACCCTTTCTGCAGGAGGAAGAGACTGGAGATGCCCCTGTGGCAGCAGTAGACCCTGAGGATAGTGAGGATGAAGACAACAGAACATCAGTTATCCGTTAATACTTCCAAAGACACAGAGGTGAGACAGAGAAACTGATCATTCCTCTGACTATTGGTGTATTCCGTGTGGCTATGGCATTATGCAAATTTTATGGCATTAAATTCTCCTTCCAGGAGACTCTCATTTCTTGGCGGTGGTCTTGGCAAGTGCCCCTGGCTTCTGTCTGGTTTGCAGGGAATGTTTGCGGGTGGTTCATCTTCTGCATGGGGAGGGGTGCTGGTGGCCTGTGGGTCCTGTGGCAGGGCCTCCTGGCCACTAGCTGCAGCGGAGGTGGAGAGCTGGTCAATGGACTGGCTAGTGAAAGGGGCCCGCTGCTGTGCTGTTGCCTCCCTCATGATGTTGGCCATGTCTGCCAGCGCCCCTACTATGGAGATCAAGATGGTGTTAATGGCCTGAAAGTCCTCCCTGATCCTCTTGGAGAGTCGGTTCCCTGGACCTGTCCTCCCCAGGCGCACAGCAGTCCTCCCAGTGTCCCTGTTGGCCTGTGCCTCTGTCCCCTGAACGGTGTGTCCACTGCCACTCACCCCAGGTCTCTGCTTGTCTTGGGTGCGAGGTGTGGCCTGGGGTCCCTGTACAGGTGGGCACACTACTGATTGACGTGACCTGGGGAAAGAGGTGTGGGTACACTGGGTGGGTGCTGTGGTGTTGGATACTGATGGGGGAGGCTCTGTGGTGGACTGTGAGTGGGCTTGGGTGACTGACTGTCCAGTGGTCCCTGATGGGCCAGGTTGTTGGCCCAGATCCTGAAGTCCAGAGTTACTGTCATCACTGGGGACATCTTCTGTTGGGGGACTGGTTTGTCGTGGCACCTCCTCTCCGCTGACATTGGCTGGGGCACCTGTGGGGATTTAAGTGATGTATTATGCTTCATGTCTGTGACCTATTGTACATCCCTGGCTTCCCCCCATCATTGTTGTTGCCCTGCTAACTTTTGCTTATATATTGTGATATACTGTGTGAGTGTTAGTTTCCCTATGCTGTGCATGCTTTCGTTATGGGTGTCCATGCAGGGTTGGGAGATGTGTCCATGCATTGGTATGGCTTGCAGGGTTTGGCATTGTGGTTAGTCATATGTGTAGGTGCAGTGTGTGGGATGGAGTGGAGTGATGGGAGTGAGGGTGCGGGTGTGAGATGGCATGCAGGTATAGGGGGTGATAAGTAGTAAATGCTGACTTACCAGTGTCCAGTCCTCCGGCTACTCTAGAAAATCACTCTGGATGCAGTAATGCCAAAACTTGCTCCTCCCATGCTATGAGCTGTGGGGGAGGAGGTGGGGCTCCACCGCCAGTCCTCTGTATGGCGAGCTGGTGCCTTGCTGCTATGGAACGTACCTTCCCCCGTAGGTCGTTTCACCTCCTCCTGACGTCATCCCTTGTTCTTGGGTGCTGTCGCACGGCATTCACCCAGTCCACGATTCTCCGCCATAGATTCATCTTCCTGGCAATGGATATCTGCTGTACCTGAGCTCCAAACAGCTGTGGCTCTACCCTGAGAATTTCCTCCACCATGACCCTTAACTCCTCATCAGTGAAAAGTGGGTGCCTTTGACATGGGTGTTGTGTGGTGTGTGTTGGTGAGAGTGTGTTGAGTAATGTGGTGGGGTGTGTGATGTGGGGTGCATGAGGGATGTATGGTGTAAGTGGTGTGTGTCTAGTTGTCTCTGTGCTGTTCGCGTCAATTTCCTGGCAGTAACTGTTGTTTGTAAAGGGTTGTGGGTACTGTGGGTGTGTGTTTTATAGTGATGTTGGGCGTGGTGTGTGTATAAATGTGTGGTGTGTGTATAAATGCCAGGTGTGTGTTTTTCATATTGGCCAATGTAGTGTTGTTTTGTATGTGGGTGTCCATTCTGAGCGCAGCGGTGAGTACCGCCAATAGTTTATTGCCGTTGAATGAACAGTATGGGTGTTCGTACCGCCACTTTACCACTGACCTTTGGGCTGGCAGATTTGTGTATGTGGCTGTATTCTGTCGGAATGGTGTGTGCGTGTCTCATAATATGGCGAACTGATTTTCGCCACCGTGGCAGTATGTTGGCGGCCATCACCGCTGCGGTAAGCCGGATTGCCGCCAATGTCATACTGAGGGCCTTTGTCCAGTTCTCCTGACTCAATGGCCTTTACCCAAGCAGGTGCAGGAGTTCTTTAATACCTCATTTCCAGTTACTAGTTTTCTTTGCAGGTGCTCTTGGTCCCCGCTGGCCCAAGCAGCATCTTTAACAATCCACCCAAGGAGGTGATCCCAACTGCCTTCACCACCTGCTGGATGAAAGGTGTTGAAGCTAGTGTCCTTGTACTGTGTCTCTGGAGTGAACACACCGACCGCTCTCATTTCTCTGGCTGAGTTTTCCCCTGGCCGATTGGAAACTCACTGTCCCTATTGATAGAACACACAGGGGCTGCCATGGAGCACAGCCACCCCTCACCTATTCCACCTGAGCGCCAGCTTACTTCATAAACATCCAGTTTGTAGGCCACATATCATTCAGAATCTAGCCTCAACTCACGACTGCTAAGCCTCCTAACTGAATCTGTGTAAGTCTAGTCTTCCTCCTCACCTTGGCTGAAGCACACTCCAGTTTCTGACCAGGCCCCAGTTGTATAGTTGTCTATCTGGGGTATTGGGAGGCTGCTGAGCACAGCTTTTGTTACAGGCTGAAAGTGCAGTACCACTGCCATATTTAATCTGCCAAATGAACAGCTAATAATACTCTTCACCAGACTGCTTATATCCAGTGTCCTGATGGGCCTCTACTAGGGATCGAGCCACAGACTTTTTGGCAGCTCTATGCAGTCTCAAGCTGTGTAGCTGGATACAACTCTTGTGATAGGAGCAGCACTGATATTTTCCTCATACAGATAAAATGGCACAGATTCCCTGTTCTGCTACCCTACTAATTTCCTCCTCACTTTACAGCTGAAGTTGGGCTCTGGAAAGGTATGCCTTATGCTTGAGTAGCCTCTCTAGGTTTTCCAAAATCTACTCTGGCATGTTTTGTGGCAACAGGGTTGGTGTCCAGGCTAACAAATGATGGTGTACATGCCACTTGCGAGCAGAACCCAGACCTCACTCTATGCCCTTCCCAGTATAGCTCTAAATGTATACACAGGCCTTTAACATGCATGAGCCTACAACAATAAACAACACAATCCATCATACTTAACTATATTTGACTCTTGCATGCAAACATAATTTAAGCAATGTTCTCGACCAAATAAACAGCAACTCAAATACAACAGTGCCAATATTAAGGAAAGCATTACGATATTAGGAAGGCAGTCCACTGTGACTCGCACATCTGGCTGATATCATTGAAACTTAAGTTTCCGCTTACCCCCAACTACAACAGCTGAAAACATTCATAGCACTAAGAAGAGTGCTGTAAAAATAGAACAAACAGGCTATAAGACTATCTGTAAAGCATTCAAAAACACATTGGGGGACACAAGCAGCGTGGTGTAGATTGGGCACATGCAAAGGCAAACAGGCTATGATGTTAACTGCATTTTCAAGAGACTGTAGCAGAAGTAGGCTAGTTTTAAAGGGCAACAGTAATCGTTCTACGGACAAAGATATGCTGTTTTTTTTCCAACAGCAGTTATTATTCATATCAATGTGCAGCGCTTCAGGAATTTAATCTGTTAACAGAGAAAAAAGTAATGGGGTGGGTGTCAGTGTGTTTCACAGAACTTCCAATTCCATCTCTAAAACCTCACTACCTTGAAACAGGCTTACGCGACAAACATCTCCACTCCCAGACTTTCCCCACCTTTTCACATCTCAGTATCTTGATCTATTTGCAACATAGGACTCAGATGAATGACACTACCTGGAAAACAAGCCCATTGCAGCCGTAAGGGTAGCAAATACATACCACTGTGCAAACCATCTCGTAAAAAGACAGGAGATATGTCACCATTTCACCCAATCCCTCCATATCTTTAGAACAACAAACTGGGTGCACAGAAAAATAGGTCACAACTTACTGTATTCATTAAATATTCTCAAACTGTCTAGAGCAGTGGTTCTTAACAGTTTGACTTCTGTGGACCCCCAATTAAGCATTACTTGAACCTGGGGACCCCAACTGAATCATTATTGGATTACGGGGATCTACACTGAGTCAGTACTGAAAGCCGGGAACACCAGGCTCAGGATTTTCGATGATTTGAACAGCAAGAAAATACAGAAAAGAGCATTCATCAAAGAAATACACCAATAATTCAATATTTAATTCACAAATATACAAAAAAAGAAAACATTTTGATTTTAATAGTGAAGAATGAGCTTTTGATGCACTTGCACTGCTCCCATGAATCAATTTGAGGATACTAATTTAATTTATAGCCTTAAATTTCAAATTCCTCCACATTTACAAAACATTTTACAATTTTCAGTTGTACATTTGATTTGTTATTTATACACTCTTTTTTAATCTGTTATTTACTTTTGTAAGCAGTCACAGACTCCCTAAAGTAGGCTTTTTTTTAGTATGGCCTCGAAGGGTCCCTGGACCACAGGTTTAGAACCACAGGTGTAGAGCATTGACAACATGGTCCAAATATGTACATGCATTGGATGGAAATCTGGGAAAACAGACCTTTTTCATCAAGTATTAACTAATCTAATATGCTTGCACAACAAACCGTAAACTTCCCCCCCCCAACAAAAAAAAAAGGAAAAAACTAGAAGAACTCTAACCTGAATTCATAAGATTCCACAGCTGATCGACTAAAGCTTCATTGCACAATGGGGTATCAGTATTCTTTGTAAACGGTGGGTTCTTCGTTAATTTGCTCAAGATTTTATGCCTGAAAAAATGGTTGGATTCCAAAATAAACGTCATTATAAATTATGGTCTCTCTGCTACTGCCCATTTATTTATACTATTAAATATATTATTGTTTAGTTTAAACAACAGAAGTTGCTCGCTAGTGCAAAAGAGAATAGGTGCTTATGTTACAAATAACAGTGATGGAAGGACAATTTCCTTACCTTGGGATACACCTTATCTGGCAGAGACTATATTTAGCTGCAGATTACATACCTTTGAATTCTCCAGAGGCATCAGACTAGCTCTGGAAAAATTTAGGGAGCAGTACCTCTAATCGCTGACAGGTGGCATTGATCGGCTCCGTGTTTGTCATCAGTTGCGCTGGAAATGATGTTTCGGTCCCTATATAGCTGCCACCAGGCACGCTGACTTCTTTTTACGATTTTCCACACCAGAAGCTCAGAGTCATGAAGAACACTGACTACTGATGTATAACAATTAAGGCACTGAAGGTGAATCCCTGCCCCTAGAAATCAGTTTTCAGTGCAAGGAGGATGAGTGGGCTGGTAAAGAATCTGCAGCTAGAAATAGTCTCTACCAGATAAGGCGTTAGTGAAGGTAAGTAACTTTTTAATATGATGGAGACTTCTAGCTGCAAATTCCTTACCTTTGAAAAAGATACCCAAGCAAAACCATCACCAGAGGTGGGTTGGCGAACCAAGTTCAAACAAGAAAGTCCTGCAGGACTGAACGGGCAAAGTGCCCGTCCCTATGGACCTGACTGTCCAGACAGTAGTGTTTGGTAAACTTGTGCAGAGATGCCCATGTCACAGCCTGACAGATGTTCAGGATTGGGACTCCATATGCTAACGCAGTGGTCCAGCTTTACCTCTGGTAAAATGAGCATGCAAACCTTTGGGAGTTGCTTTTTGGTCAGTGCGTAGCAGATCTTAATGCAGAGCACGACCCATCTGGAGATGGTTTGCTTCTGCACTGCCCAACCTTTCTTCGCACTCACGTACCCTACAAAGAGTTAGTCATTCATCCAGAACTCTTGTACGATCAAGGTAGAACACCAACGCTCTTTTTAGGGTCCTGATGGTGGCGTCTCTCCTCTTCCTCAGAAGGGTGTGGGGGTGCTTAAAAAAGGTGATGGATTGGCCTGCACGAAAGGGTTTGACCACTTTTGGCAGAAAAGAGGCCCTTGTGCGAAGCTCCACTTTGTGAGGATATAAAGATAGGTAGGGCGATTTAGATGAGGCCTGCTACTTACTCACTCTGCGGGCAGATGTAAATGCCACAAGGAAGGCTGTTTTCAATGGGAGAAGCCTGAGAGGACAAGTCTCTAGGGGTTCGAAAGGAGAAAACATCAAGAAAGTCAGAACCAAATTAAGATCCCCCTGGGGCATAATGGAAGGAAAGGGAGAGAACAAATGAGCAAGACCGTTGAAAAACCTATGTACAATAGAATATTCAAACAAGGAAATTTGATCAGGCAACCACAAAAAATCTGAAATAGCAGACAAATATCTCTTAAGAGTGTCCAAAGCAGAAACCTACTGGGCAAAGAAAAGAATGAACTGTAGGACCTCAGAAAAAGGGGAAGAAAGGGGGTCAATAGACTTGTCTGTGCACCATGCCACAAATTTCTTCCAATGACAGGCATATACTGTTTCAGTGGAGGGACCCCTGGCTGCCAAGATTACATTACAGATTTCAGGTGGAAGGTCAAAAGCTGTCCAATGCCACCACTCAATCCCCACGTAAGAAGGCGGAGAGTGGACAGGTTAGGGTGAAGAACCCTCCCCTACTGCTGAGACAGAAGATCCTCCTGAAGGGGCAGTCTGAATGGAGGATTAATGGACATGCTCAGCTTCTAGGGATACTAGACTCTCAATGCACAGTCTGGAGCCACAAGAATAACGTTGACCCTGTCGTTCCTGATCTTCTTGAGAATGCTGGGCATGAGTGGTATAGGCAGAAAGGCGTATAGGAGGCCTGAGCTACACTCGAGATGAAAAGGGTCTCCAAGCGAGAGCAGTCTTGGAAACTCCAGCACACAAAACTGCTGACAATGCATGTTTTCGTCAGAGGTAAACAGAAACAAGCAAGGCTCTCCCCACGGTGGAGACTTCATTCGTGATCCACTAGGAACTGACAGCTGAGTTTGTCTGCCCTAGTGTTCAGAGAGCCTGCTAGGTGGTGAATCACCAGGGATATGCCCTGATGTTACAGCCAGGTACAGAGCTGTAGGGCCTCTTGACAAAGTCTACAACCCCACCCTGTTTGTTGCAATACCATGTCGTGGTGGCGTTGTCGTTGAACCCCTGCACCAGCCTTCCCTTGATGAAGGGTAGAAAGGCATTCAATGCCATTTGGACTGCACGGAGCGCCAGCATGTTGAAATGGAGTCTGGATTCTGCAGACCAGAGTCCTCTAATCTCCAACTCTCCCAGATGGCCACCCATCTCAGGAGTGATGAGTCACTTTTGGCAGATCTGTTTGGGGAAGGAAGAGGGGTCATCCTCTGATACAATCACAGGGTGTTACCCACAACTGCATATCTTGCACAGTTCCCTCCAAGCTCTAGACTGAGTTGGAGAGATTCCCTTGATGCTGTGCCCACTGGAACTTAAGGTCCAAATGCAGAGCCTGCATATGCCAGCAGACATGTCACTAGCAGGATGCAGGAGGCCATGAGGCCCAGCAGCCCCAGAGTCTGTCTCACTGAAACCCTAGATAGAGGCTGAAACATCAGTATCATAGCCTGAATATCCTGGACTCGCTGTTTGGGAGGATAAGCCTAAAACTGCATTGTGTCCAGAACAGCTCAGATGAAAGGGAGCATCTGAGAGGGATTCAGATGTGACTTCGGCACACTGATAGTAAGACCCAGCGAGTACAGAAGGTCCGCTGTAGTCTGGAGGTGGGAGACAAGAGCCTGGGGCGAGCTTGTCTTTAACAGCCAGTCATCGAGATAGGGGAAGACTGGCAACCCTGATCTCTGCAGATGAGCTGCAACCACCGCCATCAACTTGGTGAACACTTGAGGTGCGCTGCAAAGGCCAAAGGGGAGCATGGTGAACTGAGAGTACTCGTGGCCTACAGTAAACCATAGACAGCACCAGCAGGCAGGCAGGATGGGAATGTGGAATGTGTCCTGCAATTACAACACTACCATCCAGACAAGACCTGAGCCAATGTGAGCTTTTTGAATTTCTCTTTCCTGAGGATGTAGTTGAGGGCTAGGAGAGCAAGAGTAGGACGATGGTCTTTACACTTTTTGGGGAACAGAAAATTAGTGGGAATAGCATTCACACACTGCTTCTGGCACTGGAACCTTCTCTATGTCTCCCCTGCCCAAGAGAGCTACGACTTCCTTGTGCAGAAGGACAGATGATCAGCCAGTCGTGATATGGTGGCAGTCTCGAAGGGGAGGGAGTAGCCCCTTCTGACAATCTGCAAGACCAACTTATCCGATGTTATGGACTGCCAGCAGGGCAGGTAATAGCGAACATGCCACCAACTGGATGCCCATGACAGTAAAGGGGTGGATTAGGAAGTCTTGGAGGATGCAACTGCTTTGTGTGTGTGTGTGTGTGGGGTGGGGGGAGATTATTACCTGACCAATGAGGCCTGTGGGTACTGTTTTCTTGGCCATGCTGAGGTTGGTGAGCCGTTGCTGCTGTTGGTATCCTTGCAGCAACTGAGGGGTTTGAACCCTGTGAGGAAAGACATGCCTTTTGTAAGGTTTGTAAGGATGCTTTAGTTCCTCCACACGTTCTTCCAGGCCATCCACCTTCAATGTTTTCATCATGGTTTTCATGCAAGTCATTTCATCATCTGCATGACTCCCAATCAGAGTGTTACCAGAGAAGGGAAGGTGGAGAATTCTATGCTGAGATTTCTGCTTGAATTGAGCAAGATGAAGCCAAGAATTTCATCTGAGAGCCAATTCATGACAGTAACCCGGGGCTGCTAGCAAAGATGAATCGGCAGCAGTGTTGATCACTTGGAGACCATTATGCCTTCATTTATGATTTAAACATAAGACCTCCCTGCGGTCTCTTGGGAGGTGTTCTACAAACTGCTGCAGAGAGCCCAGTGAGGATCTGTCATACCTGCCTAGCAGGGCAGATGCACTCGCAGCTTTCATAGTTTTAGCAGCTGTGCCACATACCTTACATCCCACTGAATCTAGTTTCCTGCTTTCTTTGTCTGGTGGAACCATGTATGAAGGAGTAGTAGAATTAATTATCTTTGCAGCCAAGATAACAACTAAATCAGGAGGACAATCTGACTGAAGGAATAATGGGGCCTGATCCAGAGGCTCATATTTTTTCTGAAACCTCGACAGAGCTCCTTTGGCTGAAGCTGGTATACAGAAAAGTTCCATCATTGGTTCTAATAAACGTGGAAGTAGAGGTAGAAGAGGTTTTTAAAAGTCTTAAATATTACTGGTGTAGCTGTTGACGAAGCAGGCACTGAAATATTCAGTTTTTAAGCTCTTCATACAGGCACCTCCTGAAACATGTCTATGTTATCAACTGGCGAGACCCCTGGCTAGGGAGAATCAGTCAGCATTGGTGAGTATCTTCCAGTATTAGCGGAAGAGGAGGAATTAAATGACCTTTCTCTGGATTGTGTAGTAGTTCTGGATCTGGACCCAGGATGATATCTATGTCTGTGCCTAGAGGAGTGCCTCGGTGAGTGCTGAGAATGACAATGATATTTAGAAGTCGCACTTGTTCGAGACCTTTGGCGAGAGCTGGGCTGAGGAGACCTTGATCTCCGAGGGGAAGCTGAAGGCCTCGCTGGTGAAGGAGCGCCCAAAAGTGCCTCTGTCTGAAGGGGAGGTGGAGGCGAAGTACATGGTGTAGGCGCCGAAGGAGCCAGTGGAGGTGGAGGAGGTGGTGGAGAAGGGTGAGGAGAGTCCGGAATAAGGACTGGTAATGATGACGAGTATGACCTGGAATATGCTGAGTCAGAAGTTGATAGCAACCTTCTTTGTCTCGATTTCCTGAAACGTTCTGCAGATCTCGCATGCATTGGTGTTGACAGGCTTCTTGACTGTAATAGACTGACGACGAGTGTCCCCTGTGTCTCAACATCGACCTCCTGTGTCAAAACATCAAACATCATTTCCTCCGCCACATTGACCCAGCTCCTGCCAGGAAGCATGTAGACATTGTATCTCGTCACAAAGTCGATATGAAATTATGTTTTTTTGGATTTCTTCTCTTATTGGAGTTCCCTGTCCTGGTGTCCTGAGAGGAAGGTGGAAGAGCCCTGTTAGAGAACTGACACTCTCCTCACTTATGTGACATTCCACCTTCAGACCGTGCCTCCTGCTGTCTGTGTCGCTCTTCAGCTCCACAAAGGTGAATCTTATTCCACGGGGTACGCCGGGAAAAGGTCATGCAGAGCTGACATCTGTCAGGAATGTGACTATTAGGAAGGTAGATAATATGCACCCATCATCAGATCTGATTTGGCCATCATTCTGCCACAGGCATTTGTCAAATAACAATAGCATTTTATTTTAATAGAAAAATATTTTTTTGCGTCAGAAAATGACAGAAAAAAGCTGGAAAAGTCTGAGTGAAATGTTTGAAGGAAGCTGCGCTCCAAGATACTAACACCAAGAGCAGGAAAAAATAATGTAGGGTATTGCAGGCTACTGGACATAACAGGATACTGGTGGGCTGTGAGCCAATAAAGCTATTAAGTCTCTTTTCATATCTGCAGTGCTTAAGCCTATAGGTCTATATTGTTCACTTCCTCCTTCTTCATTTTCCTTCAAAAAATGTTTGTGAATGAGATTTAAAAGGACAAATTACACAGCTCCTGCTAATTTTCCTGGCTTTTTAATTATATATTAACCCTTTTTCAAATGCAAATTAAAGCAATTGGCCACCATGGTCTCATATGGGCTACAAAACATTTTATTACATTACGTGCCTATCCTGGCCTTCGTGGAGAAAGACTAACATCCAAACGTACAAATATATATTATAATGAAGTGTTCCGGGATCCCTGCACATGGACGGGGCTATTCAGTGTTTATGATTATCAACAGATACACCCTGGGACAGAACCTCTTTCTTCCTTATCATACCTAATTTGGAATTTGCCCGGAGCATCCAAAGGCACGAGGCCATGACATATTGCAGTAGAGGTAAAAACCCTATCTTTTGCTTGGCTAAGGCTGTATGTCCCCACCTTGAGAGAAATGGCAAAATTGGCTTCCATGCGAGGAGACCTTTCGTGGACTTTTCAGGGATGGTTTTGATGTTTCCAAACAGATCGTGAAATATGATCTGAATTCAGCTACCTCTATGGTAGTTTCTTTGGCGACTCCAGTGACTTTGGGCAGGCATGCCTTACTGCGGGCAGTAGGATTATTTGGAGACATCTAGACTGTATTGATGATATGCTATTCAAGGATGAGACACCCTTGGAAAATAAAGAAGACTCCTCCTTGGGAAAGTTTATGGACAATATCACCACAATGCGCTCTCTCTATTGTGAGCCACGCTGACAATATAATTTCACCAACAACACCAATACTGAATGTCTGGGCAGATGAGCTCATCTGTCGACGCCTAGCCGATCATGAGTGGCAGTTGTATCCAGAGGTGCCACAAGGTCCCTTATAAAAAAGAGGAGACCATTGGCTCTATCTGTTTGCCACTGTTAAGAATACGTAACATTTTCCAGTTGTGGGCTAGAGCTTCCAAGGCGTCTCTATCTAGGAAACGCATTCCTCCTCGTGTGGAATTGGGACAGCTATCTGCCTTTCTGTCACTACCTGTTCTGCTCTAAGTTTTGAAGTCATTCAAGACTGACCAGACCACAGTCATCCGGGAGGCCCTGGGTTGCGCATGTAGGGTATGGTATCCAGAGCTCCTAGGCAGGAGCATATGTCCTCCGACTAGGCTGCCCATCAGGGAAGATCCGCTGCAGCAGCTGGGCAGGGTTCTGCATCCAGGCCTCGGCAATACCCATCTTCATGCTTGGAGATTGCACGTCAAGTGTGGTTGTGGTGGTGGATGATGAAACCTCTGCCGGGGCTACACGGAACCTGAAGATCTCTCTGAAGAAGAGTCAACAAGCCTTGGAAGCTGCAAGAGTTGCGGTGCACAGGGGTACCGTCTTGCAAGGAGAGGCAAAGACTCACCACCTCCAAAGACAGAGAGCTGGTAGAGGGGACCACAGGGACCACTCAGCTCCACCACTTGTGTTGCAGGATCCATGCAGTGTTGCAAGAGAAAGGATCCACATGACTGCATGACTGGTCATTGTTGCAGCTGGTGACTGCATATGCAGGGGAGTGGCTCCTTCATTCCAAGGGAGATTCCTTCTTGCTTCTTGGTGCAGACTGGAGACTTGCTGTCCTCAGAGGATGCACACCATTGGAAATGTTGCAGTTGCTGGAAGGAGCCAGAGAAGAACAAGTTACTTATCTTCGTAACGAGGTATCTGGTAGAGACTCTATCTAGCTGCAGATTCCTTACCTTAGAATTCCCTGGCATCAGCTTCGAATCCGGAGTTTTTTCTGAGCTGTACCCTGCGTGCGCGCTGTCGGACGGCGTCGTTCGGATATGCGTGCGTCCACCAGCTCCGCGTGCGTCGTTGGAGTCGTCTATGACATCACGGTTGTCTATATAGACGCCGTCTCGGTGCGTGTACGTCAGTTCTTTTCCACAACTTCCCGCGCCAGAAGCACAGAGTCATGGAAGAACTGACCAATACACTTTTAACCTCTTTGAATGTTTGGAGAAAAAACACTATCATGCCTGTAAAAAAGGCAAAAGTTGCCAAAATTAAACATATACATATGTTCACATAGAAACATATATAGATATATATATACACATATGCACATGAGAAAAAACTTCCCCAGAGCGGGGAGGCTTGGGTGGGTGTAAGGAATCTGCAGCTAGATAGAGTCTCTACCAGATACCTCGTTACCAAAGGGAAGTAACTTGTTCATCTGATAGAGACTTCTAGCTGCAGCTTCCTTACCTTAGAATAGATACCCAAGCTATAACCCATGGTGGTGGGTCTGAAGGAGATTTTTTTTGTTTTTTGTTTTTTTAAACTAGGAAGTCCTGCAAGACAGAATGGGCAAAATGCCCCTCTCTTCTCACCTGGCTATCCAGGCAGTAGTGCTTCACAAAGGTGTGTTAAGAAGCCCACGTGGCGGTGACATATGTCCACCACCTGTACGCCACGTGCTAACGCAGTGGTAGCAGCTTTGCCCCTAGTGGAATGAGCTCTCAAGCCCTCGGGAGGCTGCTTCTTCGCCAAAGCGTAGCATATTTTTATACAGAGAACGACCCATCGCGAAATGGATCGTTTCTGTACCGCCCGACCCTTCTTTGCACCAACGTACCCCACAAAGAGTTGGTCGTCCACCCGGAACTTTTTAGTGCGGTCAAGGTAGAACGATACCGCTCTTTTTGGGTCCAGTCGATGGAGACGCTCCTCTTCCTTAGAGGGATGCGGTGGTGCAAAGAAGGTGGGCAGGGTGATATTTTGACCCAGATGGAAAGGGGTCACCACCATGGGGAGAAAAGAGGCACAAGTTCTTAACACCACCTTGTCAGGATATATCATTAGATAAGGAGGTTTAGAAGATAAAGCCTGCAGCTCACTCACTCTCCTAGCAGATGTAATTGCCACCAACAAGGCTGTCTTAATAGTGAGCAGCCGGAGAGGACAGTTATGCAAGGGCTCGAAAGGAGCACACATAAGGAAGGTAAGAACCAGATTAAGATCCCACTGAGGCATAACGAAAGGCACATACGGGAACAGATGTACAAGCCCTTTCAAAAACCTCTATACTATAGGTGATTTAAACAGAGATGGTTGATCAGGCAACTGAAGAAAAGCAGATAAGGCCACAAGATAGCCCTTGAGAGTCCCCAAGGAGGAACCCTGCTGGGCGAGAGACAAAATGAACAAAAGGATGTTAGATAGAGAAGAAGAAAGAGGATAAATAGACCTCTCTGAACAATAAGAAACAAAACGTTTCCAACGGCAGGTGTAGATCGACTTAGTTGAGGGACGCCTGGCTGCCAGAATGACATTGCATACCTCGGGAGGGAGGTCATAAACGATCAACTGTCGCCGCTCAATCTCCACGCATGAAGGCACAGAGTTGACAAGTTCGGGTGGAGAACCTTCCCCTGCTGCTGCGACAGAAGATCCTCCCGAAGAGGCAGGCTGATTGGAGGACTGATGCTCATTTTGAGAAGCTCTGGATACCAAACTCTCCGTGCCCAATACGGAGCCACAAGGATTACTTGGGCCCGGTTGTTCTTGATTTTCTTGAGAACTCTGGGCAGAAGTGGTATAGGCAGAAAAGCGTACAGGAGGCCTGAACTCCACTCGCAACGAAAAGCGTCGCCTAGCGATAGCCCCCTTGGAAACTCCAACATGCAAAACTGCTGACATTGCGCGTTCTCTGCAGAGGTGAACAGATCTAACCAAGGCTCTCCCCACTGCTGAAAGAGTCCTTGCGCCACCTCCGGATGGAGACACCATTCGGGATCCTCTAAGCATTTTCGGCTGAGTTCGTCTGCTCTGGCGTTCAGAGAACCTGCCAGGTGTTGAACCACCAGGGTCATGCCCTGCTGTTCCAGCCATGTCCAGAGGCATAAAGCCTCTTGACAAAGGGTCCACGACCCCACACCGCCCTGCTTGTTGCAGTACCACATTGCGGTAGTGTTGTCCGTGAACACCTGCACCACCTTCCCTTTCACAACAGGAAGAAATGCTTTTAATGCTAGTCGGATCGCCCAAAGCTCCAACAAGTTGATGTGGAGCCCAGATTCCGCCAGAGACCAGTGACCTCTGATCTCCACCTCCCACAGATGGCCGCCCCATCCCAGAAGTGATGCATCTGTCACTACCATTAGATCTGGTTGGGGAAGGGAGAGGGGTCTGCCCTTGACCCACTCGCAGTTCACTAACCACCACTGCAGATCTTCTGCAGTCCTCTCCGAGATCTGAACCACGTCGGTAAGATTTCCCTGATGCTGTGCCCATTGGAACTTCAGGTCCCACTGCAGAGCCCTCATGCGCCTTCTGGCATGCTTGACCAACAGGATGCAGGAAGCCATGAGTCCCAGCAGCCTCAGAGTCTGTCTCACCGAGATCCAGGATAGAAGCCGAAACATCGGAATCATAACCTGAATATCCTGAACCCGCTGATCGGGAGGATAAGCCCGATACTGCACTGTGTCCAGAACAGCTCCGATGAAAAAGAGCTTCTGAGAGGGAGTCAGGTGTGACTTCGACACATTTATAGTGAACCCCAGCGAATGCAAGAGGTTCGCCATCGTCTGGAGGTGGGTGACGAGAGCCTGGGGCGTAGGAGCCTTCAACAGCCAATCGTCCAGGTAGGGGAAGACTGATATCCCTGACCTGCGCAAATGAGCTGCCACCACCGCCATCACCTTTGTGAACACCCGAGGGACACTGGTGAGACCGAAAGGAATCACGGTAAACTGAAAGTGCTCGTGGCCCACCTTGAACCACAGGTAACGCCTGTGGCTTGGCAGGATAGGAATATGGAAATACGCATCTTGTAAATCCAACGCTACCATCCAGTCTCCTTGGTCTAGGGCAGACAAAACCTGAGCAAGAGTGAGCATCTTGAATTTCTCCTTCTTGAGGAAGAGATTGACGTCCCTTAAATCCAAAATAGGGCGAAGGCCTTTTTTCTTTTTGGGAATCAGAAAGTAGCGGGAATAACGACCACTGTCTACTTCTGATATCGGGACTCTTTCTATGGCTCCCTTGGCCAAAAGAGCCGTAACTTCCTCGCAGAGCAAAGCTAAATGGTCCTCCATAAGCCATTCCTTTGTTTCAGGGATAGAAGGAGGAAAAGACTGGAAGGGAAGGGAGTAGCCCTTCCGTATGATCTGCAGGACCCACTTGTCCGTGGTGATGGAAAGCCAGTGAGGGAGATGAAAACGAATCCTCCCTCCAACTGGACGGACGTGATCCCGCAGAACCACACTAGGAGGGCTTGGGCGCAGTGGAGGGGGGCTGTGCGGCGACCGACCTCTGGCCAGACCCTCTGGGTCTGATGGTACCACGACCACGTCCTCTTCCGGGATGCTGTGAAGCCTGAGGACGGTGGCTAAACTGTGGCTGGCGTGGTACCATGCCCCTCCCGAAGCCTCGGAAGGGGCGAAAGACAGACTGCTGTCGTGCCGGCGTTGAAAGGCCCAAGGATATGGCCGTGGCTCGAGAATCCTTGAACCGCTCAAGCGCGGAGTCTGCCTTTTTGCCAAAAAGGCGAGAGCCATCAAAGGGCATGTCCATCAAGCTGGACTTGACATCCCCTGAGAAACCAGTAGAACGTAGCCAGGCGTGGAGACGAAGGGCCACTGACAATGAAATCGCTCTGCCCAGTGAGTCGGTCGTGTCCAAGCCACACCGGATTGTAAACTTGGCTGCATCTCTCCCATCTTTTACAGCCTGGGTGAGAGTGTCCCGTACGCCCTCCGGGACCTGGGGCAGCACTTGCGCCACCGTATCCCATAAAGTATGGGAATAACGGCCCAATAGGCAAGAGGTGTTTACAGAGCTCAATGCCAGGCTGGAGGAAGAAAACATCTTCTTTCCAAGCTGATCCAGCCTCTTGGATTCCCTATCCGGGGGAGCGGAAGGGAAGGCACCACGTGAAGTAGAGGCTTGGACAACCAAGCTCTCAGGAGTGGGGTGTTGTGTCAGGAAACTAGGGTCGCTGGGAGCGGGTCTATGGCGGCGGCCGACCGTCCTATTCACAGGAGCCCCTGTGCTGGGTTTGGACCACGTACCCAGAAGGACGTCTGTAAGAGCCTCATTGAAGGGCAACAACGGTTCCGATGTTGAAACCCCCGGCTGAAGCACTTCTGTCAGGATATTTGTCCTGACTGGCACCGTAGGCAAATCTAGGTCCAAGACCTCAGCTGCCCTACGCACCACCATAGCGAAAGAAGCCCCCTCCTCCGTAGCCACATTAGGAGGAGAGAGCATACCAGTATCTGGAGATGTGTCCAGTCCACTGGCCTCCCCTAGATCCTCATACCAGTCCTGCTGAAAAACTGATTCTAGAGGGTCCTCAGACCCCCCCCCCCCCATTCCTCTCCTGCATCTGGTTGTTCCAAATAATGCTCAGACAATGATCTGGGCCGAATCGGCTCCGTCGGATCATCCGGAATGAGGATGGGGCTGCCACCGGTGGGCGCCGGTGGCGGAATCGTCGACGTCGGACTCGGCGCCGAAGGAGGTCGACTGTGAGAGACCGGCGCCGGTCCAGATCCGTTATCAGATCCTGAGGTCCCCAACAGCGCTGAGGCCGAAGCTGCCGGCGTCAAATCCGAAGGGATATACAGAACACCGAACATTCACACAATTGACTGGATGGACGGCAAATGGCCGGGCCCGCCTGCACTTTTGGCTACCAGCCTCTGTTACTACTTGGATTGCCGCATAGCAACAATTCGTTACACTTCCCTTCAGGTAAGGCTGTGACAACCTTTTTATATGAGCGCGGCTAACTCAGAACCTTCGAACTTACTGTTGTGGGTGCCGTTGACTCTACAATGCAATATTCTTGGTTCATTTTCAATGTAGCTAGTGACCTTTGCCCCTGACTACATACATCGTCATGGGTCTCCTTTTTCCTCTTCTTCGTTTTTCTCTTTTATTAGAATCTCCATATGCCTCTGTGTATGCGCACATCGCGAACTACAATTTCGCTTCATCCGGAGAACTACCTTTGGTATGTGTGCCTTTTTGACCTGAAACAACTTTTGTTATCTTATGTTATTCTTTTGTCACTAATGGGATTTCATACTTACTGGCAGAGGGATACTTCTTTTCCGAGTTTCCACTATCATTATACGCAATGGCTCTTTAGAAGGAATTCACTTTATTATGTTCCTGTGCACATTTTATCACAGTGCATCTCTTGAACTTCATTTCTGACCCCTACTCTTGATTGTTTCTCCTTGCTGGTTCTGTCAATTACACTTGACTTGCCATTAGTCTAGACTATGACTGTGTTTATATATTTTCGCTTTTTTATAATATTGTTGTACCTTCACAAAGTAACTTTGTTGCTTATCACATGTATGTAAAGTAACACTTTGTATGTCAATATGTCTTTTTTTTTTTGTTACTTCACGTATGTCATTATATTACCTTACCATTATATGTTACTTTGCAGCCCTGAAGAAGCCCATTTGTATACGGCGAAACACGTTGGCTGCTTCTTTTCATGAAATTTATGTTGTAACAAGCTTCCTTCACCAATTAAAGCCTTCGGGAAGAAACTAATAGAAGCTTTGCACCATTATTTATTTAATAGCATTGGACTTTTTTGTACTCATCATGTTTCACTGAGTGTTTTGGAGTGGTGCACCCCCTAATTGTTGTTGTATTGTTGGGGTGTTCTCTTGCCCCTCTGGCCTTCTCTTGCAGCAGAGGCAGTAGTGGAGTTGCACACCATAACAGTCTAAATAAGTCATCATTGCACATATTGAGATCTACTGGGCACGAATAGGGATTGATGCGTTCTCTTTGGGCTTGCTGCATCCTGTCCTGTTAGTACAGTATACAAGATGATCTGATGAAGGGAAGCCTCCAGGAAGGAGTGAGGTGCGACACTGGCAGGTTGATTGAGAATTCCGAAGATGTAAGGAGACTTGCCATTGTCTGGAGGTGGTCCACAACTAACTGGCAAGCTTTCCTTCAATAGTCATACGGCAAATTAGGGGAAGACTGGTATCCCTACCTTTTAAAATGAGCAGTGACCACTGCTATCACCTTTGTGAACACCCAATGGGCACTGATGAGGCTGAAAAGGAGCACGGCAAACAGAAAGTGCTTGCGGCTCACTGTGAATCGCAGGTAGCATCTGTAGGCCAACAAGAAGGGGATGTGAAAATACCCCTCCTGCAGGTCGAACACCTCCAACCAGTCTCCGAGGTCAGGGCGGAGGCAGCCTGGGCCAGGGTGGGCATTTCAAATTTGTCTTTGAGAAAATAGGCAACAAGAGGGTGAAAATCTAGGATAGGACAGAGGCCTCTGTCCTTCTTTAGCACAAGAAAGTAGCAGGAGTAACACCCATTGCCTACTCCCAAAGCCAGAACTCTATCCGTAGCTCCTTTGGCCAAAAGTGAACTTCCTGGCATAAAACTCATCTGTAGTCCTCCAAGCAGTGGTCTAAAGCAGTCAGCAGGTACAGTGGATCAAAAAGAAATGGCAGGACATATCCTTGTGGGAGAATTTGCAAGACGCATTTGTCAGATATAATTTGGTGTCACCCCTGCAGGAGCTGACTAATCCTGCCTCCTACCTAGTAGCGGTGTGCTGGTAAGGATGCACTAAAGAGGTGTTGTGTTTGTGGCTGTAAAGACAGAAGATTGGAATTAACACCTCTGGTGGCCAGGCATTTGTCTGTAGGACCCATAGCCCTGACCTCACAAGGTCTGGTTGTCCTGTTTTGCAGGCAGTGGAGCTCAACACTGTCAATATGCCAGGCCCCTGCCATATCCCTGAAAAGGATGAAACTGTTGGGGGGGATTGTCTAATGGGAGGTCAAAGACCCAAGGAGTGCCCCATGGCCCGGCTCTCCGTAAGGCATGTTAGGGCTGAGTTTAACTTCCCACTAAACAGGCACTGAAAAGCATGTCCATCAAAGATGTCTGGATTTCTCCCCAAAAGCAAGTGGGTCTCATTCAGGCGTGGGGTTGAAGTACCATACCAGTTACCATAGTCCTACCTAGACAGTACTTGGTGTCCAGGCCCAAATGGATGACAAATATGGCCACATCCCAATCATCCTGAATAACTTGAGCTAGAGTACTTCTTTGGGGACCAACGGGAAAAATCTCACCCACCATGCCCCACAGTGCATGGGTGTAGCAGCCTAACAAAGAGCTAGTGTTGGCCAATCTCAAGGTGAGACTGGCTGAGGAGAATAAATGCTTAACAATTGTGTCCACTCGTTTTTACTCTTTGTCAGGGGGTGTGGTTGGAAGCGGGTTAGGGTTGACTCTGTTGGTGGATGCTTGTACAACCAGATTTTAATGGTTTGGATGCTGTGTTAACAAGCATGGATCTCCTAGAACAGATCTATAGTGGCGGGCGACCTGTCCCACCGAGTCTCCTTCCACACCCCAGCCAGATTCCTCCACTCTGCCCAGATGGCCCTGGCCACTGTCCCTCGCATCTGTAAAACCACCGCCGGAGGATGATCTTTCACCTACACTCCAGCAAAGAGCTGGAACAACCTCCCCCTGCACCTCAGACAAAGCCCATCAATCACGATCTTCAGGAAGAACCTCAAGGCATGGCTCTTCACCTTGAGACCCTTACACGGGTGAGTAGCCTTGCTTTACAAATACTGATTGATAGTCTGTTGACTGGAAGATCAGAACATGGTTTAGACTGGGTGCATAGTCAGTGAGGGTTTCATTGAAGGGCAAAAGAGGTTGGCTGGTGCCCGGCCAGGCTGTAGGACCACTGTCGATACATGTACCTTTATCTCCATAGTGGGGAGGTGGCCTCAACATTATAGCAAAAGAAGTGCTTTTGTCAGGTAGTGGCCCAGAGAAGGCGACGCTAGCTTGGAGTCAAACAGCACAGTGGCTTGCGGTTCTTCCTTTGGCACTGGTGGCAGATTTCTGCATTGGTCACTACTGGCATGGAACTCTAAACAAGTTCAAGGGGCCAGGATGACACGGGGATTAACCTGGCAGTGGTAGCCCAACTGGGAGACCCTTTGATACTTGGTGTTCTAAGGCTTAGCAGGGGAAGCCAGAAGCGTGCCAAAGATAAGCAGCATGGTCTCACAAAAGACCACTACCTGCTGCACAGTTGCTGATGGACCTAGGAACCTGGGATACATAGGGGCAAGAAATGTAATCTGCTCCTCCGTGGATATATGGAGAAAGAGTGACACCCTGATGCCTTCTCTAGAGATCGAGAGTGGGGGACTTTTTCTTTGAATTACTCAGAGTTTGACAGCAAGGAAGATCTATCTCGGGAATTACTTTGGTTATCAGTTCCTCACCTTCGACTTGGAGTGGGACTGACAGGGAGCCTTTTGGTGTTTCACCACATAGAACTTTCCCTTACCCTTTTTGAAAGCCTTAGGGTTCCATGTGGATGCAGTTAATGCAGGGCTTGGAGTTGTGTGAAGAATCCAAACACCAGAGTACACCTCGTGAGGATCTGTCACAGACATCTGTACAAGTTTTGAATTCTGTCATTTTAGGGGGTGACATCCCTTGCATACTGGAAAGTTTTCTAAGGAAAAATCTTTTCACAAAGTGAAGAAAAAAGAAGGCGGAGCAGAGCTCTGGATCTGCATTTGAAGGCACAGAACGAAAGGAACTGACAAACAAGTTACTTTCCTTCGGTAATGCCCGATCTGGCAGAGACCCAATCTAGCCGCAGATTCCTTACCTTAAAATTATCCCCAGGCATCAGACTGGATCTGGAAATTCTGGAGCTACCCTTGAGAGATGACATTGTTCAGCTCTTCATCGTCCATTCCAGACGTGAGATGTGCAGTGCTTATATGTGCGCCACCCCAGCGCGCTGACATCAGTTTCTTTTTGCGACATGTACACACTAGATTCACACAGCCATGAGGGATGTAGATGTACTGGTGTGGAGCACTCAGGACCTCAGAAGGATGATTCTATGAAGATATCCGACTGCAGAGCATGGAGGATCGGTATGCAATCTGTGGCTAGATAGAGCCTCTTTCAGATAAGGTGTTACCAAAGGTAACCTGTTCATTTGCTAGAGATGTCTATCTGCAGATTCCTTACCTTAGAATAGATACCCAAACAATATCACCCCAGAGGTGGGCCTGTGAACAGAATAAACCAAATATTCTTTAATGGGAAAACTGTCCGTAATGATGGACCTGACTATCCAGGCTGTAATGCTTAGTGAACATGTGCAGAGATGGCCACATACCTCCCTGACAGACGCCCAGGTCAGTGAGATAGTCTCCCTTCTTAGACCCCGACTTAGCCAACAAACAGTCGATAATCCACCCGGAAATCTTTAGTACGATTAATGAAGAATGACAATGCACTTTTTGGGTCCAGGCAGTGGAGTCTCTCCTCTTCTTCAGAAAGGTGAGGAGGAGAAAAGAAAGGTAGAAAAGGTGATTTTGACACACATAAAAAAGGTGTTACTACTTTTGGGAAAAAGGAGGTACGAATTCTCAGAACCAGTTTGTCTCACAAGAATTTCGTGTATGGAGGGTGCACAGTGTGCTTTCAGTTCGCTGACCCTCCTGGCCAATTTTATGGCCACCAGCAAAGTTGTTTTGATTATGCGTAAATGTAGTGCACAGTTGTGTAGTGACTTGAAGGGCGCCCACATTAGAAAACTCAAGACCAGATTGGGATCCCATTGTGGCATGATGAATGGCTTTAGAGGGAATAGATGTTGAAGTCCATATAGGAAACAACTTAACAGGTCACTTGAACAAAGAAAGTTGGTCGGGCAACTGCAAGAAAGACAAAATGGCTGATTTTAAACTTTTTACAGTGCCCAGAACAGAGCCCCATTGGGCCAGGGAAAGAATAAACAACAGAATTTGGCATAAGGATGCAGAAAGAGGGTCAACATTCTGCATGGCATACCATGTCACAAATTTGTACCAAAAGCAATTTCTGTAGTGAGACGCATGGCTGCTGGAATAACATTAGAGGCCTTGGGGGAGAAGGTCAAAAGCTGTCAAATGACCCAGCTCAATCTCCAAGCATGAAGGCGGAGCACCCTGTCCTGCTGCTGCAACAGAAGATACAACGTTCCTCAGTGGAGGACCAAAGCTTATGCTCAGGAGTTCAGGATACTAAACTCTCCGTGCCCAATCCGGAGTCATAATAATGACTTTGGCCCAGTCAAACCTGATCTTCATGAGAACTCTGGGCAGGAGTGGTATCTGCGGAAAGGCATACAGGACGCCTGAGCTCCACTCGAGAAAAGGCATTTCAGAGTGAGAGCTGCCTGGGAAACTCCAGCATGCAGAATGAACATTGTGAGATCTAGGCAGTGGCAAACTGATCTAACCGAGGTTTTCCCCAATTTCGGAAGAGACCTTGTGCCACCTCTTGATGGAGACACCACTCATGATCCGCAAGGCATCGACAGCTGAGTTTGTCCGCTCTGGTGTTCAGAGAGCCCACCAGTTGTTGAACCACCAGGGAAATACCTTGACATTCTAATCATGTCCAGAGACGCAGGGCTTCTTGACAAAGAGTTGCTTCCCTTAATCAATGGAAAAAAGGCTTTCAATGTGGCCGGATCTCAAGCAAGTTGATGTGTAGACCAGAGTCCTCTGATCTCCACCTCTCCCAGATGGCAACTCAGCCAATGAATGATGGAACTGTCACTACAGTTAGTTCTGGGTAGGAAGGAGGGTCTGCCGCTGACCCAACTGTGGTTTGTAAGCCATCACTGCAGGTCTTTTGCAGTTCCCTTCAAGAGCTGGACTAGGCCGGAGACATTTCCCTGATGCTGTGCCCACTGGAACTTAAGGCCCCACTGCAGAGCCTGCATATGCCAAAGTGTATGCATCACTAGCAGGATGCAGGAAGCCATGAGGCCCAACAGACTCAGGGTCAGTCTCACCAAAAACCAGGATAGAGGGCGAAACATCAGAATCATTGCCCTAATAGCCTAAACTAGCCGTTCAACAGGATAGGCACCAACTGCATTGTGTCAAGAACAGCTCCAATGAAAGAGAGCACATGAAAGCGAGTCAGGTGTGACTTAAGACCATTGAAAGTGAACCTCAGCAATTGCAGAAGGTTAGAGACAACAGCATGGGGCGAGTCCGCCTTCCACAGCCAGTCGTCGAGGTAGGGGAGGACTGGAACCCCTGACCTCCGCAGGTGTGCTGCAACCACTGCTATCACCGGGGCAAACACCCAAGAGATGCTGGTAATACTACAGGGGAGCACAGTGACATGATAATGCTTGTGGCCCTCTGTGAACTACCTGTGGGCAGACAAGACAGGGATGTAGAATTAGGTGTCCTGCAAGACCAGCAGTACCATCAAGGCTCTAGGGTTGAAGGCAGACAGAACTTGAGCCAATGAAAGCATCTTGAACTTTTCCTTTTTCAGGAAGAAGTTCAGACAACGCAGGTCTAGAATAGGGTGGAGGCCTCCATCTTTTTTGGGCACCAGACCTACTTCTGATACTGGTACCCTTTTGACTGCTCCTTTGGACAAAAGTAAGCAGAGACTGGTCGTGAGAAGGCGACATGGGTGGCGGGGTTTCAGCAAGGGGATAGAATAACCTCACTGGACAACTTGGAGTACCCACTTGTCTGACGTTATGGACTGCCAGTGGGACAGGTGATGGTGAGTACTGCCTCCTAATGGGTGCAGGTGCTGGTATCGGGGCAATAAGGGTTTGGAAGCTCCAGCTGCCTTAGATGACGTGAGGGAGAGGTGGAAGTTGGGTCGACCTCTGGCTGGTGGTCACACGTGATCTGTGGGAACCACTTCCATGACCATGAAAAGGCTGGGAAGCCTATTGGCCTTGGTGGTTGTGCGAAAAAGGGCAAGGTTGGTAGCCCCTACTGTAATTACAGAAGGAACGAAAGGCAGACTGGAGTTGGCGGGGGCAATGGATACACCCAAAGATGCGGACATAGCCTGACTGTCTTTAAAGCGCTGACTGTCTTTAAAGAGCTCCAGCCCAGAGTCTGCCTTTTCGCCAAAGAGGTGAGAGCCATCAAAGGACATGTTCATGACGGAAGCCTGGACATCATCTGAAAAACCAGTAGTTCTCAATGAGGCATGACGTCTAAGTGACACTGCAATCGCTCTGCCTAGTGATTTGGTTAACAATACCTCAGAACAGTATAGCTCTGGCTTCCTCTGAAACCATGGCAGCGCTTGCGCAACTGAATTCCATACAATGTGGGTGTATCTGTCTAAAAGACATGCTGTCTTCACCAACCGCAGTACTAAGCTGGTGGAAGACAACATCCTCTTGCCAAAGGAGTCCAGCCTTTTGGATTCCTTATCCAGAGGAGTGGTATGGAATGCGCCAGAGTTAATTTGGGAGGTGACGACTTGAACCACCAAGCTCTTGGAGATGGGGTGCCGGATGAGGAACCTAGGATCTCCAGAAGCAGGACGATGGCAGTGGGCAACTGTCCTGTGCACAGGAGCCTCTGTACAGGGCTTGCACCAGGCCCCAAGTAGGAAGTCCGTAAGAGGGTCATGAAGCGGGAGTAAAGGATCAGAGGGGGCAGTTCCTGGCTGAAGCACCTCCTTCAAGACGTCCATCTTGACTGCCACGAAGGGCAGCAGAAGGTACATGGCCTCACCTGCCCTTCACACCATCAATACAAAAGAGGCTCCCACCTCCCTAGCCATGTAGGAGTAAAGACCAAGCCAGTGTTTGGTGAGGTGTCCCGACCACTGGCCTACACCAGTTCCTCATACCAGTCATTCTCTGGTTCGTCAAGAAGGTTGTGGTATCCATAAGGGTCCGCATACCCCTCCCAATCATTTCCTTCTCCAAGCCTATCAAAAGTAAAGCGCACTGGATTGGTGCTGGCATGCACCGGACTCTGTATCGGAGTTGGGGAAGACAATGGGGGTCGGTGCTGCCACAGGGTGTCAGTAGGACCAGGAATGACAGCACGGGAATGGGCTACGTGCAGGTCATGAACTCGGGGTGAGGGTCGCTCCAGATCCAGCACAGATCCACGGGGCCCGACCAATGCTGAGGAAGAACCTGCCAGCGGAAATCCAGTAGGAGGCTCTTCTGAACTCATGGGGCCTAAAGGCACTACAGAAGGGTCTGCTGCCTAAGTACGAGGTGCATAAACTCCTAAAACTCCTAGAGTGGGGCAAGGTTGTTCCGGCTCCATGAAACGCTGGGAGGCGTGGAGCTGATCCAAGCACAGACTCAGCGGTGGAAGTGAGGCCTCAAGCGATGTTGTTGTTCCAGGGTCTCGCCTGAAGACTAGGACCGGCACAGGAAAGTCGAAGAACGATTCAATTTCTTGGACCTCTTCCATTTTTGGGACTTGAATATCGCAGGGTTGTCCGGCGGCGAGAAGCTTCAGAGAGCGATCCTGCAGCACCATAGGGTACATGGTGTGGCAGTCCTTGGAGTAGTGGTCCTGCTCCAAGCACCACAGATGAGCCAAGTGTGGGTCTGTCACAGACAAAGGCCTTTAAGTGGGCCGAGTCCCTCCAAGTCTGAGACCCAAAAGTAATTAAAATAGGACACTGAAATAGGTCCCTGTCAGGCTCTATGTTCATGTCCTTAACTTTTTTGCCTTCAAAAACAATGATCGGTTTCTGAACAAAGAATGTTAGAAATGTTAAGGTAATCCACATCAACCCCCCAGTTGATATTTTACATGTTTTACTTAGTTTTGCATTCCCTAAGAATGTCAGCTATGTACGGGATGTTGTATTTCTGCATGTTTTCTCGTGCAGCACACTACTCTCAAATTGGGGATACTTTGAACAAATGGGCCACAATTCAGTGCTCTGGAGATGAGGCTAATGGCAGTGTGAGGTTTTCAGAGTGCCTGTCAGTGGGTCAGAAAGTTCAGAATGTGTGACCATTCAATCCTTGGCCTCTCTGCAGAGCGCACAAAACAATGGTCTCTATTCCGGTTGCAATTGTGATTCTGTGCAAATGGGTGTGAAGCAGGTACACAGTTGGCAAAACAATCACAAAGTAAAAGAAAATGCAGTGCCCACAGGTGAATGGGTGTGTGTGTGTGTTAGCAGGTGGTAAAATGAAGGAGATTTCAAGTGCATTCATCAGAGTGAAAAGAGGGTGCTGAATGGGAAAGAGGTGCGGTGTACAAGTTACTTACCTTCAGTAACGAAACATCTGGTAGAGACATTATCTAGTTCCAGATTCCTTACCTTAGAATTTCCCACAGGGGTCAGACTGGATCGGGAGATTTTTCTTCAAGCAATACCCTTGCGCGTCAGTAGGTGGCGTCGGTCAACTCCGCAGGCATCGTAGTCGTCGTGATGACATCGAGAATAGTACACAGACGCCGCCTCAGCACAGTGATGTCAGTTTCTTTTATCGACTTTCCACGCCAAAGCGCAGAGCCGCTAAGAACACTGACATTGGTGCACCAGAGCTAAGGACCTGAAGGGGGTATTCGTATCCCTAGAAATCAGTTCGCATGCGGCAGGATGGGTGGGTCCGTAAGGAATCTGCAACTAGAATATGTTTCTACCAGATATTTTGTTACCGAAGGTAAGTAACTTGTATATCTGATAAGAGACTTCTAGTTGCAGATTCCTTACCTTAGAATAGATACCCAAGCAATGCCATCCTCGGAGGTGGGGTGAGAACCAAGATCATACTAGAAAGTCCTGCAGAACCGAATGACCAAAGTAGGCGTCCCGACGAATCTGACTGCCCCGGCAGTGGTGTTTAGCAAACGTGTGCAGGGACACCCATGTAGCTGCCTGGCAGATAACCAGGACAGGAACTCCGGAGCAGCAGTCGCTCTGGTGGAATGATCGTGCAGGCCCTCAGGGGGTTGCTTCTTGGCCAAAGCGTAGCACATCTTGATGCAAAGAAGTACCCATCGAGAGATGGTAAGTTTTTGCACCACCTTCCCTTTCTTCGCACGCACATACCCGACAAAGAGTTGATCGTCCACCTGGAAATCTTTAGTGCGATTATGATAGAATGCCAACACTCTTTTTGGGTCCAGATGGTGGAGTCTCTCCTCCTCATGGGAAAGATGTGGGGGTGCGTAAAAAGTAGGCAGGGTGATCGACTGGCCTACATGAAAAAGCGTAACGACCTTGGGAAGGAAGGAAGCCTTAGTGCGCAACACCACTTTGTCAGGGAACACAGACAAGAATGGAGGTTTGGACGAAAGGGCCTGAAGCTCACTCACCCTGAGAGCTGGAGGTTTGGACGAAAGGGCCTGAAGCTCACTCACCCTGAGAGCTGAAGTGATGGCAACAAAAAAGACAGTCTTGAAGGTGAGGAGCCGTAAGGGACAATTACACATCAGCTCAAAGGGAGTACACATTAAATACATAAGGACAAGATTGAGGTCCACTGAGGCATGATAAATGGAGTGGGAGGAAAGACATGGGTGAAACCTTTTAGGAATCTACTCACAATAGGAGATTTAAAGAGTGAGGGCTGATCAGGTAACCTAAGAAAGGCTGCAATGGCAGATATATACCTTTTTGGGGTGCCCAAAGCAGAGCCCTGCTGGGCCAAAGAAAGAATGAACAAAAGAACCTCAGATAGAGGGCAAAGAGGGGATCAACAGATTTGTTGGTGCACCATGCCACAAATGTATGCCAATGACAGGCGTATACCGTTTTGGTGGAGGGACGCCTGGCTGCCAAGATAACATCACAGACTTTGGGTGGAAGATCAAAAGTCGTCAACTGTCGCTGCTCAATCTCCACGCATGAAGGCGGAGATGGGACAGGATCGGGTGGAGAACCATCCCCTGTTGCTGCGACAGAAGATCCACCCAAAGAGGCAGTCTGAGTGGAGGATCGATGGCCATACTCAATAGCTCTGGATACCATACTCTCTGTGCCCAGTCCGGAGCAACCAAGATGACTTGGGCCCAGATGTTCCTGATCTTCTTGAAAACTCTGGGCAGAAGTGATATAGGCGTAAAGGAGGCCGGAGTTCCATTCGAGACAAAAAGTGTCTGTGAGCGGGTGCTGCTTGGAAACTCCAATGCGCAAAACAGCTGACATTGTGTGTTTTCTGTGGAGGCGAACAGATCTAACGAAGGCTCTCCCCACTGGTGAAAGAGAACTTGCGCCACCTCCGGATGGAGACTCCATTCGTGATCGGCTGTGCATGGACGGCTGAGTTTGTCCGCTCTGGCGCTAAAAGAACCTGCCAGATGCTGAACCACCAGGGTAATGCTCTGATGTTCCAACCATGTCCAGAGATGTAGTGCCTCCTGACAAAGGGTTCAGGACCCTACTCTGCCCTGTTTGTTGCAGTACCACATGGCGGGAGTATTGTCCGTGAACACCTGCACTACCTTCCCTTTGTGAGAGGGAAGAAATGCTTTCAATACAAGCCTGATCGCCCGGAGCTCCAGAAGACTGATATGGAGCCCAGACTCCACCCGTAGACCAGAGGTCTCTGATCCCCGCCTCTCACATGTGGCCGCCCCAACCCAAGAGCAACGCATCTGTCGCTATAGGTAGAGCTGGTTGGGGAAGGGAGAGCGATCTGCCATGGACCCAATGCAGATTCGAAAGCCACCACTGCAGGTCTTTCGCAGTCCCCTCCGAGATCTGGACCATGTCGGAGAGATTCCCCTGATGCTGAGCCCACTGGAGCTCCAAGTCCCTCTGCAGAGGTTGCAAATGCCATCTGGAATGTGTCACTAACAGGATGCAGGAGGCCCAGCAGCCTCAGAGTCAGTCTCACCGAAACCCAAGACAGAGGCTGAAAGATCAGAATCATAGCCTGAATATCTAGGACTCGCTTTTTGGGAGGATAAGCTCGAAACTGCACTGTGTTCAGAACAGCTACGATGAAAGGGAGCGTCTGAGAGGGAGTCAGGTGTGGCTTTGGCACATTTATAGTGAACCGCAGTGAGTGCAGGAGGCTCGCACTTCGACCCGTTGCTCGGCTGATGCGACGCGGGAGGAGAGTCGACCTTCAAGGCCCCCTCAGAGCCTGCTTCTGGGTTGGGCTCTGCGCTTCCCCGATTTTCCAGGAGCCGGAGCAACCCCCGCCCAACTTTAAGAGTTCTATGAGGCCATGCGCCTTATTTTTGGGCAGACTGACCCCGAGAGGTTTGGTTGAGGGGGTCTTCTGGTTCCGTGCTGGCAGCTTTGGCTCCGGCCACCGAGGTCCCCTCTGGATCCGCTCGCAGATCTGCACCGATGCCGGTCACACCACTGAGACCTTCCCCGGCGCCAGTTCGATTGTCGATGCTCCTGACATCGGTAGTGCTCACTATCAGCGTTGACCTGATCCTTATCCCCAACGACTCAGAGAGGTGCGGTATATCAGAAAGCAGATGGAGGAGTTGTGGGGAGAAAAAGGACATTCATGTCCAACACAGGGTGAACATAACAGGAGTGAATGAGACACTCTGAAGACCACTACCCTTTCGACAGTGTGGTGATTAGATTGTTATTGGGTCATAGTGGAAACCGAATGGGAATAGAATGTTTGGGGGAAGTTTGGTGACAGTTGCAGTGGGCGGTTGCTGGTGCATGTTGTGCCGGCATTGCTCCTTATTCCGAACCGCATATCTTAATAAAGAAAAATACATTAACCTTACTACTTGCGGTCTTGTGATTAACACAATGGCGACGAGGCGGGCAGGAGCAGTGTCAGCGTGATCTCCAGTTGGTGGTGAAGTGCCGTTCATTTTTCAGTCGGCAATCGGTGGTGCATTCTTTAGTTGGCAGTGTCTTTCGTGGCTTTCTTCTTGAGGCTTCTTCCAGTCCTTGCTTCCTGGGTGCAGAGTGGGGCAGAGCAGACAATGTGGGCTGTGCACTTTCTGTGGAGGCGTTTCCGCGCACAGAGGGCTGCGTACTGGAAGCGCCAAAGTGCACACATATAGTTGAGAGTGTGCTGTAAGGGTAGGAGTGTGCCCAAATTTCCACTGAAAGCATGTTGGGCTGTGTGCTGGCAGCCATTTTGACTGTTTGGGAAGCTTTCTATGCTTCCCAAATACTTTCATGGTGATAGACACACCTCTATGCCTGTTGAATGAATTTTGAATCGATTAATTTGCTTTCACGGTGATTGGCACACCTTTATGCTGATTGCGTGCATATGTGGAAAACTATGCATCCAAGGTGGAGAATCTTCGAGCGTTACTGAAGAAAAAAGCAACATTTGGCTGGAAACAAGTACATCCAGAGGAATTTGCAGCTATAAAAGAAAAAATTGTGAATGCATCCTGTTTAAGATTATTTGATGAAGTTGCTGATAGTATTGTATCTGCGGATGCTTGTGGGTATGGTATTGGTGCGGTATTATCCCAACAGAAGAAAGGAAGTTCATGCGTAGTTGCATATACTTCTCGTATATTGTCCCACGCAGAAAGAACTATACTGTGATCGAAAGGGAGTTGTTACCTGCTACTTGGGCGGTGCAACGATTTAGAATGTATATATGGGGGCGTAAATTCAAGATTTGCATGGACCATAAACGTTTGGTTAACATCTTGAGTTTGGGAGGTGGAAAAAACCTTACCCTGAGGTTAGCAAGACTTTCTTCGAAATTACAAATGTATCATTTTGACATTTTGCATCTTTCGGGGAAAAATAACTGTTCGGTGGATGGGTTGTCTCAATTACCTCTGGACACTGGAAGCGTTGAGGAGGTTGATGATGGTGAATGTAATGTGGCATTTACTCATGATGATGTGATGTTTCTACAAAATGAGAAAATGGAATTGGAGATATCTGAAGATGTGTGGATGGAGGAAATGCAGAAGGGTGAGATTTTGTTTAAAGTGAGATAGTTCATCATGAAGGGGTGGCCGTCAGAACGGCAACTGCAAGATGAATGTAGTACATATTGGAAAGTTAAGGATGAATTGTCAGTGTCTAATGAGATCATTTTGAGGGGTGACAAAATAGCACCTCCCTATGGAACGCGAGGAACCATTGTTAGGTTGGGGCATGAAGGTCATAGGGGTATGGCAAGTACATAGGCCAAGCCCATTTTATGGACCCCCTACTTTTTTCATCCCACTTAAGGCCCTGCACAGACATCTGTCTATGACAGGCACCAAAGGGTTTGAAACCCACTGGTTTCTTAGGGGATATCCCTAGAACAGCAATAGAAACATTTTCAAAAAGATCTTGGACAAAATGTTGAAAAAAGTCAGTCAAAAAGTGACCTGTGTAGCTCTCTCTGAATCAGGGCTAACTGGTGGGCAAAGAAAAGATCTGATGTCAGCGCACTGGGGTGGCACCTATATAGGCATTGCACTGTCACTTCCAGCGTGGATGACGCAGACGATGAATCGAATGATGCCACTTATCGGTGTGCAGGGGTACTGCTCAAGAATTTCTGGATACAGTCTGAGGAAAGGAATCTGCAGCTAGAAATCGCTATTAGATATCAGTGTTCATGGGTGGTACTTACATGCCCCTCTGTCAGTTTTGGAGCAGAATGGTGTCAACGCAGAGTCACACGGTGCCACCTACTGATAAGCAGGACCACTGCTTTTAAAGTTCCTAGATTCAGTCCGGTGTCTCAGGAAAATTCACAAGGTAAGGAACCTGAGTAGCAATCCGAAAGCTATTGGCATTGTCAATGTCAATGCCTTTTGGCCATGTGCTATGGAGTATAATGGATGTATGTGGTGTGGAGTGGATATATGTGGGTTGGAATTGTGTAGTGTTGAGGGAAGACGTGTAGTGGAATGATGTAGCATGGTATGCAGTGGAATTATGTTGGATGAGTGTACTGGAATTATGTGGAGTGAGATTTTGTGACTGAGTGTAATTATATGTAGTGGTATTATGCGTCATGGAGTGGTATGTAGTGGAGTGGAATTATTTGATGCAGTGTTTTTATGTGGCATGACCAGGAATTCTGTGTTGTGGATTGGATATATGTGGTGTGTAGTGGAATTGTGTTGTGTAGTTGAATTATGTGGTGTGCTTGGAATTATATGTTGTGCAATTGAATTGTGTGGCATGGAACTGTGTTGCATTCAGTGAAATTATGCGGCATAGTGTGGACTGTATGTGGTTTGTTATGTGACTGAGTGGATTTATGTAGGGTGCATATGTGGTATTGAGTAGAGTGTAGTTATGTGGAGTTGAATTATGTGGTGCTGAGTGGGATTATGGGGAGTGTAAATATGTTGTGAGGTATGGAATTGTGTGGGGCTGAACTGTGTGGTGTGGAAATGTGTGAAATTGTGTGGCATGGTGTGGATTGGGACTATATGTCAAATGTTAATGCGTTAGTGTACGGCGCTATAGTTAGGAGCAGTCTACAAAATAAGAGTCAAGTCACAAAAATGTCAAGAGCACACTTCCTTTCTGTTTCACACAAATTATGGGTAGGAATAAGATTAGAGTCAATAATGCACATACATTGCACTGAATTGTGCTTTATGTTTGACACTGTCAATGGCGGTTATAATATTTTGAACACGCACAAGATGGGTGCTTTGGGTTTAGATCTCAACAGGCGACTACTATACGTTTCATATTGTTGTGCAAAACTGCCTACATCAGTGGTGGTATTGTACATCTCCATCTGTGATGTCTCACATTTTTAGTCAATGTCTGTGTCAAATATTGTAAGCTGAGCAATTGTTAAATAAAAAGATGTTTAAAAAAAAAAAAAAAAAAGATAGCATGGGTTTTTACTAAACTGCTCCCGGGTTTGTAAATAACCATTATAGAGCTGTTGACAAATAGTAGGCTAATAAAGCCGTATTTAAGTGCAAAATAATTATCCCTGTTCGATTGCGCAGTTTATTTTAAATAGAAAATAACATTTTAAGACAAAATAAGATTAAAAGGGTACAGTAGCGACATGAAGTGCTGAGGTGAAAATCAGTAATTGGAAAATGATATGATGCCAGAGTGAACTACTGGACATATAGAACTGGTTATGAAATGAATGAACTATTGAGAGGAAAAAAAACTGAAGTGAAAATACAGCAGTAATAGACTCCAAGTAGAAACATTTAAAGACGATATAAACTTGGCCTTGGAAGATGCTCTCCGTAATTGCCATTTTGGGACCACCGCTCTTTAGGCTTTATGACCAGTTACTAGCCTCAGAATACGAACTCTTAAACAGCGGTCAAAGTGCAATAAAAAAACATATGGGAACTGTGATGCTGCATGCATTGGGGCATGGTCAGTGAGTGTGCGTGTGGAGTCAAAGGTGGGGCTAACAAACACGCAATATTATGTACGTTTTTTTTATGTTTCACCTTCAGATAGCTATATATGTAATAATGCGCAGCTTAAATGAAAAATACATTAAAAAAAAGTTGTTATAGGGGAAAATGCATTATAGTACATTATAAAATCTCTATTAGCGAATGCCCCTTAGACGTCTGTTAGTAACCAGAGAGCCACAGAATTAAATCTTGGTTGGAGAAGTAGAGAACCGCGACTTGTGCATTTTGTAGTGCTACGAGGTTTCAGCCTGTGACAAAAAGCTCTGAGAACATGTAAGTCATTATTTTAAATTTGCATTACACATAGTATAGGATAGACTGCTACAAAATGCGCATAAAGGTTTATGATAAATGCTGTGTACAAAATATAGATTTTAGTAATACACAGACTGTACATAATGCAATTTTATTTTTACATAACTGTCCCTTCAACCCCTCAGGGGTAGGAAGCACTATATAAATACAATTATTAAAAGCATGCACTTCACAGTTCAGTTGTTAACTCTGTACTACCACTCAAAAAGAATACATTTTTGTCCTCAAAGTTTCGAGCGATTCAATCAATTAAAGCCAGTACCGGCTCCCAAGCAGATTACCCTTTACATTTACATAATAACTAGTTGCGCACATTTAATTTCTTTAGGACAAGCAGGCAACTTGGCGGGAAGGCTTGTTTAGCTGAATGTCCTGCTTTGGGTTCACAGCACAAGAGCCTCCCTGAATGACACTTTAGCTGAAGCACTGAAACTATCGGAATTAATCATCCCAGGACGTTCATTTCTAAAAATAAAAAGTAGGGCAACAATTTTTCCTAAATCCAAAAAGTCCCAATGAATAAATACATATTAAGAAGCAGTGTCTCACATTGGTCATAGTAAATTTGACAAAGAGAGCGGAGATCAACACAGTTGCCCTCATCTCTGCTTTGAGCATGCTGTTAAAAATAAAACGCAGACACTGCACGCTGTGCAAAAAGCAGAACCATGTGCACAGCAGCATATGCAAAGCAACATCTAGGTGTGGGACTGATGACGAAGCTGTCTGGAGAGAAGAACAACAGGAGGTAGAAGGGGGATGGAGGAGAGGTAAAAAACAAAGAAAACGGGGAGGGGAACAAACAACAAAGGGAGGCAGCTTGTAAATTAGTTGGAGTGAGGACAGGGAGTCTTGTTGGGCAAAGGGGCTTATTTGTATGCAAGGCAGCTTCTCTCTGGGCAGTCGGTAAGTCTGTGCTTTTGAAAGGCAACAGAAAAGCAACAAAACCAAACCACTTAATATTTCATTGAATCGATGGAACAGCATCATGTGCATATTTTAGCGGTGGGCGAGCAGATTATGCCGTAAACACAGCAGAATTAGCCCACCTCACCAAGTTCCCAGTTCTGTATTTTGGTACTCACCATGCACCTCTGTACACATCCATGGAAGCAACTCTTGCATCAGTGGTGGGGATAATAAAAACAATACTGCTGTCTCAAATCAACAGACAATAAAGTTGATAATGCACTATTAAAAAGTACTCAAGTTTGCTTTTCAAGTTAGCAATTCTGGGCCTCTGCCCTCTAATGAACAGAAACTGAAATTGTCCTGAAGTAGGGTAAACCCAGGAACAAAGCACTACACGAAAACAATGACATGTTTATATGAGAAAGGGAGGTGGAAGGACATTTCCGGGCTACTGGAAGAATGTAAGCTAAGCAGCCATGCACCCCGAGGGCTGGTGGCAGTAACATTTAAGCAATCACTTTCAAGTCAGAGAAAGAAAAGGTGCACACAGGAAACAGCGTCTGACATTTGATCTTGGTCTTTGAATGCTCAGCAAATGTGATGAGATAAGAAGAATATTTACAGGCCTGTTTCTAGGAACACAGCAGAGTTCAAAGGGAATGAAAACAGGACAGATCAAGAGAATTTCTTTTCAACAAAAAGAAGTTCCTGAAACAGATGTTAAAATGGTGACCTGTGGATTGATGTAGTACTTGGTCCCTGCTCTCAGGGAGGGTTAAACACAGCAAGAGGATTGACAAATGCATGTCATGAACAAATAGGGAGAAAGAATAGGAAAACAATGATTGAGTCAGCAAATAGGAAGTCCACAAAGTACATACAACATGTCTCGAAGAGAGCGCAAGCACTGTCTAGCCGAAGCCTAAAAAGCATATTTTGTTTTAACACACACTAGCCTTTTACCTTAGTACAGCAGATTATATCACTGTATTGAGATGTATTCATGTTCCTGCCCTGATGATAATGGTATTAGTAAACTAAGAGCAGGGCCCACTGAAATAATGTGGAGGGAATGGATCAAATTAGGTGATATGGTTTACTAATTTATGCAGAAAGAAAAAGCAAATTATGGAGCATAATACAGCACATTTTGTGATAGTATTTTTGGCGCCAAACTCTAATAATCATGTAAACCCCAATATTTTGA
The DNA here is from genome assembly GCF_031143425.1 of Pleurodeles waltl. Lineage (NCBI taxonomy): Eukaryota > Metazoa > Chordata > Amphibia > Caudata > Salamandridae > Pleurodeles > Pleurodeles waltl. The sequence continues at coordinate 974,473,453 of NC_090439.1, forward strand.
GACACACCGGATTTTACTTGGAGATTTAGCACCACGTTTCCGGTTGTTCTAACAGCTAGAGAATCCACCCACTTTCCAAATTTATCAAACTAGCAAAGTACAAAAACAACAATTATAATGACTGGGATCGCTCAATAATGAAGTTTTAGATCAAGAAGTATATTTAAGGTTTTATTACAGACAAATATTATAGACGTTACAGAAACTGTAGTAAAAATGTCATGAAGATACAGATACAGAGTACAAAATCAGACTTGGAATATAATTCCTAGTTAAGTAGCTAAAAAAAACAAATTAAAGTGTCAAACTCATAAAGACAACTGGCAGATTTTTAAGTAAGAAAAATCTCAATCAGACTGGACAGAGTTTAGGGAGGAAACTACAAGTTACTTACCTTCGGTAACGATATATCTGGTAGAGACATATTCTAGTTGCAGATTCCTTACCTTTTGAATTCCTCCAGCCGTCAGACTGGATCCGGAGACTTTTTCTTCAAGCAGTAACTCTGCGTGCCGTCAGGTGGCGTTGGTTGACTTCACGGGCGTCAGTGGAGTTGTGTTGGCCGTGATGATGTCGCGGTCATATATAGGTGCCATCCTGGCGGGCTGACGTCAGGTTCTTTTCACAACTTTCCACTCCAGATGCGCAGAGCCATGAAGAACACTGAGAGTGGTGCGCCAAAGCTAGGGCCATTTAAGGACAGTTCCCGCCCCTAGAAATCAGTTCGCAGAGCGGGGAGGATGGTTGGGTCAGTAAGGAGTCTGCAACTAGAATATGTTTCTACCAGATATATTGTTACCGAAGGTAAGTAACCTGTACATATGATAGAAACTTCTAGTTGCAAATTCCTTACCTTTTGAATAGATACCCAAGGAATACCATCCCTGGAGGTGGGCTGCAAACCAAGATCACACCAGGAAGTCCTATAGGACTGAACAACCAAATTAGAGGTCCCTACGGACCTGACTATCCAGGAAGTAGTGCTTGGTGAACGTGTGCAGAGATGCCCACGTGGCTGCCTGACAGATATCCAGCACTGGAACGCCTTGTGCTAACGCTGTGGTAGCTGCAGTTGCTCTAGTTGAGTGAGCTCGCAAACCCTCAGGGGGTTGCTTCTTTGCCAAAGCGTAGCACATTTTGATGCACAGGAGGACCCATCCTGAAATGGTTCTCTTTTGCAACGTCTTTCCTTTCTTCACCCCTACATATCCCACAAAGAGTTGATCGTCCTCCAGGAAGTCTTTAGTACGATCAAGGTAGAACACCAACGCTCTTTTTGGGTCCAGGCATTGGAGTCTCTCCTCCTCATGTCAGGGATGTGGGGAAGGGTCAAAAGTAGGCAAGGTGATGGATTGACCTACATTGAAGGGTGTTACTACTTTAGGGAGAAAAGAAGCCCTAGCGCGGAGTACCACTTTGTCAGGATGTATTGCCAGAAAAGGTGGTTAAGATGACAGAGCTTGGAGCTCACTTACCCTGCGAGCAGAGGTAATGGCAACCAAGAAGGCAGTCTTGATGGTTAGGAGCCGTAAAGGGCCGCTATGAAGCGGCTTGAATGGAGAGCACATCAGATATGCGAGTATTACATTTAAATCCCATTGAGGCATGATAAATGGGATAGGTGGGAAGAGATGTGTGAGGCCTTTGAGAAACCTCCCTACAATGGGAGATTTGAATAAAGAAGGTTGGTCAGGTAGCCTCAGGAAGGCAGAGATAGCAGAAAGATAGCCCTTGAGGGTGCCCAAGGAAGAGCCCTGTTAGGCAAGAGAGAGAACAAAGAGCAGAACTTCAGAAAGAGGTGCAGATAGGGGGTCGACAGATTTGTCGATACACCATGCCACAAATTCTTTCCGTTTTGGTGGAGGGACGCCCGGCTGCCAATATGACGTTACAGACTTCGGGTGGAAGGTCAAAAGCCGCCAACTGTCGCCGCTCAATCTCCATGCAAGGAGGCAGAGAGTGGACAGGCTTGGGTGGATGACCCTCCCCTGCTGCTGCGACAGAAGATCCTCTTGAAAGGGCAGTCTGGTCAGAGGAGCTATGACCATGCTCTAGAGCTCAGGATACCAGACTCTTCGTACCCAGTCCGGAGCCACCAGAATAACTTGGGCCTGGTCTTGCCTGATCTTCTTCAGAACTCTGGGCAGAAGTGGTATGGGCGGAAATGCGTACAGAAGGCCTGAGCTCCACTCAAGATGAAAGGAGTCGCCGAGCGAGTGGCGCCTTGGAAACTACAACGTGCAAAACAGCTGACATTGCACATTCTCTGCAGGGGCGAAGAGATCTAACCAAGGCTCTCCCCACTGCTGAAAGAGAGCTTGCATCACCTCCGGATGGGGACGCCATTCGTGATCAACTATGCATCGTCTGCTTTGGGGCCTTTGATCTCTGCCTCTCCCATGTGGCCACCCCATCCCAGGTGTGACGCATCAGTCACTACAGTGAGGTCTGGTTGGGAAAAGGAGAGGGATCTGCCCATGACCCAATCTTGGTTCGTTAGCCACCACTGAAGATCTTTCACAGTTCCTTCCGAGATCTGGACTTTGTCGGAGAGTCTCCCCTGATGCTGCGCCCACTGAAACTTCAGGTCCCACTGCAGAGCCGGCATACGACATCCATCCTTTTGAACCAGCAAGATGGAGGAGGCCATGAGGCCCAGCAGCCTCAAAGTAATTCTCACCGAAATCCAGGACAGAGGCTGAAACATCGGTATAATAGCCTGAATATCCTGGACTCGCTTTGCGGGAGGATAAGCCCTAAACTGCAGTGTGTCCATAACAGGTCCTATGAAAGGGAGCGTCTGAGAAGGAGTCAGGTGTGACTTCAGCATGTTTATAGTGAACCCCAGCGAATGCAATAGGTTAGCTGTAGTCTGGAGGTGGGAGACGACTTTTTGGGGCGTATCTGCCTTCACCAGCCAGTCGTTGAGGTAGGGGAAGACTGGGAATCCTAACCTGCGCAGATGAGCTGCAACCACTACCATCACCTTCGTGAACACCCAAGAGTGCTGATAAGGCCAAAGGGGAGCAAAGTGAACTGAAAGTGCTTGTGGCCTACCACAAATCTTAGGTAGCATCTGTGGGCCATCAAGACGGGGATGTGGAAGTATCCATCCTGCAAGTTCAATGATACCATCCAGTCTCCCGGGTCCAGGGCAGATAAGACCTGAGCCAATGTCAGCATCTTGAACTTCTTTTTTTGAGAAACAGATTGAGGCACCGAAGATCTAAGATAGGATGAAGGCTCTTGTCCTTCTTTGGCACCAGAAAATAGCGGGAATAACAACCACGGTCCACTTCTGACCCAGGGACCCTCTCTATAGCTCCTTTGGCCAAAAGAGCTTTGACCTCCTCAAGGAAAAGTGCCATGTGATCCTCAGATATGTGGTCGAATAAAGGTGGCATGGCAGGAGGACAAGACTCGAAAGGGAGGGAGTAGCCCTTCCGAACAATCTGGAGGACCCACCTGTCCGTGGTAATGGACTTCCAGTGGGGCAGATAATGGCAAATCCTGCCTCCAACTGGTTCCAGATGTTCCAATGGACTAGGAAGGTTTGGAGACCAAGGAGGGGGTTAGGGGTGGACTGGGCGACCCGCTGGCTCCCTGACCCCCGAGATCGTGGGGTCCTGCGTCCGCGCAGGGGCTGTACAGCATGCACGAGTCAATGGCTTGGTGGAAAAGGACACGGTTGGGTGTCCCTTCCAAAGCTACAAAAGGGGCGAGAGGTGGAATGGTGGGGTTTAGGGGCAGGTGCGAAGCAAAGGGACCGGGCCGTGGCTCAGGAATCTTTAAAGCGCTTGAGTACCAAGTTCGCCTTGTCTCCGAAGAGACAGGTGCCATCAAAGGGTATGTCCATCAACGTTTGCTGGACATTCCCTGAGAAGCCAGATGTTCTCAGCCAGGTGCGATGTCTTAGTGCCACCGCCGACGCAACTGATCTGCCTAGAGAGTCGGTATCCAGTCCACAGCGGATGATGAACTTGGCTGCATCTCTCCCATCTGAGGGCACTTGGTAGAGGACAGTCTGGGTCTCCTCCGGAACTGTATAGGCCGCACTGATGTGACCGTATCTCATAGAGTACGGGAACAGCAGCCCAAAAGGCTTGCAGTGCTTACCGACCGCAGTGTTAGACTGGCAGAAGAGAACAGTTTCTTCCCCAAATTATCCAGTCTTTTTGATTCCCTATCCGGGGAGTGGTAGGGAATGTGCCAGAGGAAGAAAAGAAAGCCTGGATCACAAGGCTCTCAGGGGTGTGGTATTCACAGGAGCCCCTGTGCTGGGTCTGGACCAAGCACCCAAAAGGACGTCGGTCAGTGCCTCATTAAAGGGGACAAGGGGGTTCTGATGTGGAAGACCCCGGCTAAAGCACCTCGGTTGGGATATTAGGCCTAACCTCCACAGAAGGTAGCTCAAGGTTCTCACCACCATGGAGTATTTGGCACCCTCCTCCGTAGCCATGGTAGGGGGAGAGCATACCATTGTCAGGGGAGGTGTCTAGACCACTGGCATCACCCAAATCCTGCACCCAGTCCATTTGAGGGTCAAGCTGGTATTCTAAAGGGTCCAGCAGCCCCTCTAAACTCTCCCCGTATCCATACCCATAAGTATAAGGGTCTGGATCAACCCTGGGCCTAGGAGAGCCCATAGAGGGCGTTGGGCGGCGGCGTTCCGGCTCCGGGTCGTTGGGTATGAGAATAGTATTGACGCTGATTGTTGGTCCAACCGACATCGAGTGCGTCAACGTCTGACCCGACACCGGGAAAGGTCACTGTGGCATGACTGTATTTGGAGGAGCCCTCCGGAGCCTTGGCTGAAGCAGACAACTTCGAACCCCGGGGGCCTTCACCGACTCACCTGTGCCCGAGGGTGCTCAAGGTGGGTCGGTCTGCCCAAAAATGAGGCACATTGCCTCATAAAACTCTTAGCTGGGCAGTCTCCTGGGAAGTCAGGGAAGCACGGGGCAGATCCAGATGGAGGCTTAGTGGACGGAGGCCTAGAGCGCCGACGCTCTTCCCTCGCCGCATCATCCATTTGTTCTTCTTCGACTTCCTTTTCTTAGGCCCCGAATGTCCCGTTGACTTAGAGGACGAAGAGTGGTGATGACTCCGCGGCTGGTCTCAAGACCTTCCTCCCGAACAAGGCTGTGAGCTCCAACTTCAGGTCGTGATCGTGCTTCAGGCACCAAAGACACACGAGGTGTGGATCCGTCACCGACATAATTTAGTGTCAGGAGTTGCAGGGCTTAGAACCGGTCTTGTGGGACATCCCTCGACGCATCCACGACCTCGTCAAAATCGTTCGACAAAAATGTTGTCACAATCAAAAAGTGAATGAGGTAGCTCCTCTCCGGATCTGCGCATGGCCTGGTGTGGAAAGAAAAGAACCGACGGCAGCACACCGGGGTGGCACCTATGTATGACTGAGATGTCATCAAGTCGACCACGACGCAGCGGAGTCGACCAACGCCACCTCACATCGCACAGAGGTACAGCTCGAAGAAAAAGTCTCCGGATCCAGTCTGACGGCTGGGGGAATCAAAAGGTAAGGAATCTGCAACTAGAAGTCTCCATCAGATATGCAAAGTCACCTCTGATCTTTCAAAACCAGGAGTTTTTATAAACATTTTATGCATAAACAAGTAGCAAAACTGCAAATTCAGCACATATTGATTATGGTTAGCTAACATTGGCCAAATCAGAAAAAAGCATCACAAAATATAATTTTAACGCTAACCCACTCTTCCCCCTCGCTCCCCAGCAACGGAAGTCCGGAGATGTGGAACTACAATGTGAAATATTTTCTATACAAACACCTTTACCAAATGATGTCTTCTGCAGCTCACATTGGAACTTCCAGTGAAAGTCCTTCAAAATGATACATAAGGAACACAAGGAAAGTTTCATTCACAATACAAGCTTTCTAAACAGTAACACTACTGACGTCACACCTGCTGTGGTCCACAGAAACTGTGACGAGAGAGGATTTTTAGTGGGTCTATGATTGGGAGGGGCACTGAGGAGAAGCAGGGCAGATAGGAAATAGGTTCCATTTCAAATAAAATGGTGTTTCACTGGAAAATGTGAAATAACTAAATCATGTTTACACACACACACACACCTACCCACTTCTCAACTTTCTGTTTTTCAAAGTGCAGTATCATCAGTTTACCTCTTATGACTATATGCAACTTAAAATTACAGATTCACACACACAATTTGTCATGCCAAACTGCACATCAGACAAAGCTTTAACAACCTCCCCCCCCGGTTAATTTTTAAAAACATTACTAAAAACACCATTAATAAACGTTTTAAATCAGCCAGTAAGTAATTAATCAACAGATGTCGTCATCTTCTTAGGTATTCAAACTCTCTTTTCCATCATCTTTAATTGTGGATAAACTAACCTTATTATCTTCCATCTCCAAATTCACAGATCTTCTATTTTTTTAGTTGACTTTATACCATCTCTTAGTTGTTACTACTCATACACCCTAGCAATTCAAAGAGAAGACATAGAACAATTGACTTAAGAACGCCTCCACCAATATCACTTAACCATTCACCAATCCTACCAAAACCCTTCCTTATCTCACCAAACCAAATTCCTACAACCTCCTATAATCCTGGTTCTTCCAATTACTTAATGTTTGACGTCTAATTAGTAAAATTTACAATGCAAGACCCAATAGTTCCACTTAAATCAGGTATGTACGTACAGATCGTCCTAGCTTAATCAATCTGCAGGCATCTCCTTCCTTCGCCAAGAGAATACCTAAAGCAAGAAGATTTCTAATAGTCATCACTATTGTTGCCAACATTTCCTCATTCACCAACTTCATAGATCCTGTTGTATCCAAAGCAAATCTATTCACTATTGTGGACAATCGCCTAACTGTAATATGATTTACTGCTATTCCTACAGAAGGAAGAATAGCTCCTAAAATATCAAAAATTATTTGTCCAAAGCTGTCTCACTCTTCCTCAAGCCAGTCTCCTCTTCTAAATCATCTACACAATAAATCCTAGGAAACAATGATAAAATGATCCTACTCCATTTCAAGGAGAATTAAATAAGCAGTCTTCCCATAGACATAGTAAATTACTCTCATAATAGGTTCTTCTCCAGTTAAAATATTTCCACTCACAACATAAGATCTATCACAGACACTCTGCCCATAAATTCTACCTTGTCTCTTGCAATTGAAATCTGCCTTATTATACACAATTCACCTCTCATTTCATGCTCCAGTCTTAATCTTATTCTTAATCTAGGATGTAAACCTAGTAACCTATATTTCTCCTCTTCTTTCATGTCTTCCAAAACAACCTTCTGTTCTTTTAAAATATTTGCAACTCTTAATACAATCATGCTTCTCTTCATTCAAGAGACACAATTAATCCTTAGCCATGCTCCGCAATTACTCTCAAATAGTCCCCATATTTAATTTCACTATGATCTTCTCTTATACTCAAATGTTCGAGCGACACATTGAAATAAATTAGATAAGGGGGAAAGATTTTTTTCATGGTTAACAATAGCTACTAAAATATTGTAAGATGATGCTAACGAAATCGATAGTTGTGTGTAAACTGAGCCCTCCCTGGCTGACTCTGGGAAGTAACCACACACTATAACCCACTCACCCTCAATCTCTAAATACTTCTTAATTATCCTAGTATGCACATTATCTTTAAAACTAATTGAATGCTCTTTACTTGCTGCTAAAGGTTTATGTTCATTATGAGCTGTCAAAAAATCAACAATTTTATTATTTATGGTCTAATTATAAGTTTGGTGGTCCCACTGCGGGTCTGCCAAGGTCGCGGGGAGGAAGCCACCGTCATGGTGGTGCCGCCCCCGAGCATATTACAGTATTCCCGCCGGGCTGACCGGCGGGACCATTGTCATACGTGTTCCCATTAGGCTGCCAGGCAGGAACAGTGCTACGATATTGGCCTCGGCTCCATTAAGGGAGCCGAGGCCAATACCGTAGCACACAGCACCTTGGAATGGGCACTATCTGCTATGTAGACAGTGCCCATTCCAAAGGTGCTGGGCAGAGGGGCCTGTGCACTGCCCATGCAAATGGGCAGTGCAGCAGCCCCCAGCACACCCTTACCGCCAGCCTTTTCGAGGCAGGGTGACCGCCATGAAAAGGCTGGCAGTAAGGGAAGCTGTAATCAGCCAGGCGGCACTGAGTTCAGCGCAGCCCTGGCCGAGAATAACTCAGACCACCATCACCCCATCGGGAACAATGTTCCCAGTGGGAACGGTGGTCTTTTGGCGGGTCCGCCCGGCAGGGTTGGAATGTGACGGTCAGACTGCTACTTCGGTCGGTCTGACAGTTACTGCACGGCTGGCGGTCCTTGGACTGCCGGCCTCGTAATGAGGCCCTTAGCATTGAAACATATCCCACAGGAGTCAGTAAGCACAATGACAGTTCATCTAATACTAACTAATACTTACTAATATTAACATTATCACCCCTACAGTGATCCAGCACTTGTTTTTACACACTTACATTGAAGCAACAAAAAAAAAAAAAAAACCTTTGCAGTAAAAAAATAAAATAAAAGGAAAAGTTTTTTTCTCAAAGAAAATCTAATTTCCTTTATTTTTCTCTCAAACTGTCTTTCTGTCCAAAATGAATTCTGATCCCATTTAGTCTTCTCAAAAGTTCATGTTTAGTCTCTGAAAAACGATTTCCTCCACAAAAGTATTAAAACCAGCATCCTCTTTCTCTTCTACAGGTCTAATTCTCTTTTTCTTTGATGCATTCTCTTTTCAAGGTGGTACTTCCTCAGTTTCATTTTCAGTCCCTGATTCACTTTCAAACCGGTGTCGGCACTCTGTCAATAAGAAGTAATGTTTCTCAATTTTGTCCTCTTCATTGGATACTGCAGCTAGATATACCCCTTCAGGTGAAACATACTTTCGATACGGAACTCTCCTTCTGTTTGATCTTTTAGTAACTCGAGACTCACTCCCACTAGTCTCACAAACTATCTCAATTGCTCTTTTTCTCTGGTTCACAATGATTCTCTTTTCTCTCTCAGAATATCTTCAACATGTTCCTTTCCAGCTACAGTCTTGTCTTTCTTTACTTCTCCTGGACTTTGATTTGAGCTCAAATCGGAACTTTGGCTTGAGCTTGAACTTGCTTATCGATCAGTCTTTTCTCCAACTGCTCTGTTAACAGAAACTTTCCCTTTCCAAGAGAGGCCTTCATAACTTTGATTCTAAACTGTAACCTGTCATTTTTCTGATCACAGGCTACTACTTCTTGCTGCCACTGAGGCTTTGATCTTTTTCATTTTAACAGCTCTTCACAACGATCACTCTGAAATTGGACTTCTGAAGCTTCAGGTTTGTCATCAGAACTCCTGCTCACCTGAAACTTTACTTCTCTTTTTCGGTTTTGTGATTTGTCTTCGCCTTCAGCAGTTTCAGAAAAATCATCACCTCCCTCTGGATACACACTGCAAACTCCAGCTTGATTCCGATTCTCACTCTCAGTCACTTAAGTGTGCTGTGCAACTTGATCATTCGTCTCATCCACTGCTTCAACTACTCCCACTCTTTTTGTGTGATCAGTGTGGATACACTGAGGCAGCTGTACTTGTCAATACAACCTGGAAAGGGCCCTTCCACCTCTCGTCCAGGCACCCATTTCGAACATGCTGGTGAATCATTACCCAACTGGTAGCGTTTAGTCCATGACAGGGTCTGTTTGTGTAGTCTTCTGTAGATACATTCACCTGTCAAGAGACAGATTTCACCTTCTCAGCTAGACTTTTACAATAGTCCAACATCAGCTATTGAAACAAGTGCAGCTAAAGATACAAATGCAACTCTCATTGCTCTGCTATCACTATCTCATATGTAGAAAACCCTGCTTTTCTGTCAGGGGTACTTCACATGTTCAAACAAGAGGGAGAGCATCAGGCCATCTGAAACCAGTTGAATCACACACTTTCACCAAGGTTTTCTTAAGAGTTCTATTCACACTTTCCATTAAACCAGAGGACTGAAGATGATAACTACAATGGAAATGTTGCTTAATAAAAGCTGTGCTGATTTTTTGCAGCGCCTCATTCTAGAAGTGTCTACCACAATGTGTTTCAATAGAAGTGGATAGGCCAAACCTAGCTATCAAGTCTCTCAACAGCAATGCGGTAACAGTAAGGCTAACTGCACTCCTTGTGAAAAATGCTTCTACCCATTTGGAGAACAGACAGATACTTGCTAAGAGGTACATCAAGCAATTAGAATGTGGCATCTCATTAAAATCCACCTACAATCTTGTAAATGGGCCTTCTGATTTGCCATTGTGATTCAGGAAAGTGATAGTTCTCTTACCCTGATTGCTTAGGTGACAAATCATACAACGACAACACACATTCTCAGGAACAAGTTGAAATCCAGTATTTTCCAAATATTTCCTAAAGAGTTTAACCAAGCTACCTCTTCCTGCATGAGCCTGATTAGGTAAATATTTACACATGGGTTGTAGCATTGCATTTGGCAAAATGTGTTGTTAGCCTGCATTGACATACAAATCCTGACGATCCTTTTTAGAGCCCAATTTCTTCAACTTTCTCTTCTCATCTTCCAGAGCATCCTCCTGCATACCAAGCAATTCACTTGCAGAAGTCTGCATCAAATCCATAAAGAAAATTTTCATTGTTCAAGTCTTGTACTATATCATTTTCAGAGTCATTACTTTCACCTTGTTGTACCACTGACTATCCTTGCAGGGCACAGTACTTCGCGATCTGGTCAGCATATCTATTTCCAAGAGTGAGCATCCTTGCCAACCTTGTGAGCAGTGCATTTAACCATGACTATTTTCTTTGGCTTTTCTATTGCTTCTAACAAATCCAATATGAACATACTTTATTTTATTGGAGCTCCTTAATATGTCATGACCCCAATCGTCCATAGTCATAAACAACACCAAAACCGTACTGGCTATTGGTATAGATTATTACACTCAGAATCCCAAATACGCAACAAGCTCTCGTTAAGGCAACCATTTCTGCCACTTGTGCTGAAGTCACATTTGGTAAAGGAGATGCTTCTAGAGCATAGGCAGCCTTCAATGCTCCATATTAGTCCCTTCAACAGGATTCATCCACAAACCGTCCCAAATCAACCATCATTTCTTTAATATCTGGTCTTGGTTTTGTGCATAACATTGTCATCTCCAGGCAATAATGATGTAAATCATCATCTATTTCATTTTACTGTCCTTGTTAGTTTTGTCTAGTTTTGGAAACTGTGGATATAGAATATTACATCTCCGAATTGATATATTCTCTGCTGCAAGTACGGTCTGGTCATAGCGAGTCAGCCTACTTGTGCTGATTCCTTGTCCTTGTTAAAAGAATCTCAACTGAGTGTGGGACATAGACAATTAAAGTATCACCCATCACAATCCCTTCACTTTGTTCAATGACCAGACAAACAGCTGCAACTGACTGCAAACAACCTGGGAGACTTAGTTAATAGATCCAATACAGCAGGATAAATACGCCACCGGGTGCATTAGTTCTCCCTGTTTTTTAGAAAGTGCACATCCATCTTTTTCATGACAAACAAAAAAGAAAATCATATTGTAGTCAGGCATCCTGAGTGCCTGTTTTCCTTCAATATAATCACTACTATTTTTCACCAGCATCAAAATCTCATCAGTGCACTTTGTCTGCCAATACAATTCACTTTGCTGAATGTGAATATTGGTTTCTGATCTCAACTCATTCACAAACGTGAAAACAAAACCACTAGACAGCATCTTTCTTGGGGTTTTAGACTCCACAGTTCTTCTTGTAAATGTGCATAAGTCTTCCATAATATGAATGCACTGACTCTTTAGGCTCACGTGTGGCTCCTTGTTCCAACTTCTATTTCTTTCAGGAATTCACTTTTAAAAAATGCTCATTGACAGCCCTCTATGTGTCTGCTACTACAGCAGCTGGTGCATTATCCGGGTCAATCCTCGCCAGTTCTTGCATCGGTTACCCGACAACCACTTTACTTACACTCGAACCACATGTCTCGAGTAACCACAATATCAAATAACGAGTTCAAATCTGTCCACAAAATTGAAGAAATGCTTGTCGGCTAATTCATTTCATAATACCACTTTGTTGAGGCCTCTTGAAGCTTTGGAAAATTATTCGTCAAGTATACAAATCAGCCGTCGTCCACAGCACATGCACCAAATTATCGGCATGAACCTCTCCCAAGGGACACTCCAGTACTGAACACATTGTCACTTCAGAATCACTTGCAATATTCCTCTTTTTTTTCTTCAGCCCCTTTCATTTTTTCTTTGTTAACTGTGCTTTTCTTTCATCTCAGTCTATGTTTTTGTCATATCACTCTAATCCCATTTTCTCAATTAAATCTTTAATATGGGCCCTTAGAGTTATGAAGAACAAGTTACTTACCCTTGGTAACAAATTATCTGGCAGAGACATATTCTAGTTGCAGATTTCTCACCTTAGAATTGCACCAAGGTGTCAGTCTGAACTGGAGATTTTTCTTCGAGCAGTACCCCTGCGTGCCGTTAGGTGGCGCGGGTTTACTCTGCATCCGCTGTGGTTGCCGGATGTGATGTCATGGGTCGTAAATAGGCGGCACCCCTGAGTCAGTTTCTTCTCACGACTTTTGACACCAGAAGCGCAGAGCCATGAAGAAAGCTGACGCTGGTGCGCCAGAACTAGGGCCCTGAAAGAGAAGTCTCTGTCCCCAGAAATCACTTCGCAGAGCGGAGACAATGGGTGGGTCGGTAAGAAATCTGCAAATAGAATATGTCTCTACCAGATAATGTGTTACCAAAAGTAAGTAACTTGTTCATCTGATAGAGACTTCTAGTTGCAGATTCCTTACCTTAGAATAGATACCCAAGCTATACCATCACCGGAGGAGGGTCTAAGAACCCAGATCATACAAGGAAGTCTTGTAAGCAGGACCGAACAGGCAAAGTACCTGTTCCTTCCTAACTCGCTATCCAGGTAGTAGTGTTTGGTAAACGTGTGCAATGAGACCCATCTTGTTTCCTGGCAGATTTCCAGGTCAGAAACTCTGCATGCTAACCCAGTAATTGCCACTGTTGCTTGAGTAGAATGATCATGCTAGCCCGCCAGGGGTTGCTTTTTAGCCAATACGCAGCACATTTTAATGTGGAGAATAACCCATCTGATGATGGTTCTTTTCTGCACAGCCAAACTTTATTTGCACCCACATAACCCACAAAGAGTTTATCATCCACTTGCAACTCTTTGGTACGATCAAGATAGAACGCCAATGCTCTTTTTGGGTCCATGCATTGGAGTCTCTCCTCTTCCTTTGAAGGATGTGGGGGTGCGTAAAGAGTAGGCAAGGTGAAGGATTGGCCTACATGAAAAGGCGTGACCACCTTAGGTAGAAAGGAGTCCCTGGTACAAATCATCACCTTGTCAGGGTCAATGGAGATGAAAGGTGGCTTTGAAGCAAGAGCCTGCAGCTCGCTCACTCTGCGAGCAGAGGTGATAGCAACAAGAAAGACTGTTTTCAGAGTAAGCAGGTGAAGTGGACAGTTGTGAAGTGGCTCTAAAGGGGCACACATCAGAAAAGTAAAAAATAAGTTCAAATCCCATTAGGGCATTATGAACGGGGAAGGAGGAAAGAGATGGGTAAGTCCCTTAAGAAATATTCCAACGACAAGAGATTTAAACATAGAGGGTTGGTCAGGCAATCTAAGGAAAGCCGAGATTGCAGACAAATAACCATTGAGGGTGCCTAGAGCAGGGCCCTGCTGGGTCAGAGGAAGAACAAATAAAAGAAACTCAGAAAGAGGGGCAGAGAGGGCATCAACAGACTTGTCTGTACACCATCCCACAAATTTGTTACATCAACAGGTGCATACAGTTTTGGTGCAGGGATGCCTGGCTGCCAAGATAACATTACATACTTTGAGTGGAAGGTCAAAAACTGTCAACTGCTGCCGCTCAATCTCCAGGCCGGAAGGTGGAGACTGGACAGGTTCGGATGGAGAACCGTCCTCGCTGCTATGACAGAAGATCCTCCCGAAGGGGCAGTCTGATCAGAGGATGGATGGCCATGCTCAAGACCTCAAGAACATACTCTTCGTACCCAATCGGGAGCCACAAGAATGACTTAGGCCCGGTTGTTCATGATCTTCTTGAGAACTCTGGGCAGAAGTGGGATTGGTGGAAAGGCAAAAAGGAGGCCTGAGTTCCACAGCTGAGGTAGTCTGCTCTGGTGTTCAGAGAACCCACCAGATGTTGAAGCATCAGGGATATGCCCTGATGTTCCAGCCATGTTCAGAGGTGCAGAGGCACATGACAAAGAGTCCACAACCCCACCTCACCATTCTTGTTGCAGTACCACATGGTGGTGATGTTATCCGTGAACACCTGCACCACTTGAGAGAGGGAAGGAATGCTTTCAATGCTAGCCTGATCGCCCGGCGGTCCAAAAGATTGATATGGAGCTCAGACTCCACTGTAGACCAGACACCTCTGATCTCCGCCTATCCCATGTGCCTGCCCCATCCCAGGAGTGACGCATCTGTCACTGTGGTCAGATCTGGTTGAGGAAGGGAGCGGGATCTGCCTCAGGCTGAATCGCGGTTTGAAAGCCACCACTGCAGATCTTGCGCAGTCCCCTCCGAGATCCGGACCATCAGAGAGATTCTCCCGATGCTGCACCTACTGGAACTTCAGGTCCCACTGCAGAGCCTGCATATACCATCTGGTGTGACATCAGCACGGTGCAGCAGGCCCAGCAGTCTCAGATTCATTCTCAATTAAATCTACGACAGAGGCTGAAACAGCAGTATTATAACCTGAATATCCTGGACTTGCCGCTCATGAGGATAGGGCCAAAACTGCACTGTGACCAGACCAGCTCTGATGAAAGGGAGTGTCTGAGGAGGAGTCAGGTGTGACTTTGACACATTTATAGTGAACCCTAGTGAATGCAGGAGGTCCGCTGTAGTCTTGGGGGGAGACGACAGCCTGGGGCAAGCCTCCCTTCAACAACCAGTCATCGAGGTAGGGGAAGACTGAAACCCCCAACCTGCACAGATGAACTGCACCCGAGGGGTGTTAGTAAGGCCAACGGCTAGCACAGTAAACTGAAAATGCTCGTGACCTACCACGAACCGCAAGTAACGTCTGTGGGCAGGCAGGACGGGAATATGTAACCATGCATCCTCCAAGTCCAAGGCCACCATCCAGTCTCCTGGGTCCGCGGCAGACAGGACCTGAGCCAGAGTGAGCATTTTGAAATTCAAATTTTTTGAGGAAGAGATTGAGAGACCGAAGGTCTAGGAAAGGGCGTAGGCCCTTGTCCTTCTAGGGCACCAGAAAGTAGAGAGAATAACCAAGATCTACTTCTGGCAAAGGCAACCTCTCTATAGCTCCTTTGGCCAAGACTGCAATAACCTCCTCACGGAGAAGCGCCAGGTGATCCTCCATCATCTGATCTTAGGATGGTGGCATGTATGAAGGGGTAGTCTCGAAGGGGAGTGAGTAGCCACTTCGGACAATTTGCAAAACCCACCCATCTAACATGATGGACTGCTAGAGGGGAAGGTGATGGCGAATTCTGCCTCCGATTGGTCCGTGGTAGGGGAAGCGCCAGACTAGAAAGGTTTGGAGGCTGCAAGGGGGGCGGGAAGGCTGTGGACTGGCTAGACCGCTGGCTTCCCGATCCACTAGGACGTTTGATCCCACATGTAGAAAAGTATTATCTTTCTGGCATGCTTACCCCCAATTGTTGCCTGGTGTCAGTATGTTTGGACTGTAGTACAGTGGGATTCTGCTAACCAGGACCCCAGTGTCAGTGTTCTCTCCCCTGAAATTTAGTTGTATGGTAACTTTTACAACCCACAATTAGCATACTGGTGCAAGTCCCTAGTATACGGTACTTAGGTACCCAAGGCATTGGTACACCAGGCGTCCCCCATGGGCTGCAGCATGTATTATGCCACCCCTAGGGGCCAATCCAAACAGCCTGCCATTGCAGCCCATATGAAATGGTGCTTGCACTTTTCATTACAGACATAAAGCTTACCTTATATCATGATCACTGCACTCTGGCCCTGTAAGTCACCACTAAGGTAGGCCCTTCAGCCCAAGGGCAGGGTGTATGGTTCTAAGTGTGAGGGCTCCCCTGCATGAGCAGAGGCGATACTACAAATCCCAAACTCCATTTTCTTGGCTTTTGAAAGGCAGGGAAGCCATCTTAAAGAATGTAGTTGTCACTGATCAACACAAGATGTCCAACTACATAATGGCTTCACTGAACCTAAGCATGTTTTCTATCAAACATGTTGGAATCATGCAGCTACGCCTATTCCAGTGTTAGTTGCATAATACCATGTACTCTGGGGGTTCCCTAGGAGATCCCTCATGTCTGCCTGTACAGCCTTGCAGGGTCTGCATGCCAGCCACGCTGCTGCAGACCCCAGAAACTCTTCTGCCCTCCTGCTGCTGAGCATAACTTGGGCAGGGGAGGAAGACAAAGGATTTTCTGTAAGATAGATGTGTGCCCTCCTCTTCTTTAGAAATAGGTGTCTCTGGGCTGGGGCAGGGGTGCCTCTGAGCACCAGCAGACTACTTTGAAGGGCACATTTGGTGCCTTCCTTGCATAAACTGGTATGCACCAGTACAGGAACCCCCGGTTCCCACTCTGGCACAAAACCACACAAAGAACAGGGGAGTGACCAACCCTGGTCCAGGTCCTCCCCTCGGGAGGTGCACAGAGCTCTGCCAAGTAGCCATTTGATTCTGCCATCTTGAAAATAAGATGAGTAGAGGCCCCCTGGGAGCATCTGACTGGTTAGTCCAGCTGTGTGACATCCCTCTCCCCCTCTGCCCCCCCTCTGATAGGTGGGTCACTGTAGCAAGCATCCAACCCCCTTCCTGGGTTACTTAAGGTTTCCCCTGAGGTTGGGACCACAGATCTGTCTGCACAAATTTAGGAAGGGTATGCAAAGTCTCCTCTGCCAGACACTTCTGCAACCTGGACACTAGAACCACTGCTGTTCTTCACTGGAACCAAGAACAAGACTGTAACCAGTAGGAGGGCTCCTACTGCAACTTTGTTACCAAGTTCTGCAAAGACTTGTGCAACCCTGTGGCCGTACGTCCTCCAGAATCACAAGGACTATGCCTGCACTTAGGAAAGCAAGAACGAATCTCCCTTGGAGTGAAGGAGTCACTCCCCTGCATCCGCAGGCACCTCAACGACGACGACTGGCTTGTGGATCCTGCTGTCCCACTGACTCTTCGAGGGTCTACAACACAGGTGGTGGTAGCGTGGCTCTCCAGAGGTCTGACCTAGCATCCTTACAACTTGGAAGACTGTGGTCCCTGGCTGGAGCTGCTTGGCTGGAACTCCTGCTCACCATGTCTGTTTGTCGTTGCCAAGGCTTGTTGGCCCTTCAGTCCGAATACCTCCAAGTTCCAAAATGCCCCGCCTCTAGCACTCTCCAGCTCCAAGAACGGCATCCTCTCTGCAACTCTTGTGACACGTGCATCCCTCTTTGCTGTGCTGTTGAGGCCTCCCTGTGACTCCCTGAGCCTGCTACCACAGGGTCCTGCTGGGGGCGCCACAGATTCCTGTTGGCTCTCCTGCATACTGAGTGCTGATCCTGACCAAATTGGCAAGGTTAGGTCACCTAGACCTTGCTGGTCCCCGCCAATCCTGCAAGCTCTGTGCAACGCTCTCCTGCAATTCCCAAGGCTTGTTGGTGGTCCCGCTGACCTCTCTGCAATTCGACGACCAGCATGGGGACAGCTTGTGGATGACTCCTGGGATTTTCTTGCATCCCCTGGACTCCACAGCTGCAATTCTACGTCCACTGTCCTAAAGGAAAGCATCTCCAAGAAGGGTGGGCATTGCCCTCCTGCACCGCCTGGGCACCTCAGAGTGGTCTTCTCTGTACACTCTTTCTTTAGGTCCTCTTCTTCAGGAATCCATGCCTGGGTTCCACCGACTTGGTCCACTGGTCACAACAGCAGCTGGACAACCGAGGTGCCCAATGATGTCAACAGGAGGTTCCGACACAACTTCACCCATATGTACCTGGGCTCCCCGGTGCAGGTACTCTCCACTGTTCTGGTTATGCACGGGCAGGGGCACTATCCAACCACCCTTGTCCCAATGGGTTTCTTCAGGGTCCTCTGGGAAGGGTCCTAAAATGCAAAAATTCACCCATGTTATTCTACTGACACTGAACAGAAATTACTTCTCTTCACTTGGGCGCTTGGGGAACCCTACCTACTTACCTTTGGGGTTTTAGTACTTCCCCAATCCTAAGGGTCCTTGGGTGGTAGTGTGGTTTGAGCGTGTTTTATTCCTTTTTTTAGTATATGGTTTGCCACCCCCCAAGACCTATAGGGGCCCATGTTATTTTATGCCTTTACTTACCTTGCTAAGTACATTTTTGTATGTCCATATCTCCAGTTAGGAGATATGCCAAAGTTAGTTCTATAGTGTGTGTTCTGATAAATATTACATATTTTTCTAACACTGGTGTGGTTCTTTCCTGTGTGTACTACACTGACTGACGTGTGTGGTATTTGCAAACGCCTTACACCCTTCCTGGATAAGCCTCGGCTGCTCTCCACAGCAACCCTTATGAGAGCTTTGGTTATCTAGAGCCACCTACAAAATCACTAAGGGTTGCCTGGACTCAGTACAGGGTGCCCCACCTATTGGTGTACACCATATACTGGGACAGCCTCCTACACCACATCCCCGGCCACGCAGAGGCTGGGAAGCATGCACGGCACGTGGCTGGAGGAGAATGGACGTGGCAGGATGTTCCTTCCGTAGCCCTGAAAGAGGCGAAGAGCAGACTGAGGGGTGCGAGGGGCAGCTGCGAGGTCCAAGTACCTGGCTGGAACCCCGGGCTCCTAAAAGTGCTGGAACACCGAGTCTGCTTTGTCTTCGAAAAGACAGGTGCCATTAAAGGGCATGTCCATAAAAGTAGATTGGACATCCCCCGAAAATCTAGATGTCCTCAACCAAGCGTGGCACCTAAAGGCCACCGCTGATGCAACCGATTTGCCTAGTGAGTCGGTCGTATCCATCCCAAATTGTACTGCAAACTTATCTGTGCCTCTCAAGTCAACAACAGATTGGTGAAAAAAGGTCCTAGGGGACGGGTGTTGCGTCAGGAACACTGGGTCATTTAGAGCAGGTCTATGGCAGCGGGAGATTGCCCTATTCACACGGGCCCCTGTGTTGGGTTTGGACCAAGTCCCCAGCAGGACATCAGTGAGGGCTTCATTAAAGATCAAAAGAGGCTCATAAGAAGAATCTCCAGGCTGAAGCGAACCTGTAAGAAGGTTAGTCCTGACTATCACTGAAGGCAGCTCGAGGCCCAATACCTTGGCTGCTCTCCTTACCACCATGGAGTAGGACGCTCCCTCCTCCGTAGCCATGGTATGGGGAGAAAGAATGCCAGCGTCAGGAGAAGTGTCCAGACCACTAGCCTCAACCATGTCTGTCCACTAATCCATGGGCTTTTCAAGCTGCTTTTCCAAAGGGTCCAAAGACCTCCCAATCCTCACAATAACCCAACCCAAGGGAATAAGGGTCAGGATCTGATCAAGGGAGCAAGGTCCCTGTTGAAGTTGGCATTGCGTGACGCTGGTCCGGCTCAATGTCGGAGTCGGCATTGAGGATGGGGCTGACGCTGATCGTGGACACGGGCTGCGTCAGGTGCATCAACGGTGCAACCGTCATCAGGGAAGGTCGAGGTAGCACGACTGACGCTGGTTCGGATCAAGGGGTGCCATCTAGATCCAAGGCTGATACCGCCTGCACAGACCCTGCCGACTCAGAGGGGGCCGAAGGTGCTCCAGCAGAGTCAGACTGCCCAAATATGAGGCCCATGGCTTCACAGAACTCACGGAGTTGAGCAGGGGTCACTCCGGCTCCTGGAAACTTGGGAAGGTAAAGAGCAGACTCAGATGCGGGCTCCGAGGACAGAGGCGTGGAGCAACAACGTTTCTTTGCCTTTGTTGCGTCAGCCGACGGATGTGTGAAGTCAAAGAACATGTGCTCTTCTTTGACGTCTTCTTGTGCCTTAACTTACCCTATCGCCCGAGGTCTTGGAATGGGACGACTAAGAATGGGGTCTCCGCAAACGTTCTCGGGACCTTCCTCTTGACAGAGATCGGGAGCTACATGAACTGGAGCTCTGGGCCGCAAGTAGCTTAAGGGACCGTTACCTCAAAGCTTTCGGATTCGTGGTCCGGCACTCAGAGCACGACTTCAGGTCATGGTCGCACTCCAAACACCACAAGCACACGAGGTGTGCCTCAGTCACTGACATAATCTGATGATAGGATTCGGAAGGCTTGAACCCGGTCTTCGTGATGACATCTCAACACACCAAGAGTGGAAACACTAAAAAAAAAAACTTCGACAAAATGTTGGAAAAGATTAGTCAAAAAGTGACTGTGGGTTAGTTTGTCTTCAGATCTGCACTCGGCTGGTGCAGAAAGATAAGAACGGATGTCAGTACACCGGGATAGCGCCTATGTAGGTGTCGCGATTTCATATCTGGCGCGCACATTGCAGATGGATGCGGAGCCGACTGACACCACCTAACAGCGTGCAGTTACTGCTTGAGAAAAATCTCTGGATCCATACTGATGCCTAGGGAAAATTCTATGGTAACGAATCTGCAACTAGGAGTCTCTACCAGATAGATCTTGCATTGGCGGTTGGAAGGCCAAATGTGTTTGATAAGTTACCTAGGGAGCGTCCGGAGTGACTTACGGATGATGGTAAAGGTTGCGCATTCAATTATCTCTTTACCTAAGATCCAATGGATTTACCCAAGGGCACGCACAATTTGGTTATTATTTCTTAAGTTAAATGTGGGTTGCCGTGCATGGTTCTGGTCCCTTTGCACTCTGCAAGTGTCTTCTCAGATATTAGGGACATGTGACAATGTTTTAAACTGTAAGTCTCTGATGTTACTTTAGAGTTATTTTGCAAGTCAAGCACCACCTCCACCAACTTACCTATTCCATGCTGTTACATTTCCTTTTCATATAGCTGTAAACTCACATAGCCTACTATAGTTAGCCCTTTTTGTTTTAATTTGTAAATGGATCTCTTTAGTTACTGGCTACCTTTATAGCTTTGGTAGGCTTTTTTTCCCTGGTCTCAAACTAGTTTCCCCTTGACCATTTTTCTTTGTACATCTTTAAGTTAGTTCAGCTCTTGGCATCTTTTAAAAATTAATTTTCAGAATAATTGCTGAGTTTAAGAGCTCAGTGTGCAGGTGTGGTCCAGTATTTGTGCTTCTGCCTGTCAATATATTAGCCAACTCACCTGCATATGAAGTTTGTGAGGTCACCTCTTTGTATCTTTTGGAATATGTGCTTTGTGTTTTTTGCTGCAGCTCTTGAGGGCCACTCACCCAATCTAGCATGCATATGTTTGTATTATTCCGCCATGCCTGCTGAAAACCAAATGCCTTATCTTCAACTTCATTAGTTTAGTTTAGTTTAGTTTGGTGGATTTATAGAGTGCATGGCTACCCGGAGGCATCCCAGCACTAACATAAAAAAGGAGGGCTGGGGAATCATTTGAAGTCCCGCTGGATGGTTTTAGGACAATCAGGCTTGCAATTTTAATGATGCCCTAATCTGGAAACAATTAGTGAACAGCATAGTAATCATGTCAATTTTGGAGAGACCTAGGCCTACCTTTTTCAGTTAGTTCGAATAATTTAATATATTTCCATGTAATACAGCTTTAAGATATAGTTACTTATTTTGTTAGTATTATTATTTACATTTTTAGAATTTTTGGGGCCTATGCCCACTAGGTATATAGTTTCTTGCAAAGCTGCTTTAACAATGGCAGAATATAAAATTTATGTCACTTCCTCTAATGTCACTCGTATGTTCCTATTTTGTCTGGGGCCCCACAAACCCTACAACTGACCCTATATGGATGGTAAAGTGGAGACACTTGAATGACAGTTTAGAAGATGAGGGAGGCTGCAGATGGTATCACCAATCTGATTTGATAATCTTCACCACACCCCTCGTCCTTCTCTGAGCCAGTCCTCTTGCCCCTGTGGGAGTAAAGTTCTGCACTCCTCCAGAAGCAGTTTGCCACACTGCTGAAGTTAAATGGAGACATCCGCACTGACACAGAACGTCGGACAAAGACTGCAACACCCAGATTGCATTAAGTTATTACTTGGAATTCCATGACTGGATAAGTATCTGTAATGACCTGGAAGGTGGTAGTCACCTTAGATATAGATTCGTTTTTTTTATTTTTAATATAGCATTTCCTGCACAAACAATAAAATAAAAACATTATATTCTGGAAAATATCTCCTGACAAATATTATACAGCACATACACATACTTAACTACATCAAATTACAATTAGTTAATTAGCATATTGCATGCATTTCTGTTAAAGGCAGAACTCTTTTTCTCAAGTTGACTTCCACATTTAAGCAAACACTCCTGACAATTAAACAATTCACCTCATAAATTACAATGGAAGTTATGCTTAGAGGCGGAGTAACACATCTAATTGCCAATAGCATAAAGGCCACAGAGAGATATTCCCCCGAGCTGATCCGAGGTGCAACTGCAAGAGTGTGGAATTTATATAGCCAGGCTCCCAGGACATATTGTTTGGGGTAAAGGACAACAAGTTTTCATGTTAAGTCTGTCCTTGGAAGAAGTAGGCCCAACCCCCTGCAGCACACACCGTTTGTCTGCCGGTTTACAGTTTCACATTATCTCAGGGAAGGGCATACCTTCAATTAAGGATATATTTGTGCCCATACGTTAATGATGTTAGAACTTGTATTTATGGTTCATTAATACAAAATCTTTATTATTAGGGTGAGTGCTCTAAGGGAATGTTTTAAGATTGGACTGCACTGCTGACAATGCAGTGGCACCAGTATAAAAAAGTGTACACACATTTGCAAAGTTTAACAATATGATGCTATGTATAATGCTCCTACAAAGTTCTTTGATTAGATGCAAATATTTGCAGAAGCTTGAAAGCAAGATTGATGAGTCTTTGCTTTCCAATTAAATGTTCACAAAAAAAATAAGCTCGCAAAAAAAATGTTTTGCTAAACTGTGGAAGTTTGGGTACCATTCCTTTGAAGCATCATCAAGTAAAATGTGTTGATACATGCTAGTTTTCCCAAAAAATATTCGTAATGGAAAATCAGTGAAACCAGTTTCAACAGGATTATGGGAAACATGAAAACAAACAATACTTGACAAAGACAACTGGGCTGACACTGGTAGTCAGCCGTTTGGTTTTGTCAACAGGTGTCATGTTTTTGTAAAACTTTATAGTTGTGGGAGTTGATGGGCCCTCAACATTATAACAAACATTGGCAAGTAGCAATAATATTATTTGGCCTCAAAAAGTACACCTTGCCACATTAGTCCCTGGCTAATGAACACAACTAATTAATGTGCCAATATGCTCCTTGTGGAAGAGAAGAACACTGTCACTCACAGTGAAACCAATCTATACATAGATGGAGACAGAAGTGTAATAAAAACAAGAGGTCTTGATTAATGCAAGTCCTAACAAGGGCCCCAATGCTTAAATAAAGTCATAAAAGTGCACCCAGGGTATATGCCCATACATTAGTGGAGATTTACAGCTTTCAGGAAATAACAATAATTTACAGAAGTAGACTAGGAAATTGCACTTCTAGAAAATATTAGTAAACTGTATTTTTGCACAAGCAAATATGCATGTGTAGATCTGTGCATGTGAAAATCTGTTGAGTGTTTACTAGTTCACTTTCCCTCTAACCACTTTTTATCTAACCCTGAAGATGTTTTAATTCTCCCCTCAGCAGGAGTAATTTTCAACCTTCATCATCAATGGATAAGATTAGATAAGAGCTGCTGAAAACCCCTAAAACCTGAAAGTTAGTAGGTAAGCA